>NC_080064.1:40703593-42047250 GCF_949987535.1 Balaenoptera acutorostrata | reverse complement strand
GTAAGTAGGGAAGGAAAAAACCCTTGATTTCTCTGACTCCCAAGCTCGTGCTCTTGACCACTATAACACTCTTAACGAACATGAAGAATCCTATGATAGTGTCAATGACCACTGCACTTTTTAGGTCCAGGCTCCTGCAAAGAGCTATCAGGAGATCTTACAAAATTATTTGACAAAACATCCCAGCTGACCCTGTCCTTAGCTGAATGATTGGCCAAAACTTCCTTCTGACCATGTCAGGACATTTATTCCATTTCACAGCCTCAACTGTAGGGAAAGAGAGTGGAGTCTCTCCCCTATAGACTGGAGACCCCTGGCCTATTTATGAGTTCTCTATGTTGGGTTTTCCTGAGGCCCAGACACCTCAACCTAATCATTTAATTTCCTGCCACCCCAGGGATGACCACCCCACACTGAGTGCAGGTAAGGCGAGCCTGTCATCCCAAGAATCAGCAGCTGGACATGTAAAGCCCAGCCTTTCAGAGCAGGGCGTGGACTGCTCCACCCCACCAAGCAGAAGCAAGACATTGGCTGAACTGCTGTGGCCTCCTTGTGTGTCCACAAACACGTACTCATTAGTGCCACTCTCCATTATCTGTATTTTAAAATAGCATTCCAGTACTTGCTTCGGCAGCACATATACTAAAATAGCATTTCATTATGTGAACTAAGATATCACAAAATATATATTATCTATTAATATCCACTTATTTATTTACTCTGTTGTCTGTCTTCCCTCTCTAAAACGAAATCTCCATGATGGCATGTCTTAGTCACCACTGTATCTCCAGCACCTAGAACGGTATCTGGCCTATAGCAGGCACCAAACAAATATTTGAAGAATGGGAAAAAAATTAATATTGTATGATAATAATAATGATGATGCTCATTAGCACTTTATATGCCAAACACTGTTTTTAGTCCTTAATATACATTGGTCCATCCAATCCTCACAAGAGCCCTAGTTTAAAGATGAAGAAATGGAGGCACAGGGAGGGTAAGTGATTTGCCCAAGGTCACAGCTGGTAAAGCCAGGATTTGAACCCTGGCAATCTTGATCAAAATGCCCACTAGGCTAAATGCTTCTTATTAATATTAATAACCACTAGGCTAAATGCCTCTTTCTAGTCCCCACCTTTTAAGAGGTGAGTAATAGATACAGGGAGACAGAACATGAGCTTTGGAATCAAACAGAGTAGGCTTGGAATTCCAAGTCTGACATTTCCTAGCCATGTGACCTTGTGTAAGTTATGTAAGCTACATGGTGCTCTTTCTTCAAAATGGGAATAAAAATACCTGCTTCCTAGAGTTGTTGTGAGGTTTAATGAGATAACCTAAGTAAAGTTCTTTTGCAAAGTCTGACACATACACAATAAAGGGCTCTATTATTGTGATATATCATTGTTAACTGCGTGGTACAGAGAGCAAGTGACAGAAGAATTACTGAGGAATCACAGGTGAGTCATGGCGCTCAGGAAAAGTTTCACGTAAACAGACATACTCAAGACCTTCAACTTAAAAGTTACAGAACTGTGGTTGGTAAGCAACAGGAGTGTCAAAACCAGTCTTCTTGATAAGGGGGCTTTGGGTCCAACACATCTCTCATAGGCTAGAGGTTAACAGCGCACCTGGTAAGAACCCATTTATGGACAATCTAACAGACATCCAACTATATCACTCAGTTAACAATTAATTACTGAGCACCTACTGAGCCAGGCAGAGAGATAAACCCAGTCCTGACTGTTGAGGTGGTGGTAAAACAGACAAATCAACAATTGATTATACCATGTGGAAGATGAATGATGGAAGGATGCCACAGTGCTAACAGAGGAGCTCTCACCCTGCATCACTCAGACAATCTTTCCTGGGTGAGAAGTCACCTCCGATTTGTCTCATGAAGTCAGGTAAAGAAAAGCAGAAGGATGTTGGAGACCCAGGGATCGTTTGGGCATAAGTACAGAAGAGCATGGTACAGTTCCACAGTGGAGAATGAATGGAAGGCAGAGAGCTGCAGGATGGGAGGCTGGAAAGGAGGGCAGGGGCCAGGCCATGGAGGGTCTTCTGGGCCTGGTGAAGGTGGCAGGGCTTGGTCCTGAGCCATTAATCTAAAGTAGCCATTTCTGTGATCGCATCTCAACTCTGTGCCGGGAGCAATACACTGGTTCCCCGTGAAATGCGAACAAAACAGCACTGAGAAACAGAAAGAATACATTATTTTTTTAGGCTCACTGCCGAATTTTCTTTGGGGCCCTATTTTCTTCCTGAATAGATCACAGGCATTTTTAGCACTAGTGTAGTTTATCACCACCTCATGATACTGTTCCCCCTTTGTGCTCTAAAGTCATTTTAAACTCAACTCTGTTCAGCAAATGTTACTCTCCCTTCCCCAGCACAGTACCCGAACAACTTGGTAAATATTTGCTGAATTGGGCTGGATTATTGAGTGACAACTGTATAAGGTAACATTGTACCACTGGGCAAGGCTGGGTCCCAGGGGGAGGAGGGGATAAGAAGATGACTGTCACAGCACCCTCAATAAACTTGAACTTCTAATGATGCAAATGAGGCATGCATGACAATAACATGCACGCAAAAGCAGACTGCAGGGTGTTGCGTTCTTTCAGTGGTGGCCTATTCACGGGGTGAGAGTCTGAATCCCACTCTCACAGCACTTTCACCAGATACTCAGTTCTTTGAGGGCAGTGGGCTATGTCTCCTTTACTAAGTCCTCAGAGACCACCAAATGGTAAGTGCTTAGTAAATATTTATCAAATGGATCTATTTAATCCTCACAACATCCCTGAGAGGGATAAATATTTTGCAGATGTGGAAACTGAGGCTCAAAGAGGTAATGTGACTTGCTTGAGGTTATAAGGTTAGTAAGTGGTATAGTAAAATTAACAACAACAATTATTATTGTTATTTTTAATTCTAAGGAAGCCCACCCTTCATTTATCATTCTCCAAATGTCTCTGTCACAGGATTCTCTTTTTACACTAAAATGGAAAACGTTCTCTCTGCCTGAATGAAACTTGAAGTTTATAATTTGAGTTCTTGAACTCCAGTTGGCTTTCCTTGCTGCCATTCTAAGAATTCCAAAAGGCACTGAATGGCTCTAGGACAGATAGATCTGCCACTTCGCAGGTAAAGACACTCTTTAGCACAAAGCTTCCCCAGTATTGTCCCATTCTCTCCCCAGTCACCAGGTAAGAATTAATCCAATTTCAATTCAGTTTAACAAATCTTTACTGAATACCTACTATGTGCCAGGCGCTTTTCCCAGTACTTCCAAAAATAAAATACTTAGTATGAGAGTCTTTGTGCCTGTCCTCTTAGGATTAAATCACATTTTACTCACTTTCATGCACAGAAAAATCTCAAGGGCAGGTAGTAAACCCTTAAGGGTAAAGACCAATTGACCCACCTATCTTTGTAGAGGAGTACAGTGCTAATACTTAGCAGGCATCTTAATACATCTTCATGGAACTTTAAAATTTTGCTCTGGAAGTAGACAGACCAGGGTTCAAATCGAATCCTTGCCCAATCAATTATTGGCTATATAACTTTAATTTACTTTCCAAAACCCCAGTTAGCTCATCCATAAAACAGGAAAATTAACGTTTACCTTTTAAGGTTGTTCTAAGGATTAAAAGGGATGCTGTCTGACAGTGCCTGACTCATAGTAAGCGCTCAACAAATGAAAGCTTATTTCGCTATTTCTAGTCTCACATCTAGGTCACCTCCACTACTTATTACTGTCATTATTATTATTACTTTGCAGGTTCAGCTAAAATAGCTCGACCAAGGAATGAGATTTGCTAGTTAATAAATATTGTAATTAATAGAGAGCCCCAACGTATATCATGCAGACATTAACTTTCAAAGATTTAGGATACAATGTTCCACATTAAATCTAAAATAATCAGAAGTCATCCTTTCTTTAATAATTTGGAAAATACTAGAGAATTTGCATTGCATAGCTCTGAAAAAAGTTGACTGTTTTTTTTCCCTTTGGATAATTCAGAGATCATTATCATCTAGAACAGTGTTTTTCAAACTTTACTAACCATGATCCAACAAAGTAACAAAAAGTAAGTAATATATTGAACACAGCAACTTCATATCACAGCTCAGAACATAGGTAACTGAAACAAAAGTTTCATGAAATAATACCCTTACTAAGTACCAGCCACTGAAATTTTCATTTCTATTTCATTTGTTGTTTTAATTTTTAAAAATTCTGGTCAAGACTCAGTAAAACAGTTTTAGGCAAACTAGAACTTAGTAATTTAACTAATATTGTTATCCTGTCTGTTCAAGTGTATTAAGGATATAGCTTAACTAATCCTCCCATCAAGCTATGAAGTTATATTAATTCTATTTTACATATTAAGAAACTGAAACACAGAAAGGTCAGGTGACTTGGACTAAACAGACTCCCACAAATTGATGACAGATCCAAGATTCCCAAGTTTTCTAACTCTGCAATTCAGACTCCTTAAAAAGATTATGATAATTCAATAAACATTTATTGTACCTATCACGTGCCCAACATTGAAGTAAGAGAGCATTTGACATGATCTCCACCCTCCAGGGCTCCCAGACTACCAGTGGAGACAAGCATGCCTCGGCACATGCACTTGGAAGTCTGAAGCGGGTACTTTTCTATTCTGGAGGAAATCAGTTTATTCCAAAACCACCACCATCTTCTCTCTGGCCACACATCCCACAAAATGAGCACTGGTACCTGTTGATGAGAGAATGCAGCAAACTCCTCTAATGGCACATTTCTTTATGATCTGAAATAAAGTCGATATTTTCCCCCCTACTGCTCTTTGGCATTGTAACCCTAAAAGCAGTCCTCAGCGTGACTGTACCAATGAGCAGTATCATCATAACATCACACCATGACCAGAAGAGTGCTTTAACGCTGATTCCCTCTAAATAACCAATATCTAATTTAGAAGCATCTTTATGGTGACTTCAACCTCTGAGAAATCATGATTCAATAAAGACAGGTCTTGACCCTGCTAAACCATCAGGAAACTCTAGTTTTCTGATCTAAGACATTGCATAGCTATCAATTAAAGTCAAAACCAAGTCAAAACACCCGAACCACCTTAAACCATAGCTTTTACCCGTCTCTCTAGTTTCACCTTTACACATCCTACGCTGCACTCATACCAGACTACTTATTCCTTAAGTAATTTCCCACCTCTGTGCTTTTACTCATACTCTTCCCTCCACACGGAATCCCCTTTGTCTTAATTCTTCTGCCTATCCATCTTTCCTGGCTCCACTCCAGTGGCATTTCCTCCAACAACAGTGAATGTCTCCCTCTTCTGCACATTGTACCTCCTCTGCTGAGACAATTTTCACATTCTGTCATGTCCTTACCCACTATATTAGAGTATGTTTAAAATACTGTGACATTCCAGGAGGCACTTGGAGTGTGGTTTATATGCAATAGACACAAAATTGTGTTTGCTGATCCCACACTGAAAAACTTGATCTGAAAAAGGAATTGCTCCCCCTCGCTCCCCGAGAAGTAAACTTTGGCCAAGCTGGATGCATTCCCAAACACTCTGGATCTAGGACTGCTGATATTGCTAACTATGTAACCTAAGGCAGGCGGCCGAGCTTTATTTTCTATAAAAAGGGGTTAACAGTCCCTGCCCTAACTACATTAAAGAGATTAAACTGCCATCACAGGGTCAAAATTATGCAATGTTAAGTGAATATGAGAAATGATCTCCATAGTCACAGATCCATTACAGCAAAACTGTGCTGGGAACAGCTGACGTTCTAGAAATGCAAACTTGCTCCTCTATTCTTGAACAACTGATAGTTCAGAAGCAGTACTGTTAAGATTATACCAACTGCAAGTCCGTGATCTCCAAAGTTCACCTGTTCAAGAGTTGTTATTAAAGCTCTTCTAAGTTAGAAGTCTTTTTTTATCTTCTTGCAGATAACCTTAAGCCAGAGGTGTAAAGCAAGAAGGAATTGAGATTCAAATATGGGCTTAAATATGGGTCATTTTAAAATAATGCAAACCCTTATCTGGCAAGGAGATCTTAAGAATATCCACCTGCCCCTTCCCTGTCCATTCACCTGCTCAAATCACTCACCCAATCATCTCTTTTTGGTCTTTCATTAATAGGTATGAGATTTTCCTAGGACAAAATATGTGAAAACGTCTTCTATTCTACCTTCTCAAATTTAAGCCCCTTTCTTCCACTGATATATTTCTGCCCATATAAACACAGTCTAAAAATCAACTGAATTCTTCCAGAGAGCTTGCATACCACATACAAGGCTGCTTACAAAATCCTTTGATGAACCTTGCTGAAGCCTTGAAATAGATACATGTGGAAAGAGAAAAAGTTCAACTGTCTGTCTGTTTCACAGTAAAGGGTCTTTTGCATAAAAACACAGGACCTGCAAAATGGCACCTGGGGGATCAGATCAATTTATAATCCCTTCCCCTAGTTTTAAGTATTAAATTGAAGGGAAGAAAATTGCTCCCTTCACATCCTTCCTGTGATCATATGAAGTGGAATTCAAAATCCACGACACTAAAACAGTAGTCTAAGGTTATGTTTTCAGTTTAATTCTTGAATCCTCGGAAGGGACTACTTGTGTTATTTCTTCATCCTCACTGGTGACAGCAACAGGTCCCAATTAAAACAGTTTGTGAATTTATTATGTGCCTATTTATTTCCCCCTTCAGAGCCTTGGGAAAAGGTATAAACTAAATTAGGCTTGGCCTAACACCAGTCCTGACACCACCCATACCCCTTCCCCCCTGTGTGTGATCAACAACTATGTCAAGGCCTTTGGGGTGATTTTCCTCCTTTCTCTTTTCTTCCTTCAAATGGGAGGCTAATAAATTGAGGGCCAGCATTCCGCTCCCATCTCCCACACGTCTCAGTCAATCCGATCACTTCTAGAGCTGTTTACACTGCCAAAGCCATCCATCATCTTGCCTCACCAAGCAGGAGAAGAAAAACTGATGGCAAGTTAGAAAAACCTCATTAAGCCGGTTTCTACCTCAATCTCTTCCCCACTCCTTGAGAAACAGAACTTCAGAATTCAGCCTACTGGGGAAAAGAGGGATAGAGGAAAAAAAGCTGATGTGGTGAAGGGGAAAAATAGGTCCAAAGTAAGTTGGTTTCGGTGCCAAAGTCAAATAACTCACTCACTCACCCTATCTATCTATCTTAGACAACAAAGATGAGACCATATCAATTAACCTTAACTTCTTTTTATTTTCTTTCTGCATGAGTTATGAAGTTCCTAACAGACTCTATCAAGAAATGGGAAAACAGCATCAATTAAAATTAATTTTATGTTCACCTTTTTTCTAATGACTAAATCCCAAGTTAATTCGAACTCCAAAGGAGATCATGGATGTTCCTTGTAAAAACCTAGGAGAATATAGAAAACTTAATAAAAAGTCACACAATGCCAGGGAAGAACTGAGGGCTTGTCTATGTTTAAAAACCACTGTGTGCCAAACACAACCCCCATCCCCATGAGTTCTGGGGAGAGGATGGAGACCGTGAGGATAGCATGCAATGTCACCTCTCCCCAGGACATCTGGCACGGATAGAATGACTGCAGACTGAAAGAGAGTGAATGTCCTCTAGGCACCTTTACTTTTCAACTCCTGTGTGTGACTGGTGCCTTCAAATACTGTTTCTCATCTGATCTTCACAGAACCCCTGTGAGTCAGGCATTATCATTCCCATCTTAAAGATGAGGTAACTGAGGCTCAGAAAGCTCAAGTACCTCATCCGAGATCACCCTATTACTAATCGGAAAAGTCAGGATTCTTACCCAAGTTCACCTGACTCAGGTCCTTTGCACGTCCTGGTTTCTTAAGACAAAGAGCAATCTTTCCAGAGGTTTGCCTGTACAGGAGCCCTGTGAAGGTCCTCCGAGCCCAAGGCAGACTCGTGGTTCCCTGGCCTCTGCTAACAAGAACATGGGAATAGTGGTACCTAGTTAGAAACAAATCTAATTTTTCTACACGTGCACCAGTTGATGTAATATGTTTTTAGCCCCATCTGTACACTGGCCCTCTGGTTTCTAATCACAATAAACAGGTTGGTTTCAGGTCTGGAACCTTTTCTACCACAGAGACGATTAAAATATAATCAAGCTAGAAAGTTATCCTCCCCCAAAGCCACCTAAAACAGAGCAACTCCAAAATAAAACCAATTTACATATTTTAGCCCAAATTAAAAAGTAAAAGCTAAGGATTCCCTTTTAATATCCTGAATAATAAATGCATATTTACGTAAAGCTTCCTTTGGGGAATGGTTACTATGAGGACAACTTTCCCAATATTATTCATAAATATCACTTTTGTTTTAGTGTTACAGTAAGAATCTGGACTTGTGGGAATTGGACTGTCTGTACCCAGTGCAACAACAGAGATAATTAATATTGAAGACATGTACAATATCCAGAATTTTAGATGTGTGGTTGGCTGTATTACAAAAAGTAACATAAGAAAGGATGAGTTAAATCTGATCAAAATCACAAATTACAGGGACTTAGTCGTTTACTCCATTTTAAGTGAGCACTTGCCTAATGAAGGTTTCATTAGTAAAGATTGCAAGTTCTCAGGCTTTCCACTACAGACTTTTAAATAGCACTTAGAGCCAAAGTTTATCATTAAAGCTGTATTTACTACTGTTGTATCTTCAAATGGGGCACTAGAAAAAAAAGTTCAACTCAGTTATTTTTCATGTACAAATTAGAAAGCAAAACTCTAAAGGGTTTAGACTGGCAGCTTAGGAAAACACAGGTTACTTGAGAAGCCATTACTGATACTTCCCAGGGCACACCGGGGGTCATGGCTGTCTATCTATACCACACACCTACACACACTGCACACAGTATCTAGGTATGTATGACAAAGTAACTCTCCACTAGCAAATGTCAAGTTTGCACAGGGGTTATATCAACTCTACTTCTATACAACTAAAAAAAGTTTGCACAGGGGTATGCCAGGGAGGTCACTATCTTCTCAGATTGTCCCTGGAGAGTAACATGGGAAAAGTTATTCTAAGAGTCATCTCTGTCAGAAGCAAGGCATTCTTATTTCTGTAAAATTAACAGGTTATCTAGCCAAGCTCCATGGGCAGCTGACAGCGGATAGACAAGTTCTTTCCAACTGTTCAAACTTTACCTTTTCCTAAGAGTGAACAACTGGATACATGGAACCTTATAGACAGAAATGCCCAGAATAGCTTTTATTTCTATCTTTTAGAGTCATGCATAGACTCTTATAAATACAAAAGGAAAAACACTTATGTACTTGAATGCTTCAACAGATCTTTTCCCATAATTTGACATAAACCTCATTGAATGACGTCCAACCTTAAAATCCCTCACCCAATTTTATCCCTAAATCACAGAGATTTAGCCTCTAATATATCTTTTGATTAGTGTCAGAAGAAATGGTGACTTTGAGTTCCATGTTTCAAAGAAATGCACATAGTAAGTCTTCAACAAATATTTCTTCATCCAACAACAAATGATAGCCAGCCTCCACTATGGACACAGTTGGCAAAATAACGTCAAGGGCTAGTTGTTCCAAGAAAGTAGACAATAGAAGGTTTAACTGACTCAGAATGAGCAGGAGTAGATTCAATGCCACAAAGTGCAAAACAGAGGAAACCTCCACGCTGTGGTGTGTTTTTCAGAATTTGCCATCTTGACTGGAATTGTTTCTCTGCTTCCTCATATCCTGAAAAAAGAACTAAACCTCTTATAGAAAAAATACTTCTGAATTACTACATTTTTATAGCTTCAAAATGCATAATTAAGAAATGAACTTTGATTTTAAATGTTATTTTCAAACCCAGAGTCCAAGGAAAGTTATTTTCAGGAGAGACCTATGACTTGTAATTTTTGTCCATTAAAAAAAAAATCACATATGCTATTTTTGTGTTTTATTTTTGTGGTTAAAAATAAGGCTTTCCACAAACAACAAAAAACAAAAATTCAAGTACAACAATTACACTGACCTTATTTCTTCAACATTTCACTGCTTTTTCAACCAAAATTTATTTAAGAATTCCTTTATGGCATTCAGCATTTCTTGATCCTTGTACAGGGGGATCCACATTGGGGGGAAAATATTTCTGGTGTTTGATACAATGAGGATGTGAATAATGCTCTTCCCCAAAGCAAAAATGGTCAGTGCTAAAATGGTCTGGCAAAAGGTGAAAATCTCAGGAGTGGGGAGAGGGCACGGGGAGAGACAGAGATAAAGAGACGGGGAGGGGAGAGAGAAAGAGAAAGAGAGAGAGAGAGAGAGCCAGCAGCCTATTAGGAGCACTGACACTGCATAAGTTATCGCTTAATGAATGTACAAGGAACAGCATAAATATTACCACTAAGCAGAGTGGATGTGAACATCCAAAGCAAGCTAGCTGGCTGATTGCTTTCTCATTTTTTGTTCTTTTGTAACAATTTCATTTCCAAAGTGCTTGATTTCTATGGCTGATGCTCCAAATCTATTGTGAGCACACTGCCTGAATGCTTAATGAACTAAACAACCAAATGGCTCATCTTTGGTGCCCCCAGCTAGCATCCCAAACTGGATATAATTAAAGGTGTGAACAAGCAAGCAAAGAAGTAATGAACCTGCAAAGTCAAGGTTCTGAGAAATTATTGGGCAACCTACACTGCACCAGTTCAGATTTATCACTCATTATCTCTTATACCGGCAAGGTGCAGGTCCACATGTTGGTACCCCTCTCCACTCTTGTCCTCCAGCTTTCTTTCTTCTTTCCACTCCTAGATGGCTAATTTATGACAATTACTGCTGTGACAACTCCCACTCACCCACAGATCACCTTTCTTTGTACACTTAAAAAGCTGCTGACCTATAAAAGCCCTCTACCCTTAAAGCACACTGAGACTTAAAAAATACAAGGATGTTCCTAAAAATACTTAAAAAATACAAGGATGTTCCTAAAACACACACACACACACACACACACACACACACACACACACACTCACAAAATGAAGTACGAGCCACGTACTAGCCACGCTACCTCCTCCTTGTTTTTACCAATGTTTAAAGATTAGGTGCAAATGCTCCCAAAGAAAACACAATTCTCCTTTCACATATACATATACTTTAATTTGAACCCAACCCCTTGATTGAAAGGGTATCTTCTAGTTCACAAATATTGTTATAGATTTACACATTTATGGTTTCTCAAGTGGCAACTAAAGAAAGGTGTTTGGTCTAATGGTCTGTGGGGTCTAGATATACCTTTTTGATGAATTTCTGTATTTTTCTAATAAAAGAACTTGGAATTTGTGAGGAGGAGAAGCCACTTCTTATGGGAAAACAGCCCAGTTTGGTTTTCTTTCCATTTTTAGATGCGCATATACTTGCAAGTATGTATACACATTTGGTAATACCAAAAGAGGAAAACCTAAGACAGGTGCAGGATTCCAGAAACACAAATGCTTACACTGATACACACACACACACACACACACACACACACACACATTCCCTCTCTCTCACATACACATATCTATCAAATGGATAGGAGATGGATAGTGGGCAATAAAAGGTTGACTTCACTTTCAAAAGGGGAATTGGCCAGCTCTGTACAACACAGCCCATCGACTGGAAAATAGTAAGATAAAAGCTTGAGACTGTTTATGTCCCCTCATACCCCCCAAATTCCTAATGACATTGGGAAAAAATACTGCATTGCAGCATTTGCCAGTGCATACTCATGTGTCTAGCATCCGCTGGCCAGCTCACCAACAAATGTACATATTAAGTGTCCAGGCATATAAATTAAGTGCCTGGTGGCCACAGATCATTGAAACTGATGAAGAAATTTGTCAAGGCCAAAGGACTTCTGTCTACGTACAATGACCTCTATCAAGACCGCCATTCCTTACTTGCGGTACACACTGATAATTTGTTTCAGCTTTTTTTAAAATTAAAATAAGGCATTAAGAAGCCAAGGGCTAACTGAAGCAGCATATCAACATATCTCCTCATGGAAGGAGTAGTTTTTGGTCTACATATAGGAAGAGAATCCACCCACAATAAGGAAATAAGAGCAAAGGGAAGAAATCAAACCAAAGAAAAGAACTTGCCCTGAGGAAACCCTTTTCATTGTCAGTGGTAACTCTTATTTGAGTAAAACACCTTGATTCACTTACAAATTCTTTTAGAGATATTAAACACACACACACAAAGCACCATTCATGCAATGATTTCCAGATTTAAAATTTCAAATAGATTATCCCCAAGAGAAATGCTAAGTTTAAAATATGTGAAGTCTAACATGTCTCAAACCCTATTTCAAGACAGAGTTTTAATACTAAAGTGTGTAGCTCATTTTCTTTCTCTTTCTTTAAAAAAAATTCTATTGTTATTACCTCACAACAATCTGGACTTCCTCTCATAACAAAATCCTTGAATATTTAAAGGACCAAGGAAGGGCTATAGGAAGAGAAAAAAGTTTTAAGGCTTTGGAAAACTATCACACAGAAGCAAGCTCATCTATACCTGGCCAGGAGGATGACTTGAATGAATGGCAGTTAGGAATGAATGGAACTGAGATCACAAATGAACGGTTAAGTTGCTTGTTAGTTTTTTTAAACGGGATATTAAAATTGTCCTATAAATCAATGATTCTCAAAGAAATTTTTCAGCTATTTCCCCACCTAAGTTCATTCAAAATTTTAAATATTAAATGATTTAACTATTATATTTCAATGAGATACAAGAATATTCTGATCATTAAAACTGGGATGTAGTCAGGTGTTTTTTGCAGAAATATTTCCAATCAGATTTTCATTTCTTAATAAATGCACACTCAGCCTTGTGCTTCCGTAAAGACACACCTCCACATGCAGGTAGTAGGTATTAATATTTTTAAGACAAAGAAGCGAGAAAGGTCAGCAGTAGAACCACGTGTCTTTTTTACAACCCAAGCCAAGGTGACAGTTCCTACAGAAATTATTTTCCCCTTAACTAAAATATGCAGAAAAATTCTCAGAAAAAAATAAATTTGAGATAATCAGAAAACTATTCTATTTTTAATAACAACATATGTTTACACACTCAAGATATGAGAGTAAGAGGTT
Source organism: Balaenoptera acutorostrata (assembly GCF_949987535.1). Taxonomy (NCBI): domain Eukaryota; kingdom Metazoa; phylum Chordata; class Mammalia; order Artiodactyla; family Balaenopteridae; genus Balaenoptera; species Balaenoptera acutorostrata. The sequence continues at coordinate 42,034,101 of NC_080064.1, read as the reverse complement.
CAAGTGTATGACAAAAAATATAAGTTTATTTTATTTTTTATACCTCAACAGTCAAAACAAATTTTAAAAATCCCCCAATAAGAAGACAAAACAAAAAGAAGCATCTGCAAGGAAGAAAGAATGGGAGGGGTGCAGAGATTTGCAATGGAGAGAGTAAAAATTAAGAGTACTTTCAATAAAGCCAATTATATTTCCTAACCTTTTAGCATATTTCAGCATCTTTTAATCTCTCATTCTGGGGCTTAAAATTATCACGTACTTAATTTGTCTCTCCAGAAGAAACCGAAATAGATCATCGTTTCAGTTGTTTCTATGCTACCTTCTATTCACCTAAGTAATATACCTTTCAGTCCTTCTGGTACCCACCATCATGAGAAAAAGAGACTACTAGTAAAGCACACTTTGAGAGAGAAAAAGCAAGAGATGCCTGTCACCCAGTGCACGCATGGGTCCCAGACGTTCAGAGACGTTGGAAAAAAAATCAGCTTTTCACTCAGTTTATGCCAAGACCAGGACCAAATGCTGAATGGAAGGCAGTGGTTGCAAGGGTACAGCCTGATGGATCTTGTGGCTGGAGGCATGGAGAGGGAGGCGAAGCAGAAGACTAGAATAGAGCTTTTCATTTGTTATTTTAAGAAGTAATTTCTACTCGGGGTATAAAATGAGAGATACAATGAACACCCCGGAACTGTAGTATCAATATCTGATTTAGGAAAAACACCAATACCACCTAGCACAAGATCATTGCTTAGGGTAAATGTATTCTACCTATATTTCTCTTATGGATATTTCTAAGAAATCATTCGCAGAACGTATCAGCTGTGGGAGTTCACTATTATGCTTCCGTCAACTTCATTCAATATAATTTACATTTTTTTCAAATGGCCTCACAGGATTCCTTGCGATTTTTCCCAGCACAATTTCACAGCAGGGAAAAGGGGGAAAGAGGGAGAGGGAGAGAGAGAAAAAAAGCAAGATTCCCTACCTCCCTTCCCCCTCTCCTTCTCTCTCTGTTTTTTAAACCAAAAAAAAAAAAAAAAAAAAAACCACAACAGGGGAGACAGAACAGATGCTTAAAAATAGATTTCTAAAAATCACTGTAAACCAGAGTTAGAAATGTAATTAACACCTATTTATAAAGAATAATTAAAGTTGGGCCGGCCACAAAGAACAGCAAAGATAATCAAGGTCCTGTCCCCCCCACCCCCCCGCCTTTTTTACACTGTTTGCAGTGTGTTCTCATGATAGCCACCTGCTCCCTACCCGGCTTTTCCTCTGTTCGTTTCCCCGGCAACCTTTCATTGGGTTTTCCTCCCAGCTATCGCTTTCAGTTGGGCTGCTCGGTCTAATCTTATTTGTTTTACACCCATCAAAACAAGCAGCCAGACAAAGGCAATCCGCTAAGAATGGGAAAAAGACCACAGCTTTGTTATAACATCTATGCAGAGCGAAAAGTCCTCCCGAGGCTTTTCTAGCAAAAAATAAGTGAGATGGATATGAATTTACAGCCTCCCCCCATACCAAGCTTTGAAACCCTGTGAAAGCTATTGCTAGTGAAATTCAAAGTCAAAGTGGGCACTCGTGGCATCTGATCATGCCATTTTGTGCCACATCTTCAGGGTCAACATCAGGCAACAGGAGCGGCACTCAAGGAGTTTCCCTGCTTCTTTTTTTTTTCAGAAAAAGATGATGCTAAAAATAGATTTACTACTTTGGCAGAAAGGTTTTCTACTTCCCCTTCTACATCCAAAAGTCCTGTTCCACAATTGCATCTGCTGGTACTGAGCCTCACCTCCTCCACCCCTCATTCCCAGCCTTCCCCATCACTCCGAGTAGGAGACTGAAAAAAGAAATGTGCCTTTAACTTTAACAGTCGTGCAATTCTGTTGAAAGCTCACAGAGGCGGTGGGCACGCCAGCCAACAGCGATGGTGACACTGTGATTGTCAAAAAAGACACCAACCTTGCTTGGCTAAAATGTGTGTTCGATAAAAGAGGCAGTGTGTGTGCCTTGTGTGCGTGCAGTGCCATTACACTTGGAGATGGATTCTGGTTTTCAGAAAAGAGAGACACTAATAAACACACACATACACACACAAACGATCTGCACAGTGATTTACGATGCACAGTCCACCATCCTTATGCGCGCGCACGAACACACACACACACACACACACACACACACACACGGCTGGAACCTCCAAGCTGTCTTCCTCTTTTCACTTACCATCTTCAAGCCATTCCACTCCATCTGTGATCAGAAGAAGATGGACCCTCACACAGTGTGTCAAAAGCGGAAAGGAACGTTATGTAAAAGCTGACATTCCTTCTTACAGAGCTGCTGCCCAGAGAAGGAAGCAACAACTCAACACGCCAGGCACTGCTACACATACAAGCCGCCTCCTCTTTTTTATGAGGTCATGACAGGAAACTCTTTGAAATACAAGATGCAGCATTTACTGAAGCCCAAATAAATCACTCTCTTTGCCGTTTTGAATGCGCAGCCCCCCGAAACACAACTGCCCATGTCAACGTTCAGTATTCAGGAGCTGCCTCTCAAGGTTTAAATTTCCAGCACGGAAATGGAGAGATTCCTAAGCCCGCGGCAGCCACCTCGAGCCCCACAAAACCGAGGAGGCACACAGACAAACCCCTTCTCCCTTACAAAAAGAAAATCCTTCTTTTGCCATTATGGTCTCAGGTAATATAACCTATTTCAACAAACCAGCAATGATTTCAGCCCACCTCCCCTTCCCCACCCCCACCTTTATGTTGAAGGGAAAATTGACAATGACCTGTTAAAAATGACAATCTATTTCCCAACTGCTTTTCAATAAAAGGACCTACCCGCACTCTCTACACAAAAGAGATAGTAAATGTAGGAACCAAACAGCAGCAGAGAACTGAAGTCTTGTGCAAGCATAAGACTGGTCAAGGTGGATATGCTTTTCTCCCCTCCAGCGGCACAAACAACAGATTATAAATCTAGTCATACCTACCATAACCATTCTTATTGGCAAATATTGGGTCTCGCAGAGCTTCGACTCTTCTCTTAAAATTTGCAAACGTTTCAGAATATATTTTTAAAATGACTACTATTGTAATATATTTATAAAGATCCACAAAACACAGTGTGGATGACTGTAAAGTAAATCAATTATTTTGGGGGGGTGGGGGGAGAGAAAGAAAAAAAAAAGAAAGAAAAGGAGCAGTGAGCTGAAACCCCTGATTCTAGGATGTAGATAAGAACAACTGAACAGAGCCTTGCTGAAATTGGCTCGAAGCTTCCCCTTTTTACATCCATTTATGGGACCATCTGTCAGCTGAAGCCAGGATCTGATTGGCTGGGGAAACGAAGGGAGGCGTTGCAACATCAGGTGCTATTTAAATTAGCTACTGCCAGATTGACGATGTTAATGATTTGGTGACCTCTACAACAACAGAGACCAGATTTCTGAACTGCTTCTTGTGTCTGGTAATTAAGGCCAGGCTGAAGCAACACAGCCATACTTGTATATTTACCTTTTCCTTCCTCCCAGCTCAAAAGTACTGTAACAACTGCAGGTCACTGGCGGCTTGCAAACCTTAACAGTGGGAGTGTTCTCCCTGTCCCCTGTCCTGAGGGCGGTACCACCCCACCCCTCTGACGGAGCGCTTTTCCCTTATAGAATGTTTTCAACCACCTTATCTTTTTCGACACTTGCTTTCTAGCAAAATGCATATTTAATGACCTGCCTCTGGGCTTAAAGATACAACAAAAGCACTTTAATGTGCTAATATATCTACATTTTAACTTTATTATTCCCCAATATTGCTGATTTTTAGTGAGTAATGCTCCTTCTGCAGCTAATATGGCCAGCGTTTCAAAAGAAAGCAAGTTTGAGATCGGGCTTGCTCTGTTAACCAGGTTCATACAAGTTTGCTTCAGAAAACTACTTCCTAATAAACAAAAAAGAAAAAAAGCTGTGGGGGGAGAAGGGGGGCAGCTGTCAGCCTCTACCTTTCTGCCTTCTGCCTGAGCTTTTCAAAACAGAGAATGATGAATGATTTATTTAAATGAATTTATTTCTCAACTTGGATAGGAACATGATCTGAATTTTTAAAAATCCACTAAAATACATTCTCTCTTTGCTTTCTCTACTGCTTCAGAGAAAGGTAAAACACACTTTTGACAACAGCCTCATTTCATAACTGGTACAGGGTGTTCATCTTGCCGAACTGAACACGTGATTTTGCTTCTCTCCTTCAAAGGATGTCTTTTTTCTTTGGCCTCGTAAAAGACTTGCAAAGAGACATTTAGCAAGTGTGTGGTGATGTATACAGTTTGTCTGCCCATTTTATACATTTCATAACCTCTATGCTACCAAGCCTTCAGTAGTATAGTTTTTTGTTCTAGTTTGGGTTTTAAAGTGGCTTGTCTGAGGAGTTTATGTTTTACTTTTATCCCAAAGGCTAATGTATCACTATTTATTTAATTCATAATTTAGTCAATTTGTTCCTCAATAAATACACAGAGGTAACAAATATTACTAAAGACATAATTTAACATAATTTTTCATCTTTGGCTGGAGTTGACAGCGGGATGGGATTGGGCCAAGTGGAAATATAGGCCGAAAATCATGCTATGCTCTAGGCTTCGAAGTCCAAGAATAAATGGGTCTGTGAAAAATTATTTTAAAAGAAAACAGCCTTTACATTAGAAAAGTAAAGCTATTTTCTCCAAGCTACTATTTCATGAACACACATACAAATATACATATATATACACACTTTAAAAATACAGATACACCATATAACAGTATCTGTTGGGTATACAACATGAGCTATTAGACTTGAATATAAATAAATTCAGCTATTAGAAATGAAAGTACGTGAAATAGAAAAGTAGAAATGTTAAAACTATGATCCCATTAAGTGGAACAATACTGAATTAAGTAAACTTTTAAAATAATTTCTTGAACAAATGTATAAAGTGTCCTACAAGTCACAATAGTACTACAGTATCCCTTGAACTGTGTATGAAGGACAAAGTCACAGGTTAAGTGCTCTAAAGAGCTCAACATACGTACACAGGGCAGGTACAGGTGCCCCAAATCAACAACAGAAACTCTGAGTATGATCTCACCAATATCAAAATACTGTGAAAAGTAAACATGAACACAATGCTGACTAACACACAAATAAAAACAGCTCACTGGGAACAAAAATATTTACTGTGTATTTCTCTGGAGGTTATAAAAGTCAGAATTTCTTAAAACCCCTTTCTTCCATCCATACTAATCTCAGCACACTTAGTGAGCCATAAATTAACATTAGGTATATCAAAAGATATTCTGGCCAGTTTTCCAAAATAGTAACTGTATATTACAGTATAAACAATTAGCTGGTTTTGCTAGGCTAAAAATCCATGCAGTTTGTATATTGATCACTTTTCCAAAAACCTCCACTCTAAAGCCTTTCAACGGAATCCTCAAACAAATGCACAAATGTCCTCAGAGGCCTTTTCTCTAAAGACAAAGGCAGAATCCTATTGTTGGGAAAAGTCAACCTTATTATTGCGTTTCCAGTAGTACCATTCATCTTTCAGAGTGAGGGGCTGACCGCTACATCAGTGGTGTGACATTTGTAAAGCAACAGATTCTTAACATATTATCTCAAGAATCAGGCAGGCGAGTCTCCCAGTCATGCATGATATTTTTTTTTCCGCCACAATCCTCCACCACCACAGAAAGAAACTTGTCTCACTCAAGCAGCTAAGGCAACCTAAAAATGATATCCCAGAGCTGTGGGGCTGCCAGTGCCGCTGTATCCTTCTTACCATAAATGAGCAGTTTCTTGACTCATTAATAACAATTTCCCTTAAAAGAAGTAATCTCATATCAGTCAGCCCCTCGCCACCATGCACACATCCCAAAGGTTGCAGATATCTCAGCATCAGTCGCCGGCAGCCAGCTTTCCCACACAGAGTCCAGATGGACTGTACCAGAAGCCAATTCAGCGTTAATAACTACCTACTCCGCGCAGTGGAGAAGCCTTACGTGGCACAATGGGCTAGGAAACAGCAGCCGGCTGAAACTGCAAATAAAAAAAGACAACCAAATTCTCCAAAAGCACCGAAAGGAAGGAACACAAATGGAAGCGTGAATTCTATTTCCTTGACTTCAATGAGAAGAAAAAAAAAAAAAGAAAGAAAGAAAGAAAGAAAGAAAGAAAGAAAGAGAAAGAAAGAAAGAGAATCCTTCATAAACACAGGAAAAAAATGAAGGGGGAGGGAAACAGATGCTGCCCAGAAAAAAGTGACAAAATATTACCTCATTATTTAACAAAGCAGCATTAAGCGTCCTGCTGATTTCAAACATCTTGCCACAGATTTTGTTTTAAGAGAAACAGATAGAATCCTTTGCAAAGCACTCCGTCTGCAAAGGGTTCTTCAATTTTCTTGCGTGCCACGGAACAGTCAATATATTATTTCCCTAGAGTTCGCACATTAAAACCTCTAGTCAGTGAGCTGAATTTTCCCCTTATCTCACACACAGTAGACGCCTGTTATATGTACTGCTCTCTTTGCAAGAGCAGCCTGCCCCAAACATGGCTGGTGTTTCAACTACTCTTTAAAGTAACAGTTCACTGTATAACCACCAGGTGGGTAGAGTGCACAGATTCAAATGAACCATCTTAAAAGACTTTTTTTTTTCCCTTGGAACAGCTTTTGGGTGTAGGATGTGACATGAGAAACGCCAGCATCCTAACAGGCATCTGTCTTGTATCTCTCTCTGTATCTTGTCAAAATAAATAAATAAAATTCCCTCTCCTGACTTATAGTGAGGAAACAAAAAACACCATCACCAATTCTAATAAGAACTGTGAAGAATGAAACACAAACAAGCTTTGTTTCATTCAGCAAAGGATGAAAAAGGAAAATCCAATCAACGCAGAGCAAGGGGGAAAACCAAAAACTTCATGGAGATATTTTCTTTTAGCAAAAGGAGAGAAATATTGACAAGTGTGATAAACACCCAGTTCAAAAGTAGGCATATGAACGAAGCACACACAAGATGGAGGCAAGAGTTTAAGGGTGTAACTTTTCTTCATAGTAATATTTGATATGATCTTTCATGATACGAAATAACCAAAAGCTTAAAAGTAAAGACATTGAAAAAAACAAACAAAAAAGCCTTGAGCACCTCTTTTTAAAACACAATTATAAACAACCACAACAGCAAACTAATGATATATATTTCCCCAGTGCTGTTCTTTTCCCCTAAGATCTACCTCAAAGTGGAACATTTCTGTTGTGTACAATTTTGTCTGTATAGTTAACTTGGCGTCTCCTTTGTACAATTCTATTCCAATTAATCTGCTCCTCTGCCAGGAATAAATAGAATGTCTCAAGTTGAAAGCCCCAAGTGATGAAGGGATGATGTTAAAAGGATAAAGAACCACCCGGACAAAAATAAACCCCATCACTTATATCATTATATGACCTGTTTTTAAGGAGGCTTTTACTACTCACAGAGTACGCATGCACCATTCTATGTTCCCTCATATCTAAAAGAGAAACCAACATACACAGATACCTGGGATTTTGTTTTCTTGGCTGGACAAAATTAAAGCCCTGAAACTTCTACATCCTCTTGCAAACACGGATGTCGATACTAGTATTTTTCCAGCCCATCCGGCAACATTTAGCCATATACAACAGTGACTGTCTCCTTCATCTTTAAGTCAAGTCTGCATCACTTAATACCATTTAACCTCCTCAAATATATTAAGTTTCAAGTGACAATTTTTAACTGGGGAGTGAGAAGGAGGAGTTGCTCTCATCAAATTCTGGTTGTATGAAATAAGCTAATTTGTACACTCACCATATGTCTTAAACACTAATTTTAAAATGTCACTTTCTTCAAACATTAAAATGTAATCAGCCTAGTAAATAAAATATTCTCGAGTTTTCTTGCCTTGGTGATAATTTAAAGAGTGTTTATCTCAAGGTAACCTCTCTATTTTGGTTACCAAGGAAGGCTTTTGATTTGTAAAGGGAAAAAAGGAGATATTGGGGACTGGAGGAGTGAGAAGAGAAACCACAACTGTACGTAGCTGCACAAAGGAAAATAAGATGAAGCGGGTTTTTAAGGACCCATAGTCTTGTTACCCTAAGGCAAATCCAGCCAATCAATACCACCCATTGACGGTCTACCATCTGCCATGCTACCCAGCGATGTGGCTAAACAGACCTGTTCCATATGACCGTAGCCGGCTCATTTTCAGTCGATTAGAGCAGTTCCAGAGCATTCACATGCAATAGCACAAAACTCCAAGTCAGACTGAGCCTCTCTCTTCACACCAGTCCCTCCGAGCACAGCTGCAGACCTTTTCCTCCTGTTCCGGGTGTCTGGATTACCTCTTCTTACCCCTCAATTGAATTATCAAAATGGGGTGGGAAGGTAGAGTGAGCAGACACTCACATATCCACACACACACACACAGATAATTGCTGGCCCTTCTTCACTGTCATGCAGAAATCGGGAATTCCATGTGCTCTGCCCTAATGTGATTATTGCACACCATTTAAATAGCGTCATCAGTGACTATGACCTGACATTTTCCTGTGGTTCAATTTCTTTTTATCCTCTCTCTCTCCCCTTGAAAAATAAACCTGAGCTGCTGGCATTTCTTCTTTTAGGGAAAATACAGTCAGTATGCCCAGACAATGGTATACTATATTTAAGAGCTTCTGATAAAATTTAAAGCCTAATTTTCCTTTGATGAATTGTGGTGTTGGTTTTGTCTTTTTTTTTTTTTTTTCCTGCAGAAACATTAAATCAAATTTTGTAAGAAAATGCAAACATACCACAGAGGAAAGAACAATGTGCCAGACTGACATGGCGTCTGTCAGTAGGATCAGGAATTCACTGTTGATGCGCTACTAGAGGTATATGACCTGACTGTGTCACGCCTTTCTCTTTCCTAAGTAGTTTTGTCTACTATGGATTGTGGGAAAGGGCTAGAAGAGCGCTACTGTGTGAAGAAATATGACAAATGGGTGTATAGTCAACTTATATGACCAAGAGTTCACCTAGGCAGGTAAACTAACTTAAGGGTAGATCCACACTTGATCTGACTGTTTTCTTTCCATACTCCTAAGCCTGTGCTAGAACAGCAGCTGAAAGCAGAGGCTTCTTTCCAGAATCAATGCATGATTTTTCAAATGTGCCTTTGCTCGCACGCTTAAAGCACTAGGGTGTCTTTCTGGGAAAGAAAATTTAAAGGACAGGAAAACTGCCTTACTTACAAAATTCTAAAAAACGGTAAGTACACATTTATCAAAGAAATCTAATTTAAGGGAGTCCCTGTCTGGACTTTTCACTGATATATTCTCATCATAGCTTAAGAAAACTCAGCAGGGTCAATGTGCAAACACACAGAGATTTCTGAAGATCTCTATATTAAGGGATTTGAGGCCTTTTCATTTCAGTTCAGATGAGCTTTACTAAAAATAAAATAAATAAAATAAAAAACAAAGAAACAAACAAAAAAAACTCCTTAGTATAGATATAAATCTTCACAAATCAAAGGCCACTGAATAAATGAAATATGGAGTAGCTACTCATACCACTAAAGGATGCAGTGTTTAACGAGATTAATACAGTATTGAAAATAATTCAATGTAGGGCCTTTTAAAACTCTGAACTCATTTATAATTCTGTAACTACAAATAAACAGATGTACTGTAAAAGGCAAGGAAGGTAATTTGTGGAAGAAGGAGGAAGAGGAGGAGTAGAGGAAGAAGGAAAGGTAAAGGTAAAGGGGAGGAGAGGAGAGGGAGGAGAAGAAGAAATAAAAATAGTAGGACTTACAGTGTGAATAAAAACTGCTCTTTTACTAGGAGTCTACTGTACATCAAACACTGTACTAGGCACTTGACATGCACAATCTCACTCAAGTGACAATTGTTATAACTAAGAATTCTTCTAGAAAGGTGTTTGACTCATCTAAAAGTAAGATCTCCCCTCCTCATACCACAGAAGAATATGCTTAGTAAATATGTGTTATATAAATGAGAAAGATGGGCACAGACTAGAAGAGAAAGCAGAGGGAAGATGGAAGGTGTGTTTGACTTTTCTCAAAACAAACGAAGTGAGAGAGAAACAAAGAATTAAAGCTACAAATCACAAAATCTTAGACGGCAGGATTAAGTCCCCAGCCCTATCCCCTACTTCCTCTTCCAAAACTGGCAAAACTCCTTACATAGAGTATCTGCTCAGCAAACACTGATTCATTTAACTTCTTTGTCCTCCGCCCTTTATAATACAGAGCATGGCTCCAGGCAGCACTCCAGTCATGGGGAATGAATGAAGATCAATAGTTGCCCTCATCACCTCGAATACTATCCCAAGGCCTATTTGTTTTGATTCAACTAGGGGTTGCTGAACACCTTCTCAGGGGGAAATGATATGCTAGGCTCCTTAATCTTCAGTTTCCCCATCTGTAAAATGGGCACAATAATACTTCTCTTAAGGTTTGTTGCCAGAATTAAGTAGATATAGGTTTGGTGGAGGCAGCACTCTAAATGGTAGCTATTATTATTAACGTGGAAAAGAAGGAAAAACTGTATGAATTAGTACCTGGCTACAAGATAAGTCAATCTTGTTGAAGAAAAAACAATTCAAAGCCTCTCTAAACGATTAGAGCATAAAAAGACAATAATAACTAAGAAAGGCTAAAAGGTCTGTTCCTGTTCTAATGAAAAATGTCTGCTGCAGATAAACATTTACTTAGCCCTGTGTGCAAAGTTCAGTGCTAAAATCTTAACATGAAGAATAAAAAGAAATAAAAGTCACAGTGCTCACCAAGGAGCTTACAATCTGGCTAGGAAAGGAGCTTCATTTTTATGCATAAATCCTAATAGTATAAGGAAGAACATAAAGAGAATAGTATCAAAATGAAATACTGACAGGCAGTCAATGCTGAGGATACCACCTGAGTGATGGGGAAGGCTTCATGAGAGAAGCTGGAACTGAAGCTAGGCTTAAAGAATGATAGGATTTGTTCTGGACAGTGGAGGGTATTTCATACAGGAACAAAGGTCGGGGAGGAGGGCAGGAAGGGGATACTGGCAGCCAGCTCCTTCTAGCTAGACCCCCTCTGAGGTCTCCTCTGAACCTATCCCAACCTATTCCATTTTTTAAAGTTGTAAATAGAGGAATATTATGATATGATGACTGTGGGAAACAGGACCTCTTATACAGTAAGTACTTTTATGAAAAGAACAAGAATTAGCATTTATTGAGCATCCACTATGTGTCAAACATTGCATTATGTGCTTTGCCTATAAATCTCATTTAATCTCACAACTCTGAGATTCCCAATAAGAAAACTAAAGATTAGAGAATTTAAGTGATTTGCTCAAGATCACACAGCTAGTAAGAGGCAAATTTAGGTTTCAAACTTATATATGTTTAACCTCAGTCCACACTCTTTTCGCTATAAATTCTACCTTATATAGAAAAGTGTAGATCTAAAAAACTTAAATCTTATTCTCTGTTAGTCTGTAATCAGAAACTAACATTCAGAGTAATGCTGTTGCCATCTGCTGACATTTAAAACAATAACAATAATTTTAAAAAAAGAAAAAAGAAAAAAACATCCACCTAACTTACACCCATAATTTTAGTATTTTGCCACCAGGTGATGATAGAATCCTGGTCCTGTGAAAATTACAAGGGTCAAGCTTTTGTCTGTTATTATTTTGTGTGTGTACTATTCCCTCCTCCATCTCTGAAAGTAAAGGTAAGAGTGCCTGATCTTCAGGTGGAATCATCTACTAAAACCCCAAGACATTAAACTTTCCAAATATTTTCCAAATTTTATTTATCAAAAATTCAACTGTGAGCATAATTCTGAACTTCAACAATTTTCAAACAATTCTATTACAGATTGTTCTCAATGAATTATAGTTCTTTGTTACTCTCACACTGTACTGTGAGCTTGCAGGGTAGAAATTGTATGTTATTTGCCTTATATCCCCAGCATGTAGAATATCAGTACCTTGAACATAATGGGCACACAATAAAAGAACATAAATAATTGATTCCAAATATTTTAGAACTTTTGAACCAAATGCTTAGGGCACAATGATTTGGTACTTCATTCATTAATACATAATTTTCTTTTTCAAGTCACCCTTACTGTTTGCTGGGTTATTGTAAAAAGCCCTTTTCTGAGGTTGGTCATCAGCAGAAGCATTTCTCTCAGTGGTCAGGCACTTCCTTCTGCCTTAGTCAGGCACAGTCTACATTCATTATAAGCCTTGCCCTGCTCAGTAGCCTAGTTTACCGTTTCAACCCTCTTATGCCTAGGAAGGTCGCTTCCTTTCTCTACAAAAGGTGAAGGAAAAAAATGTGAAAAACAAGAGAGGCATGCTATATAACTGTCAGAAAAAGGCAACTCTCCACTTGACCCTTTTTAGTCCTTTCCCTCGCTGACTCTGAAGCTGGGGGAATGATTTAACTACTTTTAGGCAGAAGAGTAAAGTTACACATTAGTGCTGAGTAGCTCATTTCCCTTAGCAACGCCTTAGCAACAGCAGCTTCAAGTTCAAAATACCACCCTGAAAAGGATCACATCTTTAAGGAGGATGAGTATTTTTTTTAATGTAAGATTTTTGAACAGAAGTTGTAACATTATAACCCCCAAAGCCTTGTAGGCTACAAATACCTATTTCATGCTAACCTTCCTCTATGATATTATGTGGTAACCATAAAGATGCTGGGCTCCTGTGAAATTTCAGTGCCTGGAAAAGCCCTGGTCCTACTCTGAAATTATTCACAAATACATAACTTTTATTTTATCAAGGCACCATTAATCCTAGGTAATTACAGAAATTATACTTAAGTTCTTTTAAAAGGGTTATTGTTATTGACCTCACTATTCAGTTTGCTCCCTTACTGAGAAGAGTGAATAACTAAAATCATAGTTTTAAAACCCACATCAGGATTTTACAAACTATGTTACATGTAACTTATGGTTCTGTGGACAGTTTCAAGAAAAATATAAAAAAGAATTCCAATTTTACCCCAAACTGGTACTTACTGATTTTGTTATTCAATACTTACCTTGCCTACTTTATTATCCATAAAATGGATCATGGGATAATCAAATAATCATCACATCTGATTTTTTTTTTACACTGCCAATAAAATGAGAATGCTTGCAGAAGGCTTTGCTAGCCTTCAAAAACCCTAGGAATGTAAACTGTGTGGGTCATATATGTTATGTATATTATTAAAACTTCCACCTTATTCAAGAATTTTGAAACTCTTGTCGTCTTAAAGATTTCACAACTCAGATAATATACAAGCTACTGCTTGAAATTTGTTCCTTATTGTCTATCAGCATATGGGTACCTTGGGGTACAGGGAAACAAACTCCACAAGGGCGTGGAACAGTCATTTCAATGGAATTCTTCACTGTTAAAATTTATTATCAAGTAAGACCACACAAACTATGTGTGCCAATTACAAGACACAGATGGGTAAAGGACAGATTTTTCCCCTATATCTTTTACTTGGTATCAGTATATAGCCAAACTGTGCCATCCACCTAACATGAAATTTTACACGTGTCCATGTATAAGGGTGTTACTGAAGAACATTCCTAGAACAATGCCTCTTATACACAGGAGGCGTTCAATGTGTGTTCTTGAAAGTAAGATCCATTTTAAATCACAAGGGAACAGAGAGGAGCCAGGAGATCTCAAAGTCAGTTCCATCTCTACCGCTAATAATTCTATGACTTTGGGCAAATCACTTCTCTTTGGGCCAGAATCTTCTTGAGTAAAGAAGAAATGAAACTGGATGCCAGCTCTAATATGTCAGGGTCTATATATAAATAGTTTTCAATTAGCAAACAAAATTTTTGGTAAGGCTAACTCAGATTTTCAACTGACATTCCAGTATAAGAATACTGGCTAAAGGGAAATCAAGCTTTTGAAGGAGATTTTAAAATCTGCCACAAATGAAGAGCCAGATTAGTATAATGTTCCTCCAATGTCCACCCTGGTCACTAGAGTTATTTTAATAAAATACAGAACTGGAAATGGTAGGTTAAAATCATAAAACCAACGGTTTTGACTAGGACCTTGATTAAGTCCAAAGATGCTCTCAAGTGTTATCATACTTAAAATGCGGACAACAATAATGCCTAGGGTTGTGAAGATTAAATGAGATAATGCATGTAAGGCATGTATTACAGGGTATATGGCATACGGTTAAGTACTCAAAAATGTTAACTATGTTTTATTTTAGGTTGAACACATGAAATTGTTTTTACAGGTCAAAAGCAGTCAAATACTGTCAATTTCATATGATTCAATCTATGTTCTGTTACTTTTTACCTGAAAAACCTTCATGATCCTCACTGCTTAAATCAAATCCAACTATGCAGTATGGCGTTCAAGCCTCCTTATAATCCAACCTTCGCTTAAGCTTCCTGACTTCTCTGGGATATTCCCTTTTATATACACTGCTCTAAACATGCCACTCTATTCTCCTACATGGCCCTTCTACCCCATGCCTTTGTTCCTGTAGTTTCATTCCATTTGGAATGACTTCTCTCCCTGGAAAATATACCCATCCTTCAAGGCTTCAACCTCACTAGGAAAAATCAGCTGCTTCATTATCTGAGCTTTTATAGCAGCTTGTTCTTCCTGCCTCCACAGAATTCATGCCAGAGCATTACCACAGTTGTTTACAGGTCTGTCTCCCAGAGTGTTTTCAAGGTACTCCAGGGCAAGGATTGTCTGTCTTTGCTTCCCTCCAGGTGAGCACAGTGGCTGTCTCATAGTTGGCACTCAGTAAATATTTGTTCAAGTAAAATGAATACATTCACGTGGCAGGTTAAGATATGGCCTCTCTTAGAAATAAATGATAAATAGATGAATCCCAAAGATGACTCCAAAAAGAAAAATCTTTTGGAATCCACCCTTCCACAGAATCATTTTTTCTGATGTAAGAAATTCCTGCTAAAGGACAGTCTTTTTCCCTCTAAGAAATGTTCAAGTGACTAAAATCAGAAACTCTAAAGTGGAAGTCGCTCTTCAGAACAAACCCACGAGCTGAAGCCATGAGCTTTCAACAGAGCCATTGTTTTATTGCTAGAGGGGGTAGTGCTCTGGCTGCAACCTTCTTTAGTGAATATAACGTGAGGGTCTGCACACTGAATTCGTGCTTCTAGAGCTGGAGAGGTCTTCAGTCACGGAGAGCTCCAGTGAGGCCTGGATGATGTGGAAGGTATGGAAAAGAGGACGGTATGGCTGCTGTTGCAGCTTGGAGCGTGAATTCATCACCTGCCCACATTCCCACGCTCCATGAAACCACGACTCTGGAAGAACTCTAGGAAATGCAAGTGCTTAAGAGAATTAATACTGTATTCTAAATATTATCTAACGAATGTTACTAGCTATATAGACAGTAACATTAGTTAATATTTAATATGTGTATGTACGTATGTGTAAAGTTAAATCATTATATAATTGCATATAGATAGATATATAATTAGTTTAAAAGGAGAGAAACAGTTCTGCACTATAGGAATATCATGCTATTTATAGCCAGTTTGTAACTCCAGAGGATGTACTTTCAAACTTTTTTTCCAGCAAGTGATTTTTCGAAGTAAAATCTTAGGCAAACCTCTAATGTATAAACAAATAAAATAGTGCTGGTCTCCTGGTGGGGGGAAGAGTGGGCCCCACTAAACATTTACCCCACCCTCACATACTTCCTGGGGCACTCTGAGGAACTCAGCAACCAGTGAGGAAACCAATCTAGTCTAGTCTGAATGATACTGCAGTGGGTAAACAGTGAATTGAGAGTCAAAAGACTTGGGTGCCAGCACCAATGCTACCACCCTTCGGCCCAAGCCTCCTCGTCTATTATATTTAATTTAAAGCCTTTGGTAATTGCTATCCAAGATTCCAAATGGAATGTCTCAGCTTCTGAGGCTTCCCAACCACACAGGTTAATAGTGCTTACTCCTCTCATACTATCTACCTACGTTAAAGCTTCACAATTAATCCACTTCCCAATTATTCTTCACTTACAGAGACACAAACTTTAACAATTAATAGTGGGACAACACAGGTTTCACAAGAACCCAGTGAGGGCTTGGAAAATAAACCTGGTGTCTTTTTTTTTTTTTTTTAACATCTTTCTTGGAGTATAATTGCTTTACAATGGTGTGTTAGTTTCTGCTTTACAACAAAGTGAATCAGTTATACATATACATATGTTCCCACATCTCTTCCCTCTTGCGTCTCCCTCCCTCCCACCCTCCCTATCCCACCCCTCTAGGTGGTCACAAAGCACCGAGCTGATCTCCCTGTGCTATGTGGCTGCTTCCCACTAGCTAGCTATTTTACGTTTGGTAGTGTATATATGTCCATGCCACTCTCTCACTTTGTCACAGAAACCTGGTGTCTTGATCTTATCATTTAAGCTATACCTCTTTTAGTTGAGAAAAGCTGTCTGTAAGTTTCTCAAGAGTCCTGCCAACTGCTTAGTTGTGTAGATTATATCTCCTTAACTTTTCTTATACCCACTGCTACTGTCTTGGTTCAAGTCTCTGCATCTCTTTCCTGGATTATTATCATCCACATATTCTTACCTCCAATTTTGACTGAATCCCATTTACCAACCACAGTGACCTTTCTAAAATTTCAATCTAACCACATTGCTTCCTTGATTAATATCAATGTCCATCTCCTCTTCTACTGTGCCCATCCCCTTCTCTACTGAGATTTTCAGTGAGTGGTCTATGAAGGGGTACCCAGCAGACCTCTAACAGACTCCACAAATTTATAGGACATTGTTTCATGATACAAATACAGGTAAGTTCATAGTCTTCTTTTGCATATCTGTTTCTCTTACTAGGCTTGAGCTCCTTAAGGGTGGGGTCATATCTGATTCATAATCAAATGGTTGAATAAATTAAAAAAATGTAACCTTCCTTAAGCAAAGCTTCCAAATAGCTGTTTTTCTCATTTTTAAGCTGTAGAAAGCTATAGGTAGCTCCGTTTCATTTGCAAAGTGCTTTCACATAATAACTACTGTCTATTGAGCATAAATGCTCAATAAATAATGTGTCAGGTACCAGTCTTAGCTCTTTACATGCATTAACTCACTTAATATCACAATAATCCTATAAGGTAGGTACTATTATTGTTACCCCTGCATTGACAGATGAGGACAGCTAAGGCAGAGAGAGGTTAAGTACACATACATTAACTCATTATAATCATTCAACAAACACTTTCAGAGTATTTATTTTGATATTCACACAACCAACCATGAGAAAGACAGGATATATACAATCATCACTTTGAAGTAAGGGCCAAGGAGAAACCATGTCTTGGTCATCCTTGGAGATTCCTGGAGTATCCAGAATAGAATCACATTCAGTCAATATCTGTTGAATAAGTGTTGAATTAGCGCTCCTGAAATCTGGTAGTGGGGTTTTCTACATCAACCACTTTCCTTGACTGATGCTTGAGAGAAGGGACCCCACCTTCTCTTGGTCAAACCCAGACACTTTTGAGAGTGCCAGGAAGCTCTATTAATAATTACATGTAGACAACAGGCATAAACCAGTACTGTCCAAGGTAAATCAGGTTACATGGTCACATTACTATAACCAACTTAACCTGATACCTATTTATGATGTTGACAAAGTTCCTGGTGAATATGTGCTGGTATGGGCAACCTTGCTAAGATACTTAGCACAGCAATATGTGAGGAGCATTTGGTCAAAAACTGAAAATAAGACAGGCCATTATCCAGAAAGCCCACTGATAGTCACACTATACAAGAACACTCTCTGGAACTACATTCAAGGAAACAACATTTAGGTAAATAAAAATGTATTCTTGTGTATGTGTCTTTGTACAAGCTATTCTCTCTTCCTGGATCATAACTTCCCCTGCTTCTTCTGCTTGGTGAACACATACTCACCCCACAAAATCAAGTTCAAGTATTAATTTCCATAAATTCATGCAGCATATATTTATTGACCACCTGCTACGTGCCAGACACTAGGGATTCAACACTAAACAAGGCACACAAATCCCCTGCCTTGAGAGTTTACGTCGGACTGGGAGCAGACAGTAAAGGTTCCCAATTTCCCCCAGACAGAATTAACAGTTCCCTATTTGACATCTCACAGAACTTGTTCCTCAGACTATTCCATTCCCCATGGAATTGCAATTACTGCCTTCCATGTCTACCTTCCACTCAAGACTGTGAGCTCTTTTAGGGCAAGAACCAGTCTTCGTCTATGTCCCCTGTGACTGGCACAGTGTGGGGTTACCTGATTGAACTAAAGGCCACATGCCTCCCCTCTCATGATGTTACACCCTGCGAACATTCCCTAGAGTTCACTGCTTGATTTCTGAATATTTAAAAATCACTAAGCAGTTCCTTGGCACCTACAATGTACTGTTCTTGGTGCCGGGATATGGGATGCAGCAAGAATGTGACATGGTTCAGGATCTTTGAACATTTACAATCAGACTAAGGAGTCCAGGTTTACTGATGAGAATAAGAACAGAATGAGACAAGAGTACATATCAAGGACTAGATCATGTGGGTCAGATCCAAAACATTCCCCAAGTTCAGAGAATTGAGATGTCACTATGGGCCCAGGGACAAGGGTGAACACAAGCATTACAGAATATCATCCTTCATTTTTAGCCCAGCAATGCTGCCAGGTGCTCCCTGGGGTTCACCGCTCTCCAAAACCATCCCCAAATATGCCAGAATATCCTTACATGGGCCATATCCTCTCAAGATTTTATGCTTTTGCACAAGCTGGTGCCCTGGGTTGGGATGCCCCAATACCCCTAATGTGTCTGACAGTCATTAAGATTCAGCTCAAATGTCACTGCCCTTGTGACACCATCCTTGACCTTCCCAGGAAGAACTAACCATGCTTTCACTGTGTGTCCAATACTGCTCCTTCTCCCACATACATACCCATCATACCCTGGGGTCTTCACATATAATTGTATCCATCACATTTATCTATGTGTCCACCTCCCCTACTAAGCTGTGAACTTGTTGAAGGCAAAGACCCTCATTCATCTTTGTATCTCAGGCACAATGCCTGGTACAGAGTTTGTGGATGGACAGATGGATGAATGAGTCAACATACAGACGGAGTCAGTTATAAAGGGCTGGAGCACACCACCCTCTCCAAGAAAAAGCATCAGCTGATATAACCTCATGTGGTCTAGTGAAAGAGTTTGGAAGTGTAGATAATTGGGTACTAATCTTGAATTCATATCTCACAGACCTTAAGCAAGTCACTTAATCTCTCTGGACCTTAAGTAGTCTTACCTATTAAATGGGGATAAATCATGAAATCCCTACCTCACACAATAATGACTGGGAGTTTTAAATGAGATTATAGAAGTGAAAGTGCTTAGAAAAAAATGTTATTTCAATTTAACACGACTTCAGGGGAAAAAGCATCAACCATAGTAATGTTATCTAGAGATATTTTTAACGAAGGCCAATACTTTTTTTCCTTCCAAACTAACACATGGCTGTGCTTTTTCTAGGCTGTTAAGAGAACAAATAGGTGACAAACCTCTGTGTTGGCAGTCTCTGGGGTGAGTTTCTTTTTCTCTTGCTGGATAGGAAAAAGAGGATTTGTCCTTTTTATGGGTCAGGGGTTTCAGGTCTCAAGGTCTAAACATTTTTGATGGCCTTGAACTAATTTCAGCCACCATCGACAGAATGGGAGTGGAAAAATTCCCACCACATCTGCCTTGTCAGGTGGTAGAGGAAAGAACTTTCTAAATAGCCTCATTATTGGTCCCAGCTGAATTCTGCTCCTGTTCCATGATGCCAGCAAAAGCATTTTAGTAAGATGCTGCCAGCATCAAAAGCAGATCCACTTACGGCTTCCTGTAAGCGTATCTGCAATGGCAGAAGGTGGCGGGCAGCCAGGTGTGAGCGTGCGTGCTAAAAATCTCCAATACGTCAAGCTGGAAGAACAATCTATGAAATGAAATTCAACGTTCTATTTCTACTCCACGAACTCAGTTTAAGGCACCAGAAGTTCAGCTGGGTAACTCAGCTCCAGTTCTCTGCTGCTTTACTGAATCAGAGAATCTCAGAAATGTCCTCTCATTCTTCTAGCTTGAATGCCCCCCACCACACCCCAACAGGACATTCCAAACAGAGGGTCACTGGGCTCTGTTTATATAGCTTAAACAAGAGGATCTTATTCACTTCTTTTCCAATAATTTGCCCAGTGTTCTGGCCATGGGGCAGGGACTATCATATGTCCACCAAATCCTGTCTCCTTTTCTGCCTGGCCACCCAGCTAGGCTACAGTGGGGCTGAGTAACTTGAGTTCTGGAATGTGGGTAGAAATGATCACTTCTACACCTGGTCCCTAAACAACTTCTGTATGATGTTTTATCTTCTCATTCTTTCCTGCCTACTCAGTAGATGCAGAGGGTATAAGGGAGAACTCCAAGGCCCTAAAGGAAAGCGGAGCCACTAAATGGGAGGGGCTGGGTCCCTGAATGACAGCGGCACAGCCTCCTGCAAATCCATGTTGAACTCTGGTATGAGGAAGAAGTAACCTTGTTAAGTCTCTGAGATTTGAGGGTTGTTTGCTACAATAATTCACCTATTCTGACTAATACAGACTGTCCCTTCTGTTTTTCAAATGACAGAACCACACTAAGTGTCTCAGAAGTTATTGTATCGCCACCTCCCTTAGAAGCCTGAGTGGCACATTTTGTATATAACATTTTAGTATAGCTCCATGTACTACTACCTCCTGAAAAGTGAAAAGGAGTAGTGCAGGAAGGCAGGGGAAGGGGGTATGGGAAGGAAGGAGGGGTGGGGAAGGCTAGATTTTTTTCAAGGACCAGTGTCCTTATGCATGTGAGTTTCATTTATCCCTTATAATGGTGGTCCCCAACCTTTTTGGCACCAAGGACCAGTTTCGCGGAAGACAATTTTTCCACGAACCGGGGCTGGGGGGTTGGTTCAGGGGGTGATGGGAGCGATGGGGAGCCCCAGATGAAGCTTTGCTCGCTCGTCTGCCACTCACCTCCTGCTGTGCGGCCCGGTTCCTAACAGGCCGTGGACCGGTACCGGTCCCTGGCCCGGGGTTTGGGGACCCCTGCCTTATAGCATCCTAATGAGACAGACAGAACTATCACCATTTTAAACAGGAGGAAAAGGAGACTCAGGCAGGTTGATGTACAGAACCTCTGACTGAGCCTGCTTGGCCTCTGCCATTTTCCACTGATCTCAGCACCATAATCATCCAACAGCCTCCTGTGGACAGACCTTCTCACAATCTCCACCTGCCTCTCTAATGCCCAAACACCAACCTCAGAATCCCTGTTGCCATGCTTTCCATGCTGGGACCCCAAATGCCAGGTTTTTACATAACTGTTAAAACAAACAACCGAGTCCCTTGGACACTGGGATTCCCCACTTGGCTGTTCTTCCGCAGGTGGCCTTAGCCAGCAGCTGCATCCTCCTGCACCTGGCTTCATCCTTCCCATCCGGGGTAGCATCCACTGAAAACACACACCCACTCCTCCAGTTCATTCTAACTACAGAAAGGGTGAGAAAGATGTTTTTAAGAAGCCAACACTTGAGACAATGCTGAAATTAAATCAAAGTTAAAAAACCATATATCAAAAGTTTGTGTGTTTTAAATCACAATTAGAAACTATGAAGGTTATCTTGGAATCGAAAAGGAAAACCTTCCAAGGAAAAAATGCCTTATCTCTTTAACTTAATTTGGCCAGTTTTTAAGCATCTGCATTAGGTACCCTCCTCTCTGCTCCGATGGCCTCCCGTTTCCTTTCCTCCATTACAGCACTTTTCACGCTGTAATGATGGGTTTATAGGTCTTTCCTTCCCGCTACGTTGAGAGCTCTGCAAGGCCAGGGACCATGTCTAATTCTCCTCTTTATCCCAGTGCCCAGCAGAGTGCCAGATAATCCTTGAGGAGCTACTTGGTTTTCAGGGTGGCTTTGCTATGGAGTCCTCAAGCCCGCTTTGGGTCAGCACCATCAGCTGTTAAATAGGGCTATGGCTGCACCCTGTCTGCTCCACGGAGTAACTGCCAACCCTGCGTAGGAACCAAATACAGTCATCTGAATGGATCTGAAGTGTCACTGCTGCTCGCCAAGGTTTAAATGATTATTCTACTGTCTAGCATCTGGAGCACAGGATCTGTAGGAGGATGTGAGAGGTGCTCGCTGGCTATGTGGGTGGGTGCTCTTTCTTGTTTCCTGGTTTCTAGTACCCTGCGTGATCCAAGGAGCCTGTCCATCCTCAGAGGTGGAGGACATTTGGTGATTAACATTATGAAAGTAGCATTACCACTCTGCTAAGACCTGTAGACCAGGAGCTGGCTTTCTTTTATTTCAAGAACTTTATGAGGTATAAGGTCGTACATTTTTAGATCTCATACTTTGTCCGAGGTTGCATTGTTAAATATTTGTTTCCAATTTTGACATTGGCTGGATCCATTTGTGTGAGGGCACCAGATCTGCGGTGGGGAAGACTGAGGCTCAGAATTTCGTTAGAGATGCTTGCGTTAGAGTTGGTCTACAGAGAGAAGTGATGACTTCCTGAAAGGATTCTACGATTCAGATATTTTATACAAATGTTAATGAATAACTCAGCACGGTAGGAAAGACAAAACTAGCACAGTAATGCTGTTCAGGTATTATGTGCTTTTGCCCTTAATTAAGTGATTTCAGGAGCCCAGAAGTGAGTTCCCAGCGTAGCAAAGACCTCTGGCTGCAGTGACATCACAATGCTAATGCATCCTTTACTCCTGGTTTAGTGGAGGATAGGCCACCTTCTACCCACCAGTCCCATTTGTGAGGATATTTCCAGTCAACAAAAAGCTATTTCTTACAAATAAAGCAAGTGCTCTGAAGCACTCACAACTCAAACCCACAAAAGGTACCCAGAGCATCAAAGGAACCATCAGAACAATTTTTCTAAAACATGGATTGTGGGACTTCCCTGGAGGTCCAGTGGTTGAGACTCCGTGCTTCCATTGCAGAGGGTGTGGGTTCCATCCCTGGTCAGGGAACTAAGATCCCGTGTGGTCAAAAAAATAAATAAAACTCAATCAATCAATCACGGATCATCTTCAATGATCTTGTAATTTGCATGTCTACTGGCTCTAGGAACCAGGATTTAGTAAGACAGTAATTTAGTATATTAGTCAGCGTGGACTATCATAACAAAATACCATAGACTGTGTGACTTAAACAACAGAAATTTATTTTCTCACAGTACGGAGGTTGGAAGCCTCAGATCAGGGTGCCATGGGTTCCGGTGAGGGTGATTTTTCTGGCTTGCAGATGTGATCACTTTCACGTTGGCTGTGGACTCACATGGCAGAGAGAGAAAGAAAAATCTCTCTCTTCCTCTTCTTATAAGGCCACCAATCCTACTGGATTAGGACCCTACCCTTATGACCTCATTTAACCTCAATTGCCTCCTAAAACCCCCATCTCTAAAGAGAGTCACAGGACTTGAGGACACGGGGACAGGGAAGGGTAAGCTGGGACGAAATGAGAGAGTAGCATTGACATATATACACTACCAAATGTCTAATAGATAGCTAGTGGGAAGCAGCTACATAGCACAGGGAGATCAGCTCAGTGCTTTGTGACCACCTAGAGGCGTGGGATAGGGAGGATGGGAGGGAGACGCAATAGGGAGGGGATATGGGGCTATATGTACACATATAGCTGATTCACTTTGTTATACAGCAGAAAATAACACAACATTGTAAAGCAATTATACTCCAATAAAGATGTGAAAGAAAATAAATAAATAAATAAATAGAGTCACATTGAGTGTTAAGAGCTTCAACATATGAATTTTGGAGGGACACAATTCAGTCCATAGCAACTTTCATGTAGAAAATTCAGCGTCTCCTTCAGGTGGTTAAAAGTTACATCACATCACTAAGGTGAAATTCACAAAAATAAAAATATATCTGTCCTCAATGGGTTATTTTAGCAAAGAATTTGTAAAAATAGAATCTAGGAGATGTATTCTGTTTGTTCATAGCCAAAGTTGTAAAATATACTTCTTTGGAGATTGTGAGAAAAGAAGCAATAGAAAGTATTGGAGTGGAAGGCATGAACACCAAGCATCTTTACTCCATAACTATCTGTGTCTAGTTAGTTACATCTTGGCTAAGTCCCTAGCCCTCTCTGTGCCTCTGTTTCCTCATTATACCAAGCTGGTTTAAATAAGAAAACACATTCATTTAAAATAAACCATGTTTCAGAGTTCCATTTCTGGGTGGCTGTTTTGGAGATCCAAATCAGTATAGTGACCGGGAAAAGAATCTCCTGCCCCAAAGGGGGGTCTACATAAGGAAAATAATGGATGATAAAAGAAATATCCTTAAATTGTGGGCTCATTTTCTTTAGTTTTAAGCTGACAAGGTAATTGATTGCCCCTCTACACCCACCCTCTCCCTTGGTACTAGCATTCTCCCTTTGGAAAAATAGATAAGAACAATCAGTAGCATTTGGGAATCTCTCCCTTTAGCTGGGATTCCCCACTTGGCCAAGGCCAAGAAGCGATTTGAGGGCCCCAGAATGAAGGACTGGCCTTGGATCTGCAGAGCCCCTGAGACAATGCACTCACGCTACAGCAGCCCCCAGCCCTCTGGGATAATACACAACCTCCCCTCTCTGAAAAGCAAGCAACAAAGGAACACTGACCGCAATCCAATTATCTGGGGGGTGCACCACTCCCAGGACAGCAGGAGGGAGGGGCTCGAGAGCTCACAGCAAGACCAGCTCTGAAAATGTATCTCTTACACAGAATGCAGGCTTGAAAACATTAATTCCATTGCAGAGAGTCACTGAACAATTTCCCAAGGATTCCCAAGATCTCTTGAGTCATGAAAGGCATCCTTATTACGTTAGTATGCTAAAGGGTTCCCCTGTATATACCATTCCAGGAGATAGCAGGGAGAGCATAAAAAAGCTGAATGATTCCCAGGAACTAAACAAAGAAATACCTTTAAAGCTTATCTAGTTATAGCTCTCTTTGAAATCTATTTTTTTTCAAAGCCAAATTGGAAAAAAAGTTTACACCAGTTTTGGGGAAGGTACTACAGAACAAGGTATTTACAACTCAAACAATTTCAATGTTCCCTTATACAACTAAAAAGCACTTTCTAAACTAGAAATGCTTATCAAACCGTAAAATAAGAAAAAAAATATGAGTAACCATTTATCTGGGACTTTTCTAAGCTTAAAAGCAACCAACAAGAAAAAATATTGATACAACGGACTACATGTAAATTTAAAACTTTAGTAAGACTAAAACACTAAAAATTATAAGGAAGATAAGCTAGAAAAACATTTGCCACAGATATAAAAAAGGATTACTGCTTTTACTACTTAAAGCACTCACATAAATATATTACAAAAGACATCAATATAGACTCAGAAAAAACACGTGAACAGTTACCTATAAGAGGACTTAAAACTGGCTAACAATGGGACTTCCCTGATGTTCCAGTAGGTGAGACTCCGAGCTCCCACTGCAGGGGGCCTGGGTTCAGTCCCTGGTCAGGGAACTAGATCCCGCATGCATGCCGCAACTAAGAGTCTGCATGCCACAGCTAAGAAGCCTGCATGCCGCAACTAAAGATCCCACATGCCGCAACGAAGGTCTCATGTGCCGCAACTAAGACCGAGTGCAGCCTAAATAAATAAACAAACAAATAAATAATTAAGTAAAAGTAAAAGAAAAAAAAACTGGCTAACAAACATTTGGAAAATATCTAACCTCATGACTAGTTTAAAAAACATGCACATGAAAACAACACTGATAAGGGGAGGTCTCAGTATCTATCTCCTTCACTGCTCGCTTGAAAAAGAGGCTTGCAGGAATAAATCCAGTCAGGTTCAAGAGCTTTTTATTGGCTCACAGTCTCAGAGGGTAAATTTTTTACTATGCCATGCATTAAATATTATCAGTTTTTAAAGTCTTTGTTCATTTGTTACATGTGAATAAAAATGTAACCTCATCTGTTAAGGAGATGATATTGAAATGACATTTGGACAGGTCTATAGCAGCAATGATAGGGCAAATCGATAGGGCAAATAGTCTTCTTTTGCTCTGAACAGGTCTTTGCTCACCATTCTGATGCAGATGTAGGGAAAAGGGGTAGGGGGCAACCTTACTTTTAGGCTCTGGCTGCTTCTAGGCCCAGCAAAAGGAATCCTTTGCAAGGTCTAGCCCAGGTTACAGGGGCTGAAGACGAAGCCCAGCTGTGCACCTCTGCTTGCCGTCATCCTCTGCACTTACATGTCTCTGTGTGACCTTACAGGAAAATGGGCCCAGAAGAGCATTCAGATGTTCTTGGAACTCTGGCCATGTGTCAACTTTATATCATCCCCTTATCAAGTGAGATTCCTTTATTCATTCAACAAAAATGTCCTGGGCACCTACAATGTACAGGCATCATTTGAGTCAGCTATCAAGATAGCTAATGCTTTCTTTTTTTTTGTCTATTTCACTTTATTTTAAAACCACTTTATTGAGGTGATCGTTTTACAGATGTATACTTAGCTAAAACTTTTGAAACTGATCACACTAGCAAGGGTACCCTCACACAGAACTTGCAGTTATATACGTTTTGGAATGTGGGGATGAAATTTTTGCAGTAATATGAAGCAAGAGCCTTAAAAATGTTCCTACATTTTGACACAGTATTTGAACTTCTATGAAACCATCAGGATAATAAATTGTTTTATATACAAACATGTTCAGTATAGAATCATGTATAGGCCCATGCTAGGCTAGACCTACAAAGATGAAGGTGACATGAGGATACAATAAAAAGGCAAATAAAATAAACTAATAGTAAGTTGTAACAGGTGCTATGAAGAAAACCCACAAGGGGCTAAGAAAGAGAACAGGACCTACTTGAGACAGACATTCAGGAAAAGCCTACACATTCAAGCTGGGACCTATAGGATGAGAAAAAACTAACCATTTGAGAGCTGATACGTGAGCAGCTGATCCAGAGGGAGTGGCCAGTGCAAAGGCCCTGAGGCAAGAACATTCTGGACTTTTTCCAGGGACAGGCCAGTGTGGCTGGAGTATGACATCCAAGGCAGAAGGAGGTATGAGATGAAGTCAGAGAGGAAGGCAGAGCCAGATCATATAGGAAAAATGCTTATGCCATTATGTTAAGTGAAATCAGGAGGGTCGAAAATTGTGTTCACAGTATGATCTCAGCCACGAAAAAATGTGCCCAAAAAAGACTTGGAAGAAACATACTAGAATGTTAACAGTGGTTATGTGGGACAGGCACAAAAAGAGTACTGGCTTTGGAACTAGGAAAAAAAAGAATGTTATATCCAGGCTTCACTACTTACCACTTAGGGCGACAGTTATTTAACTTTTCTAAGCCTTAGTTCGCAAGTCTACAAAGTTAGGATTATCTTACCTATCTCACAACAGTGGCTGACACACAATAAGCATGTCTTACTTAAAGAGCATTTTTATTATTACTACCATTACTCTTGGATAAGAGGATTATGGGTGATTCATCTTCTTTATACTGTTTTATATTTTCCTGATTTTAAACACCTGAACATGTTTCTTTCATAATCAGAAAAATATAAACTTTATTTTTCTAATGTTCTGAAGGCTAAAGGAAAATGCACTACACTGTGTTCAATCAAATGCCTTTCCACTGCAACAAATGCATTTCCACTGGCATAAAAGGCATTCAAGGCAGCCCCAAACATTGAGAGCAATGCAACATTTATAAGGGACCTTTAGCAATAAAGGTTCAGCTATGCAAACATGCAGAGACTCACAATTAACTTGAAATATCAAACAAGTTGTTATTGACCTTTTAGGAGTGTCAACAATGCCTCAGGTTCTCTACAAAACACAAAATTAAGAAACGTGGCTGCCCAGTTTGGTCCTAAAACAACCTTCAGAAACCTCTTAAAAAAATCACAGTAAGCATTATTCTTTTTGCTTAAATACAACTGATTTTTAGATTTCCCAGAAACTGGGAAGATGTTAGTAGCAGTGCCCTGGCGAAATTCTTGATTTGATAATTTACTTCCTTGAAAATGGAGTTTTCACCTAAAATTCTATGTTTAATGAGAAATAAACTGACTGATGGACCTAGAAAAGGCTGATGAGCTTTGGTGCCCACCTGCAGGTAGCCAGAGATATGTTCATCCGGAAAAAGCGAGCAGGGAGATTTGGAGTAGGACACACCTGGATTCAAGTTACAGTTCAACCTTCATGACTCCGGATGACTTAAATTGTTACATAATCTCTTTTAAGTTTCTGGTTTCCTCACCTGTGAAATACTTTGCAGGATTAGTAACAATGTACCTAAGAAGACTTGTAGAGTGCTTGGCACCCGTAGGTGCTCAAGAAATGGTAGTTGGTATTATTCTCCAGGGGAGGTTATTTCCTGGCCAGTTCCTTTCACCTCTTCTTATCAAAAATGCCCAAATCCTAGGGTAACCCTTGTTCCAAAAGGCTGACTCTTTCTGTGGTTCATGTTGGTTCAAGGCACAGAGAATAGGTTGATTCATAAATATGAGTAGGCAGGTACAAAGGCAGATAGGTAGTCAGGTAGACAGGCAAGTAGGTACAAAGAAAGGGAGGAAGAGAGGAAAGGAGATAGGAAATCTGTCCCATAGCCATAGATCAAATACTAATTCTAACTAGCAACCCCATGTATGGAAATGAATACCACCATGTCTTTCAAGCCAAAAGTCTGGGCACAAGGTCTAAAAAGCGCACTATATGGAATGATGGGTCAGAATATCTGAAATCATGAATTATACAGCAAGTTGTCTTAGTTGTGGAAAAGCATGTAAATGGCTCTGTAAAACCCATCTCCACTAAAAGATGTAGGGTACTTGTTAAAGTTCATGTTCCTGGGTTCCGGCCCAGATTCACTGAATCAGAATCTGGATTAGAGGTTCAGAAATCGGTGTTTTAACATAGCTCAGCAGATGATTCTTGGGCATGGCTAGAGCCACTGGTCTAGGGGAAACAGAACTTAGTGTCCTTGCTTAATAGTACTTCCTTCAGCTTGTGAAGATATGCTAGTGAAAACTGGTGTGCATCTACACTTCATCCACCAGAGACTTCTTTTAACCTCTCTTTCTCCATGTGCTGTTCATTAACCTTCGTGCTGGGTATTCTAACATTCTTGAGGAAACATCTGATCCACCAGAGACAAACTGAATTCAGTCTGAGGCATGTCTTGCTATACTCTAATTTTTAAAAATTCTGTAATTATCTACCTATGGCAGCTTGAGTAAACAGAACAACGAACAATCCAGAACACTGCTCTCTCAACCTGGGGAAGGAGGTTTATGTTTTTGTCTATCATCTCTGGGCTCTTTCAGCACCTCCACAAGAGGGCAGTCAGGGGAAAGTTTTACTTGTGTCAGAAAGCCTCTCCTTAGAAGCTCTTCTAATCTTTGGATCAAAAGATGGTTCTTGATTCTTCTTAAAACCAAGAACAAAATCAAATATCAGACACATTAAGTCACACCTTTAGAGAGGTACATAATTGAGTACTGACTCCACAGAATATAAGTTTTAACTAAAAGGGCTTTGCATATAACTTCTCTCATTCTCTCTGCACCCTGACCCTCTCACCTCTCTGTCAGGTCCATGAATTAATTTCCCTCCCATCTGGTGGCTCACGGTCTGGAAGGAAAGGAAATACAGAGTGGCAAGTGTTGTGGCATTGTGGGGAAGCCAGGGAAGGCTGCCCGGTGGAGGTGACATTTGAACTGAGACCTGAAGGATGCATAGGCAGTGAGAAGGCTTTCTGAGGAAAGGAAATGGCATGCAAAGACACAGCAGCATAAAAGATCCTGATATATGCAGAGAACTAAAACAGCTTTGTTAAGACTTTAGATTTTGAGGTGGAGATGTTAGGGAGATACAGAAGGTATTTTGGCAGGGAAGTGACACAATGAGATTTGTGAGTTAGAAATATATATACATACATGCATGTTTGAGAGAAATCATACAATGATGAAATTCATAGAATAACTGCCTGAGTACATCTCTGTGTGTGTGTGTGTGTGTGTGTGTTTGTGTGTGTGAAATCAACAATATATTATACCTTTGAACTCCTGTACACAGTTCTTTCTATAAGCAGCTGGTCCCTAGAATTGACTCAGAGCTGCTCAATATTCTTGATCTCTGGAACATTCATCTTTCACATTGATGGCTTTTGCCAAGGTGTTCTCATGTCTGAGCCCTATAAGCTGACAGAACTGACTCCAGGGTCAGTACAAAGTTGGGAATGCTAGGGCCAGCACTCAATGACGTTTAATTAACCTCGCGGATAGGAATAGTTAATGTTAGTAATATTTAAAAACTGCACTAGGACTTAAAATTTCTCTGAGCTTATATGGGATATAAAGTGTGAAGATAGATAGATAGTCAAGAAAGCGCTTCCAGCTGCTCTAACCATCCTGGATTAAGGTCAGAGTTCAGAATAGTCATTTCAGTGGAAAGGAAATCAAATCAAACCAACCCTAGAGGTTTTAAAATATGATGGCATAAGCACTTTTAAGACAAGATTAATAACAAAAGAGAGAGGGGCAAGGGTGTCTTTGGGGAAGTGAGATGAATAAAAACAAGGGTATATAATGACTTACTTCTTACTGAGAACCTACTCTGAGAAAATAGACTCAACTCAGTTGAAGAAATATTTACTGATATATATATATATAAAATTACTATTAATATTCACAACTAAAACTTTACATTTGTTTAGCACTTTTGAGTATGCTTTTGTATGTATCAGCTTTCCAATAACCCTGGAAGTTGCTACTGCCATAGAGGCTGTGATAAGCCACCCAGATCTTCCTTCAGGACTGAAGGGCTCAGTCTCCTAGAGAGTCCTCAGCTGACTAAAGAGAGTTGTCTCCCCCAAGGTCATGCCCCCTTCTTGGGGCACCCCACATCCAGTGACTGGTCAACATAGGGTATGAAGACCTGACACCCTTACCCCGACTCAGGACACTTTTGAAGGGCTATCTCAGCTTCGGAGGTCCTCTTGGGGCTGACTGAGGCCTTCAGTGAGACTGTACTGCAGCCCCACTTCTCCCTCTGCCTGATCCTGCTTCTTCCCCTCTCCTCCCCTCCCACCCTTTCCCTGGTGATGATCGCGAGAGCACTCCCTAATAAACCTCTTGCATGCTAGTCTACATCTCAGAGTATGCTTCCTGGGGAATCTAACCTGTCACAGTTATTATCCCCATTATGAAGATGGCAAACCGAACATCTCAGACAGTAAATTGGTGGCCTGAGTTCACCACCTGATGAGATGTGTAAGACCAGACTCAGACCCAGCAGATGTTACTCAATGGAGGCCAGTGTGCAAGTGTGGCAGGGGATGAAAAGATGAATAAGGGCCCAACCCTTCTGAACTCGTGAAGGAGTGAGCAACACAAATACAAACATAGTCATAACCTGCATGGACATCAACAGAGGCTCCTGTGACAGGCATGAGAATGGAGCAGAGAGAGTGATGTCAGCAGGATGTGTGATTTGGAAAGGGAGGTCCCTGAAGACATTCCAGGGAGACTGCAAGGAACAAGGGCACCTTTCTTATTTTACTTGCCCTACCTCTACCCCTGAGAAAAGCAGATCAGCAAGAGAGCACACCCATAAGGGAGTCAATGCTGACAGATGGACTGTAGGATGGACCTACTGCCCCAGTTCCACTCACCCAGCATCCTCTACACCGTACAGCAGGGTCAAAAGAGTACTACTGGCTTTGGAGTCGGGCCTCTGTTCCCTTTGTTCAGTCCCAGTTCCCTCTGGTACTTACTACCTGGCAAGTGAGCTTTGATTTTGACATCTGTCAAATAGACCACCCCGCTAACAGGACTGTTAAGGGAACTACTTGTAAAACACTCATTATGCAGCTTGGCACATGGCAGACCAGGGGTCAAAAATTGATGTTGGCCGAGCAGTGTTTTGTAAATTCCAAGATTTCAATATCTTTAAGTTAAGAGGACACTCTCTAGTTCTCCACATACCCTACTACTCCTTCCGACTTATTCTTGGCTGCTTCACACACTGATGTTACCTGACTGGCCCCTGAAGCCATGTGAGTTTGTGTAATCACTGTCACCACCACCACTACTACAACATACATACCATCTATACATAGATACATACTTAGTATATATTTTATATACTAAATGCCAGCTGTATTCTAAGCACTTTACAATTATTATGCCATTTCACAGAGGAGAAAATTGAGGCATAGAGAAGTTAATAACTGGCCCCTTGCAGCCAGTGAAAGAGTTGGGGTTCAAGCCACAGCCGACTGGCTCCATAGCCTGTGCTCCTCTTCACCATGTCATAGCGCAGGCAGTCTGTGTGCAGTAACAATTATAGACATGGACCCCTCCAAGGGGTAAAAGGGGAGATAAGGTCATTGTGAGAATTAAATGAGATAAAATAAGTTAAACAGAACAGTAACTGGTACTTGTGAAGCACTAGATAAATATAAGCTATTATCATCAAGGAATACCTTTTCCCTCTGAATAAACAGGGACACTGCCTTATATTCATATAGTGTTTTTTAACCTCACACAGCATTTCCACCACAAGCACGGGGGGAGATGTGATGGTTAATTTATATGTCAACTTGACGGGGCTACAAGGTGCCCAGATATTTGGTCAAACATTATTCTGGGTATGGTTGAGGGTGTTTTAGATGAGATGAACATTTGAA
Organism: Balaenoptera acutorostrata; assembly: GCF_949987535.1. NCBI lineage: Eukaryota > Metazoa > Chordata > Mammalia > Artiodactyla > Balaenopteridae > Balaenoptera > Balaenoptera acutorostrata. The sequence continues at coordinate 42,001,252 of NC_080064.1, read as the reverse complement.
TCAGTATACTTAGTAAAGGAGATTGCTCTCCTCAATGTGGCTGGGCCTCATCCAATCCGTTGAAGCCAGAATAGAACAAAAAGACCAACCCTTCTGTGAATAAAAGGGAACTTCTGCCTGACTGCATTGAGCTGGGACAACAGTTCTTTCCTGTCTTAGGACTCCAGCTGAAACATCTTTCTGGGTCTTGAGCCTGCAGGCATTCAGACTGGAACTACACCTTCAGCTCCCCTGGTTCTCAGGCCTTTGGACTCATACTGGAACCACACCATTGGCTCTCCTGGGTCTCCAGCTTGCTGACTGCATATCTGGAGACTTGTCAGCCTCTATAATTACATGAACCAATTCTTTATAGATACAAACATACATGGTATTGGCTCTGTTTCTCTGGAGAACCCTGACTAATAAACTAATACAGGAAATTCTCACCTTTCCCATCTTACAGATGAGGAACTGAGGCTCAGAGAGGTTGAATGACCTGCACAGTTTACATCTCATCTCCCTGTCCTTCATCCCCAGGACTTCCTGAATCCTGTAGATTGTACTTTCATTCATTTGGCAAACACTTATCAAGCAAATGTTATGGGCCAGGCATTGTACCCCTAAATAATTTTCAAATCCACACTCTCCCTCTCTATCCTACTCCCCCTGGCTCTACCGTGCATGGCATCACTTGCAGCCATGACTGGCCAAATACTAGCTCATACTAGCCATGACTGGCCAAATACTAGTCTTGTTCACATGGTCCAATGAAGATGTCTGGAAGGCAGCTGGAGACACAGAAGTCTTACCTGGAAGTCGAGAGCATGGTCACAGTTAGATCTCTACTTTCCTAAGCACCAAAGGCCTTTGGTACCTGTGGCCTGTCTAGTTTGGTTCTGGTCACCATTATATTCAGACAAGTCTCTTGGTATTTTCCTCATTTATAAAGCCACTAGATCTCAAACCCCAGTGGATGACCAAAAGTTAACATTGCATATTAATGTTTCATACATGTGTATGTATTCACTAAAAGGTAATGAGTTGTTTTATCTTTAATTCATCTTTTCATAAATTTTTCATGTATATTATTGATTTTGCATTGAAATAGTTTTGCAAAGCATTTTAGCTAGAATCCTTACTTAGCATCTTGCAGACCACAACACCTAGTAATAAAGATTTTCACAAAAAGAGGGACATGGGTTTTTGCTACTTTGCTTTAAAAAAATTAATACAGCATTTGTGCCTGTATTAGAGATTAAAATAGCTTCTGCCTCACAATTAGAGTAAGCTTATATATATATATATATATATATATTTTTTTTTTTTTTTTTTTTTTTAATTTATTTATGGCTGTGTTGGGTCTTCGCTTCTGTGCGAGGGCTCCCTCCAGCTGCGGCAAGCGGGGGCCACTCCTCATCGCGGTGCGCGGGCCCCTCACTATCGCGGCCCCTCTTGTTGCGGAGCACAGGCTCCAGATGCGCAGGCTCAGTAATTGTGGCTCACGGGCCCAGCCGCTCCGCGGCACGTGGGATCCTCCCAGACCAGGGCTCGAACCCGCATCCCCTGCATTGGCAGGCGGACTCTCAACCACTGCGCCACCAGGGAAGCCCTTATATATATTTTTTAAAGAATATAAGAGACTTTGTCAAATATCCTTGCCCCCATACACAAAATTTCTGTTTCTTAAAGGTTTAAAGATACAGAGGAGGTGAAATAATAAAATATAAAATTAAGGACCCTGGGTTTATATCCCAACTCCACTGCCTACTAAGAAGGACTGGGAGAATATTCCTTACTCTATAAAGATGGAGTAATGCCCTCCACCCACAAGTGCTATGAGTCCTGAGGGAGACTGTGTGTCTGAGCAAAGGGCTGAGCTTAATGCAGACAAGTAGTATCTATACCTTCTAGTATCATAGAAGCATTCAGGTATAGGCACCTTCTATCCTGCAGCTCAAGATACATAATAGGGCATCATCCACACAGAGGGGATTTAAATTTTCATCTTAATAACCATTGACTGAGCTGGGCACTGGGGATGGATAGAAATGAAAGGTGAATAAGATTTGTTTCATTTCCTAAAGAGTTCACAGTCTGGCAGAGACAACAGACCACCTTAGAGAGTGATAACTCAGCTCAGGCTCTGGGATCAAATGACTTCACTTGACCTCCCAACTCCTCCATTTTCTAGCTGGGGTACTTTGGGAAAGTCATTTCATCCCTTGAAACCTCAGTTTCCTCATCTGAAAAGTGAATGAAGACAACAATAGTATCTATACCTTCTAATGTTGTAGAAGGATTCAGACAGAGGACTGAGCACAGTGTCTGACATTAGCAAGTACTCAATCAATCTCTATATCAGGATTATTATTTATGCCATTCCCAGCAGTTGCAAAGACCACAGATTTGAAGGACCTTCAAAGTAGGCTGAAGTCTAATGACTGAGACAAGGAGGATCTACATATGCCCCTTTATGATCTAGAGGGAAAGATGACTTGCCCATAGCCCTTTCTTTTCCAGGCCTCTTGTCCTTAACCAGTGATGGTGACAGTGAGTGGCTGCCACTCTGATGGGTCTTGGTATCTGTCCAATAAAACATTGGGAAGTCCCAGTAAGGCTGTGTGGACCAAGCATGCCCGTGCCTCTGTTGGGGAGGAAATACAAGGTGGTTCACATTCATACAGGGGTACAAAAGGCATCTGTGAATTATCCAGGCCATAGTTTACTTCTCTTGCTTTTGGCATTTTGGCCACAGTGCCTCCTACAAATAATGGGCAGGAATTTGACGGGGAAAGAAAATTGAAACTTGCATGGGCTCTGATTAGGTTTGGGCACTAGTCCATTTGCCTATTCACTTATTCATTCACTTCAGGACTTGCATTTATTTCTGTCTGATTCCAGAATCCAGATTCTTACTATGCTCAAGAGACTTCCTGTGCTTACTAAATGCAAACAGGGGGCAGAAGAATCCAACAGTTTGTTTAAAGTTTGTTTAAATTCAAGGAAATCTAATCATTAACACCAGACATCCAAATCTTTACAAGTGTTTCAAATCATTTTTGTGTTTCAATAATTTTAATATAAATAATAGGTACCATTTGTTGAGTACTTACTGGGTGCCAAGCACTTTATATCCATTTATATCAATTTAGGTGAGTGCCACTTGACATAAACTGTTATCACATATATTCTCTCAACAGTTTTACAACAACGCTTATGTGGTAGACAGTGCCTCCCCTACCTCCCTTCCCCAGTTATGGGCCTCATTTTACAGAGAAGGACTCTGAAGTGCATAGGAGGTCAAAAGACTTGAACAAGATCACACCACCAGTAAGTACAAGGCCTTTACTGCTCATTGCCTATCCAGTTTGGTTACAGCCCCCATCATGTTCAGACAAAAATCTTGGTGTTCTCTTCATCTACTCATCTCCAGGTTTTACCATTCTACATTAGCTGCCTCTCTAAAAATCAGCTTCCAATGATAAGCCTGCACCTAACAATTTCTACCCAAAAGGCAGTCACCTAGTCCATAGGAAGCTGTATCTACAGTGAACCTCAACTTGACTCTGAGTCTCTTAATCAAATTGTCCAATAAACTTCTATTAGTTAAATTAGTAAAAATAAAAGATGTGTAACCCAGGCTGTTCTAGGAGCCAGCCCTGCTCACCAGCACCTGGCAGCCACCACAGACAAGCCTCCAGCTGTTCCAGGGGCCAGCCCTACCCACCAGCACACTGCAGACAGGTCCTGAAGCCTTTCTGGGGGAGCAGCCCTGTTCACTAGCATATCACAGCAGCAGTGGCAAACCTGCCACAACAGAAGGCACACACAGCCCTTATAGGGGACATCCTTTGAGCAGCTGGCTCTGGTGATCAGGCAGGACTGTGCTTCTGAACTCCACAGCACATCTCCTACATAAGACGATGCCTTCAAGATTGGGAGGAGCAGCTGATTTACCTAATGTATACAAACAAACAGAGAATTAAGCAAAGTGAAGAGACGGAGGAATATGTTCCAATCAAAAGAACAAGACAAAACCTCAGAAGAAGAACTAAATGAAATGGAGATAAGCAACCTGCCTGATAAAGAGTTAAAAGTGATGGTCATAAAGATTCTCACTGAACTCAGGAGAAGAATAGATGAACACAGTGAAACTGCAACAGAGAGATAGAAAATATAAGAAAATATCAAACAAGTTATAACTGAACTGAAAAGTAAACTAGAGGGGTAAGACAGCAGATTGGATGAAGTAAAAGAACAAATCAGCAAGCTGGAAACAAAGCAATGGAACTCAACCAGACAGAGAAGCAAAATAAAAAAATAATTTTAAAAAGTGAAGATATCTTAAGAAACTTTTGGGACAACATCAAGTGGAATAACATTTGCTTTATAGGTGTTCCAGAAGGAGAGGAGAGAGAGGGCCAGAAAAATAATTTGAAGACACAGTGGCTGAAAACTTCCCTAGTCTGGGGAAGGAAACAAATATCCACGTCCAGGAAGCCCAGAAATTTTCAAATAAGATGAACCCAAAGAGATGTACAGAAAGACACAATGTAATTAAAATGGTAAAAGTTAAGGATAAAGAGAGAATCCTAAAAGCAGCAAGGGAAAAACAAATTGTTAGATACAAGAGAGATCCCATAAAGCTGTCAGCAGATTTTTCAGCAGAAACCTTAAATGCCAGAAGGGAGTGGCATGACATATTTAAAATGCTGAAAGAAAAAAAACTTCCAACCAAGAATTCTATATCCAGCAAGGTTATCACTCAGAATGGAAGGAGAGATTAAGAGTTTCCCAGATAAGCAAAAGCTAAAGAATTAAATTGTTCCTACAAGAAGTGGTAAGGGATTTCTTTAGGCTGAAAAGAAATGGCACTAATTAATAATAAGAAAATATATGAAAGTAAAAATCTCACTGGAAAAAGTAAAGGTAGTAGATATATCACATAAAGTAAACATGAAGGTTAAAAGACAAAAGTAGTAAAATTAACTAAAATTTTAATAATCAGTTAAGGGATTCATAAAATAAAAAGATGCAAAATATGTAATCAAAGTATAAAATGTGGGGAAGTAGGGAGTAAAAAGATATAGCTTTGGAATATGTTCAAATTTAAGCTGTTATCAAAACATGTTGTTATTTACATAGGATGTTATAAGTAAACCTCATGATAACCACAAGAAAAAAAATTATAGTAAGTACACAAAAGAAAGTGAGAAATAAATCTAAACAATACACTAAAGAAAACCACCAAAATGCAAAGGAAAGAGAAAGACAAGAAGAGAGGAACCACAAACACAGCCAGAAAACAATGAACAAAATGGCAGTAAGTACATACCTATTAATAATTACTTTATATGGCTGAATGGATTAAAAAAACAAGACCAGTTTGTATGCTGCTTATAAAAGACTCACTTCAGAAGTTAGGACACACACAGACTAAAGGTGAAGGAATGGAGAAAGATATCCCATGCAAATGGAAATGAAAAGAAAGCTGGAGTAGCTATACTCATGTCAGACAAAATAGACTTTAAAGCAAAGACTGTAACAGAAGACAAAGAAAGGCATGACATAATGGTTTGGGGTCAATCCATCAAGAAGACATAACATTTATAAATGTACATGCACCTAACATAGGAGCACCCATATATACAGAGCAAATATTAACAGACTTAAAGGGAGAAATTGAAAGGAATACAATAATAGTAGCGGACTTGAACACCACACTTACATCAATGGATAGATCATCCAGATAGAAAATATATACGGAAATAGTGGACTTAAATTACACATTAGGTCAGATTCACTTAATAGATATATACAGAACATTCCATCAAAAAGCAGCATTCTCTAGTGCACATGGAACATTCTCCAGGATAGAACACATGTTAGGTCACAAAATAAGTCTCAATAAATTCAAGAAGAGTGAAATCATATCAAACATATTTTCCATCCACAATGGTATGAAACTAGAAATCAATCACAAGATAAAAAGGAGAAAAAAACAAAAACATGGAGCTTAAACAACATGCTACTAAAGAACCAATGAGTCTTCATCAGAATCAAAGAAAAAATTAAAAAATATCTAGAGATAAATGAGAACAAAAATATGACATATCAAAATCTTTGGGATGCAGCAAAAGCAGTTCTCAGAGGAAAGTTCATAGCAATACAAGCCAAGTTCAAGAAACAAGAAAATTCTCAAATAAGCAATCAAACTTTACACCTAAAGAACTAGTAAAAGAAGAAAATGAAGCCCAAAATTAGCATAAGGAAGGAAATAATAAATATCAAAGCAGAAAGAAATGGAGACAAAAAATAGAAAAACTCAGTGAAACTAAGAGCTGGTTCTTCGAACAGATAAACAAAATAAAAAAGCTATTAGTGGGACTTCCCTGGTGGTCCCATGGTAAAGAATCCTCCTTGCACTGCAGGGGATGCAGGATTGATCCCTGGTCAGGGAACTAAGATCCCACATGCTGTGGGGCAACTAAGCCCGTGTGCCACAACTACAGAGCTCGTGTGCCTCAACTAGAGACTTTGTGCTGCAAACTACAGAGCCCATGTGCTCTGGAACCCACGTGCCACAACTACAGAGCCCACGTGCCCTGGAGCCTGTGCACCACAACTAGAGAAGAAAAAACCTGCACACCACAACTAAAGAAAAGCCCACGCACCACAATGAAGAGCCCACGCATCACAACGAAAGATCCTGCATGCCTCAAGAAAGATCCCACATGCTACAACTAAGACCAGACGCAGACGAAATAAATAAAATAAATAAATAAATAAATAATAAATATATATTTTTAAAAGCTATTAGCTAGACTAGCCAAGAAAAAAAGAAAGAGGGCTCAAATAAATAAAATCAGAAACAAAATAGGAGATATTACAATCGATACCACAGAAATATAAAGGATCATAAGAGACTACTAAGAACAATTATATGCCAACAAATTGGACAACATAGTAGAAATGGATAAATTTCTAGAAACATGCAAACTTCCAAGACTGAACCATGAAGAAATAGAAAATCTGAATAGGCCAATTACTAATAAGGAGACTGAAACAGTAATGAAAAAGCTCCCCAAAAACAAAAGCCCAGTACCAGACAGCTTCACTGGCAAGTTCTACAAAACATTCAAAGAAGATTTAATACCAATCCTTCTTAAACTCTTCCAAAAAACTGAAGAGGAAGAAAACCTTCCAAATACATTTATGAAGTCAGTATTCCTCAGATACCAAAACCAGACAAGGATACCACACACACACACACACACACACACACACACCAAAAAACCACAGGCCAATATACTTGATGAACCCAGGTGCAAAATTCCTCAACAAGATATTAGCAAACTGAATCCAACAATACATTAAGGGGAATCATACACCACAATCAAGTGAGATTTATTCCAGGGATGCAAGAATGGTTCAACATCTGCAAATCAATAAATGTGATACATCACATTTACAAAATGAAGGATTTTTTTACAAAAATCATCTGATCATCTCAATAGATGCAGGAAAGCATCAACATCCATTTAAGAGAAAAACTCTCAACAAAGTAGGCATAGAGGGAATGTACCTCAACATAATAAAGACAATATATGACAAACCCACAGCTAACATCAAACTCCACAATGAAAAGCTGAAAGCTTCTCCTCTAAGATCAGGGCAAGACAAGGGTGCCTACTCTCACCACTTTTATTCAACAAAGTATTATAATCCTATCCAGAGCAATTAAGCAAGGAAAAGAAGTAAAAGGCACCTAAATTGGAAAGGAAGAAGTAAAACTGTCACTATTTGCAGATGACATGATACTATATATAGAAAACCCTACAAACTCCACCAAAAAGCTGTTAGAATAAGTGAATTGAGTAAAGTTGCAGCATACAAAATCAATATATAGAAATCTGTGTTGTTTCTACACACTAATAATAAACTATCAAAAAGAAATTACGAAAATAATCTCACAATTTATATCAAAAAGAATAAAATACTTAATAATAAATTTAATCAAGGAGGCAAAAGATCTGTACACTGAAAACTATAAGACACTGATGACAGAAACTGAAGAAGATATGAAAAAATGAAAAGATATTCTGTGCTCATGGATTGAAGAATCAATATTGTTAAAATGTCCATACTACCCCAAGCAGTCTACAGATTCAATGAAATCCCTGTCAAAATGCCAATGTCATATTTCACAGACATAGAACAAACAATTCTAAAACTTGTATCGAACCACAGAAGACCCCAAATAGCCAAAACAATCCTGAGAGAGAAAAACAAAGCTGGAGAGATCACACACCCTGATTTCAAACGATACTACAAATCTATAGTGATCAAAACAGTATGGTACTGGCACAAAAACAGAAACATAGATCAATGGAACAGAAACAGAGCCCAGATATAAATCCACACTTTTGTGGACAATTAGTCTACTACAAAGGAGCGAAGAACATATGGAAAAAGGACAGTGCCTTTAATAAATGGTGTTGGGAAAACTGGACAGTAAATGCAAAAGAATGAAACTAGACCACCATCTTACACCATGCACAAAAATTAACCCAAAATGGAGTAAAGATGTGAACGTAAGATCTGAAACAATAAAATTCCTAGAAGAAAATATAGGTAGTAAGTTCCTTGACATCAGTCTTAGTGATGTTTTTGTGTATCTGACTCTAAAGATATGGGAAACAAAAGCAAGAATAAACAGACGGGACTACAACAAACTAAAAAGCTTCTACACAGTGAAGGAAACTATCATCAAAATGAAAAGGCAACATACTGAATGGGAGAAGACATTTGCAAATCATGTATCTGAGAAGGGCTTAGTACCCAAAATATATAAAAAACTCATACAACTCAACAACAACAACAACAAAACCCCAAATAACCCAATTAAAAAACTGGGCAGAGAATCTGAAGAGACTTTTTGCCAAAGAAGACACACAGATGGTCAACAGGCACATGAAAAAAAGTTCAACATCATCAAGGAAATACAAATCAAAAGCACAGTAAGATATCGCATTATACCTGTTAGAATGACTACCATAAAAAATACAGGAAATAACAAGTGTTGATGAGAAAATGGAGCAAAGGAAACCTTTGTACACTGTTTGTGGGATGGTAAATTGGTACAACCACTGTGGAAAGCAGTATGTAGATGCCTCAAAAAATTAAGAATAGAATTACCATATGACCCAGCTATTCCACTTCTGAGTATCTATTCAAAGAACACCAAAACAACACTTCTAAAAAATAAATGCACCTCTATGTTCACTGCAGCATTACTTACAACAGCCAACATATTGAAGTAACCTAAGGGTCCGTCAATGGATAAATGGATAAAGAAGATGTTGTACATATATGCAATGGAATACCACTCAGCCATAAAAAAATAATGAAATCCTGCCATTTGTGACAACACAGATGGACCTTGAGGGTATTATGCTAAGTGAAATAAGTAAGATGCAGAAAGACACATACCATATGATTTCACTCATGTGGAATCTAAAAACAGAAACAAAAACAATGAACAAACAAAATATGACAAAAACAAACTCATAGGTGCAGAGAACAATTAGTGGTTCCCAGGGGGCAAGAGGTTTGGAGATGGATGAAGGGGGCAACTATATGGTGATGGATGGTAACTAGACTTGTGGTGGTGATCACTCTGTAGTGTATACAGATGTTGTTTTATAATGCTGTACACTTGAAACTTACATCATCATGATCATCATCATCACCATCATCATAAGTAAAAAAGATATGTAACCCAGGAATAAAGCTGTTACAAAACTGAAATTAAGAATATCCCTAAGAAATGGATAGTGCCAGGCATGTTTACATCCACGGCAAGAAATACTGTTTGACTACCTACTGTGTGCCAAGCACCACTGGAAGAGCTAAGGAGATAAGGAAACAAGATAGACAAAGTCCCCACTCTCTTGGAACTTACATTCAAGTGAGGGGAGAACAAACAAGTCATAAAAAACAAAATAGTTTAAGACAGCAGTAAGTAGTATATGCAAAATAATGCAGAATAAGGGGGATAGACAGAACAGGGGAGGAGGGAGAGCTCTTCCGGACCAGCGGTCAGAAGGCTCTCTGAGGAGGGGTCATTTGAGCAGAGGACTGAGCCAAGTGAAGGAGGAAGCCACCTGAGGGTCTGGGGTATAAGTAGAGCAGGAAGGCCCAAGGCAGGAGTCAGCTGGGCATCCTGGAATGAGACACGATGTCTAGCGAGGCTGGAGTGGAGTGATCTAAGAGCAGGTTGAGAGACAGGCTGAGATCAGATAATACTGGTTGTTGCAGGCCACAGTTAGGAATTTTGATCTCATTTATTCCACCAACAGTCCTACGGAGTATGCGATATTTACAGAGGAAAACCTTGAGGTCTAAAACAATAATATAACTTTCTCTGCCCTTATGAAATCTCACCATTTAGTGGTGGAAGTTTCCAATTCTATATTCTTGCCATCAAGTGAAAGTACGAGTCAGTTAAGAGGAAAGTGAAAATAATGGGGAAGGGAGTCCCATAGAAGAGCTCATGCATTTTTTTTTTCTTCCAGGAACTGCTCTTAAATAGTGTTAAATGAGTAGAAATCTGAACAAGGACTCAGGAAAATAAATGCAGTGTTCAGTCCTCTCTGGTCATTGCAGTTCTAGGGAACCTCCTGACAACCAGAAATACTGTCCCAATAACTGCTATCCCTCTATTCCAGTGATCATTATTTACATCACACATATCCTTCTATGTCTAAGCACATTAACAGTGCCAAGAAAGCTTGGGAAAACAAGGAATCATGTTGCCTGGCAAAGCCAGGGGTGGCAAATACATCAATTCTAGCTTAGTCTAGCTATTCCCTGTAATAATTCTGCACTTAGAAAATTCACCTAAGAGGAAGAAAACCCGCAGAATTTCATAAAAAATACTAAATAAAATAGAAAGGACACTAAAATAGAAAGGACTTAGAAATGTTTAAAATACTTAGGTAATACCTCCAATCAGTCTTCTCCAAAAATTCACTAGGACTGACCCCCTATGAGTTATTGAGCACAGGGAGGGGCTACAAAGGCAACACAGGACCAAGGTTAGGAGTGTGAGTCTGGAGTCAGACTGCCTAGGTTCAGAGTGTGATTGTAAGGGTTTAATAAGATAATTCATGTAAAGTACTTAGTATAATGCCCAGCATATAATAATAACTCTAAAAACTAAGCTGTTATTATTATTATGGTACTATCATTAAAAAGATAAGTCCCAGAGCCTGCCTCAAGGATGGTTAAGTAAAAAATGAATAACATCACTAACAGGAATACTGCTAAACAGAGATGCCAAAAACAAATAACAAGGGTGTAGGGGATCCAAAGCCACATATCCAAAACACATTTATTGAGCGCCTACTCTGGGCCAGATAGTGGTGGCTGGGAATACAAATAAGGTGGACAATATGATCCCTGTCCTGGAGGAACTGACTGTAACTTTCCTTTCACCCATGAGTGGTTCCGAATCAAACAAGTATTTCATAAGCACCCATGTCTAGTGTTGCACAAAATACTAATGGAGTTCCTGGTTTAAAACATGGCTCTTGGGTTAGAAGAACATACAACCCATCTAGGGAGACAAGATTCCACCAGAAGAAACAATAAGAAAACAAGCTTGTGAGAAGGTCAGAGTATGAATGCTAGAGGTCACAAAAGAGAATAATGGGGGCCAGAGAGATCCAGGAGGGCTTCATTAACCAGGGACAGAGAGTGAGGTGTCCTCACCAGCACAGTGACTAGGTCTCCATCCAGAGCAAGCGGTCCTCTTGGCTGGTAAAATGATGCTGCTGTTAAAGAAATTGAAGTATGATTCAGAGATACATAAACAGAACTTGCATGAAATGAAATCAGTTTCATATAAGACAGCAGGATATAGCTGAAAAAGCATGGACTTAAGAGTCACAAGGCCTCAGTGAGTACTGTCTGTGAAATCCTCGATAAATTACTTACTCTCTCTGAAATAAATAAATGATTGTGAATAAGTGAAAAAAATAGAAATTAAATTACCATACCCTGTTTAAATCAGGTACAGCTCTGTGGACAAGAAAACCACTCTGTGATCCTAGGAAGAGAAAATGCCTATGAAATGAAAAAGAGGTTACTTTTAATTCATTTCATATAGGAGGGCAAAACAGAATAGGTTACTCTTCTGGGGAAAACTTATCTGTAGACCTCCATTTAAATCCACAGCTATCTCAACTGAATAACTGCAAGAAGATCCATGGATTTCACACAACTACATGTGTGATGTTCAGAAATGCAATTAAAAATCAACTCTTGATCACATACTATGTGTCAGACACTGGGACAGACCAACAGGGATGTAGAGATGAAAAAGACACCATTCCTGTGTCCCTACGGAGTTCACAGGCAGTTAACCATGCTGTTCTAACACAGTGCCAGAACCCTTTTACCCTCTACTATTAGAGAGCACAGACTGTAACCACTGAAACCTCCAACCATTGGTCCCAGGTTGTTCCTGTCTTCTCCCACTGGAGAGTCCCTCAAAATACTAGAAGTTGGAGGTTCACCAACTCTCCTGAGCCTTATTACCCCATCTCACCCATCCCCAAACCAGTCCAACTGGACTGCTCTTCCCTAAGCACAGTCCTTATTCTCCCATGTCCAGTCATGTCTAGTATTTTATTTCAAGAAGACCTTCATTTCCCACCCCCGTCTCTACATATTCCTGACCATCTACCTAAAATAACATCCCCAGGTCTATGCTCTTTCATCTACTTTATTTTCTTCACACCATTTAATGATGATCTGAAAGTGTATTATTTTATTGAAGAGTTAATAGCTTATAATTTATATCCCCTGCTGGAATGTAAGCTGTGATCCCAGCACCTACTGTGACATCCAACACCTACCACAGTGCCTGGATGCAGTAGGTACTCAATCAATTTTTGTCAGAATAAATAAATGACAGAACATACAAACTCCACATCACTTTGTACCTTTCTGACGATATTTGTCCCTTTTGACGTGATAATATTTATATGCTTACTTATATATATGAATATGTCTTCCCTACATGGTAGGAAACTCCTTGAGGATCCATGTCTGTTTCACCTTTGTATCCTCCAATACCCAGGGTAGAGTGTTTCCTTCGTTAATGCCTGCTGAATGAATAAATGATGTGGTCCCTTGGTTAAGATCTGTTGAATAAATAAACAATATGGTCCCTTCCTCTTCAGGCTTCTTAATCTTGACTTTGTCAAGACTCTACCTCAATCCTCAGAAATATGAACATATTTGGTTGGTAACATGGAAAAGCAAAGGTTCTTTTTAATTACACTTCTGCTGCTTCTTTTAAAGAACTAATTACTTGACCAAGATTAAAGGTTATTTCCTCCCCTGCCCCCATCCATCAAACCCTTACCTGCTAGGGTTTTTGCAAACGCCTATCAGTTTCTTGAGGATAAAAAAGTTAATAAAACCTTTAAAAACCATATACTCTTCTGGAGTGCACCAATCTCTGCTTGCTGTGGTACAAGCTATTTTTATCAGGTGATACTGTGATATTCCTTTTCAACACATGATATTCACTCTTTCAAGCTGTTCAGCACTGTTCTATTTGGTTTCATGCTACATCAATGAGACAGTTTGAGGGAAAAGGAAAAATGGGACATGGTATATTTAGTAGCACCACTAAAACCCTAAATAAAAACTGAGTTTCCTAAACTCCTCGACTACCCAGTCTATATCCAGGACCCTAACTACCAATCCAAGATTAAAGCCAAATAGGAAATGCCTTTATCCAAGAGAATATTTTTATGAGTGTTAATTACAGAAAGCCATTTGAAATGTTTCTAAAATTTAAGGAGTTAAAGTTCATACATAAAAGTCATAGAAGGGCGAAACAATTGCTACATGTATTTTGTATTTTCACAGCATTTTTACGCTGGGATTATCAGTCTAATCATATTTTAAAATGATAACACATCTGTTTATACATCTGGGCATGATGAGTTTGAGGTGGTCATGTGAAAACTATGAACTGCTGGCTAACAATCAGTGAGACATAGAAAAACAAAGCTTTGGAAGGTTTAGGCTGGAGTATCAATGGAACCATGAAAGTAAATAAAATGACCCTTGAAGAGTCAGGAGGGCAGTAGGCTGAGGAGGAAACCTTACTGCACAAATGTGAGCAATCATGTGTGCTAGAAGGTTAAGAAAAAGGTATCAACAGAAGTATGTGCCCAAGATAGTCTCAAAAATACTTAAACCACAGTCTTGTTGTAAGACTCAGTGGTTACAGGTAAAAGGTCTTTGTAGTCTGCAAACCATGCTACAAATATTTGTTTCTATTATTTCTGTAAGGAATGTTAAGGGTGGTGTGGGAGAGCAACTGCAAAACTAGTCATAATATTTACCCCTCCTTGTACCCATGCCCTTTACAATGTGACTTTGCAGATCTTCCTGTCAAAAGATGTAATCTATTTCCTGTTGCCTATATCTGGGCTGGCCTTGTGATTTGCTTTGGCCAATAGGATACAGTAGAGTCCCTGCTATGTCAGTTCTTGCTTACTTTCTCTCTCTCTCTTGGAATCTTGCCCAGCTGTCATGTCAACAAGCCCCAATTGTCCTGCCAGAAAAAGCAAGACCACATAGAAAACAGTCCAGTGAGCCTAATCAAGGCCATCCTAGAACAGCCTATAACCAGCCAACTCCACACATGTGAGAGAGCCCAGCCAAGATCAGCAGAGCTGCCTACCTGCCCTAGAGCTGACTACAAATGTATAAATGAGCCCAACTAAGATCAAAAGAACTTCCCAGTTGACTTGTAAACTCATGAGCAATAATAAACACTCACTGTTTTTTGGACTTCCCTGGTGGCGCAGTGGTTAGGAATCCACCTGCCAATGCAGGGGACACGGGTTCGAGCCCTGGTCCGGAAGGATCCCACATGCCGCGGAGCAGCTGAGCCCGTGAGCCACAGCTACTGAACCTGCATGCCACAACTACTGAAGCCCGCGTGCCTAGAGCCCGTGCCCCGCAGCAAGAGAGGTCACCCCGGTGAGAGGCCCTCGCACCACAGCGAGGAGTGGCCCCTGCTTGCTGCAACTAGAGAGGGCCCGCGCGTAGCAATGAAGACCCAAGGCAGCCATAAATAAATAAATAAATAAATAAATTCATTTAAATAAATAAATAAATAAATAAAAATAAACTCTCACTGTTTTAAACAACTGAGTTTTAAAAGTGGTTAGTTATATAGCAATAGGTGACTGATATAAGTAGCAAAAAATAAACCAGCCTGTCAGGAACCTTCTATGTGCTTGGCACTGTGCTAATAAGCACTGTTTACAGGGGTTATTTCATTTGCTTCTCACAATAACTTTATGAAGTAAAGTTATCCCCATTTTACAGATTATAAAATTGAGCACAGAGTTTAAATTCACTTGTCCAGTGTTGCACAGCTAGCAAACAGTGGGGTCAAAATTTAAATCAGGCAGTTCAACTACAGAGCAGCACTTAATCCAAGAAAGAGAATCTTTTACTTAATCCAACAAATAAGGAAATTTTCCCAGGCTATTCCTTCTACTGGAGCTCTCATCTCTTCTAATCACCCTACCTAATCCTGCTTCCCTTCTTCCACTAGCTAATTCCTATATTTCTTCATCCTTAGTTTAAATGTCACTTCCAGGTTGAACAGAAGGAAAACAGGAAGCCCTGTGGGAAAAAACCACCATAAATGAGGAAAGAGGCTGGGACAGTGGGCCTAAAAGCTGGATGGGATCAGTGGTTCCAGGTACAGTGGGAGGTTCTAACTGACAGCCATATTTAACAGTTTGACAAAAGAAAGGATGTGTGATAAAGAATGAATTAACTCTCATCATGAAGAGCCCAAGCCCCAGTTCTACCTGTTCCCCACAAAAGCAGGTAGACATAAGAAAAGGAAAATGCTTCACTACTAACTGGAAAGAGATAAGCACCTGAATCTGGAGGTGGGAAAAATGGCAACAAACTCCACAGAGCAGATGCTCCAAGAGGTCTTGAGGGAAGAGGGGTGGTTAGCTGAGATGAGCATAGCAAAGTTTTAGTAACAGATGTGTGCAGATGCCGATAAAGGAACAGAACTCTAGAGACTGGCCACAGAGGAAGCTGATGAACCTGCAGGGCACATCATGTAGGTGTTTCCAACAGTGATAGCAGTATAGTGGAAAGGTACAGGCAGCTTTAGAGCAACAAGTAGAACAGCGGACAGTGGCCAGGATATATGGCGAGAGGAAGCATTGGAGGAGAAGGAAAGAAGTGTAAGTAGCAGAATATATTATATGATAGTAATAACACTGGCAATAATATTCACTTTATGAAAGTTTTACTCAACTACCAAGCGTGTACCAATAATATGCATTATTTCATTTGAGAGGAAAAAAGACCTTTGAGGATGCGCAGAGAGACAGAAGAAAGGGACAGAACTGACAGCATGCCACTTGGTACATGGGAGATTATAGACACTAGACTTAGTGACAAAGATTTAAAGTGACCTCACCTAAGATCCATGAACTGGAGGGGCCTAGGGGACATTGAGGTTGTATTTGTGTAGAACCTAATTACCTGCCAGAATGGAAGCTCCTTGAGGTCAGAGACTGTGCTCCTTTTCCGCCAGTGTATGAACAGTACCTAGCACTGTGCCTGACACACAGATGGCACTCCATAGATATGTGTTGGTAGTCTTAATAAACAAATGGATGGAATATCAGTTTATGTCTCATAAACAAGATAAAAAGGCATTTGTCTGTGTTTGAATCCAATTCAACACAACATGATTGTTGAACATGATTAAGAGCACTGAAACTCATTTGGCTGTGAGATCTTGAGTCACTTCTCTGTGCCTCTGTTTCCTCATCTGTAAAATGAGGTTAATAATCTGTATCAATTGTATCCTCCCAGAAGCAAACACTGAGACGGTGGAAAAGATTTATCAATTTATTGGAAAAATACACAGGGGAGGAAATAGAATTGGACAGGGAGAGGCTCAGATCACAATGCAGATGGACAAAGGCTTGGCTTACCCAAAGGGGAGTCTGGAACAAAGATTTTCCATAAGAAGAGTCCCCACAGTGGGCAGAAATGGTCAGGTCCTAGATCCCCACTGTGTTCAGTTACTGGCTCTCCAGGAAGCATGTGACCTAAAGGAGCTGTAGTTGGAAGCTGTCATCTAACTGCACTCCTTGCAGGTAAAGTGAGTTCTCTCTTGAGGGGAGATCTGAATGGCACACTTCTACGGTGGCCACACTACCTAACGGGGTTATGAGCCTTCTATTAGTTAATACAGATAAAACACTTAAATCAGTGTCCAGAGCTCAGTATGTTCTATTAAAGTATTTGGTATTACTGTTAATTATCTGTACAATTACATACAACTGCACAACTTGAGTCTAGGTTGGAAATTACAAACTCAAATGACTACAGGGGCTACACAGGAAACATAAACGTGTAAACTGACCTGAGTAAGGTAAAAAGAGTAAGGGGGCCTATGGTCTCTGTAGCCTACCTGGAACGTAGATACTCTGCCTAAAGGTATTCGGATTAACAACAACACCATCTGTTACGTCTTCTTTGGTGAAATGTCTATTTAGGTCTTCCACCCATTTTTTAATTGGGTTGTTTGTTTTTTCTTGATATTGAGCTCCATGAGCTGTTTGTATATTTTGGAGATTAATCCTTTGTCCATTGCTTCATTTGCAAATATTTTCTCCCATTCTGAGGGTTGTCTTTTCATCTTGTTTATAATTTCCTTCCCTGTGCAAAACCTTTTAAGTTTAATTAGGTTTCATTTGTTTATTTTTGGTTTTATTTTCATTACTCTAGGAGGTGGGTCAAAAAAGATCTTGCTGTGGTTAATCTACACACAATAAATGCTGGAGAGAGTGTGGAGAACAGTATTGAGGTTCCTTAAAATACTAAAAATAGAACTACCATATGATCCAGCAATCCCACTTCTTGGCATATACCCTGAGAAAACCATAATTCAAAATGACACATGTACCCCAACGTTCACTGCAGCACTATTTACAATAGCCAGGACATGGCAACAACCTAAATGTCCAACAACAGATGAATGGATAAAGAATATGTGATACATATATACAATGGAATATTACTCAGCCATAAAAAGGAACAAAATTGGCTCATTTGCAGAGATGTGGATGGACCTAGAGACTGTCATACAGAGTGAAGTAAGTCAGAAAGAGAAAAACAAATATCGTATATTAACACATATGTGTGGAATCTAGAAAAATGGTACAGATGAACCTATTTGTAGGGCAGGAATAGAGATGTAGATGTGGAGAAGAGACTTGTGGACACAGTGGGGGAAGAGGGGGGTGGGAGGAATTGGGAGATTACGTTTGACATAAATACACTACCATGTGTAAAACAGATAGCTAGTGGGAACCTGGTGTATAGCACAGGGAGCTCAGCTTGGTTCTCTTTGATGACCTACATGGGTGGGATTGGGGGGGAATGGGAGGGAGGTCCAAGAGGGAGAGGATATAAGTATACATATAGCTGATTCACCTCATTGTATAGCAGAAATTAACACAACATTGTAAAGCAATTTTACTCCAATTAAAAAAAAATTTTAAAAATAAAAATAATAACAAAGAAAATAGCCATTATTAAAGCCTGGCTAAGATTCAAACTTTGAAAACTAAATTTGTACATAATTTTATGAATAAACAGAAGCTATTATGCAAAGATCGTGTCCATCACTTCTGGTCATTGACAGTGAAGCAGAGAATCACAGGGATCCTGCTTTTTATAATCCATGCTGGTGAAGCTGGCCTCTTTGATGCTTTAGAATTGATATTACGATCTCAAAAGGTATCAAGGAATATTGGGGTTTCTTTTGAATTTGGTTATTCAAATTTTTATTTTTTTAATGTATGAAGATGCTCTGCTGGACATTAATAAGCATGTGTTTGTTTATTTTTCTCTCCAACAAGAGAAAAAGAAGAAAAATTACCTTTAATGAAGAGTGTAAATCATGCTTGAGTGCTACAAGGCACTCAGGGTATCTTCCCATAGGAAATAAGCAGATAGCTTTGTCCAGCCTGACTCCAAGAGATGGAGTCGGATGGTCAGGGTTCTGGGCCTATAAAGGCATGGAAATATGAGCTCACAGTACCACTGAGTTCTGAGACTTGAGACTTGCAGATGACAGTGCTCTCCCACTGCTTCAAACGGGATCATGCTGGTGGTACTGCAGTGGTTAGAAGGGGACACAGTCTAGCATATTCTCAGCTACAGCCAGCCCAGGCCCTCCTCCACATGGTAATAGCAGGAGCCTACTTCATAAAGTCTTTAAGTCACTGGTCCTGGATCCACCTGTCCCAGGCAAGCTGCAACCTTGCCACCAGTGCTCATTCCATGACTTAGCTGCAAAGGGAAACGCCACTCATGATTTCTGAGTGGGGCATAGTGATACACTATGAGCTGCTGAAGGGAAAAAGAATGTAGATACCCCTGTTATATTTGATCATGTATCATGAAAAGTCATACAGCTTCTATTGGAAGTCGAGCTTTTGACATACAGATGTTAGATGTCTATATGACAGTCCTTGATGACACATGAAAAGGTCATACCAATCTCTCTGAACCCTGAAATTCTAGAATCTATATAAAAAAATTTGACAACTTATTCTGTTTTAACTGCACTGAATGGTATATGACAGGCAAACTCCAGGGCACACAATAACTTTTATTTCAATTTTGCATCACAGTATAACATTTCAAAAATAACTTATTGAGGTGAAATTTATATAATATAACATCAATCATTTTCAAGTGAACAATTCATTGGCATTTAGTACATTCACAATGTTGTACAACCACCACCTCTGTCTAGATCCAAAACATTTCCATCATTTCAAAGTAAAACCCCTGGAGATTAACCAAGATGGCGGAGTAGAAGGACGTGCTCTCACTCCCTCTTGCGAGAGCACCAGAATCACAACTGGCTGCTGGACAATCATTGACAGGAAGACCCTGGACTTCACCAAGGAGGACACCCCACGTCCAAGGACAGAGGAGAAGCCACAGTGAGACGGTAGGAGGGGCGCAATCAGAGTAAAATCAAATCCCATAACTGCTGGGTGGGTGACTCACAGACTGGCGAACACTTATACCACAGAAGTCCACCCACTGGAGTGAAGGTTCTGAGCCCCACCTCAGGCTTCCCAACCTGGGGGTCCGGCAAAGGGAGGAGGAATTCCTAGAGAATCAGACTTTGAAGTCTAGTGGGAATTGATTGCAGGACTGTGACAGGACTGGGGGAAACAGAGACCCCACTCTTGGAGGGCACACACAAAGTAATGTGTGCATCGGGACCCAGGGGAAGGAGCAGTGACCCTGGGGGAGACTGAACCAGACGTACCTGCTGGTGTTGGGGGGTCTCCTGCAGAGGCGAGTGGTGGCTCTGTTTCACCGTGGGGATAAGGACACTGGCAGCAGAGGTCCTGGGAAGTTCTCCTTGGCGTGAGCCCTCCCAGAGTCTGCCATTAACCCCACCAAAGAGCACGGGTAGGCTCCAGTGTTGGGTTGCCTCAGGCAAAACAACCAACAGGGAGGGAACCCAGCCCCACCCATCAACAGTCAAGTGGATTAAGGTTTTACTGGGCTCTGATCGCCACAGCAACAGGGAGGGAACCCAGCCCCACCCATCAACAGTCAAGTGGATTAAGGTTTTACTGAGCTCTGACCGCCACAGCAACAGTCAGCTCTACCCACCACCAGAGCCTCCCATCAAGCCTCTTAGATAGCCTCAACCACCAGAGGGCAGACAACAGAAGCAAGAAAAACTACAATCCTGCAGCCTGTGGACCAAAAACCACAGTTACAGAAAGACAGAGAAGATGAAAAGGCAGAGGGCTATGTACCAGATGAAGGAACAAGAAAAAACCCCAGAAAAACAACTAAATGAAGTGGAGATAGGCAACCTTCCAGAAAAAGAATTCAGAATAATGATGGTGAAGATGATCCAGGACCTCGGAATAAGAATGGAGGCAAAGATTGAGAAGATGCAAGAAATGATTAACAAAGACCTAGAAGAATTAAAGAACAAACAAACAGAGATGACCAATACAATAACTGAAATGAAAACTACACTAGAAGGAATCAATAGCAGAATAACTGAGGCAGAAGAACGGATAAGTGACCTGGAAGACAGAATGGTGGAATTCACTGCTGCGGAACAGACTAAAGAAAAAAGAATAAAAAGAAATGAAGACAGCCTAAGAGACCTCTGGGACAACATTAAACGCAACAACATTCGCATTATAGGGGTCCCAGAAGGAGAAGAGAGAGAGAAAGGACCAGAGAAAATATTTGAAGAGATTATAATCGAAAACTTCCCTAACATGGGAAAGGAAATAGCCACCCAAGTCCAGGAAGCGCAGAGAGTCCCATACAGAATAAACCCAAGGAGAAACACGTCGAGACACATAGTAATCAAAGTGGCAAAAATTAAAGACAAAGAAAAATTATTGAAAGCAGCAAGGGAAAAACGACAAATAACATACAAGGGAACCCCCATAAGGTTAACAGCTGATTTCTCAGCAGAAACTCTGCAAGCCAGAAGGGAGTGGCATGAAATACTTAAAGTGATGAAAGGGAAGAACCTACAACCAAGATTACTCTACCCAGCAAGGATCTCATTTAGATTTGATGGAGAAATCAAAAGCTTTACAGACAAGCAAAAGCTAAGAGAATTCAGCACCACCAAACCAGCTCTACAACAAATGCTAAAGGAACTTCTCTAAGTGGGAAACACAAGAGAAGAAAAGGACCTACAAAAACAAACCCAAAACAATTAAGAAAATGGTCATAGGAACATACATATCGATAATTACCTTAAACGTGAATGGATTAAATGCCCCAACCAAAAGACATAGACTGGCTGAATGGATACAAAAACAAGACCCATATATATGCTGTCTACAAGAGACCCACTTCAGACCTAGGGACACATACAGACTGAAAGTGAGGGGATGGAAAAAGATATTCCATGCAAATGGAAATCAAAAGAAAGCTGGAGTAGCTATACTCATATCAGATAAAATAGACTTTAAAATAAAGAATGTTACAAGAGACAAGGAAGGACACTACATAATGATCCAGGGATCAATCCAAGAAGAAGATATAACAATTATAAATATATATGCACCCAACATAGGAGCACCTCAATACATAAGGCAACTGCTAACAGCTATAAAAGAGGAAATCGACAGTAACACAATAATAGTGGGGGACTTTAACACCTCACTTACACCAATGGACAGATCATCCAAAATGAAAATAAATAAGGAAACAGAAGCTTTAAATGACACAATAGACCAGATAGATTTAATTGATATATATAGGACATTCCATCCAAGAACGGCAGATTACACGTTCTTCTCAAGTGCACACGGAACATTCTCCAGGATAGATCACATCTTGGGTCACAAATCAAGCCTCAGTAAATTTAAGAAAATTGAAATCATATCAAGCATCTTTTCTGACCACAACGCTATGAGATTAGAAATGAATCACAGGGAAAAAAACGTAAAAAAGACAAACACATGGAGGCTAAACAATACGTTACTAAATAACCAAGAGATCACTGAAGGAATCAAACAGGAAATAAAAAAATACCTAGAGACAAATGACAATGAAAACACGATGACCCAAAACCTATGGGATGCAGCAAAAGCGGTTCTAAGAGGGAAGTTTATAGCTATACAAGCCTACCTAAAGAAACAAGAAAAATCTCAAGTAAACAATCTAACTTTACACCTAAAGAAACTAGAGAAAGAAGAACAAATAAAACCCAAAGTTAGCAGAAGGAAAGAAATCATAAAGATCAGAGCAGAAATAAATGAAATAGAAACAAAGAAAACAATAGCAAAGATCAATAAAACTAAAAGTTGGTTCTTTGAGAAGATAAACAAAATTGATAAGCCATTAGCCAGACTCATCAAGAAAAAGAGGGAGAGGACTCAAATCAATAAAATCAGAAATGAAAAAGGAGAAGTTACAACAGACACCGCAGAAATACAAAACATCCTAAGAGACTACTACAAGCAACTTTATGCCAATAAAATGGACAACCTGGAAGAAATGGACAAATTCTTAGAAAGGTATAACCTTCCAAGACTGAATCAGGAAGAAACAGAAAATATCAACAGACCAATCACAAGTAATGAAATTGAAACTGTGATTAAAAATCTTCCAACAAACAAAAGTCCAGGACCAGATGGCTTCACAGGTGAATTCTATCAAACATTTAGAGAAGAGCTAACACCCATCCTTCTCAAACTCTTCCAAAAAATTGCAGAGGAAGGAACTCTCCCAAACTCATTCTATGAGGCCACAATCACCCTGATACCAAAACCAGACAAAGACACTACAAAAAAAGAAAATTACAGACCAATATCACTGATGAATATAGATGCAAAAATCCTCAACAAAATACTAGCAAACAGAATCCAACAACACATTAAAAGGATCATACACCACGATCAAGTGGGATTTATCCCAGGGATGCAAGGATTCTTCAATATACGCAAATCAATCAATGTGATACACCATATTAACAAATTGAAGAATAAAAACCATATGATCATCTCAATAGATGCAGAAAAAGCTTTTGACAAAATTCAACACCCATTTATGATAAAAACTCTCCAGAAAGTGGGCATAGAGGGAACCTACCTCAACATAATAAAGGCCATATATGACAAACCCACAGCAAACATCATTCTCAATGGTGAAAAACTGAAAGCATTTCCTCTAAGATCAGGAACGAGACAAGGATGTCCACTCTCACCACTATTATTCAACATAGTTCTGGAAGTCCTAGCCACGGCAATCAGAGAAGAAAAAGAAATAAAAGGAATACAAATTGGAAAAGAAGAAGTAAAACTGTCACTGTTTGCGGATGACATGATACTATACATAGAGAATCCTAAAACTGCCACCAGAAAACTGCTAGAGCTAATTAATGAATATGGTAAAGTTGCAGGTTACAAAATTAATGCACAGAAATCTCTTGTATTCCTATACACTAATGATGAAAAATCTGAAAGAGAAATTATGGAAACACTCCCATTTACCATTGCAACAAAAAGAATAAAATACCTAGGAATAAACCTACCTAGGGAGACAAAAGACCTGTATGCAGAAAACTATAAGACACTGATGAAAGAAATTAAAGATGATACCAACAGATGGAGAGATATACCATGTTCTTGGATTGGAAGAATCAACATTGTGAAAATGAGTATACTACCCAAAGCAATCTACAGATTCAATGCAATCCCTATCAAATTACCAATGGCATTTTTTACGGAGCTAGAACAAATCATCTTAAAATTTGTATGGAGACACAAAAGACCCCGAATAGCCAAAGCAGTCTTGAGGCAAAAAAATGGAGCTGGAGGAATCAGACTCCCTGACTTCAGACTATACTACAAAGCTACAGTAATCAAGACAATATGGTACTGGCACAAAAACAGAAACATAGATCAATGGAACAAGATAGAAAGTCCAGAGATTAACCCACGCACCTATGGTCAACTAATCTATGACAAAGGAGGCAAAGATATACAATGGAGAAAAGACAGTCTCTTCAATAAGTGGTGCTGGGAAAACTGGACAGCCACATGTAAAAGAATGAAATTAGAATACTCCCTAACACCATACACAAAAATAAACTCAAAATGGATTAGAGACCTAAATATAAGACTGGACACTATAAAACTCTTAGAGGAAAACATAGGAAGAACACTCTTTGACATAAATCACAGCAAGATCTTTTTCGATCCACCTCCTAGAGTAATGGAAATAAAAACAAAAATAAACAAGTGGGACCTAATGAAACTTCAAAGCTTTTGCACAGCAAAGGAAACCATAAACAAGACGAAAAGACAACCCTCAGAATGGGAGAAAATATTTGCAAATGAATCAACGGACAAAGGATTAATCTCCAAAATATATAAACAGCTCATTCAGCTCAATATCAAAGAAACAAACACCCCAATCCAAAAATGGGCAGAAGACCTAAATAGACATTTCTCCAAAGAAGACATACAGACGGCCACGAAGCACATGAAAAGATGCTCAACATCACTAATTATTAGAGAAATGCAAATCAAAACTACAATGAGGTATCACCTCACTCCTGTTAGAATGGGCATCATCAGAAAATCTACAAACAACAAATGCTGGAGAGGGTGTGGAGAAAAGGGAACCCTCTTGCACTGTTGGTGGGAATGTAAATTGATACAGCCACTATGGAGAACAATATGGAGGTTCCTTAAAAAACTAAAAATAGAATTACCATATGACCCAGCAATCCCACTACTGGGCATATACCCAGAGAAAACCGTAATTCAAAAAGACACGTGCACCCGAATGTTCATTGCAGCACTATTTACAATAGCCAGGTCATGGAAGCAACCTAAATGCCCATCAACAGACGAATGGATAAAGAAGTTGTGGTACATATATACGATGGAATATTATTCAGCCATAAAAAGGAACGAAATTGAGTCATTTGTTGAGAAGTGGATGGATCTAGAGACTGTCATACAGAGTGAAGTAAGTCAGAAAGAGAAAAACAAATATCGTATGTTAATGCATGTATGTGGAACGTAGAAAAATGGTACAGATGAGCCAGTTTGCAGGGCAGAAGTTGAGACACAGATGTAGAGAATGGACATATGGACACCAAGGGGGGAAAACTGCGATGAGGTGGGGATGGTGATGTGCTGAATTGGGCGATTGGGATTGACATGTATACACTGATGTGTATAAAACTGATGCCTAATAAGAACCTGCAGTATAAAAAAACAAACAAAACAACTAATACTAAACTTTCATTGGGTTATTTGTATGGAAATATGTTAATATAAATGTTTCAGACATTACATGAAATTTCTAAAAATCTTATATTTGTATTTGTATGGAAATATGTATGGAAATATGTTAATATAAATGTTTCAGACATTACATGAAATTTCTAAAAATCTTATATTTGTATTTGTATGGAAATATGTATGGAAATATGTTAATATAAATGTTTCAGACATTACATGAAATTTCTAAAAATCTTGTATTTGTATGGAAATATGTATGAAAATATGTTAATATAAATGTTTCAGACATTACATGAAATTTCTAAAAATCTTATATTTGTATTTGTATGGAAATATGTATGGAAATATGTTAATATAAATGTTTCAGACATTACATGAAATTTCTAAAAATCTTATATTTGTATTTGTATGGAAATATGTATGGAAATATGTTAATATAAATGTTTCAGACATTACATGAAATTTCTAAAAATCTTATATTTGTATTTGTATGGAAATATGTATGGAAATATGTTAATATAAATGTTTCAGACATTACAGGAAACGTCTAAAAATCTTATATGTTCTGGTATAATGTTATAAGTAATAATCCTAGTTATTACTTTAAAATGTATATCTCAGAAATAACTAATTTTCTTGTCAACTGCATTATTATGAACTTTCATCAAATCTTTAACCATGGTCATTTTTAAGTCTTTTGTCATTTACAGACAGTTCTGGGTGTACTCTGATGATTTTGCAAATATGTTCCTATAAAAGAGTTTCATCTTCAAGAAATTCATGGAAAAGACTCTGACAAGTACAGGTTTCTGGTAACTGACTGTACTGCTGAACTGAATGAATAAGCATTTTCAGAACTCTAATGAAAAACTGATGAACTCATAAAACTGCTAACAAAAGATCAAGATGAAAAAAAAGAAATTAATTACATGGGACTGAGTGAACTGATGAGGATGAGTATAATTTTTGTGACTTTCTGTCTGAATTAAAAAAAAAAAATCCCACAAGGACTCAGAGGAAAAGAATATACAAATCAATTTTCACTGCAAAGTAAAGGAGCTGTTACAGTGGAGGATTACTGGACTGAATGTCAATATTATGACATAGTATAAGTGTGTTTCATGTTTGGTAATTGCAATCATTGTTGCTTTTGTTGTGGTCATCCATGTACAATGCTTGGTGTCAGTCTATCTATCTCTTGTAAAAATAAAATACAGTGTGTGTGTGTGGAAAAAAAAAAAATTAAAGAATTTATACATAAAAAAAAAAACAAAAAACAAAAACAAAGTAAAACCCCTTACTCTCCATTGCCCTTGTTTCTAGCCCCTGGCAACCACCAATCTGCCTTCTGACTCCATGGATTTATCTATTCTGGGTACTTCATATAAACGAAATTATATAATATGTCACCTTTTGTGTCTGGCTTCTTTCACTTAGTATGTTTTGGAGGTTCATCAATGTTGCAGCCTATATCAGAACTTCATTCCTTTTCATAGCTGAATATTATTCCATTTTGTGTATGTATTACAATTTGTTTATCCATTGATGGATATTTGGGCTGTTCCCACCTTTTAGCTATTGTGAATAGTGTTGCTATGAACATGTGTGTACCTGTACTTGAATACTAGCTTTCAATTCTTTTGGCTATACAACTAGGAGTAGAATTGTGGAGGTCACATGGTAATCCTATATTTAACAACTGATGAACTTTTCCACAATGGCTGCACCATTTTACAATCCCACCAGCAATGTATGAGGGTTCTAATTTCTCCACATCTTCCCTAACACTTGTTATTTTTGGTTTTTATTTATTTATTTATTTTTCTTTCTTTTTTATTATAGCCAATGGACATGGTGGTATCTCATTGTGGTTTTGATGTGCATTTCCCTAATGACTAATAATGCTGAGCATATTTTCACGTGTTTTTTGGCTACTTTTTAACATTTTAAATGACACCAGGGATACAAATTTAAGTTAAAATTCAACTGTATAGGGGGTTTCCAAATGCAAATAACTCAACTGAGATGACAGTTAAACACATACTTGCTATGAGCTTCACGAAGTGCACTCATGCACAGGCAATGATAACCACATTTTTTTTCAAACATTGATTGTAAAAGTGGGTTTCCATTTCAGAAATCTTATCTTCAAATCAGAAATATGATGTTTAAGAAAATGTAAGCCCCCCAAGGACATCAATTTTTGTCTATATCATTCTCCATGTCTGAACAAGGCACATATTAGGCACTCAGTAAATGCTGGCTAACTAAAAAAAATCAGGTTTACTATCTGGACCCAGGGACTTGTAAGTGAGTATAGATAATAAGGTAGAGGGATGGATCTAGGATAATTCAAGATTTTTCTACCTAGGTCCACTGGGAAAATGATGATGCCATTAACCAGGATAATAAATATAGGAGCAAGAACACTTGTGATAAAGGAATTATCTCAGAATTCTTACTATTAATTCAGAGTTCCTTTTAAAATTTTTATTCTTTAATTTTCATGTTCCTTTTATACCACCTTTCTACGTGGAAAAATGTAAGAAAAGTGAAAAGGTATTCTATAAACATAACCTAATAATACTGCTACTCACAAACATTTCCTACCTTAATTTTTTGTGCTTTAGTTTTTCTTCCTATACGTCCTATTCTGACCTCATCCCTGCTGAATATCACTCCATCCCATATATATATCCAATTTTCCATGGTTATTATGACAGTCTTTATAGTACTGCCTATCCCAATTTGGTTTGGCAAATTTATTAACTCTCTTCTCTGGTTTATGAATTAGAGAATGTTTCCCGTTGAACAGAACTTACTTAGAAAAGCAGACCATGTCTATTGTGACTCCATATGGCATCATTTTGTAACTAGAGGACAGATCGCTAAATTTTAGTTTACTCTGATCACTTCCCCCTTGTAGACTATGTGTCTTCCATTTCAAAAATCAAAAAAAAAAAATAATTCAAGCTTACTTTAATCTGGTAAAATTGTCTTGGTACTACTTGTCTTTTGAAATTACTTTATTATAAGAATAATCTAACCTTGCATAATTTATACCCCAAAAGAATATATCACACCCTCAAAGTGAAGAGAAATCCTATTTCAACACACAATAAGACTGTCCCATGTGTACTAAAGTTTCTTGAGCTCTCTCCTTCTGCCGTATGTCTCCAAACAACATAGTAATTTAACCTCAAATTACAGTATAGTATTACAGTTAGTATCATTTGCCCCTCAACAAGTGATAGTCTGAGTGAACAGGGAGAATTTGCAGTACAAAATTCTTACTTGTAATATAAATTCGGGATCTGACTTCTATTATTACGGTCATGGACCAGGGACTTTCAGGAACACACTGGTTCCTATGACCTGAGTAAGATCCTCAAAACTGCTGCTTCTGAGATGACCCTTTGTTCAGAAACTCATGCTGTGAGAACTAAAAGACCTTTAATATCAGAGATGTAGGGAAAAAAATGGCCAACCAGTCTTCGGGGGGAAAAAAGGGAAATCTTTTCTATAATCGTAGCAGAGAAAACTAACACAGGTCAACCACAGCCATCGAAATATTGGATAAGAGACCAAAGTTGTATACAGTCCTACTCAAGCCTCTAGCAGCAAAAACAGGACTCCATGGCATGGACTCTGTATTTAGGAACTTTCCAGTTGATGAGAACTCAGAATTTTTGCTTTTTATCTTTTCTTTGCTGCTATCCTCATCCAACCTTGCTGATATTTTAATTCAAATCAGTAAAAACAACTTAAAAACTTTTATTGTAAAGGTTTTGGTTGAAGAAGCCTCACACAGAGTCATTGACTCAATAAATATTTGTTGATTGTCCACTAAATGCAGGGCCCTAGACCAGGCCCCAGGACTCAGGGGATACAATGATGAATAAAGACCCAGATTCTGTCCTCAAGGAGTTGGGCTTCTTTCCTCAAGTCTGGCAGCCCTGCCTGTGGGTCCAAAAGGTTTCATGTGATGTTTTCCTACGGAACTCCGATGGATAAGTGGTTCTCTTGACAGATGATGGGGCTGAGGGCAAGGATGGTGATATTGTAGGCAGAGAAAACAGCAAATGCAAACAGGCAAAAGCAAATGTGAAGTATGTTTGGTCAACTGCAAAAAATTTAATATCAGAGCAAATGTAGGATTTGAATGGGAGAAAAGAGAGGGCCATATATTTAGTTATAAAGGTAAGGATAAATGTACAACAACAAACCAATAAGCTTAGGCTTCATCCTGTGGATAGTGGGGGGCAAAGAAATGTCAGGGTCACATCTACGTTTTAGAGACAATGTTTGGTGTTGGTGACCAATTGGAGGAAAAGAGACTGTAAAATAGGGCTGAGTAAAGAGGATTTTATGGTAGACCAGTAGAGAGATGAAAATGGGAAATTCCAGATTATTAATTATTCACAATGTCCCTATTTTTTATCACCATGAATAACCAAAAGCAAACAGTCTAAATGATTCCTGATTTTGTCTCCATGCTTCTCTTACGAAGATACAACGTGTTTAGGTTTTGTTTGTTTGTTTGTACTGTTTTTGCAGGAAGGGGAATAGTATTTCTTTTTAAAGAGCTCTACTGTTTACAAAGGCCCTTCCATGTTTAAGGACATACCAATAAATAATATCCCATACAGTACACTTTCAATTGGAGACCGAAGTAGAAAGGTTTTTGCCTCAGCCACAAAACCAGGATCAAGTCCCTACTGTGTCATTTACCAGATTTCTATCATTGGGCAGGTTGCCCAACTTGTCTAAGTTGTCATCATTAAAGCTGTGTCTCAGTCAGGGTCTGAGTCAGGAAACAGAAGGCATACTCAAAGAGTAAAACTGAGCAAGGTTTAATGAAGGAAATTCATCAAGGAATGATGAAGCACCCTGGGGCTAGCAATAGTGGAGACTCATTATCACCTCTTTGACCTTGAGAGAACCCAGAGAGAGAGAAAGAGAGGAAGAGAGTGAGCTGTAGCTGTAGGATGGATACGGGCTGCAGCCTCCACACAGCCACTGCTAACCAGTAGCCTAGCAGAGAGAGAGTTGGGGAAATAAATACCCAGCACTCACTTTCTTTCTGCCTTCAGATATCCTGCCAGTGCTCCCACTGGCCAAATCCTTCTAGAATCAAAAGGGCAAGGAAGCCCACTGATGCAGTCTGTAAAGGTCAGCCTCCAAGGCCACAGAAAGGATGGGGAAAAGGGTAGAGAGTAGATCTAGAGGGCAAATGTAAGATACCCAGTTCAAAATGTAATGATGGCAATCCACTTCTCACACAGATTTGCTGTGAGGGTCAAATGAGGTAACATATATAAAAATCACTTGTAAATTGTAAACAAAATACACAAATATAATAATTATGAGATCCATCCTATGAGAAGTAAACAAGAAAGAATAACGCCCATCTATGGTATGGGTCTCCTGAAGTTGACAGACCTCAAACTTTCAAATCAAGAGTAGCTCTACACTGGAATTTTTTCTTTCTGGTTAAAAGTACAAATCTTGAAGACAAAAATCAAACTGAAAAGGAATTGTTCAGTACCAAATGGTTAAGGCTAAGTGAAAAAACTAATTCCCTAGTGAGGTCGGTGTGACAGTGGTCAGACAGGACTCAGACACCTACACATCAGCATCTCCATGTTATTTTTCTGCCCTTTGCCTTTCCCAAATCCAATTCTAATGTTTGCCAGAAACAAAATTAGCAACAATTCTAGAGGCCTATTTCGCTTTCTACTGTGGTTCAGGACCAGTTCTTATAAGCACCAATTCATTTGCCAAAGAAACATTCAACAAGCATTTGCAGAGTACCTACAAAGTGCTTGGTATATAAGCTAAGCACTATCTTCTCATCAGTGGATGACGAACCATGACAAAATTTATTCCTCATGCAAACCTTATAATCCGATTTATAATCTTTTCCCTTCTTGTTCACTCCTCTTTAGCCATACTGACCTCCTTGCTGTTCCTTGGACCCTTCAAGTTACACTCGTGCCTTAGGGCCTTTCCTTGGGCTATTCCCACTGCTTTTTCCAGATAGCCACATGGCTAACTTCTTCATCTCCATCAAGTTTGCTCAAAGGTCACCTTCTCAATGAGGCCTACCTTATTCAAAATTACAATCCCTGTCCAAGTTCCTGATCCCCTTTATCCTACTCTAATTTTTATAACCTTTTTACATGCACATAATGTACATGTTTATTATGGTTATTTTTAATTTCTATCTCCCCTTGTACTCCTACTGACAGGGATATTTGAATTTTGTCCACTGATGTATCCTAAGCACCTACAACTGGGCCTGGCTCATACTGGACACTCAACAATTTTTCACTGAATTAATTAATCAATCAATCATTCAGCCATGTGAAATGGTTTCAGAAGGCTCACTGACATTAGCAATTTCTTGTTAATGTAAATTTTAAAAGTCAAAAAAAGAAAACTATGTTGGCATTCCATTTTAAATCTAATAGTCTCATCTCAACATTAATTTGTTCCAAATTTTTTGCTCATAGGTGAAAACTCATATGTGATGATTAACCCCCATTATAATTAAATGTAAAAGCTGTAAAATTTCTATTAAAGGAAATATAAGATCAAGCATCAAGCTGGTACTATAGATAACAAGTGTTTGTAATTAACATACTGTGGATAACTGTAAACTCTGTCATCACATTAATAAAATGTAAAAATTCCTAAAGCAACTGGGAGCTCCGTGGCAGCTGCAACATCAACACTGGCCACTTTGCCAGTTGTTCAGTGGCTGTGCAAATTAGACAAACTGGTAGTAACACACATAATGCATTTGAGAGCCATTTTTGCACAACATAAGTTTATGTCTCTTTTTTTAGATAAGGATTTTTTTCTTTTCTTTAGATAAAATATCACATCCTGATGCATGAATATGTGGAGCTGAGATAAATTTCAGACTGGTAAGGGGACTAAACCATGAAGTGGGCAGTTTAGGTACCTCTGAGTAAACTATCACCAGGTTCTGATTTGAGTGAAGAAAGGTTACTTGTGCAGCAAATTTGGGTCCATAAATTCATGGCTTTAATATGTAGAAAATATGAATAGAGATATTAGTATAATTACTCTGTTGCAAAGATAACTGGAAAGTCAAACAAAGAGCTCAAATGACAGAACTAGGTATGAAGGTATCAAAGGGTTAAATGGTTTCTTTCCAGAAAGCCAAACCTTCTACCTCCACCACCCAAAGTGCTATAGAGTCAGAAAGATTAGGAAGCCACGGCACAGGCAATCAATGAAGGACATGATTTTTAGTCCAGTCACAGATTAAACTCAGCTTGGATAATGACCCTAACTCTGATTCAGCTGTAATCAGCCTCACATGTAAAAGGTGCGTGTGTGCGTGTGTGTGTGTTGATACCTGATGGATACGTTTGGGTTTCTTACTGCAACAGGGAAGTACAACGTCTAGTAAGAAACCCAAACATGTTTGGGTTTCTTACTGCAACAGGGAAGTACAACATCTAGATCCAAAACAAGAAGTAAAATCTGACTTGTTTCCTAGACTACGTACGGAGCTACAATATTTTGAAAGAACCAATAGAGCTTTTTACTAGATAATGTGTTGTGGGCTGAATTGTGTCCCCCCCAGCCAAATTCATATTCTGAGGATCTAAACCCCCAGTACGTCAGAATATGACTGTATTTGGAGATAGGGCCTGTAAAGAGGTAATAACTGAGGTAAAATTAAGTCACATGAGTGGGCCCTAATCCAATATGATTGAAGAGAATTAGGACAGAGACACAGAAAGAGGAAAGACTATGTGAAGACAGAGAGAAGATGGCCATATACTAGCCAAGGAGAGAGGCCTCAGAAAAAACAACTCTGCCAACACCTTGATTTTGGACTGCAAGCCTCCAGAAGTATGAGTAAATAAATTTCTATTGTTTAAGCCACCCAGTCTGTGGTATTTGTTATGGTAGCCCTAGCAACCTAATACACCATGTATGATTCGTCTCATTATGCCATTGCATGAAAAGAAGAATGCAGTTTTAAAAATCCAGTTCCCAATCACAAATCACAAGCATGAATGTCAACGGATACCTCATTTATGCAGTATCATAAGGGAATAAATCATTCCACATTAAGCAAAATTTACCGGTAACTAAAGCTTGCCTCTTAACAAACCAAAGTTTCTAATCTAATCATATCAGATGGAAATCTTCCTAAAAATACATTGCTATATGCTATTCCCCTTTTAAAATAGAGCATACAATGATGCAACCCTTTTAAAGAATAAAATGGAAAATTCCAACAAAATTGGCAATTGTTATTCAGTACTCTAATTCAATTATTGCTTCTATTTAAGACTAAGACTAATTTCTCATGTCTTACTTTTGTAATTTGTTTGTTCCTCACTTCCAGCTCACCTTTACTGAAATTCCAGTGTGTCTCCTATCTTTCAGGCCTTCTAATCTGCTGCAGGCTGAGAAATTAGGGAACTAAGCATGTTAGAACTATGTCTTAAGTAAGAATAGAAGGCTTGAGGGAGGGTCCAAGGAGCTTGTCTGTGAGTAAACAAGTTAACATACTCTCTGTGGCATATTTTTGGTTCTCAGAAATGTTTTTGCTTCCATCATAGCTTTTGCCTGTATTCCTAAGGGCTACCATTGAAAAGTTATGACCACTATGTTTGGATGAGATTTTATTTTTACAATATTTTATTAATAATTACTGGCTTGTTTCCACTTCAAAAACTTTTCACAGCATCATTATAGTGAATTGACATTAAAATCTGTATAGTGTTGATTTCCATCTCCAAAAAAAGATGAATATAAATATAGCAATTTTAATAACAGCTGGCATATATTAGCATTTACCATGTGCCTGATACTGTGCTAAATGCACATTAGCTATCTCACTTAATTACCAGCAATGCAAAGAATTTACTGAAAGCAAGGGAAGGGATGCAAAATCACTATGAACTTTCAGGAATTGTGCTTACTGGATGGAAATATTATGCAAATGAGCATTACTGGATCAAATAAAACATTTTAATCTGGTTTTTACAAAGCTATTAATAAAAACTAATACCATATGCAAGTTCCAAATTAAATATAATCCTGGCACAAGCCAAATAATCATTCTTCTCCATGGACCATCACTCCTGACAACAACCTGAAAAATTATAGTTCCTTCCCTCCATGTTTCCTATGACCCAACATGAATTTATGAAGAAGATACGCTCAGAGGCAGAGGGGCCTCTGGAAATGAATCACTAGGTTATGCAGAATTACCTTGTTATGTCAACTCCTGCCTCTCAAAAGGGATGTATTTAACACATTTGGAGGTTAATTTTTTAAATGAACTTTATTGAGATGTAATGCACATACAGTCAAATGCACAGATCTTAAGGGTTCAGTTTGATGAGTTCTGACAAATGGATACACCCTGCAGTCAACACCCCAATCAAAATATAGTGTATTTCAATTACCCCAGAAAATTCCCTTATGACCCTTTGCAGTCAACCTCTTTCCCCGACTATAGGTAGGTATTTTTCAGCAGATATAGTAGCAGTGATGGTAATAGCTACTGTTATGGACCGTTAATAGGAGTATTTACTGAGTGCCCAACATGCCAGGCACTGTACATATATGGTATTCCATTGAATTCCCATGTCAAAGGCTGGTATTATCCCCATTAGTTTATTGGGAATGAAAGAGTGGGAAAAAATAGTAAGACCAAGAAACTGATTATGCAAGGTCACATAACAACTGAGTGGTGGGATAGACCTGAACCAAGAATATCTGAATTAGAATCCCTCATGCTAAATTCTATTGCCTCTACACAAATGCTAAGGAGTTTTCTGGTAATTCAAAACACACTAAGTAGTGGAATTAGTGAGGCCACCAACTCTAACCCACAACCCCACCTCTATTACAATCACACCCAAGTACCTTATCGTATAAGCAAGCAAAGGTTTCAGAGGCTAATACTAATGATAACTAAAGAGGATTACTTACAAGTTCCCTAGCTAAAAACCTGCATGTAAATCCCTCATATACTTCTAAGGTAGTTAGGAGAGGGGGAAAATCCTCTATATAGGTGGGTGGGTCACAACCCCATCAGCCCCAAGGAATAGTTAATGTTTCAGAAAATGAAGGGAAGGAATCCAACCATCACTGGTTCTGAGTCAACCACAATCCACTCTCCCTAAGAACCACAAGGAGAGGCGCTGTGCAGCACTCGACTCTCACTTTATTAGGGAAGCACGGAGGCAAACATCTGGATTGAACCTTTTGATTCCTCATTACATTAATTTTATTCAGTGTTTTAAACTCAACCCACTCACATTTACAAAACACTTCACACAGACTACTTCCCTCATAAATGGAGCTCCATTCACATTTCACTTAAAACATCAAACTTACTCTGAAATGACTGAGGTTAAAGCCTGTTCAGTGTCAATTTGCAAGTATTATAAAATAATGAAAAACTAGGCGCAGAAATGCAAGAAGGTAATGTGAGGCAGCCTCTTCAAGGGGTTCTACTAAAATAAAGCAGCCTGGTAAGGGGCGCAGGCAGGCTTTCATAAACCCACAGGGCTCGTGACAAACTGTTGTGGAGCAGGTATTTGATTCCCCAGAGGGAAGATTTATGAGAATTACCACCCTTGAGCAGTACTGGCTAACCCTGGGGAATCAATATGACTCATATTCCCCCAAACCTGGAGTTGTTTTCCAGAAGTTCCTCTCCAAGGTTTCCCTGTGGTCTCCCTAAATCCGTTAACATATGTTGGAAGAGGGGAGGTTCTCTCTCTTTTAGAAACGAATTGTCTCCAGCAAGTTCAAGACTTCAGGACGTGTGTTTACTAAATCCTAAACGCTTGACAACCCCAGCCCAAAGAGAGACGAGTACAACACACAAATACACCCTACCCAACACCTGATCCTCCTTTTTCCTCCGCTAAAGAAGAGCACTGCTCAGTGCAACGGAAGCGCCCGCTCAGTCTCATCTAGAAATATCCCAAGCCCCAGGTCGACAGCTGGCTGTAATAGGGGAAAGGCACTGGAGGGTGCTGCTTCTCGACAATTAGCGGGAGTCACACAGACAGAAGGGCCCCCCCCTGAGGATGCGCGCCTGCTTGCCCAGCACTCTGGGGCCCCGCTCGCTCGAAGCCGCCCGGACTTTTTGGCGCCACCAGCTAGTTCAGCAAAGCCACTCCGAGGACAGCTCGGGAAACGCGCAGATGGGAGTGGCGCGCGCGGGGCGGCGTCTTCTCCGCGGGGCTGGGTCGACTATCGCGGGGGGCGGGGTGCGCGGTAACCCAACTTTCGGTTGCCTCCCCTGAGGCAGGGGAAGTGTCTCGTGGCCCGCGGGGGAAGGACCCAGAACCCCTCGGGAACAAAGTCGCCAGCTGGGCGGCGCAGGGGGTCGCCAGGAGTCCCCGGGCCAGGGGCGCGCGGGGGCGGCTCCCTCCTGCAAGGGCCCCTTCCCCCTCCCTGAGAGTCCGGGTGGCGGGGCTGGGCGCCTGGAATGACCGAGTCACGGCCACGTGGCCTTGCGGTCGCGCGTGACAGCGGGTGGGCGGGGCGTCGGGGGCGCGGGGCCGGCCGAGGCGCGGCTACCTGGCTCTTGAGGCGCATCTTCTCCGCGGCGCGGTCCAGCCGGAGGCGGCGGAGGCTGGGCGGGGCGCGGCGGCGGGGAGAACGTCCGCGGAGTCGCACCGCGCTCGCTCGCTAGCTGGCTCGCTCCCCCGCTCAGCGCTGAGCGGTCGCTTCGCCACCCCCACCGCCGGCTCCAGGGGGCGCCTTGCGCGGGAGTTGGAGGACCGATCCCTGCGGTTCCCGGCCCTGGCGCCTAGCATCGAGTTTATGCTCAAGAAGTTGAATGAATAAATCTCTTCTCCAATACTGCTACCTGTGCTTAAATTTTAAGTGAGGTAGCTTTTTTGGCAGTTCAAGTCCACCAACAACATTTGGACCGATGTTCTTGGCAAAACACTGTGCTGGGCTCCGAGGATTTGCAAACGTGACCAATTTGGAACCCTTAGAATAAATCTTACCCTTTAGGCGAAGGCGCACTAGAAAGGTGGCCTGCCTTTGGCAGAGTGTGAACACACTAACTGGATCCTTCAAGCCATGTTTGGCCAGTTGACTTGTGTCTAAGATATATCCAAAGTAAAGTGAGAAATGGAGACAATGATTAACATCACTAAATCCCAAACAAAACGACCAAGACTTTTGTGCTCTATGATTTCAGGTATAAATGTTTGTTGGCCTCAATGACTTGGGAGAGCCAAGTTGCTCTGTGGCCTCCTAAACCACACCAGACTTTTGAATAACACAGTGTTGGTCTGCTGCTGGGTAATCTGATGATCATTAAAAATGGGAAAGTCGCTTCTTGGGCCCTCCCTGACCTTTGTAAAGCTTTCACACCCAGGGCCCAGAAACTCAGAAACTCACAGTTAGGTTGTTGAGAACGCCCATTATTGCCTAAAGGAAATCTGCTTTGGTTCAAAATATAGGAAATACAGGTATGAGTAAGACTTACTGGTTGAACTAAGCTTAGCATGGTAGAGTTAGAATGGAAATATTAAAGAATCATCTTATCTGATGCCTCTTTATAGGTGAAGGCTCTGAGGTCCTGAGAGGACCTGCCCAGGTCACAAGGGAATCAGGAGGAAAAATTGTAAAAGTTCTCCTAACCCCTGGTTTATTGTTTTATTTCACAATTCTCAGGATTCTCACATTTTCTGTTTTTAGGACTTGATCCATTCAGATCTTCACATAGACACAAACTAAAGAGGCTGCCTAGGTAATAGGAGGACTGGGAATGACAAACAAAACAAATTTGATGTTATTTTCATTATTATGATAGCTGTTAGTTATTGAGCACTTATGTGCACTTTCCATGGATTATCTCATTTAATCCAAGTTTTAAAAGGTGCAGTCTTAAAACTGAATAATCCCTGATGACTATAAGAGCTGTTTTCCCACAGTCTCCTTTGACTATGTAAAACAAAAGAGTTTTGTTCCTGAGCAGATGGGGATATACCAACTCAAAATTCTGCTAACTTGTATTCTTTGACCCAGTAGTTCCACTTCTATAAATTTATTTTAAGGAAGTAATCATTAATGTGTTCAAAGACTTGGCCCTATGGTTATTTACTGTAGCATAGTTTGAAATATGCAAAAATTGGAAATAGTTTTTAATGGTCAACAAAAGAGACTGATCATCCATACAATGGAATATTCTGCAGACATTAAGAATGATACAGTCCATGAATATTTATCAACATGGGAAGATGTTCACAGTATATTTCAAAGTGAGAAAAGGAGGTCACAAGATTGTATCCTGTTTTTGAAAGGGTAACAGTGGTTATTTTAGAAGGTGGTATTATGAGTGATTTTTATTTCTCCCTCTTTTGCTTATCTGTATTTTTAAAAATGTCAATAAATAGTTATTGTTTTGGAATTAAAACAAATTTTGTTTTAATGAATGACTATCTCTGATTATTAGCAATGAGCAAGATATTGTAGGAAAGGCCAGCAGGCAAGAATTCAGAGCAGTTTAGCACAGTAAAGGACACAGTCTTAACCACTGTAGTTAGGGTATTAATCAGACCTAGTTTCTAGATCAGCTCTGCCCTTTTAAAAGTATGTCATCTTGAACAAGTTAGTTGGTTTTTCTAAGCCTAAAAACAGTAATGACAATAATAGCTAACATTAATGAGAGTTTACTTTGTGCTGGGCACTGTGCTATGCACTCTGTTTACAATCTCATTCTCACATCAACTGACGAGGAAATTGAAGCTTAAGCTGAGGAAAGTTAAACAACTTGTCTGAGTATACACAATCAGATAAATACTCACATCATAATGTCGTTATGAGGGTTAAATGCAAGGGGGCACTTAAAGCACTTAGCTTAATATAGTGGCAGATATGCATATGTATATGCAGATGTATATATATACTTGATGCCAGTTGTTTTTTAATAATTTAGGCACAACCCTTGTAGCAAGTTCTGCTCTTTATAAAAATTTTAGTGCTCCAATCACCTCTCCAGGGAATCTACTTTGGTTACACTGTGGTGGGTAAGATTATGGGCTCTAAAACCTGTCTTGGTTTGAATACCAGCTCTACCACTTACTAGCTCTGTGATTAAGTTAAGTTACTTAACCCTCTTTGTACCCCAGTTTTCTCATCTGGAAGATGGGTATAATATTAGAACTAACTTCATGAGGGTTGTTCTGAGTATAAATGAGTTAACAGACAGAATGCAATAAGAACAGTGCATGGTGTACTTGGAGTTTTTTAAATGATTACATATTTTACAAATTGTAAGTTCTTTTTCACACTAATATAAAGATCTTAATACATGTTCCTTATATTGATATATGAACGTATTGTTATTTAATGCCAAAAGGTTATGTAAATGCAAAACGTGTCAGAATTCATAGTAGGAAGTAGTCCCCATTTAAAAGAAACCCATGTAGCATTTACATGTGCTTATATTACTAAAACAGACATCAAACCCAGAAACAAGATATACAAAAAAATACCAATTCTTCCAGTCTTAACTTTTCCAAAATCAGTTTAGCCATGGATTCTTCAAAGAAAATAATTTGGCATATTTAGGACTTTACTTTGTCATACATTTTATTATACTCAGAGATTCGAGCTATTCTCTGGATTTATGAGGTCTTTTAAAACAATTGAAAAATTCCACACAGAGATAAAAAATAATACATTTTCAATTTTATAATCAAATATGTTAAGGTAATACTACTTATGAAAAAAATCTCATAAAAAGAGCAAATCATCATTGTATTAAGAACCATGCTACAGGGAAAAAAACCGTTTCTCAGCAATTGAAAATATATTTTAGACTATATATATATTCATATATGTGTGTGTATATATACACATTTAATTAAAGGTGATATATTAAATTATTAATTTTATCAGCATGATATTGCCTATCTAAAACAAGTGTTTTAGAATTATGTTCAATTCTCCAAGGTATAATGATAATTTATATTCCTTCCCAATACAAACCATAAATGGAATCTATGATAATTTTACAATTACAAGTCATATTGTGGCTCTAGGATAGTCAACTTGATGTAACAAAACAATTAGTAAGAGCATGGAAACTTACTTTCTTCCTTTGAAAGGCAATTCCTGTATTAAGGGCAATGTTATTTTTCTTTAGAAGGCCTGAATCTTCACACAAAGGCATTACAAGCTCATCGTGCACCTTAATTATAAGGACACCTGTGTTTCTTTGTTTATCTGGTAGGTTGGTCCTGAGGATTTGATTTGTCACATTCCTCCCCTGTCCCGCCCTATTTCTCTCGTAATGAGAACAACTTAACAATACCATCTGCACAACCTCCAAGCCCCAAATAATGACTGGGGAGGAATACAGGTATTAGTTATGGTGGGGGAGCTCTTGTTGCTTAACCTTCATGTAAAGGGCTAAAATTCAGCGTTAGTAAGCATAAACTTGGGGAATATACTGATTTTAAAACACAGCATGAAACCCCACCCTTACCCTTCCACCTCCACCCCGTTCTCCCCCACCATCCCCACTACCTTCACCCTTCTCCCTGGGGAAGCAGTGTGATATTAGGTGGAGTCAGATTAATCCCACCTCCATCATTCAGGAGCCCTGTGATCTTTGGCAGGTTCCTTTATCTCTCTGAGCCTCAGTTTCTATATAATAGAGATAGTAGTACTTACCTCATAGGTTGTTACGAAGATGATTTTTACTGTTAATGGGAAAAGTGTGTAAAGTAACTACTTAATACAAGTTGCTTCTCTTTCCTCTTTCCCCTCTGCATTGGGAACATTCAAAAAAGGCTCCAACTATGCACATCTATAGAAGAATAGGCATGTGTGAAGGTATGGATATTTGAGGGATTTGGGAATTTGATGTGAGATAGAAATGCATCTGTTGTCTTCATCATCAACATCTCCTGAAAGGGAATGAAAGAACCCCATTCATCAAACAAGTATTCATTAAGCACCTACTAGGTCTAGGCCTCCTACTAACCACTGGCAATAGAGTTGTCTTCTGTCCTCGAGAAGATCTCAGCCTTAGGGGACAGTAGATGAGAAATGACAGACTATGACAATTCAATATAACACAGTATAACAAGTACTAAAATTGAGAGAAGCACCAGGGACTGTAGAATAGGGGCATCCAAAGCAGCCCCTGGGAGAAGGGGTTAGGTGAGAGGAGGGTCTGGGAAGATTCCTGGGGGGGAAAAAATGATTCTAGAATTGAGTTTTGAAGAACAAGCAGGAGTTAGAAGGTGAAAGACTGAACATCGAAGCTTGATAGAGGTGCCTTTAAAAAAAGACATAGCTGTGAAGAAAATGGTGTATTCCATTGTCAGAATGAGGCTACATTGTAGTGTTACGTATATGATGGATATAACAGAATTTGTGCATTCTCTGATCTTTCATCACATGAGATTTTAATGGGAACAAGGAATAAGCACTCTTTTTGAGTAAGCCCATGAACATATGTTCAAAAACATTTAATTAGAGCCTCTGCTCTAACAGTTTTAACTATTCTTAGTTGCTCCTTAACAGTTGCAGTTTGCACTTAATAGATTAGATAATAGCTTATTAGTAGAAAATAACCCAGCCAATTATGACATGCAGGAAATGATAAGAAAAAGTGTATTCAGTCTTCATGTAGGTTTTAATGCTGGAAAGAACCTTAGAGATGGTTGATATCATCCTCATTTTACAGGCAAGAAAAGTCAGGTCCAGGGAAGCTCAGTGACCTGCCCAAGTTCTCACAGCTGAGAAGCAGAGCCAGGAATAGAACCCAGTTCTCTGGGCTCCCTGCGCATTGCTCTTACCAATGACAGTGGCTACCATTTACTGGACATTTCCAAGGTTCTAACATGATAACTAAAATCTCTAAGTATTATTTCATTTTATTGACATTTCTAATCTAATTTGAATCATTTTAGAATGGAGCAGGGAATAAGTACTTTTAAAAAGTAAATATTTGTTGTGTGGATACCAGTGAATGAAGAAATGCTGTTCACATAGATCTTGTTTCATTAGCTGGTTAATGTATTTCTTTCAAAGCTAACTTTAGTTTTATATACATCTTTCAGGTTTTGTTTCTAAGATTTTCCTCTAGGAGTTTGATTTAACTCAGTTCAATTTGACAAATATTTATTGAGTCCCTGTGAAAGGAGAAGCAAATCTTTCTTTTCTGTTGCATTTCCTCTGGATGTCAGGCTTCACGAGAGGCTGTGTCATGCCAGGAAAGAGCACAAGCTTGGGAGTCAAATAGGCTTTGGTTCAAATCCCAGCTCCACAACTAACCATCTCACGGATCTTGGAAGGTTACCTAACTTCCCATATCTGTAAAATGAGGGTGTGAATTAAATCTACTTTACAGGGTTGTTCTATGGATTAAAATGAATGAAATAAGTAAATGGAATCCATTTTATGCATGACCATTTGTTCTGCAGATTACTCACATTCATTAAGCTGAGCAGCATTCTGTTAAAGGTCATTTATTGTAATGTGTGGCAGATTGTAATTTCCAAATGTGGCTACAACAATATCTCCCTACCCACCTGCTCTTCTGCAATGTGACCTTGCTACTCCCTCACCAAGAGGGGAATCTAATCCCCTTTCTCTTGAATCTTGGTCATTCTTAGTGACTCTGGGTTGCACTATCCACTGTCCCTTCCTTCCAGCTGATAGGAATGCAGATGTCATGGTGGGAGCAGAGGTACAAGTTGGCAGGACAACAAAACAGAAAGCCCCCGGAAACTTGATAATTATGTGTGTTGTCATAGCAGCCATGGACTACATACCCAGACTTTTACATGACAGAGGAATGAACTTCTATCTTATTTAGGCCACTTATTTTGGACATTCCTGTCACAGCAAACCTACCAATATGCTAACCTACACAACTGGAGATACTAACATGAGCCTAAAGTGCCTGGCATAGAGCAGGTGCTCAGTAGTAAGTAGCTAGCACATTTAAAACACCAACACCATCTACTGCCCTCCAAGACACAA
Source organism: Balaenoptera acutorostrata (assembly GCF_949987535.1). Lineage (NCBI taxonomy): Eukaryota > Metazoa > Chordata > Mammalia > Artiodactyla > Balaenopteridae > Balaenoptera > Balaenoptera acutorostrata. The sequence goes on along the minus strand of NC_080064.1, from coordinate 41,957,312 downwards.
TCCCACCTTTCTGGGTGATTTTTATACCTGGCTCACTGACCTCTTCCACATAGCTTTCCCTCTATCTCTGCCTTCCGGGTCATCAACAGACAACAGTAGTCTTTTTAGTCACTTAATCCCACTAATCCTTGCACTCCTCACCTCCAGTGACTCACTTTCCCTCCATTTCAGCCACCAGCTTCACAATCAACTCCAGGCTTCATCATGGCACTAAATGGCTCCACCTGTATGTTCTAGAATTCTGCCATTTTTCTCTCTGGTTCCTGCTCTCAGTCACCTCTCTTACTCTCTCACTGCTACCAATCCAGTTTTCATCCCCTTCATGTTCCTATCCTGTGTGCCAATATGATTTCCTGACTGGCATTTCTATTGAGAATGGGCCACACAGTCAGCATTTCCCCTGCCACCCTAGAGTCCCACCCACCACCTTCATCTTCTGCCATTCCCACCTGGTCAGCCTTAGCCCAGGCTGGTCCAAGTGGGCCTCCACTGGATTCCCACTGCCCCTGTGCAGTCCTCTACCACAATTGGTGTCACTCTGCTTTATCAATTTCAGTCTGTGAGTCTGTCTCCCCACTAGACTATGAGCTTTTTGAGGTTGGAACCTGACTTATTTGTCTATGCAACTACACTTCCCAGTAAAAACATGTTTACTATTTGGAATGTCCCAGGTTTTCCCACCTCCATGCCTTTGCTTATGCCATTCCTCCCTGGGAATATTTTCCCCCATTGCCTCCTTCTAACATCAGGCAAATCCAGGAAGTTTCATCTCAGATGCCACCTCCAAGAAGTTTTTCCCAATAGGACACTTTCCTCCTTTGAAGCTCCAAAGCATTTCCCTGGTATTTCTTTGCAGGCACTTTGACTTTGCGGTCAACTCAGTTACTGAGCACCTAGTATTCACTCAATGATATGCTGCCCACTTCATTCTTGGCTATCATTTACTCCTTATAAATACCCAATCATCCTGATTTTGCAGCTAAGGTAACTGAAACTCTGCAAGGTTAGGTGATTTCGCCCCAAGCCACACAGCTAGAAAGTGGTAGGACCATGATTCACTCCAAGGTCAGTGTTCTCATGCTGTGTTGCTCCACAACTGCTTTGGGCTTTTGTCCCTTGTGTAAATATCTTGTCTGTCTGTGTGAGTTCTTTGTGGGCAAGGGTTGTGTCTTTCACCTGTATATCTCCTCTAACATCTAGCCCAGCCTCTTGCAGATAGTGAATGCAACAAAATACACAGAAAATAAAATACTGATTCAGGGACTCTCAGAAAACACCTGCAAGACAGCGTGCAGACCCCTCCCTCCATTCCCACATCCCTGTCACTGACTCAAGGGCCCTGGCTGCCAATGGGCTCACACCTGACCCTTCCAGGAGCAGGTGATAATTCAGACAACCTCATTAACAATCTGTGGGGCTCCTGAACTAATTACAGTGGGGTTTTAACTATATTTCCCACAATTCAACAGCTTCTGTTGTTAACCTATAATGGTAGGATCTAGAGGAGAAAGAGTGGACAGGGATCTAGCTTTCTCCCATGCACGCTTTGTCCCCGCATAATGTTCCAGAGGCAAAGAACCTGTTAAAAATAAAGAAAATACATTAAATCAGCTACATAAATTGTGATTTATATCTCACAGTTTATTCATTCCTTGGCCGTGTAAACATTAGATTTTTAAAAGTTAAGGTGAATCTAAAAACAGAGAAAATTTATCAAGCTACCATTGACCGTGACAGAAAAAGCACGCCTTTCCCCAGTCATGTAGTTCCCATGGTACTTCAGCAATTACAAACATTCCTTCCCTCCTAAACATCACTCTTCTCCTAGGAAGTGAGGCCCAGGTCCCATAAGGTTCAGTGCGGTTTTGTTCAGTGTCTGTTTCCCCCATTTCGCTTTGAACTTAAAGCTGGAATGCTATTAATTATTTCCTGTGAACCCAGCTCTTGGCAGAATGCTTAGCACAAACTATACATAGTGAATGTTTGTTGAATGAATAAATAATCTAGTTCGGTGTTATTTAAACTTTTTAAAAAACTGTGCACGGTGAAAAATATAATTTACATTGTCTCTCTCTCTCTCCCTCTGAAACAAAAATTTTATGAAACAATACTTACCTTTACTACCTGCAATGCACTGTGATGTTTGCTATTCAATCTTATACCTTCCTATTATTTTATTTCTTTTAATTTCTGGCTGTGACCCAATAAATTGATTTATAACAAAACTAAGGCATTCCAAACTTAATTAGAATCATATTGGACTATGTATAGGAATTATACTTTATTTGTTCATAGGTTATTTACCATCACTGTGTTTTATTCCTATTTTCAAGTGCTGAATGAGGACATAAATTAAAAATAAACACGAGGAGAAACCCTTGGCACAGAATAGGCAATAGCTCTCCTCTGCAGAGTCTCAGTGTTTAAAGTTTGCCTCTTTGCCTTGGAAACACCTTGAAAGCTTGGGATCAGAATGAGTCATTCTTGCCAGTGAGTGTTTCCCAAAATGTATGTGTCCATTCTTCCTTGAGCCACCAAGTAATAATAACACCTAACATTTACTGAGCACTCACTAAGTTCTAGGTACTATTCCTCTAATCGCTATATATATATATTAAATATAGAAATATATATCCTCAGTTAATCCTCACAAAGCACGTTTGGGTAAGAACTATTATTATTCCCATTTTATAGATGAGAAAACTGAGGCACAGATGGACTCACATTGCTGGAAAACAGCAGAGCCAGTATTTGAACCCAGGCATCCTTAAAAGGATGTGTATATCATAGCTAGACTACGACATTCAAATCCTGTCTCTGCTGCTTAATAATTGTGAGATCTTGAGCAAGTTACTTAACGTCTCTGTGCCTAGGTTTTCTCAACTATAAAATGAAGCTGATGATACTAATAATAGTTAGTACCCACAAGATTTTTTGGGAAGATTAAAGCAGTTTATATATAATACTTAGAACAATGCCTGGCGCATGGTAAGCACTTACTAAGTTTTTGCTCTTAATATGATGGCTTCCTGCACTCTAAACCACTGTGCTAAGCTGCCTTTATAGATGTGGCTTCCACAGTGAGAGAAACACATGCACTGAAAGGAACCCTAGAGATCAGCTAGTTTCACTTGGTCATTTCGTAGATGAGGCTGGTCTGAAGAGAAGAAGGGGTTTGTTTGTTCAAATGTATGTGGCAGAGCTAGTCCTAGAACTTGGGTATCCAGTGTCCGCATCTAGTGCCCTTTCCACCACTCATCCTCTCTCTCTCCCTCATGTATTTAGTCCCTTGGTTTCTTGTGAACACTGCTATCCTGTGCTCTTCACTTTCTCCACATAATTTTGTTGCTGGGGAGAAACCTAAGTGCTGGATACTGGGGAAATTCTTTGACTCAATCAGGGTATACCACAGCATCCTGCTTTCTATGTTTGTTCATTGTAGGTATTTAGTACTTTATTACAACATATAAAGTTAGAAAACACAAAATTTGCAGGAAGATAGACCTGCCAACTTTGGCTCTCTCACTAATTTCTCTGTGCCTACATTTACTCTTCTGGTGCCTCTCTCATCCCCAGCTTAGCGTGCTGCCTTGACTTCCTCAGAACTTCCTGTATCTTTTCCTACCCCTGTAGTCCGTTCCCACAGCAGTCTGAGTGAGCCTTTTAAAAATATGATTATGTCACTGCTCTGCTCAAAACCTTTCAATGGTTTTTCATTCTCTGTGGGGCAAGGAGCAAAATCCTTAAGATGGTTTACAAGACCCTCCTTGTCTTGACTCCTGCCGCCTCTCCCACTGCACTGACCCTCAAGCCTGCATTCTCCTTTCACTTCCTTGAAAGCACCCTCTTCTCCTCTCCCCCACCACAGGAACTTTGCAAATTCTGTTTCCTTTATCTTAACTGCTCTTCCTTGGGGCTTTATGCAGTTAATGCCTATCTTTCGTTCAGCTTTTTCAGTGATTTATTTTAGTTCCATCAACACCTGCTCAGGGAAACCTACCTTTTTCTAAGTGACTTTGTGGAGTTTATTATTTTAATAATTTTACTGCTTTTGGTTATTCCTTGATTAAACTCCATTTCATCCACTAAGATTATCAACTCTGTGAGGATCAGAATAGTATCTTCTTTCTCTCTAATTCAAAGCCTGTTATATATTAATTAGGCTTTTTTGCCATGCATCTAACCTACATTATATCTAATTGTCATAATGATCCACAAGGTAGGTCTAGTGTGTCATTTATACATGAGGAAATTGAGAATCAGGAAAGTTAAATAACTCACTATAAAGTCTTACAGCTAGTAAGTGGTGAGGTTGGAATTTGAATTCAATTTCTTCTAGTTCCAAACTAGTATTCCTTACTTTACACTGTATTGCCTGTGACTAGGACGCTTTTAATCTTTGTTATTTTTGTTGTTGTTGTGAAAAAAGAAACTGTTTTAAAAGTATGTTAGCCAAATGCAAAATTTCTTTCCTGGATATGTATGTATTTTTGATAGGGAGGAAGGCAAGAATTGTATATCCACATAACTATCTTTAGAAAAAGATTACCAGGGAGACCTGCAAGATGGCAGAGGGATAAGATATGGAGATCACCTTCCTCCCCACAAATATATCAGAAATACATCTACATGTGGAACAACTCCTACAGAACACCTACAGAATGCTGGCAGAAGATCTCAGACTTCCCAAAAGGTAAGAAACTCCCCCACGTACCTGGGTAGGGCAAAAAGAAAAAAGAAAAAACAGAGACAAAAGAATAGGGATGGGACCTGCACCAGTGGGAGGGAGTTGTGAAGGAGGAAAGGTTTCCACACGCTAGGAAGCCCCTTCGCGGGCAGAGACTGCAGGTGGCGAAGGGGGGAGCTTCGGTGCCACGGAGGAGAGCGCAGCCACAGGGGTGCGGAGGGCAAAGCAGAGAGATTCCCGCACAGAGAATCACTGCCGACCAGCACTCACCAGCCCGCGAGGCTTGTCTGCTCACCCGCCAGGGCGGGCGGGGGCTGGGAGCTGAGGCTAGGGCTTCGGTCGGATCGCAGGGAGAGGACTGGGGTTGGCTGCGTGAACACAGCTTGAAGGGGCTAGTGCACCACGGCTAGCCAGGAGGGAGTCTGGGAAAAAGTCTGGAACTGCCTAAGAGGCAAGAGACCATTGCTTTGGGGTGCGCGAGGAGAAGGGATTCAGAGCACCGTCTAAACAAGCTCCAGAGACGGGTGTGAGGCGCGGCTATCAGCGTGGACACCAGAGAAGGGCATGAAATGCTAAGGCTGCTGCTGCAGCCACCAAGAAGCCTGTGTGCAAGCACAGGTCACTATCCATACCTCCCCTCCCAGGAGCCTGTGCAGCCCGCCACTGCCAGGGTCACGTGATCCAAGGACAACTTCCCCAGGAGAATACACGGTGCGCCTCAGGCTGGTGCAACGTCATGCTGGCCTCTGCCGCTGCAGGCTCACCCCTCATTCCGTACCCCTCCTTCCCCCCGCCCAGCCTGAGTGAGCCAGAGCCCCCTAATCAGCTGCTACTTTAACCCCATCCTGTCTGGGCTGGGAACAGATGCCCTCAGGCGACCTACATGCAGAGGCAGGACCAAATCCAAAGCTGAACCCCAGGAGCTGGGCGAACAGAGAAGAGAAAGGGAAATTTCTCTCAGCAGCCTCAAGAGCAGCAGATTAAATCTCCACAAACAACTTGATGTACGTTGCATCTGTGGAATACCTGAATAGACAAGGAATCATCCCAAAACTGAGGCAGTGGACATTGGGAGCAACTATAGACTTGGGGTTTGCTTTCTGCATCTACTTTGTTTCTGGTTTTATGTTTATCTTAGTTTAGTATTTAGAGTTTATTATCACTGGTAGATTTGTTTATTGATTTGGTTGATCTCTTCCTCCTTTTTTTTTTAATATATAGATATAAATGTTCTTTTCCTTTTTCTCTTTTTGTGAGGGTGTATGTGTATGCTTCTTTGTGTGATTTGTCTGTATAGCTTTGCTTTTACCATTTCTCCAAGGGTTCTGTCTGTCCGGTTATTTATTTATTTATTTTTTAAGCATAGTTTTTAGCACTTGTTATCACTGGTGGATTTTTTTCTCGGTTTGGTGGCTCACTCATTCTTTCTTTCTTTTTATTACTTTTTAATTTTTTTAATAATTATTTTTTATTTTAATAACTTCACTTTATTTAATTTATTTATTTCTTTTTTTCTCCCTTTTCTTCTGAGCCATGTGGCTGACAGTGTCTTGGTGCTCCGGCTGGATGTTAGGCCTCAGACTCTGAGGTGGGAGAGCTGAGTTCAGGACATTGGTCCACCAGAGATTTCCTGGCTCCACATAATATCAAATAGCGGAAGCTCTCCCAGAGATCTCCATCTCAACACTAAGACCTAGCTCCACTCAACAACCAGCAACCTACAGTGCTGGACACCCTATGCCAAACAATTAGCAAGACAGGAACACAACCCCACCCACTAGCAGAGAACTGCCTAAAATCATAATAAGGTCACAGACACGCCCAAAACACACCACCAGACACAGTCCTCTCCACCAGAAAGACAAGAGCCAGCCTCATCTTCCAGAAAACAGGCACTTGTCCCCTCCACCAGGAAGCCTACACAACCCACATAACCAACCTTAGCCACTGGGGGCAGACACCAAACACAACGGGAACTACGGACCTGCAGCCTGCGAAAAGGAGACCCCAAACACAGTAAGTTAAGCAAAATGAGAAGACAGAGAAACACACAACAGATGAAGGAGCAAGGTAAAAACCCACCAGACCAAACAAATGAAGAGGAAATAGGCAGTCTACCTGAAGAAAAGAATTCAGAATAATGATAGTAAAGATGATCCAAAATCTTGGAAATAGAATGGAGAAAATATAAGAAGCGTTTAACAAGGAACTAGAAGAACTAAAGAGCAAACAAACAATGATGAACAACACAATAAATGAAATTAAAAATTCTCTAGAAGGAACCAATAGCAGAATAACTGAGGCAGAAGAACGGATAAGTGACATGGAAAATAAAATAGTGGAAATAACTACTTCAGAGCAGTAAAGAAAAAAGAATGAAAAGAATTGAGGACAGTCTTAGAGACCTCTTGGACAATATTAAACACACCAACATTCGAATTATAGTAATCCCAGAAGAAGAAGAGAAAAAGAAAGGGACTGAGAAAATATTTGAAGAGATTGTAGTTGAAAACTTCCCTAATGTGGGAAAGGAAATAGTTAATCAAGTCCAGGAAGTGCAGACAGTCCCATACAGGATAAATCCAAGGAGAAACACACCAAGACACATATCAATCAAACTATCAAAAATTAAATACAAAGAAAAAATATTAAAAGCAGCAAGGGAAAGACAACAAATAAAATACAAGGGAATCCCCATAAGGTTAACAGCTGATCTTTCAGCAGAAACTCTGTAAGCCAGAAGGGAGTGGCAAGACATATTTAAAGTGATGAAAGGGAAAACCTACAACCAAGATTACTCTACCCAGCTAGGATCTCATTCAGATTTGACGGAGAAATTAAAAACTTTACAGACAAGCAAAAGCTAAGAGAATTCAGCACCACCAAACCAGCTTTACAACAAACGCTAAAGGAAGTTGTCTAGGCAGGAAACACAAGAGAAGGAAAAGACCTACAAAAACAACCCAAAACAATTAAGAAAATGGTAATAGGAACATACGTATGGATAATTACCTTAAATGTAAATGAATTAAATGCTCCCACCAAAAGACATAGACTGGCTGAATGGATACAAAAACAAGACCCATATATATGCGGTCTACGAGAGACCCACTTCAGACCTAGGGACACTTATAGACTGAAGGTGAAGGGATGGAAAAAGATATTCCATGCAAATGGAAATCAAAAGAAAGCTGGAGTAACAATTCTCATATCAGACAAAAGAGACTTTAAAATAAAGACTATTACAAGAGACAAAGAAGGACACTACATAATGATCAAGGGATCAATCCAAGAAGAAGATATAACAATTGTAAATATTTATGCACCCAACATAGGAGCACCTGAATACATAAGGCAAATGCTAACAAACATAAAAGGGGAAATCGAAAGTAACACAATCATAGTAGGGGACTTTAACACCCCACTTTCACTAATGGACAGATCATCCAAAATGAAAATAAATAAGGAAACACAAGCCTTAAATGATACATTAAACAAGATGGACTTAATTGATATTTATAGGACATTCCATCCAAAAACAACAGAATACACTTTCTTCTCAAGTGCTCATGGAACATCCACCAGGATAGATCATATCTTGGGTCACAAATCAAGCCTTGGTAAATTTACGAAAATTGATATAGTATCAAGTATCTTTTCTGACAACAACACTATGAGACTAGATATCAATTACAGGAAAAAATCTGTAAAAAATACAAGCACATGGAGGCTAAACAATACACTATTTAATAACCAAGAGGTCACTGAAGATATCAAAGAGGAAATCAAAAAATACCTAGAAACAAATGACAATGAAAACACGATGACCCAAAACCTATGGGATGCAGCAAAAGCAGTTCTAAGAGGGAAGTTTATAGCAATACAATCCTACCTCAAGAAACAAGAAACATCTCAATAAACAACCCAACCTTACACCTAAAGCAATTAGAGAAAGAATACCAAAAACACCACCAAATTTAGCAGAAGGAAAGAAATCATAAAGATCAGATCAGAAATAAATGAAAAAGAAATGAAGGAAACAATAGCAAAGATCAATAAAACTAAAAGCTGGTTCTTTGAGAAGATAAACAAAACTGATAAAGCATTAACCAGACTCATCAAGAAAAAAAGGGAGAAGACTCAAATCAATAGAATTAGAAATGAAAAAGGAGAAGTAACAACTGACACTGCAGAAATACAAAGGATCATGAGAGATTGCTACAAGCAACTATACGCCAATAAAATGGACAACCTGGAAGAAATGAACAAATTCTTAGCAAAGCACAACCTCCCGAGACTGAACCAGGAGGAAATAGAAAATATAAACAGACCAATCACAAGCACTGAAATTGAGAATGTGATTAAAAATCTTCCAACAAACAAAAGCCCAGGACCAGATGGCTTCACAGGCGAACTCTATCAAACATTTAGGGAAGAGCTAACACCTATTCTTCTCAAACTCTTCCAAAATATAGCAGAGGGAGGAACACTCCCATACTGATTCTATGGGGTCACAATCAGCCTGATACCAAAACCAGACAAAGATGTCACAAAGAAAGAAAATTACAAGCCAATATCACTGATGAACATAGATGCAAAAATCCTCAACAAAATACTAACAAACAGAATCCAACAGCACATTAAAGGGATCATATAACATGATAAAGTGGGGTTTATCTCAGGAGTGCAAGGATTCTTCAGTATATGCAAAACAATCAATGTGATACACCATACCAACAAATTGAAGGAGAAAAACCATATGATCATCTCAATAGATGCAGTGAAAGCTTTTGACAAAATTCAACACCAATTTATGATAGAAACCCTCCAGAAAGTAGGCATAGAGGGAACTTACCTCAACATCATAAAGAACATATATGACAAACCCACAGCCAACATTGTTCTCAGTGGTGAAAAACTGAAAACATTTCCACTAAGAACAGGAACAAGACAAGGTTGTCCACTCTCACCACTAGTATTCAAGATAGTTTTGGAAGTTTTAGCCATAGCAGTCAGAGAATAAAAAGAAATAAAAGGAATCCAAATCGGAAAAGAAGAAGTAAAACTGTCATTATTTGCAGATGACATGATACTATACTAGAAAATCCTAGAGATGCTACCAGAAGACTACTAGAGCTAATCAATGAATTTGGTAAAGTAGCAGGATACAAAATTAATTCACAGAAATCTCTTGCATTCCTATACACTAATGATGAAAAATCTGAAAGAGAAATTAAGGAAACACTACCATTTACCACTCAACAAAAAGAATAAAATACCTAGGAATAAATCTACCTAAGGAGACAAAAGACCTATATGCAGAAAACTGTAAGACACTGATGAAAGAAATTAAAGATGATACAAATAGATGGAGAGATATACCATGCTCTTGGATTGGAAGAATGAACATTGTGAAAGTGACTCTACTACCCAAAGCAATCTACAGATTCAATGCAATCCCTATCAAACTACCACTGGCATTTTTCACAGAACTAGAACAAAAAATTTCCCAATTTGTATGGAGACACAAAAGACCCTGAATAGCCAAAGCAATCTTGAGAACGAAAAATGGAGCTGGAGGAATCAGGCTCCCTGACTTCAGACTATACTACAAAGCTACAGTAATCAAGACAGTGTGGTACTGGCACAAAAACAGAAACATAGATCAATGGAACAGGATAGAAAGTCCAGAGATAAACCCACGCACATATGGTCACCTTATCTTTGATAAAGGAGGCAAGCATATACAGTGGAGAAAAGACAGCCTCTTCAATAAGTGGTGCTGGGAAAATTGGACAGGTACATGTAAAAGTATGAAATTAGAACACTCCCTGACACCATACACAAAAATAAACTCAAAATGGATTAAAGACCTAAGTGTAAGGCCAGACACTATCAAACTCTTAGAGGAAAACATAGGCAGAACACTCTATGACATAAATCACAGCAAGATCCTTTTTGACCCAGCTCCTCGAGAAATGGAAATAAAAACACAAATAAACAAATGGGACCTAATGAAACTTAAAAGCTTTTGCACAGCAAAGGAAACCATAAACAAGACCAAAAGACAACCCTCAGAATGGGAGAAAATATTTGCAAATGAAGCAACTGACAAAGGATTAATCTCCAAGATTTACAAGCAGCTCATGCAGCTCAATAACAAAAAAACAAACAACCCAATCCAAAAATGGGCAGAAGACCTAAATAGACATTTCTCCAAAGAAGATATACAGATTGCCAACAAACACATGAAAGAATGCTCAACATCATTAATCATTAGAGAAATGCAAATCAAAACTGCAATGAGATATCATCTTACACTGGTCAGAATGGCCATCATCAAAAAATCTAGAAACAATAAATACTGGAGAGGGTGTGGAGAAAAGGGAACACTCTTGCACTGTTGGTGGGAATGTAAATTGATACAGCCACTGTGCGAGAACAGTATGGAGGTTCCTTAAAAAACTAAAAATAGAACTACCTTACGACCCAGCAATTCCACTACTGGGCATATACCCTGAGAAAACCAGAATTCAAAAAGAGTCATTTATCACAATGTTCATTGCAGCTCTATTTACAATAGCCAGGACATGGAAGCAACCTATGTGTCCATTGACAGATGAATGGATAAAGAAGATGTGGCACATATATACAATGGAATATTATTCAGCCATAAAAAGAAACGAAATTGAGTTATTTGTAGTGAGGTGGATGGACTTAGAGTCTGTCATACAGAGTGAAGTGAGTCAGAAAGAGAAAAACAAATACTGTATGCCAACACATATATATGGACTCTAAAGAAAAAAAGGTTCTGAAGAACCCAGGGACACGACAGGAATAAAGATGGAGATGTAGAGAATGGATGTAGAGAAGACACGGAGAGGGGGAAAGGTAAGCTGGGACGAAGTGAGAGAGTGGCATGGACTTATATACACTACCAAATGTAAAATAGATAGCTAGTGGGAAGCAGCTGCAGAGCACAGGGAGATTAGCTTGGTTCTTTGTGACCACCTAGAGGGGTGGGGTAGGGAGTGTGGGAGGGAGATGCAAGAGGGAGGGAATATGGGGATATATGTATACATATAGCTGTTTCACTTTGTTATAAAGCAGAAACTAACACCCCATTGTAAAGCAATTGTACTCCAATAAAGATGTTAAAAAAAAAAAAAGAAAAAGAAAAAGATTACCTACCTCCATATGGCTTTCTTTCAAAACAGATGTTAATCATCTAGTTTAAACCATGTAAATTCCTTGTGTCAGATTTCACTGTGTGTATTTGTATGTTTACTGTTTTTATTCCGCCACAGAAACTAGTATTTGAGAAATAAAGTTTGCCCAGGAATGGCTGTATCAGAAGTTTGAGATTTAGATACTTTGGCTTGCCCACATTGCTAAGGTTTAGGGAAATGCAACTGTGGTAAACCAAGTTGCTTTTATTCACGACTTCCTCATGTTTTCTTTATTTCTACTCATTACTGCACCTTTATTAGCAGTTTGAGACAGATTTTTCCTTTTGTGTCTTGTTAGTTTTATCTTCCCAGAACTTGTTGTAAGGAAGTAAATTGCAGATTTCACTTTGATTTTGCTTCCCTGAACTTCAAAGTTAATATTCCCTCAGAGAGAAGCTTAGATTCTAATTTTTTATCTCAAGAAAAATTATACAGGCAACATATTTGAAGTAGCATGGTGGAAAAATCTAAAAGAAGAAATGAATGCATGAGTTTTCCTTTTAAAGAAGGTACATATAAGAAAGTAGAAGAAGGAAGGAAAAAACAGGGCTATATGAAGAGGACAGGCCCCCTCAAGCTTTCAGTGGCAAATCTAACAAACTTTTTTTTTCTTTAGGATAAAAATTATTTTGAAGTAAAAATGGGAACTGACTATGATTTTCAAGGCAAGGAATAGAAAACTATTCTTCCTATAGTTTTTCTTCTAAAAAGAGTGAGCTCATACCAGCTCTTTGAAAATATCTTAAAAGATAACATTCCCTCTGTCCCACAGAAATACTGCTTTTATTTGGTAAAAGCAAAATGAGAGAGGGGAAGCAAAACTCCCCACTCTTTAAGTGTGGACTGAACATGGTGACTTCCTCCAAAGAGTACAGTACAGAAAGGGGGAAAAAGAGTAAGTTTACAATGGAGACAACTGACAAATACTACCTCAGCCAGGTGATCAAGATCAACATCAATGTCATAAATCATACTGATAGTATATGCCTTTGATATTATGTGATGAAAATGGCAATTTACCTCTGTTATCATCTTCTCCAAAACCCATAACCACTATCTAATCATGAGAAAAACATCAGACAAATTGCAATAGAGGGGCATCATTCGAGTAATGTTCTCCAAAACTCTCAAGGTAATCAAAAACAGGGAAAGTCTGAGAAAATGTTATAGCTAAGAGTAGCTTAAGGAGACATAACTAAATGTAAAGTGGTATCCTACATGGGATCTTGGAAAATAAAATGGACATTAGGTAAAACAAAGGAAATCTCAATAAACTCTGGACTTTAGCTAATAATAGTGTATCAAGGGAATTCCCTCTGGTCCAGTGGTTTGGGACTCTGTGCTCTCATTGCCAAGGGTGCGGGTTCAATCTCTGGTCAGGGAATTAAGATTCTGCAAGCCATGCTGTTTGGCCAAAATAAATAAATAAATAAACAACTTCATACATCTTTATAAAAAAAATAATAGTGTATCAATATTGGTTCATTAATTGTAACAAATGTACCATACTAATATAAGAACTTAATAATAGGGGAGACAGGGTGTAGGGTATATGGAAACTATTCTATTTTCTCAGTTTTTCTGTAAATCTAAAACTATTCTAAAAATTAAAATCTATTTTTAAAAAAATAACAAATAAAAATGCTTAGAGGGTCATCTGAAGGGCTTCCATGGGAATTTAGTTGAACACAGAAACAATGGAAGTTACCTAATAATCTCTAACATTTGCAGTGCTTTCGGGTTTAGGAAATGCATTAATATATACAAAGTCATTTAATTTCTAAATAATCTAGTGAAGTAGATACAATTAATTACTCCTATTTTATGGTTAGGAAAAATGGAGCTTAGAAAGATGAGGTGACTTGCTGAGAATCAAAAGCTGATCGGTCTCTAGTTTCGATGATGTTTTCATCACATCCCAGTTACCTTTCTATTTACTGTCCCTGAATGTTAGCAACAAAGGATAACAAAAGCAATAACAGCTCTAGTGTCTTAATGGTTAATGAACTTAAGCCAAATGATTCATTCTTAAACTTTTTCCTATTTGCCCTCAAAAGATATTTATCTAAGATCTTCACTTAATCATTGGTTAGTGGCATCTTATCAGGAAAGTCAATGAGTTGTGTTTGTCTTTGACAAGGATACAGAGTGTGTTACCACTGAGGGTGGATGGTAATGTGCATGGGCAGTAGTTTACTTCTTGTCAGAGAGCTTTACCTTTTAGTTTTGCACAGTTTAGGAATCTGACCTCTGCTCAAGGCTACTTTAAACATCTCACTTGGCTTTTCAGAGTTTGCTGGTAATAGATGGTGTTCTCTACTTTGAACTGGGGAAGTGTTCAAAGACCAGCGATGGTCTGGGGATCCTTTACAAAGCATTCCAGCTGCGGTAGCCATATGCCACTCCATGTGCATGTATTGTGTGTGTATTGTTCTGCAGTGTTCCACAGCATGCCCACTCTTGCTTTTGGATTACAGACTCCTTGGGGTATGGATATGTTTACTTGGACCATTTTACCTGCTACAAAGCAACACATAGCCTTTCTCCCTCCAAACACACAGGACATGTGGATCTTAAACTGGCCATTGTAGGAGCAAGGAAATATACATATGTGAAACGACATCTTTTGCAATCGGTTTATTGTGGGACATCTGCCAAGACTCATATAACAACAACAGCAATGATTGGATATTAGTAAATACATCTATGTGAGATGAACTCACCGTACAGAATCTGTCTTTAAGCCCATTATAAGCTGCCTTATAATTATGGGTCTTGTTGGATGTCCAGAAGGGTAGCTGACCTGGGTGTCTGCCAGATCTCAGTTGGGGAGTGGGTGTAGGCGGGAGATGAACAGGTCACACACAGAGAATTTTAAAGAAGTCTCTCCCATTTAATGTTGCTTTTAACTTCTCATATTGCTGGAAACTCTGTTGGAAGGAAAGTCCAGATTATTCTGATCACCTTTGGGAGCATTTAGAAAGAGGATGTTTTTAGCAGCTTTGGGGCTCAAATCATTTATAAGGCTTCAGGGACTACACTCAACTCCTCCAACCACAGATAAGCCATTTTCTCCTGTTCACCTTATTGTTGAGTCATCCCAGATTACCTACAGCTTCCTGAGTATTCAAGCTGTGTTCTCTTACCCTCTGCTCCTCACATCTCTTACTGTTTCCTTTACCTAGGATCCTCCCCTTCTTCCCTACTTGCCCTTCAAAACTCAGCTTATTTTTTACCTTCCTCTGAGGAAATCTCCTTTGATCATACTGCCTTTCAAGTGCAAGTTTAGGTTAGGTGCACCTTCTTTGTACTCCCCAAATACATGTACACAGAACTATCATAGCTTTTGTTTTGTTTGTTCATTCATTTATTTAGTCATTCATTCAAAAATATTTATTAAGTATCTACTATGTGTCGAAAGCTGTTTTACCTGCTGATGATAACAGCAGGGCAAAAAACAGGTAAGGTTCCTGCTCTCATAGAAGTTATAGTGGGGAAATAGTCAATGAATAAGTAGGCAAATAATTAAATAAATTTTATGATTTTAGATATTAAAGGGAAAAAGCTGGGTAATGTAATAATGAGTGACTGAAGGTGGGGGTTATTTTAATTGAGTGGTCAGGGAGGGTTCCTCTGAGGAGGTGACATTTGAAAAAAGACCTGAATGAAGCAAATGATATGAAGTTATGAGGGAAGAGCAGCCCCAGCAGAGGGGAACAATGAAGGCTGTGAAAGGGAAACAAGCTTGAGGTATTTGAGGAACAGAAAGGAGCTTGTGTGGCTGGAGCATGGTGAGTGAAGAGGAATGGGGTAGGAGGTCTGATTGGAAAGGCAGGGCTAGCCAGGTGATGTTGGACATTCAAGGCCAAGGAGAGAACTTTATGTGTTGGTAGAGCCAAGATTTGTACCTAGACTTACCGTACTCTAAATCTTGCGCCTATCATATTGCCTATACCTATCATATTCTATAATACAGTGATGGGAAGTGAAACCTTTAGGCTGTTCAAAAATATATAATTAAATGTACTAAAATTTAATACAAATGTTTTGGGAAAAATTAATCATATTTATTAATCAGGAAAGAAATATACAGTTTTAGGCCTAGTATTAGTCATTGATCTATTTTGGTCAACTCAGTGAGGATATAGGTTTTTATCAGGCTAAACTATTCTTGAAAACTGCTGTGCTTATAAATCAGAGAACATCTCAATTCCAATTCCAGATTTATAACACTAATTGTATATTCAGCTTTCTTTTTGCATATTTTATGAAAAAAAGTCATGGCCCAGTGTTTCATTACATAGCCATAAATTTCCAGATAGTTCTGGGATATATATACTTTCATACACAATTTCAGGGATATTTTTACTGGACATAGTTAAATTTCATATTCGTCACTTCCTCTTAAAACTAATAGAAGAGATGCTTATTAATTTGGATACATCCTAAGATTTGCACTCCAACAGCAATTCTGGAAATTTAGGCTTATTGGCATCATAATCTGTGAATCTCTTCTGAAATTGTTACTCCATTTCTACCATGTAACTCTGTAACTCTAAAATTTGTTATTCTTTTGAGCACTGGAAAATAAGTTTCCGTGGCCTCATGTTCAAACTAAATGTCTTTATTTGAACAAGTCAGCAACAGCCTTGTTTTATTCCCTACAGTTTCAAGCTCAGTGTGTTTAGATGTTTGTCACATCAGAAAGTCCAATCTTTTTTTTTTTTTTTTTGGATGTAAGCTCTGAGATTTATTTATTTATTTATTTATTTATTTATTTATTTATTTATTTATTTATTTATGGCTGTGCTGGGTCTTCGGTTCGTGCGAGGGCTTTCTCTAGTTGCGGCAAGCGGGGGCCACTCTTCATCGCGGTGCGGGGACCGCTCTTCATCGCGGTGCGCGGGCCTTTCACTATCGCGGCCCCTCCCGTTGCGGGGCACAGGCTCCAGACGCGCAGGCTCAGCAGCCGTGGCTCACGGGCCCAGCTGCTCCGTGGCATGCGGGATCTTCCCAGACCAGGGCTCGAACCCGTGTCTCCTGCATTAGCAGGCAGATTCTCAACCACTGCGCCACCAGGGAAGCCCAGAAAGTCCAATCTTAATGACACTGGGGGACCTAGCAAAATGGGTGTCATAGAGTCTTTTAGCTCCAAGTTTTAAATTTTATTTCTTTTTTTTTTTTTTTAAAGATTGATTGATTGATTGATTGCTATGTTGGGTCTTCGTTTCTGTGCTAGGGCTTTCTCTAGTTGCGGCAAGCGGGGGCCACTCTTCATCGCGGTGCGCGGGCCTCTCACTATCGTGGCCTCTCTTGTTGTGGAGCACAGGCTCCAGACGCGCAGGCTCAGTAGTTGTGGCTCACGGGCCTAGTTGCTCCGCGGCATGTGGGATCTTCCCAGACCAGGGCTCGAACCTGTGTCCCCTGCATTGGCAGGCAGGTTCTCAACCACTGTGCCACCAGGGAAGCCCCTTAAATTTTATTTCTTAAATAAGTTTCTAACAATCAAGCCACCTGATGTCATTAAATAGGTTTCCATACCCTACTTTGTCTCTTTCAAATATCCCCAAAATAGGTATCAGTTAAGGCATAAGCATGAAGAAAATTGGAGATCTTCATCTGTACTTTCATTAAATCACAGAGAACTCAGCACATTTAGTTCATACCACACACTCTGAAAGAGGTATGAAAGCTGGAGTGCACAACCCTTCTCTCCTAAAGGGATGAAAACAATCTTCCCCCTTTTCTGCAGGTGCCCCATCGGTGACAAGTGCAGTTGGCTTTTCCACATTTAAACCAAACTTCTCAAGTTTCTTCTCAGCAGATGGTTAAGTTCTACCCATTCATATGTCCTGGCTAATTGGGTAAAACGTTTTTTTTCCTGTAAATATCACAGCCAGAATGTTGGCAAGGGTATCATGTGACAGGTACTTGCATACCCTGCCAGTGAGAGCATAAAGGGATGCGGTCTTTAGGGAGGACAATTTATCAATATGTTTCAAGAGTCTTGAAAAGTTCATCCCCTCTGACCCAGTGACCTCATGTCTAGAAATCCAAACCAAAGAACTGATCAGAGATGACAATCAAAGATATATATACAAGGATGTTCACTACAGCATTATTTATGACAGAAAAAGAAAGTAGGACTTGATTGACCTAAATATCCAAGAAGGGAATTGTTTAATTAGTTATTATGCATCCCTAAGATGGATATTTTGCAGCAACAGGAATAATGTTTTCAAAGAATAACTTGTAATATGAGAAAATTCTCATGGATTAAAATTAAGTGATAAAACTAAGGCATAAATACATTTTGTGAGATCTCAATTAAAAAATAAATTTATATATGGGTACAATGCATCCTCTAGTCCCATCTCCATTGGAGTGCCTAGGTACTAGGGGTTGGTGAGGTCTGATCCTTCTTGGACTACCCTGTCCTGCTAATCTCACCCAAATGAAGAGCTACATACAGTATACAAAGTTCTTTGAGGAGGTAGCTCTTAGCAAGGAGTGGGAGAAACAGACTGAAACCCATCCATTTTCAGCAGTCTCTTTTATGGAAGAAGTGAAGGTTTTCAGACTTGGTCCTTCAAAAACAGGGTGGCCTTTGTGGGAATTTCCATCTTGGGACATCTTTCCCGTCTCAATTTCCTTGACCTTTCTTCTTTAAACCCATCTTCTTCCAAATTTCCATGGCCCATGATCTCATTCCCTTCTTTGGGAACTCTATTCCTCTCTCTGAAGGAGGACAATCTGTCCTCTGACCTTCTGTATATATCTGATTTGGGCAGTTTTCCCTCAGCTTCTACTCTTCTCAGTCATTGCCTATTCCTAACAGAAAGATATCATTACTGATTTCCTCATTAATTCACCCAAGAAATAATCACATCTCACCAAGGGTGTGTGTGTGTGACACTCATATTTCTTGGAGACAATCAAGATTTACCAAGGACACACGATCACTTCTATCACTCAAGTGTGTATTCCTAAACAATATAATTTAGTCGTGCACATTTTTAATTTAATATGTCCCCACAATTGGAAAGGGAGATATAAGAAAATAAGTTACAACTTAAGTTATAGGTACAATTAAAATGTATACACAATGTAGAGAGGTAGTACATTGCACTAAGTAAACGCACAGAATCCAGAGACAAGCTGGTTGGGTTCATATCCCAGTGTTGCCAATTATTAACTCTTTGAGCTTGACCAGTGTATTCAGATTCTCAGTGTTCATTCTTCTCCTTGGCAAAATGGCAATAATAATAATACCTATCTAAGTACATGGAAGGAAATATACAATATATTTTTTAGGAAATAAAACAATTAGCTAAATGTTCAATTCAGGTAGAGTAAACCCTAAGAACCACAAATGGGAAAAAAAAGGAAGAAATGATTAAATTAAATAATGGGGCATAGACTTCCAATTGTCCCTCCATATTTCTCCTCCTCCTCCTCTTCATTAAATAGATCAGTTTAATGGGCATGTGACCTGTGCAGTCACACAGGGTGCAATACTCAGAAAGCCCCAAGATTAGTTTAAAGCTCTCCTGTTGCCATCTTGAAATTCTTAATAATTTTTGCACTGGGCCACACCAATTACGTATCCTTTCCTGATCTGGGCACACAACTGCCCATAATAGAGACTCATTTCTTCAGCTAGGAGTGTTTCTGTGAGCAAATTCTCTCAATGGGATATAAGTAGATTTGTATGTGCAACTTATAAAATGTGCCCTTAAAAGACATTTCTCCTTCTTGCTGGCTGAATATAACCTTAATGGCTGGAACTCCAGTAGTCATCTTGGACCAAAATGGAAACCATGCAAAGTGGAGCACCAAGATACACATAGTTTGACCCCCGACATTTAGAGTACCATAACAGCCCTGAACTATCTCAGAACTTCTTAAACTTAAGAAAGAAGAAATATTTTACCTTGCATAAGCCACTGGCATTTTGGGCTTTCCTGTAGCTTGTACCTGAATCTAATCCTAACTAATTGAAAGAGAGAAAGAGAGAGAGCAAGAGTGAGACAGAGTGAGGGTGAGTGAGAGAGAGAGAGAGGGAGTTTCACAAAATTATAAGCTTTGAAAAGATCAATAAGATAGATATATCTGTTAATACCAATCAAGAAAAAAATGGAAATAAACACAATTCATAATAAAAACAAATAAATATAGACACAAGAGAGATCTTAAAAATTAAAAATATGAAAATTAAAAACATAAATGAAATTGATAGATTTCTGAAACATATAAAATGTCAAAATTGGCTCCAGAAAAATACAATAACCATTAAAGAATTAGAAATGATAATAAAAAATGTCCCTCCCCAAATTCTCTAGGCTCAGGTGACCCATTTTCTTTTCTTTTTTTTTTTTTTTTGGCTGCATTGGCTCTTCATTGCTGCATGCTGGCTTTCTCTAGTTGCAATGAGCAGGGGCTACTCTTCCTTGCGGTTTGAGGGCTTCTCATTGGGGTGGCTTCTCTTGTTGCGGAGCACGGCCTCTAGGTGTGCTTCAGTAGTTGTGGCGTGTGGGCTCAGTAGTTGTGGCTCATGGGCTCTAGAGTGCAGGCTCAGTAGTTGTGGCACATGGGCTTAGTTGCTCCGTGACATGTGGGATCCTCCTGGAGCAGGGATTGAACCCGTGTCCCCTTCATTGGCAGGCAGATTCTTAACCACTGAGCCACCAGGGAAGTCCAACCCATTTTATTTTCTAACATAGATATAAACATTTAAAAAATAAAATAGCTAACTGAATCCAACAATGTATTAAAAAATAAACTGTGATCAAATAATATTTAACCCAAAAATGCAAAGATGTTTCAACATCAGAAAATCTATTAATTTGTTTTACTGCATTAAAGTAGAAAAAACACATGATTATGTTAGTAGTTGCAAAAAGAGCTTTCGATTTAACATTCAATATTTACGTGTAATTGAAAACTTTGTAATTGAAAAACTTTAGTTTGACAAAGACTTTGAGTCAAAAGTTACATTTAATGGAAAAACTTTAGATGTAGCACCTTTAATGTCAGGAAAAGACAAGAATCCCAGTTATAAACTACTTTTAAACACAATACTAGAGGCTCTGGCTAAAGTAATAATACAGGAAAAAGAAATATGTTAAAAGAATAGGAAGGGAAGAGACAACTATGGTTTTGCAGTTGATTTTTCTTATAGGTTAAAAAAGTCTGAAATAGTCAACAAACTGTTAGACATAATATGAGAGTTCACTGAATTTTACAATTCTAATATTAACTCATAAAAATCAATAGCATTTGTCTACATAAGGAAAGCAAGTATAAAAAAATTATAGAACATAAGATATTCACAATACTATAAAAGCTATGAAATATCTGAGAAGTACATTTTAAGTAGTATTGTCAGGGAAGACATCTCCAATAATATAACATTTGAGATGAGACCTGAATGAAGTAAGAGGCAGGCAGATATCTGAAAAAAGAGCAGTCTGGGCTGAGGAAATTATAAGGATAATGACTTTGCACCGTTGATTTTTCTCTTCCTTTCAACATCAGAATATTTTCCTTTCTGTTGAGGTCAGTCATGTTCTAACTTTTAAATATTTTATTCAGGCTAACAAAAAAATCCCTAACTAACTCTTTTATAGCCTTAGCATAGGGCAGTTGTTGTTTTGTTTTTTTTTTAAATTAAAACTTAAGAACCAAATAAGAAAAGACTGGTAATATTTTTAGAAGGCCAAACCAACATAAGCAAAGCAGAAATATAAATGACAAGTTGTTTGATTAAAAAATATTTTCATCTCTCTTCTGCCCACCCTACACTTCATCTGGCTCACCCCAGGTCACCCTTAATACTCAGCTCAAGGGTCATTTCCTCCAAAAATCCTTCCCTATGCCTACCAAGGGCATCTCTCTTTGATGCTCCTATACTTTTCTGAGCATGCCTGTCTCATTGCTCTTACCACATTTTTTTGAAACTGTAAACTGGATTTGTGTTAATCTTTTCTTCCTGATTAAATTGTAAACGTTAAAGGCATGGATTTTTGATGTGAAATTACATGATATAACATAGGTGAATTTCTTTGCACATTCCAGTCTTCCCTGGGTTTGCTACTTTCTGACTGTATGACTCGTGTAAGTCACTTAAACTCTCTGAATCCCAGTTTCATCTTCTGTACAGGATGATGACATTTATGCCAATTTTACAACGAGAATTAAATGAGTTCGTACACGTGAGAAATGTGATTATAACTTGAATATCTCTTTCATTCCATACCACATCTAACTCAGTGCCAGGCTCATGGTAGGTGTTACTTAAAAAAATGTTTACAGAGGGAGTGGGTGAATCCTACAGGGAATATTTTTCCGAAGGAAGCAACCCTGGCTTTGTGGTAGGAGGGTGGCTGGCTGTGGAGGCAGAAACCACAGGAGATCTGGGAAGGCAGACCTCCCAGGGACACTCTGAATGGCAGCATGGGAAAACCCACTCCCATGGCCCACATAGGGGGCATTTCTATCCTACACCCCATGCTGTGCTATATCACACAACAAAAGGGAAGTCTCTGGGGACTCCAGCAGGAATGCACTACTTCCTGAAGAGGAGCTGACACACAGGAGAACTAAACCTGGTCCTGTCAGTGCTGATTTTCCCAGGCATTTCATCTCCTCTGCTCAGTTGGCATTTATGTATCAATACTGTCCAATAGAACTTTCTGCAGTGATAGAAATGTTCTATATATATGCTGTCCAATACAGTAGCTACTAACCACATGTAGCTATTGAGCACTGGACCTGTGGACAATCTGACTAAACTGCTTTTTAAACTTTATTTAAAATTTCAATTGAACAGTTCAGTTACATAGAAACATGTTTGTTGACTTTTCAGATTACCTTTGATGAGAACCTTCCATGTGTTTCATAAATTTGTGTAGATTATTTACTACACAGCCTTCTGATTTTCCTGGCTCTAATCTACTCTCTATACAGCAACCAGCGCAGCTGACCAAATCCATGACCGGCCAACGGGTTTCTACCCGTTACAGGATCAAGTCCCCCACATATGAGTTCTCCAAATCTGCCCTTACCTATTGATGTGGCCACTCCTGTCTTGGTCTTCACCTCAGATACACTATCCTTTGCTTTGCCCATGCAGTTCCTATTGCCTCAATCATCCTTTCACACTGTATTCCTGTATTCTTTGCCCATCTTACTGCTGCTTGCCCTTGAAGAGTCTGATCAGACACTCCTTCATGAAGCTTTCCCTGAATATCCCTTCACTGATTCCCTCTATCCCAGGCTGGGTTGTGTGCTCATCCTCTGGGCTCCCACAGTCTCTCATGCTTTCTTCTATCAGAACACTGATCATGCTGGGTTGTAATTACTGATGAAATCTCTTTTCCCTTCTGGACTGTGAGCTCCTAGAAAACATAGACAGTGTTATAGTCACCTCTTCATCTCCAGCACTTACAGAGTCTGCCTCAACAGAGAAATCAAGGGATGTTTAAGCAAATTATTCTAAAACATCCTAGGTTCTTTACTTCCTAAATTTATACTTGTCAAATGCATTTTAATCTATCACACCATTTGTGACTTAGAGAATTCTTTGTGGCACACAGGACCTTTGTCTCAGTTTGTTGGAAAAGGAAACTGAGGCTCAATGAGTATGTCAGCTACAAATTGGCACCTGCCATTGGCACTTGCCATCTACCTCTACAAGGATTAAATCATGTGCTGCTGCAACTGCTGACTTGCAACACCCCCTGAAAGGAGTTCAGGGTGGAGAGCAGAAATGAGGCCCTCTGTGCTCTAGGAAAAACTGGCAGAACAGGTCATCAGATAGTTAGATATTTTCAGGAGCCGATTTTATAAGCCCAATTCTTATATCTCATATCTAGAAAAGCACTAAAATCCTTCCTGGTGACGTCTGCTCCTCATGACTAGCAGTAACCTTCATGAGACTAGCAGAAACCTTCTGCATAAATATGTGCTTGATTGCATGTACTCCCCCTTCACCAAAATCACATATATACTGACCTTCCCCCTGCTTCTTTGGAGCAGTTTCTCAGAGCTATCTGAGGTGCTGTCTCCTGGGCTATAGTTCTCATTTTGCCCCAAATAAAGCTTAACTCGCAACTCCCACCTTGCGCATTTTTTTAAGTAAACACATTCTTCAGGACTCAGCTAGGGTATCCACTCCTCTCTGAAGACTTCTCTGATTAGCTATCCCCCCCCGCCCCCCTTCCCCCAACTTACAGTTCCATCGCTCTGCTCCTGTAGCACTTCAAAGACTAGTTAACCTTTATCAAAGTCATTATCTCTTTTCCTTTCTCTGTGAGCCCCTGGAGGAGTAGGGGCCTACCTATCAAGGTATTTGGTAAAAAAATTAAGTGCTCAGTAAAACAGGTAAGAATGTGCAGGTGTGAACCTAGGAACAACTTTTCATTATGTAAACATTTACTTGGCACCTCCTTTGTGTCAAGCACAATGCTGTATTATGGAGTATACAAAGATAAAGACACTGACCCTAGGTATAAGGGAGCTCCACTGTCAAGTGAGGAAAAGAGAAGTAAATAATGCATAAAGCATTGTAAGTGTTAGGACAGGAATGCACAGGGGACTGTGGGAGGACAGAGCAGTTCTGTAAAGAATAATGTTCCAGTTTGGTCTTAGAAGGTAGTGGCAATTCATCAGAGATGGGAAAGAGCATCCTAGTATACTGAGAAATAGACTAGCGAAAGGGAAGCCTTTTCTAGAGTTGGGGGCTGGTGCGGTTGTACAGGGGCGATAAGGCCAACCCCGTTAGTTCTCCGCGTGTTTGCGGTGGGGTGGGCACATAATTATTGATTCTCAGGGCTTTTCAGTTGAAGATATAAGTTACTCAGCACCTCGATCAGGGACAGGCACACGGTGGGGAGAAGCGCTGGGAAATCAAGAAGCCTGTCCCAAGCTCCCAAAGTTGAGTACCAACCACAGAAAAGCCAGCCCAACCAGCTCTTCGGTCAGCTCGAGCACCCGCGTGCGCGGCAGGAGAGCGCGATCCCAGCAGACCTGGTTCCTGCGCCCCAGAGGCGGCCGAGCATGCTCAGTTGCCAGCACGCGGTGGCCAGGTTGCAGGGTAGAAGCGCAGCGGAGTCCCAGCCCTGCAGGCGCCTGTCCCGGGAGGGGGTCTCGCGCAGAGGGGGCCTCGCGCCGAGGGGGCGGGGCCTCGGACGCACGCTAGCTCCCAGCCTGCCCCCCGCCACACGCCGGCCGTCCGCACGCCGGCCGCCCGTTGCCCTGGCAACCGTCGCGCCGCGTCTTCCGGAGGGAGTTCCTGTCAGCCCGCGGATCCCATTGCCCACTCCCCACTGCCCCCCAATTTTCGCGTGGGCTCAGAGGCGGAGGGACAGCAAAAAATGGCGGAGCGGAGCCAGACGGCGCCTGAGGCAGGTCGGTGGGGGCGGTCTATCGGGGAAGCGCTGAGGCGGCATGGCTGTCCTGGGCCTGAGGGGACAGCAGACTTCGGCATGGTGCTACTCCTGAGGAGGCCACCTCTGTGTTTGCGCGGTGGGGCTATGACCTCGGGGTCAGGGGTCAAGGGAGGAGCGTGCCCCTCTGAGTGGCGGGCAGGCACCCCGGAGTCCAGGCGTCGCAGGGGTGTATGAGAGTGTGCACACTTTTGAGTGAGCATTGGCTGAGAAAGGGCTGGGACCCCACGGAAGACGCCGGACACCCCTCCTGAGGGGCACCTGTGATGGGGGCTGATTGTAGGGGGTAGGCTGCGTCATGGAGGGGTTGTACACAGTCGTGTGGGAATATGGGAGGGTTCCCTAAAGGGGCATGGTTTAGGGGAGAGGGGCTCTGATTCTGAGGAGGCAGGTGTAAGTAGGAGTGTTACTTTAGTATCAGGTAGTGCCATGGAAGAGGGATATACGAGTATTTGTGCTTTGGGGAATTGTAGTGCCTGAGGGTCACCCCTGGTCATAGAGAAAGTATACAAATGCTCATATGGGTCCTTAAGAGGACAAAAGGCTTGAGAGGACACCCAGTCCTTTAGAATCCTACCAAAGGAGGCTATATGGGTATATATGGGATCAGTGGGTATATATGGGATCAGTGGGTATATATGGGATCAGTGATCTTGAAGGTCATTCAGAATCAGAAAGGGGTGCATGTTCACATATCTATGGGTGAAAGGTAGTCTTTAGTCCTTTAGTGCAAGGAGACTAACAGGCAGGGAGACCTAGGATCCTGTTCCTGAGGGGGGCAGCCTTGTGAGTATGCCTGGGCTTGGAGAGATAGTGACCTAAGTGTCTTACAGGGTCATAGAAGAGAGCAAGTGTTTTTACAGTTCTGTGTATGTGGGAGGGAGTTTGTCCCTAAAAGGGTCTGGGAACTGAAGAACTGGAGCATCAAAGTGATATCCGTGTGTGTGTGTGTGTGTGTGTGTGTGTGTGTGTGTGTGTGTGTAGAAAAGCAGTGGCTTTGGAGATATATGTGGTGGTGGGTGATGGAGTGGTATACATGACCTTGTATATGTGTCCTGATTAGGTATTTTGGTTACAAGAGTGATCCACTTGGGGGTGGAGGAGGGAGGTCGTGGTTATGGGAAGAGCATACAATGACTGCAGCTGGAATCTGTATGAAGCCATCAAGAATGGTTCAAGAGACCATTATCTCTCAAGACCTGCATGGTTTCTCTTTCTTTCATGGCATCTCTGTTTTTCCACCAAGTAATTCCTCTACTCATTTTATAGTTTAAGCTCCCTCAATTTGAACATGCACATTCTTTTTTTCATACATCCACTCACCACATGTTTGAGTGCCAGCTATATGCCAGGCATCAAGTTAAGCACTGAAAACTCTCTGCTTGTGATTCTCTTACCTTACTCTTTTTTCTTTCTTTCCCCCAATAGACTTACTGCCTTCACACATATTATTTAATCTACTTATTATTTTTATTGCTCATTGCCTGTCTTCCTCCTCTAGAATGTAGGCTCCGTGAAGGCAAGGGTCTTTCTTGTGTTTATTAATTCCACATGTGTAGAACCATACCTGGTGTAGAGTTAAGTTATTAATTAATAAATATTTGTTAAATGAATGACTGAATGACCTGATATTGTCTAGATGTTCAAGGAGCTTTCTCTAAGGAAGTGATATTTTAGTTGAGATATAATAGAGATCGAATAAATGAAGAGAAGGGCAGAGAGTGGTCCAGGCGGAGGGAAACCATGTGCAAATACCCTAAGGTAGGAGGAAACATGATGCATTGTATTTAAGGAACTGAAAGGAGACAAGTGTAGCTGCACATAGGGCAATAAAAGGAGAAAAGAGGTAATCTGAAGCAGATCTTGCAGGGCCTTATAGGCTATGATAAGAATTTTGGTCAAAAATCCTAAAATGGAGAGAAGGAATTGAAAAATGTTTAAGAAAAATCAATAGGACTTAGTGAAAGATGGGAATGCGAGAGAAGGATGTATCCAAGTGTACTTCTAATGTTTTAGTTTGTGCAACTGAATAGTTGATGGTGCCATTATGGAGATAGGGAGTCCTGTGAGGGATCTTGGCTGGGTTTGAGAGGGAAGATCATGTGTTTGGTTTTGGACATACGGAATCTGAGGTATCTTTGAGATATCCGAATAAGTAAGGAGATTGGCAGGGAAGTTGAATTTATAAGAAAAGTCTGAGGTAGCATGGATATAATTACTGAAGCCATAAGTGTGGCTGAAATTGCCTAGCAGGAGAGTGTGAGGAGAAGCAGCCTGGGCTGAAGTGTTGAGTAGCTGCGACATTTCAGTGCCTTCCAAAGAGACAGAGAGTAAAGAGCACAAGCAAAAGAATGTTTCAAGGTAAGTGGCATATTCAACAGCGTGAATGCTGCCAAGTGATATAAAAAGGAAGACTGAAAAACTAGATTTAGCAACATATTTAGCATCATTGGTAACCTTGATAAAAGGAAATTGATGAAGGTAGGAGCCAAACCATTTAACTTCTGAATCACTAATAACTGGCTTGATCTTTGTTTGGTTTTTTTTTTAAAAATAAATTTTATTTATTTATTTATTTATTTTTGGCTGCGTTGGGTCTTTGTTGCTGTGCGTGGGCTTTCTCTACTTGCGGCGAGTGCGGGCTACCCTTCGCTGCGGTATGCAGGCTTCTCATTGTGGTGACTTCTCCTGTTGTGGAGCACGGGCTCTAGGTGCTCGGGCTTCAGTAGTTGTGGCACGTGGGCTCAGTAGTTGTGGCGCATGGGCTTAGTTGCTCTGCGGCATGTGGGATCTTCCCAGACCAGGGCTTGAACCGGTGTCCCCTGTACTGGTAGGCGGATTCTTAACCACTGTGCCACCAGGGAAGTCCCTCGATCTTTGTTTCTTAATTCAGATTCCCAAGAAAGAGAATCTGATTGACACACATCATCTTTTCCCACCAGATCATGTCACAGATCACAAGCCAGTGTAGGACTGACTGTCTTTGAATTGGGTGTACGTCTATTGCTGGCTGGAGACACCTGGTACAAAATATGTCTGTCTGGTGATTCCTCATCTCAAGAGCAATAGCTAACATTTATGGAGTGTTTATTATCTGCCAGACATTGTACTAAGTGCTTTAAATGATTTAATCCACTTCAGCATCATAATTACTCTCTAAGGCATTATCTCTATTTAACATGTGAAGAAGTTTTGGCACAGAGGAGTTAAACAACTTGCTAAATCTGCAAATAATTAATGTAAGATTGTAGTTTTTTTGGCTATTTTAACATTATCTAGATTCATTATTTGGCTTTCTGTTTGTATTGCAACATACTACATACTGAAGAAATAATAGTCATGATGAAAATTCCTTCCCTACAGGAAATATTCTAAGCTAAGCATACATTAGCAAGGTAAAGTGAAAAAAACTGGGAGTCAGATCCTTGTTTAAATCCTGTTTCTGTGACTTATTTGATGTGGACCTCAGATTCAAATTTTCTGATCTTCAGTTTCCTCATCCTTAAAATGGGGATGATATTTACAGGATAGTTGTGACTAGTAGAGATAATATATATGAAGAGCCCAATAAATGGTGTTTCCTTAATTCCCCTGAAGCTTGAATATAAAAATTCAAATGTATTATGTATACTTTACATATAAAAACAAGCTTTAAACATACAGTGATTAACATAAGACATTTCATTTTTCTTCATTAGCATAATTGATTTGCTGTCAGAAGAAAGACAGATGTCAAGTTTTGGAGAATGTAGAATTGTTAGCTGAACTATGTGTCATGGGACAAGTCTCTATATGAGGTAGATTTTGAGAAATTTCTTGAAGGAATGAAGAGACCTTAGGATACTTTTTTTTTTTTAAACATCTTTATTGGAGTATAATTGCTTTACAATGGTGTGTTAGTTTCTGCTTTATAACAAAGTGAATCAGTTATACATATACATATGTTCCCATATCTCTTCCCTCTTGCATCTCCCTCCCTCCCACCCTCCCTATCCCACCCCTCTAGGTGGTCACAAAGCACCGAGCTGATCTCCCTGTGCTATGTGGCTGCTTCCCACTAGCTATCTATTTTACATTTGGTAGTGTATATATGTCTATGCCACTCTCTCACCCTGTCACATCTTACCCCTCCCCCTCCCCATATCCTCAAGTCCATTCTCTAGTAGGTCTGTGTCTTTATTCCCATCTTGCCACTAGGTTCTTCATGACCTTTATTTTCCCTTAGATTCCATATATATGTGTTAGCATACTGTATTTGTTTTTCTCTTTCTGACTTACTTCACTCTGTATGACAGACTCTGACTCCATCCACCTCACTACAAATACCTCCATTTCATTTCTTTTTATGGCTGAGTAATATTCCATTGTATATATGTGCCACATCTTCTTTATCCATTCATCCGATGATGGACACTTAGGTTGCTTCCATGTCCTGGCTATTGTAAATAGAGCTGCAATGAACATTTTGGTACATGACTCTTTTTGAATTATGGTTTTCTCAGGGTATATGCCCAGTAGTGGGATTGCTGGGTCGTAAGGTAGTTCTATTTTTAGTTTTTTAAGGAACCTCCATACTGTTCTCGCACAGTGGCTGTATCAATTTACATTCCCATCAACAGTGCAAGAGTGTTCCCTTTTCTCCACACCCTCTCCAGTATTTATTGTTTCTAGATTTTTTGATGATGGCCATTCTGACCGGTGTGAGATGATATCTCATTGTAGTTTTGATTTGCATTTCTCTAATGATTAATGATGTTGAGCATTCTTTCATGTGTTTGTTGGCAATCTGTATATCTTCTTTGGAGAAATGTCTGTTTAGGTCTTCTGCCCATTTTTGGATTGGGTTGTTTGTTTTTTTGTTATTGAGCTGCATGAGCTGCTTGTAAATCTTGGAGACTAATCCTTTGTCAGTTGCTTCATTTGCAAATATTTTCTCCCATTCTGAGGGTTGTCTTTTGGTCTTGTTTATGGTTTCCTTTGCTGTGCAAAAGCTTTTAAGTTTCATTAGGTCCCATTTGTTTATTTGTGTTTTTATTTCCATTTCTCGAGGAGCTGGGTCAAAAAGGATCTTGCTGTGATTTATGTCATAGAGTGTTCTGCCTATGTTTTCCTCTAAGAGTTTGATAGTGTCTGGCCTTACACTTAGGTCTTTAATCCATTTTGAGTTTATTTTTGTGTATGGTGTCAGGGAGTGTTCTAATTTCATACTTTTACATGTACCTGTCCAATTTTCCCAGCACCACTTATTGAAGAGGCTGTCTTTTCTCCATTGTATATTCTTGCCTCCTTTATCAAAGATAAGGTGACCATATGTGCGTGGGTTTATCTCTGGACTTTCTATCCTGTTCCATTGATCTATATTTCTGTTTTTGTGCCAGTACCAAACTGTCTTGATTACTGTAGCTTTGTAATATAGTCTGAAGTCAGGGAGCCTGATTCCTCCAGCTCCATTTTTCGTTCTCAAGATGGCTTTGGCTATTCGGGGTCTTTTGTGTTTCCATACAAATTGTGAAATTTATTGTTCTAGTTCTGTGAAAAATGCCAGTGGTAGTTTGATAGGGATTGCATTGAATCTGTAGATTGCTTTGGGTAGTAGAGTCATTTTCACAATGTTGATTCTTCCAATCCAAGGACACGGTATATCTCTCCATCTATTTGTATCATCTTTAATTTCTTTCATCAGTGTCTTATAATTTTCTGCATATAGGGCTTTTGTCTCCTTAGGTAGGTTTATTCCTAGATATTTTATTCTTTTTGTTGCAATGGTAAATGGGAGTGTTTTCTTAATTTCTCTTTCAGATTTATCATCATTAGTGTATAGAAATGCAAGAGATTTCTGTGCATTAATTTTGTATCCTGCTACTTTACCAAATTCATTGATTAGCTCTAGTCGTTTTCTGGTAGCATCTTTAGGATTCTCTATGTATAGTATTGTGTCATCTGCAAACAGTGACAGCTTTACTTCTTCTTTCCCGATTTGGATTCCTTTTATTTCTTTTTCTTCTCTGATTGCTGTGGCTAACACTTCCAAAACTATGTTGAATAATAATGGTGAGAGTGGGCAACCTTGTCTTGTTCCTGATCTTAGTGGAAATGGTTTCAGTTTTTCACCATTGAGGACAATGTTGGCTGTGGGTTTGTCATATATAGCCTTTATTATGTTGAGGAAAGTTCCCTCTATGCCTACTTTCTGCAGGGCTTTTATCATAAATGGGTGTTGAATTTTGTCGAAAGCTTTCACTGCATCCATATGAGATGATCATATGGTTTTTCTCCTTCAATTTGTTAATATGGTGTATCACGTTGATTGATTTGCGTATATTGAAGAATCCTTGCATTCCTGGGATAAAGCCCACTTGATCATGGTGTATGATCCTTTTAATGTGCTGTTGGATTCTGTTTGCTAGTATTTTGTTGAGGATTTTTGAATCTACGTTCATCAGTGATATTGTCCTGTAGTTTTCTTTCTTTGTGACATCTTTGTCTGGTTTTGGTATCAGGGTGATGGTGGCCTCGTAGAATGAGTTGGGGAGTGTTCCTCCCTCTGCAATATTTTGGAAGAGTTTGAGAAGGATAGGTGTTAGCTCTTCTCTAAATGTTTGATAGAATTCGCCTGTGAAGCCATCTGGTCCTGGGCTTTTGTTTGTTGGAAGATTTTTAATCACAGTTTCAATTTCAGTGCTTGTGATTGGTCTGTTCATATTTTCTATTTCTTCCTGGTTCAGTCTTGGCAGGTTGTGCATTTCTAAGAATCTGTCCATTTCTTCCAGGTTGTCCATTTTATTGGCATAGAGTTGCTTGTAGTAATCTCTCATGATCTTTTGTATTTCTGCAGTGTCAGTGGTTACTTCTCCTTTTTCATTTCTAATTCTATTGATTTGAGCCTTCTCCCTTTTTCTCTTGATGAGTCTGGCTAATGGTTTATCAATTTTGTTTATCTTCTCAAAGAACCAGCTTATAGTTTCATTGATTTTTGCTATTGTTTCCTTCATTCCTTTTTCATTTATTTCTGATCTGATCTTTATGATTTCTTTCCTTCTGCTAGCTTTGGGGTGTTTTTGTTCTTCTTTCTCTAATTGCTTCAGGTGCAAGGTTAGGTTGTTTATTCGAGATGTTTCCTGTTTCTTGAGGTAGGCTTGTATTGCTATAAACTTCCCTCTTAGCACTGCTTTTGCTGCATCCCATAGGTTTTGGGTCGTCGTGTCTCCATTGTCATTTGTTTCTAGGTATTTTTTGATTTCCCCTTTGATTTCTTCAGTGATCACTTCATTATTAAGTAGTGTATTGTGTAGCCTCCATGTGTTTGTATTTTTTACAGATCTTTTCCAGTAATTGATATCTAGTCTCATAGCTTTGTGGTCGGAAAAGATACTTGATACGATTTCAATTTTCGTAAATTTACCAAGGCTTGATTTGTGACCCAAGATATGATCTATCCTGGAGAATGTTCCATGAGCACTTGAGAAAAATGTGTATTCTTTTGTTTTTGGGTGGAATGTCCTATAAATATCAATTAAGTCCATCTTGTTTAATGTATCATTTAAAGCTTGTGTTTCCTTATTTATTTTCATTTTGGATGATCTGTCCATTAGTGAAAGTGGGGTGTTAAAGTCCCCTACTATAATTGTGTTGCTGTCGATTTCCCCTTTTATGGCTGTTAGTATTTGCCTTATGTACTGAGGTGCTCCTATGTTGGGTGCATAAATATTTACAATTGTTATACCTTCCTCTTGGATCTATCCCTTGATCGTTATATAATGTCCTTCTTTGTCTTTTGTAATAGTCTTTATTTTAAAGTCTATTTTGTCTGATATGAGAATTGCTACTTCAGCTTTCTTTTGATTTCCACTTGCATGGAATATCTTTTTCCATCCCCCCACTTTCAGTCTGTATGTGTCTCTAGGTCTGAAGTGGGTCTCTTGTAGACAGCATATATACAGGTCTTGTTTTTGTATCCATTCAGCCAGTCTGTGTCTTTTGGTGGGAGCATTTAATTCATTTATATTTAAGGTAATTATCCATATGTATGTTCCTATTCCCATCTTAGGATACTTTTTTAAAGCATGCAGGTAGCTCTGAAAGATGGTCAGATTTGCAAAAGGAAGTTTCTTCTTTTAAATATTATACTTTAAAATGACGACATGAATATTAGAATTTTTCTTCTCCAACAATTTGACTATTAATAACAATACAAAAGAAGCTTATAGTGAACTAAATGTAGAGAGAGGTATTAGTCTCAGTCTAGATTGTACCTACTTTAGTTTCTCAGATTCTTCTCCTGCCTTTCCAACTATCACACAAAAAAAGCTTTTGTTCAAATTACGGGGTTAAATAATTTGTGTTCCTATATTGCCAAGTTTGTTACTTTTTTGGAGGCCCATGTAGAGCAGAAATTTTAGAATGATGCAGTCTGTTAAAGTGGCTTGAACCTTGATCACTTTCTCTGTGAATGAAATGAGTTGTTTAAAAAAAGCAACTTTACATTATCTGAAATTATCTGTAGGCAGAATCTTGAAATTTTAAAAAGCCTTAGAAATGAGAATAATGTTTTCTATCTTTTGTTAGTAACTGGGCAAAATAGTTACGCTTTTTTGGCTTTAGTTTCCTTATTTGTAAATTTGACATAGTAACACCTACTTTGCAGGTGACAGTTACAGATAAGGTATGGAAAGTGCACAATGTTTTACACCCCCAAAGAAATGGTAACTTAATTGGTGTATGCACGTGTGTGTGTGTGTGTGCGTGTGTGTGTGCGCCTTTTCCTAAAGGCTTACTAGTAAAATCACCCTTAAAAGAAGGAGAAATCCAGGTCTACAATCTCTTATTGAGCAGCCTTGCAAATATATTTCAGAATTCAGATTCTTTTTTTTTTTTTGGATTATGGAAAGGCAGTAAAGCCTTATGTATTGCCTTTATGTACTTATATATTTCAGAATTCAGATTCTTTTTTTTTTTGGATTATTGAAAGGCAATAAAGCCTTATGTATTGCTTTATGTACTTAGTATTTCATTATGTACTGTTTATTACATAACACCCCCAATGGGGTATGGGAGAGTATCCTATAATCAAACACATTAATATCACATTCACACTAATTGAAGAAAAGTTATAAATAGCTTCACATCAATTTAGGTTAAGTTTTGCTTACAGATTAGTTTTGGCACCAAAGTTGTGAAAAAAATTACTGTTTTTAGAGATTCAGGGATTTTGGAATTATGGAAGAGGGAATGTGGACTTATATAATTTTATCTCTTTTTAGAAATATTTTTAAAACTTCAAATTATTTTTTGTCACATTTATATCTTTTGTAATATCAGTGAGCTTGGCTTTGTGAAAAGATCCCAGAAGTACTGGGACAGAAAACACCTTTTGTTTC
This sequence comes from Balaenoptera acutorostrata, assembly GCF_949987535.1. NCBI lineage: Eukaryota > Metazoa > Chordata > Mammalia > Artiodactyla > Balaenopteridae > Balaenoptera > Balaenoptera acutorostrata. The sequence goes on along the minus strand of NC_080064.1, from coordinate 41,922,571 downwards.
CATGATGCTTATGTGCTTGTTTCTTCTAAGGAGCTCTGATAATGTCTGTATTTCTGAGATCTATGAATGTTGCATTTGGCTTCAGTTTCAGTATCTTGGCTCAGGGTAATTTTCAATGAGAGATACTAGAGAACTGTAGCATTAAGGTCAGGAGGATGCCAATATTTTGATACATATTCGTAACAGTCACAGCTTTGTCTTTTCTTCATTTAAGAACAGCACAGTCTTCTGTGAGTTTCAGAATATTTTTTATTAATTGTTAAATTTCAGCAATGTAGGTGTTAATTTTAGTATTAATTTAAGAAAAATTTTCATTCTTAGCTGAATTTGATTTTTCTGATTATAATAGATTATCACAAGTGTGAAAGCTTGTGATAATTTATTAATGGTGTTCACCATATGGGAATATGATAATTTTTACTTTTTATATTTCCCATTTATTTAATGGGATTCATTAAAAAATTTCTTTTTTTCAAGCTGTAGAAAAAGAAGTTTTTATTTGTCATATATTTTTGAGAACTATTGGTTGTGAATATTTGACTCTCTAAATAGGCTTTCAGAATAATGTACTTGCATGTCAATTGAAGGAAAACAAAACAAGCAAACACAAAGATGCATAGAATTTTATATAAGATTAAAAACTTTTATATAGGCTTGGAAATGCCTAAATAAAAACTTTCAACAACTTTATGGAAGGACTTCCCTGGTGGTCCAGTGGTTAAGACTCTGTGCTCCCAATGCAGGGAGCCTGGGTTCGATCCCTGGTCAGGGAACTAGATCCTGCATGCCTCGAAGATGCCGCAAGCTGCAATTAAGACCTGGTGCAGCCAAGTAAAGCAAACAAACAAACAAAAAACTCCAAGACAATGTTATGGAAAAAAAAATCAGAGATTTGGTGTAAAGGAATGGAAAAAACAATCTGCCAACAATTATAGTTTGCTTGCCTTTTTTCAGGAGTCTTAGAAGTCATTAATTTTAATATATTAATCTCTATGTTAGGCTTTGCGGAAGAAATCACTATGCTGTGGACTGTGTTATTTGTTTAAAAATTACTCATTCAAAAATATATATTGAATACCGACCATGTACCAGGCATTGTGCAAAACTCTGGAAATTCAGAGATGTATTAGACAAAGTTCCTGCCTTCAAGGAGCTCCCATCCTAATGGAGGAGGAATCGAGTTAGAAAATTACCATCCAGGCAATGATAGCGTTGTCCACAGACTTCTGCAGCCAGAGAATGGTTCCCTGAGAGCCTGGGGGTGGTGGCAGTAATAGTTCAGTAAAGCTTCTTGGAGGAAGGACCCATGAATAACAGTCTTGAATGTAAAAAGGAGTTAGTCCAGCGATGGCGGTAGGCAGAGGGACTAGGAGAGTATAGGAGGATTTGGAAGGCAGAGAGAGCAACATGTGCACAGAAAAGTTGTGTGGTGAGGGAATAAAGCTTATGCAAAACATTATTAGTGTTGCTCATCTATTAACAGAACTGAAGACTGTGTTCCTTCCTACCTTCTACCCCCACCCTGGATTGGTTCTTAAACATTTCTGGGGTCATATATCCCTTTGCCTATGTGATGAAAAAACAATGAATTCTTTCTCACGGAAATGCATGTTATGTGTAGACACACAAAAACTTGAAAATGATTTCAAGAGGTAACGTCCATCCCCAGAAACCCAGGTTAAGAAATCCTCTATTTGTAAGTAATGAGGTTACATTTAAGAATCTGAAATCTTCAAAGTAGGAATACTTTGGTGGAAAGGGTTGATCTAATAATATCTGGGCTGGAGCAGGTTCAAAGTAAATGCTGGCCCCTACATTATTTGGTCATCACTTTATCTTACACTTTTAGCTTCTTTGTAGTTTACTTTGTTTACGTTCTCTTATTTTGCCTCACAGTGGACCTGAAGAAAGAATCCAGTTACATAGTTAGGTTCAAGTTGGTGAACTGGGGATGGAAAAGCTCATTTAAAACCTCATTTATTTTGGCTAATAGGAGTCTTTTGTATTACCATACAAATTTTAAAATTATTCGTTCTAGTTCTGTGAACAGTGCCATTGGTATTTTGATAGGGATTGCATTGAGTCTGTAGATTGCCTTAGGTAGTATGGTCATTTTAACAATATTAATTCTTCCAATCCAAGAACATGGTATATACCTTTCCATCTGTTTGTGTCATCTTCAGTTTCTTTCTTCAGTGTCTTACAGTTTTCCGAGTACAGGACTTTTACCTCCTTAGGTAGGTTTATTCCTAGGTATTTTATTCTTTTTGATGTGATGATAAATGGAATTGTTTCCTTAATTTCTCTTTCTGATAGTTTGTTGTTAGTGTATAGAAATGCAGTAGATTTCTGTATATTAATTTTGTATCCTGCAACTTTACTGAATTCATTGATGAGTTCTAGTAGTTTCCTGGTGGCTTCCCTGGTGGCACAGTGGTTGGGAATCCACCTGCCAACGCAGGGGACACGGGTTCGAGCCCTGGTCTGGGAGGATCCCATGTGCCGTGGAGCGGCTGTTTTATCTGGTGTGTTTTCTAATAAACCCTGATAGGTTAAAAAAAAAATTCTGTAGGATTTTCTATGTATAGTATCATGTCATCTGCAAATAGTGACAGTTTTACTTCTTCCCTTCCAATTTGGATTCCTTTTATTTTTTTTTCTTCTCTGATTGCTGTGGCTAGGACTTCCAAAACTAATCTTGAGAAAGAACAGAGCTGGAAGAATCACGCTCCCTGACTTCAGACTATACTACAAAGCTACAGTAATCAAAACAATATGGTACTGGCACAAAAACAGACATATTGATCAATGGAATAGAATAGAGAGCCCAGAAATAAACCCATATTCTTATGGTCAATTAATCTATGACAGAGGAGGCAAGACTATACAATGGAGAAAAGACAGTCTCTTCAATAAGTGGTGCTGGGAAAACTGGACAGCTACATGTAAAAGAATGAAATTAGAACATTCTCTATCACCATATACAAAAATAAACTCAAAGTGGATTAAAGATCTAAATGTAGGACTGAATACTATAAAATTCCTAGAGGAAAACATAGGCAGAGCACTCTTTGACATAAATTGTAGCAATTTTTTTTTTTTTGGCTCCGTGTCCTAAAACAAAAGAAATAAAAGCAAAAATAAACAGATGAGACCTGATTAAACTTAAAAGCTTTTGCACAGCAGAGGAGACCATCGTCAAAAAGAAAAGACAACCTACTGACTGGAGAACATATTTGCAAATAATATGACCGATGAGGGGTTAATATCCAAAAATATATAAACAGTTCATACAACTCAACATCAAAAAATAAACAAAAAAATGGGCAGAATAACTGAATAGACATTTTCTCAAAGAGGACGTGCAAATGGCCAATAGGCAGATGAAAAGATACTCAACATTGTTAATCATCAGGGAAATGCAAATCAAAGCCACAATGAGATATCACCTCACACCTGTCAGAATGGCTGTCATCAAAAAGAACACAAGTAACAAATGTTGGCAAGGATGTAGAGAAAAGGGAACCCTTGTCTACTGGTGGTGTGAATGTAAATTGGTGCAGCCACTGTGGAAAACAGTATGGAGGTTTCTCAAAAAACTAAAAATAGAACTACCATATGACTCAGCAATTTCTCTCCTGGGTATATATCCCAAAGAAACAAAAACTAATTTGAAAAGGTGCATGCACCCCAGTATTCATAGAAGCATTATTTACAATTGCCAAGATATGGAAGCAACACAAGTATGTCCATCAGCAGATGAATGGATAAAGAAGAAGTGATACACACACACATACGCACACACAATGGAATATGACTCAGCCATAAAAATGTGTAATAGTGGTTCTATGAGCCTCAGTTTTATTCGTCTTTAAAATGATGATACTAATCCTTTACTCAATAGAGTTGTGAGGGTGTATGTTATGCATATGATAGAGTAGAAATTCTATTAACCAACTCACTGGATTAATTGATGCCTTCCATTACATGAGATATACAGCTTCATATATATTTAAAGAGGCTCTCTGATCATGTTGCTACCCCAGATACTGGAAGAGAGCAATTTTAAAGATGTGTATTATAAATACATTAAAAAATTAAAATAATTTAAATTAAAATTGGAAATACCATCCATAGCAGTAATGCTCTAACTTCTCTTTTACTAATGTCATTACCAGTGTACCACCACAAGAATAGCAATGATTATGAGAAATGCTAGTAAAATTTTTGCAGCTTGGTAAAAAATTATTATAAACATTTTGAACTTTCTAAAGAAAAATTGGAAGGCCTTATCTCAATTTAGGTTTATCAGTATTTCGGGTTCTTTGATTTGAAGCTCAGTGTCACTCATATTATAGAACTGGATGAAGAATCAAATGATTTAATGAACAGAGTGGATAATTTTTATTCCTTTCTCCAAAGAGACTGGATCTTTTATTTCAATTTAATATAAAATATATGTAGTCTAGGATTCAGTTTCATGAAAGCAACTTTCCCTGTATTCTGAGGAGGGAATCATGATTTAATTCTTATGTTTATCTTTTTATTAATTTCTAGAAGTTGATTTAATAAGGTCCCAAGGGAAAAAAAAAATCTTCTTTCCTTTGCATCAACATTTGCCAGAGTTGATACTAATTTTTTTTTTTTTTTTTTTTTTTTGGCTGTGTTGGGTCTTCGGTTCGTGCGAGGGCTTTCTCCAGTTGCGGCAAGCGGGGGCCACTCTTCATCGCGGTGCGGGGACCGCTCTTCATCGCGGTGCGCGGGCCTTTCTCTATCGCGGCCCCTCCCGTCACGGGGCACAGGCTCCAGACGCGCAGGCTCAGCAATTGTGGCTCACGGGCCCAGCTGCTCCGTGGCATGTGGGATCTTCCCAGACCAGGGCTCGAACCCGTGTCCCCTGCATTAGCAGGCAGATTCTCAACCACTGCGCCACCAGGGAAGCCCCCAGAGTTGATACTAATTTTAAGTTGGTTTGCATTGATTGCATCTTTTCTGTTACTGGGAGACTTTTGTCTTGTGGCTACATCAGTGGTTTTTTAATTGATTGAGTTTCTTCAGTTAAGGAACTCAATAAATAATTGAGATATTGTATATATTTTAATTGAAATCTGAAGTGGTACATTCTGAGACAATAGGTGTTGTAACTAATTAGTGAACCAGATTATTCCAAAGGTCAAATTGTTTTTTGAGGGGAAGAAGGAGGGGGAAATTTTTCTTTATCATTTGTACATCCTTACCTTCATAGTGGTTTGAAGTTGGCAAAAAGTTGTTCTCAGCAAACTTTACATTGAAGTGTATGTCTTCCTGATGAAATGAAGTAAGTACAGTTTTTTTTAGGTTTCTAATTCTAATGCTACTTCTCATTTAGGTTATCAAAAGTTGCCAAGTACCCTTGAAAACACACTGTCTACTTAAAGCTGTGAGATTGAGTTTTCTTGTTATTAGAGTGACAAAAGCATCCTTACCCTGTAGGTATTTCCTCTGAACAATACATACTTTGAAAGTTTGCAAGTTTCAATCAAATGGTTGTCAAAAGCAGGGTTAGGTATTGTCAGGAGAATAGATCAATTCTTTTTGTTTCTGTCCTAGCAAGCTAAATGTTTTTATATTGATTTTATAAATTTTATTTATATATATTTTTTATGGTTTTAAAAATTTTATTTTTTCAAATCTTTTTATCTATCAATCTTAATCTTAATCTTTTTATTTATCAATCAATTCTCTTTTTTTAAAGAAACTAGAAATTAGTAAACTCTGTAAACTTTTCATCTCTAGCTTTCCTGATTTTTCTGCTGCAGGCTTTTCCTACCCCTGCCTTGTTCCAGTTAAGTAGAAGAGATTGGCATACTGAATAAACACTAGGTCTTTGGTTTTCTTTCTTCCTTCAATTTTTTATCAGTTCTCTCTTTTTTTTTATTACTTGGCTATGATCTGTCTGGCAGACCAACAGCAGTCTCTGGTTCTTAGGTATTTCAGGTCTAAAATGAATGTGCTGTTTATTATTGCCAACTACCTTGTATATGAGTATCATGAATATTTAGTGCCAAAGAGAAGAAAGAGGCTAGGTAATTTAAAAAATACTTATGTATATGGAATTCCTAAAACTCAAATTTGAATTTTAAATATTGCAGATTTTTTTAAATGATAAATCAGGGCTTAAAATCCATTTTCTACTCATATTAGTTTTCTGAATCTGAGAAAACTGCTTCTGATGAAAAGTAAAGCAATCCTTGGATACGTAAGGAACCACCACATTTCTTAATTCTGAAGCTATCTTTCTCTTTGCCTTGCAAGTTTTAATTAGTCATTTTGAAAAAGTGTTAATAGTTATGTGGAATTTAAATAAAGAAACATAATTATTTCAAATTGTTTAAGTTACATATAGCTTTATTTGAAATATATTTATCACATTCTTATTTGTATTCAAGTTATTTTGTGTACATATCTCCTAATTTTGCACATTTTACCTTACAAGGTTAGAAGCAAATTTGTATCAGGCACAGGCAATATTGGGTGAGTCCGTCTGACTGGACTTGTGAGCAGAAACTCCTATTCCCCTCCATATTGGCTTCCTTGGGTCTTGGAAGTGTAACTTTAATTATTATTATTTTTTATTATAATAAGACATAAAATTTAAATTTGGCTTCCATACAGAAAGTAGGAGCATAAGAAAGCTGAGGCTCTTACCTTTCTGCAGTGCATACCCTATTAATCAAAAGGTGTTAACATTAAGGTAAAGGGCCTCTGGTGGTCTTTTCTGTTCCTTACCCACCAGTCCCTCACAGTTAATTCCTCTGTGGACAATCTCTATGGCCATGTGTCAGGACTAGGACAGACTTAGCAGCTCAAATCAATGTGAGGAAACCAGTACGGTTCCTGGACTGATTTAAGGATATTGTGTTTTTTCATAGACTGACTATATAAGCTGAAGGTAGAACAATTTGGTCCATTTGACTCACCATGCAAACTGAATCTTATAACCGTTCTTTCAAATTAATTTACCAGAAACTTATTTATTGGAGCCTTATTTTGGGATGAAAGAGAGAAATAAATGACAACTGACCACAAAGAACTTACCTTCAATAATTTATTTACACAATAGGAACATCAAAGGTGACAATAATCAGGTAAAGTCTTTTTTCTCTCATCTCAACGGCTATCAACAAAATAAATTCTTGCTATCAGGGAAGATCTGGAACACATCTCCCTTCATTCTGTCGTGCCATATTAAGTTTTTCTTAGACAAGTCATTGCAAACTGGTATCACACGGGATGGATCAAGATACCAGATATATTTTGTTGGGCTCATGAACTGTATTATTTAAAAACAGGGAGATTTCACATAAAAGTGTGAATTTCTGGCTTCTCTTGAAAATTCAGGAGACTTGGCAAAAGTGGGCCTACACTGATGCATGTTCACTATTGGCTGGAGCTGAGCAGCTAGTGCCACCTTTAGAAGGGGTCAAAGGCTTTCTGGTATGACACGGTCCCCACCACTCACTATTTTCTCTTTAGTTCCTTATTCTCAGTTTGCTTTACTTATTTGGTGTTACTTGCATAGCTCATAAAATTTGCAACCCCTGGTTTAGGCCATCATTGTGGGAAAAAAAGCATAGATATATTTTTTCTTTCTCGTAGGCTAAGTTGAAAAAACCCACCAGAGAGGTAAGTTTATGTTTTCCTTCCTTCTGCAGTCATAGGGGCACTCTTCTAGGCTATCAGAGTTTTACTTGGTCACATAATCTTATAGGATCAGCATATCTATAAAGCTACTACCTAGACAGATAGTTTTGGATATAAACTATAAGTAAGTTGTATTATGTGGCTAGTTTAAAATAACTCCATTTAAAATAACCTTTATATTATGGAAATTTTCAAACATATACAGAAATAGAAAGGATAGTATAAGAATTCCTACATACCCATCATCTAACCTCAACAATTATCAATTATGTTTATCTTTCTTACTCTCCTTCTTCCCCTAGGACTGTACTGAAGCATAGTGAAGATGTATAATTTAATCTATAAATATTTCAATATGTACCTCTAAAAGACACATTCTCTCTGTCTTTCTTTCTCTCTTTTCTCTCTTTCTTTCTTTCTCTCTCTCTTCTCTCTCTTTCCCTCTTTCTCTGTGTGCGTGTGTATATATATATGTTGTATATTACATGACATATATATATATAATTATGCCATATATATATTCATACCAAAAATATAATCATACCAAATAACAATAATTCCTTAATATCAAATATCCAGTTAGTTTTTAATTTGATTATTTCATAAATGGGTTTCCCCTCCATCTCTTTTTTTCCCTTACAATTTTTTTGTTTGAAGAAAGCAGATTGTTTTCCTGGATTTTGCTGATTGCCTTCCCGCGATGTAGTTCAACACATCATTCTGTCTTCTACATTTCCTATAAATGACTGGGTATATCTAGAAGCTTGATTAAATTTGGGCTCCTTTTTTTTTTCGAGACTATTTCAAAAGTGGTTTTATGTGTTTCATTAAGAGGCACATAATGTCTGATTTTCTCTGTTTTTGTGATGCTAGCAGCCATTAAGCAATTATACATGATTCAGATTTAAACAATAATAATTCAAAACAAGAATAGACTAGAATTGCCATAAGAGTAGTACAGCTGAACTCTAGGAATTTAGAGGAGGAAAAAAATAACTTAGGACTAAAGTGATCAAGAAAAATTTTATGGAAACTGATGCTTAAGATACATCTTGAAGAATGGGAATGATTATGGTAAAAGGATACAACATATTAGCCAGTTTAAGCTAAGTTATACAGTGATAAATGACTCAAAAATCCCAGGGGTTTGTAACAGCAAGAAAGGTTTATTTCTTGCTTCCAGTGTACATCCACTGTGGGTCAGTTATAGTTTTGCTCCACCTCTTCATGTAACGACCCAGGCTGATGGAGTAGCTTCTGTTTGGGACATTTCTGGTCTCATGCAAGAGGAAAAGAGACCATATTGGAAACATGTAATGGTTCTTTGTAAAGCTTTTCCTTGGAAATGGCACATGTCACTTCTGCTCACATTTCTGTTCAAGGCTTATAGCAAGCCTGCTACTGACAGGATGGGTTGTATAATCCTGCCATGGGACAGGGCAGCAAGTATTTGAAAGAATACTATACTCCGTGAAGGAAAGATTTCTGGGTGAGAAAGGAAAGGGTATTCTGAGAATACTGTCCCTCCGCTCTTCTTAGAGATCCTAGGGCAAGGAAAAAGGAAGAGCCTCTTCTTTTTCTTTTGCAAGAGAAATTTTACCATCTGGGCAGAGCCAGGTTTTAGAGTAAGGAGGTAGTGGGAACATTTAATGAAGAGTAGAGGAGCATTGGGGAGACTGTATAAGAGGTGCAAATCACATTAGTGCTAGGAGGTAGGTGACGTGGGGAGCTAGACTAGATGCAGAGTGATTAGACAGCCTTAAGAAGGGTAAATAATGAAGAGGTAGTGGAGAATTTGTAGCAAAGTTAATCTCAGAAAATTCTAAGGGAATCAAAGGATCATAGGGATGAAGGAGATTGTTGAAAGGTGGGCAGAAGGAACTTGGATGGAATGAACTGTTCCAGGATTCCAAATTGACGTAAAGTAGTATAAGTGGTTTTAGGAGCTTAAACTCCCAGGTAGGAAGAGGCCTTTGGACAGGCTGGGTTTTTTTTTTTTTTTTTTTTTGAGTGTGTGGCCATTTCCCCAGATGGATAAGGAAGTAGATGACACCCCAAACTTAAGGATTTAAATGAGAAGGGCCCAGAACAGGTTGCGACGATGGGGACATTTCAAAGTAAGAATCTATATGGTGCTTGATGACTGGATGTGATGAAGGAAGAGAAGTTGCTTTGTCTATATTTATGAATGCTCACTATTTATTAGGCACCTTATATACATTATATTTAAGCCTTACAAAGTCCTGCAAGGTAAGTGAAATGAATTTCTATTTTTATAGACATGGAACTTAAGTTCAGAAGGGATGTAATAAATTTGCCTAAGCTCACACAACTAGTAAGAAGTAGACACAGAAGTAAAAACAGATCCAGTTGACTCCAAGGTCCTTTGCTGTTCCTTCTATATGATATCTTTCAGAGAGGAGAGAGAAAGAAATAAAAAAAGATTGGGGATTCATTGACAGAAATGGAAGAATCAAAGGAAGAAATGGTTTGTTGTGGAAAGGATAGGTTTATTTTAGGCATGTTGATTTGAGGTAATAATGGGATATTGGTGTGGACATGATGAAGATGCAGTTAGAAATTTGAGACTTGATTCTGAGAAAGCCAGGAGAGGAGATAAAATCAATGAAAGTGTGTGTAGTTGAGTATATAAGTATAGATATATATTATCTAAAGAGTGAGTTGGATGTAAAAATGAATCATTTAAAGATTTTTAAAGATTGCAGTATGTAAAATTTCTGAGTTTTATAAAGCTTTCAATATATTCATTTTAAAATAGATTTTATTTCATGTATGCAGATTTATGAAAAATTATTTATATAGCTCTATTGAAAATAATAATGTATATAAATATATAAAATTATACATATATGTATTTTTAAATATATACTAAAACTAATTCCTGCAAGGGGAATTTACATTATATTGGCTCTAATAACTTGCACGGGGATCTTTGGACTCAGAATATTAATAATTGATGATTTTAATATACCACATAATATTCTGTCTTCTAAATGAAAGGTTATTATATGTGAATATTGCAGTCATATAATAGTCTGGATTAAATGGTGTACTAAATCTCCCAGCTTCACTGGGAGTTTCACTTGTATATTTTTAAATAAACGTTTATTGAGAGCTTGCTTTGTGCTAAATAGTTTTCACATGTGTTATTTCATTTAGTTCTCAAGTGACCCTGTTAGATTTGAGATTTTTTTCATAGTGAAGAGGATATAACTTTAATATGATATGTTAGAAATGATAATATTATCATTTTTATACCACTTTAGAGCATACATAGAAATTTCTGTATAATTCATATTAGTACAAGAGTCATTGTGTTAAACATGTGCTATGTGTTACAGGACTCTGAAACTTATTTAGTTCTTACAGGCCAACTGTGAGGAGGGTATTATTATCATTTTTACAATGAGGAGTGTGAGACTCATGTAGTTAAATAGCTTGGCCAAGGTTATATGCCCAGTAAGTGACAGATCACAGATGATTTTAAGTACATTACAATTTTTATCAGCCTCAGCCTTGATAGAAATTGTGTGCAATAGCTAAAAGAAAATAAAATGTGAAAAACAAATGTCATCTCCACATTAGTATTGCATTTCATTTTAGTGCTTAGTGCCATTATAGAAATCATACCAATATTTGAAAGATATTTGTTTTTAATTTGTTTGGATTGTTTTACAAAATTGTTTTAGAACACAATTATGTCTAGGGGTAGGGGATTTAACAGATGATCACTAGCTTTCCCCCACTCCTCACCCCCTAAGTAGAACGTGCAATTACTCTTTTAGGAAAGAAAGAAATAGAAAATTATATAATTGAAGGCATACCCACCAGGAAAGAGTTAAAAAGTGCCTTGGTCCTTCAGATGCTCTCTTGTATTTTTATATCATTCAACTACTGTAAGATCTGTTGCTTCTGTGAGGAGATAATACTGTGAAGAGATAATATTTTATAAGTTTCTGAAATATTTCAGCATGATAGAGCTGATTGGAATGGCATTTTATATTTGAAATTATTTTTACATTTTTAAAGAACAAAGATACAGACATATAGCTTGTTTTTACATATGTATTTTTTAAAATCAGTCAAGCAACATTGTTGATTTAAAACAAAGGAGAATTTCTGTTATTCCTTTAAATGATAAGTAGAGGCATTTCATTGACCTCACTTTCGGATTTGCTTGCGCGAGTCCTATCTACCCTTTTTTGGTATGTTGTGAGGAAAAACATAACCTCCCCTGCTTGGTAGAAAATAAAAGTACCTACTGAGCCTGTACTACAGATGATAAAACTACCAGGACAGGCCTAGTTTAAGCTGTGAAAGCTACTTATCTATATAACATGCCTTTCCTGGGCTTGTCCCCTCATTGTTCCTGACTGCCTAGACCATATCTCATCAGTGATATCCTGTCAGAGCTTTTTCTCCCTGGGCAAAGCATGAAGCTACATATCTCCCAAAGATCAGTTTTCTTTACATTTAAAATTCACGTCTTGTCTCTTCCTTCAAAGCTCTATCATGTGCTGTTTTCTGAGAAATTTATCCATTATTTTACGTTGATGCACAATCATCTATTATTCTTCTCAGCCTACTTGGGAACTGAGGCAGTATATTTATACTAGGCTTAGCTGAGGATTTGAATGGTAACACAGTCAAGTTATATGATCTTGGGCATGTATGGTAACTTCTCTGAGTCTCATTTTCTCCTCTGATAAATGGTACGAGTACAGGTTTATTTCTAGGATTAAGTGTGTAGTGCTATACATATGTAAGGCATTATCTTTAAGGCATTTTTGTGGTGTTATCTACATACTCAAGAACTTACTCTAATGGGAATTTCAGATGCTGTGGCTTACTGGAGAAAGAAGCATTTTTGAGTACATACAAAATACAGTCTGGTACTAATACTAATTCTCCTGTAGTTACCATTCCTACTACTTTTAAGAAACTGGGATGGAGTTTAGAGAGAACTGGGATTGAAGTGACTTTTATAGCTATAGAACCAAATTTTTTTCCAGATGTTCATTGTGTTGGTTATATGCGATGATCCTAGATGTATTTGATTTAGAACTCCTTATGTTAATAGTGAAACCAGTCAGAGGAAGCAGGGCCATTATGAGTGGAAATCTGATCAGACCAAGAAAGCAGAGACTTTTTTCTTTTGCTTCACGCGGGCAGGGCTTTCCTTTAAAAAAAAATTAACTTCAGGGATATAATGTACAGCATGTTGAGTATAGTTAATAATATTGTACTGTATATTTGAAAGTTGCTAAGAGTGTAGGTCTTAAAAGTTCTCTTTACAAGAAAAAGAATTGTAACTGTGTGACAATGGATGTTAACTAAACTTGCCGTAGTCATTTCCCACTACAAACATATGTTAAATCATTATGTTGTACACCTAAAATGAATACAATGTTATATGTCAGTTATCTCAACTTAAAAGCCAAAACACGCAAAAATAATGTCAACATATTTTCATTTTGCCAGAAACCTTCTTTATCGCTGAGGGGAGAAGGTTCATTCTAGAGAGGGCTGTCTCGATTGTAGCTCTGCAAAGCCCTGGGAAATATAGGGAAAGTAAGATGCCTGAGCAGGAAATAGACTAAGTGACCTTACAGTTCTCTTATTTCCTCTTTCCCTCCTGAGGAATACATGAAATTGCCTGTTGGTACTCTCAGATAGTATGCTTATAATCAACTAGATAAATGGGCAGATAAAAAACTTGATTCAAATTGCATCCTTGATTAAAGAATAATTAGAGAACAAGTTCAAGCTATTTTTATTCTCTCTGTGTTTTGTACTTCTAAACTGTTTAAAAGAAGCTTCATATTGTCCAAATATAGATGTATTTTTGTATTTTCTTTTATAATAATATATTTGTAAATTTGATGACATATTGTTTTAGACAAGCTAAACATGCACATAGCAAAGGACTATATTTCTTGCCTTTGAGTCATCATATATACTTTTCTTACTTTAAATAAATGATCAAAAATTTTGTCTCTGAAGTAAATAATCAAAAGGTCAAGTATAGCTCAGATTTATTAAAAAAGAAAAAGTGACTTATTATTTTGGTTATATTTTTATAGGTATTTCCAGCTATTTGTGTAGTTAAGAGCATGAACTTTAGTTATACTGCTGCCTGAGTTCAAATTCTGGCTATTTACCCCCAATTATTTTAAGACTTAATTGAGTTAATATTTGCAAAGCAATTAGTACAGTGCCTAGCACATAGTAAACACAATGTAATTTGTTAAACAAATTTTAAAAGCTACATTGTTAGAAATCAGATGACCTTTCAAGTTCATGGTACTTGTATAGTATTTGAACAAAGTATGAGCTCAGTGGACATTTTTGGATTTGTGGTTACCTTACACATAATATATGCTTGGCAAAATTTTAGATGAATGACACCAAACACAAAAAATGCGTACCATTATTTTATTTGTTGTTACATTGTTATTTTACATGGCTTCTTATATTTTCCAGAAGCATTGAAAATATATTTACTTTGTTTTCTGAATACTGATAAACAGATCTCTTGCATCTCATCTCTCTATAGATATATCAGCTTGGTCACCTAGTTGTTAAGAGCTGCTGAATTGGTTTGCCTTTAGGAAGAACTATTTTAGATCGTCCAGCTCTTGTTATCATAGTGCTAATGTAAAAGTGTTAACAATATACCAAAGCTCCTTGTCTAAAAGGCTTGTTTATTAGAAAATGGAATCAATAATTTCAAAACTCTTATGATTGAGACTGTTTTTTTGCCTTTTGACATTTGTGGATAAAATTAGAGTTTCTCTAATGATTTGGCATGGAGTATAAAAAAAAAGTATTAAATATAGTTGGCAGTCATGCTAGTATATGCATATGTGTTTTATAGATCTGTTTTTTTCCCTAGAGTGGTTGTATTGTACATAGATCATTTCCTTTAGCAGCAGGGAAGTGGTTTCCTAGAGGAATAAGTGAAATCAAATCTTCTCTAGATTTGGAGGATAGATGATGTTAGATAGTCATTCCAGTATCACAGAAACACTTTCTTACAAAGAGATATGAGAAGAGAAAAGAAAGCTTATAATTTGGAATAATAGATAATTGGTAGTACTGTATAAGATACATTTAGAATACATAGATGAATATAGGTGTCACTTTGTTGTTTAGTATGGGCATTGGTATCACATAAGTAAGTTAACCCCTTAAGTTTTGTAGTACACTTATGGGACTTTGGGATTCAATACAGAAGAAAGATTAGCAAAATATTTCATTTTAAAAGAATCTGTTAAATAAAAATGTATGACAAATTGGTACAAAATATTTTCAAAATGAACCTACCATACAAGAAGTGGAGCTACCAAAACTCTCATACACTGCTGGTGGCAGTATGAACTGGCACAATCACTTGAAAAACTGTTTGGCAGCATCTATTTAAGTTGGGCATATGCACACCCTATGACCCAATGCTAGGCATGTACCCTTCCCCCAAATGTGTATGTATGTGCACCAAAGACATGTACAAGAATGTTGATAGCAATATTATTTGGAATAGCTGACAACTGGAGCAACCCAGTTGTCCACCAAGAATGTGTGGTTAAATTGTTGTATATTACTACAATGTAAATCTCTACAGCAATGAGAATGAATGAACTACAAGCAACATAGTGTTGAATGAAGGAAATGGATTCAAAATGATATGTCTTATGATTTCATTAACATAAAGTCCAGGACCAGTAAAAGCTACTCAGTGTTAGAAGTCAGGATAGGATTTACCTTTAGGAGCAGAATAGGAGATAGTGATTGAGAAGTGGCAGGATGATGACTTTGGGGTTCTGGAAATGTTCTATTTCTTGTTGTGGGTAATTATTGTACAAGTGTTTTCATTGTGATAATTCATTGTTCTTCATATTTATGATTTGTGCACTACTCTGCATGTATGTTATATATAGATAAAAAGAATTAAAAAATAATTTTTTCCAGGATCTCAGTGATTTGCTACAGTATCTGGAATACCTAAGAGAGGAACAGTAGGATATAATTTAAAAGACATTAGATACCTGCATAGTTTTCTCCCTCTTCATCAAGTCTGTACTCAAATGTCAGCTTCTCCGTGAAACCTTCCTTCACTGCCCTCTTCTGTGCATGCACCTTTCCCTGCTTTTTTTCTCCTTTGCCCTTATCAACATTTAATGTATTATAATTTTCCTTTTTTATCCTGTTTATTATTTGTTTCTCATCGCCAGATCACTCTTAGGTACTTAGAGAATGTAAGCTCCAAGAAGGCAATAATTTTAGCCTCTGTTTTTCACTCAGATCACTCAGTGCTCAACCCATAATGGCTAAATGAAAATGAGAAAATTTATAAGTAAAAGAATAAATGAATGAATGACAACTAGTGAGCTGAGGCTAGAGACTTAGAGAGAGGCCAGATGATCTGGGGTTCATAGGTCAGGTTATTGGATTTAGATCTCCTTCTAAATGCAATGGTATGCCATCAAAGATTTGAAATGGGAAATGATATGGTCTAATATATGTTATTAATTTATAATTTATAACAAGAGTGATAACTGGGGGAAGTAGGGAGGAAGCAGTAACCCAAAGTTGTTAGTGGCTCCAGTCATGATGATGGTTGTAGAGCTAGAATAAAATGGGATATTGTTTTTAAAAAAAAGCATTAGAGTAGGAGAAATTGGGTCTCTCTCTCTCTCTCATAAGAACCTTTCTATCTACTCAGTTGAGGCAAGTTTTTTCTGCTCTTTAAACCTCAAATACTCATCTATAAATAGAGAAAATAGTACTAGTGAGGATCAACAACATGGTTGATTTTAAAGTATTATACAATATGGTATAATTGTAACTGTTCTTATTAAATGAATCAAAGAAGTACCAAAGATCAAGGATCATTACATTCAAAGATCTGAACATCTGTAGTTAATAGATACTGCATTTAAGCAAGCAATGATTTTTGAAAAGCTGAGCAACATGTGAGTTGTTAAAGGGTGTGCTGGAGGGTCCCGATCTACTGGCTCTTTCTTCATGATATGTAAGCATTCTGTGTCTCTTATCTACAGAACAGCAAATCCATTCCTCAAACAAGTATCCCTTTTAGCTATTGCTTCATAGCTGAGCTTTTTGAGACAGTCTATATTTGTGATTTATTTTTCCTCACTTCCCTTCCTCAACTCACCATCAAGCTTCCACACCTATCACTGTAAGAAAAATGCACTCTCTTTCAACCAGTACTCCTGCTTTTAGCTTCACTTGCACTTCCATTTTCAGAGCGATTCTGGGCTTCCATAGTGAGAATCAGCCTGCTTCTGGGCTTTGCACTACTGCCACCATAGGTTTGAGCTTTCTTTGTTCTTTGTACTTGCCATTTATCTGTTAGCTTTCCAGCTTCTAAAATTTTACCATTACCTCCTTTTCTCCTCTTCCTTTGGGTTTATATAATTTTAATTCCTCTCATTCTTGGCATTTTAGTGAAATTTTCAGAAGGGAGTTGTGATAAATACCAGTTTTTAACATACCAGGTTTAACAAGAGGGCCTATTAATGTTATTCACTTGGTCAAGTTATTTCATATCTGTGATCTTTAGTTTCCTTATCTGTGATTAATAAATTATTTGGATGATCACCAGGGTCTCTTTAACTCTAAAATTTGCAATGTTCTTATTTTATTTTTGGTAGAGTATGGGCAATAAACAAACAAACAAACAAACAAATTTATCATTTAGTATTTTGAGCACCCAAAACAATTTATGCATTATTATAAGTAAACTTCCACATTAATAACACATGCATGGTTATTTATGATAGATTACAAATCAAGTTCAGAATGTGATTTTTACATTCTTCATTAATTCAGTGGTCTTTGCTTCTTACATGTTTTCTCTTATACTAAATGAGGGTTCAGTGATTGTGTTATTTTGTCTGATTGAGGAATTTTCTTCCTAATCCTTTGATCATTTATATGACTTTCAAATTTCAATAGAACATGGCATTGGAATCTTGTCGTTCATATAGTCCTAGTATTTTATTTGCAATGAGATTTATATTCCCATCAAGTTTTAAAAAAATGATTATCTGAGAGTCATAATATTGTGTATTCAAAATTTGGTATCTACTTACATTTAAATGTAAAAGCACTGTCAGGGAATCTATTCAGGAGTACAATTTTTATGATTTCAGAAGAAATACTGAAGAAACCAGGTATACATAACTGATCTATGGTTATTCTACTATGCTTAAAAATTCTTTATGGATTTCTATGAATATGAAAACAATTGAAAAATATGCATGATTGAAGTAGGTGTTCAGAGTATTAGCAAATTCTAATTTTACTAAGTTTTATGTAGTGCTGGGATACTACTTAATATTGAACACATCTTATCACCATTCACTATTTTTTATTCTTTTCTCTTTAAAAAACTATCATTTTAAGGAATATCCAGGTATACACAAAATAGTACTTTGGCTGCAACAGTGAAGTTCAATCAACATTTAATTAGTACCTTTGACATCAAGAGCTAGATTCTGGAGCTCTTGTCAAATCCAATGAGCTTCATATTTGAAACAAAATTGAGAAAATTATTTTAAATTATAAAAAGGGAAATTTAAGTAGGGCATAAGGAAGAAAATCTTCCTGGTAAATATAACAAAAGAGATAAAAGAGGCAAGGAGTAGAATCCATTTCCTGGATTTATTTATAATTATGGCATTAGGTTGTTCATAAGCTGGATTAGGAAACTGGCCTAGAGGCTAACCCAATTAGAATAGCACACACTTATCTGTCTGGTACAACCCTATAAAGTAAACACTATTATTATCTTTATGAGAAAACTAAGGCACAGAGATGTTAGATACATTACCATCTCACTAGTCTTTGGTGGAGCTGTGATTTGAACTCAGGTAGTCTCAATATATTATATTATTATATGAATATAAATATACTGGTATTTATATATTATAATATGTAAATAAAATATTTTAAAATGAAAATAGAATGAAATCCCTCTTATCTGGTGCAGTCTGAATCAATAGTTAGTCAGTTTATTAGAAAAGTCTGTTAAAATAGTAAATCATAAAAGTGATACATATATACTTTTAAAAACATGAATATATAGGAGATCAGCCAGGATGGAGGAGTAGAAAGACCCTGTGCTCACCTCCTCTCATGAGCATACCAAAATCACAAATATCTGCAGAACAACCATCAGTGAAAAATACTGGCACCTACCAGAATAGATCTTCTACAACTAAAGACATAAAAAAGGAACCACAATGAGATGGGTAGGAGGGGCGGACTTGTAATATAATCAAGTCCCATACCTCCAGGTGAGCGACCCACAAACTGGAGAATAATTATATTGCATAGGTTCTCACACAGGAGTGAGAGTTCTAAGCCCCATGTTGGGCTTCTCAGCCTGGGGGTCCTGCACCGGGAAGATGAGCCCCCAGAGCATTTGGCTTTGACGGCCAGAGGGGCTTAATTTCGGGAGCCCCACAGGACTGGGGGAAATAGAGATTTTACTATTAAAGGGTGCACACAAAACCTCATGTGCACTGGGACTCAGAGTAAAAGCAGGCCAGACCTACCTGCTGGTCTTGGAGAGTTTCCTGGAGAGGCAGGGGGCAGCTGCAGCTCACCCTGGTGACACAGACATTGATGACAGCCATATTTGGGAACATTCTACCATGTGAACACCGCTGCTGGTGGCTGCCATCTTGGAACCCTCCCTCTAGGTCATTAGCACCAAGACCTGGCCCCACCCAACAGCCTGTACACTCCAGTGCTGGGATGCCTTAGGCCAGACTAACTGGACAGGGACACAGCCCCACCCATCAGCAGACAGGCTACCTAAAGACTTTCTGAGCCAAGAGCTGCCTCTAAACATAGCCCTGCCCACCAGAGGACCAAGACCCAGCTCCACTCGCCAGTGGGCAGGCATTGGTCCTGCCCTCCAGGAAGCCTGCACTAGCCTGTAGCCCAGCCTCACCCACCAGGGAGCAGACAACAGATGCAAGAAAACCATGATCCCACAGCCTGGGGATCCAGCCCACCTACAGCAGGCCAGACCATACCCTGGGACCAGCTGGGCCCTGGCCCTGTCCACTAGCAGGCCAATGCAAGCTTTGGGACACCTCAGATCCCATACCCTAGTGTGTCAGGAACTGGCCTCCACCCCCACCAACCATCTAAAACAAGCTCTGGGGTCCCTGGCCCCTGCAGACAAACTCCAGGAACTGACTCTGCCTGCCAGTAGTCTGTCACTAACCCCAGGACCTGGCTTCATCCACCAGTGGGCAGGCAACAGCTCCAGAGTCTTCAGGACCCTGACTCTGCCCACCAGTGAGCCAGCACTGGCCTTGGGGGACCTTAGGGTTCTGCAGCCAGCTGCCTTGTGACCAGGTGCTGCTAAACAGCAGCCAGCAGCGTCCGCACAAAGCAGGGCCTGGCAGCCAACTGGGCTAGGGGCCAACTAAGCCTACCAGACCCCCCATATAGTCAGCCTGCCACAACAGAAGGACCCATGCAGCTCTCATAGGGGGAAATCCCTAGAGCATATAGCTTGGGTGACAGGAGGGGAGTACACTGCTGCAACGCATAGGAGATCTCCTACAGAAGGCCACTTCTCCAAGGTTGAGAAATGTAACTAACCTACCACATACATAAAAATACAAATAGCAACTTAGACAGAATGAGGTGGCAGACAAACATGTTCCAAAGGAACAAGACAAAACCCCAGAAGAAGAACTAAGTGAAGTGAAGATAGGCAGTCTACCTGAGAAAGTTCAGAGTAATGACCATAAAGATGATCAAAGAACTTGGGAGAAGAATGGATGTACAGAGTGAGAAGTTAGAAGTTTTTAACAAAGAGAAAATATAAAGGACAGCCAAACAGAGATGAAGAATACAATAACTGAAATGAAAAATACACTATAAAGAATCAATAGCAGACTAAATGATACAGAGGAACAAATCAGTGAGCGGGAAGACAGAGTAGTGGAAATCACTGCCACTGAACAGAAAAAAGAATGAAAAGATATGAGGGCAGCTTAAGAGACCTCTGGGACAACATCAAGCACACTAATATTCATATTATAGGGGTCCCAGAAGGAAAAGAGAGAGAGAAAGGGTCTGAGAAAATATTTGAAAACATAATAGCTGAAAATTTCCCTAACTTGGAAAAGGAAACAGTCACCCAAGTCCAGGAAGCACAGAGAGTTCCATACAGGATTAAGCCAAAGAGGAACACACCAAAACACATTGTAATTAAAATAATAAAAATTAAAGATAAAGAGAGAATATTAAAAGAAGCAAGGGAAAAACAACAAATAACATACAAGGGAACTCCCGTAAGGCTATGGGCTGATTTTTCAGCAAAAACTCTGCAGGGCAGAAGGGAATAGAATGACATATTTAAAGTGATGAAAGAGAAAAACCTAGAACCAAGAATACTCTACCTTGCAAGACTCTCATTCCGATTTGATGGAGAAATCAGAAGCTTTACAGACAAACAAAAGCTCAAAGAGTTCAGCACCACCAAACTAACTTTACAACAAATGTTAAAGGGATTTCTCTAGGCAAAAAAAGGCCACAACTAGAAGCAAGAAAATTATGAAATGAAAAAGCTTGCTAGTGAAGGGAAACATACAGTAAAGGTAGGAAATCATCCACACATAAACTAGTAGGGAGGTTAAAAGACAAAAGCAGCAAAATCATTTATAACCACAATAAGCAGTTAAGGGATACACAAAACATTTAGATGTAAAATATGACATCAAAAACAGTAATCATGAGGGAAGGAGAGTACAAATGCAAGGTTTTTAAAATTCTCCAACACCATATACAAAAATAAACTCAAAATGGATTAAAGACCTAAATGTAAGACCAGATACTATAAAACTTCTAGAGGAAAACATAGGCAGAATGCTCTTTGACTTAAATCACAGCAATATTTTTGGATCTGTCTCCTAGAGTAATGGAAATAATAGCAAAAATAAACAAGTGGGACTTAATTAAAAGCTTTTGTACAGCAAAGGAAACCTTCAGCAAAATGAAAAGACAGCCTACTGAATGAAGAAAATATATGCAAATGATATGAATAATAAGAGACTAATATCCAACATATATCATTCAATTCAAAAATAAAAAAAGAAACATCCCGATTAAAAAATCAGCAGAAGAACTGAATAGATATTTTTCCAAGGAAGAAATGCAGATGGCCAACAGGCACATGAAAAACTGCTCAGCATTGGTAGTCATCAGGGAAATGCAAATCAAAACCACAATGAGATATCACCTCACACCTGTCAGAATGGCTCTCATCAAAAAGAACACAAATGACAAATGTTGGCAAGGATGTGGAGAAAAGGGAACTCTTGAACACTGTAGGTGGGAGTGTAAATTGGTGCAGCCACTGTGGAAAACAATTTGGAGGTTTCTCAAATAACTAAAAATAGAACTACCATATGACCCAGAAATTCCATTTCTTGGTATATATCCAAAAAAAACAAAAACACTAATTCGAAAAGATACATGCACCCCAGTGTTCATAGCAGCTTTATTTACAATTATCAAGATGTGGGAGCAACCTAAGTATCCATCAACAGATAAATGGATAAACAGTGGTATATATACAAAAAAGAATACTATTCAGCTATAAAAGAGAATGAAATTTTGCCATTTGCAGCAACATGGATGGACTTGGAGGGCATTATGCTAAGTGAAATGAGTCAGACAGAGAAAGACAAATACTGTATGATACCACTTATATGTGGAATTTTAAAAGTACGACAAACTAGTGAATGTAACAAAAAAGAAGCAGACTCACAGGTATAGAGAACAAACTAGTGGTTACCAGTGGGGAGAGGGGGGATGGGCAATTTAGGGGTGGGGGAGTGGGAGGTACAAACTATTGAGCGTAAGATAGGCTACAAGGATATATTGTACAACATAGGAAATATAGCCAATATTTTGTAATAACTAAATGGAGTATAACCTTTAAAATTGTATAAAAATTTAAAAAAAGAATGCATGTCTGAAACCAGAAAAAGATGAATATATATTTGCATAATATGTTGTCTACATTTTCCAAGTTTGTTTTCTTCAAAGTTGAGCAAGAACTTAAAGACACTTGTAAAGCAAGCTGTATAAAGAATCCTTCTAAGACTTCTATAATTTTAAGTCTTTTTACAGTTGTCTATTGTATACTTAATCCAAGAATAGTTTTTTAGGTACTTACCTTCACCTTCTTAAAGTTTCTGCAAGCATTCAACTATATTTCTATATAAACATTCCCCTTTCACATTTAGATTTCAGCAGTTTATGTAATATTTAATTAAAGTAATAATAAGTGCAACTGACAGAAATAGTCTTATTATTGGATAAAACCGACTTCTTAGAAACAATATAACTTGACTGATAGAAGCCGAAGTGCAGGGCATACTTGAGATTAGCCTCTTAACCTTGAGCAGTTAATATGCCATGGAATCAGTTAGAATGTTTTACAGAGGATATGAAGAATGTCACTTTATCTGGTAAGTTAGTTAAGAGAAGAGCAGTTCTAAAAAGCTTCTATTTATGCCTCCAAAAGAACTGAAAGCAGAATGATGAAGAGATTTTTGCACATCCATCTTCATAGCACCATTATTCACAATAGCCAACAGGTGGAATCAATCCAAATGCCCATGAATTGGTAAACAAAATGTGGTACACACACACAATAGAATAGTATTAAGTCTTAAAAAGGAAGGAGATCTTGGCATATGCTACAGCATGGCTGAACTTTCAGGACATTACGCTAAGTGAAAGAAGCCAGTCCCCAAAAGACAAATCCTATATGATTCCACTTATATAAGGTATTTAAAGTAGTCAAATTCGTGGAAACAGAAAATAAAATGTTGGTTACCAGAGGCCAGGTAATAGAGCAAAAGGGGGGGTAGTTTTTTGTGTTTTAGTTTTGCAAGATGAGAAAGTTCTTGAGATATGTTTCACAATGCCGTGAGTATACTTGACACTACTGAACTGTACACTTAAAAGTGGTTGTGGTAAATTTTATGTTACATGTTTTTACCAAAAATAAAGAAAAAAGCTTCTCTTGTGTGCTATTTTTTTCTGCTTTTTATAGTTTACATACATTTTGTTAAAAATTCAGAAAATATGAATGAAAGAAAATCACCAATAAATGCATTTTCTCTAGTATAACCACTATTAATATTTTGGTGTATATCCTTCCATTCCTTTATCCATACATATCAGGGGCGTGTGTTTGTATGTGTATAAACAATGTATATTTTAATTTATATTTGTACTAAAATATAATACTTTTTTAATAACCAGTTTTAAGAAAACACTTACTATTTATTGTGAATATCTTTAAATAAATATGTGATGCCAAAATTTCATATTGGCATCATGTTTTATGACTGAATGTTCTGCAGTATAGATATACTATAATTTATTTAATTTTCCCCTATTGATGGGCATTTAGGTTTTCTAGTTTTGCCTACTGTAAACAACACTGAAATGAAATTCTTTTTATATACTTTGACCAGAAAGAAGTGGAATAATGCCTTTGAAGTTCTGAAAGAAATTATTTCCAATCTAGAATTCTATGTCCAGCCAAATTTTCAGTTAAATGTAAGGATAGATTAAGGTGATGTTTAGACATGTAGGAAATCGGAATTTGTATCTCTGAGCCTTCCTGTCTCAGCAAGTTGCTTGGAGATATACACCAGCAAAATTAAGGAGAATATGAAGAAAGAGAAAAGTGGATCCAATCCCAAGGGATAGTGAAGGAAAATCAGAAGTTGATGGCTAGGCAGCAAGCTTAGAGAATGAATCAGTCCAGATTAGAGTGGAAAGACAGATGATTCTTGGAAGAATACCTCTGGAGAAAAAAGGGTTCCTATGCAATAGATGGCTGAAGGTATCTATTCATTTGTCAGAAAAAAAAAACATATAAAAACAATAAGAAAAAATAAAACACAACACAAATAATTTTTTTAAATGTGGTGAAATAAAATGCAATGCAGGTTAAAGAAGTTGATAGAGTGTGAGAAAAGAGAGTACATTTTGCCATGATGCAAAGAATATTCTTCAAATGGTCTATGGGTTATGACATTGGACCCACAAAAAAAGAAGTGCTATCCAAATACACTATCTGGTCCTGCAGTGAACTATTTAGCTGTTTCAAATGGTGTTGGTTGATTAATATTCGACTTTCAGACAGAGCATGGAAATTGTAATTACATTTATAGAAAATTATATAAAAGTAGAAGAATGTAAAACTCTAACAGTTTGGCAGTAAGGATTTAGTTCATGCAAGAGGGGAGGTGGTGAAGTGGATTAAAGAATGAAGGAAGAGTATGGACAGTAACATCTTCATGTGACAGGGAAGAGAGTTTAGAAGGAGACTAATGTTAAGAAAAAAAGAAATATAAATATGTGTCTATTATTTAAGTTTATAAAGCTATCCTATAATTATAAAAAAATATTGGCAAGAGAGGTGTATGTGAGCTAAAGCCTAATCTTTTACAGAAGGATATCACAATATATCTCCTGAATTGATAAGTTAAGAAATTGAGATATATACATACTATTTAGAGATATGGAGGATTTAGTCTAGAAGAACTAAAGTCAGAAATGGTTAAAAGAGGACTGGGACCAGGGATGGAGAAGAGTGGAGGTGTACATCAATATTTTTAAACTATGTGCATGTGTATGGTTAAAAGAAAAAAGTAGTATAAGGATTTGTCTGAAGTCATTTTAATGCTCTGTGATACTGATGCCATTTTGTAGCATGAACTTAAGTGACTCTGGAGATGCTTTGTTTTGAGTTTTTTAAACAGCTCTTTTATATGAGAAAGTGTTATCTGTACCTAATCAGAAAATGGTTGAAGGTTTGCAAAATTGAGGACAGTTTTCTTGAATGACAAAGATGAGAAAAATGGGCCTCATAGTGATTGCTCTTGTTAGAGGTAGTTTCCCTCCTTTGAACTATTTTGCCACTTTACATCTCTACTAGGATACTAAATAGCTGTCTAATATAGTTATTATATAGATAAACATTTTAACTCCCTAATTACTGCTAGACTAGATTAGTACATAAAAGCGGGGCGTCCTTGTCATATTGTGTTTACGTATTATGTCATGTCTTCAAAAGGCACAATGCTTTTCATGTAGTAATGTCTTCCTTTTTAGAAATATTTAACAAATATATAACAAATATTTGTTATATTTAACAAATATAAAATACCTTTTATTTTCTAGGCAGCATACTAGACTCAATGTATAGAGGTAAATAGAACAGATATAGCCCTTGCCCTCAGGGAAGTTGCATTCTAGCTGGGGAGGCACATAATAAGCCGGTAAAACAATTTTTATACATGGGTATTAGTTGGCTGTTACTGCTAAACAACCACCCCCAAAATTTAGTAGCTTGAAACAACAACCTTAATTTTTCTTCACAAGTCTTCAGGTTGACTAGGTGGTACTGCTTATCTGGGCTGGGGTTGACCAGTCTTGCCTGAGCACACTTTTGTGTCTGGGGCAGCTTGCCTCTGCTCAGTGTGGTTTCTAATTTTCCAGCACCTAGCTGGGACTTGTTTTCATGATAAAGGAAGGGGAGCAACAGAGGAAGGAGAAGTGTAGAAGTGCCTTTTCAAGCCTCTGTTTATATCACGTCTCTAAAGCAAGCCACATGGTTGAGAGTCTGAGTGCATGGCAAAAGGCAAGGATATATAGAGAGACCATTAATAGGGGTCAATAATCCAATCAACCCAATCCCACAATGCAAAATACATGGAGAAAAGTGCTATGCATGTGCTCCAGTATAGGAAGGGTATAGGTGGTCAGGAAGGCCTGTCTGAGTGAAGAATGAATGCACAAAAATTCTCCAGTCGAAACTAAAAAATATAATTAAATAAGAGCAATTCTGTTAGTTGGCTCTATATTGGGGGGCTTTTCCAAAATGAAGCCTATTTGTCTCCACTAATGTGTCTCACAGAAGGAGCTGGTGACATAAGCAGGAGACTGAGCTGAGCCCAAGCATGTCATCTCTACAGACAGATTCCAGCCAGTTCTATTAAACAGCCACAACTGGTACCCCTTACCCTGCCTTTCAGTGCACGCATTAGGAAGACTGTACAGACCTGTTTAAAAAAGAAACAAAAGTCAAAAAGGTTTCCATGGCTTTGCTTTGTTGTTATAGTATTAGGTTGACCAAAAAGTTCGTTTGGGTTTTTCCATAAGATGTTAGGGAAAAACCCAGATGAACTTTTTGGCCAACCTAATATGTTTTTGTAGGACTTGCAGCAGCAGTAGTAGTAACAGTTGTCTTAGTAGTAATAGTAACAATAATAGAAGCTATCAGGCAATGAGCACCAAATATGTGCAGAAACCATGATAGGCATCGTACACAAAATATTACTAATCCTTGCATTGATCCTGTAAGGCAGCTATTATCTTTGTTTTACAGGTTTAGAGAGGTAAAGTCTTGCTCAAAATATCACCGCTTGTAAATGTTAGAGCTAGGATTGAAGCTTGGTCTGTTTGATTCCAATGTCCATGATATTTACACTATGGTAAATGGTAAGACAGGAGTGTGCAATCCTCAGGAGTCTGGACCTTGGCTCTGTAGGCTAGGAGGAAGCACTAGATAGGCAGAACCTTTCTTGCCCATTATGTCAGGTCACCTGCTGTGGAATTTCAGTGGTTACTCTCTGGCCATTTTCTTAGTACTGACCTGATGTAGACAGGCCTTTGGGGAATCTTTTATACTTGCCCTGAATTTACACCGTTTATGCAAAATGATAAATTCCAGAAATGTTTCACTGCATGTAAATTAGCACTTTTCCAAGTAGCAATAGAATGGTACAGAGTTTGTATGAGTTTTTATTATA
Organism: Balaenoptera acutorostrata; assembly: GCF_949987535.1. NCBI lineage: Eukaryota > Metazoa > Chordata > Mammalia > Artiodactyla > Balaenopteridae > Balaenoptera > Balaenoptera acutorostrata. The sequence goes on along the minus strand of NC_080064.1, from coordinate 41,894,975 downwards.
AAATAGAATTTCATTATACCCAACACTATTGTATTTAAGGGCAGAGTTGCAATTAAGTTTGTAACTGCCGTTGGTTTTGCCCACGCGAAAGGTATTCTTAATATTTTATCTTATTTTCTGTAACCATTATAAAATCAAATATGTAAATATGCTTTAGAGTAGTAATTGCATTTCAAATTCGAATTTGTTTTATGCAGTTATATAATCTGAGTTTCATTAAAAAAGAATAGTTTCTGTAGCAACTACCACAGCTTTTGATATCTTTGGAATCTCTGAGATATGGAACATTTTTATTAAAAAACAAATGTACTTAGTATAGCACATAGACTTCTGTACAGGTTTAAATGTTTAAGAAAAACATTTCCTGTATATTTACTTTTCCTAGTTTTTATCAAGTTTATTTATTTTCTACTCCAGTATTTTTTCCCTTAAAAATTTAAACCATATGTATTTTAAAAAAAATGTCAAAAGAATTCAATGAAGAGGTGGATGTTGGAGAGGATAGTAGGAGTAAGTGTGAACTCCCTTCTGAATGAACTCCATCATCACACATGTTACTTCCTTCTAGGAGTAAACCTATTAGTTTATCTCTTTGGAGATATCCTATTAGGGTCATAAAAGCCATTTCTAGAAAAAGATGATGATATATCAGCATTATGAGGACCAAAATTAAAAGAAATGGAATGCTAGATCATCAGTACCAGATTTCTGTTCCAAGATTGATTTTAGTACTTTGATTTAAAAAAATTCGATGCTAAGTAATGTGTACTGCTCTTGCCACTTATCAGCTGAAGAAAAAGTTTATTTTCACACTTGAAAATAAATATTGCTTTCTGAAATCTATTCTTTAAAGTTCTCTTAAATGTGGCTTCATTTATATTACTGGATTTGTCCAAGTTATACCTTTACATCGTTGCTAAACATTTTTTTTAAAGCTCGTTTCCTCCATTTATTTGTATTTAGTTATTATGATCTTTTAAAAATCACTTGGTTTCAGTATACATATTTATATATTAATATTTTATCATAAATCAATATCTTTTTTTCTTACAATTCTGTTTCTCCTCATTGAGCTTCCTCTAACTTGTCTACATGTTTCTGGTGCTATGGAGCACTAAATTAAAAGCAATGAAACTTTTTTATGTGTCTTAGTTCTCCTGTCTAATATTCATTTTAAGAGTCCAAGGAAATGTCCAAAATGTGTTTTAAAGGGTCTGCCCTACATGCCTTTATAAGACATATTTTTGCAAGTAATACAAAGAAGTGAAAAACTTTTGATGCCATAACAATACTTATAAGAAAATTGTCTTTCTTCCTTGAATAGTTTTGTTCCACTCATTTTTTTTTCAGTGTTCCCACAAATAAATAATAATCATTTCTCTACTCTGCAGATTTTTTGGTATCTCTTGCTCCCTTCTTCCAATTCCTTCAGATCCACAGTACACTGAAAATTCAATAAACTAATGTTAAGTTTTCATTAAAAAATCCTCATCCTATGCAGGTACCTTTTGTAATAATCTTAGGGTTGCAAGATGTAAATGTAGATAATTGAGATAGATCATAGATAGATAGGTAAATTGATAGATAGATAGATAGATGTATAGAGAATTCAAGACTACTATTTTAAAACATTCTAATATCCCCGTATATATACTCTAAACCAGTGTTGTCCAAAGACGTTTTCTGCAATGTTGGAAATGTTCTACTATATCTGCACTGTCCAAAGTGATAGGTGCTAGCCACATGTAGCTGTTGTGCTAGTGAGACTAAGGAATTGAATATTCATTTAAATATAGCCACAGGTGACTAGTGGCTACCATATTGGACAGCACAGGTCTAAATAATTGGATGAATCATTATCGGTTCATTTGTTGGCCCGTTTTACTGGGGCTGCTGTTTATAGTTGTACAGGTGTTCCACTTTATGAAGGGTCACAGACAAAGGGTGAATAAAGGTTAAAATCTAGCCTGTATTTGGCTTGCCAAGCTGTGCCCTGACAAAGAGCTGTATCCACCCAAAGGGACAACTCTTTCTAATTCATACAAAGGCACCTTATAGGTTGGCGACAGCCCTGTACACCACTGCCAGATGGTGTTTTTCCTTCAGATCTTCATTCTACCACTTAATGGTCATGTGATCTTCTGGTATGTAGTTAGCTCCTTTGGGCCTTGGTTTCTTCCTCTATGAAAGGAAACAATATTACTTTATAGAATTATTATGAAGATTGAGTGACATGATACGTGTAAATATTTAGAACATAAAGTGCTCAAAACTTTTCTCAATCATGATTAAATAATGTGGTACCTTAATGTAGTAAATTTCTGTAGCATTTTCACATTCATTTAACTCTGCCTACTTTACACCAGGACAAGGAGATTATAAGAGTCTGCCCCTGCCTTAAAGGGGCTTACAACTGAGTAGAGATCAATAGTTCCAAGGAGTTATGTAGCTTTTAAAATTAGCTTACTATCCCATTATAGCTTAGAATCTGACTGAGAGTTCAGTTCAGCTAGTGATTATCACAGCTTTTAATTACATCTTTCACTCCTTCTGATTATAACCTATTCAGAGTTTCTGTGATCTATATTGCTTTAGAGATACCATGTTGTTCCACTTTTGCATAACTTTCGGGAGGAAATATTTTCTTATTAATGCCACCATATATGCTTTCAAAAATGTTAATCAAAATTAACAACTTCTAAGAGGTATTATCACCACTGTTTTACAGCTGTGGAAACTAAAGCTCAGAAGTGAAGTAACTGGCTCATGGCTACTCAGCTGACTTTAAAACGTGTGTTTTCCTACCGCATTATTTTGCCTTTAAGTAGGTTTTGTTTGTTTGTTTTTGCTTTAGTATGCTCTAAGAAATAGATCTGGATTCTTAAGTGAAAAGCTTAATGATTCCTTGTCGTCAGATAATTTTTTTCTTTCTTAAAGTATAAAACTATTGATACTTTGATGGGATACCTTTTGAAGCTAATCTTCCTGTCCTATTTTCTTGTTATACTAGTTCCATCCTATGCAAACTTGGACAAAAATAAAATGTTACTTCCCTAACCTTTAATACTTCTTAATACCAACTAGATCAAATGTAGATTCCTTATCCTTTATTATAATATAATAATAATTATATATAATAATTATATATATAATTATATATAATTATTATATATATAATAATTATATATAATATAATACCTCCTAGAAGTTGTTAATTATTCAAGCCGTAATTAGGACTTCCTGGGTGATCTCTTCTATTTTCATGACTTTCACTAATACATATCTGTGTTCTTGATTTCATATTTCTGTCTCCAACCCAAACTTCTCTTCTGAATACCATATTCATATTTTAACTGCCTATAAGACATTTAGATATTCCTGGATATGACAAGCTCAACATTTCAAAGCTGAACTCATAATTTTGTCCCCATAAACTTCTTCCCTCCTATATTTTCTTTTGAAGCTAGTTATACTCAGTCATCCAGGTTAGAAACTTGGGAACCACCTTAGCCTTCTTCTTATCCCTTGCTTTCTTCAGATGATCACATCTCAAATTTCATTGTGTCTAAAATTTCTGAATATCTTTTTCTTTTTATCTCATTGATTTTTTAAAAATAAATTTATTTATTTTATTTATTTATTTTTGGCTGCATTGGGTCTTCCTTGCTGTGCATGGGCTTTCTCTAGTTGTGGCAAGTGGAGGCTACTCTTCGTTGCGGTGCATGGGCTTCTCATTGCGGTGGCTTCTCTTATTGTGGAGCACAGGCTCTAGATGTGTGCGCTTCTGTAGTTGGGGCATGTGGGCTCAGTAATTGTGGCTCACGGGCTCTAGAGTGCAGGGTCATTAGTTGTGGCACACGAGCTTAGTTGCTCCATAGCATGTGGGATCTTCCCGGACCAGGGCTCAAACCCTTGTCCCCTGCATTGGCAGACAGCTTCTTAACCACTGGTCCACCAGGGAAGCCCTGTCATTGATTTTTGTACTGATTCATTCACTCATTCATTCCTTCCTTCATTCATTCACTCTATCAATGTTTATTGAATACCAACTTTATAAAAGACTAAATACCTTTTGAACCTAGTTTTTTCCTCTATTGCTATAGTCACTGTGTCAGTTTAAGTCCTCATCATTTGTCTCCTGGACTATTTACTGCAATGATCTCCCTAACCCTGGTCATTATATATTAAGTAAATCCTCTATACTGTATTTAGAGTGATTTTCCTACAAGATAAATTATATTTTGGCACTTTTCTGCTTAAAATCCTGTAGTAGCTCCAAATACCTTTCAGGTTAAATATGCTAGCATGCCATAGAAGGCATTTCCAGGATGTGTTTCTTTTTTGCCTACCTCTTGAGCCCCATCTTCTATCACAGGACACACATATGCTGTACTCCAACCACACTGAAGGGCTTTCTGATCCTCTCACTACCATGCAGTCTTACAGTTTTAAACCTTTGAACATATGACTACTTTCGCTAGGGACTTAGATCCCTTGTTCATTTGTTCACCTCTTCTTCAGAACTCACCTTAAGAGATACCTTCTCTTAGAATTTTCCCTGCACTCCTGATACCCTCTCCTGCATGTGCCCATCACCTACCACACTGTATGCAATTATCCATTTGTCTCTAATTCTCTTAATAGGTTGAGAAGCTCCTATTGAAGACAGAGACTTTGAACTACTTGTATGTGTATTCCTAATGCCTGGTATAGTGCTGACATATAGTAGTACTCAGTAAATATTGGATTTATAAATTAGTAGATGCATATCCATCATTTATTTTAAGGTATAGAACAAGACTTAGTTATAAAACTTTTAATTATCATACATTTCAAATATACTAAAAAGTATGAATAATAATTCACCTGAAATCCATATATCTGCTACCAATATTTAGCATGTGTTAATATTTGCCACACTTGCTTGGCACCATGTTTATCTCTTATAGGAAGGCTTTCCTAATTAGCCCTACTTCACTTTTCTGATCAGCATTTCTATATTTTTAGAAAAAAATTACTTTAAAATGGAGCTTTGCACATACTAAGTGTTCATTAAGTGTTTTTTCAATTAGTAATGTATTTTGAATAAATGAATACTTTATTGTAATTTTTCTCCATTTAATCTTATTTCCCCAGCCTTTATACACCCTTCACCTAGAGCTCAAAACCAACTTCTGTAATTTCACCCCCAATGCTAAGCATAGTCCTAGACACACAGAGGACTTAAAATTATTAATAAATAAAATAAATGGATGCAGTTAATTAGTGCATCATTCTTCTTAAAGAAAACACATTAAAAATACTATTCTTATTTCAACCAGGAAACTTCTCGGCCTCTTTCTATTGACAGTTTAACACATATGTGCTTACTGAATTCAAATACTGTTAATAGCCTAAGTAGTCCACATTTCTGAGTACTGTTACGTTGTTAGAAAGATAAATCGTGCTCTCCAAAATCAAATATAAATGCATTTGGTCATGTCTATCAGTTTGGGTTATGTTTCAGCTGTATATGCCAGAAAACCTTAAAATCACCATGGTTAAGAACACAGTTTATTTTTCTCTCGTGTAAAAGAAGTCTAGAGTTATGCAGCTGAGAGCTAGTTTGACAGTGCCACTTTTTCATTAGAGACTCAGGCTCCTTTTTTTCTCCTCTGCCTTGCTGGCTTTCATAGCAACCAAGATGGCTTTTGGCACTCTAGCTATAACTTCCACATTTCAAGCTGGAAGCAGAAGTAGGCAGGAGAGAATGGACAATAGGATACTTGATCCTTTTTTAAAAGGAATTCTCACCCCAAACTTCTATTTACATCTCATGGGCCCAAACTTAATCACCTGGACAAATTTAGCTGTAAGGGAGTCTTGGAAATGAGGCATTTTAGTTGCCATGCTATCCAAGGTTATGATATTAAACAAGAAGGTAAAAATGGATATTGGGAGGCAGTTAGCATTCTCTGTCAAGATATTGTTAGAATGAGTAATTGAGAGTTGATAATCTTTGGAAAAATCACAAGTGCACTGTGATTACATTCATAGAATTGACTTTCACTCTGTATGGATAAATATTTGAAAACATGTCGCTGCCCAGAGTCAGTTTTCTGTGTATATACATTGGACTACTGAATAATCTGGAGAGGTAGTGGAGTGTGTGTGTGTGTGCACACGCGCACGTGTGCGCATGTGTAAGACTAAATTATTTTTAATTTTATACACAGGTGCTCCAAAAATACTGTTTTCTTGAGCCATGATAGAGTTTTTCAAGGAATTGCTGGTAGATCTTGGAAATAAAATATAAACCCTAAAAGTCTACATCTGGCAATCCATAAAGGATAAATATAAGCAGTCAGCAGTATGATAAAATGCTCTGCCTTATTAGTAATTAAAGAAACATAACTTAAACCAAAGCTAAGGTATAATTTTTACCCTATGGAACTAGCAAAAATGAATAAAAGTTTGTTAAGATAGTCTCATGTATTTTTTGTTGTGGTATAAATTAGTTGTATAGTCTTTTTAGAGAGCAATTTGGCAATTCTATCAAGAATCTTAAATTGTTTATACTCATTGGCTTAGTAATTACACTTCTGAAAATTTACTTTAAAGGAAATAATCCTGAATAGGTAAAAACAAGAAGCAGAAGGAGGCAGGAGAGAATATTATCAAATTATGATAATAGCTAATACTGAGTGGTCACTCTGTGCTAGTATTGTTCTTAACCCTTTAATAATCCTCACAAGATCCTTATGAAATTGGTACTGTATCTTCTTCCTCCTCCTCCTTCCCATTTTAAAATGGATGAAACTGAGGTGCAGAAAGATAAAGAAGTTTTCTCACTACTGCATTGCTAAGTAGAGATGGTGGGGTTTGAACCCTGAAATTTGGCACTAGTATCTGCATATTTAACCATCATGCTATGCTGTCTCTCTGTGCTTTGCTTTGAGTTTTCAGTAGCATCATTTATAGCAAGGAATAAGAATAGCAGGATAGGCAAGAAAACTAGAACTTACTGGAATTTTATGCATTTGTTAAATTTTTCATTTTTAAACAGCTTAGGTTACTGTGAAATATGCTTGTGTTATGGTAGAGGCAGAAACAGGATACAATTTTGTTTAGGTAGAATAATAAAATTATGTAAAAATATAACTCTTTGCTTAGAATTTTTAAAAAAGGGAAATGCACCAAAAGTATTAATAATGTCTGTAGTGAACTAATAGGGCTCCAGTTGAAATTTTTTTCTTCTCTGCTTTCCAAATTGTCTTTAATGAGCATGTATAACTTCTAGAATGAAAAAACAGTTAAGAAGACTATGTCCAACAATAGAGAGAAGATATATAAGTTGCTACTTTTTTTGCCTTGTAGTAGAATTGACCAGTAGCTAAGCAAAGCTGTCAGAGCAGCAGACCCAGCTTCCCTGTTATACTGATGCTTTTTGTGATTTCATGACTGCTTTGCAGTGTGCCAGTATATTTCCTTTGGAAAGACTGGACATTGGCATAGTTATCTTAGGATATGTATAACTTTTGATATTTACAATGATATTTGTACAATAGGTGACTTGATAACCCAGTGTTTTATTGGACTTTAGAAAAAGACACCCTTTAAGTGGGACTCAAAGTTGTTATTTTAGGTATTTTTTGACTGTTGTTCCCTTGCCTGAGTTTTCAGAACTCATCATTAAATTACGTATACTTAGGAAAAAGAGACTATCACAATGAAGATGTTATGTGAAAAGGATCATTGTGCTAGTTTGCCCTATAGTTTTGTGTGATAAAATGGATGTTATGCTTTCTACTCATGCCTCTCGTTAGCATCCTGCTGGCTGAAAATCAGGGCCTGGATGACCTTCTTTGTTGAGAAGGCCATAGGGAGGATAGGCAAGGTGAGGTATCTCAGTCCTGGGTCACACTGAAGGTATAATTCAAATTCTCAATAAACACAATAAGATGGTCTGTGGCATTTATATATATGTGTACATGTATAAATGCAGTTGCTCACCTACAGAACATGGGATTGAAGATAATTGATAGGAGGCAGTTATCCTGTCCCTGGAGCTGGATTTTCTTGTCATTGTCAGTCTGAGAATAAGGTAATAATTGCAGTAATGATGGCATAGAGAGGTTAAATGACTTGCTTAATGTCCCACACACAGTAAGTACTTAGCTGGGTTTTGAATTCAGGTTTGTCTGGCTCCAAAGCTTTTGTTCTTTCTAATACTTCATCAACAATTATATAATTGTTTAATTTATTCTTTATAATAAAATGTATCTTATATTCATACTCAGTTGTAGGCTTTTCACGTAAATTATAAATAAAAACAAAGACTAACATACTAAATGAATTTGGGGGGAAGAACAGTTGGATCTAAAAGCATCTTATCTATAGGCAGTAATAACTATTTTGTCTGTTGGAATTTTTTCCAGAACACATTTTTACTGAGCTTGAATATCAGTTTTGAAGTCAGAGTCTATATTGAAGAAATGGGGCCTAACTTTTTCATTTATTGTAATATATTCTTTTAAAATTTAATAGATAATTTACTATCTACAGTTCAAATAATCGAAATGGACAGTTTCTATAACAATTGTTTAATGAATAACTGTTACAGTTGTAATCTAATAGAGCACAGAGGGAAAGGATTGTTGGACTCTGAAGTTCCTTATACTTCTGACATCAATGTTTGTAATATTTAGCCACCTAGAAAATAGATTCTCAGAAGTAAAAATTTTAGCTAAAATCACTACCGTTACTGCTATTATTATTTCTACAACTACTCTTCTAGCTAAATTTCTTGAGCATTTATAGTATCTTAGGTACTGTATTAAACCTTTCACATATATTATATTATTTAATACTCGTAGCAACCCTATGGAGTTGGTATTATTATTGCCATTTTATAGATGAATATCTGAAACTTAATAAGATTAGGTAACTTGCCCAAGGATTCTCAGTCAATGGTAGATGAAGGGCATAAATCCAGGTCTGTCTTAATTCAAAGCCTGTGTTCCTATTCTTTTTTTTTTTTTATTTTTTATTTTTGTCAGTGCCGTGGCCTACAGAATCTTTGTCCCCCGACCAGGGGTGGAACCCATGTCCCCTGCAGTGGAAGCACGGAATCTTAACCACTGGACCGCCAGGGAAGTCCTGTGTTCCCATTCTTAACCATTACATTATAAATAGATGGTAACTTAATTGTAGGATAGATTCCCAATGATAGGATCACGGGCTAGAAAGGAAGAATTCCAAGTCCTGGCAGGATCCTACTTGAACGAAACAGAAAGAGACTAAGTTTTAATGTACAGAACTACATACGTAAATGCTATTTGGATCATTGAAGTGAGTCTTCTTTCTTTAATTCAGAGTTTCTTTTGCAGTTATTTTTGCATTAGAAACAAAAGGCTTTATTTCCAACTGGCATTTGAGCTTTTTATTTTATTACACCAAGGTTTCCATTCCACTCTTTGCTATCATCCATTGCATTCTTAAGAACAGTTTGTTTTGGGGTTGGAGGTGTTTAACTTAAAAAAAAAATCATGGTACTTTTTACCTAGATGATTAAAAACGTCTGTATTATAATGTCTGCCATTTCCTAGAATATATGATAAAATTGCCAGGTTTAGTTATGTACCAAATATGTATTGGTAGTCAGAGCATTTCCTTTGTAACCTTTTGTTCTTTTCTCTGTAGTTGATGGAAAAATAAAGTGTAACATCCAGAACCCTGAATCAGAGGTATTTTCAGATGTCTCAGATATTGATGTACATATTCAACATGAAGGGAAGCCTTTAGGTCTGAGTTTGGTCTTGAGGTGGGCCTATATGGAATATTTTATTCAACTGAAACTAGAGTTGAATGAAGATCATAAGTTGTTTTGTTGGGGGATAGATAACTTATGAATACTGAGACAGCTCTAAGAGTTGCCAAAGCATCATGTTAATGCTGAGGTCTAGAAAAAGGAGTTTGATTTTGCTTCTGTGATGTTCCTAGTTTAATCACTAGCCTCTGGAGTAGGAGCGTGAACAGACATGATGACAGCTGGTGGGTGCTCATTGCCCCTATGCCACTTGGCTTAACAGATGACTGCAGTCCTAATAAGATGTTGGGAAGAAGTTGTATGGGAAACTAGATTCTTCTCTGTCATGTGTATTTTACATTAAAAAAATAAACAATTTAATTTTCTGATAAAATTATTTTTGGTACTTGTTATAGTGTGGTCCACACTTATGTTTGTGAGAAAGCTCAGTGCCCGTCAAGTTTAGGAGGTGTTCATGTGTTCAGTTTTATGGTCTTAATTCAAAGGAACCTGTGATGGGAAGATGGAATCAAAAGATAAGCAGTCACTTTGGTGGATGAGCAAAAGGAGGTATCATGATTTGATACAAAGAGTATTGACTAGGTGGTCAGGAAGTCTGGTTTTTAATCTTGTCTCAACCAACAACAATTTTTATGACCTTGATGTAGTCAATTCATCTGTCTGAGGATTACTTTCTTTTGTTAGATTAGGGAATTAGACTGGAAGATCACTTAGGGTCCCCGTTAGCTCTAAAATTCTGATTTTAAGATGGTTCACAAATATTCATGTAATAATTAGAGAGTGAACTATTATATTATCTGTTTTAAATCATAGTTTCTAAAACTATGTATGATCTACTAGATTATGAGTTCCATGAGGCATGAACTTACCTGTTTTCCCTTACCATTATATTCCAAGCATTCAGCACAGTGCCTGGAACATATAAGATATCACTGAATATGTACTGAATTAATAAATAATTAATTTATTTTTATCATATTAGACTTCATCTAATGGAGGGTTAGGTAAAATATAAGATTCCCCATGCAACTTCACACAGATGGCCTGGGCTCACTCAGAGGTAACTGACCATGAAGGAGTTCATGAAATGATGCCCTTATAATCCATTTTCCAATGTGTCATACACTTACAAAAAGCAGTTTTTTCATCCTGTATGAGAGCTGCAGTTCCTAGAATTGGAAACTTAAAAAAAAAATACTATTCCAGTAAAGGAGAAAATTATTATAAGATATCATGAAAATTAGCCTATTGGGAAGTCAGAGCAAAGTGAGTTTGAGATTCTTTTTATTAGACAAACTGATGAAGGGAGTGATGGGCATAGAATTCACTCCATGTGACAAATAATGAGTCCATCTTAGGAAACTCTTTGGGCACAGGATCTGGTCTTTTCTGCATTATGTAAGGTCTCGAGAATATTAAGATGCTTAATGCACGTTAAAATTAGTAGTATCTGCTTTTTCTCTTTTTTGTATTTTCATGAAGCAATATCTTAGCTGCTCTTTTTTTACATGCCTTTAATTTAGTTTACAGTCACTAAAGAAGAGGTTTAGAAGCTTTTGCATAACTACAATTGGTACCTGATCTCCAGAAGAATTTCAGAGAATGAGAAGAAAATATTTCCATCTCTTCCAGATAGGGGTTGATTTTTAACATTTCAAAGGAGCTGTACACAAAACTACACATAATTTCTTCCATTCTTTTGTGGAATGAATTTTATTTTGTGCTTGCAGAAGTTGTTCTTTGCCTGTAACTAGGATATTCTGTTCCTGTTCCTCCTGAGAATGCGTATGTTTTAATTACTGACTAAACTTGTTTAGCTGGTTGTCCAAACAACCAGGGTTCCTCTGGAATGTAATTGAAATAGAGATTGGCATACTTTTCAAGAAAATTATCTTTTCTAAACTAGTAGAAATAATCCTCAGGAGCAAGTTTAAAAATAATTATACATTGAAGGATAAATAGTTATAAAAGCTACCTACTTTCGATTTTGACCCCATCCTATTACAGCCATCTTTCTAAAAGACATATCTAACCATGCTGTCCTATGGCCTCTAAATAAACCTTTTAGTAATACCTCATAAATTTTAGTGTAACCCATGTTCCTCAGCATGGCATAGAAGGTGCTCCATTATTTCAAGTGCACTTTTTCAATCTCAGCACGTGCCTTTCCACCTTGAACTTTATAGTCTGATAAATACTGGGACTACTTTTAGTTCCTCACTCACACTGTGGTCTTTTAGATTTCTGTACTGCAACGTAGTGGATAAGAGGCAGTATCCTAAGAACAAGCCTACTTACTAGCTACATGACCTGAAAATTACTCTCTTTTTCTGAACTTCACATTTGTCACCTATAAAATGGAGATAATATCAACTTTTCAAGGTTATTATGAGGGTCAGATAACCTGGTTTATAGAAGTCACTCAGAAAGTAGTAGTTATTCTTCTTCACTTTTCCTTCTACGTACCACCCTTCAACTGGTCTTTACCTAATTTCCAATCTTATTTTCCACCTCTCCTCCCTACACAGTCCCCACATTCTAACATCACCCAACAATTTGCAGTTCCTTGAGTGCATGATGGTTTTGAAAATCTGTGCCACTGTACCTGTTTTTCCCTTTTCACACATTGCTTTCTTCAACTTGTCTGCCTGGTGAATTTTAAACTAAAATTTAACTGTTCTGTGTCGTTTTTCCTGACACTGTTTATCATTTTAAGGTGGAATTAGGCACTTCTGTAACCTTCTAGTGGCCTGCATAGGTCTTTTCTGTATCACTTAACATATTGCATTGTAATTTTTCGTTAACATTCTTGTCTTCCTCATTAGTAGGATAAGTAGTCTTATCTCCAATATCTAGCATAAAGGCAGGCATCTATCAGTCCTCAGTAAGTGTTTGATGAATAAATTAGGGGATGAATACAATAATGTGCTTGAAAATTTTCATATGAGAGATACCATTTTATCCTTTAAGTGATTCTAGGAGTGACTTTTTTTTTAAAATGCCGAATTCTAGAATAGATTTATTTATTTATTCAGTTATTTTTTAACATCTTTATTGGAGTATAATTGCTTTACAATGGTGTGTTAGTTTCTGCTGTATAACAAAGTGAATCAGCGGTACATATATCCCCATATCTCCTCCCTATTGCGTCTCCCTCCCACCCTCCCTATCCCACCCCTCTAGGTGGACACAAAGCACCGAGCTGATCTCCCTGTGCTATGCAGCTGCTTCCCACTAGCTATCTGTTTTACATTTGGTAGTGTATATATGTAAGAGTGAGATTTTTGATTGGTTGCTGGGCTTGGAGATTTACTACAGATTTTTCTTTTTCTTAAGCATTGATGAACATGGAATTTACTCACCCTATATTACACAGGTATGAAATTAGGAAATTAATGCGGATATGTTTTCTGCCTGTGTAGAAAAATAAACTCTATGAACTAAAGTATAGCTCTAGAACTGGTTGCTTTCTTTTTGGCTTCTTGTTATTTCAGTAGGGGAAAAGATTCATGTGTACTGTTGTCAGCTGTCAACACTATCAAATGATAAAAGTAGGTATTTTTTTATTAAAAATTTTCAATTGTAATAAAATACACATAACATAAAATTTACCATCTAAAGCATTTTTAAGTATACAGTTCAGTACATTCACATTGTTGTGCAACCATCACCACCATCCGTCACCATAACACATTTCATCTTGTAAAACTGAAATTCTATATGTATTAAACAATAACTCCCCACTTTCCCTTCCCCCAGCTCCTTGCAACCACCATTATATACTCTGTCTTTATGGTTTTGACTACTCTAAAGTACCTCATATAGGTGGATGGACCTAGAGTCGGGCATACAGAGTGAAGTAAGTCAGAAAGAGAAAAACAAATACCGTATGCTAACACATATATATGGAATCTGAAAAAAAAAAATGGTTCTGATGAACCTAGGGACAAAACAGGAATAAAGACACAGATGTAGAGAATGGACTTGAGGACACAGGAAGGGGGAAGGGTGAGCTGGGACGAAGTGAGAGAGTAACATTGACATATATACACTACCGAATGTAAAATAGATAGCTAGTGGGAAGCAGCCACATAGCACAGGGTGATCAGCTCTGTGCTTTGCAACCACCTAGATGGGTGGGATAAGGAGGGTGGTAGGGAGGCTCAATAGGGAGGGGATATGGGGATGTATGTATGCATATAGCTGATTCACTTTGTTATACAGCAGAAACTAACACAACATTGTAAAGCAATTATACACCAATAAAGGTGTTAAAGGAAAGAAGAAAAAAAAAAAAAAAAGAGAACAAAGAACAGGTGAGCTAAGGTGATGCCTGCAGAAGGAGGGGGGGAAATCCCCAGTGAAGGAGAAAGATGCAAGAAAGCCCTTTCCTTCTTCCTTCCCTCTTCTCATTAGTGCTGGAAAGTTGATGCTTTATGTTTATGAGGATTAGCCAAGAGAGTTTGTACAATGAAAGTGTATTCTCTGCAAGGTACAGGGGACAGACTGCTGTTACATTCTACTTCTTGATTTCTTTATTTGTGCAAATGTTGCCAACAAGCAGCCAGTTACAGACACTAGGTCTTGAGCGAGTCTCTTAAGAGATTTCATTTTCTTGGTTATGGAAAAGAGGAAGACTGTACTACTATATCTTGTCCACTGGCCATTGTCCAAATCAAGGTGCTTTATTTATACTAGCATTTGCTCTATGGTTGGCTTTGTGATATCAGATCTCACTAGAATGCTCTTAGAGAAAAATATACTCATTCCCTGTGAAATTCCTCATTTAAAATGCCATAATTAAAGTGATTTAAATTGAAAAAAAAAGTACTTCATATAAATGGAATCATACAGTATTTATCTTTTTGTGACTGGCTTATTCCTCTTAGCATGGTGTCTTCAGCTTATTTCACTTAGCATAATGTCCTCAAAGTTCATCCTTGTTGTAGCATATTGCAAAATTTGCTTAGTTTTTAAGGTTGAATAATATTTCATTGTATGTATAGACCACATTTTGCTTATCCATTCATGTGTTGATGGAGTTTGGGTGTTTCCATGATTTAATTATTGTGAATAATGCTGCTAGGAACATCAGTTTAAAAATATCTCTTTGAGACCTTGCTTTCAGTTCTTTTGGATATACCCACAAGTGGAATTGCTGGGTCATATGGTGATTTTCTGTTTTTAGTTTTTGTAGGAAATACTGTGATATTTTCCACAGCAGCTGTATCATTTTACATTCTCACCAATAATGCACAGGGCTTCCAATTTCTCCACGTGCTTGCCAACACTTGTTTTCTGTTTTTTTGATACTAGCCCTTCTAAGGATATGAGGTGGTATCTCATTTTAGTTTTGATTTGCATTTTCCTAATGATTAGTGATGTTGAGCATCTTTTCTTTTCTTTTCTTTTTGTTTTTGCATTAAAAAAAACTTTTTATTGGAGTATAGTTGATTTACAATGTTCTGTTAGTTTTTGCTGTACATCAAATTGAATCACTTATACATATACATATATCCACTCTTTTTTAGATTCCTTTCCCATGTAGGTCATTACAGAGTATTGAATAAAGTTCCCTGTGCTATGCAGTAGGTCCTTATTAGTTATCTGTTTTATATATAGTGTGTATATGTCAATCCCAGTTTCCCAATTTATCCCTCCCCCACTTCCCCCTTGGTAACCATAAGTTTGTTTTCTACATCTGTGACTCTATTTCTGTTTTGTAAATGAGTTCATTTGTACCAATTTTTTAGATTCCACATATAAGCGATATCATATGATATTTGTCTTTGTCTGATTTACTTAACTCAGTATGACAATATCTAGGTCCATCTATGTTGTTGCAAATGGCATTATTTTGTTCTTTTTTATGGCTGAGTAATATTCCATTGTATATATGAACCATATCTTCTTTATCCGTTCTTCTGTCGATGGACATTTAGGTTGCTTCCATGTCTTGGGGTTTCTCTGGATATATGCCCAGGATGGGATTGCTGGATCACATGGCAGCTCTATTTTTAGTTTTCTAAGGAACCTCCATAGTGGCTATACCAATTTACATTCCCACCAACAGTGCAGGAAGGTTCGTTTTTCTCCACACCCTCTCCAGCATTTATTGTTTATAGATTTTTTGATGATGGCCATTCTGACTGGTGTGAGGTGATACCTCATTGTAGTTTTGATTTGCAAAAGATGTTGAACATCTTTTCATATGCTTTTTGGCTATCTGTATGTCTTCTTTGGAGAAATGTCTATTTAGGTCTTCCGCCCATTTTTTGATTGGGTTGTTTGTTTGTTTGTTCTGATACTGAGCTGCATGAGCTGTTTGTATATTTTGGAAATTAATCCCTTGTCAGTCACTTCGTTTGCAAATATTTTCTCCCATCCTGAGGGTTGTCTTTTTGCCTCATTTATGGTTTTCTTTGCTGTGCAAAAGCTTTTAAGTTTAATTAGGTCCCATTTGTTTATTTTTGTTTTTATTTTTGTTACTCTAGGAGGTGGATGAAAAAAGAACTTACTGTGATTTATGTCAGAGTCTTCTGCCTATGTTTTCCTCTGAGAGTTTTATAGTATCTGGCATTACATTTAGGACTTGAATCCATTTTGAGTTTATTTTTGTGTTTGGTGTTAGGGAGTATTCTGATTTCTTTCTTTTGCATGTAGCTGTCCAGTTTTCCCAGCACCACTTATTGAAGAGACTATCTTTTCTCCATTCTATATTCTTGCCTCCTTCATCATAGATGCCTGATTTTATCTCTGGCCTTTCTATCCTGTTCCATTGATTTATATTTCTGTTTTTGTGCTAGTACCATACTGTTTTTATTACTGTAGCTTTGTAGTATAGTCTGAAGTCAGGAAGCCTGATTCCTCCAGCTCCATTTATCTTTCTCAAGATTGCTTTGGCTATTCTGGGTCTTTTGTGTTTCCATACAAACTGTAAAATTTTTTGTTCTAATTCTGTGAAAAATGCTACTGGTAATTTTATAGGATTTATTGGGATTGCTGTAGATTGCTTTGGGTAATATAGTCATTTTCACAATATTGATCCTTCCAATCCAAGAACATGGTATATCTCTCCATCTGTTTGTGTCATATTTGATTTCTTCCAACAGTATCTTACAGTTTTCTGAGGATGGGTCTTTTGCCTCCATAGGTAGGTTTATTCTTAGGTATTTTATTCTTTTTGATGCGATGGTAAATGGGATTGTTTCCTTAATTTCTCTTTCTGATCTTTTGTTGTTAGTGTATAGGAATGAAAGAGATTTCTGTGTATTAATTTTGTATCCTGCAACTTTACCAAATTCATTGATGAGCTCTAGTAGTCTTCTGGTAGCATCTTTATGATTTTCTATCTATAGTATCATGTCATATGCAAACAGTTTTACTTCTTCTTTTCCAATTTGTATTCCTTTTATTTCTTTTTCTTCTCTGATTGCCATGGCTAGGACTTCCCAAACTATGTTGAATAAAAGTGGCATGAGTGGACATCTTTGTCTTGTTCTTGATCTTAGAGGAAATGCTTTCAGTTTTTCACCCTTGAGAATATTTGCTGTGGGTTTGTTGTATATGACTTTATTACGTTGAGGTAGGTTCCCTCTATGCCCACTTTCTGGAGAGATTTTTATCATAAATTGGTGTTGAATTTTGTCAAAAGCTTTTTCTGAATCTGTTGAGATGATCATATGGTTTTTATTCTTCAGTTTGTTAATGTGGTGTATTGAAGAATCCTTGCATCTCTGGGATAAGTCCTACTTGATCATGGTGTATGATCCTTTGAATGTGTTGTTAGATTTAGTTTGCTGTTATTTTGTTGAGGATCTTTGTGTCTATGGTCATCAGTGGTATTGGCCTGTAATTTTCTTTTTTTTTGTGATATCTTTGGTTTTAGTTGAGCATCTTTTCATGTGCTTATTGGCCGTTCGTGTATCTTCTTTGGCAAAAGGTCTATTCATGTCCTTTTCTCATTTTTGAATTGCGTTGTTTGTATTTTTGTTGCTGAGTTTTAGGAATTTGCTATATATTCTGGATATTAATCCCTTATCAGATATATGCTTTGCAAATAATTTCTCTCATTCTGTAGTTTGTCTTTTTACTCTGTGCATAGCATCCTTTGATGCACAACATTTTTTAATTTTAAAGAATCCCCATTTGTCTATTTTTTATTTTGTTACCTTTGCCTTTGGTGTCATAGCCAAGAAATCATCGCCAAATCCAATGTTGTGAAGCTTTTGTGCTATGTTTTCTTCTAGGGATTTTATTGTTTTAGGTCTTTTATATTTAGGTCCTTGATCCATTTTGAGTTAATTTTTGTATATGGCATTAGGTAAGGACCCAACCACATTCTGTTGCTGTGGATATCCAGTTTTCACAGCATCATCCATTGAAAAGACTATCCCTTTCCCCATTGAATGGCTTTGGCCCCTGATCAAAAATCATCTGACTATATATGTGAGTATTTATTTCTAGGCTTTCTATTTTATTCCATTGGTCTATATGCCCATCTTTATGTCAATACCACACTGTTGTGATTACTGTAGCTTTGTAGTAACCTTTGAAATCAGGCAATATGAGTTCTCCAGTTTTGTTCTTCTCCTTGAAGGTTGTTTTGGTTATTCGTGGTCCCTGGAGATTTCATATGAGTTTCAGGATGGGCCTTTCTATTTCTACAAAAATATTATTGGGATTTTGATAGAGATTGCATTGAATCTGTAGATCACTTTGAGTGGTATGGACATTTTAACATTTTAATGGACATTTAAGTCTTCCAATCCATAAACCTGGGGTATATTTACATTTATTTCTTCTTTAATTTTTTTCATTGGTGTCTTGTAGTTTTCATTGTACAAGTCTTTCACCTTCTTGGTTAAGTTAATTCCGAAGTATTTTTTTCTACTTGATGTTATTGTAAGTGGAATTGTTTTTGTAATTTCCTTTACAGATTGTTCATTGTTCAGTATTGAAATACAGTTTATTTTTGTATTTAGTTTGTATCCTGCTACTTTGCTGAATTCAGCTTTTTTGGGGGTCTTTATGGTTATCTACATATAAGGTTATATAATATACAAGCAGAGATAATTTTACTTCTTCCTTTCCAATTTGGATGCATTTTATTTCTTTTTCTTGCTTAATTGCTCTAGCTAGAACTTTCAGTACTATGTTGAATATGAGTAGTGATAGTGGGCATCCTTGCATTGTTCCTCTTCTTAGGGGAAAACATTTCAGTCTTTAGTCATTGATTATGATGTTTTCTGTGGGTTGTTCATATATGGGCTTTATTATTGAGGTGGCTTCCTTCTATTTCTATTTTGTTGAGTTTTTTTTTTTTTATCATGAAATGGCATTGAATTTTGGCAAATGCTTTTTCTGCATCAATTGAGATGATCATATTTTTTTCATCATTTTGTTGATGTGGCATATTACATTGTTTGATTTTTGTATGCTGAATGATTCTTACATTCCAGGAATAAATCCTACTTGGTCATGGTGTATAATCCTTTTAATATGCTGCTGAATTGTGCTTGCTAGTGTTTATTGAGGATTTTTGCATCAATGTTCATAAGGGATATTGGTCTGTAGTTTTCTTGTAGTGTCTTTGTCTGGCTTTTGTATCAGAATTATGCTGGCCTCATAGAATAAGTGAGGACGTTTTCTCTCCTCTTCAGTTTTTTGGAAAAGTTTGAGAAGAATGTTTGGTATAATTCACCAGTTAAGCCATTAGGTCCAGGACTTCATTTTATTGGGAGATTTTGGATTACTGATTCAATCTCCTTACTACATATAGCCTTTCAGATTTTCTGTTTCTTTGTGATTTAGTCTTGGAAGGTTTTGTGTTTCTAGAAATTTGTCGATTTCAACTAGACTATCCATTTTTTTCATACAATTATTCATAGTCCTTTCTTATAATGCTTTTTATTTCTTTTGAATCAGTAGTAATGTCCCCACTTTCATTTCTGATTTTAGTAATTTGAATCTTCTCTCCTATTTTCTTAGTCCATCTAGTTGAAAGTTTGTCAATTTTGTTGCTATCTTTGAAGAACCAACTTTTGGTTTCATTAATTTTCTCTCCTGTTTTTCTATTCTCTATTTCACTTATTTCTGCTCTAATCTTTTTTATTTATTCTGCTGGCTTTTGGTTTAGTGTGTTGTTTTTTTTCCTAGTTTCTTAACTTTTAAAGTTAGGTTGTTGATTTGAGATCTTATTTTTCAATGTAAGCATTTATAGCTATAAATTTCCTCTCAACACTACTTTTGCTGTGTCCTGTAAGTTTTGGTTTGTTGTGTTTTTATGTTCATTTGTCTCTAAATTATTTTTAAATTCTCTTGTGATTTCTTCTTTGATCCATTGGTTGTTTAACGTTGTGTTGTTTAATTTCCACAATTTTGTGAATTTCCAGTTTTACTTATTGATTTCTAACTTCATCCCATTGTGGTCAGAGAAGATATTTTGTATGATATCTATTTTAAAAAAGCTACTGACATTTTTGACATGATATATTTCAAAATGCTGAAAGAAAAAAACCTTCCAAACAAAAATACTCTACCCAGCAAAGTGATCATTTGGAATTGAATGAGAGATAGAGTTATCTAGACAAGCAAAAGCTAAGGGAGTTAATCACCACTAAATTAGTTTTACAAGAAATGTTAAAGGGACTTCTTTTAGCTGAAAAAAAAGGGTGCTAATTAATAATAAGAAAACATGTGAAAATATAAATCTCACTGGTATAGGTAAATATAATAAAGGTAGTGGATTAATCACTTATAAAGCTAGTATGAAAGTTAAAAGACAAAAGTAGTAAAAATAACTATAACTACAATAATTACTTAGGGGATACACAAGATAAAAAGATATAAAATGTGACATCAAAAACATTAAACTGGATTAGGGGAGAGTAAAAATGTACAGGTTTAGAATGCAGTCAAACTAAGTTGCTATCAACTTAAAATAGACGGTTAAAAATATAAGTTGTTTTATATAAGCCTCATGGTAACTACAAAGCAAAAGCCTATAGTAGGCACACAAAAGGTAAAGGTGAAGGAATCTAAACATAGCACTAAAGAAAGTCATCAAATCACAAAGGAAGGGAGGAACAGAAGAAGAAAGGGACAAAGAGGAACCACAAAAGTGCTAGAAAAAATGAACAAAATGGCAATAAATACATATCTATCAATAATTACTTTAAATGTAGATGGACTATATTTCAAATCAAAAGACACAGAGTGGCTGAATGGCTACAAAAGTAAGACCCATTTATATACTGCCTACAAGAGACTGACTTCAAATGTAAAGACACACACAGATTGAAAGTGAAGGGATGAAAAAAGATATTTCCTGCAAATGGATATCGAAAGAAAGCTGGAGTAGCTATACTTATGTTATACAAAATAGCCTTTTAAACAAAGACTGTAATAAGAGACAAAGAAGGACATTACATAATGAAAAATGGGTCAATTCAATAAGAGGATATAACGTTTATAAATATTTGTGCACACAACATAGGAACACCAAAATGTATAAAGCAAATATTAACAGATCTAAAGGGAGAAATAGACAGCAATACAATAATAGTGGGAGTTTTTAATACCCCACTTATTTTGATGGATGGATCATGTAGACAGAAAATTAATAGGGAAACTTTGGCCTTAAACGAATGTTAAACCAGAGGGATTTAACAGTTATATACAGAATATTCCATCCAAACGCAACAGAATACACATTCTTCCCAAATGTACATGGAACCTTCTCCAGGATAGATCATATGTTAGGCCACAAAACAAGTTTTAATAAATTTCAGAAGAATGAAGTCATATCAAGCATATTCTCCAACCACAATGATATGAAACTAGAAATCAATTACAAGAAAAAAACTGGAAAATTCATGAAAATATATATATATATATATATATATATATATATATATATTCATTTTCAGAAATGCAAAAGGAGAAGTTAAACTGATACTACAGAAATAAAAGGCTTATAGGAAACTACCATGAGCAACTAATATGCCAGCCCATTTGACAACTTGGAAGAAATGGACAAATCCCTAGAGATATACAACCTACCAAGACTGAATCATGAAGAAATAGAAAATCTGAACAGACTGATTACTATTAAGGAGATTGAATCAGGAATCAGAAACCTTGCAACAAAGAGAACTCCAGGACCAAATGGCTTCATTGATGAATTCTTCCAAATACTCAAAGAATTTATACCAATCCTTCTCAAACTCTTTCAAAAAATAGAAGAGGAGGGAACATTTCCAAACTCATTTTATGAGGCCAGCGTTACCCTGATACCAAAACTAAGCAAGAGCACCATAATAAACAAAAAGTATGGGTCAATGTCCCTGATGAACATAGATGCAAAATTCCTCAACAAAATATTAGTAAGCTGGATTCAACAATATGTAAAGAAGGATCATATACCATGATCAAATCGTGTTTATTCCAGGGATGCAAGGAAGGTTCAACATCTGCAAGTTGATCAGTGTGATGCAAAACATTAAAAAATGAAGGATGGCTGTGTTTCTAATAAGAACCTACTGTATAGCACAGGGAACTCTACTCAATACTCTGTAATGACCTATATGGGAATAGAGTGTAAAAAAGAGTGGATATATGTGTATGTATAACTGATTCACTTTGCTGTACAGCAGAAACTAACACAACATTGTAAATCAACTATACTCCAATAAAAATTAATTTAAAAAAATGAAGACTAAAAATCATATGATCATCTCAATAGATACAGAAAAAGCATTTGGCAAAATTCAACATTTCTGATAAAAATTCTAAACAAAGTGGGTATAGAGGGAATGCACGCAACATAATAAGGCCATATATGACAGGCCGACAGCTAACATCATACTCAATGATGGAAAGCTTAAAGCTTTCCTTGATGATTAGGAACAAGACAAGGATGCCTACTCTCACCACTCTTATTCAGGGTAGTATTGGAATCGTAGCCAGAGCAATTAGGCAAGAAGAAGAAGTAAAAGGCCTCCAAATTGGAAGGAAGAGGTAAAACCGTCACTGCTGATGACATGTGAAAATCCTAAAGACTCCACCAAAAAAAAACTTTTGAAACTAATAAATGATTTCAGTAAAGTTGCAAGATACAAAATCAATGTACAAAAAATCAGTCGCATTTCTATCCACTAAGAATTATCAGAAAGAGAAATTTAAAAAATCAATTCCATCCCATTTACAATTTCATCAAAAGGAATAAGATACCTCAGAATTAATTTAACCAAGGAGGTGAAAGACCTGAACACTGAAAAGCATGAGACATTATGTGAAGAGGGCACAAATAAATAGAAAGACATTTTATGCCAGTGGATGGGAAGAATTAATATTAAAAAATATCCATACTACCTACAGCAATCTATAGAAAGAAGAAAAAAGTTAGAGGCATCATGCCTCCTGATTTCAAACTATATTACAAAGCTATAGTAATAAAAATTGTATGGTACTGGCACAAAGCAGACACATAGATAAATGAAACAGAATAGAGAGCCCAGAAATAAACCTACATATATATGGCCAATTAATTTAAGACAAAGGAGCCAAGAATATACAATGGGTAAATAACAGTGTCTTTAATAAGTGGTGTTTGGAAAACTGGACAGCCACATGCAAAAGAATGAAACTGGACCACTATCTCACACCATACACAAAAGTTAACTCAAAATTGATGAAAGACTTGAATGTAGGACCTGAATCCATAAACTGCTAGAAGAAAATATAGCTGGTAAGCTCCTTGCCATATGTCTTGGCAATGATTTTTTGGATATGACACCAAAAGCAAAGGCAACAAAAGCAAAAATAAACAAGTAGAACTATATCAAATTAAAAAGTTTGTACATAGCAAAGGAGACCATCAATAAAATGGAAGGGTGACATACTAAATAGGAGAAAATATTTACAAATCATATATCTGATAGGGGGTTAATATCCAAAATATATAAAGAAATCGTACATACAACTCAATAGCAAAAATACAATCTGATTAAAAGATGGGCAGAGGATCTGAATAGACATTTTTCTAAAGACATATAGCAAGCCAACAGGTACATGTAAAGAGGCTCAACATCATGAATCATTAGAGAAATGCAAGTCAAACCACAGTGAGATATAACTTCATACTTGTTAGAATGGCTGTCGTCAAAAAGACAATAAATAACAAGTGTTGGCCAGGAATTGGAAAAAAGGCAAGCCTTGTGCATTGTTGGTGGGAATATAAATTGGGTCAATCGTTATGAGAAACAGTATGGAGGTTCCTCAGAAAATTAAAAAAAAAAAAAGAACTATATATGATTCTACAATTCCACTTCTGAGTATTTATCCACAGAATATGAAAACAGTAAATCGAAAATATATCTGTGTCCTAATGTTCACTGTACATTATTTACAATAGCCAAGATGTGGAAACAACCTGAATGTCCACTGATGGATGAATGGGTAAAGAAAAAGTGTATATATTATTTTGATATGAAAAATATGAATATTATTCATCCATAAAAAGAAAGAAAATCTTTCCATTTGTGACAACATGGTTAGACCTTGAGGGCATTACTCTTAGTGAATAAGTCAGACAGAAAAAGAGAAATACAATATAATCTCACCTATATGTGGAATCTAAAAACAAGCAAACACACTAAAAAACTGAGATCATGGACGTAGAGAACAGATTTGTAGCTGCCTGAGGTGGGGGGTGGAGGTTGGTGAAATGGATGAAGGGGGTCAAAATGTACAAATTTCCTGTTATAAAATGAAAAAGTCCTTGTCTATCATGTACAGCATGGTGACTATACTTAATAATACTCTATTGCATATTTGAGAGTGGATATTGAAAGTTCTCATCAGAAGAACGAAATTTTAAAACAATGTATGGGGCTTCCCTGGTGGCGCAGTGGTTGAGAATATGCCTGCTAATGCAGGGGACACGAGTTCGAGCCCTGGTCTGGGAAGATCCCACATGCTGCAGAGCAGCTGGGCCCCTGAGCCACAATTACTGAGCCTGCGCGTCTGGAGCCTGTGCTCCGCAACAAGAGAGGCCGCGATAGTGAGAGGCCCGTGCACCGCGATGAAGAGTGGCCCCCGCTTGCCACAACTAGAGAAAGCCCTCGCACAGAAACGAAGACCCAACACAGCCATAAATAAATAAATAAATAAATAAATAAATAAAAATTAAAAAAAAAAAAACAATGTATGGTGACAGATATTAACTGGACTTACTGTGGTGATCATTTTTCATTGCATACAATTATTGAATCATTATGTTGTACACCTGTAACTAGTAAAATATTATGTCAGTTATACCACAATAA
Organism: Balaenoptera acutorostrata; assembly: GCF_949987535.1. Taxonomy (NCBI): domain Eukaryota; kingdom Metazoa; phylum Chordata; class Mammalia; order Artiodactyla; family Balaenopteridae; genus Balaenoptera; species Balaenoptera acutorostrata. Next base: position 41,869,838 of record NC_080064.1, on the reverse strand, counting down.
AACTCTATTGAGACTTAGTTTGTAGCCGAACATATGATCTATCTTGGAAAATGTCCCATGTGCACTTGAGAAGAATGTGTATGCTGTTGTTTTTGGGTATAGTGTTCTGTATATGTCTGTTAGATTTAGGTAGTCTTTTGTGTTAAGTCCTCTATTTCCTTACTAGTCTCTGTCTGCTTCTTTTATCCATTATTGTAAGTAGGGTATTGAAGTCTCCAACTACTATTGTAGACCTGTCTTTTTCTCCCCTCAATTCTGTCAGTTTTTGCTACATATATTTTAATGATCTGTCATTAGGTGTGTAAATATTTATAATTATTATGTTTTCTTGCTGTATTGAGCCTTTTATTAATATTTAATGTCTTTCTTTTTCTATATTGTTGAATTATGTGTCTTTATCTATTCTGCCAATCTCTGTCTTTTAGAGATTTTAATCCATTTACATTAATTACTAATGTGGAGGGACTTCCTTCTGTCATTGTGCTCTTTGTATTTTATGTGCCCTATAGCTGTTTTTGGTCCCTCATTTCCTTTATTCCTGCTTTTTCTTTGTGTATATATATTTTTTTGTAGTGAAATTTTAAAATTCCTTTCTAATTTCGTTTTATGTTTATTCAACAGCTATTTTCTCTGTGATTGCTATGGGGATTACATTTAACCTCATAAAGTTATAACACTCTAATTTGAATTTATACCAGTTTTACTTCCACAATATACAAAGACTCTGTTTTTTTATACTCTGTCCCTACCCCTTTGGTTGTTGATGTCCCCAAGTGACATTTTTATACATTGTGTGTCCAAAAACTTAAACTAAAAATTCTTTTAAATGCATTACTCTTCTAAATTTCGTAGAAAACAAGATTTGGTACTACACATCAAAGTTATATTAATATTAGAGTCTCTACCATCAGGAAACTTACACAATGCTCTTAGATAGCCTCATCCACCAGAGGACAGACAGCAGAAGCAAGAAGAACTACAATCCAGCAGCCTGTGGAACAAAAAACCACATTCACAGAAAGATAGACAAGATGAAAAGGCAGAGGGCTACATACCAGATGAAGGAACAAGATAAAACCCCAGAAAAACAACTAAATGAAGTGGAGATAGGCAACCTTCCAGGAAAAGAATTCAGAATAATGATAGTGAAGATGATCCAGGACCTCGGAAAAACAATGGAGGCAAAGATTGAGGAGATACAAGAAATGTTTAACAAAGACCTAGAAGAATTAAAGAACAAACAAATAGAGATGAACAGTACAATAACTGAAATGAAAACGACACTAGAAGGAATCAATAGCAGAATAACTGAGGCAGAAGAACGGATAAGTGACCTGGAAGACAGAATGGTGGAATTCACTGCTGCAGAACAGAATAAAGAAAAAGGAATGACAAGAAATGAAGACAGCCTAAGGGACCTCTGGAACAATGTTAAATGCAACAACATTCGCATTATAGGGGTCCCAGAAGGAGAAGAGAGAGAGAAAGGACCAGAGAAAATATATGAAGAGATTATAGTTGAAAACTTCCCTAACATGGGAAAGGAAATAGCCACCCAAGTTCAGGAGGCACAGTGAGTCCCATATAGGATAAACCCAAGGAGAAACACGCCGAGACACATAATAATCAAATTGGCAAAAATTAAAGACAAAGAAAAATTATTGAAAGCAGCAAGGGAAAAATGACAAATAACATACAAGGGAACTCCCATAAGTTTAACAGCTGATTTCTCAGCAAAAACTCTACAAGCCAGAAGGGAGTGGGATGATATACTTAAAGTGATGAAAGGGAAGAACCTACAACCAAGATTACTTCACCCAGCAAGGATCTCATTCAGATTCGATGGAGAAATCAAAAGCTTTACAGACAAGCAAAAGCTAAGAGAATTCAGCACCACCAAACCAGCTCTACAACAAATGCTAAAGGAACTTCTCTACGTGGGAAACACAAGAGAAGAAAAGGACCTACAAAAACAAACCCAAAACAATTAAGAAAATGGTCATAGGAACATACATATCGATAATTACCTTAAACGTGAATGGATTAAATGCTCCAACCAAAAGACACACGCTTGCTGAATGGATACAAAAACAAGACCCATATATATGCTGTCTACAGGAGACCCACTTCAGACCTAGGGACACATACAGACTGAAAGTGAGGGGATGGAAAAAGATATTCCATGCAAATAAAAATCAAAAGAAAGCTGGAGTAGCAGTACTCATATCAGATAAAATAGACTTTAAAATAAAGAATGTTACAAGAGACAAGGAAGGACACTACATAATGATCAAGGAATCAATCCAAGAAGAAGATATAACAATTATAAATATATATGCACCCAACATAGGAGCACCTCAATACATAAGGCAACTGCTAACGGCTATAAAAGAGGAAATCGACAGTAACACAATAATAGTAGGGGCCTTTAACACCTCACTTACACCAATGGACAGATCATCCAAAGTGAAAATAAATAAGGAAACAGAAGCTTTAAATGACACAATAGACCAGATAGATTTAATTGATATTTATAGGACATTCCATCCAAAAACAGCAGATTACACTTTCTTCTCAAGTGTGCACGGAACATTCTCCAGGATAGATCACATCTTGGGTCCCAAATCAAGCCTCAGTAAATTTAAGAAAATTGAAATCATATCAAGCATTTTTTCTGACCACAACACTATGAGATTAGAAATGAATTACAGGAAAAAAACACAAACACATGGAGGCTAAACAATACGTTACTAAATAACCAAGAGAGCACTGAAGAAATCAAAGAGGAAATAAAAAAATACCTAGAGATATATGACAATGAAAACGTGACGATCCAAAACCTATGGGATGCAGCAAAAGCAGTTCTAAGAGGGAAGTTTATAGCTATACAAGCCTACCTAAAGAAACAAGAAAAATCTCAAATAAACAATCTAACCTTACACCTAAAGCAATTAGAGAAAGAAGAACAAACAAAACCCAGAGTTACCAGAAGGAAAGAAATCATCAAGATCAGAGCAGAAATAAATGAAATAGAAACAAAGAAAACAATAGCAAAGATTAATAAAACTAAAAGCTGGTTCTTTGAGAAGATAAACAAAATTGATAAACCATTAGCAGACTCATCAAGAAAAAGAGGGAGAGGACTCAAATCAGTAAAATTAGAAATGAAAAAGGAGAAGTTACAACAGACACCGCAGAAATACAAAGCATTCTAAGAGACTACTACAAGCAACTCTATGCCAATAAAATGGAAAACCTGGAAGAAATGGACAAATTCTTAGAAAGGTATAACCCTCCAAGACTGAACCAGGAAGAAACAGAAAATATGAACAGACCAATCACAAGTAATGAAATTGAAACTGTGATTAAAAATCTTCTAACAAACAAAAAAGTCCAGGACCAGATGGCTTCACAGGTGAATTCTATCAGACATTTAGAGAAGAGCTGACACCCATCCTTCTCAAACTCTTCCAAAAAATTGCAGTGGAAGGAACACTCCCAAACTCATTCTATGAGGCCACCATCACCCTGATACCAAAACCAGACAAAGATACTACAAAAAAAGAAAATTAGAGACCAATATCACTCATGAATATAGATGCAAAAATCCTCAACAGAATACTAGCAAACAGAATCCAACAACATATTAAAAGGATCATACACTGTGATCAAGTGGGATTTGTCTCAGGGATGCAAAGATTCTTCAATATATGCAAATCAATCAATGTGATATATCATATTAACAAATTGAAGAATAAAAACCGTATGATCATCTCAGTAGATGCAGAAAAAGCTTTTGACAAAATTCCATACCCATTTATGATAAAAACTCTCCAGAAAGTGGGCATAGAGGGAACCTACCTCAACATAATAAAGGCCATATATGACAAACCAACAGTAAACATCATTCTCAATGGTGAAAAACTGACAGCATTTACCCTAAGATCAGGAACAAGACAAGGATGCCCACTCTCACCACTATTATTCAACATAGTTTTCGAAGTCCTAGCCACAAAAATCAGAGAAGAAAAAGAAATAAAAGGAATACAAATTGGAAAAGAAGAAATAAAACTGTCCCTGTTTGCAGATGACATGGTACTATATATAGAGAATCCTAAAAATGCCACCAGAAAACTACTAGAGCTAATCAATGAATTTGATATAGTTGTAGTATACAAAATTAATGCACAGAAATATCTTGCATTCCTATACACTAATGATGAAAAATCTGAAAGAGAAATTAAGGCAACACTGCCGTTTACCATTGCAACAAAAAGAATAAAATACCTAGGTATAAACCTACCTAGGGAGACAAAAGACCTGTATGCAGAATACTATAAGACACTGATGAAAGAAATTAAAGATGATACCAACAGATGGATGGATATACCATGTTCTTGGATTGGAAGAATCTATATTGTGAAAATGACTCTACTACCCAAGGCAATCTACAGATTCAATGCAATCCCTATCAAATTACCAATGGCATTTTTTACGGAACTAGAACAAAAATCTTAAATTTTGTATGGAGACACAAAAGACCCCGACTAGCCAAAGCAGTCTTGAGGGAAAAAAACGGAGCTGGAGGAATCAGACTCCCTGACTTCAGACTATACTACAAAGCTATAGTAATCAAGACAATATGGTACTGGCACAAAAGCAGAAACATAGATCAATGGAACAAGATAGAAAGCCGAAAGGTAAACCCATGCCCCTATGGTCAACTAATCTATGACAAAGGAGGCAAGGATATACAATGGAGAAAAGGCAGTCTGTTCAACAAGTGGTGCTGTGAAAACTGGACAGCTACATGTAAAAGTATGAAATTAGAACACTCCCTAACACTGTATACAAAAATAAACTCAAAATGGATTAAAGACCTAAATGTAAGACTGGACACTATAAAACTCTGAGAGGAAAACATAGGAAGAACACTCTTTGACATAAATCACAGCAAGATCTTTTTTCATCCACCTCCTAGAGTAATGGAAAGAAAAACAAAAATAAACAAATGGGACCTAATGAAACTTAAAGGCTTTTGCACAGCAAAGGAAACCATAAACAAGACGAAAAGACCACCCTCAGAATGGGAGAAAATATTTGTAAATGAATCAACGGACAAAGGATTAATCTCCAAAATATATAAACAGCTCATGCAGCTCAATATTAAAGAAACAAACAACCAAATCCAAAAGTGGGCAGAAGACCTAAATAGACATTTCTCCAAAGAAGACATACAGATGGCCAAGAAGCACATGAAAAGCTGCTCAAGATCACTAATTATTAGAGAAATGCAAATCAAAACTGCAATGAGGTATCACCTTACACCAGTTAGAATGGACATGATCAGAAAATCTACAAACAACAATTACTGGAGAGGGTGTGGAGAAAAGGGAACCCTCTTGTACTGTTGGTGGGAATGTAAATTGTTACAGCCACTATGGAGAACAGTATGGAGGTTCCTTAAAAAACTGAAAATAGAATTACCATATGACCCAGCAATCCCACTACTGGGCATATACCCAGAGAAAACCATAATTCAAAAAGACACATGCACCCCAATGTTCATTGCAGCACTATTTACAATTGCCAGGTCATGGAAGCAACCTAAATGCCCATCAACAGACGAATGGATAAAGAAGTAGTGGTACATATATACAATGGAATATTACTCAGCCATAAAAAGGAACGAAACTGAGTCATTTGTTGAGACGTAGATGGATCTAGAGACTGTCATACAGAGTGAAGTAAGTCAGAAAGAGAAGAACAAATATCATATATTAATGCATGTATGTGGAACCTAGAAAAATGGTACAGATGAGCAGGTTTGCAGGGCAGAAGTTGAGACACAGATGTAGAGAACGGACATATGGACACCAAGGGGGGAAAACTGCGGTGGGGTGGGGATGGTGGTGTGCTGAATTGGGCGATTTGGATTGACATGTATACACTGATGTGCATAAAATTGATGACTAATAAGAAACCTGTATAAAAAAATAAATAAAATTAAATTAAAAAATTTTTTAAAATGTAAAAAAAAAAAGAAATATATAATCATTATGTCTTCATTTCAAAAATTCCCTTGTTAATATGATTAATCAACAATTTCTCTGAACCAAGAAAATCACGTACTGTTGCCAGGTGATTAATCTCAGTGCAAAGTGAAGAGAACCTAATATTTATGAACAGATTACTGATAGCTTTGCAGTCTATTTCCATGATAAAATGCATTGTTCCATATGCCAAAGCCAAAAAAGAATTAAAAAAAAGTTATATTAATATTAGCTTTTACACGTATACTTATTTTTTCCTTTAAATGTATTAGTCTCTTAAATTATGTAGAAAAAAAGTAGTTATAATCATTGTTACAATATTACTAGATTTATAATTGTCCATGTATTTACCTTTATTGATATCTGTTTTTCTTTGTATGCCTTTGAATTAATCTCTAGTGTCCTTTTATATGACCTTGCAGGACTCCCTTGAGCATTTCTTAAAGGGCAGGTCTAGTGGTCACAAGCTCCCTCAGCTTTTATTTATCTGTTAATGTCTCTATTTCTTCCTCACTTTTGAAGACAAATTTGATTTTGCCAGATATAGGTCTCTTGGTTGACAGTTTTTTTTTCCCCAGCACTTTGAATATGTCATCCCACTGTCTTAAGACCTCCAAAGTTTCTGATGAGAATCCTGATGGTAAAATTATTGTGGATCTTTGGAATAACTTGCTTCTCCAGGTGTTTTGAAGATTCTTTCTTTGTCTTTGACTTTTGAAAGTTTGATTATGTGTCTTGGTGTGGGTCTCTTTCAGTTCATGTTACTTGTAGTTTGTTGAGCCTTGTGGATGTTTATATTGATGTCTTTTATCAAATTTGGGAAATTTTCAGCCATTATTTTTTCCATTGTTCTCCCTGCCCATTTCTCTTCCTCTGCTTCTTCCTGCCCTCCCATGATATAAATGTTCATCCACTTGATGGTGTTTCACAGGTCTCTTAATTTCTGTTCACTTTTCTTTAATGTTTTTTTTTCTTTCTATCCCTTGGCTTTGGTAATTTCTATTGTCCTATCTTCAAGTTCATTGATTCTGTCTGCTGCCTGCTCAGGTCTGCCCTCTAGTGAATTTTTCATTTTAGTTATTGTACTTTTCAGCTCGAGAATTTCTTTTTGGTTTCTTTTTAGGTTTTTTGTCTCTTGTGGGTATTTCCATTTTATTCACACATCATTTTCTTGACTTTAGTCTTTGAGCATCTTCCTTTAGTTCTTTGAGCATCTTTAAGACCGTTGTTTAAAAGTTTTTTTTTTCTTTCTAGTATATCTGTCATTAGGTCTTTTTCAGGAATAGTTTCTTCCACAAGTCGAGTGGAAGGTGCTTCAGGAACAGCTGCAACTGCCACATGTCTGGGGGTGGGAGATGGGTACCTGTAACTATGCTAAGAGCTGAAATTGACCAAAATAACCCACAATTTACTGTATCCTAAGTCTCCCCCTGCAAGTTGCAAGCATTCAACAGATTCCATAGTCCAAAAATAAGTATATCAGACAGAATCTGAAATTGCAATTGTTGTCTAGGTGGGGAGACAGATTCCTGGTGCTTCCCTTCAACCATCTTCCCAGATTCTCTTGGAAGTGGCATTTTGAGGGATTTTTTCAAGGATATTAGACAAATTATGATGAATTCTGAGACATATGGCCAAGAAAGTGCTTTTAGGAGCCCTGCCGTGTAACTGGGCTTGTATGGACAAAAGGAACTCATTTTTCATAAAGCAGTAGTTCATGATTTTTGGTTATATATGCCATGTGAGGTTTATGTTGATTTTGCTGCTAACTAGTTTATTCTATTCTCTCTTTTTGCCCAGTCTCTTGTAGATATATATTATGGTACTGCTCCTCTTCTTTTAAACTCTTTATCTTTTTGGCTTACAACTGCTTGGTATTTTCCTATATCATGTTACTCTTTGAAGGTTACCACTGACTTGTTTGTCAAATTCAGTGGCTTTCTCTGAGTCATCATCCTTATGCACTTTTTGGTGCTATTTTTAATTCATTTTCATGTAATTCAAATAAATTCACTTGTTCATTTATTCATTAATTCATCCAGCAAATGTTTATTAAGCACCTGCTGTGTGCTAGGCATTGTGCTAGTTTTGCACTTTCAATTTCTTTATGGGTATTTCCTCTGTTTCCTCACGCTTCAGACTTTTTTCCTCTGATATCTTGAACTATCCCAGTAACCTGGGCTTTCCTATTTTCATGAATGCTGCTATTAATTTTCAAATTATCCAACATCTGAACTGTGAAACAACTTTGATTCCTCCTTTCCTTTGTCTCTCTATATTATTACCCACTAAGTCCTTGTTAGGTGCTGATCCCAAACATTTAAGAAGACTAATAGTGCCTGTGGGCTATAAGCTGAGCTAGCCAGTTAAAAGGTGCCTGGTGCCTACTAGATGCCATCTCCTGGAATTAAATTAGTCCATACTGCATCTTCTTCTTGAATTTCCACAAATAATTCTTTGTTCAACTTTGCTAGTTTTTGATCTTGGTTTCTATTTATACCCTGTTAGCTCCTATTCTGTTATCTTCTTCTATTCACTTTTGACACCTCTCTCCTGTCACCTAATGGCTAGTTTGGCCTCATTTTGATTCAACCTTTTTTTTTAAATCATGGACTGTTTTTGATGTTTGACTGTTAGAATCTGTTAAGTGACTTTTGTTTTTGCCCCTATTACCTGCCTTTTTTCTGAGATAACATTTGATTTTTTTCCATCTGTTTTTCAGAATTGATCCATGATCTGCTTCAGTTTTCTTTGATGTATTCTTTCCTTTGTATTTCCACTGTGCTCAGTCTAGTTATACCTTTTATTAAACTATACTTAGATCATTGTAATATATTTCTGAAGGCTTTTCCACTTTTACTTGCTACCTCTAGTTGATCTTACTTTACATTAATATACATTATATACATACATTAATGGCAAATTATTTTTCTGAAATTTTTGCTTCAATCAGGTCATCTCCAGTTCCTTATAACTGACACTGCAAAACCAAATTCCTTGACCACACATCTGAGGCTCTCCACAATCTAGGCTTAATCTACCATTTCTCCTTTTGCTTTTGAGAAACTGGTAAGCACTCTTTCCCAAAGATGTCTTGCTTATGCCAGTGGTTTTCAAACATTGTCTCCCAGTTCCATGTGACACCTCATGGGATTCAAACTCTATGGCCCCTGAAGCACAATTTGAAGACCATTAATATAACTTTTTGATATCTTATTCAAACCTTATTTGAACAAACATTCCTATTTGCATGTTACAAATGAGATTTAAGCTCAATAAAGATCAAGAAGGTAACCAATAAGTTATAATTTGAAAAACAAAATCTGCTCGGAAACAAAGGTTTCTTCAATATACTAAGTTTTTTTGTCTTGTGAGCTTCTTAAGGATGAGAAACTATACTTTTTTTGGGTGTATTATAAAGTACATGACATAACACCTATAAATAGTTGTGTTTCTTTTTATACATCTTTATTGGAGTATAAGTGCATCACAATGCTGTGTTAGTTTCTGCTATACAACAAAGTGAGTCAGCCATATGCACACATATATCCCCATATACACTCCCTCTTGAGCCTCCCTTCCACCCTCTAAGTTGTCACAAAGCACTGAGCTTATCTCCCTGTGCTATGCTGCTGCTTCCCACTAGCTATCTATTTTACATTGAGTAGTGTATATATGTTGATGCTTCTCTCACTTTCCCCAGCTTCCCCCTGCACTGTGTCCTCAAGTCCATTCTCTACATCTGCATCTTTATTCCTGCCTTGCCAGTAGGTTCATCAGTACCATTTTTTTTTTTAGATTCTGTATATATGCTTTAGCATATGGTATTTGTTTTTCTCTTCTGACTTACTTCACTCTGTATGACAGACTCTAGGTCCATCCACCTCACTACAAATAACTCAATTTCATTTCTTTTTATGGCTGAATAATATTCCATTGTTTATATGTACCACATCTTCTATATCCATTCATCTGTCGATGGACATTTAGGTTGTTTCCATGTCCTGACTGTTGTAAATAGTGCTGCAGTGAGCATTGGGATACATGTGTCCTTTTGAATTATGCTTTTCTTAGGGTATATGCCCAGTAGTGGGATTGCTGGGTCATATGGTAGTTCTATTTTTAGTCTTCTAAGGAACCTCCATACTGTTCTCCATAGTGGCTGTATCAATTTACATTCCCACCAACAGTGCAGGAGAGTTCCCTTTTCACCACACCCTCTCCAGAATTTATTGTTTGTAGATTTTTTGATAATGGCCATTCTGACCAGTGTGATGTGATACCTCATTGAAGTTTTGATTTGCATTTCTCTAATAATTAGTGATGTTGAGCATCTTTTCATGTGTTTCTTGGCCATCTGTATGTCTTCTTTGGTGAAATGTGTATTTAGATCTTCCACACATTTTTAAATTGGGTTGTTTTTTTTTTGATATTGAGCAGCATGAACTGTTTGTATATTTTGGATATTAATCCTTTGTCCATTGTTTCATTTGCAAATATTTTCTCCCATTCTGAGGGTTTTCTTTTCATCTTGTTTATGGTTTCCTTTGCTGTGCAGAAGCTTTTAACTTCAATTAGGTCCCATTTATTTATTTTTGTTTTTATTTTCATTACTCTAGGAGTTGGGTCAAAAAAGATCTTGCTGTGATTTATCTCAAAGAGTGTTTTTCCTATGTTTTCCTCTAAGAGTTTTATAGTGTCCACTCTTACATTTAGGTCTTTAATCCATTTAGAGTTTATTTTTATGTATGGTATTAGGTAGTGTTCTAATTTCATTCTTTTACATGTAGCTGTCCAATTTTCCCAGCACCATTTATTGAAGAAGCTGTCTTTTCTCCACTGTATGTTCTTGCCTCCTTTGTCATAAAGTGACTGTATGTGCGTGGGTATGTCTCTGGGCTTTCTATTCTATTCCACTGATCTGTATTTCTGTTTTTGTGCCAGTACCATACTGTCTTGATTACTGTAGCTTTGTAATATAGTCTGAAGTCAGGGAGCCTGATTCCTCCATCTCCGTTTTTCTTTCTCAAGATTGCTTTGGCTATTCGGGGTCTTTTGCATTTCTATACAAATTGTGAAAATTTTTGTTCTAGTTCTGTGAAAAATGCCATTGGTCGTTTGATAGGGATTGCACTGAATCTGTAGATTGCTTTGGTTAGTAGAGTCATTTTCACAATATTGATTCTTCCAATCCAAGAACATGGTATATTTCTCTATCTGTTTATGTTATCTTTGATTTCTTTCATCAGTGTTTTATAGTTTTCTGAGTACAAGTCTTTTGCATCCTTAGGTAGGTTTATTCCTAGGTATTTTATTCTTTTTGTTGTGATGGTAAATGGTATTGTTTCCGTGATTTCTGTTTCTGATATTTTTGTTGTTAGTGTATAGGAATGCCAGAGATTTCTGTGCATTAATTTTCTATCCTGCAACCTTATGAAATTCATTGATTAGCTGTAGTAGTTTTCTGGTGGCATCTTTAGGATTTTCTATGTATAGTATCATGTCATCTGCAAACAGTGACAGTTTTACTACTTTTCCAATTTGTATTCCTTTTATTTCTTTTTCTTCTCTGATTGCTGTGGCTAGTACTTCCAAAACTATGTTGAATAACAGTGGCGAGAGTGGACATCCTTGTCTTGTTCCTGATCTTAGTGGAAATGCTTTCAGTTTTTCACCATTGAGTATGATCTAGGCTGTGGGTTTGTCATATATGGCCTTTATTATGTTGAGGTAGGTTCCCTCTGTCATTTTCTTGAGAGTTTTTATCATAAATGGGTGTTGTATTTTGTGGAAAGCTTTTTCTGCATCTATTGAGATGATCATATGGTTTTTATTCCTTTATTTGTTAGTATGGTGTATCACATTGATTGAGTTGCGTATACTGAAGAATCCTTGCATTCCTGGGATAAATCCCACTTGGTCATGGTGTATGATCCTTTTAATGTGTTGTTGGATTCTGTTTGCTAGTATTTTGTTCAGGATTTTTGCATCTATGTTTATTAGTGATATTGTTCTGTAATTTTCTTTTTTTTGTGATATCTTTTTCTGGTTTTGGTATCAGGGTGACGGCCGCTTTGTAGAACAAATTTGGGAGTGTTTCTCCCTCTGCAATTTTTTGGAAGAGTTTGAAAAGTATCAGTGTTAGGTTTTCCCTAAATGTTTGGTAGATTTCACCTGTGACGCCATCTGTTCCTGGACTTTTGTTTGTTGGAAGATTTTTAATTACAGTTTCAATTTCATTACTTTTGAGTTTTCTGTTTATGTTTTCTAATTCTTCCTGGTTTAGTCTTGGAAAATTGTACCTTTCCAAAGAATTTGTCTGTTTCTTCATGGTTGTCCATTTTATTGGCATATAGTTGTTTGTAGTAGTCTCTTATAATCCGGTGTATTTCTGCTGTGTCAGTTGTGATTTCACCTTTTTCTTTTCTAATTTTATTGATTTGTGTCTTCTCCCATTTTTTCTTGGTGAGTCTGGCTAAAGGTTTATCAATTTTGTTTATCTTCTCAAAGAACCAACTTTTAGTTTTATTGATCTTTCCTATTGTTTTCTTCACTTCTATTTCATTTATTTCTGCTCTGATCTTTATGATTTCTTTCCTTCTACTGACATTGTGTTTACTTTGTTCTTCTTTCTCTAGTTGCTTAGGTGTAGGGTTAGATTGTTTATTTGAGATTTTTCTTGTTTCTTGAGGTGAGATTGACTTGCTATAAACTTCCCTCTTAGAAGTGCTTTTGCTGTGTCCCATAGGTTTTGAGTCATTGTGTTTTCATTGACTTTTGTTTCTATGTATTTTTTTAAAATTTCTTCTTTGATTTCTTCAGTGATCTCTCAGTTATTTAATAGCTCACTGTTTAGCCTCCATGTATTTGTGTTTTTTACAGTTTTCTTCCCCTGTAATTGATTTCTAATCTCATAGTGTTGTGGTCTGAAAAGATGCCTGATACGAGTTCAATTTTCTTAAATTTACTGAGGCTTGATTTCTGTCCCAAGATGTGATCTGTCGTGGAGAATGTTCCATGTGCACTTGAGAAGAAAGTGTATTCTGCCACTTTTGGGTGGAATGTTCTATAAATATCAATTAAATCTATCTGGGCTATTTGTCATTTAAAGCTTGTGTTTTCTTTTTTATTTTCTGTTTGGATGATCTGTCCATTGGTGTAAGTAGGGTGTTAAAGTCCCCTATTATTATTGTGTTACTGTTGATTTCTCCTTTCTTGGTTGTTAGCATTTGCCTTATGTGTTGAGGTGCTCCTATGTTGGGTGCACAAACATTTATAATTTTTATATCTTCTTGGATTAACCCCTGATCATTATGTAGTTTCTTTCCTTCTGTCTTGTAACAGTCTTTAGCTTAAAGTCTATTTTACTTGATACATGTATTGCCACTGCAGCTTTCTTTTGATTTACATTTGCATGGAATATCTTTTTCCATCTCTTCACTTTCTGTCTGTATGTGTCCCTAGGTCTGAAATGGGGTCTCTTGTAGACAGCATATATATGGGTCTTGTTTTTGTATCCATTCAGCTGGTCTGTGTCTTTTGGTTGAGGCATTTAATCCATGTACATTCAAGTTTATTATTGATATGTATGTTCCTATTACGATTTTCTTAATTGTTTTGGGTTTGTTTTTGTGGATTTTTTATTTTCTTGTGTTTCTCGCCTAGAGAAGTTTCTTTAGCATTTGTTCTAAAGCTGGTTTGGTGGTGCTGAGTTCTCTTAGCTTTTCCTTGTATGAAAAACTTTTGATTTCTCTGTAAAATCTGAATGAGATCCTTGCTGGGTAGAGTAATCTTGGTTGTGGGTTTTTCTCTTTTATCTCTTTAAGTATATCCTGCCACCCCCTTCTGGCCTGCAGAGTTTCTGCTGAAAGATCATCTGTTAACCTTATGGGGATTCCCTTGTGTGTTATTTGTTGTTTTTCTGTTCCTGCTTTTCATATTTTTTCTTTGTCTTTAACTTTTGTTAGTTTGATTAGTATGTGTCTTGGTGTGTTTCTCCTAGGGTTTATCCTGTATGGGACTCTGTGCTTCCTGGACTTGGATGACTATTTCCTTTCCCATATTAAGGATGTTTTCCACTATAATCTCTTCAAATATTTTCTCAGACCCTTTCTTTTTCTCTTCTTCTGAGACCCCTATAATTCAAATGTTGGTGCAATTAGTGTTGTCCTAGAGGTCTCTGAGATTGTCATCAATTCTTTTCATTCTTTTTTCTATATTCTGCTCCTTGGCAGTTATTTTCACCATTCTGTCTTTCAGCTCACTTATTCGTTCTTCTGCCTCAGTTATTCTGTTATTGTTTCCTTCTAGTGTATTTTTCATTTCAGTTATTGTATTGTTCATCTCTGTTTATTTGTTCTTTAGTTCTTCTAGATCTTTGTTGAACATTGCTTGTATTTTCTCAATGTGTGCCTACATTCTATTTCTGAGATTTGGGATCGTCTTTACGATCATTACTCTGAATTGTTTTTCAGGTAGATTTCCTTTTTCCTCTTCATTTATTTGGTCTTGTAGGTTTGTACCTTGCTCCTTCATCTGTGACATATTTTTTTCCCGTCTTATTATTATTATTTTTTTTGATGGGTGGGATTGTGTTCCTGTGTTACTGGTTGTTTGACCTGAGGCTTCCAACACTGGAGTTTGTAGGCTGTTGGGTAGAGCTGGGTCTTGGTGCCAAGATGAGGAACTCGGAGACCTCACTCCAGGGAATGTTCCCTGGGGTCTGAGGGTCTCTGTTAGTGCAGTAGTTTGGACTTGGAGCTCCCACCTCAGGAGCATTGGCTGGACCCCTGGCTTGTGAACCAAGATCCCACAAGCTGTCCAGCATGGAAAAAATTAAAAAGGTGAACAATAAGAAAGAATAAAAAAAGACTAGGAAACTAACAGATATGTTAGAAAGAATATAAAAATAAAAATATAGATGAAATGACAACTGCCAGGCAAAAGAGAACCACAATAGTAAAAAAGAGGAAAAGGAAAAAAAAAAGGGTGGAAAAGGCGTTGGCTGTGGGGGGCAAGGCTTAGGCAGGGACAGAGTTTAGGTGGTGGGCAGGGCCTATGCTTAGGATCCACAGGTCTTGAAAAGGCCCTGGGGGTTGGGTGGGGTGGTGCTTGGGCTAAACTGAGCAGAAGGGGCCCAGGTGTGCCTTTGGTCTCAGAGGATGGGGGACCTGGCCTGAGAGCCCAGCAGGTTTCCCAGGCCCAAGTGGGCGTGCCAAACTCCCACACTCCTCTCCAGCTCCTCTTGTTCTGGAGAGCCCCTCCTGCCTGCCTCTCCTCTTCTCCCCTGCCTCCCTCCTATGCCCCCAGGACTAACATGGCATGAAGGGGCCTCTGAGGGCATAGGACCTGACCCAAGAGCCAGGCAGGCTTCCCAGACTGATTGGGCAGGGGAAATGCTTGGCATGCTCCCCCCTGATCTGAGCCCCCCAGGGTCCCTCAAGGCGTGGGAACCCCTCCCCAATCCCAGCCACCCCTCAGGGGCGCCGGTCCTGTCCAGCCTCCACTTCTCCTCCCACCTAAGTCCCCACTCATCCTACCGGTTTGCTTGGGGGTTCCTCCCATCTCCTTGGGTGTCGAGGTCCCCCACCAACATCTGGAAGGCTCCCTAGGTGTGGGGAGATTCAAGCTGTGCATCTTCCCGTGCCACCAACTTACAGTCACTCTGTCCTTAAGTCTTCTAAATGGTTGCTTATTAAATAGTTATTAAATTTTATTTATACCTCTTTTTATTCTCTATACTTCCTGACATAATGTTGGGTACACAGTATGATTGATAATATTGATCTAAAACTTAGAGCTCTAGAGCATAGATAGAAAAGTATATCTTGAAAAGCTCTGCTTTTTAGCATATTCTTCTTATTTTCTTATGTAACCTTCCTCTGAGTTCTGATATGTTCCATCTATTAGATTGTAAACTTGAAGACAGAGTCTATAGCATATTTTGTCTCTCTATTTGAAATGGTCATCACATAATTCTTAACATATAGGATAAATGTGTTTGTATTCTGACACATTTCTGGTGAATGATGGTGATTTGAGGAAGTGAAGAAAAAGCAACCACAGTCAATAACACCATTTTACCTTGAAAATTAAAAGCGAGTATATGATAAACTATACAGTAAATTACTTACAAATACGCATTTATTGAATCCATTTGCCTGGAACCCTGTTAACTATCCTTTATCTGGATGTGACCCTCATAAGAATCAGAACAGATAGTATTTGCCTAATGGGAATAAATAGTGGCTGGGGCATTATGAAATATTTTTCCGTCAAGCCAGAGGGTAATAAAATTTGTCTGAAATATGCACTGAGTGACTGAATTACACTGTTTTTAGGGCAAACTTAGCTGGGGGCAGTTTGTTGAGTTCAGGGGAACAAGTTTTGGCTACTAATATCATAGTTTTGTCTCATTCTTTATTATTGCTTTCACTATCCAGAGTTGCCCTTAGGATCTTTCCAGACTATAGGGAGAGCTTTGTTAGGTAATGGGGCTCTACCCTACTTTTTCTAATCAAGTTACAATTTAAGGTTTCATGTGTGAGGGGGTTGGGAGCAAATATCAGGGAAATGGTAGCCAAACTATTTATAAACTAATTAGATCTCATTAGATTGGATAGCAGTTGGAGCTGTTGCTGCTTTTGCATCATCATGTTATTTAGGCATATGTATACTTTCAAAAAGAAGAGAAGGCAGCAGACTCTGGGAATAAAAATGTCTTGAGTATTGGCTCTGACATAGAAGTTGAGCCACCAAATGAAATTCTGTGGTTTCTAAGTGTTCTTATTGCAATACTGATGGGATTCCTATAGTGAAACTTAGTTTATTTTTGTAAATGAATTTTTAGTTTGATTGCACTCAATGAAATTTCTATGATGAATTTGAAAGCCTAGATGACCATGAAGGTTTCTCAACCTTCAAACTGGATAAAATCCTTAAGAATGTATTGGTTTCAGTGTGTGAATATTTTTATATGATTCAGTCATCCAGAAACTTGACTTATTAAAAATCCTTTGTCTTAGTATGGCACAATTTCAGCTGTCTTATATACTTTAATAGGTAATTAAAAACCTTGAAGAGATAAACATGTTTCAGGAAAATGAATCTAATAAACATAATATAGAGCTCCTTCTTTTGAGATGAGGATTGGGTTTTGCTGTATGCAGTAGAAATCCCAAAATAATAGTGGTTTAAGTAAGGTACAATATATTTGTCATCCACCTAAAAGAAATTCAGAGGTAGGGACTGCATGGCATGTAGAGTAGGTAGCTCCACAGTGATAAAAGTTTGAGGCTCATATTTTTTCTCTACCATTTCTAATCTATGGTTTTTATTTAATCTTCATTTCCTTGCTGGGAATGGCAACATGACTTAAGCTGCGTATGGCAATATGAGTAAATAGTGGCCAGTTAGGCATATGTATGAGACCTTCAGGAAGATTGTTAAGGTGATTTGACTAGAAGGTGTACTCTTTTTACTTCTCCCTTTCTCCTTTCTGCTGCCTGGCATGTGCTACCTGGTATGTGATGGCTATGCCCCATAGTCATGATGGCTAGAGATCCAGCCATATATTTAAAGAGAATATTTGTAAGTAAATTTGTAATGAAATAATATATTGGCTTCACCAAAAAGTTCGTTCGGGTTTTTCCATAAGATGTATGGAAAAACCAGAAAGAACTTTTTGGCCAACTAAATATAAGTGTTAAGTATGTTTCTTTTGCTCTATCACTTTTCTTTTTTTTAACATTTAATTTAATTTTTTATGCAGCAAGTTCTTATTAGTTATCTATTTTATACATATTAGTGTATATATATCAATCCCAATCTCCCAATTCATCCCACCACCACCCCCCTTCCTGCTTTCCTCCCTTGGTGTTCATATGTTTGTTCTCTACATCTGTGTCTCTATTTCTGGCTTGCAAACTGGTTCTTCTGTACCATTTTTCTAGATTCCACGTATATGCATTAATATACAATATTTATTTTCCTCTTTCTGACTTACTTCACTCTGTATGACAGTCTCTAGGTCCATCCACGTTTCTACAAATGACCCAATTTCGTTCCTTTTTATGGCTGAGTAATATTCCATTGTATATATATACCACATCTTCTTTATCCATTCATCTGTCGATGGGCATTAAGGTTGCTTCCATGACCTGGCTATTGTAACTAGTGCTGCAATGAACATTGGGGTGCATGTGTCTTTTTGAATTATGGTTTTCTCAGAGTGTATGCTCAGTAATGGGATTGCTGGGTCATATGGTAATTCTAATTTTAGTTTTTTAAGGAACCTCCATACTGTTCTCCATAGTGGCTCTATCAATTTACATTCCTACCAACAGTGCAAGAGAGTTCCCTTTTCTCCACACCCTCTCCAGCATTTGTTGTTTGTAGATATTCTGATGATGTCCATTCTAACCAGTGTGAGGTGATAACCTCATTGTAGTTTTGATTTGCATTTCTCTAATAGTAATTAGTGATGTTGCGCATCTTTTCACGTGCCTGTTGGCCATCTATATGTCTTCTTTGGAAAAATGTCTATTCAGATCTTCTGGGTTCTTTTTTGTTGTTGAATTGTATGAGTTTTAAAATATATTTTGGATGTTAAGCCCTTATCTGATATACGATTTGCAAATATATTCTCCCATTCAGTAGGTTGCCTTTTTGTTTCGATGATGGTTTCCTTTGCTATACAGAGCTTTTTAATAGTTTGTTGTAGTCCCATTTGTTTATTTTTCTTTTGTGTTGATTCTTTATCATTATAGAATGCCCTTATTTACTTTTTGTTATAGACTTTATTTTAAAGCCTATTTTGTCTGATATGAGTATTGCTACCCCCGCTTCCTTGTTGTTTACTTTTGCATAAAATATCTTTTTCCATCTCCCTACTTTCAGTTTGTGTGTCTTTACCTTTGAAGTGAGTCTCTTGTTAGCAGCATATAGATGGTTCTTGGTTTTTTATTCAATTATCCACCCAGTTGGATCCACCCTATTGTTCCACAAAATTGGAACATTTTGTCCATTGACATTTAAAGTGATTATTGATAGGTATGTGTTTATTGTCATTTTGTTACTTGTTTTCTAGTTGTTTTTGTATTCTTTTCTGTTCTTTTATTTTTCTTTAGTTTCTTCCCTTGTGGTGTGTTGATTTTTTTAGTGGCATTCTTGTATTCCTTTCTCTTTAGTTTTTGTGTATCTCTTGTAGGTTTTTGATTTGTGGTTCCATGGGGTCCATATATGTTGACATATAACTATGTCTCCTTGTTTTAAACAGGCTCAGCCTGGGGTGCACAGTAGGGCAGTTGTGGGAAACCAGCAGGAGTTCTGGGCAGTTTTAATCTGCTTCCTCTGCCTTGTTTAGGGAGTGAGCAAGCATGTGCATGTTCTTCATGAAAGGAGTCTTGGGTTTCTTACAGCTCCACTGTCAGTCTCACTGGTTTTCAAACCAGCTAAGGGAACTTGTTTTTCTGGTGTCAGATCTCAGGCCTGCAGCACCCAATATGTCATTCAAACTGGTTCAAACTGCTTACTCCCCAGGGAGGATCTCTGAGCCTGTTTAATCTGTCTCCTTTTCTGTGTTTCCTCTGTGGGGCTCAGGTCCCAACCTGATTGCTTCACTTCCCTTTCTACCCAACTCTGTGTGGATCTTTCTTATAGCCTTGGTTGTACAAGAGTCTTTCTGCCGGTTTCCAGTTTTGTTTGTTTGTTTTTGTTTTTTTTTGTTGTTTTTGAGAAAATTGCTGCACAAGTAGATGTATTCTTGGTGTGTTACTGGGAAGAGGTGAGCTCTACATTCTCCTACTCTACCATCTTAATCTCCTTCTGTCCTTATTTTTAATTTTTTGAGGACCCTCCATATGGTTTTCCATAGTAGCTGCACTGACTTACAGCTGCATGCAAAATACTAAAACTGGATGCCTGTCTTATTTATAGTGCAGAATGGTTCCTTTTTCTCTATATCCTTGCCAACACTTATTATAGCTTGTCTTATGATGACAGCCATTTTGACAGGTGTGAGGTGATGTCTCATTGTTGTTGTGATTTGCATTTCCCTGATGATTAGTGATATTGAGCATATTTTCATGTAACTGCTGGGCAACTGTATGTCTTCTTTAGAAAAATGTCTATTCAGATCCTCTACCGATTTTTAAAGTCAGATTTTTTTTCCTATCAAGTTGTATGAGTTCTTTATATATTTTGGATATTGACTTCTTATCAGATATATGGTATGCAAATGTTTTCTTCCATTCAGTAGGTTGCCTTTTCATTTTATTGGTGGTTTCTTTTGATGATGCCTTTTTGTTTGATACAGTTCTACTTGCTTATTTTTTGTTTTTGCTGTTTCTTTTGGTGTCAAATCTAAAGAATCATCACCAAGACTGATGGCAAGGAGCTCACCATCTACGTTTTCTTCTAGGAAGATTTTATGGTTTCTGGCCTTACATTCAAGTCTTCAATCCATTCTATGTTAATTTTTGTGTATGATGTAAAATAGTGGTCTAGTTTCATTCTTTTGCATGTAGCTGTCCAGTTTTCCAAACACCATTTATTGAAGACTGTTCTTTCCTCATTGTATACTCTTGGCTCCTTTGTCATAAATTACTTAGCCATTTATATGTGGTTTTATTTCTTTGCTCTCTATTCAGTTCCATTGATCTATGTGTTTGTTTTTATGTTGATACTATACTGCTTTGATTACTGTAGGTTTGTAATATAGTTTGAAATCAGGATGAGTGATACCTCCAGCTTTCTTATGATTGCTTTACCTATTCTGGGTTTTTTGTTGTTCCGTACAGACTTTAGTACTGTTTGTTCTCATTTTGTGAAAACGCCATTGGGATTTTGATAGGGGTTGCATTGAATCTGTAGATTGATTTGAGTAATACGGATATTTTAAAAATATTAATTCTTCCCATCCATGAGCATAAAATATCTTTCCATTTATTTGTGTTTTCTTTATTTCATTAAAGTCTTATAGTGTTCAGTGTAGAGATCTTTTACCTCCTTGGTTAAATTTATTCCTAGATATTTTTTCTTTTTAAATCAATTGTAAGTGGGATTGTTTTATTCATTTCTGTTTTGGATAGTTTGTTATTAGTGTATAGAAATGCAACAGATTTTTGTATATTGCTTTTGTATCCTGCAATTTTACTGAATTCATTTATTAGTTTCATTGGTTTTGGTGGGGGTCTTTAGGATTTTCTAAATGTAATATAGTGTCATCTGCAAACAGAGACGGTTTTACTTCTTCCTTTCTGATTTGGATGCCTTTTATTTCTTTTTATTACCTAATAGATCTGGCTAGCACTTCTAGTACTATGTTGAATAAAAGAGGAAAGAATGGGTATCCTTGTCTTATTCCTGATCTTTGAGGAAAAGCTTTCAGGTTTTCACTGTTGAGTATGATATTAGCTGTGGGCTTGTCATATTTGGCCATTATTATGTTGAGGTACAGTCCCCCTGTAAGCAGTTTATTGATAGTTTTAAAAATCATGAATGGTTGTTGAATTTTGTCAAATGCCTTTGCAGCATAGATTTTCTGTAAATATTCTTGAGGTTTCTTCTGAGTCACAGATAGATTATGTAGGAATAGTGTGACCTCTTTGGATCTTGCTTTTTTTAAGCTTTTTTACTTGGGAGCTGAGGAGTGTTTAGCCTACTGAGATAGAACTTTTCTGAGTCTGATGCCCTATACATTATGAGGTTTTCCATTCTGTTTAAGGAGAGCAGGCAGTATTCCTGTACCGATGTGTTTTCTGAAGATTTTTCTCTCTAATCCTTTTAGGTATTTTGCAAGGCTTGAGTAGTTTCCTCATATATATGCTAGCAGTACTATGCTGAAGACTTGTAGGTGATAATTCACATATGCCAAGAGTTCTCTATGCAACCTTCTCCTCTTTGCTATTGCACTCTGTAAACTCTAGCTGCTTTGGCCTTCTTGGATTCCTAGCTTAATCCCTGGACCTCAGGGAGACTTCCAAATTCCACCTGGATTTTTCCTTTTTGCCCTGAAGCCTGGAATCTTTCTTCATACAATAGTAGAGAGAAAATATAGGGTTGAAAAGGAGAACACAAACACAGTAAGTTAACCAGATGAGAAGACAGAAATACATAGCAGATGAAGGAGCAAGGTAAAAACCCACCAGACAGAACAAATGAAAAGGAAATAGGCAGTCTATCTGAAAAAGAATTCAGAGTCATGATAGTAAAGGTGATCCAGAATCATGGAAATAGAATGGAGAAAATACAAGAAACCTTTAACAAGGACCTAGAAGAACTAAAGAGAAAACAAACAATGATGAACAACACAATAAATAAAATTAAAAATTCTCTAGAAGGAATCAATAACAGAATAAATGAGGCAGAAGAACAGATAAGTGACCTGGAAAATAAAATAGTGGAAATAACTACCATAGAGCAGAATACAGAAAAAAGAATGAAAAGAATTGAGGACTGTCTCAGAAACCTCTTGGACAACATTAAACACACCAAAATTCGAATTATAGGGGTCCCAGAAGAAGAAGAGAAAAAAAAAGGGACTGAGAAAATATTTGAAGAGATCATAGTTGAAAACTTCCCTAATATGGGAAAGGAAATAGTCAATCAAGTCCAGGAAGCACAGAGAGTCCCATATAGGATAAATTCACGGAGAAACACGCCAAGATATATATTAATCAAACTATCAAAAATTAAATACAAAGAAAAAATATTAAAAGGAACAAGGAAAAAACAACAAATAACATACAAGGGAATCCACATAAGGTTAACAGCTGATCTTTCAGCAGAAACTCTGCAAGCCATAACGGAGTGGCAGGACATATTTAAAGTGAGGAAAGGGGAAAACCTACAACCAGGTTTACTGTACCCAGCAAGGATCTCATTCAGATTCGATGGAGAAATTACAACCTTTACAGACAAGCAAAAGCTAAGAGAATTCAGCACCACTAAACCAGCTTTACAACAAATGCTAAAGGAACTTCTCTAGGCAGGAAACACAAGAGAAGGAAAAGACCTACAAAAACAAACCCAAAACAATTAAGAAAATTGTAAAAGGAACATACATATTGATAACTACCTTAAATGTAAATGGATTAAATACTCTAACCAAAAGATATAGACTGAATGAATGGATACGAAAGCAAGACCCATGTCGTGCCATCTACAAGAGACCCACTTCAGACCTAGGGACACATACAGACTGAAAGTGAGGGGATGGAAAAAGATATTCCATGCAAATGGAAATCAAAAGAAAGCTGGAGGAACAATTCTCATATCAGACAAAATAGATTTTAAAATAAAGACTATTACAAGAGACAAAGAAGGACACTACATAATGATCAAGGGATCAATCCAAGAAGAAGATATAACAATTGTAAATATTTATGCACCCAACATAGGAGCACCTCAATACATAAGGCAAATGCTAACAGCTGTAAAAGGGGAAATTGACAGTAACACAATCATAGTAGGGGCCTTAAACAGCCCACTTTCACCAATGGATAGATCATCCAAAATAAAAATAAATAAGGAAACACAAGCTTTAAATGGTACATTAAACAAGATGGACTGAGTTGATATTTATAGGACATTCCATCGAAAAACAACAGAATACACTTTCTTCTCAAGTGCTGATGGAACATTCTCCAGGATAGATCATATGTTGCTTCACAAACCAAGCCTTGGTAAATTTAAGAAAATTGAAATCATATCAAGTTTCTTTTCCAACCACAACGTTATGAGACTAGTTATCAATTACAGGAAAAACTCTGTAAAAAATACAAACACACGAAGGGTAAATAATACACTACTAAATATCCAAGAGCTCACTGAAGAAATAAAGAGGAAATCAAAAAATACCTAGAAAAAAAATGACAATGAAAGCACGATGACCCAAAACCTATGGGAGGCAGCAAAAGCAGTTCTAAGAGGCAAGTTTATAGCAATACAATCCTACCTCAGGAAACAAGAAACACCTCAAATAAACAGCGTAAACTTACACCTAAAGCAATTAGAGAAAGAAGAACAAAACACCCCCAACGTTAGTGGAAGGAAAGAAATCATAACGATCAGATCAGAAATAAATGAAAAAGAAATGAAGGAAATGATAGTAAAGATCAATAAAACTAAAATCTGGTTCTTTGAGAAGATAAACAAAATTGATAAACCATTAGCCAGACTCATCAAGAAAAAAAGGGAGAAAACTCAAATCAATAGAGTAAGAGATGAAAAGAAGTAACAACTGACACTGCAGAAATACAAAGGATCATGGAAATTACTACAAGCAACTGTATGCCAATAAAATGGATAACCTGGAAGAAATGGACAAATTCTTAGAACAGCACAACCTTCTGAGACTGAAACAGGAAGACATAGACAACATAAACAGACCAATCACAAGCACTGAAATTGAAATGGTGATTAAAAATCTTCCAACAAACAAAAGCCCAGGACCACATGGCTTCCGAGGTGAATTCTATCAAACATTTAGAGAAGAGCTAACACGTATCCTTCTCAAATTCTTCCAAAATATAGCAGAGGGAGGAACACTCCCAACCTCATTTTACGAGGCCACTATCACCCTGAAAACAAAACCAGACACAGAGGTCACAAAAAAAGAAAAGTACAGGCCAATATCGCTGATGATCATAGATGCAAAAATCCTCAACAATATACTAGCAAACAGAATCCAACAGCACATTAAAAGGATCATACACCATGATCAAGTGGGGTTTATCCTACGAATGCAAGGATTCCCAATATATGCAAATCAATCAATGTGATAAACCATATTAACAAATTGAAGGAGAAGAACCATATGATCATCTCAAAAGATGCAGAAAAAGCTTTCAACAAAATTCAACACCCATTTATGATAAAAATCCTCCAGAAAGTAGGCATAGAAGGAACTTACCTCAACATGATAAAGGCCATTTATGACAAACCCAGAACATCGTTCTCAATGGTGAAAAACTGAAACCATTTCCTCTAAGATCAGGAACAAGACAAGGTTGTCCACTCTCAGCACTGTTATTCAACATAGTTTTGGAAGTTTTAGCCTCAGCAATCAGAGAAGAAAAAGAAATAAAAGGAATCCAAATTGGAAAAGAAGAAGTAAAGCTGTCACTGTTTGCAAATGACGATACTATGCATTGAGAATCCTAAAGATGCTACCAGAAAACTAGTACAGCTAATCAATGAATTTGCTAAAGTAGCAAGATACAAAATTAATGCACAGAAATCTCTTGCATTCCTATACACTAATGATGGAAAATCTGAAAAAGGAATTAAGGAAACACTCCCATTTACCATTGCAACAAAAAGAATAAAATACCTAGGAATAAACCTACCTAAGGAGATGAGACCTGTATACAGAAAACTATAAGACACTGATGAAAGAAATTAAAGTTGATACAAACAGATGGAGAGTTATACCATGTTCTTGGATTGGAAGGATCAACATTGTGAAAATGATTATACTACCCAAAGCAATCTTCAGATTCAATGCAATCCCTATCAAAGTACCAATGGCATTTTTCACAGAACTAGAACAAAAAGTTTCACAATTTGTATGGAAACACAAAAGACCCTGAATAGCAAAAACGATGTTTAGAAAGAAAAACGGAGCTGGTGGAATCAGGCTCCTGGACTTCAGAGTATACTACAAAGCTACAGTAATCAAGACAGTATGGTACTGGCACAAAAACAGAAATATAGATCAATGGAACAGGATAGAAAGCCCAGAGATAAACTCACGCACATATGGTCACCTTATTTTTGATAAAGGAGGCAAGATTATAGAATGGAGAAAAGACAGCCTCTTCAATAAGTGGTGCTGGGAAAACTGGACAGCTACATGTAAAAGAATGAAATTAGAACACTCCCTGACTCCATACACAAGAATAAACTCAAAATGGATTAAAGACCTAAATTTAAGGCCAGACACTATAAAACTCTTAGAGGAAAACATAGGTAGAACACTCTATGCCATAAATCACAGCAAGATCCTTTCTGACCCAGCTCCTAGAGAAATGGAAATAAAAACAAAAATAAACAAATGGGAGCTAATGAAACTAAAAGCTTTTGCACAGCAAAAGAAACCATAACGAAGATGAAAACACAACCCTGAATGGGGGAAAATATTTGCAAATGAAGCAACTGACAAAGGATTAATCTCCCAAATTTACAAGCATCTTATGCAGCTCAATATCAAAAAAAACAAAAAACCCAATCCAAAAATGGGCAGAAGACCTAAAGAGACATTTATCCAAAGAAGATATACAGATGGGCAACAAACACATGAATGGATGCTCAACATCACTATTCATTAGAGAAATGCAAATCAAAACACCTGTCAGAATGGCCATCATCAAAAAATCTACAAACAATAAATGCTGGAGAGGGTGTGGAGAAAAGGGAACCTTCTTGCACTGTTGGTGGGAATGTAAATTGATACAGCCACTATGGAGGCTCCTTAAAAAACTAAAAATAGAACTACCATATGACCCAGGAATCCCAGTACTGGGCATATACTCTGAGAAAACCATAATTCAAAAAGAGTTGTGTACCACAATGTTCATTGCAGCTCTATTTACAATAGCCAGGACATGGAACAACCTAAGTGTCCATTGACAGATGAATGGATAAAGAACATGTGGCACATATATACAATGGAATATTATTCAGCCATAAAAAGAAACGAAATTGAGTTACTTGTAGGGAGGTGGATGGACCTAGAGTCTGTCATACAGAGTGAAGTAAGTCAGAAAGAGGAAAACAAATACCATATGCTAACACATATATATGGAATCTAAAACAAACAAAAAAATGGTTCTGGAGAACCTAGTGGCAGGACAGGAATAAAGACAGAGACGTAGAGAATGGACTTGAGGACACGGGGAGGGGGAAGGGTAAGCTGGCACGAAGTGAGAGAGTGGCATGGACTTATATATACTACCAAGTGTAAAATAGATAGCTAGTGGGCAGCAGTGGCATAGCACAGGGAGATCACCTCAGTGTTTTGTGACCATCTAGAGGGGTGGGATAGGGAGGGTGGGAGGGAGATGCAAGAAGGAGGAGATATGGGGATATATGTATATGTATTACTAGTTCACTTTGTTATACAGCAGAAACTAACACACCATTGTAAAGCAATTATACTCCAAGAAAGATGTTAATGAAAAAAAAAAAAGAAGTTCCAAGACTAGAATTTCATACATATGGAAAAAGTTCCTTGCATGTTCTGTTTCTTCCTGCCTGTGTCCCAAGCTTTCATGTGCTGCTGGAGGAAATTATAGGTAATCTTTACCATTGTGAAGGGCAGAAGTTAGTTTTTTCTCTCTACACATGTCTACCTACTAGCATATACAGTACACACCCCCACACCCCCCCCCCTTATTAATGGAAATGGGTTAGCTATATTTTCAGTTAATTCTTTACACATGTTGACAATAAAATTGTTTTGCATTTGACATATACTTTA
Organism: Balaenoptera acutorostrata; assembly: GCF_949987535.1. NCBI lineage: Eukaryota > Metazoa > Chordata > Mammalia > Artiodactyla > Balaenopteridae > Balaenoptera > Balaenoptera acutorostrata. The sequence continues at coordinate 41,842,304 of NC_080064.1, read as the reverse complement.
TACAACTGTGTGATTTTTGTGTGTATTAGCTGTTAGTTAGCAAAGGGAGTTAATGTAAACATTGTCTAGAATTAGTAGGAAAGAAAATTGGATTGAGTGATAGATGGTTAAATCAATATCTCTGACATTGAATAGTTGCTTAACTTTGGAAAAAAATATAACTATGAAAATATAAATTACTCATTCTTGTGATGGACTTTATTTTTTTAAGTGCTAACTGTGGGAAGGGAAGAAACCGAAATATCTCTAAGGATTCTTATGGTATAGTGACTTTTACTTTTACTTATTTGTGTTGCTATGTCTACTCATTTATGCATGTATAAATTATTACAGGTGTTTTTGTATATATCATGTTTATAATTACAATAACTGCAGTAAATATTCTGTTCCATATAATTGTGAAGAAAACTTTTTTCTACATTACAATCGTATTTACCTGGAATAGATCAAGTTACACACACACACACACACACACACTCTCATGTTTCTCCTTATCTTAAAATGAATAAATTCTGTCAAATTTTGAAATAATAATAGCAACAATGGCTACATACCCTGCCCAATACTTTATACACATTATCTTATTTAATTCTCACAAAATCCTATGAAGTCGGATTTTGAAAGCAAGCGCAAAGTCATACTCATATTAAGGGAGAGAGTTGGGGTTAGCAACAAGTCTTTTAAAGCTATATTCTCTTAGCTACATGAAGGCTCAATAAATAAGTGATGTTTGTTTTTATTTTAATAAATCAGTTCTGCATCTGTACTCAATTTATTTTTGAGAGCATGCTCAGTTGTTAACCAAAGTTATAATCCTCATAATAGTAGTATAATGTGTTCCCTAACCTCAAATATATCTGACTGTGGGCCAGTTTTATTACTGTTTGAAATTAGGGATGCCTCCCTTATTTGGAACAGAGTGTATTTTGATTCTTTGAATCACAATGACTAACCAAGCGATACAGACAACTAATAAGTGGTTCACATATCATTTTATTTCTAACAAAATTTTGTGCTCCCAAATACTTAGGTATTACCTGTTCTGTTTTCAGCTTCTGCTGCTGGTGATTTTCTTCCATAGCCTAAATCATCCTGGACCCAAGGCATGGTTTGGCTGCATGTTGAGTGTCAACACAGAAGTTTGCTTGCAGCTCAAGCCAGGCCACCACGGGGATACATTTATGAGTGTTTCAGGGAAAGGCTTTTCATCTTCATCTCAGGACAGAGTTTACGGGTTGGTGATGAGCTCTCCTTACAATCTCCCTGTGTTTTAATCCACCCATGTCAGTGTCCCAAAGGATCTTCTCCAGACTAAATTCCATTAGATGTAAAACAAAAGACAAGCTGGTTCCTAAGAAAGGATAGAGAAACATTGAAGAAGCAAGCAGGATTCCTAAACAAAGGGATTTCAACCTTAAATTTTACTGTAATTTTTATTTGCCTTGGTAAAATCATTCATCTGTTTTACTGAAGAATCATGATTATAATATTAGTATACTATATTCCTATGAGAGGGAAATATTATTGCATGGCTAGTACAAGGTAGGCTTTGGGGGATTTACCTGAGGTTATCCTGTACCTCAGGATTTACCTGAGGCTATCCTGTACTCTCTAATAAATATTAGAGAGTAATTTATTCATTCCTTTAATAGATATTGAGCACCTATTTTATATCAAGTATTATGCTTGTCATTCCAATACAAAGTTGGTGAAGACATGTTCTCAGCTTGTAATCAGGGAAGACAGACAAATTTATATGTGATTATGTATAGTGCACGAATTACTATTATAAATGCATGCATAAGATGCTATGGAAGTACAGAAAAGGAATATCTACATAATCATTAGATGAGAATAGAGGATGTCATGGAAGTTGTCTCAAATGAGGTAATCCTTAAACTCTAATGGATATGTAGAAGTTTGTTTTCAGGCAGAGCGAAAACTGTAATTCTCAAGATTTGTAAACTTTGCCTCTGTACTACTGTTTGTTTAGATAAATTTTTGTCTAATTATTACAGTGAACTCAGTTAAACTTGCTTTTCCAAAACTGAAGAATATTTGGTTGCAAATCTGTTTTGTTTAGCAGAGGAAAATCTCTCATAGGCATTGTCTCTCTTTGCAGCTCTGGAAATCTAATTCTCCAAAGGCCAACCCCACAGCTGCTAATTTCATGATCTCTTTAGTGTTTCTATTGCTAAGTTGGAATATTGCAGCCATGCTTGTCTTCTGCCTAATGTGGCATGAGCAAAGCCTCTGGCATCTCTCTTGGTAGAAACTCAAGTTTTTTCACAGCTGGAAGTAGACTGATTGTTTACCTTCCACATAAGAGATTAGCTCTATCTATAAAAATGAAAATAACTCGAGAAATAGAACATATGAATTTAGTATGCAGTACATAGATGTGGCCAGTTATTTTGACAACTGCTGTAGTTACCATTGAAGCAACATGGATTAGAGACAAATGGCATTAGAAGTTTCCAACTAATTCTTTTTACAAGAACTCATTTCTTACACAAGAGTCTCTGTAATTGGCTTTCATTTTGATGAAGAATTTAAGATGAAGGGGTTGTGGGCAGAGATCAGCAGAGATTATTTTTCTCAGTTGATATGTTATTTTTGTACTGAGGTTGAATTTCAAAGACTTGTGAAGTATCCGTATCAAATGCCTATATATATGACATAGTCCCGATGTTGGAAGTTGAAGTGCACTGGGAGAGATCTAAGGTGTGTTTTGAGTTTACATGTCTGTTAACTTCTCTGAGTCTATTTCAACACCTATAACATTGTAGAAGGTGTTGGGTGGCTGAATAAGCTCTAAGGCCCTTTTAGCTCTAACAGTCTCTGTTTTTATAGACAAGTTTAAAGAACAAGTTAAATTTTTTTTTCTTAAGGCTCAGAAAAAGAATTCCATATGAATGAATTTACTGTGATTTAGTGGGAAGAGCAGGAGCCTTTGAAATCAAATCTGAGTTAAGTTTAATAGTTATGTGATGTTAGCCTAGTTATTTAAGTTTTAAATTTCCCATTTGTAATAGGATTGTTGTGAGGATTAAATTAAATAATGTATGAAAGTCTTCACACAGTAGCTGGCACAAATTAAGCACTCAAAAAATGTTGGTTTCACATGAAAGGATGCTTAACATCACTAATCATTAGAGAAATGCTTATCAAAACTACAGTGAGGTGTCACCTCACACTGATCAGAGTGGCCATCATCAAAAAATCTACAAACAATAAATGCTGGAGAGGGTATGGGGAAAAGGGAACCCTCTTGCACTGTTGGTGGATATGTAAATTGATACAGCCACTATGGAGAACAGTATGGAGGTTCCTTAAAAAACTAAGAATAGAACTACCATATGACCCAGCAATCCCACTACTGGGCATATACCCTGAGAAAACCATAATCCAAAAAGAGTCATGTACCACAGTGTTCATTGCAGCACTATTTACAATAGCCAGGACATGGAAGCAACCTAAGTGTCCATCGACAGATAAATGGATAAAGAAGATGTGGCACGTGTATACAATGGAATATTACTCAGCCATAAAAAGAAACGAAATTGAGTTATTTGGAGTGAGGTGGATGGACCTAGAGTCTGTCATACAGAATGTGAAGTAAGCTAGAAAGAGAAAAACAAATACTGTATGCTAACACATATATATGGACTCTAAAATAAGAAAAAAGGTTCTGATGAACCTAGGGGCAGGACAGGAATAAAGATGCAGACGTAGAGAATGGACTTGACACGGGGAGGGGGAAGGGTAAGCTGGGGCGAAGTGAGAGAGTAGCATTGACATATATACACTACCAAATGTAAAATAGATAGCTAGTGGGAAGCAGCAGCATAGCACAGGGAGATCAGCTTGGTGCTTTGTGACTGCCTAGGTGGGTGGGATAGGGAGGTTGGGAGGGAGCCGCAAGAGGGAGGGGATAGGGGGATATATGTATAGGTATAGCTGATTCACTTTGTTATAAAGCAGAAACTAACACACCATTGTAAAGCAATTATACTCCAATAAAGATGTTAAAATAAATGTTGGTTTCTTTTTCTTTCAGTTGCAAGTGTTTAGGAATTTGAGGAATGAAGGGTAGTGAGCTATCTGTGGTCCTGAGCTTTTGTGTGTTCAAGCCTGGTCTGATCTACCAGTTCCCTAATAGTCTTTTAATCCATATTTCTGCCCTTGGGTATTGTATACTGTGATTTTCTGAGATTCTTATTGCTGAAGATATTGCTGAATCTTGCCTGTAGTCTGTTAATTATGCATAATCTTGTTGACCCTTGCCTATGCGTGCAGGTTATACCTATGCTTGGTCATAATCCAGAGTAACCTTGACAGAGTTTATAGAAGGAAAAAAGGGTCTGAAGAAAACAAATACCTAAGGACCAGGTGGAGGAGTCAATAAAAAAGGACTAAAAGGATGACTCAAGAGGCTGATGGCAAAACAGGACCAGGGGAAGAGAATATTTTGAGGCAGGAGGTCAAATAAAATTACCTGTGTGTCTCTCACATTACAACTATAAAATCTTGGTGGGTAAGAGCAATATCTAATTTACCATTGTACCTTTAGTATTTATCAGAGCAGCTGGTACTTAGTGGGAAATATATACATTTTAAATGAATGGATGTGTCAGGTTTCTTTTACCTGCCACCATGCCTACCTTATGTACGGCAGTTATTCAGTTAATATTTTTTAATGAAACTTGAATTTCTGGAACCTGTGTTTCCAGAATTGCATTGTATGCATTTCTGCTCTGCCTTTGGGCTTTTTGACTTCTAAAAAGAGCTACATAGCTCTTTGAAAGGTCAATAGTGAGAATGACTATTTGCTCACATTTGGGAATATACTCAGTGCTTGAGACTGCTAATCACCCCATGTGAAATCTAAACTCTTTGCCTGGCATTGAGGTGTGACACCACCACACCTTTCTCTCTCTTATTACTATTGTCCTGTGTGCAGCCTATATACTTTAACCATACTTTTCACAACTCTTATTTATTAGCTCTATTTCGTACTCAATGAATTATATAATTATTACAAAAGTATTTCTTGAACCCAAATATGGTTAGTTATTTATTTGCCAGTGTCTGTTCTAGATACTTCATCTATTATTTTAATTCTGATAAAAATCTGTGAGTTAGATAGTATTAATCCCTATTTTATAGTTGGCAGAAACTGTGGCTAAAAGAGTTTAGGTAACTTTCTAAAGGTCACACAATTATAAAGTGGTAAAAGTAGAAAGTTGAAACATAGGTCACTTTGACTCCAAAGCCATTTCTCTTTCCACCGTGTTACACTATGTCATGTAACTGGTAGCTATAAAAAATAGCAGTAGTAACACTTTTAAACAAAAGTATCCATAGTCCTGCGCTTCTTCAGGTTTGTACTACAGCTGAAAACTCTGCAGAAGGTACCTAACCATTTGCATGTATGTTTAAAGAGCAGCTGTCAGCCTTTAATAGTATATATCTACTTCATTCTGGCAAGCAGAATGATATTCTTAGCCTGTTGAATTGTAGGAGTTTCCCAGGAGACCACAAGCACATTCTGACATGAGCTTTCAGGTCCCCTGTTTTATATCCTGGATCTGCTCTGCTCTGTTCTCTGGGAATCAAAACGTGGCTTTAGGCATCAGTGTGATATTTTCTGCATGTCAGGCATAGGCAGTGTTGGAAGAACTCTTTGGCCTCTTATTCCTTGAATTTCTAAAACCTCTTGACATTAGCAGGTGCTGGCTTTTGCAGTTAGAACTAATAATATATGAACAATTCACCAAGATACTAAGACTATTTAACATCCATCCATTTGACCTTGATAGTCGGTGGTTATTTATCTGACCCATATTTTCTGTCCCCAGTTATTGAGCAAACATTTATTACACACCTTATGTATCAAACCAATTAAATAAATCAGAATGCACGTCCTAGCTTACTCAAGTCTATTTTTAAAATTAATTAGCCACTGTGATTTTATAGGTAGAAGTTATTAAGAGGTCATTTAACTCAATGCCTTTTATTTTACAGATAAAGAAACTTAAATCCATGTAGGTAGAATTACTTTCTTTAAGATCATATAATAAGTGGCACAGAAGGGACATGAATTTAAGTTTTATTTCTAGATCAGGGCTGTTTTCAGTATACCTTGCTGTCTTTCAACTATATTCAGACATAGCTGGTTATAACAGTGGAAAGGAAGGTATAATGTCATGGATTTTTGTACCTGCTCCCTTACCTTAGGAGGATTGTTTTTTCCATTTCTTTGACCTTGGTGGACCATTTTCTCAGGGAACTTCTTGAAGACCCTGGAATGCATCTAGTGTATTCCATTGAGTGTTTCCTGAGTAGATTCCTACTTATGGCATTTCTAAGTATCTGAGGAGTTAGATAAAACTGTGAAGTATTTGAAGAAGAGATAGGAACAGGGACTGGAGTGACAGGGAGGAATTGTCAGTGGCAGACTAGTGTGCATAATGGAGTGAAATCAAGATAAGAGGTAGAGAAAGAAAGAGGGAAATAATTGAAGGTAAGAGGCAAGTTTGAAGCAGAAATTTGAGGTATAGGTGACATCTAGTCTTCTCATCTACAAAATGGGAATAATAATACTCATTATGACTCTCATAGTATTTTTCTAAGGGCCTCAGGGAGAAAAGAGTTTGAAACCTCTAAAGTATAGTGTACTATTTAGGGGATGATGCTTGATGAGGATGGTAGTGGTTAAACATGGTAGAAAGGAGAGAGATGGCAAGGAGATAGAATTAACATAGAAAGTATAGTGGTTTGTACAATGCATTCTGAGAGGACACAAGAGATATATTAAAAGGGAAGATTAAATACATATTGGGCAAAAAATCAAAAGGAATACATAGAAGGGATGAATAACTTGGGTATGGTAATTTAGCATACTGGTTAGTGGTAGAATGGTTGGAATTAAGGAGGGACCTGATATCAGCCACTTGAGTGGCTCAGTACATTTTTCTTTTCAGCTTTAGCCAAGTCAGAGAAAGGCAGATAAATTTTATAGAGGGTGTGTGTAGTAAAACTGACAGTGCTTCTAAAGACTGGTAATGCAGTCAGTAAAAAAACACTTAAGTTGTCCTTGCCAAACTCAAAGCAGGTATTTAGGTTGCTAGGTTGAGAAGACTATTTGCTGATTCTTCTGGGTGAACTTCAGGAAAGCAGGTTGTTTTGGTATTTGCTGCTGTCTTGTTAGCTAATTTTGATGTATGCTTATGGAACCATCTTATCCAGCAAGTTGAAACTGAAGTGTTTTGGAATGAATGATACAGCTGTTAAGGCAGGGGCTTAACTTTAAGACTTGTTTGTCACTTAAGGAGGGCCTTTGTTATGAAGACAGTGTGAGCAGTGGCATGGGAATGAGTGAGGAGACCAGCGTCACTGAGTGGAGGAATGTGTGCATTGTTAGCTTCTCTTCATATTCTGTGCTCTAGTCTTATCAGTTCTCTTCTCGTTTCTGATATCTCTTCCAGCTGGCTTTTGGGCTAGAAGTGCATTAACCTGGACTGTTTTCTATTCCCCAAAGTAACTTTTACTCACCTTTCAAGGTTTATATCAGATTATACTTCCAAGCAGCCTTCCTTAGTTTATTATGTTAGGTTATCTCCACCTTGGTACTATTGACATTTTCGACTGGATAATTTTTGTTGTGGGAATCTGTCCTATGCATTATAGGCTCTTTATTAGCATCCCTGGCCTCTACCTTCTTAGCATCTTCCACAGTTATGACAACCAAAATTGTCTTCAGACATTGCCAAATGTCCCCTGGGGAGCAAAATTGCCCAGAATTTAGAACTACTGATACATAGGTGAAGAAATAAGGACTTTCCTTATACATCTACATTTCATTTCAGTGATATTTTGGGAGGAGGAAAGTTAATTTGCTTGCTCATTTTTCCATTTTGGGTCAAAAATTAAACTTACAATGGGATAGTGCTCTCAATTTCTGTTAGTTCATTCTGTTTTTTGAATGTTACAAGTTTGCTTCTGTTTCAGGGTCTTTAAACTTGTACTTTCTTATACCTGTGATATTCTTCCACTAGATCTTCACAAGAATCACTGTGTCACTTTGCTCAGGTTCCAGATAAAATGTCACTTTTCTGGGGAGTTCTTCCCTGACCACTTTGTCTAAAATAGCACCTTTTCCCCTCTCAATCTCATTTACCTATTTTATTTTTCTTCATAGCACTTTGCACTACGTATCATATTTGTATTAAAAAGAGTATGTTTACTGTTACAACAGATATAGCCTAAATTTCATTGGCTTAAAATAATAGAATTTATTTCTTACTCTGATCTTAGTTTTGTGCTGGTTGGAGGGTTATATAGCCATTTGGGGGCTTAAGCTCTTTCCTTCATATGGCTCCTCCATTTTGTAGTCTTATCCTCTGCTTTTGACTGGTGAATGGCAAAAGAGAATGTGGAGGATTGTGTGGAAAGCAGGTCTGGAAATCACATAATCTCTTTTTTCTACAATTACATTGGCTAGAATTCAGTCACCTAACCACAACAGATTAGGAAATGTAGTCAGGTTATGTACTAGGAGAAAAAAGGAAATTGGGTTTTATGGAACCATAATATCAGGTCGGCTACAATATTATTAACTGGTACTCATAAATTTGCTGCAAGAATCACTGAATGAGTGTTTCCTCTCTTGTATGCCACTGTCCCCACACTTAAAACTGTTCCTGGTATGCAATAGGCACACAATTACTTATTGAATAAATAAATGTATGAAGGGGTAGTGCTTCTGAAATCAGAGCTGGATTTGTTTTGATTTTTCCACTATTTGTGTGATATTGGGGAAGTTAGTTACCATTCTGAGTCTCAGTTATCTCATCTGAAAAATGAAGGGAGTAAGAACTACTCTATTTATAACATAGTAATCCTATGAGGTTATTGTGTAACCCAAGGGATCATTGTGTATCACAAAATACTCTATGAAATACTTAGTCCAGTGTCTCACACATCATAAGTTCTCAATAAATAGTAGCTATTTTTACTGGTTTTAACCAAATTCTACTTTGAAGTCTGATTCATTTTGTCTACAGTGGTTCAGTACACATACTTTTTATATCTTAACTTATTGAAATAATATAGGCGTAATTTGAAACAGCTTCTATATATGTATTCTGTCATTTAATCACTTACTCCTCCATCAGTTCAACTGTTTATAACTCATCTATTCTATTTAAGACACTTTATTAGGTAATATGAGGAGATAAGAAAAACTTACCTATTGCAATGTTTAAATTTAGAGGATTTTTTAGTAAAACCTGATTAATTCTATATTTAGTTAACATATTCAAAGATAAATATGGGAGAAATTTAATTTTATTTTTTTATCTTAAAGAAATATGCTTAGTCTCTGAGTAATAAGAGACTCTTAGCATCTCATTCATGAGAATTCCAGATAAGTCACGTAATAAAACTTTCCATCATTGTTTGAATCCTTTTTAGAGTATCACCCCACCTCAAGACCTAAAGCATTGTTTTTTGAAATAAGATTTTCTTTTTTTTTTTTTTTAAAGTGGGATGAATATCAGGAGTCCCACTTTTTTTTTTTAATTAATTAATTTATTTATGGCTGTGTTGGGTCTTCGTTTCTGTGCGAGGGCTTTCTCTAGTTGTGGCAAGCGGAGGCCACTCTTCATCGCGGTGCGTGGGTGTCTCACTATCACGGCCTCTCTCGTTGTGGAGCACAGGCTCCAGACGCACAGGCTCAGTAATTGTGGCTCACGGGCCCAGCTGCTCTGCGGCATATGGGATCTTCCCAGACCAGGGCTCGAACCCATGTCCCCTGCCTTAGCAGGCAGATTCTCAACCACTGCGCCACCAGGGAAGCCCTGAAATAAGATTTTCTTCACCATTAGTGGTATAGAAATGACCTGAGATATTTCACCATTGCTTTATAAGTTTATTTTCCCACACATATTGGAAAGTAGACAATATGTCATCACTTCAGTAAATTGAAAACGGAACAAAGTATTATCTGATTTGTTAGCTGATGAAAGTTTTAAAACTGAAAGTTGTCCATCCTTCAAGGACTAACTTATGTCTCACCAACTAAAAGGGGCCTTTCCAATAAGTTTATCTCTCACCAACCCCTACCTTCTTTTATCTTGTACAGTATATATTTTATTAGTTAATTATTCTTTAATTATTTCACATATATTAATTGAATCCTCTCAACTTTAGGGTAAGCTTACTGAGAGCAGAAACCATATATTACTCTTCATTTGTTTCATTTGTTTCTTGGTATTTCTTACTGTCTGAACATGTGGTAGATGCTTAGTAAGTTCTTTGAATCATACACTTTAAAGGATACTTAGAGACCGTCTTGTCCAGTTTCCTTCAAGGAAGATCCCTTTTTACAGAAAGCCTGAGGAATGACCATCTAGCCTCTACTCTAAATATCTCTCATGAAAAAGAGAGCACTTTTCTAGGACAGCTTATTTCATGGTTGGATTGTTATGTTCATTAGGTGTTTATTTTTTCATATTTTGGGCTGAAATCTACCCATTGGTGGTTCTAGTCCAGTCTAACAGGGCAAGTCTGATAATCCAATCCTTTTGTTTGTTTGTTTGTTTTTTACTTGTTAGCTCTTCAAATTTTGAGAGACTTGCAATGTATTCCTTCATATTTTTGTTTTCATTTATTTGTTAAACATTAGGAGTTTCTACTATGTTGTGGATACAAAGATGAATTTGTTATTGTTACTATATTTTTTTCAGCTTCTTTTCATTGGATATGTATCTCAGATGACTCAGCAAGGTCATGACTCTCTTTCTATGTAAACACTCTAATTTGTGCCCTCTTAAAATGTGATGCCTGAAATAGACCAAATTGTTTCAACTGATTAGTATATAATTCATTAAAACTTATTCTTTTATATGATCAGGATAACTTCTATCAGTGTTGTCATAGTTGTATTGACTTTTTGATAATATTGATTAACCAAAAGTTTGAGAATTTTTTGAAACATTTCCTTCCACTAGACCAGATCTACATTGGTGTGATTGATTTTTTTTTTTTTTTTTTCTGCAAGCTAAGTTCAGGACTCTATGTTTGTCTCAATTTTGGCCTAACATCTTTGCTTATGAAGATTGTTTGAATCTTGAATCTGACATCTGTGTTTGTAGCTAGTCCTCCTATCTTTGAAATATCTGGAAAAAATTATGTAATAAGCATTTATTTTCTCTTAAGTCTTTTTTTAAAAACTGAAGTATAGTTGACTTACAATGGTGTGTTAGTTTTTGGTGTACTCAAAGTTATTCAGTTATACACACACACACACACACACACACACACACACACATATGTATAGTATTTTCCATTATGGTTTATTATAAGATATTGAATATAATTCCCTAATTCCCTGTGCTATACAGTAGGACTGTGGTTTATCTATTTTATATACAGTAGTTTGTATCTGCTAATCCCAAATTTATCCCTAATTTATTCCTCCTCTACCCCCTTTCTCCTTTGGTTACCATAAGTTTGTTTTTTATGTCTGTGAGTCTTTCTGTCTCATAAATAAGTTCATTTGTGTCATATTTTAGATTGCACATATAAGTGATATCATATGGTATTTGTCTTTTTCTGACTTACTTCACTTAGTATGATAATCTCTAGGTCCACCATGTTGCTGCAAATGGCATTACTTCATTCTTTTTTATGGCTGAGTAGTATTCCATTATGTATATATACCACATCTTCTTTATCCATTTATCTGTCAATGGACATTTAAGTTGCTTCTATCTCTTGGAAATTGTAAATAGTGCTGGTATGAACATTGGGGTTGCATGAATCTTTTTGGGTTAGAGTTATCTCCATGTGTATGCCTAAGAGTGGGATGGATTAGGTCCCATTTGTTTATTTTTGCTTTTATTTCTATTGCCTTGGGAGACTGAGCTAAGAAAACATTGGTATGATTGATGTCCGAGAATGTTTTGCCTATGTTCTCTTCTAGGAGTTTTATGGTGTCATGCCATATATTTAAGTCTTTGAGCCATTTTGAGTGTATTTTTGTGTATGTTGTGAGGGTGTGTTCTAACTTCATTGATTTACATGCTTTCCCAACACCACTTGCTGAAGAGACTGTCTTTTCTCTATTGTATATTCTTGCCTCCTTTGTTGAAGATTAACTCTAGGTGTGTGGGTTTATATCTGGGCTGTCTATTCTCTTTCATTGATCCATATGTCTGTTTTTGTGCTAATACCATGCTGTTCTGATTACAGTAGCTTTGTAGTATTGTCTGAAGTCTGGGAGGGTTATGCCTCCTGGTTTGTTCTTTTTCCTTAGGACTGCTTTGGCAATTCTGGGCCATGACATTATATTCCATATAAATTTTAGGATTATATGTTCTAGTCCTGTGAGAACTGTCATGGATAATTTGATAGGGATCACATTAAATCTGTAAATTGCTTTAGATAATATGGCCATTTTAACAATATTAATTCTTCTAATCCAAGAGCATGGTATATCTTTACATTTCTTTAAATCATCTTCAATTTCCTTTATCAAAGTTTTTATACTTCTCAGCATATAAGTCACCTCCTTGGTCAGGTTTCTTTCTGAGTATTTTTTTTTTTGGGATGCAATTTTAAAAGGAATTTTTAAAAAAACTTTCCCTTTCTGACTTTTCATTGTTAGTGTTAAAAAATTCAACCAATTTCTGTATGTTAATCTTGTATCCTGCTACTTTGATGAATTTGTTTATCAGTTCTAGTAGTTTTTGTTTGGAGTCTTTATGGTTTCCTATATATAGTATCATGTCATCTGCATATAATGACAGCTTTATCTCTTCCAATTTTATTTCTTTTTCTTGTCTCATTGCTGTGGCTAGGACTTCCAATACTATGTTGAATAGAAGAGGCAAGAAAGGGCATAGTTGTCTTGTTCCAGATTTTAGTGGGAAGGCTTTCAGCTTTTCACTGTTGAATATTATGTTGGCTTTGGGTTTGTCATAAATGCCTTTTATTATGTTGAGATATGTTCCCTCTATATCCACTTTGGTAAGAGTTTTTATCATGAATGGATGTTCAATTTTCTCAAATGCTTTTTCTGTATCTATTGAGATGATCATGTGATTTTTGTCTTTTCTTTTGTTGATATGGTATATCACCTTGATTGATTTGCATATGTTGGACCATCCTTGTGACCCAGTGATGAATCCAACTTGATCGTGGTGTATGATCTTTTTTATGTGTTGTTGGATTCAGTTTGCTAATATTTTTTTTTTTTTTTTTTTTATTTTTGGCTGTGTTGGGTCTTCGGTTCGTGTGAGGGCTTTCTCCAGTTGCGGCAAGCGGGGGCCACTCTTCATCGCGGTGCGGGGACCGCTCTTCATCACGGTGCGCGGGCCTTTCTCTATCGCGGCCCCTCCCGTTGCGGGGCACAGGCTCCAGACACGCAGGCTCAGCAATTGTGGCTCACGGGCCCAGCTGCTCCGTGGCATGTGGGATCTTCCCAGACCAGGGCTCGAACCCGTGTCCCCTGCATTAGCAGGCAGATTCTCAACCACTGCGCCACCAGGGAAGCCCAGTTTGCTAATATTTTGTTGAGAATTTTTGCATCTATATCTGTCAAAGATTTTGGCCTGTAATTTTTTTTTTTTTTTGGTACTGTCTTTCTCTGGTTTTGGTATCAGGGTGATGGTGGCTTCATAGAATGACTTTGGGAGTATTCCCTCATCTTCAAACTTTTGGAATAGTTTGAGAATGACTGGTATAAGTTCTTCTTTGTATGTTTGGTAGATTTCCCCAGTAAAACCATCTGGTCCTGGACTTATGTTTGCAGGGAGTTTTTAAAATTACAGATTCTATTTCACTTCTAGTGATTGTTCTGTTCAAATTATCTATTTCTTCCTGATTCAGTTTTGGTGGGCTGTATGTTTCTAGAAATGTGTCCATTTCTTCTAGGTTGTCCAATTTGTTGGCATATAATTGTTCATAGTATTCTCTTATGGTTTTTTTGTATTTCTGTGGTTTTGGTTGTTATTTCTCTTCTTTCATTTCTTGTTTTTTCATTTGGGTCCTTCCTCTTTTCTTCCTGGTGAGCCTGGTCAGAGGTTTGTTGATTTTGTTTAACCTTTCAAAGAACCATCTCTTGGATTTATTGATGTTTTCTATTTTTTTAATCTCTATTTTATTCATTTCCTGTCTGATCTTTATTATTTCCTTCCTTTTGTTGACTTTAAGTTTTGTTTTTCTTTTTCTAATTCTTTTAGGTGGTAGGTTAGGTTGTTTATTTGAGATTTTTCTTGTTTTTTGAGGAAGGCCTGTATTGCTATGAATTTTCCTGTAAGAACTGCTTTTGCTGCATCCCATAGATTTTGTATAATTGTGGTTTCATTGTCATTTGTCTCAAGGTATTTTTAAATTTCCTCATTGATTTCATTGTTGACCCATTGGTTTTTTAGTAGCATGTTTGTTTAGTCTCCATGTAATTGTTATTTTCTCATTTTTCGTTGTGTGGTTGATTTCTAATTTCATGCCATTGTGGTCAGAAAAGATGCTTAAAATAATTTCCATCCTCTTAAATTTTTTAAGGTTTGTTTTGTTTCCTAGTATGTGGTCAATCCTAGAGAATGTTCCATGTGCGCTTGAAAAGAATGTGTATTCTGTTTTTTGGATGTACTGTCCTGAAAATATCAATGAAGTCTAAGTGTTCTATTGTATCATTTAGAATTTCTGTTGCCTTATTGATTTTCTGTCTGGAAGATCTGTCCACTGATGTGAGTGAGGTGTTAAAGGCTTCTACTATTATTTCTCCCTTTATGTCTGTTAGTGTTTGTTTTATGTATTTAGGTCCTCTTATATTTGGTCCATATATGTTAACGAGTGTAATATACTCTTTTGTATTGAGCCTTTTATCATTACATAGTGTCCTTTTTTAAAAATTGACATATAGTTGGTTTACAATGTTGTATTAATTTCTGCTCTACAGCAAAGTGATTCAGTTATATACATATGTATACATTTAAAAAATTATTTTCCATTATGGTGTATCACAGGATATTGAATATCATTCCCTGTGCTATACAGTAGGACCTTGTTTATCCATTCTATATATAGTAGTCTGCATCTGCTAACCACAAACTCCCAATCTATCCCTCCCCCATCTCCCCTCCCCCTTAGTTACCACAAGTCTGTTCTCTATGACTGTGAGTCTTTCTCTTTTGTAGGTAGGTTCTTTTGTGTCCTCCTTTGTCTTTCTTTTTGGCCTTTGTTTTAAAGTCTATTTTGCCTGATATGAGTATTGCTACCCCTGCTTTCCTGTCATTTCCATTTGCATGAAACATCTTTTTCCATCTCCTTACTTTCAATCTATGTGTGTCCTTTGCACTAAAGTGAGTCTCTTGTAGGCAGCATATTGTATGCTCTTGTTTTTTTGTAATCTAATCTGCCACTCTATGTCTTTGATTGGAGCATTTAGTCCACTGACATTTAAGGTAATTATTGATAGGTATGTATTTATTGCCATTTAAAAACTTGCTTTCCAGTTGATTTTGTATTTCTTCTTTGTTCCTTTCTTTTTCTTTTTGTTTTTCCTTTTGTGGTTTGATGGTTTTCTTTTGTATTTTGCTTGTGTTCTCTTCTTTTTGGTTTTTGTGAATCTATTGTATGTTTTTGATTTGTGGTTACCCTGTTTTTCAAGTATGTTAACCCACTATTATATCTACTTGCTTTAGACTGGTAGTCATATAATCTTAAGCACATTCCAAAAAAATCTACATTTTCTTATTCTACTCCCTGACATTTCATTATTTTTGATGTCCTCTTTTACATCTTCATGCTTATTCTTTTGCTGTTCATTGTAGTTTTCATTGCTTTAATAATTTTTTCTTTTATTTAAAAAAAATCTATGTACTGGCTTATTTAAGTGATTTACTTTCCAATTGTGATTTTCTCTTTCCTATAGATTCTTGCTTCTTTACTATTTAGAGAAGACCTTTCAATACTTCTTTTAGAATAGGTTTAGTATTGCTGAATTCTTTTAGTTTTGGCTCATCTGAGAAATTCTTCATCTGTCCTTCTATTGTAAATGATTATCTTGCTAGGTAGAGTATCCTAGGTTGCAGGTTTTTCCCTTTCAGGAGTTTGAATATATCTTGCCACTCCCTTCTGGCCGGTAACATTTCTGTAGAGAAATCAGCTGATAGCCTTGTAAGTAACTCTTTGTTTTTCCCTTGATGCCTTTAGAATCCTCTATTTATCTTTAACTTTTGCCATTTTAATTGTATGTCTTGGTATAGGTCTGTTTGGGTTCATATTCTTTGTGACCCCCAGTGCTTCCTGTATCTGAACACCAGTTTCCTTCTTTAGGTTTGGGAATTTTTCAGCCATAATTTCTTCAAATACTTTTTTGATCCCCTCTTCTCTTTCTTTTCCTTCTGAGATCCCTATTAAGCATGGATTGAGACACTTTATATTACCCCGTAAGTCTCATATATTGCTTTCATTTATTTATTTTTTATTCATCTCTCTGCTGTTTTGATTGGGTAATTTCCATTATTCTGTCTTATTCATTCTGCTATGCATTGCCTTTAGCTCAGCTTTTGTCTCAGCAAATGAATTTTCTAACTTTTATTGGCTCCTCCTTATGGTTTCTAGTTCCTTTTTACAGTAATCTATATTTCTGTCAATAGCCTTTCTTAATTCCTTCAGTATTTTCATTACCTCCTCTTTGAAATTGGTGTCTGTTAGACTGAAGAGGTCTGTTTCATTATTTGTTCCTTCAAGGGAATTCTCTTGGTCTTTTAAATTGGAGTGGTTCCTCTGCTTCTTCATTTTACTTATATTTCTCTGACTGTATAAGTTTAGGAGAAACTTATTTACTGTGGTCTTGGGGGAGTGTTTTATGTGGGAGCATCCCTGTGTAGCCTGTATGAGTCTAATATTTTTGGTGTGAGGGATGTTTTTAGTATGGATGCCTGCCATGTCTTTCCTCAGTGTTTTCTGGCTGTTATCCCCTTGATAGGTGGTGTGACTGGTGTGGTGACCAGAGCCTGCACTGGATATTGAGCGGGGCCTCCTCTTTGCTCTGTGGTTGTCATAGCCCTGTTGGGGGCAGGGTCTGCTCCTAAGTTTTGGAGTAGACACCTTCAGATCCATTTCTGAACTGTAGCATGAGGTAGGTGGGGCTTGAGTGCTCCCGCTGGGAGAGGCGCCACTGAGTATTCCTCTGCAGGAGCTGTCCACTGGGAAGTGCACTCTTTGGTGTCACCTGTCACCTGTCATGCAGGCTCACAGAGTACACTGATTTTGACACTGCCCTTGACCCCTCCTCAGCTGTGATAATTCAGGCAGTCGGACCAGGTGTCCCTAAGGCACTGTGCTCACAAAGTCCCTAGCGCACATCTGTTGGCACAGAACTGCTGAGGTCAGGCATTGGGATATCCTTAGTCATGCACCTGGACCCACCATGGGAGCTACTGAGTCAGCCCAGACCCTGACCCCGCATCTGTGTTCTCGCATGGCAAAGCCCACAGCCACAATTGCTGGACCTACCCCAGCAAAGGGAGCACCTATAATCCACTCGGATGTCCTTTTGGCACTGAGTTTACAAAGCTGCCTGCAACACGTATATTCATGGATCACACAGCTGCTGGGACACTCAGGTTTCAGCCCTGCTTCCAAAGTTGTGCAGTCCCTGGGGACTGGCTCAGATTTCAGCTTTGCCTCTGCATGTGGGCAACCCACCAGCCCTTGTGTGCTCCCAGAGCTCGTAGAGGCAGAGTTGTGCCCTTTGTGAGCATTCTGTGAGTGAGGCTACTGTGGTGGGAGCCCCCAACCCCTCCCTTCAAGTGCACATGTTAATAATGGGGTTTCAGTGGTGGACCTGGGCTCCTTCCTGTGCACACCCCTGATTGTGTCTTGGACCACACTCCAGGCCCTTCAAGTTGTCTCTCTGCAGCCAACCCCAGTCCTTTCTCTGGGTCTGTCCTCTGAAGCCCAAGTTTCAGCCCCCAGTCTCCTGCACACACCAGTAGACCTGTGTCTTGGGCTGGGGAGTGTAGGAAAGTGGCCTCTGTGCTGCTCTCTCTGTTCTGACTGCTGCAAGCTGGCTGCTCTGCTCTCCTCTGAGCCTCTGAAGCTCCCTTTCTGTCCCATCTGATCTCCCCACTGGTGAAGAGGTTTCCCAGGATGAGGGAACTTTTCCTCTTTCACAGCTCCCTTCCAAGGATGCAGGCCCCATCCTGATTCCTTTTTATTTCTTTTATCCTACTGGTTATGTGGTGATCATTCTTGCCATTTTGGTTTTATGAGATCTCTGCCAGCCTTCAGCAGCTATTCTGTGAAAATTGTTCCACGTGTAGATGTATTTTTCATGTATTTGTGGGAAGAGGTGAGCTCCACATCCTTCTCTTCTGCCATCTTGATCTGGCTCCAATTTTCTCTAAGTCTTGAGTAAAATCTTTGAACCTCTTTGAGTAATCAATTATTTCTGGGAAATGTGAGAACATAATATTGCCAAATTTGAAAGTAGATGTTTCTTGATTTTCATCATCTTTTCTCTTACATTCACTTATCACTGATCCATTTACAAGAGAAAGAATGGGATACAAGAATTATAGGAATACATCATCTAATTGCTCAGCAAGCCTGGGGATATTTCTCATTCTCATCTAACTCTCCATCTCCACTGTTTTTACCTTAGTTCAGACCCTCATCATTCCTCATGTAGAATATTGCTTCAGCCTCCTAACTGCACCTTCTGTACAATCTCATCCCTTCCTAATCCATTTTCCATACTACTGCCAGAGGGGTCTTTCTATTGCACAGAGCACATCTTGTAATTTCACTGCTTAAAATCCATTAATACTTTCAATTGTTTATGGGATAAAGTACTCATTTTTTAATAAACATGTAAGGTTCTCCCTAGGCTGATTTCTATGTAACTCTCCAGGCTGTTGTTTTAAAATCTCTGGGCACTTTATTTCAGAGCAACTTATCCTTTCCAGAATTGCAGCTTCATAACTTGGATGCCTGGTAGACACCTACTTAAGACTCAGTTCAAGTATCTCTTGTTACCTTTTCTCTAGAAAAACTTTCTGGATTCTTCCCCAACACAGGGGACTTATTACCTCTTTCTTTAAGTCTCTATTCTACAACGTTGCATATGTCTATCAGAGAATGTAAAGTGCTTTTTTGTTTATTTTTCTACTTCCCCTTCTCACACTCCTTGAATGGTATCCTAAGTCTTATTAATCTCTAGATCTCCAACACCTAGCACAGTGCCTGGCACAGAGTGGACACCCAATGAATGCTGAGAGAGATAATGAGAAACAGCAGAAACCCTGTGCTGGAACTCTTTGAATATTGAATCTGGCAGAAATAGATTAGGAACACCAGCCAGATGTTGTTTTTAAGGGTTCTGTTTTTAGCACGTAAATGAAAATTTCATTTTGAAGTACAAGTCTAATTTGGGAACCAGAATACAGTTGTAGAGCTTCACAAGATTACATATGTAAATTCCCCAAAGGCTGATCTATCATCATGCCTTCCTAAAACAGTGCAGTCTGTGTGGAAGGAGAATGGTCTCCAAGTCTGCATCCCAGACTTCTTGCTCCTTGAGCCCTCCGCCTACCTCATTCAGTTACCATCACGTGACCTACTGTGCTCAAATCTTCACCACAGAGGCAGCTTTCGCCTTTTCTCTCTGTGAAAATGCCCTAAGCTCTGAGCCTCAAGGCTAGGTTGTACCCTGTCCTACTTCATATCCTTCAGGGGCAGGGTTTTACTGTGTTCAGGATACAATCTAACCTTCTTATGCCACACAAGGCCTTCCTTCTATTTCCTGTCTCCCTCTCCAGACTCTCACCTTGTTCCTCCATACAGTGTCTTCCTGTAACTTCTTTACTTGGCTAATTTTTACATATATATATATATATATATATTTTTAACATCTTTATTGGAGTATAATTGCTTTACAATGGTGTGTTACTTTCTGCTTTATAAAAAAGTGAATCAGCTATACATATACATATATCTCCTCACTCTTGCGTTTCCCTCCCACACTCCCTATCCCACCCCTCTAGGAGGTCAAAAAGCATCAGGCTGATCACCTTGTGCTATGTACCTGCTTCCCACTAGTTATCTATTTGACATTTGGTAGTGTATAAATGTCAATGCCACTCTCTCACTTCGTCTAAGCTTACCCTTCCCCCTCCTTGTGTCTTCAAGTCCATTCTCCACATCTACGTCTTTATTCCTGTCCTGCCCCTAGGTTCTCCAGAATTTTTATTTTTAACATCTTTATTGAGGTATAATTGCTTTACAATGGTGTGTTAGTTTCTGCTTTATAACAAAGTGAATCAGTTATACGTATACATATATCCCCATATTGCCTCCCCCTTGCGTCTCCCTCCCACCCTCCCTATCCCACCCCTCTAGGTGGTCACAAAGAACCAAGCTGATCTCCCTGTGCTCTGCAGCTGCTTCCCACTAGCTATCTATTTTACATTTGGTAGTATATATAAGTCCATGCCACTCTCTCACTTCGTCCCAGCTTACCTTTCCCCCTGCCTGTGTCCTCAAATCCATTCTCTATGTCTGTGGCTTTATTCCTGTCCTGCCCCTAGGCTCTTCAGAACCATTTTTTTTTAGATTCCACATATATATGTTAGCATATGGTATTTGTTTTTCTCTTTCTGACTTACTTCACTCTGTATGACAGACTCTAGGTCCATCCAACTCACTACAAATAACTCAATTTCGTTTCTTTTTATGGCTAATATTCCATTGTATATATGTGCCACATCTTCTTTGTCCATTCATCTGTCGATGGACACTTAAGTTGCTTCCATGTCCTGGCTATCGTAAATAGTGCTGCAATGAACATTGTGGTACATGACTCTTTTTGAATTATGATTTTCTCAGGGTATGTGCCCAGTAGTGGGATTGCTGGGTTATATGGTAGTTTTATTTTTACTTTGTTAAGGAACCTCCATACTGTTCTCCATAGTGGCTGTTTCAATTTACATCCCCACCAACAGGGCAAGAGGGTTCCCTTTTCTCCACATCCTCTCCAGCATTTATTGTTCATAGATTTTTTGATGATGGCCATTCTGACTGGCGTGTGGTGTTACCTCATTGTAGTTTTTTTTTTTTTAACATCTTTATTGGAGTATAATTGC
Source organism: Balaenoptera acutorostrata (assembly GCF_949987535.1). NCBI lineage: Eukaryota > Metazoa > Chordata > Mammalia > Artiodactyla > Balaenopteridae > Balaenoptera > Balaenoptera acutorostrata. The sequence goes on along the minus strand of NC_080064.1, from coordinate 41,821,143 downwards.
TTTACAATGGTGTGTTAGTTTCTGCTTTATAACAAAGTGAATCAGTTATATATATACATATGTTCCCATATCTCTTCCCTTTTGCATCTCCCTCCCTCCCACCCTCCCTATCCCACCCCCTAGGTGGTCACAAAGCACTGAGCTGATCTCCCTGTGCTATGTGGCTGCTTCCCACTATCTATCTATTTTACGTTTGATAGTGTATATATGTCCATGCCACTCTCTCACTTTGTCACAGCTTACCCTTCCCCCTCCCCATATCCTGAAGTCCATTCTCTAGTAGGTCTGTGTCTTTATTCCCATCTTACCACTAGGTTCTTCATGAGCTTTTTTTTTTTTCCCCTTTAGATTCCATATATATGTGTTAGCATACTGTATTTGTTTTTCTCTTTCTGACTTACTTCACTCTGTATGACAAACTCTAACTCCATCCACCTCACTACAAATAACTCAATTTCGTTTATTTTTATGGCTGAGTAATATTCCATTGTATATATGTGCCACATCTTCTTTATCCATTCATCCAATGATGGACACTTAGGTTGCTTCCATGTCCTGGCTATTGTAAATAGAGCTGCAATGAACATTTTGGTACATGACTCTTTTTGAATTATGGTTTTCTCAGGGTATATGCCTAGTAGTGGGATTGCTGGGTCGTATGGTAGTTCTAGTTTTAGTTTTTTAAGGAACCTCCATACTGTTCTTCATAGTGGCTGTATCAATTTACATTCCCAACAACAGTGCAAGAGTGTTCCCTTTTCTCCACACCCTCTCCAGCATTTATTGTTTCTAGATTTTTTGATGATGGCCATTCTGACTGGTGTGAGATGATAATCTCATTGTAGTTTTGATTTGCATTTCTCTAATGATTAATGATATTGAGCATTCTTTCATGTGTTTGTTGGCAATCTGTATATCTTCTTTGGAGAAATGTCTCTTTAGGTCTTCTGCCCATTTTTGGATTGGGTTGTTTGTTTTTTTGTTATTGAGCTGCATGAGCTGCTTGTAAATCTTGGAGATTAATCCTTTGTCAGTTGCTTCATTTGCAAATATTTTCTCCCATTTTGAGGGTTGTCTTTTCGTCTTGTTTATGGTTTCCTTTGCTATGCAAAAGCTTTTAAGTTTCATTAGGTCCCATTTTTGCTTTTATTTCCATTTCTCTAGGAGGTGGGTCAAAAAGGATCTTGCTGTGATTTATGTCATAGAGTGTTCTGCCTATGTTTTCCTCTAAGTGTTTTATAGTGTCTGGCCTTACATTTAAGTCTTTAATCCATTTTGAGTTTATTTTTGTGTACAGTGTTAGGGAGTGTTCTAATTTCATTCTTTTACATGTAGCTGTCCAGTTTTCCCAGCACCACTTGTTGAAGAGGTTGTCTTTTCTCCATTTTATATTCTTGCCTCCTTTAACAAAAATAAGGTGATCATATGTGCATGGGTTTATCTCTGGGCTTTCTATCCTATTCCATTGATCTATATTCCTGTTTTTGTGCCAGTACCATACTGTCTTGAATACTGTAGCTTTGTAGTGTAGTCTGACGTCTGGGAGCCTGATTCTACCAGCTCCGTTTTTCTTCTCAAGATTGCTTTGGCTATTCAGGGTCTTTTGTGTTTCCATACAAATTGTGAATTTTTTTGTTCTAGTTTTGTGAAAAATGCCAGTGGTAGTTTGATAGGGATTGCACTGAATCTGTAGATTGCTTTGGGTAGTAGAGTCATTTTCACAATGTTGATTCTTCCAATCCAAGAATATGGTGTATCTCTCCATCTGTTTGTATAATTTTTAATGTCTTTCAGCAGTGTCTTATAGTTTTCTGCATACAGGTCTCTTGTCTCCTTAAGCAGGTTTATTCCAGGGTGTTTTATTCTTTTTGTTGCAATGGTAAATGGGAGTGTTTCCTTAATTTCTCTTTCAGATTCTTCATCATTAATGCATAGGAATGCAAGAGATTTCTGTGCATTAATTTTGTATCCTGCTACTTTACCAAATTCATTGATTAGCTCTTGTCGTTTTCTGGTAGCATCTTAAGGATTCTCTATGTATAGTATCATGTCATTTGCAAACAGTGACAGCTTTACTTCTTCTTTTCCAATTTGGATTCCTTTTATTTCTTTGTCTTCTCTGATTGCTGTGGCTAACACTTCCAAAACTATGTTGGATAATAGTGGTGAGAGTGGACAAACTTGTCTTGTTCCTGATCTTAGTGAAAATGATTTCAGTTTTTCACCATTGAGTATGGTGCTGGCTGTGGGTTTGTCATATATGGCCTTTATTATGTCGAGGTAAGTTTCCTCAGTGTCTACTTTCTGGAGGGTTTTTATCATAAATTGGTGTTGAATTTTGTCAAAAGCTTTTTCTGCATCTATTGAGATAATCATATGGTTTTTCTCATTTAATTTGTTAATATAGTGTATCACATTGATTGATTTGCTTATATTCAAGAATCCTTGCATTCCTGGCATAGACACCACTTGATCATGGTGTATGATCCTTTTAATGTACTGTTGCATTCCGTTTGCTAGTATTTTGTGGAGGATTTTGCATGTATGTTCATCAGTGATATTGGTCTGTAGTTTTCTTTCTTTGTGACATATTTGTCTGGTTTTGGTATCTGGGTGATGGTGGCCTCATAGAATGAGTTTGGGAGTGTTCCTCCCTCTGCTATATCTTGGAAGAGTTTGAGAAGGATAGGTGTTAGCTCTTCTCTAAATGTTTGAAAGAATTCGCCTGTGAAGCCATCTGGTCCTGGGCTTTTGTTTGTTGGAAGATTTTAAATCACAGTCTCAATTTCAGTGCTTGTGATTGGTCTGCTTGTATTTTCTATTTCTTCCTGGTGCAGTTTCAGGAGGTTGTGCTTTTCTAAGAATTTGTCCATTTCTTCCAGGTTGTCCATTTTATTGGCATAGAGTTGCTTGTAGTAATGATCCTTTGTATTTCTCATGATCCTTTGTATTTCTGCAGTGTCAGTTGTTACTTCTCCTTTTTCATTTCTAATTCTATTGATTTGAGTCTTCCCCCTTTTTTTCTTGATGAGTCTGGCTAATGGTTTATCAATTTTATTTATCTTCTCAAAGAATCAGCTTTTAGTTTTATTGACCTTTGCTATTGTTTCCTTCATTTCTGTTTCATTTATTTCTGATCTAACTTTTATGATTTCTTTCCTTCTGCTAGCTTTGGGTTTTTTTTGTTCTTCTTTCTCTAATTGTTTTAGGTGTAAGGTTAGGTTGTTTATTTGAGATGTTTTTTGTTTCTTGAGGTAGGATTGTATTGTTATAAACTTCCCTCTTAGAACTGCTTTTGCTGCATCCCATACGTTTTGGGTCATTGTGTTTTCATTGTCATATGTTTCTAGGTATTTTTTGATTTCCTCTGATTTCTTCCATGATCTCTTGATTATTTAGTAGTGTATTGTTTAGCCTCCATGTGTTTGTATTTTTTACAGATTTTTTTCCTGTAATTGATATGTAGTCTTATAGCGTTGTGGTCAGAAAAGATACTTGATATGATTTCAATTTTCCTAAATTTACAAAGGCTTGATTTGTGACCCAAGATATCGTCTATCCTGGAGAATATTCCATGATCACTTGAGAAGAAAATGTATTTTGTTGTTTTCGCATGGAATGTCCTATAAATATCAATTAAGTCCATCTTGTTTAATGTATCATTTAAAGCTTGTGTTTCCTTATTTATTTTCATTTTGCATGATATGTTCATTGGTGAAATTGGGGTGATAACGTCTCCTACTATGATTGTGTTACTGTCGATTTCCCCTTTTATGGATATTAGCATTTGCCTTAAGTATTGAGGTGCTCCTATGTTGGGTGCATAAATATTTACAGTTGTTATGTCTTCTTCTTGGATTGATTCCTTGATCATTATGTAGTGTCCTTCTTTGTGTCTTGTAATAGTCTTTATTTTAAAGTCTATTTTGTCTGATATGAGAATTGCTACTCCAGCTTTCCTTTGATTTCCATTTGCATGGAATATCTTTTTTCATCCCTTCACTTTCAGGCTGTATGTATCCCTAGGTCTAAAGTGGGTCTCCTGTAGACAGCATATATATGGGTCTTGTTTTTGTATCCATTCAGCCAGTCTATGTTTTGGTTGGAGCATTTAATCCATTTACATTTAAGGTAGTTATCGATATGTATGTTTCCTTTACCATTTTCTTAATTGTTTTGGGTTTGTTATTGTATGACTTTTCCTTATCTTGAGTTTCCTGCCTAGAGAAGTTCCTTTAGCATTTGTTGTAAAGCTGGTTTCCTGGTGCTGAATTCTCTTAGCTTTTGCTTGTCCATAAAGGTTTTAATTTCTCCGTCAAATGTGAATGAGATCCTTGCTGGGTAGAGTAATCTTGGTTGTAGGTTTTTCCCTTTCATCACTTTAAATATTTCCTGCCACTCCTTTGTGGCTTGCAGAGTTTCTGCTGAAATATCAGCTGTTAACCTTATGTATATTCCCTTGTATGTTATTTGTTGTTTTTCCCTTACTGCTTTTAATATTTTTTCTTTGTAGTTAATTTTTGAGAGTTTGATTATAAGGGTCTTGGTGTGTTTCTCCTTGGATTTATCGTGTATGGGACTGTCTGTGCTTCCTGGACTTGGGTGGCTATTTCCTTTCCCATATTAGGGAAGTTTTCAACTATAGTCTCTTCAAATATTTTCTCAGTCCCTTTCTTTTTCTCTTCTTCTGCTGCGACCCCTATAATTCAAAAATTGGTTCATTTAATGTTGTCCCAGTGGTCTCTGAAACTCTCCTGTATTCTGTTCATTCTTTTTTCTTTATTCTACTCTGCAGTAATTATTTCCACTATTTTATCTTACAGATCACTTATCTGTTTTTCTGCCTCAGTTATTTTGCTATTGATTCCTTCTAGAGAATTTTTAATTTCATTTATTGTCTTTTTCATCATTGTCTGTTTGCTCTTTAGTTCTTCTAGGTCCTTGTTAAACATTTCTTTTATTTTCTCCATTCTATTTCCAAGATTTTGGATCATCTTTACTATCATTACTCTGATTTCTTTTTCAGGTAGACTGCCTATTTCCTCTTCATTTGTTTGGTTTGGTCGGTTTTTTCCTTGCTTCTTCATCTGCTGTGTGTTTCTGTGTCTTCTCATTTTCTTAATTTACTGTGTTTGGCTTCTCCTTTTTGCAGGCTGCCAGTTCGTTGTTCCCATTGATTTTGGTGTCTGCCCCCAGTGGCTAAGGTTAGTTCTGTGGGTTGTGCAGGTTTCCTGGTGAAAGGGATTGGTGTGTGTGTTCTGGTGGATGAGGCTGGATCTTGTCTTTTTGGTGGGCAGGACTGCCTCCAGTGGTGTGTTTTGGGGTGTCTGTGACCTTATTATGATTTTAGGCAGCCTCTCTGCTGATTGGCAAGGCTGTGTTCCTCTCTTGCTAGTTGTTTGACATATGGTGTCCAGCACTGTAGCTTGCTTGCTGTTTAGTGGACCTGGGTATTAGCGTTGAGCTGGAGATTTCTGGTGGACCAACCAGAGCTTTCGCCATTTGATATTGCATGGAGCCAGGAGGTCTCTGGTGGACCAATGTCCTGAACTCGTTTCTCCCACCTCAGAGGCACAGGCCTGACACCCGGCCAGAACACGAAGACCTGTCAGCCACACGGCTGAGAAGAAAAGGAATAAAATAAGAAAGAAAGAAAAAATCAATAAATAAAATTAAGTTATTAAAATAAAAACTAAAAAGAAATTAAAAAGTAATAAAAAAAAGAAAGAAGGAAAGAAAGAAGACAGCAACCAAACCAAAAAGCAAATCCACCAATTATAAGAAGTGCTAAAAAGTATACTAAAAAAGCCCCCCCCAAAAAAACAACGAAAAAAAACCAGACAGACAGAACCCTAGGAGAAATGGTAAAAGCAGAGCTATACAAAGTCACACAAAGAAGCATATACATACACCCTCACAAAAAGGGAAGAAGGAAAAAAAACTACATATTAAAAAAGAAAAGGAAGAGAGCAACCAAATCAATAAACAAATCTACCAATGATAATAAACTTTAAATACTAAACTAAGATAGACATAAAGCCAGAAACAAATTAGATGCGGAAAGCAAATCGCAAGTCTACGGTTGCTCCCAAATTCCACCGCCTCAGTTTTGGAATGATTCGTTATCTATTCAGGTATTCCAGAGATGCAGGGTTCATGAAGTTGATTGTGGAGATTTAATCTGATGCTCCTGAGGCTGCTGGGAGAAATTTCCCTTTCTCTTCTTTGTTCACACAGCTCCTGGCATTCAGTTTTGGATTTGCTCCCGGCTCTGCGTGTAGGTCGCCTGAGGGCATCTTTTCTTCACTCAGACAGGACGGGGTTAAAGTAACAACTGATTAGGGGGCTCTGGCTCACTCAGGCCGGGGAGAGCGAGGGGTACGGAATGCGGGGCAAGCCTGTGACAGCAGAGGCCGATGTGACGTTGCAACAGCCTGAGTCGTGCCTTGTGTTCTCCCAGGGAAGTTGTCCCTGGATCATGGGACTTTGGCAGTAGCAGGCTGCACAAGCTCCCACGAGGGGAGGTGTGGATAGTGACCTGTGCTTGCACATAGGCTTCCTGGTGGTTGCAGCAGCAGCCTTAGCGTTTCATGCCCGTCTCTGGGGTCTGCACTGATAGCTGCTGCTCGCGCCCATCTCTGGAGTTCATTTAGGTAGTACTCTGAATCCGCTCTCCTTGCGCACCCTGAAACGATGGTCTCTTGCCTCTTAGGCAGTTCTACACTTTTTCCCGGGCTCCCTCCCAGCTAGCTGTGGCTCACTAGCCCCCTTCAGGCTGTGTTCACGCAGCCAACCCCAGTCCTCTCCCTGGGATCTGACCTCTGAAACCAGAGACTCAGCTCCCAGCCCCCACCCGCCCTGGCGGGTGAGCAGAGAAGCCTCTCAGTCCAGTGAGTGCTGGTCGGCACTGATACTCTGTGCGGGAATCTCTCTGCTTTGCCCTCTGCACCCCTGTTGCTGCTCTCTCCTCCATGGCTCCGAAGCTTCCCCACCACCACCCCCGTCTCCGCCAGTGAAGGGGCTTCCTAGTGTGTGGAAACTTTTCCTCCTTCCCAGCTCCCTCCCAGAGGGGTAGGTCCCATCCCTATCCTTTTGTCTCTGTTAATTTTTTCTTTTGCCCTACCCAGGCACGTGTGGAGTTTCTTGCCTTTTGGGAAGTTTGAGGTCTTCTGCCAGCATTCAGTAGGTGTTCTGTAGGAGTTGTTCCACATGTAGATGTATTTCTGATGTATTTGTGGGGAGGAAGGTGATCTCCACGTCTTACTCCTCTACCATCTTGAGGGTCTCCTCTACATATATATATATATTTTTTTTTATAAAGATTTATTTATTGATTGATTGATTGATTGATTGCTATGTTGGGTCTTCGTTTCTGTGCTAGGGCTTTCTCCAGTTGCGGCGAGCGGGGACCACTCTTCATTGCGGTGCGCGGGCCTCTCACTGTCGCGGCCTCTCTTGTTGCGGGGCACAGGCTCCAGACGCGCAGGCTCAGTAATTGCGGCTCACGGGACTAGTTGCTCCGCGGCATGTGGGATCCTCCCAGACCAGGGCGCGAACCCATGTCCCCTGCATTAGCAGGCAGATTCTCAACCACTACGCCACCAGGGAAGCCCTCTACATATATTTTTAAGGTTGTTCAGGAAGCCTTCTGTGAGGGAAGTTTAGACATTGCTTCTTTGTGCTCTTGTGTAATACCTTGAGGTTACCTCACATTTCTAATATTTATCACATTATACTATGATGCAGTGGTTTACTGGTTTGCCTCTCCCAGTAATATCCTTGATGGAAAGGAATTAAAAAATTTTTTATTTTTGTTACCAGAACCTAACATAGTGTGTGCATAGTAATCATAAATAAATGCTTTGTTAAATAAATTAATAACCCTATACCCATAGCCCAGGAGGTAATGAAAAATATTGCTCCTACTTGGTATGGAATAGAAGAATATATTTTTAAAAATTCTTTTTCAATTGAAATTTCAATTCAACAACTATTTATTAAAATTGCTCTATATCAGGCATGTTTTAGCTCTACAGTGTATGCAGGTGTCTTTATTAATAGCAGTAAAATAATATATAGTACTCTGCACTATGACTAACACATAAAGGGAAAGTTAGTGTTTAAGTGACTGGTTGGGAAGTGGATATTAAGGCATATGAAATTAGCTGTAATAAAAAACAGAAAAGGTATAATGAGAGTCCAGGTAAGAGCAAGGGAGGGAGATCATTTACTGTAAAATGTTGGGGAATTGGATGCAAACTACTGTTTCAGAGAAAAATGGGCCAGCCATTACTTTTAAAAGGCTATAGAATTAAAATAGAGAAGTCCAAGACCATAGCTTGCTGAATTGGGCCTCATCCATGGTCATACACTTAAAAAGTAGCCAAGCAAGGATTCAGCCTTAGGGCCATATTTTTCCAAACTCCATGGCACCAAACTATACTGTCTGTACTGAATTTTTTCCTTCTTACAGAAATAGAACATTTTTTCATTATATGTCTTATTATTTTCAGTATAGCCCTTAGCTAGATGGTCAGTTTTTTGAGAGTGTTATTGTTAATTATTAGTATATCCTTATTCTTTTATTGAGTGATAGATTGATTCACAGCTTATTTATCTTATACGTTCTCCTTAGTTCTTGCACAAGATAAGGTGGGTGAAAAATAGATCTTCGATGCATGTGTGGTAATCAAAATATTCTGTGATTGATTGTAGCTTAACAAATCTAGACATCTTATTTGTATTGTAGATACATGTGCCTAGAGAGAATTAGGATATGTGTATTTAGGAAATTATTTTTTTTTACATTTTTGTTTTATTGAGTCCTTGAAGTATATCTTGTAAATATATTTGCAATGAGAACAAACATGCTATTTTATAAAATGCTAGGAAGAAGCTATTTAGTCGGTACTAGTTCACTGAGATTAAAGTCCCGAAATGAATAGGTTCTCTTTCTTAAAACACCCTCAAGTAGGAATTTTAGATTTACTTTCCTGACTCAGAATTTGTGGGTTAAGTCTCATCTTCAATGTAATTTTCTCTCAAAATGATGAAGCCTTGGAAATATGGCTTTAAATTTTTTTTTTTTTTTTTTTTTTATTTATGGCTGTGTTGGGTCTTCGTTTCTGTGCGAGGGCTTTCTTCTAGTTGTGGCAAGCGGGGACCACTCTTCATCGCGGTGCGCGGGCCTCTCACTATCGCGGCCTCTCTTGTTGCGGAGCACAGGCTCCAGACGCGCAGGCTCAGTAACTGTGGCTCACGGGCCCAGTTGCTCCGTGGCATGTGGGATCTTCCCAGACCAGGGCTCGAACCCGTGTCCCCTGCACTGGCAGGCAGATTCTCAACCACTGCGCCACCAGGGAAGCCCGAAATATGGCTTTATAATAGAACTTTTGACAGATCCTTTTAACTGCATGTCATTTATACATAGAGGTAATTTGTTACCTCTTCCAAGGTGTTTGTGCCCGAGAGGTGGAATTCATGTTCTGTATAAAGGTCAGTTTTAATTAATAAGCTGCTTTCTTCATTTTTGACCAATATGAATTGCTTGTAACTTTTGTGTAAAGTAGTTTTCCATGCAAAAATAAAACAAATTGAGCCTTTGTCACATCCATCATCAGCATAACTGACTTAAATGTCAAAAATTCTATGTAGCCCCAGAGTTTATTTCTAGTGCCTCAGCAGGCCTATTTATTAGAGTAAAATATTATGTGATGTAATTATCATATCATTTCATTGGGTACATCTATACATATATATCTTTGTTTTTCCTTCCACAAAATATGTTCATAATTTTTATTGCTAAATATTTGTTATCCATGTAGTATTTTTAAAGGCATGTAAATAATAATATTAATAGGATTAGATCTTTTATTCCATTAAAGGTAAACCACAATTATTTTATTTTCTCTTTTGTCTCTAACTTCCTTAATTTGAAAAAATTCATTGTGTTACTGTCTCTATGTTTGGAGACAAATATTCTACACACTATAATAAGGGTGTTTTATAGTCTGTAATTTAATTGGATGCTACCGTATTCAGTGTTTACTTCAAAGAACAGACTTTTGGTAAGGCATTCTTTATGAATTTCTATTTAAATTATGCCTTTCCTTTTCTGAATCCTCCCTTATACTTTATAATAGAATTGAATCTTTTATTCTTTTGTTAAATACATTTCTTTGAAGATACAGGTGTCTTACTAAGAATGATGGTAATAATGATAATGAGGGTGATAATAGTTATAACCAACTACTTATTGAGTAAATGCTATGTTCTAAGTGATTTACCTATATTTTCTGTACCCTTCAGAACAACATAAACAATCTCTAAGTGAGACTTAAGGAGATTATGTTAAATTACTTAATAAGGGTTATACTGCATATATATCTGAGTTAGATGGATTCAATCTCAGCTGTCTGTGACTTTGAAATCTAAATTCTTACTACTAATTCATGCTGCTCTAACTAAATGTGAGGGTATTTTAAAATAAGAGTAGACTTTGGGTTAAAAAATCTGGGTGAAACAGCTATATGGCTAGCATTAAAATGCACACGTAAAGAAATTAGAAGTTATTATTCAATAAGAACAATGATTTCATTATTCCATGCCACCTTGGATTATTTTATACTACTGTAAATGCCATTCTTTTTAATGGTTTTATATACATTCATAGTGTTATTGAGATATTTCTCTGAGAATAATAAATTTGCATTTCCCCCATTGTGCCCTTAAATGATCAAGCATTATATTGTATTAACATTATGGACTGTAGTATCCCCGCCCCAGTCACCCTTTCTGTCTTTATGTCAGTATATGTAGGGTTTATGGTGTCTTCCTTTCTTTAACTATTTGGTCTCATTATATCACAACTGTTTATCTTAGTAAACTGTAGATATAAAGATTCTGTTTGTTCTTTTGATGAATATCATATATTCCCTGTGCTTTCAATAGACAAACAAAAACCAATATTCAATATTGAAATCAAATTTAGCTCCTAAAAGTTCTTTTTTATTTCAGTAAATCAATGACTATTTGTAGGTTACTGATGTTGTGCCAAGCATTGTGTCATACCTGGGGTGGAGGGAGAAAGTGGTGATAAAAAGAAAAGACATTAGATTCTTCCGATGAGAAACCACAATCACTAGGAGTAAAAAGACACATATAATGAATACATAGTAAATCAATAATAAAAAGATAAATATGTTTTGAGGAATAAACAAGATGCTGTGGCAATGTAGAGGAACATTCATTGCTGGGGAAGAGGACTTCCTATCATTCTAGAGGACTGTCATTGCTTGGGGAAGTCAGATAAGACTTCCTAGAGGAGATAACATTTCACATAGGTCTACAGGACGAGTAGGATTTCTCCACAAGGAAAAACAGGGATATGCATATATCTAGGCATATGGAAAACATAATAAAGAGTTCCAATGTTTGCATTTGTGTGAGAATCACTGTAATCACAACTGCTACAAATATTAACTGATATAGGAGTGTTGTATTAGCAAATCAGTTACAATGAATGATAATGCTGTTGGTGACATGATTTTCTAAAATGGTGATACTTCAGGATGAAATTATGAACAAATCAATTGTAGTCTTTCCTTGATTTACATGTTAGACAGTTCCTTGGAAAAATGAGTGTTTATTAAAGCCATACAAAATGCTTTGCATGTGTAAAACAGTTAGGTTCTAAGCTCACATAATTATAACTAAGATTTTTACATACATGGATATCTGTATACATGAATATATGAATATATCTGACATTCGGAAGTCATACAGGACTTTTCTCTACTTTGCACTACATCTAGCATCCCTGGTCTCTACCACTCAAGTGCCATCAGTGCTCTTTCAATTATGAAAACAAACAAACAAAAATGCCTCAACAAATTTCCAAAATACCCCTGGGAATACTGCTCACAATGATAACCAACTCAACAGAATAATTAAAATAAGAATAGAACTAACAAAAGTTGTTAGAAAGAGAAGTGGAGAATAATGTACACAAACTATTTCCTTATCTTTCATATAAGAGTTTCAATAGATACTGTTTGATGTTGATAAATTAAGATATAGAGGAATAAAGATATTGTGTGGAATAATACCTGAGAAAGTAAAAACAGAAGTGGTTAAGAGCATTTTCATCTAGGAAATGAGAACAGGGTTTGAGGGGTATGAGTCATTGGATAATTTTACTTTATATATATGTATATATGTATATATATGTATATTTATGTAAAATCTCCATCTATATATATGGATTAATTCTGTGACATGAAAATCAATTCTTGCTCTTTCACTTTTAAACATTTAAAAATAATCTTTTTGGGATATAGTTTACATATAATGAAATGTACCTATTTTTACTGTACAATTTAATAGTTTTGGCAAATATATAATATACACCCATGTGACCTCCACCATCATCATACATATATATGAGGTCCATTTTTTTCCCTAAAGAGCTGTCCAGTTCTTCAAGCACTATTTGTTTTATAAACTGTTCTTTCCATATTAAATTATCATTACACCTTTGTTGAAACTTAATTGACCGTATGTATGTGGATGTATTTCTTCACCCTGTATTCTGGTCCACTGATTTATATGACTTTCCTGAAGTCTTGTTATCATGTAAGTTCTTCAACTCTTATTTTTCAAAATCATATTGACTATTTCAGGCCCTTTGAGTTTCCATATAAATTTTAGAGTCAGTTTGTTGATTTCTAGAAAAAGTACTGCTGAGATTTTGATTGGTATGGCATTGGATCTAGAGACCAATTTTTGGAAAGTTGTCACCTTAACAATAATGAGTTCTCTAATCCATGAACATGGTATACCTTGCCATTTAATTGGGTCTTCCTTAATATCCATCAGCAATTTTTTTTTTTAGTTTTCAGTATACAGTTCTTATATATAATTTGTTAACTTAAGGCTGGGTATTTTGTGTTTTTGATGGTCTTACAAATGGCACTGTGTTTCAAATTTCATTTTCCAGTTGTTCGTGGCTAGTACCTTTCTGGGATCTCTACTTAATGCCCTGAGTTTTCAACATGGATTCTCCATTCTGGATGTTTGCATCTTGAATGTTTCCCAGCCCTGTGCACGTTGGAAATTGTTAATCTACAGCTTCCTAGTCACTCTTTGTCTGGTCTCATGGAGTTTCACTGTACATGGCTTTGCATTCAGACAAGGTCTTAAGCAGGTATTCTGTAGAATTTTGGTGCTCTGGCTCTCGTAGTGCTCTCCTCTTCAATAGTCTGACCTTCAAATTTTGCTCAGTCTCTCCAAACTCTTACTTCTATCTTCTCAACTCAGTAACTAACAACCCTGTTGTGTTTGGGAACCCTCTTCTTGTACCATCTTTCAGAAAGTGCCACTAATCTAAAAACTAGTACGAACATTAGGTGCACCTCATTTTTTCCCTTTCTCTCAGGCATCACAGTTTGGCAACTGCTTGTCATGTAAGTCTGAAAAGAGTTGTTTTGTATATATTTGTCCAGTTTTCTAGTTGTTTATGGTGGAAGTATGGATCTATTCCTAGTTACTCTCTCATGGCTCGTAGTTGTCATATTGCAACTGCTTTCCTCTCCACTATCCCTGAGTACATTGAGGAGTTTTCTGGAAGAGTTTGCAAGTCACTGTTGCAGACATTCACCACTAAACACACATGTGTGCATATATACCACTCTGGCAAATGAGAGGAAGGTATATATAACTCTGCTGAGATAGGCAGGGGTCAAAGAAGATTTCAAAGTTTTGATTGTATTATACATTTGATTGTACAATTTGATTGATTAAATTGTAGTCAACCCCTTTTTTTATCTGCAGCCCCTGACAGCCACAGATTTTTGGTTTTGTTTTTTTAAAATACCTAATTTTGCCTTTTAAAAATGTTATATAATTGGATTATAAAGGATGTAGACTTTACAGTTTGGCTTCTTCCTTTTATTATAGTGCACTTGAGATTCATGCATGTGGTCATGTGTGTCAATAATTTCTTCCATTTTATTGCTGATTTGTATGCCATTGCATGGATGTACCAGAGATTGTTTATACATTCACCAGTTGAAAGCATTTGGATTGTTTCCAGTTTTGGGGTGATTATGAACAAAGCTGCTGTAAACAGTCATGTGTAGGTTTTTTTTTTTTTTTTCTGAACATATGTTTTTACATCTCTTTGGTATTCCACCTAAGAGTGGAATATCTGGGTTGTATATTAAGTGTATATTTAATTTTATAACAAAGTGCTAAACTATTTTTCAGGGTGGTTATACCACTTTACATTTCTACTAGAAATGCATGAAAGTTTCAATTGAGTGTGTCATCATCAATTCTTGGTTTGGTCAGTTTGATTTTAGCCTTTTTAAGTATGTAGTAGTATTTCATTGTGGTTTTAATTTACATTTCCCTATTGACTAATGCTGTTGGGCATCTTTTCATGGACTTATTTGATACCTATTTATCCTCTTTGGTGAAATATCTGATAAAATCTTTTATGTATTCTTTTTTTTTTTAAACATCTTTATTGAAGTATAATTGCCTTACAATGGTGTGTTAGCTTCTGCTTTTTAACAAAGTGAATCAGTTATACATATACAATATGTTCCCATTTCTCTTCCCTCTTGCATCTCCCTCCCTCCCACCCTCCCCATCCCACCCCTCTAGGTGGTCACAAAGCACCGAGCTGATCTCCCTGTGCTATGCAGCTGCTTCCCACTAGTTATCTATTTTACATTTGGTAGTGTATATATGTCCATGACACTCTCTTACCCTGTCACATCTCACCCCACCCCCTCCCCATATCCTCAAGTCTATTCTCTAGTAGGTCTGTGTCTTTATTCCCGTCTTGCCACTAGGTTCTTCATGGCCTTTTTTTTTTTTTTTTCCCTTAGATTCCGTATATATGTGTTAGCATACTGTATTTGTTTTTCTCTTTCTGACTTACTTCACTCTGTATGACAGACTCTAACTCCATCCACCTCATTACAAATACCTCCATTTCATTTCTTTTTATGGCTGAGTAATATTCCATTGTATATATGTGCCACATCTTCTTTATCCATTCATCTGTCGATGGACATTTAGGTTGCTTCCATGTCCTGGCTATTGTAAATAGAGCTGCAATGAACATTTTGGTACATGACTCTTTTTGACCTATGGTTTTCTCAGGGTATATGCCCAGTAGTGGGATTGCTGGGTCGTATGGTAGTTCTATTTGTAGTTTTTTAAGGAACCTCCATACTGTTCTCCATAGTGGCTGTATCACGTTACATTCCCACCAACAGTGCAAGAGTGTTCCCTTTCCTCCACACCCTCTCCAGCATTTATTGTTTCTAGATTTTTTGATGATGGCCATTCTGACCGGTGTGAGATGATATCTCATTGTAGTTTTGATTTGCATTTCTCTAATGATTAATGATGTTGAGCATTCTTTCATGTGTCTGTATGCCATCTGTATATCTTCTTTGGAGAAATGTCTATTTAGGTCTTCTGCCCATTTTTGGATTGGGTTGTTCGTTTTTTTGTTATTGAGCTGCATGAGCTGCTTTTAAATCTTGGAGACTAATCCTTTGTCAGTTGCTTCATTTGCAAATATTTTCTCCCATTCTGACGGTTGTCTTTTGGTCTTGTTTATGGTTTCCTTTGCTGTGCAAAAGCTTTTAAGTTTCATTAGGTCCCATTTGTTTATTTGTGTTCTTATTTCCATTTCTCTGGGAGCTGGGTCAAAAAGAATCTTGCTGTGATGTATGTCATAGAGTGTTCTGCCTATGTTTTCCTCTAAGAGTTTGATAGTGTCTGCCCTTACACTTAGGTCTTTAATCCATTTTGAGTTTATTTTTGTGCATGGTGTCAGGGAGTGTTCTAATTTCATACTTTTACATGTACCTGTCCAATTTTCCCAGCACCACTTATTGAAGAGGCTGTCTTTTCTCCACTCTATATGCTTGCCTCCTTTATCAAAGATAAGTTGACCATATGTGTGTGGGTTTATCTCTGGGCTTTCTATCCTGTTCCCTTGATCTATATTTCTGTTTTTGTGCCAGTACCAAACTGTCTTGATTACTGAAGCTTTGTAATATAGTCTGAAGTCAGGGAGCCTGATTCCCCCAGCTCCATTTTTCGTTCTCAAGATTGCTTTGGGTATTCGGGGTCTTTTGTGTTTCCATACAAATTGTGAAATTTTTTGTTCTAGTTCTGTGAAAAATGCCAGTGGTAGTTTGATAGGGATTGCATTGAATCTGTAGATTGCTTTGGGTAGTAGAGTCATTTTCACAATGTTGATTCTTCCAATCCAGGAACATGGTATATCTCTCCATCTATTTGTATCATCTTTAATTTCTTTCATCAGTGTCTTATAATTTTCTGCATACAGGTCTTTTGTCTCCTTAGGTAGGTTTATTCCTAGATATTTTATTCTTTTTGTTGCAATGGTAAATGGGAGTGTTTTCTTAATTTCACTTTCAGATTTTTCATCATTAGTGTATAGAAATGCAAGAGATTTCTGTGCATTAATTTTGTATCCTGCTACTTTACCAAATTCATTGATTAGCTCTAGTCGTTTTCTGGTAGCATCTTTAGGATTCTCTATGTATAGTATCATGTCATCTGCAAATAGTGACAGCTTTACTTCTTCTTTTCCGATTTGGATTCCTTTTATTTCTTTGTCTTCTCTGATTGCTGTGGCTAGGACTTCCAGAACTATGTTGAATAATAGTGGTGAGAGTGGGCAACCTTGTCTTGTTCCTGATCTTAGTGGAAATGGTTTCAGTTTTTCACCATTGAGGACAATGTTGGCTGTGGGTTTGTCATATATGGCCTTTATTATGTTTAGGAAAGTTCCCTCTATGCCTACTTTCTGCAGGGCTTTTATCATAAATGGGTGTTGAATTTTGTCAAAAGCTTTCTCTGCATCTATTGAGATGATCATATGGTTTTTCTCCTTCAATTTGTTAATATGGTGTATCACGTGGATTGATTTGCGTATATTGAAGAATCCTTGCATTCCTGGGATAAAGCCCACTTGATCATGGTGTATGATCCTTTTAATGTGCTGTTGGATTCTGTTTGCTAGTATTTTGTTGAGGATTTTTGCATCTATGTTCATCAGTGATATTGGCCTGTAGTTTTCTTTCTTTGTGACATCTTTGTCTGGTTTTGGTATCAGGGTGATGGTGGCCTCGTAGAATGAGTTTGGGAGTGTTCCTCCCTCTGCAATATTTTGGAAGAGTTTGAGAAGGATAGGTGTTAGCTCTTCTCTAAATGTTTGATAGAATTCGCCTGTGAAGCCATCTGGTCCTGGGCTTTTGTTTGTTGGAAGGTTTTTAATCACAGTTTCAATTTCAGTGCTTGTGATTGGTCTGTTCATATTTTCTATTTCTTCCTGGTTCAGTCTTGGCAGTTTGTGCATTTCTAAGAATCTGTCCATTTCTTCCAGGTTGTCCATTTTATTGGCATAGAGTTGCTTGTAGTAATCTCTCATGATCTTTTGTATTTCTGCAGTGTCAGTGGTTACTTCTCCTTTTTCATTTCTAATTCTATTGATTTGAGTCTTCTCCCTTTTTCTCTTGATGAGTCTGGCTAATGGTTTATCAATTTTGTTTATCTTCTCAAAGAACCAGCTTTTAGTTTCATTGATTTTTGCTATTGTTTCCTTCATTTCTTTTTCATTTATTTCTGACCTGATCTTTATAATTTCTTTCCTTCTGCTGGCTTTGGGGTGTTTTTGTTCTTCTTTCTCTAATTGCTTCAGGTGCAAGGTTAGGTTGTTTATTCGAGATGTTTCCTGTTTCTTGAGGTAGGTTTGTATTGCTATAAACTTCCCTCTTAGCACTGCTTTTGCTGCGTCCCATAGGTTTTGTGTCGTCGTGTCTCCATTGTCATTTGTTTCTAGGTATTTTTTGATTTCCCCTTTGATTTCTTCAGTGATCACTTCGTTATTAAGTAGTGTATTGTGTAGCCTCCATGTGTTTGTATTTTTTACAGATCTTTTCCTGTAATTGATATCTAGTCTCATAGCGTTGTGGTCGGAAAAGATACTTGATACGATTTCAATTTTCTTAAATTTACCAAGGCTTGATTTGTGACCCAAGATATGATCTATCCTGGAGAATGTTCCATGAGCACTTGAGAAAAATGTGTATTCTTTTGTTTTTGGGTGGAATGTCCTATAAATATCAATTAAGTCCATCTTGTTTAATGTATCATTTAAAGCTTGTGTTTCCTTATTTATTTTCATTTTGGATGATCTGTCCATTGGTGAAAGTGGGGTGTTAAAGTCCCCTACTATGATTGTGTTGCTGTCGATTTCCCCTTTTATGGCTGTTAGTATTTGCCCTATGTATTGAAGTGCTCCTATGTTGGGTGCATAAATATTTACAATTGTTATACCTTCCTCTTGGATCGATCCCTTGATCATTATATTGTGTCCTTCTTTGTCTCTTGTAATAGTCTTTATTTTAAAGTCTATTTTGTCTGATATGAGAATTGCTACTCCAGCTTTCTTTTGATTTCCATTTGCATGGAATATCTTTTTCCATTCCCTCACTTTCAGTCTATATGTGTCTCTAGGTCTGAAGTGGGTCTCTTGTAGACAGCATATATATGGGTCTTGTTTTTGTATCCACTCAGCCAGCCTGTGTCTTTTGGTGGGAGCATTTAATCCATTTACATTCAAGGTAATTATCGATATGTATGTTCCTATTCCCATTTTCTTAAATGTTTTGGGTTTGTTATTGTAGGTGTTTTCCTTCTCTTGTGTTTCTTGCCTAGAGAAGTTCCTTTAGCATTTGTTGTAAAGCTGGTTAGGTGGTGCTGAACTCTCTCAGCTTTTGCTTGTCTGTAAAGGTTTTAATTTCTCCATCACATCTGAATGAGATCCTTGCTGGGTAGAGTAATCTTGGTTGTAGGTTTTTCTCCTTCATGACTTTAAGTATATCCTGCCACTCCCTTCTGGCTTGCAGAGTTTCTGCTGAAAGATCAGATGTTAACCTTATGGGGATTCCCTTGTGTGTTATTTGTTGTTTTTCCCTTGCTGCCTTTAATATGTTTTCCTTATATTTAATTTTTGACAGTTTGATTAATATGTGTCTTGGCGTGTTTCTCCTTGGGTTTATCCTGTATGGGACTCTCTGTGCTTCCAGGACTTGATTAACTATTTCCTTTCCCATATTAGGGAAGTTTTCAACTATAATCTCTTCAAATATTTTCTCAGTCCCTTTCTTTTTCTCTTCTTCTTCTGAGACCCCTATAATTCGAATGTTGGTGCGTTTAATGTTGTCCCAGAGGTCTCTGAGACTGTCCTCAGTTCTTTTCATTCTTTTTTCTTTATTCTGCTCTGCAGTAGTTATTTCCACTATTTTATCTTAAAGGTCACTTATCCGTTCTTCTGCCTCAGTTATTCTGCTATTGATCCCGTCTAGAGTATTTTTAATTTCATTTATTGTGTTTTTCATCATTGCTTGGTTCCTCTTTAGTTCTTCTGCATCCTTGTTAAATGTTTCTTGCATTTTGTCTATTCTATTTCCAAAATTTTGGATCATCCTTACTATCATTATTCTGAATTCTTTTTCAGGTAGACTGCCTATTTCCTCTTCATTTGTTAGGTCTGGTGTGTTTTGACCCTGCTCCTTCACCTGCTGTGTGTTTTTTTGTCGTCTCATTTTGCCTATCTTACTGTGTTTGGGGTCTCCTTTTCACAGGCTGCAGGTTCGTAGTTCCCGTTGTTTTTGGTATCTGTCCCCAGTGGCTAAGGTTGGTTCAGTGGGTTGTGTAGGCTTCCTGGTGGAGGGGACTAGTGCCTGAGTTCTGGTGGATGAGGCTGGATCTTGTCTTTCTGGTGGGCACGTCCACGTCTGGTGGTGTGTTTTGGGGTGTCTGTGGCCTTATTATGATTTTAGGCAGCCTCTCTGCTAATGGATGGGGCTGTGTTCCTGTCTTGCTAGTTGTTTGGCATAGGGTGTTCAGCACTATAGCTTGCTGGTCATTGAGTGATGCTGGGTCTTGATGTTGAGATGGAGATCTCTGAGAGATTTTCGCCGTTTGGTATTACGTGGAGTTGGTAGGTCTCTTGTGGACCAGTGTCCTGAAGTTGGCTCTCCCACCTCAGAGGTACGGCCCTGATGCCTGGCTGGAGCACCAAGAGCCTTTCGTCCACACGGCTCAGAGTAAAAGGGAGAAAAAATAGAAAGAAAGAAAGAAAGAGGCTATAATATGGTGAAGTAAAATAAAGCTATTATAAAGCAAAGCTATACAGACAAAATCTCACCCAGAAGCATACACATATACACTCACAAAAAAAAGGAAAAGGGAAAAAATTAATATCTCCTGCTCCCAAAGTCCACCTCCTGAATTTGGGATGGTTCGTTGTCTATTCAGGTATTCAACAGATACAGGCACATCAAGTTGTTTGTGGAGTTTTAATCCGCTGCTTCTGAGGCTGCTGGGAGAGATTTCCCCTTCTCTTCCCTGTTCGCACAGCTCCTGGGGATCAGCTTTCGATTTGGACCCGCCTCTGCGTGTAGGTCGCCTGAGGGCGTCTGTTCCCCGCCCAGACAGGACGGGGTTAAAGGAGCAGCTGCTTTTGGGGCTCTGGCTCACTCAGGCCGGGGGGAGGGAGGGGTACAGTGGAGGCGGGGTGAGCCTGCGGCATCAGAGGCCGGCGTGTCATTGCACCAGCCTGAAGCGCGCAGTGCGTTCTCCCGGGGAAGTTGTCCCTGGATCACGGGACCCTGGCAGTGGCGGGCTGCACAGGCTCCCGGGAGGGGCGGTGTGGAGAGTGACCTGTGCTTGCACACAGGATTTTTGGAGGCGGCAGCAGCAGCCCCAGCGTCTCACGCCCGTCTCTGGGGTCCGCGCTGATAGCCGCGGCTCGCGCCAGTCTCTGGAGTTCGTTTAGGCGGCGCTCTGAATCCCCTCTCCTTGTGCGCCGTGAAACAAAGAGGGAAGAAAAAGTCTCTTGCCTCTTCGGCAGCTGCAGACTTTTTCCCGGACTCCCTCCCGGCTAGCTGTGGTGCACTAACCCCTTCAGGCTGTGTTCACGACGCCAACCCCAGTCCTCTCCCTGCGATCCGACCGAAGCCCGAGCCTCAGCTCCCAGCCCCGCCCGCCCCGGCGGGTGAGCAGACAAGCCTCTCGGGCTGGTGAGTGCTGGTCGGCGCCGAGCCTCCGTGCGGGAATCTCTCCGCTTTGCCCTCCGCACCCCTGTGGCTGCGCTCTCCTCCGTGGCTCCGAAGCTTCCCCCCTCTGCCACCCGCAGTCTCTGCCCGCGAAGGGGCTTCCTAGTACGTGGAAATCTTTCCTCCTTCACAGCTCCCTCCCACTGGTGCAGGTCCCGTCCCTATTCTTTTGACTCTGTTATTTCTTTTTTCTTTTGCCCTACCCAAGTACGGGGGGAGTTTCTTGCCTTTTGGGAGGTCTGACGTTTTCTGCCAGGGTTCAGTGGGTGTTCTGTAGGAGCAGTTCCACGTGTAGATGTATTTCTACTGTATCTGTGGGAAGGAAGGTGATCTCCGTGTCTTACTCTTCTGCCATCTTCTCTCCTCCTGTGTATTCTTGATATATTCCTTAATCAGATATGTGTGTTGCAAGTATTTTCTCTCAGTCCGTGGCTTGACTTTTTCTTTTAATTAATAATGCCTTTCAAAGACCAGCGAATTTTAATTTAATAAAATCTAGTTTATAACTTTTTTATTTTATGGTTTGTGATTTTCATGTCTTATATAGTAAAATCTTGCCTAACGTAAGGATACACAGATATTCTCATACTTTTTTTTTCATTTGGCCACTTAAAAAATACTTTCCATTTATTTCATGTTTAAGGGTTTTTTTTTGGTGGTAAAATGTACATAACATTTAACATTTTAACCATTTTAAGTGTACAATTCAGTGGCATTAAATACATTCACACTGTTGTGTAACCACCACCACTACCCTTTTACAGAACTTTTTCATCATCTCAAGTGGAAACTTTCTCTACCTATTAAATAATAACTCCCATTCCGTCCTCCATCCAGCTCCTGGTAACCTCTACTTTACTTTCTTTCTCTATGAATTTGCCTATTCTAGGTACCTCATATAAGTGGAATCATACAATATTTGTCATTGTCTGGCTTTTATCATTTTGCCTAATGTTTTGAGGGTTCATCCATGTTGTAGCGTGTATCAGAATTTCATTCCTTTTTATGGCTGAATAATAAATATTTCATTGTGTGTATCTACAATATTAAAAATTTTATTCATATATTGATGGAATTTGGGTTGTTTCCATCTTTTGTCTATGAGAATAATGTTTCTGTGAACATTGGTGTACAAGTATCTGAGTCCCTAATTTCAGTTCTTTTGAGTATATGCCTAGGAGTGGAATTGTTGGATCTATGGTAATTTTATGTTTGAAACTGTTTTTATGCCACCAGACTGTTTTCCACAGTGGCTGTACCATTATAATTTCCCACCAGCAATGTACAAGGGTTCCAGTTTTTCTATGTCCTGGCCAAATTATTTTTCATTTTTTTGATAGTGGCCATCTTAATAGGTGGGAAGTGGTAGCTCATGGTTTTGACTTGCTTTTACTTAATGACTAGTGATGTTGAGTATCTTTTTATGTGCTTATTGGCTACTTGTATTTCTTTGGAGAAATGTCTATTCAAGTTCTTTGCCTATTTTGGAATTTTTTTTTTTTTTTGATTGCTGAGTTGTAGGAGTTCTTTATATATTCTGGATGTTAACCTCTTATCAGATATGTAATTCACAGATTTTTTTTTTCCATTCTGTAGGTTGTCATTTTACTCTGTTGATGGTGTTTAATGCAGACATGTTTTTAATTTAGATGAAGTTTATTTTATTTTTTTCTTTTGTTGGCAGTGCTGTTGGTGTCATATCCAAGAAATCATTGCCAAATCAAGAATTAATGACATGGAGATTTCCCTCTGTTTTTTTCTAAGAGTTTTATAGTTTCATCTCTTACATGTAGGTCTTTGATCCATTTAGAGTTAATTTTTGTATATGGTGTCAGGTAAGGGTCTAACCTCATTCTTTTTTTGTGTGTGGAAAACTTTCATATTTTCTTCTATAAGTTTTATATTTTACATTTGGGTGTTTGATTTATTTTGCATTAATTTTTATGTGTGATGTGTGGTTGGTTTTAGTATATGGATTACTAACTTGTCCAACACCATTTGGGGTAAATTTACCCTCTATACATTGAATTACCTTTGTACTTTTATTAAAAAACAACTGACCATATACGTGTGGATGTATTTCTACACAGTCTGTTCTGTTCCAATGAAGTATGTGTCTATCACCTCTCTAATTCCATACTATTCCTTAAGAAAATTGTTTTGGTTGGTTGTTTTAGTTTGTTTACTTTTCCACATAAATTTAGAACCAGCTTGCTGGATATTTGGTTGGGGTTGTGCTGAGTCTATAGATCAATTTATGGAGAATTGATATCTTGGCAATAGTGAGTCTTCTAATCCATTAACATGGTTTATTTTTCTACTTATTTAGGCCCTTTTTGATATATCCTATCAGTGTTTTTAATTTTAAGCATACAGATCTTGCACAGATTTGTCAGATTATACCTATTTTGTATTTTTTGGCGTTATTGTACACGTTAGTGCTTTTTATTTTAATTTACAGTTGTTTGTTGCTAGTATAAGAAATACAATTGATTTTTTATATTGACCTTTTGTACTGTAACCTTGCTGAACTCATTTATTACATATAGTAGCTTTTAGTAAATTTCTTGAGATTTTCTATCTAGACAATTATGTTGTCTATGAATAAAGACAGTATGTATACCTTTTATTTCTCCTTTTTGTCCTCTTGTTTTCTCTTTCTTGTCTTCTTGTTTAGAACCCTTAGAATGATGTTGAATAGGAGTGATGAGAATGGGCATCCTTGTCATGTGTCCAGTATTAGGCAGAAAAATTTTAGTCTTTAACAATTAAATATAATTTAGCTGTATTCTTTATATATATTATATAACATATATATATATACCTTAGTCAGGTTGAGGAATTCCCTTTAACTCTTCTCATGCTGATAATAGATATTTAATTTTATCAGAATTTTTTCCCCATCTACTGGGATGATCATATAGATTTGATTTTTAGTCTGTGGATATGGTGAACTGCATTGATTTCTGAACATTGAATGAATCTTGCATTCCCAAGATAAATTGTACTTGGTCATTATGTATTATACTTTTTACATTGATTTGCTAATAATTTGCTGAGGATTTTGAGTCTGCATTCATAAGGAAGGCTGGTAATTTAGTTTTCTTTTTTTGTAATGTACTCGTCTGCTTTGTCATTTCATCTTAGTTCACAAAATTATGGCTTAAGGTTGTTCATGATATTCCCTTATTATGCCTGTAGGATTTTAGTGATGTTCCATTTTTCATTCCTTATGTTGTTAATTTGTCAAGTTCTATTGATTACAGAGATGGTAGTGTTGAAGGATTCCAATGTAATTATTTCTATCAATTATCCTTCATGTGTTTTGAAGCTCTGTTTTTAGGTGCATACATATTTAGGATTTTTTGTATCCTTGGTGAATTGACTCCTTTATTATATAATGTCTCTCTTTATGCCTAGTATTATTTCTTGTTCTTAATTCTACACTGGCTGACCTTAGTATAGCCTCTCTGAGTCTGTTTTGGTTATTGTTTGCATGGCATGTCTTTTAAATCCTTTTACTTTTAACTTACCCATGTCTTTATATTTAAACCTGATTTTCTATAGACAACATCTCATTGGTTTTTCCTATGTATTTAATCTGGCATAAATTTATTATAAAATTGCCTAAATTACATGTAAGATTATTTAATATATGTTTGCATTTAATTATAATATTGTGGTAGTTTTTGTCTACTTGCTCCATCTGTTCTTTGTTCCCTTTCTCCTCTTTTGTTTTCTGCTTCCTTTTGGATTAATTAGCTATTTCTTTTAGTTCCATTTTATCTTCACTATTGGCTTATTTAAAACTATTTTTTAGTGTTTATCCTAGGCTTTTCAATATACATCTTTATTATAGTTCATCTACTTTCAAACAATATTATGCAGTTTTATATTTAGTTTAAGAAATTTAGACAATACTTCCAATTGCTTCATCCAATCTTTTGTGCTATTACTGCTATATATTTTACTCTTACTTATGGCATAAACCCACAGTTCATTGCTCTTATCTTTTCTTTAGCTAGTCATATATCTTTTAGAGTGATTAAAAATAACATTTATATTTATGTCAATGTATATTATTTCTCGAGTCCTTCCTTCCTTTGTTTCTGCCTGGTATCATTTTTCCTTTTGCCTGAAGAACTCTCTTTAAAATTTCTTATAATACCAGACTGCTGATAATGAATTTTCTCATCTTTTGTTTTTCTCAAAATACTTTTATCGTGGCTTTAAGTTTTAATTTTTTAAAAATAATTAATTAATTAATTAATTAATTTATGGCTGTGTTGGGTCTTCATTTCTGTGCATGGGCGTTCTCTAGTTGCAGCAAGCAGGGGCCACTCTTCATCGCGGTGCATGGGCCTCTCACTGTCGCAGCCTCTCTTGTTGCAGAGCACAAGCTCCAGACGTGCAGGCTCAGTAGTTGTGGCTCACGGACCTAGTTGCTCTGCGGCATGTGGGATCTTCCCAGACCAGGGCTCGAACCCGTGTCCCCTGCATTGGCAGGCAGACTCTCAACCACTGCGCCACCAGGGAAGCCCTGTGGCTTTAAGTTTTGAAGGATATTTCCACTGGGTCTAAAATTTTATTAAAAAAATTTATTTATTTATTTATTTGGCTGCAACTGGGTCTTAGTTGCAGCACATGGGATCTTCATTGTTGTGTGCAGGATCTTCATTGTGGTATGCAGGATCTTTTAGTTGCAGCATACGGGCTCTTTTTAGTTGTGGCATGTGGACTCTTAGTTGTGGCATGTGGGATCTAGTTCCCTGACTGGAGGTCGAACCCGGGCCCCCTGCGTTGGGAGTGCGGAATCTTAACCACTGAACCACCAGGGAAGTCCCAGGTCTAAAATTTTAGGTTGACATTTTTTTCTTTCAGTAACTTAAAGATGTTATTCCTTTGACTTCTGTTTTTCAGTTTCTTATGGGCAGTCTAATTTTTTATCTTAGTTCATTTTTATGTGATTTATATTTTTAAATATGAAATACCAAGGTAAAAAGTATATTCTGCTTGGTGCTTCTTGGGCCTGTAGTTGTATATCCTTCATTAAATGTGGGAAAATTTCAGGTATTATCTCTTCAAATATTTCTTCTGCCCTCTCATCTCCTTCTGGAATTCCAGTTATACGTACATTAGATTATTTTATTTTATTCCACAGCTCTTAGGTGCTGTTTTTTTTCTTTTCTTTTCCTTGTTTTTGTTCAGTTTATTTCTGTTGATTTGGAGTTCACAGTTCTTTCCTCATCTGCGCCAAGCCTACTGATGAGTATACTGAAGACATTCTTTACCTCTTTTATTGTGTTTTTTAGCTTTAGCATTTCCTTTTGGCTTATTATTGTAATTTCCATCTCTACTGAAATTCTCCATTTGTTCATGCATTTTGTCCTCATTTTCTACTAGAAAATTTAACATATTATTCTTAGTTATTTTAAATTTATTGTCTGATAATTCCAGTATCTGGTCATTTCTGAATTTAGTTCTGTTTATTTTTTCTCCCAAGATAGTAGGTTGTTTTGTTCTTGAGTTTTTTGTATGTTCCACAATTTTTTATTGAATACTGTATAACTCATGTAGAACTGTAGAGAATGATATAAATATTATATGTCACAATGCTTGCACCTCTTCTCCTAGGTGCATTTGTTTGAGGGCTTATATCTACCCAGTCAGGAGTTAAGCTGGCTTGAGTTTCATTGTTGCTATGGTTGTCTTCAGTTTGCCACTGGCTTCATATGCTTCTAGTGATACTTTATTCATGAAGGAAAGGGCTAGGGTGATTGAGGGTTTTTCTTCAATGTTCTGCTCCACCCTAAACTTTTGTCCTTCCCTTGGATACTCCTATTACAGAGGGGGCTTCTATCTATGCTTTTGTCCCTATGCTAGAATTAGATTGCTTTGTTTGTTATCCAGTGCTTGCTATATTGTTTCTGTTATACTGGTCTAGCCTAGGTCTTAGGCAGGCCCTGTATGTTCTGGTCTTGGAGTGGAGTTTTCTTAGTGATCCCACTTCTCTTTCCTCTTTTAATTCTGCTTTGAATCTTTGATATGTTTTGTGAGAGATTGTTTTTTACTCCTTCCCCAGGAGTAGGGGACCTTCAATAATGTTGATATATAGTCTTAGGCCCAGGACTGTTTGCTGCTCTTCCCCCAGGTGTAGAGGATTTTTTTCTTTTACAGCTCTGCCTCTTACAATGAGTCTCACTTGTGCACTGCAATACAAACATCTTTTGCATTTCAGTAATTATACTAGATATTTTTCATACCTAATTCTCATAACACAATTTAGAAATATGGGTTTTACCATTCCCTTTTTGTGGATGAGAGAAACTGAGGCTTAAAGGGATTCGGTTGATTGCTTTGTGACACAGAGGATTAATATGTAGTAGCGATAAGATTTGAGCCCATATCTTTTTGGTTTAAAAATCTATTCTCTTTCTACTCTACCACAATATGTGGTTAATTTTTTTAATGCCTGGATAAGCACCAAATTACAAGGGAGGGGGGAAATTAATGATAAAAATTTTATTGGACTTCTGTTACTAAATGCATTATGATTTCTGTTTAACATGAGCCAATTTTTTGAACAATAGGCAATGATCTGGGAAATGATGATACCATCGGAGGGAATGTGAGCAAATATATGGTGCTTCCAACTGGATACTTTGGACAGCCCAAGAAAGGACATCTTATCTTTGATGCTTGCTTTGAAAGTGGTGAGTGTATCAAAGGACTTTTCTTTTTTTTTTTGAAATTCACGTTCTTTTATTTATTTATTTATGACTGTTGAGTCTTCGTTTCTGTGCGAGGGCTTTCTCTAGTTGCGGCAAGCGGGGACCACTCTTCATCGCAGTGCGCGGGCCTCTCACCATCGCAGCCTCTCTTGTTGCGGAGCACAGGCTCCAGACGCGCAGGCTCAGTAATTGTGGCTCATGGGCCCAGTTGCTCCGTGGCATGTGGGATCTTCCCAGACCAGGGCTGGAACCCGTGTCCCCTGCATTGGCAGGCAGATTCTCAACCACTGCGCCACCAGGGAAGCCCCAAAGGACTTTTCTTATGAGCTTGTCTAGTGAGTTGTTCTTGGAATCTAATGCCATCTGACCATTTAGTGTGATTGAACCCATTTAATTTTTTACCATAATGAAATAAGTTGTCAGGAAAGATCTATTTTGAATGAATTAACTTGGAAATACTTAAAAATGAAGTGCTATGTTTTTGTTGTGATAAATGATTAGAAGGATAATGGTAGTACTAATGAACATTTATGCAGTACCTTATATTTTATCAAATACTTACCCAGATATTATTTCTTTTGGGATAAAACTAATATAATTTGAATACTTGATAAATTATTAATTATTCAATGTCTACTGTGTACCTGGTTCTTAGTCTTTCTGAGAGCAGTCTTCTGTATAAAGAAGCAATTAAAGAAAAGATTCAGTTGAACACAAACAAAACAGAAAAAGTAATATACTTCGTAAACAGCAAATGCTGTGAGTATTCTGATAGGGGAGAACAGGGCTTAATTGTGAATTTCCACCCAGTAGTAGTTGAATCTTGTTAACTTCTTTATATCTGAGCCTCATACTCTGCATGGCATATAAGCACATAGTAGGTATTCAGAATATGTTGAAAATATTAATGAGAAAGTTAAACATAACTTTGTTTTATAAACAATTGTTGATTATTTTTGGTTTTGAATAATGTGCTTGCATGTGTGTGTGTGTGATTGAAGGGACATTCCAGTTATATGACAGTTCTCTGAACCCTAAGTACCATGGTTGTTTTTACCAACAATTAAAAAGATGTGGAAAGATTAATTTTCTGTTAGCTTTGATAAAAAGCCATATTTAATTGCTTGCTGTTCCCCAGTCCACCAACTTCTCTCAAGTCTATGTACCTTTGCAGATGCTGTTTTCTCTGTGCCCCAGATGCCTTTCTCTACTTGGTAAAATGTTAATTCAGACTCAGGCCAGCATTTCTTCCTCTGAGAAACAGCACCTCCCAGGCAGGTTTGGCTGTCTCTACCTGTATATTTACAGGCACCTCTTCTATGATTTACAGGCCTCTGCTATGATAGTTTTTATTGCATTGCAGTCATTTAATGATCTCTTTCCTTTTCCTTATCACTGAAAATTCCTTGAAGTCAGTGATGGTTTCTTATTAATTTTTGTTCCTTAGCACCTAGTGTACTATCAGAAACTGACTCTAAAGAAATGGAGTTACATGATTTACCTGACAGAGAAATCAAAATAACTGTCATAAAGATTTTTACCAAGGTCAAGAAAACATTGCATGAACAAAGTGAGAATTTCATCAGAGAGAGAGATAATGCTGTAAGTACCAAATGTTGATAGAAAGCATGGAGCTGAAGAACACAGTAACTGAACTGAAAAAACTTCTTGCAAGACTTCAACAGCAGACTAAAGCAGAAGAAAGAATCAGTGAATTTGAATACATATCATTGGAAATAATGCAATCAGAGGAACAAAAGTAAAAAGAACGAAATAGAGTGAGGAAAGCTTAAGGGGTTTATGCAATACCATCAAAGAGATCAGTATATGCATTATCGGAGCCCCAGAAGGAGTGGGGAGAGAGAGCGAGAGAGTGAGAGAGAGCACCAGAGAAATTAATAAATGAAGGAGGACAGATAGTGAAAAAATGGTCTTCATAAAGTGAGATTTTAAGATTAATAAAAATATTTTTACATTTAAATAAAAATTTAACTAATAGCAGCAAGAACATAAAGGGAAGAAAACAATAGTAATTATCACTTTATTACTTATTGTTTGCCACACCCTGTAAGGAATGATATACATAGTTTATCTCATTTAACACACACAAAAGACTTCTGAGGTATTATATTTCTCTTTGTAGGTGAGGAAAGTGATGCTCAGAGATGTAAAGTTACTTACCTTGAATTGCATGACTGACAAGTGGTGTAGCTGAATTTGAAACTGAGAATTTCCTGGCTCCACAGGCCATACTTTTAACCACTGCATGTATGTATCACATTATAGGTCAACTTATGACATGAATAATAAACATATTGTTGAAAATTTCTCACTAGGTGATAAGATATATAGGAAAAAGTTTTATGATAAAGAAAAATGAAAAGTTTACTACTGTTTTAAAATAAACCATCCAAATAAATACTGTGTTTGGTTGCCATCATATGCAATTTGATTATTCTTTTATGATTGATATGCATATATGTGTATTGAATGTGATAAGTGCACTATAATTCATACTTCAAATTAATTGGTTAGCCTGAGAGATTTAGTATGTTGTATTAAATTACCATGGCATGAAAAAGCATCAATGAAATAAAGATATGGTTCAGTTATTTATATATCATTTCAGACAATAGAAATAAAAACTTAAAAACTTTTATTTTTAATTCCCCCGATGGAGTTTTACTACATTTATTTGTGTAATCTTTAAAAATTAATGTTCTATTTCCCTTTGAAAGAAAATAAAATAGTCTTTATTATTGGTGCAGCATTAAAATATGCTATGACTACATTAGAAATCAGGGTTTTTAGCTTAATACTGCACCTGAACTTTTCTTTTAGATATCCAGATGGCTGATATACTTTGTTGTTTTTTTAACTTTATTGAGGAATAGTTGACAAATATAATTGCATATATTTAAGATGTATGATGTAATGATTTGATATACATGTATATTGTAGAATAAGTACCAAAATCACGATAATTAACACATCCATCACCTTACATAATTAGCATAGTTATCTCATTTCCCCTCCCTGTGGTGAATATGCTTAAGATCTACTCTCAGAAATTTTCAAGTATACAATACCATATTCTTTAACTCTAATCACCATGCTATACATTAGAGACTCAGAACTTATAACTGAAAATTTGTACCCCTTGACCTACATCACCCCATTTCCCCTTCCCTCAGCCCCAGGCAACCACCATTCTTTTCTCTGTATCTATGAAATCAACTTCACTGCAGCATTATTCACAATAGCAAGATGTGGAAACAACCTAAATGTACTTTGCTGGATGAATGGATACAGAAAATATGATGTATATATATACACATACACATGTGATATATATGAGTGATGGAATATATATATATACAAATATAATATATAATGAAATATTACTCAGCCATATAAAGGACATCCTGCCATTTGTGACAACATGAATGAATCCAGAGGGCATGCTAACTAATTTTTTTTTAAACAAGAGGTAACATAGTATAATACCAAAAAACACAGTTTTTGGTTTCAGACAGACTTAGGTTCATATATTAACTTTAGCATGTACTTGGTTATGTCATGCTGATGTTATCACTTAAAGTTTACTTAAAATTAGGAAAATAAGTATCTGTATTGTAGAATTATTATGCAAATTAGAGATAACATACAATTTAGCACAATATCTAGCAATGAACTTCAGGTACTAATTCTAGCACATGTATAATATCACCATTTCAAGGGTGCTAAAATGTACCAGAATTTTTCTTGGTGTATTTTTGAGTGTTATTTCCAACCCTTAGAAAAACCTTGCAATATCAGATCCCTAAATTGGGTTCCTCTCACAATCATACTGAAATAAGGACTTAGGTAAAGGTTGTATATTTTATTTATTTATTTATTTATTGGAGTAAAATTACTTTACAATGTTGTGTTAGTTTCTGCTGTACAATGAAGTGAATCAGCATATGTATGCCTATAGTCCCTCTCTCTTGGACCTCCCTCCCCCTTTTCCCCCCACATCTAGGTCATCACAGAGCACTGAGCTGAACTCCCTGTGCTATACAGCACGTTCCCACTAGCTATCTATTTTACACATGGTAGTCTATTTATGTCAAACCTAATCTCCCAATTCATCCCACCCTCCCCTTTCCCCACTGTGTCCACATGTCCATTCTCTATGTCCATGTCTCTATTCCTGCCCTACAAATAGGTTCATCTGTACGATTTTTTAGATTCCACATATATGCGTTAATATATGATATTTGTTTTTCTCTTTCTGGCTCACTTCACTCTGTATGACAGACTCTAGGTCCATCCACATCTCTACAAATGACCCAATTTCATTCCTTCTTATGGCTGAGTAATATTCCATTGTATATTTTTACCACATCTTCTTTATCCATTCATCTAACATTGGACATTTAGGTTGTTTCCATGTGTTGGCTACTGTAAATAGTGCTGCAATGAACATTGAGATACATGTGTCCTTTTGAATTATGGTTTTCTCAGGGTATATGCCCAGTAATGGGATTGCTGGGTCATATGGTAGTTCTATTTTTAGTCTTCTAAGGAACCTCCATACTGTTCTCCATAGTGGCTGTATCAATTTACATTCTCACCAACAGTGTAGGAGGGTTCCCTTTTCTCCACACCCTCTCCAGCATTTATTATTTGTAGCTTTTTTGATGATGGCCATTCTGACCAGTGTGAGGTGATACCTCATTGTAGTTTGGATTTGCATTTCTCTAATAATTAGTGATGTTGAGCATCTTTTCATGTGCCTCTTGGCCATCTGTATGTCTTCTTTGATGAAATGTGTATTTAAATGTTCCACCCATTTTTTAATTGGGTTGTTTTTTTTTTTGATATTAAGCTGCATGAACTGTTTGTATATTTTGGGTATTAATCCTTTGTCCACTGTTTCATTTGCAAATATTTACTCCCATTTTGAGGGTTGTCTTTTTGTCTTGTTTATGGTTTCCTTTGCTGTGCAAAAGCTTTTAAGTTTCATTAGGTTCCGTTTTTTAATTTTCGTTTTTATTTTCATTATTCTAGGAGGTGGGTCAAAAAGGATCTTGCTGTGGTTTATGTCAAAGAATGTTTTTACTATGTTATCATCTACAAGTTTTATCCAGTCTTACATTTAGGTCTTTAATCCATTTAGAGTTTATTTTTGTGTCTGGTGTTAGGGAGTGTTCTAATTTCATTCTTTTACATGTAGCTATCCAGTTTTCCCACCACCACTTATTGAAGAGACTGTCTTTTCTCCATTGTATGTTCTTGCCTCCTTTGTCAAAAATTAGGTGACCATATGTGCGTGGGTTTATCTCTGGGCTTTCTATCCTGTACCACTGATCTGTATTTCTGTTTTTGTGCCTGCCAGTACCATACTATCTTGATTACTGTAGCTTTGTAGTATAGTTTGAAGTCAGGTAGCCTGATTCCTCCAGCCCCGTTTTTCTTTCTCAAGATTGCTTTGGCTATTCAGGGTCTTTTGTGTTTCCATACAGATTGTAGAATTTTTTGTTCTAATTCTGTGAAAAATACCATTGATAGTTTGATAGGGATTGCATTGAATCTGTAGATTGCTTTGGGTAGTATAGTCATTTTCATAATATTGATTCTTACAATCCAAGAACATGGTATATCTCTCCATCTGTTTATGTTATGTTTGATTTCTTTCATCAGTGTTTTATAGTTTTCTAAGTACAAATCTTTTGCCTCCTTAGGTAGGTTTATTCCTAGGTATTTTTTTCTTTTTGTTGCGATGGTAGATGGGATTGTTTATTTGATTTCTCTTTCTGGTTTTTTGTTGTTAGTGTACAGGAATGCCAGACATTTCTGTGCATTAATTTTGCATCCTGCAACCTTATGAAATTCATTGATTAGCTGTAGTAGTTTTCTGGTGGCATCTTTAGGATTTTCTATGTATAGTATCATGTCATCTGCAAACAGTGACAGTTTTACTTCTTCTTTTCCAATTTGGATTCCATTTATTTCTTTTTCATCTTGGATTACCATGGCTAGAACTTCCAAAACTATGTTGAATAAGAGTGGCAAGAGTGGGCATCCTTTACTTGTTCCTGATCTTAGTGGAAATGCTTTCAGTTTTTCACCATTGAGTATGATGTTTGCTGTAGATTTGTCATATATGGCCTTTATGATATTGAAGTAGGTTCCCTCTATGCCCATTTTCTTGAGAGTTTTTATGATAAATGTGTGTTGAATTTTGTCAAAAACTTTTTCTGCATCTATTGAGATGTTCATATGGTTTTTATTCTTTAACTTGTTAATATGATGTATCACGTTGATTTGTATGTATTGAAGAATCCTTGCATTCCTGGGATAAATCCCACTTGAACATGGTGTATGATCCTTTTAATATGTTGTTGGATTCTGCTTGCTAGTATTTTTTTTGAGGATTTTTGCATCTATGTTCATCAGTGATATTGGTCTGTAATTTTCTTTTTTTCTGTGATATCTTTGTCTGATTTTGGTATCAGGGTGATGGTGACTTCGTAGAACGAATTTGGGAGTGTTCCTTCCTCTGTAATTTTTTGGAAGAGTTTGAGAAGGATCAGTGTTAGCTCTTCTCTAAATGTTTGATAGAATTCGCCCGTGAAGCCATCTGATTCTGGACTTTTGTTTGTTGGAAGATTTTAAATTACAGTTTCAACTTCATTACTTGTCATAAGTCTGTTTATATTTTCTAATTCTTCCTGGCTCACATTGGAAAGTTGTATCTCATACTGAGATAAGGACTTAGATAAAGGTTGTATAT
The DNA here is from genome assembly GCF_949987535.1 of Balaenoptera acutorostrata. Classification (NCBI taxonomy): domain Eukaryota; kingdom Metazoa; phylum Chordata; class Mammalia; order Artiodactyla; family Balaenopteridae; genus Balaenoptera; species Balaenoptera acutorostrata. The sequence goes on along the minus strand of NC_080064.1, from coordinate 41,786,455 downwards.
TTAGGTGGGCATCTCAGGAAGAAAAGGTGGGGGAGTAGGGAGAGTAAGACAGGAAATTAAGAAAATCCAACAAAGAATGTGTCCATGAACAGGTACAGTAGTGGTTGTAGGTAGATTAGCCTTAGTTAGAGGGAGCTCACTCAGGAGGATTCATGCACAGCTTCCTTATCTCTATCATCATGTCTAATTTATTCTTTCTTCTGTTATGCAAGGTTGACTGATGTCCACTGCATGAATTATTCCATCCACCTTTTTGTTTAATGCCTCCTCTGTGTTAGGTATTGTCTGATGAGCATGGAGAATCTTCAACATTTTTTTTGGTTATGACTTCATAACCAAAGATTTGAATACTTTGTACCCATTCCCATTGTTCCATTCCCATGTCCCTGTCCCAGACCTCCATGACTGCAGTCTTTCAATATTGTTCTTTACAGTGCTGTTACCAACCAACCCACCAAGACATTTGCCATTGCCCACAAGTCCATGTATATCTTTACCTCGTACTACTTCTACCTCCATACAAAGGAGAGAAATAAGTGTACTGCTCTAAGCTCTGTTCACTGGGAGATTTTCCTATCACCACATCATTTAAGGAAAACTGAGTGATAGTATATGGCAGCAACAAGTGTTTTTTTAACTTGTGCCAACATATCAAGCCAGTCCATCTGTTAGTCAGTCTTGAGTTGTCTTCCTCAGGGAACCTTCCATGAGGCCATAAGCATGAGCTGAGGGAATGGCATTTGTGTAACAGAGGTAGCTGTCACTGGAGTCAGGGTTTGCTCCCTGTCACTTAAATTACACCATTACTTGGTGTCTCATGATTGGAAGCTCAGTATTTAGTAGGGATCAGGACTTTTCCAGGAGCTGCTTTTCACATGATAGTTTTGTACTGCAGAAAGCATCTTTTGCTCTAGAACTCCAGGGATCTGCTTGTCATAGATTCTGCAGTGTCTTGTCTATCATGGTTGTCTCTAGCATTATTGGATCTCTTTTTTAAATTTAATTTTATTTTGGCAAGAATACTTAACACGAGATCTACTCTCTTAACAAATTTTTAAGTGTACAGTGCAATATTGTTGACTTTAGGTACAATCTTGAATAGCAGATCTCCAGAACTTATTCATCTTGCTTAACTGAAATGTTATGACCATTGATTAGTTTATTCCCCATTCCTCTCTCCTCTTAGCCCCTGACAACCACCATTGGACTCTTTGATTCTATGAATTTAACTATTTTAGATACCTCAAAGAGTTGGAATCATGCAATATTTGTCTGTCAGGCTGGCTTAATATAATACCACTTAGCATAATATTCTCAAGGTTCATCCTTGTTGTTGTGTATTGCATAATTTCCTTCTTTTTTAAGGCTGAATGATATTCTATTGTATGAATACACCACATTTTCTTTCATTCATTCATCTATCTATGGATATTTAGTTTTTTTCTGTGTCTTTACTATTGTAAATAATACTGAAGTGAACATAGGAGTGCTAATAATCTCTTTGAGATCCTGATTTCAATTATTTTGGATAAATGCCCAGGAGTGGAATTGCTGGATCATCTGATAGTTGTTTTTTTTTTTTTTTTTGGAGGAACCTCTATACTGTTTTCCATAGTAGATGTACCATTATGAATTCCCACCAACAGTGTCCAAGAGTGCCAATGTCTTCATATCCTCACTAGCACTTGCGTCTTTTGTGGTTTTCTTTTTCTTTGATAATAGTCATCCTGACAGGTGTGAGGTGGTATCTCATGGTTTTGATTTACATTTCCCTGATAATTAGTGACATTAAGTTTTTTTTTTTTTTCCATTTACCTGTTGGCCACTTGTATGTCTTTTTTAGAGAAATGTCTATTCTAGTTTTTAGCCCATTTTTAATTAGATTATTAGTTTTTTTTTACTATGAGTTCAAGTTCCTTATATATTTTGAAGATTAATTCCTTATCAGAAATATAGTTTGCAAATATTTCCTTTCATTCTGTAGGTTGCCTTTTACTCTGTTAACTGTTTTGTTTGCTGTGCAGAAGCTTTTCAGTTTGGTGTAGTCCCACTGGTCTATTTTTGCTTTTGTTGCCTCTGCTATTGGTGCCATATCAAGGAAATCATTGCCAATACCAATGTAATGAAGTTTTTCTCTATGTTTTCATCTAGGAATTCTACAGTTTCAATCTTATGTTTAAGTGTTTAATCTATTTTGAGTTGATTTTTGTTTAGGGTATAACAAAAGGGTCCAGTTTCATTCTTTTGCAACTGGATACCCAGATACTGATTTGACTAACACTTTTGTTGAAGAGACCACCCTTTATTGATTGTATATTCTTGGCACCCTTGTTGAAGACCAGTTGATCATATATGTGTGAATTTATTTCTAGGCTCTTTATTGAATTCCATAGGTCTACAATTCTGTCTTTATACCAGTACCATACTTTTTTGATTACTGTAGCTTTGAAATGTATTTGGAAACTGGGAACTTTGATGCTTCCCACTTTGTTCTTTCATAAGATTGATTTGGCTGTTTGTTGTCTTTTGTGGTTCTATGTGGATTTTAGCATTTTTTCTATTTCTATAAAAAATGCCATTGGGGTTTTGATAGGGACTGCATTGAATCTGTAGATTGCTTTGATAGCATGGACATTTTAAGAATACTGAGTCTTCCAATTCATGAACATGGGATGTCTTTCCATTTATATGTTTCTTCTTTAATTATTTTCATCAATGTTTTCTAGTTATCAGTATACAGGTTTTCCACTTCCTTTGTTAAGTTTATTCTTTTGGGGCTGTTGTAAATGGGATTGGTTTCCTGATTTCCTTTTCACATAGTTTGTTGTTAGTGAATAGAAATGAGACTGATTTTTGTATGTCAATGTTGTATCCTAAAACTTCACTGAATTCATTTTGTAGCTTTAAAAGTTTTTAAAATTGAGTCTTTCAGATTTTATATATATAACATTATGTCATTTGAACACAGGGACAGTTTTGCTTCTTCCTTTCCATTTTGAATGCCTTTTATTTATTTTTCTTGCTTAATTGCTCTGGCTAGGACTTCTAGTACTATGTTAAGCAACTGGCAAGAGTGGGCATCATTGCCTTGTTCTTAGAGGAAAAGCTTTCAGTCTTTCAGCAGAACTTTTCATATATTGCCTTTATTATGTTGAAATGGTTTCTTTCTATTCCTGGTGTGTTGAGCATTTTTATCACGAAATGATGTTGAATATTGTTCAATCCTTTTTCAACTTCTGTTGAGACAGATATGTGATTTTTGCCCTTTATTTTGTCATTGTGGTGTATCGCATTAATTTGTTTTCATATGTTGAGCCATCCTTGTATCCCAAGGATAAATCCCACTTGTTAATAGTGTATGATCATTTCAATTTGCTGTTGGATTAGGTTTTCCAGTATTTTATTGAGGATTTTTGCATCAGTATTCATCAGGGATATTGGCCTGTAGTTTTGTTTTCTTGTGATATACTTGTCTGTCAAAGTCAACTGGTAAAGATACCTTGTATCAGGATAATGCTGGCCTCATAAAATGATTTTGGAAGTGTTCCCTTCTCTTCAATTTTTTGGAAGAGTTTAAAAGTATTGGCATTAATTCTTCTTTGAATATTTGGTAGAATTCACCAGGGAATCCATCTGGTCCTGGGCTTTTCTTTGTTGTGAGGTTTTTGATTAGTGATTCAATCTCTATATTAGTTTTAGGTCTGTTCAGACTTTCTATTTCTTCACAATTCAGTCTTGGTAGGGTGTATGATTCTAGGAATTTATCCACTTTTTTAAAGATTATTCAGTTGATGTAGTTCATAGTAGTCTTTTATAATCCTTTTTGTTTCTGTGGCCTCAGTTGTAATGTCTCCTCTTTCATTTCGGATTTTATTTATTTGAGTCTTCTTTCCTTTTTCTTAGTTTAGCTAAGGGTTTGTCAGTTTTATCTTTCAAAAAAACTCAATTTCATTGTTTTACTATTCTCTATTTCACTTATTTCTATTCTAATCTTTGTTATTTCTTTCCATCTGCTAACTCTGTGCTTATTTTGTTCTTCTGGCTCCTTGAAGTGTAAATTAAGTTGTTCATTTGATCTTTCTTTTCTCTCAATGTGTCTGTTTATCACAGTAAACTTCCTTTTCAGTACTACTCTTGCCTTAGCCCATAAGTTTTGGTATGTTGTGGGTTTTGTTTGTTTGTTTATTTGTCTTTAGGAGTTTTCTTTGATTTCTTTTCTGACAAAATTGTTGTTCAAGAGTTTGTCATTTAATTTCCACATATTTGTGAATTTCCAATTTTTCTTCTGCTGTTCATTTTAGTTTTATTCCACTGTGGTCTGAAAAGATACTTTGCATGATTTCAGCCTTCTTTAATCTGTTTAGACTTGTTTTGTGACCAAACTTGTGATCTATAAAGTTCCATGTTCAGTTGAAAAGAATATGTATTCTGCTGCTGTTGGGCAGAATGTTATGTATATTTCTCTTAGGTTTATAATGTTGTTCGTCCTCTGTTTCTTTACTGACTTTGTATCTGGATATTCTATTTATTATTGAAAGTGGGGTATTGAATTCTCCTACTATTATTGTCTTGCTGTCTATTTCCCTTTCTGTTCTGTCAACATTTGCTTTATGTATTTAGGTACTCTGTTGTTGGGTGCATATACATATTTGATTATTTTATCTTCCTGTTGAATTGGCCTTTTTATCATTATGTTATGTCCTTCTTTTTCTCTTATGATAGATTTTGACTTAAAGTCTATTTCTTCCTGATATAAATATGGCCACCCCTGCTTTCTTTTGGTAACATTTATGAGGAGTAGCTTTTCCATCTCTTTTCTTTCACCTACTTCTGTTCTTAAATCTCAAGTGAGTTTTTTGTAGATAACAAATAGTTGGGTCCATTTTTTTTAATCCATTCAACCACTCTGTGCCTTTTGATTGAGAAATTTAATGCATTTACGTTTATAGTGATTACTGCTATGGAAGTATTTACTATTTCCATCTTGTTAATTGATTTCTATTAATCTTGTAGTTATTTTGCTTGTATTTCCTAGAGATTTATCTTGTTCCTTTGTTTGGTAACATCTCTGCCCGAACTGTCATTTTCCTTGACTCTCTGTGTTGGTTTCTGCACATTGGATGGAGCAGTTACCTCTCCCATTGTTCAGGCACTAGCCTCATACAGGAGAAGAACCTCTACCAATAAGCCTGGCCAGAGATTCTGAGGGCCTCTTGAAACTTTGAGGTAGTCCAACCCACTTTTGTTGGTTCTTTGAAGACCCCAGGTATCTAGGATGTGCCAGGTACCATCAGTATACCATGACAAGCAAGTCTGAAGCCAATTCCTCAGTCAGTCTCTGGAAAAGTTATATTGTTGGATGCTCTGTCTAACTCTTTACTTCCCCAGTGAGAAGCTAAGAACTAGGAATTTTTGTCCACTGGCTCTGTGCTTAACTGGGAGGGAGGACTATGGTGACTGCCAGCCCAAATCTTCATCTCTGTTCTCACTAGACACCCCACCCTGTCCCAGGTGGTTAGATTATGCCAGATCCCAGATCCCCTCAGTGCTCTGAGACAGGCAAGCTAGAAGCCTGTCCTTTTAGTAGTCCCTGGAAAGATTGTGGCATTGGATACCTGGGCCAACTTTTCCCCTCACCAGTGAGAATCAGGCAGCTTGGTTTTTGTCCACCTACTCTGTGCTGAGAAGGAGGCAGGAGCTATGGTGTCCACCAGTTTAAATCTCTGTCTCTATCTCCCCCAGGTGGCTAGATTGTTCTGATTCCCTCAGAGTTCCAAGATAAGCAAGACAGGTGCCAGTTCTTTGTGCAGTCTTAGAGAAGCTGGGGTACTGGACACATGGATCAAGTCTTTCCTTCCGCAGTGGGAAGCTGAGAGCCTTGATTTTTTATCTTCTCCCTTTGTGCTGTGCCAGAGAAGGAGCTATGGTGTTTACCAGCCCAAGCTGCCATCTCCTTTCTCTCCCAGGCAACTAGACTGTGCTAGAATCTGTCAGAGCTCTAAGCGTAGCAGCAGAGAAGCCAGACCTTTGGGGATCCCACTTGGACAACTTGGGGTGCTGGACATGTGAGCCAACTCTTTCCTTCCCCTGGGAGAAACTGGGAGCTAGAAAGTCTCTTTCTGATCATACGGTGCTATGTCAGCTGTAGAAATTCTGTTGAGATTGCGTCTTGACTCTCCCTGCCAGATTTGGTGAGTCTAGTTTCACACTTGCCCAGGGTACAGGAATATTTCAGTTAGTTTCTGGATTTCTCACAAAGAGAATCTTGTTACTAAGTTGGTATGTTTGTGGGGACAAGGCAGGTCCAAGATTTCCTACTCTGCTATCGTGCTATGTTGCTCCTCTTGAGTCATTTTTTGCCCACTTAAAATTAGCCTTCTGAGCCTCCTGATAAATGCAATTAATGCAATATTACCAAGTGTGGAGGAAGAGTCCACAAGTACAAAGAGACCTACCAAGTACTGTGTTTCTTTCTTAATGCTAAGAGATACATGGTGTAGTGACTTTTCCTTTACCTTAAAGATGTCCTGGCATATCGCATTGGATACCTAAAAAACTCCATCATGTGGCGGGCCTCTGAATATTTTTCAGGTTTACATTCCACACTCTGGCAAACATATATCTTACCAGGTGTTGTGGGTTGAATTGCAACCCCAGTACCCCCAAAAAAGGATATTTTGAAGTTTCTACCCCTACCTGGGAGTGTTGCCTTATTTGGAAATAGGGACTTTGAAGATGCAATCAAGTTAAGATGAAGCCATACTGGATGGATTAAGATGGACCCTAATCCACCCTATATGAGAAGAGATATTTAGGGATCCAGATGTACACAGAGGGAAGATGGCCAAGTGAAAATGGAGGTAGAAATTCGAATGATATAGCTACAAGCCAAGGAATGCCAAGGATTGTTGACAACTACACTATAGTTGTTTGTTTTTTTGTTATTGAGTTGTATGAGCTGTTTGTCTGTTTTGGAAATTAAGTGCTTGTTGGTTGCATCGTTTGCAAATATTTTCTCCCAACCCATAGGCTGTCTTTTCGTTTTGCATATGGTTTCCTTTGCTGTGTAAAAGCTTGTAAGTTTGATTAGGTCCCATTTGTTTATTTTTGCTTTTATTTCTGTTGCCTTGGGGACTGAGCTAAGAAAACATTGGTACAATTGATGTCCGAGAATGTTTTGCTTATGTTCTCTTATAGAAGTTTTATGGTGTCATGTCTTATATTTAAGTTTTTAAGCCATTTTGAGTGTATTTTTTTGTATGGTGTGAGGGTGTGTTTTAACTTCGTTGATTTACATGTGGCTGTCCAGCTTTCCCAACACCATCAAGTGTCACCACTTGCTGAAGAGGCTGTCTTTTTTCCATTGTATATTCTTGCCTCCTTTTTCAAAGATTAATTGACCGTAGGTGTGTGGGTTTATTTCTGGGCTGTCTATTCTCTTCCATTGATCAATATGTCTGTTTTTGTGCCAGTACCATGCTGTTTTGATTACAGTTGCTTTGCAGTATTGTCTGAAGTGTGTGAAGGTTATGCCTCCTGGTTTGTTCTTTTTGCTTAGGAATGCTTTGGCAATTCTGGGTCTTTTATGGTTCCATAAAAATTTTAGGATTATACGTTCTATTTCTGTGAGAAATGTCATGGGTAATTTGATAGGGATTGCATTAAATCTGTAGATTGCTTTGGGTAGTTTGGCCATTTTAACAATATTAATTCTAGAAGTACTCATTTAAATGTTTGAAGTTTGTAGGGTCTGTAGGGGTTCCTGTTTGCCACCATGTATCCAAGGCTTAGTCAAGAGCCTAGTACATAATAGGTGATCATTAAATGTATATTAAGTGAATACAGTTATCACAATTCTGTAACGTAAGTGTTACTAATGCTGCTTCACAGATGAAGAAAATGAAGTTTAGAGAGGTTAAACATGTGTCAAGGTTACACAGCTTCTAAGTGGTAGAGTCAGGATTTGAATCTGGGTCTGTGTATTAATGGCTAATGGTTAATAGTTAGTCACAGGCAGTATGTGAGGCTCACACATTCTTTTACATACTTTATCTCATTGAATCCTCACGCCTTATGAGGTAGGTATTATTATTCTGTCTTACAGATAAGTAGAGGCCTAGAGAGGTTAAGTAATTTGCCCATGGCTATACAGTTAACCAACCAAGAATCAGAGTGGGTATTTGAACCCACGTTGGGTAAGATTAAAATAATAGTAATATAAACACTAATATTGAATTTATTATGTGCCATACAGAGGTCCAAGTGTTTGACATGAGTGATTCATTCAAGTCTCATATCAACCCTATGAGGTAGATTCTATTGTTATTATTTTCATTTAACAGATGAGGAAACAGACACAGAGAGGTTGAATAATTTTACCAAGATCACATTGCTGGTGATCTGAACTGGGATCCAAACCCAGTCAGTCTGGCTCCATAATCTGTGCTTGAAACTATTGCATTACATGGGGTCATGATCCATATGAAAGCACTTATCTCTGTGTTAGGCATTTAGCAGTTCCATAATTTAAAATTTTGCCTTTAGGTCTTTTTAACTTCTGAGAAAAATAAGATTGTTGTAACTTTAAGTTAAAAATATGATACTAAATTTCCTAAATTGCAGAATGAAGTGATTATAGCAGAAAATAGATTATCTGGTCATTGATTACCACAGACGAAGAGCTTATGACCATTAACCTTTAAAGTAAGAAAACTTCCCTAGTATAAAATTTTAATGTTGGAAGACAATTTCAAAATATTTAAAAATCAAATAAAATCTTGTAGTATGTGAGGCGTAGGGTTATAGAATCTCTAAGGAAAAATTAATCTGCCTTTTGTAGAAGGTTCCCTCCCTCTTCATTCTCATCACATTTAGATAAGCTGTCCTGTTTCGGGAAGAAGTGTTTTAAGTTTGTACATAATTATGGCAGAGTCCTTGATTTGGATTGTTTTGAGGAATATGGAAGAATCTTACTTTTTTCATCTTTACAAATCTACCAACCAGCAGATATGTTTTATCCTGTGGGAAGAATACAATATACAGTTCCTGGTTTAAAGGAGTTTAGTGGGAGAGACTCACAAAGGCTCTGATTGAATTGACCGCAAAATTTATCATCTAAAGTAAATATCTTTACCCACAACATAATGCTAACCTGGAAGGGAGTCTGGGACAACAGACAAAGCCTGGGGTTTGTCTGAGGCTAACCATGATATAATAAATACCGAGTAATAAAACATAGCAAAAGCATGTCTTTTTCAGCATGGTATTGGGGAGATAAGTTTGCAGACAATGCTTATTAGAGGAGGCTACTATTAGCTAAAGCTTGAATGATTAGTGACAATTTATCCGGTAAATTTTGGCTTTTGGGAAAGACTACCTAGTTCTTGTCATGCAGAAAGACATGAATACTAGAGAGATAATGATACTTTCAGGGAATGGCAAACTGCAACTAGCTCTCAAAAATGGAGAGTATTCTTGAGAGTAAGGGCTCACTAAAACATTTTAATTAAATGCACTTTATTTCTCTCTGCCTTAAAATTCATTTCTAATATATGTATTCTGTCATTCCCTTCTCTCCATTCTCAAAGAAATAAGTATGCTGGAAATGCAAGAGCGAGGAGATATGGGGATATATGTATAGGTATAGCTGATTCACTTTGTTCTAAAGTAGAAACTAACACACCATTGTAAAGCAATTATACTCCAATAAAGATGTTAAAAAAAAAAAAACCAAAAAACAACATATGGATCTACAAGAAAAAAAAAAAAAAACCTTTTAGAGCAAATATTGAATGACAACATCCATGTGTCCACATCCTGTACCTGGTTTGTATGTGTCTCCTTGATGGTTGGTCTCTTTCTCTTCACATTGTCACCTTATATCACTTCTGCCCTGTGAACCCTCCTGACCTACATGATTACTATACTGTTTGCTTTGCTAATCCAGAGTTTTGTCCCTGACCAATGGGTTTAGCCCATTGTCCAAACTGGAATTTTCCCATAGGATGATGGTAAGAGCAAGTGTTAGGCAATGTACTCTGGTTTCCCTCTGCTTGTTATTAAATGAATTGTTATAAAATATTGCAACCTTTTCAGCTCCACAACTTCTATCCTAGACCAAGTCATCAGTAAGTTTCCTGGACTTGTACAGCAGCTTTCTAACCTCTCTCTGGTCCATCATCTACAATGCCACCAAAGCTATACTGTGAATCATCTGATCATATTTCTTTATGCTTAAAATCTTTCATGACTCCCCATTGTCCTCAGGATAAAATCCAAATGCTTTTATTTAACAATGTCTTTAAAGTACATATATACATTTAAAACTATTCAGCCATAACAAGAAGGAAAAAAGGAAATACTGCCATTTGCAACAACATTGATGGACTTTGAGGGCATTATGCTAAGTTAAATAAGTCAGAGAAAGACAAATACTGTATGATATCACTTATATGTGAGATCAAAAAAACAAAAAACCAAAACAAAACAAACAAATAAAAACAAGACAAGCAGCCAGACAAACAAACAAAAACCCAAACTAATAGATACAGAGAACAGATTGGTGTTTGCCAGATGGGAGGGGAGGAGTGAGGGATGGGTGAAATGGGTGAAGGGGGTCAAAAGGTTCAAACGTCCAGTTATAAAGTAAATAAGTCACAGGATTGTAATGTATAGCATGGTGACTATAGTTAATACTGTTTTTCATATTTGAGAGTTTCCAAGAGTGTAAATCTTGGAAGTTCTCATCACAAGAAAAAAAAAAAAGAAAAAAATAATTTGTAACTATGTATGGTGACAGATGGTAACTAGACTTATTGTGGTGGTCATTTCACAATGGGTATAAATATCAAATCATTATGTTGTACACCTGAAATCAATATAATTTTATATGTCAATTATACCTCAATAACAAACAGACAAAAATCATCTTTAATATGACATGAATCAAATTTCCTTCCTATTAATACTATCACTTTATGCCAGAACATGCCACATTACAAGGTCTTTATCTCTTTTAGAGAAAAAAATTAGCACATTTAGGAGAAAGCAGCATGGTTTTGAAATATAAAGGAATGTTTCACCATGTCTAGAAATTCTGTTGGAGAAATATTGGTAGCTATGAACTGTAGATGAATAATTTAATTCTCTTCTTTGTTTCTGATTCATAACTGAAACAAAGCTAAACTTCTCTTATGGTAGGATTTTCACTTGATTTTTAAATTTCTGACCTCTTTACTGAATTATATATATATCTGCATATGTATGGTTATATATCTACTTGTATGTTTTTCTCTGTCCTGTTTCCTCTACCTCCTCTTTGAGGAAGAATTAAAATATTTCATTCCCAAATAACTTTCCTCTATGATGACATTTCCTATAGTAACAGTCCTGAAGCTAAAGTCCTCAGAAAGAGCTGTTGAAGTGTGAACTGTGTTTAATGAAATCCATTTGCACACCTTTTCAACTGCTCTTTTCAAATCATCTGAGACACTGCTTTGAAGGGGACTTCCAGTTCACATAAACCACCCTCCTGTGCTTTGGTAGTAAAATAACTGCAAAAAAGGGGACATATCACTTGATTAAATATGGTTGATTGAGTTCATTTATAACCCTCCTCTTTCCAATAAAGATAGTCTCTTCAATAAGTGGTGCTGGGAAAACTGGACAACTACATGTAAGAGAGTGAAATTTGAATACTCCCTAACACCATACACAGAAATAAACTCAAAATGGATCTAAGAACTAAATGTAAGGCCGTACACTAGAAAACTCTTAGAGGAAAACATAGGCAGAACACTCTGACATAAATCGCAGCAAGATCTTTTTTGATCCACCTCCTAGAGTAATGAAAATTAAAACAAAAATAAACAAATGGGATCTGATTCAACTTAAAAGCTTTTGCACAGCAAAGGAAACCATAAACAAAACAAAAAGACAACCCTCAGAATAGGAGAAGATATTTGCAAACAAAGCATCTGATAAGGGATTAATCTCTAAAATATATGAACAGCTCATGCAGCTCAATATCAAAAAAACAAATAACCCAATCAAAAACTGGGGGAAGATCTGAATAGACATTTCTCCAAAGAAGGCATACAGATGGCCAAAAAGCACATGAAAAGATGCTCAACACCAATAATTATTAGAGAAATGCAAATCAAAACTACAATGAGGTATCACCTCACACCAGTCAGAATGGCCATCATCAAAAAAGCTACAAACAATAAATGCTGGAGGGAGTGTGGAGAAAAGGGAACCCTCCTACACTGTTGGTGGGAATGTAAATTGGTACAGCCGCTATGGAGAACAGTATGGAGGTTCCTCAAAATGCTAAAAATAGAACTACCATATGACTCAGAAATCCCACTCCTGGGCATATACCCAGAGAAAACCATAATTCAAAAAGATACATGCACCCTGATGTTTACTGCAGCACTATTTACAATAGCCAGAACACGGAAGCAACCTAAATGCCCATCAACAGAGGAATGGATAAAGAAGATGTGGTATGTATATACAATGGAATATTACTCAGCCATAAAAAGAAACGAAATAGTGCCATTTGCAGAGACGTGGATAGACCTAGAGACTGTCATACAGAGTGAAGTACGTCAGAAAGAAAAAAACAAATATCGTATAACATCACTTATATGTCGAATCTAGAAAAATGGTACAGATGAACTTACTTGCAAAGTAAAAATAGAGACACAGATGTAGAGAACAAATTTATGGATACCAAGGGGAGAAGCTGAGGGATGCGTTGAATTGGGTGATTGGGATTGACATATATACACTATTGATACTATGTATAAAATAGATGACTAATGAGAATCGAGTGTATAGCACAGGGAACTCTACTCAGTGCTCTGTGGTGATCTAAATGGGAAGGAAATCTAAAAAAAAAGAGATGTATGTGTGTGTATAACTGATTAACTTTGTTGTACAGCAGAAACTAACACAACATTGTAAAGCAACTATACTCCAATAAAAATTAAATAAGTAAAATTTTAAAAATGATTTAAGGGCTTCCCTGGTGGCGCAGTGGTTGAGAGTCTGCCTGCTAATGCAGGAGACACGGGTTCGAGCCCTGGTCTGGGAGGATCCCGCATGCCGCGGAGCGGCTGGGCCCGTGAGCCACAGCTGCTGAGCCTGCGCGTCTGGAGCCTGTGCCCCGCAGCGGGAGGGGCCGCGATAGTGAAAGGCCCGCGCACCGCGATGAGGAGCGGTCCCCGCACCGCGATGGAGAGTGGCCCCCACTTGCCGCAACTAGAGAAAGCCCTCGCACGAACCGAAGACCCAGCACAGCCAAAAATAAAAATAAATAAATAAATAAATAAATAAAAAAAAATGATTTAAGATATTACTTGAATGATTACAGTATATGTATGTAGTAGTTTGAAATCTAAGACATAAATACTTTTTAAGTGATAACCAAATAACAAATTTTTAATTAGAATTTTCTTTTTATTTTCTATTATAGCTGCTTCCCATAATACTTTAAAAAGTACATTAATTAGCAAAACTAGAATGTTGTCTGTGTTTTTACTTTTCACTCTCCATAAAAACGTCATACTTTGATATTATATTCCAGTATTGAAAAATCCATACGAACTGTGGGTTGTCATACAGGTTACAAATAGATTTACCTTCTGAAGGTGTAGGGATATCTTGTGCAGGTTATGACCTTTTTGCAGTTAGTTCCATTCCCTATCCTCTCTTTGTATTTCGGAGGGGGAACCCCCTGAAAATTGCACTTCCCAGGTTCCCATGTCATCTGGATTCTGGCTAGGTTCAGCTAATAGGGGGCACTAGCAGGAGACTGAAGGGCATGGAGAAGGGAGAAGCCTGAGTATTTTTCCTCCTTTCTATTTTGGGCAGCATCTCCAGAAGTGGCTACATCTCCTTTGTGGTTTTGCCAGACAGCCTCTTCCTGTGACCCCAACTTTGTTGGATTGCCCTGGCTCCCAGGGTTCACTGTCTTCTCCCTTTGCTCCTCTATCTGTGGGTGTAGTGGGGACTTCCTGCTGCTGTTAATCTCTGTGTTGCGCTGCTCTCATCTGTTTGGTCTTTTAGCTCTCCCAACACTTTTGCAACTACATAATTTCCTGCAATACATTCCTTTTCTTGAATTACCTGGCATGGCTCTTTTACTGACTGATCCTTGATTGATTCATGCCTCAATGTTGAAGGCAAGAAATTTTGCTTAGTGATTCCTTGAGGTTCCTGTAAAAGGTGGGGCTGGGTCTTCAACTTACCACCTGCTGCATAGTAATTGGCATGATTTGTTGAACCTTAGGGGAAGCTCTGTTTTGATGGTGAGAGCTAACGCTAGTGGCTCAAAGTCTTGCCAATCCAGTAATTTCTTGAGCTAGGTCATGCTTATTTTATGCCACCTTGATAAGTGAGTTGTGTTCCTGACCAGATTTTTACATTTTAAAATAGAGCTTATGTGTGCAGACTGAAGGGCTGCCTAGATTTTTCTGGGGTCTCGTTTATATAAAAATACAAAAACAAACCATAGAAATGTTATGATGTTTATGACAGGATATTTTTGGCTCCCTGCTGAGTTTGTATTCCATGGCCTGGGCTGGTCATTAGACATCGTTTAGTTTTGAAAATGTACCCATGTGATTTTACTTCAGTCTCTGAGTTTGCACTTTATTTTGGGAAATTATTGTTTACTTTTAAATCTTTTTTCTTTCAGACAGGCTGAAGTTTTTGAATAAGTGAAATTGTCCCTCCTATTTTTTTTTGCCTGCTATGGAAAATAAGGAAGCATTATAGTCAGAGAGAGAGAGAGTTCTACAGAGCATACAGCATTAAATCTTAGCTCCACCATTCATTAATGTTGTACCTTGGACAGGTCATTTAAACATGGACTCTCAGGACATCTTTAAACTAGGCATAACAATATTTGCCTTAAAGGGTTGTTGTGTGGATTAGAATTACTAAAAGTCTAGCAGATAGTCAGTGGTCAGTACTGAAATGTAAAGGAAGCTCTGAGAGGGAAGTAACTGATTTTGTGTGGGTATGGATGGGGTGGGATGGAATGGGGTGGGGTGAGTGTGAGAGGCCATTGAGGAAGACATTATAGAGAAGATAATATAGGAACTGAACTTTAATACTCTTCTGGGAATGTTCTTCCTGAAAGCCTCGTTTTTTCCATCACTTCAGTTCTTTATTCAAATGTCATCTTTCCAGAGGGGTCTCTCTTAGCTACCCTGTATAAAATTTCAGCTCTTATTCCCTGACATTTCCTAATCCCTTATCTGCTCTATATTTTCTTCTTAGCACTACTATCTAATCTAATGTAAAATGTACTTATTTATTTATTGTCTCTCTCCTCCACTAGAATATAAACTCTGTAAAGGTGGGATTTTTCTTTCTTTTGTTCCCTGTTGCCCAGAACAGTGCCTGGCACATGCTAGGTGCTCAGTAAATATTTGTTGAAAGAATTATTGTGAGAATGAGTAAAACTTCACCAGATGAAATTAGTTATACCTGCATTTATTGCATTTTCATAACTATTAACCTCAAGTTATAGGAGGCAAAGTTGAGAAATTTAGCATGGCTATATTGATTTATAGAAAGCAAACACTTATTCAGCAATCTTATTTTTTGAGAGTATTCCTGAGAATTGGATGAGGTGGAAACCTTTGAATAGCCAACATAGTTGTTGTAAAATACATGCACTAAATTTCATTCACCTTACACTTTACAGGAGACACTTAGAATTTACTTCTTCTTTAGACAGAGTTCTAACTATCTTGATAATATGGGTTTTCAGCTCAGGAAATTTGCAGACAAGGTGGAACCTGAGGAGATAGGAATGCTCTTTGGTCAGAAAGCAAAGTTGACAAGCTGACAGAAGGGAGGAGGCAGAAAATATAAAAGTAACCAACTAAATTTAAATATATAATCATCAAGATATTCGCTTATCTTCAAGATAAGATGAAATCAGTCTGGTATATATCCTCACTACTCCAGCAAGATAGTTCTCTGAAAGTTTGCCAGGGACTTAGTCATGTACTTCAGTGGTCTTGTTTTAGCTCATAATTCTTTTGCAGCATACGGCATTTCTAATGATCACTCTTACTTTTTGCCACTCTTTTCCCCAGTAGTGTTGACTATACCACCCTCATTTCTCCCATCTCTGACTGACCTGTCTTGTTTTCATCCACACATGGCCCTTAAGACATTCTCTAAGGTTTAGTTCACCTATCCTTAGTTTAATCTTTGTAAATCTTGACTATCATATCTAATAATTCACTATTCATCCATCCATTGAAAATTATAATTATGCTCATTAAATATCCTGAATCCATTAATTTCTTTCTATCTGCTTTCCTCATTCAAACCACCAACATCTCTCACTGGGAACTACTGTTCTTCCTGTTTCCTCCACTCATGTTCCACCCCCCAGCGCCATAATCCATTCTCAACACAGCATTTCAAGTGATCCTTTAAAAACTCAAATCAGAGCTACCCGATTAACCAAGATGGTGGAGTATAGGAACGTGCTCTCTCCCTCTTGCGAGAGCACCAGAATCACAACTGGCTGCTGGACAATCATCGACAGGAAGACACTGGACTTCACCAAGGAGGATACCCCATGTCCAAGGGCAGAGGAGAAGCAACAGTGAGACGGTAGGAGGGGCGCAATCAGAGTAAAATCAAATGCCATAACTGCTGGGTGGGTGACTCACAGACTGGCGAACACTTATACCACAGAAGTCCACCCACTGGAGTGAAGGTTCTGAGCCCCACGTCAGGCTTCCCAAACTGGGGGTCCGGCAACGGGAGGAGGAATTCATAGATAATCAGACTTTGAAGCCTAGTGGGAATTGATTGCAGGACTTTGACAGGACTGGGGGAAACAGAGACCAGGGGGAGACTGAACCAGACCTACCTGCTAGTGTTGGAGGGTCTCCTGCAGAGGCAGGGGGTGGCTCTGTTTCACTGTCAGGACAAGGACACTGGCAGCGGAGGTTCTGGGAAGTACTCCTTGGCATGAGCTCTCCCAGAGTCTGCCATTAGCCCCACCAAAGAGCCCAGGTAGGCTCCAGTGTTGGGTTGCCTCACGCAAAACAACCAACAGGGAGGGAACCCAGCCCCACCCAACAACAGTCAAGTGGATTAAAGTTTTATGGAGCTCTCACTGCCACAGCAACAGTCAGCTCTACCCACCACCAGAGTCTCCCATCAAGCCTCTTAGATAGCCTCAACCACCAGAGGGCAGACAGCAGAAGCAAGAAAAACTAGAATCCTGCAGCCTGTGGAACAAAAACCACATTCACAGAAAGATAGACAAGATGAAAAGGCAGAGGGCTATATACCAGATGAAGGAACAAGAAAAAACCCAAGAAAAACAACTAAATGAAGTGGAGATAGGCAACCTTCCAGAAAAAGAATTCAGAATAATGATAGTGAAGATGATCCAGGACCTTGGAATAAGAATGGAGGCAAAGATTGAGAAGATGCAAGAAATGATTAACAAAGACCTAGAAGAATTAAAGAACAAACAAACAGAGAAGATCAATACAATAACTGAAATGAAAACTACACTAGAAGGAATCAATAGCAGAATAACTGAGGTAGAAGAACGGATAAGTGACCTGGAAGACAGAATGGTGGAATTCACTGCTGCAGAACAGACTAAAGAAAAAAGAATGAAAAGAAATGAAGACAGCCTAAGAGACCTCTGGGACAACATTAAACGCAACAACATTCGCATTATAGGGGTCCCAGAAGGAGAAGAGAGAAAGAAAGGACCAGAGAAAATATTTGAAGAGATTATAGTCGAAAACTTCCCTAACATGGGAAAGGAAATAGCCACCCAAGTCCAGGAAGCACAGAGAGTCCCATACAGGATAAACCCAAGGAGAAACATGCCGAGACACATAGTAATCAAAGTGGCAAAAATTAAAGACAAAGAAAAATGATTGAAAGCAGCAAGGGAAAAGTGACAAATAACATACAAGGGAACTCCCATAAGGTTAACAGCTGATTTCTCAGCAGAAACTTTACAAGCCAAAAGGGAGTGGCATGATATACTTAAAGTGATGAAAGGGAAGAACCTACAACCAAGATTACTCTACCCGGCAAGGATCTCATTTAGATTTGATAGAGAAGTCAAAAGCTTTACAGACAAGCAAAAGCTAAGAGAATTCACCACCAAACCAGCTCTACAACAAATGCTAAAGGAACTTCTCTAAGTGGGAAACACAAGAGAAGAAAAGGACCTACAAAAACAAGCCCAAAACAATTAAGAAAATGGTCATAGGAACATACATATCGATAATTACCTTAAACGTGAATGGATTAAATGTTCCAACCAAAAGACACAGGCTTGCTGAATGGATACAAAAACAAGACCCATATATATGCTGTCTACAAGAGACCCGCTTCAGACCTAGGGACACATACAGACTGAAAGTGAGGGGATGGAAAAAGATATTCCATGCAAATAGAAATCAAAAGAAAGCTGGAGTAGCTATACTCATATCAGATAAAATAGACTTTAAAATAAAGAATGTTACAAGAGACAAGGAAGGACACTACATAATGATCAAGGGATCAATCCAAGAAGAAGATATAACAATTATAAATATATATGCACCCAACATAGGAGCACCTCAATACATAAGGCAACTGCTAACGGCTATAAAAGAGGAAATTGACAGTAACACAATAATAGTGGGGGCCTTTAACACCTCACTTACACCAATGGAGAGATCATCCAAAATGAAAATAAATAAGGAAACAGAAGCTTTAAATGACACAATAGACCAGATAGATTTAATTGATATTTATAGGACATTCCATCCAAAAACAGCAGATTACACTTTCTTCTCAGGTGCGCACGGAACATTCTCCAGGATAGATCACATCTTGGGTCACAAATCAAGCCTCAGTAAATTTAAGAAAATCGATATCATATCAAGCATCTTTTCTGACCACAACACTATGAGATTAGAAATGAATTACAGGGAAAAAAACGTAAAAAACACAAACACATGGAGGCTAAACAATACATTACTAAATAACCAAGAGATCACTGAAGAAATCAAAGAGGAAATCAAAAAATACCTAGAGACAAATGACAATGAAAACACGATGACCCAAAACCTATGGGATGCAGCAAAAGCAGTTCTAAGAGGGAAGTTTATAGCTATACAAGCCTACCTAAAGAAACAAGAAAAATCTCAAGTAAACAATCTAACCCTGCACCTAAAGAAACTAGAGAAAGAAGAACAAACAAAACCCAAAGTTAGCAGAAGGAAAGAAATCATAAAGATCAGAGTAGAAATAAATGAAATAGAAACAAAGAAAAAAATAGCAAAGATCAATAAAACTAAAAGCTGGTTCTTTGAGAAGATAAACAAAATTGATAAGCCATTAGCCAGACTCATCAAGAAAAAGAGGGAGAGGACTCAAATCAATAAAATCAGAAATGAAAAAGGAGAAGTTACAACAGACACCGTAGAAATGCAAAGCATCCTAAGAGACTACTACAAGCAACTTTATGCCAATAAAATGGACAACCAGGAAGAAATGGACAAATTCTTGGAAAGGTATAACCTTCCAAGACTGAACCAGGAAGAAACAGAAAATATGAACAGAGCAATCAAAAGTAATGAAATTGAAACTGTGATTAAAAATCTTCCAACAAACAGAAGTCCAGGACCAGGTGGCTTCACAGGTGAATTCTATCGAACATTTAGAGAAGAGCTAACACCCATCCTTCTCAAACTCTTCCAAAAAATTGCAGAGGAAAGAACACTCCCAAACTCATTCTATGAGGCCACCATCAACCAGATACCAAAACCAGACAAAGACATTACAAAAAAAGAAAATTACAGACCAATATCACTGATGAATATAGATGCAAAAATCCTCAACAAAATACTAGCAAACAGAATCCAACAACACATTAAAAGGATCATACACCACAATCAAGTGGGATTTATCCCAGGGATGCAAGGATTCTTCAATATATGCAAATCAATCAATGTGATACGCCATATTAACAAATAGAAGAATAAAAACCATATGATCATCTCAATAGATGCAGAAAAAGCTTTTGACAAAATTCAACACCGATTTATGATAAAAACTCTCCAGAAAGTGGGCATAGAGGGAACCTACCTCAACATAATAAAGGCCATATATGACAAACCCACAGCAAACATCATTATCAATGGTGAAAAACTGAAAGCATTTCCTCTAAGATCAGGAACGAGACAAGGATGTCCACTCTCACCACTATTATTCAACATAGTTCTGGAAGTCCTAGCCACAGCAATCAGAGAAGAAAAAGAAATAAAAGGAATACAAATTGGAAAAGAAAAAGTTAAACTGTCACTGTTTGCAGATGACATGATACTATACATAGAGAATCCTAAAACTGCCACCGGAAAATTGCTAGAGTCAATTAATGAATATGGTAAAGTTACAGGATACAAAATTAATGCACAGAAATCTCTTGCATTCCTATACACTAATGATGAAAAATCTGAAAGAGAAATTATGGAAACACTCCCATTTACCATTGCAACAAAAAGAATAAAATACCTAGGAATAAACCTACCTAGGGAGACAAAAGACCTGTATGCAGAAAACTCTAAGACACTGATGAAAGAAATTAAAGATGATACCAACAGATGGAGAGATATACCATGTTCTTGGATTGGAAGAATCTATATCACGAAAATGACTCTACTACCCAAAGCAATCTACAGATTCAATGCAATCCCCATCAAATTACCAATGGCATTTTTTACAGAGCTAGAACAAATCATTTTAAAATTTGTATGGAGACACAAAAGACCCAGAATAGCCAAAGCAGTCTTTAGGGAAAAAAACGGAGCTGGAGGAATCAGACTCCCTGACTTCAGACTATACTACAAAGCTACAGTAATCAAGACAATATGGTACTGGCACAAAAACAGAAACATAGATCAATGGAACAAGATAGAAAGCCCAGAGATAAACCCATGCACCTATGGTCAACTAATCTATGACAAAGGAGGCAAAGATACACAATGGAGAAAAGACAGTCTCTTCAATAAGTGGTGCTGGGAAAACTGGACAGCAACACGTAAAAAATGAAATTAGAGCACTCCCTAACATCATACACAAAAATAAACTCAAAATGGACTAGAGGCCTAGATGTAAGACTGGACACTATAAAACTCTTAGAGGAAAACATAGGAAGAACACTCTTTGACATAAATCACAGCAAGATCTTTTTTGATCCACCTCCTAGAGTAATGGAAATAAAAACAAAAATAAACGAATGGGACCTAATGAAATTTCAAAGCTTTTGCACAGCAAAGGAAACCATAAGCAAGACGAAAAGACCACCCTCAGAATGGGAGAAAATATTTGCAAACGAATCAATGGACAAAGGATTAATCTCCAAAATATATAAACAGCTCATTCAGCTCAATATTAAAGAAACAAACACCCCAATCCAAAAATGGGCAGAAGACCTAAATAGACATTTCTCCAAAGAAGACATACAGACGGCCACGAAGCACATGAAAAGATGCTGAACATCACTACTTATTAGAGAAATGCAAATCAAAACTACAATGAGGTATCACCTCACACCAGTTAGAATGGGCATCATCAGAAAATCTACAAACAACAAATGCTGGAGAGGGTGTGGAGAAAAGGGAACCCTCCTGCACTGTTGGTGGGAATGTAAATTGATACAGCCACTATGGAGAACAATAGGGAGGTTCCTTAAAAAACTAAAAATAGAATTACCATATGACCCAGCAATCCCACTACTGGGCATATACCCAGAGAAAACCGTAATTCAAAAAGACACATGCACCCCAATGTTCATTGTAGCACTATTTACAATTGCCAGGTCATGGAAGCAACCTAAATGCCCATCAACAGACGAATGGATAAAGAAGATGTGGTACATATATACGATGGAATATTACTCAGCCATAAAAAGGAACGAAATTGAGTCATTTGTTGAGAAGTGGATGGATCTAGAGACTGTCATACAGAGTGAAGTAAGTCAGAAAGAGAAAAACAAATATCGTATATTAACGCATGTATGTGGAACCTAGAAAAATGGTACCGATGAGCTGGTTTGCAGGGCAGAAGTTGAGACACAGATGTAGAGAACGGACATATGGACACCAAGGGGGGAAAACTGTGGTGGGTTGGGGATGGTGGTGTGCTGAATTGGGCGATTGGGATTGACATGTATACACTGATGTGTATAAAATTGATGACTAATAAGAACCTGCAGTATAAACAAACAAACAAACAAATCTCAAATCATATCTTATTCCTTCCTTATTTAAAACATTTTATTGCTTTTCCATCAGAGTTAGAATAAAATGTACACTCGTTATCCTGACTAAAAAATGTTACAGATCTGGCCCTTGACTACTTTTCTGACATTATGCCATTCTCACTCTTTCCAATAATGCTGTAGCCACAGTGACTTTCTACCTGTTCATAGAGCAAGCTAGATTTGTTTCCACTTTGTTTAGGCTGTTTAATCCCTTCTTCTTCCTGGAATACTGATACCTCCTCCCCCTTCACCATCCCCTTTGCATCTTAACTTTCAGATCTCACCTTACATATTGCTTCCTCGGAGAGACCTTCTCTGACTAGCCAGTCTTAAGTGGTCACCCAGTCACTCTATCATATCATCTGTTTTTATTCTTTGCCTGTTCATTTACTTCTTTTGTTATCTTCCTCCCCTACAAGAACAGTTACTTTGTCTATTTGCTCTATCACTAGAGCCTGACTTGTAATAGGCATTCAATAACTATCTGTCAGAAGGATGAATGAATTATGTGGCAGATACTGAAGTTACAGAGATAATAGTAGTAAATACTTTGTACTGCAGTAGTTATTAGCCTATCCTAGGTCACAGGCATTTTTGAGAATCTGATGAAAACTATGAATTATCTTCCAGGATAAATGCACTTACGTACATACAGAAAACATTTTCCTAAAAATTAGAATGCTTGATTGAGTACTTACTCTTTGTTAACCACTTTACTAGTGTCCCTGCCCTCTTAGAGACTGTGGAATACACTTTTATTAAGTAATAATCTTTATATTATTATTGGAATGTAATCAATGTACTGGCACAGTGCTTCTCAGAACTATGTATGGACAGGAACTGTTTTTGTTTTTTGTTTTTAAATTTCCATTGCCATGGCTCTGTATGTGGTCCTGCTCTGCATGACTTATATGAAGCTCATGCCACATGCAATTCACCACATGAATTTGTCAACATCCAAACTGGTTATATCCTATTCAACTAGATAAGTACACCAATCATGAGTTTGGATATCAAATGGCTATAAACATATCATACTGTACTTGTTTAATAGCATATCTATAATAAGCAGGTTGCAGGTCAGCATCAATCCATGGACCAAATTTTGAATAGCACTGCCTTAGAAGGTATCATAGTCTTGAACTCTCTTCGAGGCAGTAGTCCCATATTTTAATTTACCTGATTGTGTCTCTAGCTAGATGTTCTACTGGTATTTTAAACTGGACATCCTCCCAAACCAAACTTACCATGTTCTAACTTAAAACAGAAAAAGCCCAGTTGAGGGCTTTAAAAAAAAAATTTCAAAAATTCCAACACCTTCATGTTTATCTAGAGTCATCTTTGGCTTTCCCTTGCCACCCCAATCCCATCACTCACTAAATTCTGTTACTCTACCTCATGTTTCTTAAACTCTTTTTCCTTATCACTCCACTAAGAATGTTTTTTAGACATTTTATTTTTCTAATTCCACTCACCTCCATAAAATTTTAATGCTACAGGTATACTACATATGTGTTTATGTACTGTGGCCCGTTGGAGGGCCACAAATCATTGTAATATCTAAAATTTCTTTGCCTTCCCAAATACCACCCTTGGTGAGAACATGTGCTCTACCTGTATGATCTCATGTATACATTTTCGTTTTCATCCTATTACCCAGTATCAAATCCATATTATTTTGACTTTGATCATGATTTTCTCTTTGTTTGGGAGTTATTTTCCATATTTTTTTTTGAAATTAGATCCATCTTCAAGGCCCCACACCCAGACTTACTTTTTCCATGAACTTTTTAATGATCCTTTCAGCTGTGTATGACTTTTCCCTCTTCTGATTTCCATTTACAACTTTATTGATATTTTTTTATGGAACGTAGATTTTTATTGTTGTCTGCAAGCACAGGCTCCTTGAGGGCAGGAACCATTTCTTTTCTTTTCTTTTAATGGCTAGCTGTCAATAGGTACTTAAAACATCCATGAATGAATGTATAAATGACTATTGTTTAAAAATAAAAGGGTTGGTACTAAAGTATTTGGTAAATTTTTACTCAAAAATCCTTATTCTCTCTTGGTTGAGTGAGGAATTTTTCTATAAACTTCTGTTCTCCTATCTCTGTCTTCTTTGTCTATACAGGGGTGGAATTATTATAGAAGATGAGATAATGGAAACCTTGTATGGTTCCTTGCTTTATCATCAACTCACACTTATATTGGATATCCTAAAGGAGCCATGGGTAGATGGATTAACCTGACTCAGTACCTTCATCTTAGTCTTTAATTTGTCACTATATTCATAATTTATACATCAATCACAGAATATTTGTATTTGAAGTGTCCCTTAAATATAGCAGAACATTCTTGTTTAAAGCAAATGCGTTGGAAAAAATGTCTCATAGGGCAGGTTTCATTGCAATATTTAGAAGCAAATGCTCATATCCATATGTACTGTTTGATTCCTTCCCAATATGTTTTAAAAAAACTTTCCTGTACACTAAACTTAAATTACTGAAGGTTTTTGTCTTTTATCAATTTTCATAGTTATTCCTGAAGAGTGCACCAACACAGGAAAGAAATAGTTTTCACACTTGTCAATTTATACAAAGAGTTTTGAAACCATTTTAAATTGTTATGAAAATGTAGGTTTCAATTTTTAATATGTTAATATCAAACATATTTTATGGGAAATCATGTAGCTAGCATGGAGTCTTAGCTTTGGAGACAGACAGATCTGTTTGTGAGTTCTGGTTTTACTACTTATTACCTGGGTGGCCTTGTTTGAGTTACTTAGTGTTTTTTATTCAAGACTCTCCAGAGAAATAGAATATATATATATATATATATATATATATATATATATATAATTTACTTTAATAAATAAAATCAATAAAGGTTTACTTTAAGAAATTGGCTCATGAAATTATGGAGGCTAGCAAGTACAAAATCTATAGGATGGACTGGCAGGCTAGAGATCCAGGAAGAGCTGATGCAGTTTAAGTTTGAAGGCCCTCAGACTGAAAACCTAGGGAAGAGCTGTTGTTGTAGTTCAAGTTGGAAGGTTGTCTGTGGCAGAGTTTCTTCTTGCTTGGGGTAGGTCAGCCTTTTGTTCTATTCAGGCTTTCAACTGATTGGATGAGGCCCACCTACATTATAGAGGACAATCTGCTTTACTCAAAACCCACTGATTTAAATGTTAATCTCATCCCAAAACAGCTTCCTTGAAACATCCAGAATAACTTTTGATCACATAGCTAAGCACTGTGGCCCAACCAAGTTGATAGATAAAATTTACCATTATACTCAGCTTTTCCAAAACTCAGTTTTCTCCTTTTAAAATATGTAGAATAATAAACTATCTCATAGAATGGTTGTGGAGATCACATACAGTAATGTATCAAATGCCTAACACATGGTAGACACTCCATAATTGTCAACAACACTAACTCTTCTCCTCCTCCCCCTTTTCCTCTTCCTTCCCACCTCCCTCTTCCTCCTCCTTTTCCTGTTTTTATGGAAGAGAAATAAGACCCATGATTGTTTAACATGTGATGTGGAATATTCATATAAGCATTAAAAATATCTCACAGAAGGACCAATTTATTATTTAGAAAAACAAAAGAAAATGACAGTTATTTATCAGCAAGGAAGGTAGAATCATTTATAATCATTCATTCATTGAATGAACAATGTTTTGAGTGTTCACTATATTCTGTCTGGGTCTCACTGGGAAGCTGTAAGAGGTTGAGTGACATATCAGGGTGGTCACTCAATGGCAGAGCAAATAAGAGAGGCCATATTTGAGTAAATCTGTGGAGTAACATGGAGTCAAAATCAATAGGAGCAAAGCAAAAAATAGCAGGAACTCAGGTTCAGAAGAGAACAGATCTGAAACATCAGTGGATCCTCATTATCTATGAAATGAAGCCCAAGCATCTTAATATAGAATTTAAAGCTTTCCCTACCTACCTCTCCAGATGTTTTTCTTACTCCTCCATGCCTCGGTTTTGGACTGTATTAATACAGCTTTGGTTCTCCACATACATTATGTAGTTTTATGCTTCCATGCTTTAGTTCATGTGATTTTTCTTTGCCTTGAAAGCTATTGCTAACTTTCTTTTCCAGGCTTATTTGCATTTATCTTTCAAGACAGCTCAATTATCTAACCAGGAAACCTTCTCTGAAGCCGTACATTGGTTTAAGTGAATATCTTCATTGTTTCCATAACACTGGGCACGAATCTCTACATTATCAATTACTTTTGAATTTATTTGTTGATGTGTCTTTCTTCCCTTGTAGTTCAGGTGCTATGTGTCTTTCGTTTTACAACCCTTGAGAATCAAACACAGAGCTTACCCTTGTTAGTAAACATTTGCTAATTGTACTGCAGGAGTCTTTCCCTTTGACAGAATTTGCTTGTATAAGCCAGGTATCAGCTCAAGAACCATATTCTATACTTCTCTAGATATCTTCACATAATTGGGAGCTTATGTTTTATGATCATTTTGGCTTTCAGTTCCTCCTTTTTAGGATTCTTGGTTTTACTATGTATCTTACCTGTTCTTTTATTTCTGCTTTGTTTCATTCCTGATGTGGAACTTAACTTTTCTTGATGTCCACAACAAAACTTGTGCTCTCCCACACAGAATTGTATATGTGTATGTAACAGCCTTAATGGAAGGATTAGAAAAAATTTTTAAATTGAAGAAGTGAACATAACTCAGAATCAAGCACCCCTGTTCTCAGTGCCCTATGGCTGCTTTACCGTGTTTCTAGACCTCTCATGGATTTCTAGCCATCCCAAAACCTCTCCTCAATTCATAGACTAATTTATTTATCTTTAGCAGATTGGTGTCATTTATGTTCATTTTGAGGAATAAGAAAGTTGATTTTTCAACCTTCTAGGCCTCAGTTTCTTTTTTTTTTTTGTTTTATAAATTTATTTATTTATTTTTTGGCTGTGTTGGGTCTTCGTTTCTGTGCGAGGGCTTTCTCCAGCTGTGGCGAGCGGGGGCCACTCTTCATCACGGTGCGCGGGCCTCTCATTGTCGTGGCCTCTCCCGTTGTGGAGCACAGGCTCCAGATGCGCAGGCTCAGTAGTTGTGGCTCATGGGCGTAGTTGCTCCGCGGCATGTGGGATCTTCCCAGACCAGGGCTCGAACCCGTGTCCCCTGCATTGGCAGGCAGATTCTTAACCACTGCTCCACCAGGGAAGCCCAAGGCCTCAGTTTCTTGAGTTAGCTCTATTCTCTTTAATTTTGCTTGAAAACTGGTTAGTCATTACCTGATTTCATCTTAGTTTTGTAATACTGGCAAGGAGCAACCTACATATGTTAATATATATTTTTAAACTATGTCTACTAGAGATTGCCAACAAACACATGAAAGGATGCTCAATATCACTAATGATTAGAGAAATGCAAATCAAAACTACAATGAGGTATCACCTCACACTAGTCAGAATGGCTATCATCAAAAAATCTACAAACAATAAATGCTGGAGAGGGTGTGGAGAAAAGGGAACACTCTTGCACTGTTGGTGGGAATGTAAATTGATACAGCCACTATGAAGAACAGTATGGAGCTTCCTTAAAAATGTAAAAATAGGGCTTCCCTGGTGGTGCAGTGGTTGAAAATCCGCCTGCCAATGCAGGGGACACGGGTTCGAGCCCTGGTCTGGGAAGATCCCACATGCTGCGGAGCAACTGGGCCCATGAGCCACAACTACTGAGCCTGAGCGTCTGGAGCCTATGCTCCGCAACAGGAGAGGCCGCGATAGTGAGAGGCCCGCGCACCGCGATGAAGAGTGGCCCCCGCTTGCCGCAACTAGAGAAAGCCCTTGCACGGAGACGAAGACCCAATGCAGCCAAAAATAAATAAATAAATAAATAAATTTTTTAAAAAATCTAAAAATAGAACTACCATATGACCCAGCAATCCCACTACTGGGCATATACCCTGAGAAAACCGTAATTCAAAAAGAGTCATGTACCAAAATGTTTATTGCAGCTTTATTTACAATAGCCAGGACAGGGAAGCAACCAAAGTGTCCATCAACAGATGAATGGATAAAGAAGATGTGGCACATATATACAATGGAATATTACTCAGCCATAAAAAGAAATGAAATTGAGTTATTTGTAGTGAGGTGGATGGACCTAGAGTCTGTCATACAGAGTGAAGTAAGTCAGAAAGAGAAAAACAAATACTGTATGCTGACACATATATATGGAATCTAAAAAAAAAAAAAAAAAAAAGGTTCTGAAGAACCTAGGGGCAGGACAGGAATAAAGACGCAGACGTAGAAAATGGACTTGAGGACACAGGGAGGGGGAAGGATAAGCTGGGATGAAGTGAGAGTGGCATGGACATATATACACTACCAAATTTCAAATAGATAGCTAGTGGGAAGCAGCAGCATAGCACAGGGAGGCCAGCTCGGTGCTTTGTGACCACCTAGGGGGTGGGATAGGGAGGGTGGGAGGGAGATGCAAGAGGGAAGAGGTATGGGGATATTATGTATACATATAGCTGATTCACTTTGTTATACAGCAGAAACTAATACAACATTGTCAAGCAATTATACTCCAATAAAGATGTTAAAAAAAACCCAATTATTTACTAGAGATACAGGCTCATTAGGTCTGTTGTTTTCCTTCCAAGTTATCAAAGTTGACAGTTTTACTTTATAACATGAGTATCTTTCCAGTCTGTTCTATCCATTTCCATCTTGTCTGATTGCTAAGCTTTGACACATGTTTGAGGAGTTTGTGAAGAGAAAACCTGACTTTAAGGTGCCGATTTCTGAATCGGTTTATATAGACTTGACTTCTGTAACAAATAGATTCTAAAATATATAATGGTACAAATATGTATAAGAGAAAGCGTTTTCTTGTTCATCTTATCGTCCAAGGCAGGTAAGTGTTCATGGTTAGTGGGAAGCTCTCTTCTATGTGGTGTTTCAGTATTCTAGTTTCCTTCCATCTTGTGGCTCTTTGTTAAACTGGTGGAAGGAAAAAGAGTAAGGGGGACAGACATCTGCTTCTTAAAAGCCTTAGAGTGGAAATATAACATATCCTTTCAACTCACAATCCATTGGTGAGAACTAGTCATATGGACACACCTAAAAGCAATGAATACTGGAAAATATAGTCTATATTTGTGCCTAGGAAGGAGAGGAAATGGATTTTTTGGTGATCAGTAATAATCTCTGTATACCATCTCCAATCCCCATCTCTAAAACTCTTATGTGTATGAACTAGTTTTAGAAGCAAGACTAAAACACACATGGAATAGTAGACAGCAAAAGAAAACCATATATAGTTTAATACCAACTTATAAATGCAACCCTTACATAGAAACTCAGAGTAAAGAACATATTAATGTGGACTGAAGGTGACAGGGAGGCTTCTTAGAGATGAGCATTGAAGGATTAGGAGAATTATATTCAGAAATTACAAGGGAAAATGCCTAATATTTTGTTGTTGACCTGGATGGAAGTATTCCCTTAGTTTATTTTAAAAATACATATAATGTATTAATACATTAATACTTTCCAATCTTCTGTCTTTATGCTCTGAACAAGGTGAATAAAAAAGAACAAAAAAACCTTATGGAAAATATTATATTATCACTGAATTTTCTCATTGTTTAAAATATTAAAAAATGGATGTGATTTAAATCCCATCCCTTTAAACCTGCCATTTGATAGATCATCAAAATTGTTTCTAAATCTGATGCTCTGTGTTCTCTAGGAAAAATCAAAGCTAGCCTATGTGAGATTTTGTTTCTGCATTTGGGATTCAGCAAAGAAATGTTTATTACTCAGAAGTAAGAATTGACAACTTGTAAATGTTGACTCACATTTATATATCCTATTTATAATAATTTTATCATGAAAATTCCTGTTCAGTTGAGTTCCATTTTTCTCATTTACAGAGAATCAATAGTTTTCATAAATGGTAACTCTTTCATTTATAGGGATATTTCCAACCAGATCAACACAATTTCATATTTACAACAAAGTAAAACAGCTTGAAAATTTAAATATTCTGTGAACAAAAAAGGAAAGTCAAAGTATATCATTTGTCTTTACTTGATTTATATATCCTTACTCTATGGGCTTTATAAGTATTTATAGAAATAACTCCTTTTGTAGACAAACACATATTCCATAGAAAATGGCCAGTTAATATATAACTTTTACATTCAAGGTAATTCTCAAATGCTGACACCATCCTTTGGGTATTTGATATTTCAGGAAAGTTTTATAACTTGAACATTTGGAGAGTGCCATGTTGGTGACTGTGCATTTTCATAGCCTTGAGTATTTGACACTACATTGTGGGACAGGTCAGATAAGTAATTTTGTCTCAATTTTATAGATGAAGAAATAGATTCTCAAAGTTTAAATATCTTTCTAAATGTCACATAGCTTAATGCAAAAGAAAAACTTCTAAGGGTCACTGTGAGAGGTTGATGGGAATACATTTCAAATATTGAATGCTTAGAACAATGCCTAGCAATAATAGGTATTCAGTACATGTTTATTGAATGAATAAATGAAGAATGAATGAATGAACGAATAAATAAATAAGTTTAGAGCCTTGTTGGTATCTATCCCTTCACAAAGTATACTGCATAATATGGATCCCTCTGTAAGGAGAACTCACCATATGCTATATGTGGTGAACCTTAGGGGCTGATGGAAAATAGTAACAAGAACAGTAAGAACAATCATAAAAACTGTAACAATTTCTAATATTTATGTAGCATTTTATGGCTAACAAAGTGTTTTCATATCTATTATGGCCTCTCATAAATCCTGGACAATATGTAGGGCAAGCAGTTTATTCCTATTTTTGGAAAAGGAAATTGAGGTTCAGAGAAGTTATGCGACTTGCTTAAATGCACATAATGAGTGGCAGAATTGCAGCTCAACCTAGGCTTATCTGACCTCAGAGCCTGTGCTCTTACACCTTAGTTCACTCTTTGTTATTCATTGTTGATCCATTTACTTGCTGGTTTATTCATGACAACCTGAGCATTGCCAAGCTACAGTATAAGCTAATAATCAGTCTGATATCCTCTATTAGCTTATAGGACAGCAAGTTGAGACCCTTTGAGGTGAATATATAGGAAAGTACATGTTATCACTTTGGGGAGCTTTAACTCACTCCCCATATGGGGTTTGAATAGCTGATCTGGGAAGGCTAATTACATGTATTCATAGCACATCTTGTTCTTCATTGATGGAGACAGGTAATTGGTTCATCTTTCGGTTGATGGAGAAAGAGTGACATTTGTGGATTTGGAAAACTCAGTCCTTTAGGAATTGTTAGGAAAATGTTATGGGCTTGAAATTGGCAGTTAAGTATATGTTTTCAGAAGGATTTTGGCCTGTTAGTATGTTGTGCGTATGGATCCTAGTTCATATACTCAGCAAGAAATTTGAAATTAAATTTATTTAAGTCAAATTAATCTGACTCTGGGCCTCCCTCTCATTGAGATTTGGGGTAATTCAATTTTCCTATCTTCATTGAGGCTCTCTTTCCCTAGAGTTACATAAGACTTCAAGAGGCTTATGTGATACTCAGGTAATGAGATAAGGCCTTCTGATTTTGAAATGTCTGGGCATCATGGCATCCTCATCATCAAATTCTATGCAGCTTCTTGAAGGTGGAATGCCTCAGTGCAAGCAGGGAATGGGGATCTTTATGGGGCCTTTTGCCTAGATCCAGAGCCCTAGTAC
This sequence comes from Balaenoptera acutorostrata, assembly GCF_949987535.1. Classification (NCBI taxonomy): domain Eukaryota; kingdom Metazoa; phylum Chordata; class Mammalia; order Artiodactyla; family Balaenopteridae; genus Balaenoptera; species Balaenoptera acutorostrata. Next base: position 41,754,389 of record NC_080064.1, on the reverse strand, counting down.
CCAGAGTTCTTCCTCCCTAGGTGCCCTGCACAGCCATTTCCTGCTGAGGACTGCAGGGAGTATCTTTTCCTCCCATTACTCATGGGGATCCTTGACCTCTATCACTTTCCCAATGCATGGGACTATTTCTTTCATTTTTCTGTTGCCAATGGAAGTCTCCTCTTTCGACTAACATAATCCTGGCTAAGGTAAGAAGAGAAGTGTTGGAGGCTACTTTTGCCTTTTTATTGCCACACAAACTTCCCCTGAGGCAAGAGAACTCAAAGGGGCTGGTGCAGAGTGGGTATGGTGTGTATGTGTGTAGTAGGGGGCAGTGTCCAGTGCATGGGGAAGTAGAATGTGGGATATCACATACAAAACACCAAAACATATCAACATCTCAATAAATTATCTTGTAAAACAGTTTATTGTCAGTGTATTTTTTTCCCACTCACAGACTGGTATTGCCAGAAGACCTAGCACTTATATATGTGGCCTTGAGCAAGTCCTTTATCTTCTCTGAGTGTGCGATCTAATTACTAAAATGAAGTAATTAAGCCTGTCCTGCCTAGTTGACAATACTGCTACTATATGCAAATGATAGAAGATAGGGAAAATGTTCTGTAAGTTGTTAATATACTTTAAAATACAAGGACTTTTGGTTTTGTGAATTTGTTGCAAAAGAGAAATTCCTTAGTATGCTCAGTATGTTTTTAAGTCAAGAAAGCCAAGTTATTTTAAGATAACAGAGAATCCCTTGGAAGGGTCACAAATAATTTCCATTCACATTGTATTGGCCAAAACATATCATATGGCCATGTCTGTTTACAAGAGGGCAAAAAGTGGAATTCTTCCATTTGTCCTAAAAGTGAATGGAGTAAGGATGGTTAAGGAAATATTGAGTATCTATTACATGCCAGGTGCTACACAGGAAATATTATATACCTTATCTCTAATTCTCCTAATTATCCCATGAAATAGGTACCCCTCCTCCCCAATATTTCAGGTGTTGAAGCTGAGGGTCAAAATTTAAGTAACTGTTAGTAAATGACAGAGCCAGGATTTGACCTTCATCTGACTCAAAGGCCTGAGTTCTTCCACTGGATCACAGTGTGAACACACGCTTCCTTTTCTCTGAAGTTTTGTTAGCCACAGATGATTTGGAATGGAAGGCTTAAGTTTAGGTTAATAATTATTAATTGGTCAAAATAATATTTGCTAGGCAGTAGGTGCTCTGAGTTCAAATGTCTGGGTCATGTTTTTCTCATTCTGAAAAATGAAGGAGTTGGGGGCTGGGTTTTGGAGGTTAGTAGATGATCTCTAAGGTACTGTGATGGTTAATTTTATGTGGCAACTTGACTGGGCCATGGAGTGCCCAGATGTTTGGTCAAACATTATTTTGGGCATGTCTATTAAGGTATTTCTGGATGAGATGAACATTTGAATTGGTAGACTGAGTAGAACATGTTGCTCTCCCTAATGTGGGTGGGCCTCATCTAATCAGTTGAAATCCTGAATAGAATAAAAGGACTGATCCTCTTGAGAGTAAAGGGGAACTCTTCCTACCTGAGTTCCTTGAGCTGGGAAATCAATTTTTTTCCTGCCTTCAGCTCAATCAAAACATCAGCTCTTCCTGTGTCTTCAGTTTGCCAACTACAGATAGTGGGATTTGTCAGCCTCCATAATAGCATGAGCCAATTTCTTATAATAAATCTCTCTCTTTACACACACACACACAGACACTAATGGTTCTGTTTCTCTGGATAACCCTGACTAATATAGGCACAAGCAACTCTGATAATGTGTGATTATGAAATTCAACAATAACAATGAAGAATTGCTGTTTAAAGGAGAGGTTCAGGCTCAGTTCTTCTTTCAGTCAGCATTTTATTGAAGATTCTTAATGGAATATTTACATTGACATTTACATGTTGTCTTATCATATGGATAATAAGTAGCTATTACCATTAGGAAGATAATTGACCAAATGTTTAATTTTTTTTCTGAAAATGTTAGTTGCCAGTATGGATCAATGTCATTGCATTTCTGGCAACATGTAGCTTACCTTACCTAAAACAAGTCACAGAAAATTAAGAACAGAAAGATTGATTCTTTTCCAAGTTTTATATTTTCTCCTAACAGCTACTCTGCAACCCCAGGCATAAATTAATGAATGGAGTATGCACAAAGGGATATCAGCTCACATATATGACATTACTCAAAATGTCTCAAACTCTGGAAAGAGCATGTGAATGATTTATGGAATTGATATTAATCTCTTTCCAGTAAATGCATTACTTCAGATACAGATACATGGGAAATTGATGTTACCACTCTAATGCCAAATTAATTTCTTTCTTGCTAGATCAGCATTGTAAATGGAATTAGATGTTAACCTTTTATACATCTAAACAGGGTAAAATATGGAAGCAATTTTATAAGTAAAATTTGGATGCCCGGTGCTGAAGGGAAGGGTATGTATTTTTTTAATTTGTGTGTTTTCTTCTTTCTGAGATTTGTGGATCCTGGGATATTGATATATTTAAAGTATAGTTTAATATCATTTAGAAATAGAATAATTATAATTGAATCTGAATATTTAACACAGGACTATAAATAATAGTATAGCAAATGAGAATTACATGTTACTAAAGATCACCTTCAATAAAATTAAAAAAAAATAAAGATCCCCCAGATTCTAGAGAACAAGTCTATTTTTCAAGGGAAATTTTATCCAAGAATTCTTAGTCACTAATAAATAAACACTTTAAACCTATGTGTAGGCATAAAAGAAGCTGGAAACTTGCTGGGCAACCTCTTCCTCCTTCCACATATGCCTGGGTCTGCATGCTCTAGAGTCTGTTTTTCCTGTGTTCCCAGTTTTCTATGCTTTTCAGCTGCCATAGTGTTGATTTTGGACTGCTCAACATAATCTAATAAACTAGGTCTTATATTTCAATCCCAAATTATCGGGAGAAAAATATGATAGCTCAGCTTGGGTCTGGTAAGTTGAAGCCAAGGAGGGTGGTCATTGGGTATATAGGACGGCCATTTTAGGGCTGTGGGTAGGACAGATTCTTTAAGAAGAGGGTGTGGGTGGAGGGGAAGTGATGGACATTTCTAATATAGCTGATCTTGCAGGTCTACAGTGGTTCTTCCAGCTTGACAAATCTCTGATTTGTAGAACAGCTGCTATCCCATACCTTTACCTTTCTCTTCCTTGCTTCTTGCAGTTAGATAAACCGCTGATGGGCCTTGCCTTTTATCAGTATGCCTCATCACTGAGTTAGTCTTGATCATATCATGTCTGTGAGTAGTAGCAGAGTTGCTGCCAACTAACCTTGTTATCTGATGTGCAAGAGACAAGCCCTACTCACTAGTTTACACCTTGGGGCATTTTCCGCATTACTTGCGCTGGTATAGTCTGCAGAACTGGGTTCTTTCTTGACACCTCCTTTTCTGTGCCATAATCTTACTAGTCACTGAACTTACAGAATCTTAGAATTAGTATTTCTTTAAGCCTGGGGTATTGCCTTGAACCCTTGCCCTCTTGACGGCAGTCTGGGTTGGGAGGCCTAATTTTCACCATGTCTATACTCAAATATACATTGTATTTTCTCAATCACTGCCTGAGATCAGATGTGAATAGACAGATTTCCATGGACCACTAAATGGCAAATATGTTTGGTCTGTATTACTGCCCACTGCCTAGACCTTTTAAACCTTTTCCAGCAGAAACCATGCCTGAGCATCCTATGCTTTTTGGACACTGTACATCAAACCTCTTAGCTGCTGTTGCTGGGACCACTCCCTTCTGACCCAGCTCTGGATCCTGAAAGCACACTCTAGTTGTGACAGTATGACTCTGCTTGCATGTGTAAAGTGGTAAAGGTGAGAGTTAAGGATGATAGTGATAGAAATTAGGTGAGTGTTTGCCTTACCTAAGAAAGAGCTACTTTGCGATATTTTTATACCATTTGTTTCCATAGAGAATTTTGATCTCCTGGGATTTTCACCATTTTTTTCTATATTCCAGGTTTCTTTTGGTAGCATTGCACCTAGATATTGCTTCAGTGGTTTTATTTCTATTGGTCCTGTTTATATATGTATAACAATTGCTGGGCACTAGGGGTAGGTGTGGGATGGGAAGAAGAGGAAAAGAAACATCTCACATAATCCTTGCTCTCAGAAAAGCTTAAAGCCCAGTGAAGGATGTGAACATATTCATCAATAATACCAGGGAGTGAATCAAGCAAGGGAAAGAAGTGTTGAATACTCATACATTAATTAATTACTCAAATATTTATTGAGTGTTTACTATGTCAGGTTCTATTCTAGGCAGTGGGGACTCAGAGGTAACTAAGATTGAATCCTTGCTGTCAAGGAGCTCATAGTCTGATGGGGGATTCAAGTGCACTAAAAAAACTACAGGGGATGATAATGTTGAAGTCACCATCATCTCTCATCTGAATGTTCATTAAATGCACTGTGCATACTCTCACCTCAGGACCTTTGCCCTTCATCTGCCAGGAATTCTCTGTCTACCTGATACTTTTGCACAGTACATCTCCTACTTCATTCAGGTTTCCACTAAAATGTCCTATCAGGGAGGTCTTTGCTGGCTACACAACTAGTGTGGTACTGACTGTCTTTGCATCTCCCCCATCTCTCTTATTCTACTTTATTTTTTTTCTTAGCATGTATCATCACCAAACTTGTTATGTATTTATTTTTTGTTTGATTATTTTGTCTCCCCCTCTAGAATGTAAGTTCCATGAGAACAGGATTTTGTTTGTATGACTGAGTGCTTTATATCCCTAGAACCTAGTACAGTGTCCCTTACATAGTGGGTAATCAAAAAATACTTGTTGATTAAATAAGAGAATGAATAAATTAATGAATGAAGAACAAGTGAATAGAGTCTGTATAGGGTACGATAAAGTCAACAAGGAAGGAGTGGTCATTTTTACCTGGGGGCAGGGGTGGCTTTAGGAGGTGTGGTCTGAGAATGGAGGGGTAGGGGTACACAGTTTTGTCATGTGCTGTTTCACGTGCCTTTGCAGAGGAATAGTTGCTGATAGAATATTCCAGAGTTTGTAGCAAGAGAGTGTGTCTTAAGTAAGAGTTGCTTTAAAATCCCATCCTAGTCGTGTGGCATTCTATATTAATAAAATTTTCAATTTTATTTTTTCTGTATGTTCATATTTTCTTTACTGCCTTCTGCCTGCTAATGAGTAGTCATGAGCTTTTCTCCTGGGTTGTGGGTTTCTTGGGGAGGGCAGGGACCAGTGTTTATTTACATATCCTCAGAGTCTGACGTAATGACCTTGAATTACTTTGTCAGTAGTAGCTTTTGTATTTTAATAGAAATTAATTGCATTCCCTTGGAGCTGGAACATTCTAGAATTCTGTGATTCCCTAGCCTGACACTTCTACAGCTATTGTTTTTTATTTATGCAATAGTTTTATTTAGTGTGATAATTTCTTATAAAAATGAATATAACCTTGAGACTTAGTGTTAACTATTCAAATTATGGTATACACTGTGACTTAAAAATTATTACAAATACAGCAGATTATCTAATTTAGTAAATTGCATTTCTACAGCTATTGTTTAAGATTCTTGCAGACGATGCACTTTTTAGCCCATTAAATCTCATAGCTCTTGCTTCTTCCCCATATCTTTCATCTGGGAGATTCATTCTACTTCTCTTACTGCACTTTAATGATTTATTTATATGTAGGTCCCTTCCATCAGACTTTGAGCTGTTGGAGGACAAGGACATCTCTTAGACTCTAACTCTTTCCTTAGCACAGTATTTGGCACATAGGAGTTCTGCAGTAAATGTGGAATGAATGTATAGAAAATTAATGAGATTAAGAGTAGAAAATTAATATTTATTGAGGAAACCCAGGGGAAAGAGAAAGGATGATTTGTATAACAGGATAAGTGATAGATTTTAAACACCTTAGTGACTATCCCATGCTCAGACACTTCAACAGTTTCCCTAATTGTCAACATTCTTAAAATAACCAGCTAGCCCAGTGCCCATCTCTCTAATGTCAGTGTTCATAGGTTATGTGGAAACATCTATGAAGGAACTTGTACTCTTTTCTCCTAGCCTTGAACCTTTATGTCAGTGTCCCTTAGGTGGGAAAAATGTCAATGAATGTATGTAGATTTCAATGCATGTAGATAAATTTGGTGTATCATCATCAAAGCATCACAGTTGTCTGTCTACAAATGTACAAGTCAATGCATATAGCCTTGTGGCTCCCACTTTTAAGAGCCCCAGAGTGTTGGTGCTGGAAGCAGTTATGATCAGAAGGACTTGTTTGAATATTTCTCACTTCCAGTTCAGCATGGATATACTACTATGTCTAAACAATCAGGGTTTAGCAGATGTAGTTATCACTCTTCTAGTGTGACTATTTTAGCACTAAGCCAGGAGGGGTATGATTGTATTTATAAGCAGCACAATGAATGAACTCCTTCAATGTCTATGTTTATAGGTTCTAATTTTTCTTAAGAGTTTCAGTTTCCTCACTGAGCCTTCATTCATTCACTCAGTAAATATTTATTGACCATTAATTTAGTGCTTGATTGCTTATGTACAACATTTAAATACTTAGCCACAACTACAACAAAAGCCAACAACTATTTTTTGAACATATTCTTTTGTGCCCATCACTGTGGCCTTTAACACTGTGGAGGCAGCATGGTATAAGGGAAAGAACATGTATTTCGGAAAGAGACAACACTGGATTTTGATTTACCTTTGCTTTCTGATAACTGTGTTTTGACAAAGTATTCTGATTTCATACTATTCCATCCTCTCCATTCCTACTATGATTGTCTTAGTTCAGGATGGTAGGACTATTGCAATAATTTCCAGATTTATCTTCCTTCCTCAGGCCTCTACCCTTTCAATATATTGTGTATACTTTTGTGCAAGTCATTTTCTTGAGGCAATCTTGAATCACACCACTCCCTACTTAAAAACTTTTAGTAACTTCCCAATGCCTTATGAACGAAAAAAAATTTCCTCCGTATGCTATCTGAGACCCTTTAGTATGGACTCAACCTCTCTTTTTAGTCATCCTTTCCTTCACTCCACTGTATTTAACCGATGCTGTAGTTAACTTGAAGTATTCACTGTATGTTAAACATGCTTTTTTCCGTGTCTTTTCTTCATTATTTCTTCTCTTAGAAAGGCTTCTGACTCCATGTCCTTCCTCAATCCCCCCTCCCACCACCAAATTTTTACCTTTTGGTAAAATAATTTATGGTTTAATATGTATTTCAAATGTCATCTCATTCATATAACCTTTTCTGAAATTTATAATCAGGTGTTTGATGTCTCCCTGTACTAAACCAATTATTTGAGCTTCTCTCATAGAATATCACATTTTGCTTTGTAGTTTAGCTACTTCTTTGCTACAACGTAATAAGCTCTTTAACGGTATAAATTATTTCTTATTCCTCTTTTTAATTACCTGATGGACTTGAAATAGAATCTTGTACATAGCAGTGAGTTATAGATAGAGTGGAAGGAGCTTCGGAATCAGGTAGATTTGAGTTCGGATCCTGTCTCTGCCACTTATTGGTTGTGTGACTTTGTGCAAGTTACTTAGCTGAGCCTCAATTTCCTCATCTGGAAGGAAAACTTACATCTATTTCATAGGGAGGGAAATGGTAAAGACTAAATGACGTTAACATGTGCAAAGCATCTGGATCAAATAGGTTCTATATTGAATAATAGTTATTATTGGTTTAGAAACAAACTAATATTTTATGGAATTGAAAGTAGTCACTGGGGGGGGACTTCCCTGGTGGTGCAGTGGTTAAGAATCCTCCTGCCAGTGCAGGGGACACGGGTTCGAGCCCTGGTCTGGGAAGATCCCACATGCCGTGGAGCAACTAAGCCCATGCACCACAACTACTGAGCCTGCACTCTAGAGCCCATGAACCACAACTGCTGAGCCCGTTTGCCACAACTACTGAAGCCCACGTGCCTAGAGCCTGTGCTCCACAACAAGAGAAGCCATCACAATGAGAAGCCCACGCACCACAATGAAGAGTAGCCCCCGCTCACCGAAACTAGAGAAAGCCATGCACAGCAATGAAGACCCAATGCAGCCATAAATAAATAAATACATAAATAAATAAATACATAAATAAATGCATAAATTAAAAAAAAAAAGAAACCATTGAAAGTAGCCACTGGGAAACCAAATAGTTAACATGGGGTAGGAGGGTATATTTGGAGACAGCTAATCTACTTGATAGACATGAATTTGAGAAATCACTGGATATTTATAGCAAGTTTTCTACTATTCTTAAATTTAGGCAGAGGGATTTCATTATAAGTTCCCGGCATCAGCCACTTGACATGGACAAGGCTGAAGCCTTGATGGTTCATTGCATTCTGTCTAGTTGTAACCATTTCTTCTCATAAATTTTTCTGTCGTATGGGGAGTTTGAAGCTGGTATTAATTTTGCATTTATTATATGACATCATTTAGGTTTGAAAATAAACTATCTCATTAGAGCAGTTAGGTGTTAGGTAATAGCTGGGGAAAAGGGAAGAGTTCCTTTTGTACTTTAGTTTATGGACCTGTAAGTTCAAGTTCTTATATAAAAGTTCTACCAAATCTTGCTAGAGACTGCATTTCTGTAGCAATTGGTGTTATCCGAAACATTAATTTTGGTTTCCTAAGGGTGTCATTGAATACTATTACGAAAGAATTTTTAGCATTCTTCCTGTGTAGTTGAAAACCTATTGCAATAAAAGTGTAATGTTCAATAGTATTATTCCATTGGTAGCACATAACTCTTCATATTTACACTGATTGATTCTCTTCAAGTGCCTAACTGCCTACTAGATTTAGATTTTTCCATGTTAATTTTGATTTAGTATTTTTATTTCTGAAAGCAAACAGGGAACAAACCATATATTATTGCTGCATGTTTTTTTCAGAAGCTAGTGAGAACTTCAGAATCTATAACAATAAAATAATGTGGAGGTAAATTACCATAATATACAAGGGAATTTCATATCCTAGCAATCTTCTGTAGACTGCTAACTTGAATCATACTCAGGTGCAAATTATCTGTATACTGTGATGTCAGAAACATAAATTAGATCCTACCATGTTAGGAACAGGACATTTTTCTGATATATTCAACTTGTTCTTTCTCCTAATATTTGTAAGTATTTAGGAACAGCAAGTTTTCTTATGTAAGATAAGTGACATTCTTAAACTAATAATTCATTGCTTGAATTCTGAATCCCAGTGGGCAGAACAGAAATATGAAACGAAGGACACACATATGGGTGTATAATTTTAAATTATTTTAATAGTAATAGAGGTGGACTTAGGTGGTTGTAATGATATTATATTTATTAATTGACCTTATACAACTACAATTAAATTCAGCTCTTTGAAAAATTGTGAAGGAGGTTGCCTGAGAGGCACCACAAATTCAGTGTGTCCCAAACTTAGTGATCTCAAACCTGATCTTCCTCCTGTATTCCGAGTCTGTGGGCACCCTCATCTACTTTGTCTCTCAAATAAGAACTCACCTTAAGGCTGGGACCATGCTTACTTGTCTTTGTGTCCCTATGGCCTAGCCCAGTGGCAGATAGGTAATTATAATCAATAAATAGAGGAAATAGAAGCTAGTGGAAGAGCACTTCTACAAACTTCCATCACTAGAGCCACACACTCACTTGAATCTGTGCCCTATACTCTTTTTTTTTTTGGAGGAACTGTTTCTGCTCTTATCTGAGGCTAACACTTCCATTTGCACATTACATCCCATCTTCTCTCATCTAATCAAAGATATCACTTTAGTAATTCTTCCCTCTATCTTTGTTATTGTTATTTTTTCTGTACTGTGTCATTTCCATCACCATATAAATATTTTGTTATTTCTTCTATCTTCAAAAAAGTTCAGTTTGCCCCACAACCCCATCCGCTGCTATTTCCTTTCTCTTCTTCCTTGTACAGAAAAAAAATATCGAAAGAATTGTCTACCTCTAGTTCCTTTCTCCCTGGAAGCCATACAGTCAGGCTTCTATGAAGCATACACTTCCTCCAGAATTGCTTTTCTCATGGTCATTAATGACCTCCAGGTTGTTAAATCTCAGTTCTCATCTTATTGTTCTATTAGCAGGATATGGCCCAGTTGATGATTTCCATTCCCTCCTCTTTGATATATTTCTTTTCTTGGCTTCAGAGATGCATACCAACCCCCTTGTTTTCTTTCTTTCTTAGCAGTCACTTCTTTCCATTTATTAGTTTTACCTAATTTCTCTACCCTCTAAATGCTGTAATGTTTCAGGGCGCAGTTCTTGCACCTTTTCTCTATCTATAGTTACTCCCTTTGGTTATCTCATCTGATCACTTGACTTTAAATATCATCTACACACTGATCTATGTCTCCAGTACTGACCTCCCCTGTAATCTAGACACATATCAAGCCCAGGTGAACCACTGGCCAACTCACAAAATTGGAGGAAATAAAAAATATGCTGTTGTTTTAAGCCACAAAGTTTTGTTGTGGTTTGTTATTCAGCTATGGATACACTAATGTTAAGGGTTGACTTCATCCTGAAAGTAAATGTAAATGCACGAAAACCCTGATTTTCGAATTGTTTAATTTATTTGCAGAATAAATTGATAGATTCCAATATTACCAGCAAATACAAATGCTTGCTGATTCATGAAAATGTAAATTATTTATTCTTTTTCATCTAGAAGAATTCATTATCCATGATGCATAATAATAAGAAATCAAAATAACAATTATGTTGTCTCCATGCAGACAGACAAAAGCGTTACTCTAGTTAGTCCAACACTACAATTCATGAGCAAGGTAGAATCCAATTTTATGAATCAATCAGTAAGCTCAGTCTTTGGTAATTTAATAAAATTATCAGTGTTTTCAAATATAATATAATGAATTGAATATGTTTGTTTGTTTTTTCCTGTCATGATTCTGGACCATGAATCTGGGTAAATTACTTGCATATAGGTAAAATTATATTTTGTAATAAACATTGAATATACTTAAATAAATAATTTTAATTTACTCATTGACCTTCCTTGTTAATCTCATGCATTGTGTACTATATTTGGAGAAAGGCTTATACTACCATATTGACGGTTTTTCATGAGAGAACAAAGAATGCTTTTAAAATTATACTTTAATGTAAAAGACTGTATGGTTCCTGGTTTGAAGCAGTCTGTTGTGAGAAGTTCTATGTAAACTGCCAAATTTTAAGTGTTAATTTAAAAAGCCCTCAACTGTAAAAGGCTTATCAACAGTATTTTTAGAGATTAGCAACATACCTTGGTTGAAGAGTAGTCCAAAGGGGCAATTTTCTAGCATAAATTTAAACCACACATCTTGGAATAGGCAATCGATACTTTGCTTTAGATAGTTTTTAATAGCAGTACCTATTGTTCCTTAAAAGCAACATTAAAGCAAAGAAAATATTAGAAATATTAATTATTGAATCTTTGATATGAGATTAGAAAAACAAGGTTAATTAAGATCGTACAGTTATTGAAACCTGTTCGATAATAATTATTATAATTATAGCAATTGTTCATATTTGTAAAATACCACAGTCTCATTTTTTTAAAAAGATTTGTCAGGTTCTTTATCTCATTTTATTATGTCAGTGACACTTTGAGGCAAATAGTAGATTATCATCGTCATCATCATTATTTTCACCCCCATTTTACACATGAGGAAACTGCAGCTCAGAGTAATAGTATGAATTTTCCAAGGTCATATAGCTGGTGAGTAGCAGACCTGGGAGTAGGTTTCCAAATTCTTACAAAGCCCTTTTTAATTAATACAAATAAATACTCGATGCATTTATTAAGTGTCACAGAAATTAAAATACCAAAAATGCCTTTGAAGAGGAATGGAGAATGTTATTTAGACTTTCACTTCCAAGTGATGGGTTAGTAGTCTTTCCTGAAATAGTAGAGGCACAAGTGAGAGTATAGAGTTCATAATCTGAGAACCTGTGTTCAGCTTTCAACTCTGTAGTTTGACTAGGTTTGTGATCTTGGGCAAGTCATTTATTCTCCGCCACTTAGTTTCCTCATTAAAAAAAATGGGAACCAAATGTTTTTAGGATTCAAATGAAGAGAAGGAATGAACATTTGTTGAGCAAAAATTATAGGTAGCTGTTGTCCTAGGAGCTTTATGTCTGTTTCATTGAATAAGTTATCTTATGAAAGTTCTTTAGAAATTGTAAAGTACCCTAAAATGCTATCTATCTATCTATCTATCTGTTTCATTCATTCAGTTATGAATGAAAATTTCTTGTTCTATGCTCATTTCCTCAAGGCTTTGCTAGGGCTATGACTACATAATTAAATCAGTAAAAAATATCAGTAGAGGATAATGATCTAATGTGTTATTCTTCATTGGTTTATTTTTCACTCTCTAGGAATACCTATAAAGATACATAGCTTTATCTCCAGAGGAATGACTGTAATAGAAGTGTTTTAAACACTATGACAAGCCACTTGAAGAGACATTTTTGGACAATGGTTGCTCTGGGATTCCTTTTGAAGCATGCTTTTCAAGAAACTTCCTGTTACACACAAATATATATAGGTCCTGTTTTGCTTAATAAAGGGAGGTATATAGTAATGTCTCAACTGGGTTACTTCTCTGGTCAGTTGTTAGGAACACAACTGAGAACAGAAAAGGAAACAGTAAAGAATCTGAATGCATTGAATAGATATCATAAAGCCCATACACTTTTCACATGTGTGAGACCCTCAGGTGCATTATTGACTTATTTTAAACATAACTCTTACAACTCTAATTGTCTAGTTTTTCACTCCTTGTCTTTGTTATTTATTGCTGCAAAATAATATTATCACTAACTTAGCTGCTTAAGAAAACACACATTTTTAAAAACCCAGTTTCTGTGGATCAAGTGTCTAGGCATGGCTTAGGTGAGTATTCTTCTGTTTAAGGTCTCACAAGGCTGCAATCAATGTATTGGCCAGGGTTGCAGTCTTATCTGAGGCTTGACTAGGGAGGAAGGATCAAACTTCCAAATTCATTCAAGTTATTGACAGAATTCTGTCCCTTGTGGTTATAGGAATGAAGTCTTCAGTTTCTTTCTGGCTGTTGACTGGAGTCCACTCTCAGCTCCTATAGGATGTCCACAGTTCTTTGTCATGTGGAGTTCCCCAATATAGTTGATTGCTTTCTCAAAGCAACAAGGGAGACAGAGAAAAATATGTGTGTTGCAATCTTATGTAACATAATCATGTAATCAGGTATCTGTAATCACATATATCTTGCCACTTTTGCCATATTCTGTTTCCCAGAAACAAGTACAGGTCCCACCCATACTCACAGAAAGGGTATACACAACAGTGTGAACATCAGAGGTTGGGGATTATAGAAGCCACCTTAAGAGTCTGTCTGTTACACACCCAAACAAACAATAGCAAATTAAAATAAGTTAATGCTATTTAATGTCAGATATTGTGAAACTGACAGTTGTTATGCTGCTTATCGTTAGGGCATCTCTCTCTCTGCTTCTGTCTCCCTTCTCCACTCCCACTCTTGACCCTCCATCTTTATTTTTTTTTTTTTTCTGGCCACACCACATGGCTTGAGGGACCAATTCTGACAAGAGAACTGCTCATACCTAACGCAGGAGCACAGCTCAACAGCAGTAACAGTAGCATGTATGGGTTTAGTATGTGCTAGTTGCTCTACATATTTTGTAGAGCATATTTTACAAGATTATTTTGTGTAATCTTCTTGAAAATTAAATATTGTTTCCATTTTATAGATGAGGGAAACTCATGCTCAAAGAGGAAATATAACTTGCCTAATTTCACACATCTTTCCTATGGTAGAACTAGGATTGAAATCTATCAGTCTTGTTTCAAAGCCTGTACTTTTGGTACTATAAAAGAATTGCCTCTCAGCACTTTTCATACATCTCATTTCATGCTTCCTTCTTTTGTTACTTGTTTATGTGCATATCTCCTATATTATATTATAGTTTTTTAAAAAATAGAAACCATGTCTCTTATACCCTTTTTTCCTTCTGCTCCCTGGTTCCTAGCAGTGTCTTATATACAGTTGACCTCCAGTGATGGTGCAAAGAAAAGAAAGCTGTTACTGTATTCTTTGAGGTGACTAAGGCTATATTCTATGTAAATATAATGTATCCCCACATAATTTATTTGAAAATTTTTTTTGTGTACGTAGTATGTGCCCACCATTATTCTCTAGCATAAGTTTGTGTTTAGAGGTAGGGAATCAGAGTTTGGTTTAAATACTAGTTCTGACACTTACTTGTTATATAATCTTGGACATGTTACTTACCCTCTTAGAACCACTGTGTTTTTCAGCTTTATAAGAGTAATATAAAACATACCTCTAGGGAATGAAATTAGGTAGTGTATATAAAAGATTTTGCCTACTCTCGTGTGTCATATTCTTGCTAAATGTTATTAGCTTCTTTGACAATGTCCTTCTTACCCATCACTCCCAAATTCCCTAGATAACAAAGATGACTCTTAAGTCTGAATGACTTTGTTTCCCACTGTATTTATTATGGTTTTACTATTATCTTCAGATATGACTTTCTAGACTATGAGATGTAAAAATTGGTGAGTCAAGAGTGGTCCCCTGAACAGAATTTTCTGTGGATCTGGCTTTGATGCTAAAATTGCTTGTCTTTCTAAATAATAGTATTCGTGGATCTCTGAACTGTTGGAATATGTTAAGTGTGTCAGTCAGATATTGTTGATTTCAGACACAGGATTTCATTGAGAGGGTCTCAACTTCTGAGACTCATTTACTTCAATTCTGAGATGTATGTATTTCAGAAAGTTTCTCAAAGCTGAGTCTATGGATTTTTCCATTTGATTTACAACCTTGACTTCTAAAGCTTCTGATCATATTTTATTTTCCAATAGTGAAGAAGGGCTGATTATTAGAGTGACAAAGAAGTCATATATTTTAAGGCTGTCTGTATGGGCAAAGGGTGCTTTTAATGAAAATTAACTTCAGTGAGACATTTGCAATGCACATGTTGCACCACTGATGTATTCATTTTATACCCTTTCTGAGAATCTAAATTCCTTGTTTTAGAGCACCATTATTACTATTATTTTACCTTAAGCTAATGGAGAGTGGATGATAGAGAATTCTCTATTTTCAGAACTATTTTTGACATTCTTATTTTCTTAGCTATCAAAGTAAAGATAAGTAGCTATGATTTTGAAGGATTAATATGAATTATTATTTTATCTGCAACCAAATATTTAAATACCTGTTGACATTTTCTGTGGGAGATTAACATTTAATTTATAAAAAAGCTGGAAGTTTTGAAATAAAATAAAATGCTTCCTGAGTTTATAAAATGAAATAACAAATATTTAGTGCAAAGACCCTTGAATAGAATATTGTAATTGTCATTTTAAAAGTTCTTTGGTTGCATTCAAAATGTCAGTATTGAATTATCAATCTGCGTCATATAAAGGAAGTAGTCAAAACTTAAATAAAAAGAACTTAACCATTCAATATATCAGTTGGTAGATGAATAGATGCCTCACAGAGAAGCATTTGGCATGCAATTGTATTCTTCAACCATCAAACTAGACAATGAAGTGATTAAAATGACATATTTTATCTGTAAAAATAAACTCATGAACTTAAGATTTTAAATTGTATTGAAGATGTACAATTAGAGAAATTTAAATGCATGCATTAGTAGGGTTAATTACATATTTTGACAATTTTATATTACTTCAAAATTATCAAGGTAACTACTTACTACTACTATCACTGTTTATTTTTGTTGAGCACTTACCATGTGCTAAGCACTGGTTTTGTTGTTTTACATTGCTTAACTCATTAGATGTTTAAAACAGCCCTTTGAGGCAGTTTCTGTTATTTTCATTTTTAAAGATAAGGAGTGAAATAACATTTTTCTTCATAGCATAATGTAAGTACAACCAAAGCTTCATTGTTCATTTCCTAATTGCTTAATTTGGTCACACATCAGATTCTATTCTTATTTCTTTGGCCAGAAGCATTTTTGCCATTTTACTGATGAAGAGACCTCCACAAGTGGGAAGGGACAGCAATTTTAAAAAAAGATAATGAAATATATACTTACCATTTTACCTCTTGTTAATGACTCACATGATAACTAATCTAATCTTTCAAATATACTAGGTACAATTACAATTACAGTCAGCTCATAAAAGTATTAATCCTTTAAGGGTCAGAAAAACTTTAAGTAATATCAAAGTGAGGAATAAATGAATGTTAAGGTGTTCTATCATCATTCTGTGCAACTTTAATGGTAAGCTAGGAACTTTTTTAGGAACTTTCTTTCCTACATCTCAGAGTAAAATAAGGGCATAATACAAGACCAAGCCAAATATTTTAAATTTTAAAAATCACTTTAAAATATTAAAATAGTAATATATATTCATTATTGGAAATGTGTAAAAGATATATGAAGTAAATAAAATAATCTGTAATTTAAAAACCATAATTATATCATCTAGAAATAAATTGTATTAACCTATGCATTTCCTTTTGTTTATAGAAAAACTCAGAAACGTGTTTTTAAAACAAGGTTGAGATTATGGATAAAGAGTAAAAAAAATTCTTGGTGCATTTTCACTTTCCATTATTCCATGAACATTTTCTTAAGTCAATAAATGTTTAAAAATGTAATTTAAATAACTCATATGGCAGAATACTATGCAGTGATTGGAATTATTTAGTGGTTTCCCTATTTTTGAACATTTAGTAGCTTATATTGTTATTATGAATAGTGCTGTAGTTAATATCATTGTACGTACATTTTTGTCTTCATTTATCTTCATTTCCTGAGGATACTGTACTTAGAAGTGAAATTAAATTTCAAAGGACCTGAATATTTTTTGGAGCACTTAAAGTCTACTGCTAATTGCTTTTCAGAAAGATTGTACCAATTTAAGCTTATACAAACAGTGTGGGAAAGTCACTATATACTCACCAGTATTGAGAATAATCACTATCGGAACCTTTCCTTATTCTCATAGGCAAAAAATGGCCTCTCATTGTTTTAAGTTGGATTTCTTTGATCATTGGTAAGGTTCAACTTATTTCATATATTTGTGAACATTTGTTTTTCTGCTTCTGTGAATTGTCTGTTCATGTCATTTTTCTGTTGGAGTTTTAGCATTTTTTGAGTGGTATACCTGAGCTCTTTATGGTTTAAGAATATCAAGCCTTAGTTAACTTTGTGACCGTATTTTTCTTAACTTGATATATTTTAATTTTATAATCATGTTTTTGGCATAAGAGAGTTTACATATTTTTATGTAGTCAGATTCATTAATTATTCTTTTTATATTTTCTACACTATTTTTATGTTTAATCCTTCCAAATCCTTCCAAATCAGAAAAATATCTACTTAAGTTTGCTGCTAGTCTTTTTATGGTTTTGTTCCACATGTTTAATCCTTTAATCCTTATCAGGCTTATTTCAGTGTATGTTGTAAACTGAGATTCTAACTTAAAATTTTCTGAATAGCAATTATCATCAATTATTTATTGAATAATTGATCTCTTTACTACTGATTTTTGTGATGCTTCCTTTATTTTATCTTACTACACCCCCCCCCCACACACACATATGTGGTCTGTGGTTTACAAAACTTTGGCCTTAGACACCCTAATCAGAGTAATATAGGGTTCTTACTAAAATGCATATTCCTGGGCCCCAAATCTGGAATATTAAATTAGAAACTCTGCAGATGAACTTCAGGAGTATATAGGATATTTCTCCCTTTCCAGAAATTTTATACCCCTCTTACTTATTTAGCTGTCTAGATAAATTTCTGAGTTAATTTATTTAAAAAATGCCATTGAGGTTCTAGTGGGAATTACATTAAACTATACATTAATTTACGAAGCAATAGCAACTTTGCAATAGTCTTCTTATCTAGGAACATGATATATCTTGCTATTGGTTAATGGCCTTCTTTTTATCTTTCAGGAAAACTTAAAGCAAATGAATTTACAAATGATTTAGGATGGTACATCTATCTTTTCAAAAAAATTTCAGCTTAATGCTTGTTTGGGGCAGTTTGTTTGACTATACCTAATATTTACTATTTGATTAAAGTCCATTTCAATTGTTCTTTATTCCAGTGTCTTTCTTCTTCTCAGTGTGTTTATCATATTTTACCTCTTTTTATTTGCTATTTTTATATGAGGATCTCAAGGGCAGAGATTTTGTCATATTATTTTCTGAATTCATCTTTCAAGATCTAGTGCAATGTGTAATACAACGTGTCCAGCAAATATTTGACTTCCCAGTACTGACCTCAACCTCAAAATGAAATAGCCATGAATGAATTAATATTTATGCTCCTGGGACAATAGAAGATATCCTCCACTGAAGTTCTCATATATATTCAACATTCATTTCACCAGATAGTTACTGAGTTTCTATTATGAGTCATGCATTATGCTAGGAACATGAGGATACAAACATCAATAAGACAATTTCTGTCATCAAGACTTTTATTAAGCACTGAGGTGAGACAACTCTGTAAGTGAGTAATTAAAATCAAAGTGTTAAAATAGACATGAGTAAAAATGCTGTGAGAGTATACCTCAATACTGATGGCAGTTAATTTATAGTATTGTACAGTAGAAACTTTAGCATTTCCTTGGTCAGGATTAGAATCCTAGCTCTCTTAATACCAAAGACTCTGTAACCTTGATTAAGTTACTGCAGCTCTGAAAATAATATTCTCACCTAAAATAGAGAAAAGTCATACTTAACTCACAGATGTGATGTGAATCTTAAATGAACTGCATGTGTAAATTTAGATGCCTTGTGTAAAACTAATTTCCTCCTCTTTCTTCTTTTGTGGAAAGACCTTGAAATGTGGGTAATTCAACTGAAAATAAATCAGTTCCTTTTTTTTTTTTTAATGAAATGTCACTTGGTTTTTATTTGTGGCCATTTTATACTAATTTTTGATGCTGAAATAGCCCTGCAAATTTAACATGTAAAATTAAATTTGGTATCATTAAGGATAGTAAATATTAAGGTAAAGGAAATAGAATGTGTGGGGAAAAAAAAAAAAAACCTTGGGTTCTCGGTCTCTTTCTCTTAAGAAATTTGTAATACAGTATTAGCATTGTCTATGCCTGTCTTTTTTCTACAGTGGATTTTGAATCTCTGGGCAAGGACTGAGCTATGTTTACATTTTATCCACAGTGCTGAACATAGTATATAGAACATATTAAGTGCTTTATAAAATAATGAGTCAGGGAAACTCTCTATGACCCTAGCTCAAGATAAACAAAAATATAGCCTATAAATAGTAAATACTTAATTGAAATACATAGTAGTAATATTGGAAAGTGAAGAGTTGAGTTTAACAATGGGTGATAAAAATGTATTTCAGATAAGATGTAGGGATCTTCCATTCGGCCTCAGGAGAGAAGAAGATGTGGCCATATTTCTGTCTGTAGGAGGTAGCTGAGTGTTTGAAAGGTGGATGGAACCAGGTCTCAGTGTCCTGCTAGCTCCTCCTAGCTCCAAATAGAGTTGTCCTAGTGTTATTAAACATATCCAACCATGTGTATCGGGAAGACCTCATATAGGCACTCCTGGTGTGCATGAAGGACTGGTAAAACTAAATATGTTTGGTAAGGTTTCAATAATGTTTCCCAAAATAGCCAAGATATTCTTGACTTTCACAGCTACACAATAGGTTGATTGGAATTTCATAAGGCAAAACTAAGAATTCATTTCTACTAATCAGTTTCAATCTTCATGCTATAGGAGAAACTTATAAATAAGAATATTCTGTACAATAGAACTTTTTTTAAAGAATTGGGAAAATATTGACAATATTTTAATTTTAGTGGTGATGATCCTTCTCTTCAACTTGCAGAGTGCCTGTATTCTGAAGGAGCAAAAACTTTTCCAAATACTATCACACAGTTTCCACTCTTTGGCTTCCCATTTATTCTTCAACTTATTCCAGTCTATTTTCCACTCTTACCACTCCACTGAAACTGTTCTTGTCAAATCATCAGTGACCACTATATGGCTAAATATATACTTCTGCTTTCACAGTACTTTATCTCAGTAGCTTTCAACATCTTTGACTCCTCTCTTCTTGAATCAGTCTTCTTCCTTGGACTCTGCAATAACTCATTCTTCTGGTTTCTCCTGCTCCTCCTCAGTCTCTTTTGTTAGATCCTTTTTCTACTATTCAGCTCTTAAGAGTTAGAGTTCCTCAGATCATGGTTCTGGGCCCTTTTCTCTCTCTTTCTTCTTCCTTTCTATTTATAAATCCTAAATTTAAATTTCCTGGACCTCCTCTCTTAAACTAACTACGTGTTCAATTGTCTGACTGACATCTTCACTTGGATTTTCACAGACATCTCAAAACTAATGAGATCCAAAATAGAATTCTAGATTTTCTCCCTGGAATCTATATCCCCAACTTCACCTTTTCTCTATAACTAGTCTTCCCTTTCACTCCCTGATGATATTCTATCCATCTGTAATTTCCATCCACATTACCTTCAAAGCATTTCAGCATTCTGAATGCTTCTCTCCAGTTCTATTATCATCATCCTAGTCCAGGAAGCATCATCTGTATTGGACTACTCCAACATATTTAGTGGTTAGGAAAGAAAGTGTGTACCTTGGTGTGCCCAAAGACTGAGAGG
This sequence comes from Balaenoptera acutorostrata, assembly GCF_949987535.1. Lineage (NCBI taxonomy): Eukaryota > Metazoa > Chordata > Mammalia > Artiodactyla > Balaenopteridae > Balaenoptera > Balaenoptera acutorostrata. The sequence goes on along the minus strand of NC_080064.1, from coordinate 41,733,638 downwards.
CATGGAGGACCATAGTCAGAGAAGCTGGAAAGCCATTTAAGTGTTAAATGATAGGGTGCCTTTAATGCCATGGTAATCTGTTTAGACTTAATGTTGTGGTAGATGAGTATTACCTGAAGAAATTAAAGCCAGGAATTTTGAGTACCAGCTATGTGTCAGATAGTGTTCTAGGCTCTGAGGATATAGCTCTCACCAAAACTGACAGAGTTCTTGTTCTTATAGACCTGATATTCTTGTGGTGGGGAGATAGTCTATAATTATATATATATAAAATATATATTTGAGTCCATAAATATACATTATAATATATATTTAAATATGCTAAAAATACATATATATTTATATATAATATAAAATTATATATATTTAAATATATACTTTTAAATATATCAATTCAAAATATGTGGTATATGTATATATTCTGGGAAAATATTTGAAGAGATTATAGGTGAAAACTTCCTTAACATGGGAAAGGAAAGAGCCACCCAGTCCAGGAAGTGCAGAGTCCCATACAGGATAAACCCAAGGAGAAACACGCCAAGACACATAGTAATCAAAGTGGCAAAAATTAAAGACAAAGAAAAATTATTGAAAGCAGCAAGGGAAAAGCAACAAGTAATATACAAGGGAATCCCCAGGATGTTATCAGCTGATTTTTCAGCAGAAACTCTACAGATCAGAAGGGAGTGGCAGGATATATTTAAAGTAATGAAAGGGAAAAACCTACAAGCAAGATTACTCTACCCAGCAAGGATCAGATTTGACAGAGAAATCAAAAGCTTTACAGACAAGTAAAAGCTAAGAGTATTCAGCACCACCAAACCAGCTTTACAGCAAATGCTAAAGAAACTTCTCTAGGCACAAAACACAAGAGAAGAAAAAGACCCACAAAAACAAACCCGAAGCAATTAAGAAAATGGTAATAGGAGATACATATCGATAATTACCATGAATGTAATCAGATTAAATACTCCAACCAAAAGAAACAGACTGGTTGAATGGATACAAAAACAAGACCTGTATATATGCTGTCTACAAAAGACCCGCTTCAGACCTAGGGACACTTACAGACTGAAAGTGAGGGAATGGAAAAGATATACCATGCAAATGGAAATCATAAGAAAGCTGTTGTAGCAATACTCATATCAGATAAAATAAACTTTAAAATAAAGACTGTTACAAGAGATAAGTAAGGACACTACATAATGATCAAGGGATCAATCCAAGAAGAAAACATAACAATTATAAATATTTATGCGCCCAACATAGGAACACCTCAGTACATAAGGCAAATGCTAACAGCCATAAAAGGGGAAATTGACAGAAACACAATAATAGTGGGGACTTTAACACCCCAATTACAACAATGGACAGATTTTCCAGACAGAAAATTAATAAGGAAACAAAAGCTTTAAATGACACAATAGACCAGATAAATTTAATTGATATTTATAGGATATTCCACCCAAAAGTGCCAGAATACACTTTCTTCTCAAGTGTACCTGGAATATTCTCCAGGATAGATCACATCTTGGTTCACAAATCAAGCCTTGGAAAATTTAAGAAAATTGAAATCCTATGAATCATCTTTTCTGACCACAATTCTATGAGATTAGATATCAATTACAGGAAAAAATCCCTGTAAAAACCACAAACACATGGAGGCTAAACAATACGCTACTATATAACCAAGAGATCACTGAAGAAATCAAAGCGGAAATAAGAAAATACCTAGAAACAAATGACAATGAAAACATGACCACCCAAAACATGGGATGCAGCAAAAGCAGTTCTAAAAGGGAAGTTTATAGCAATTCAGTCTCACCTCAGGAAATAAGAAAAATCTCAAATACACAATCTAACCTTACACCTAAAGCAACTAGAGAAAGAAGAACAACAAAACCCCCAAAGTTAGTAGAAGAAAAGAAATCATAAAGATCAGAACAGAAATAAATGAAATAGAAATGAACAAAACAATAGCAAAGATCAATAAAACTAAAAGATGGTTCTTTGAGAAGATAAACAAAATTGATAAACCTTTAGCCAGACTCATCAAGAAAAACAAGGAGAGGATTCAAATCAATAAAATTAGAAATGAAAAAAGAGAAATTGCAAATGACACTGCAGAAGTACAAAGGATCAAAAGAGAGTACTACAAGCAACTTTATGCCAATAAAATGGACAACCTGGAAGAAATGGACAAATTCGTGGAAAGGTACAACTTTCCAAGCCTGAACCAGGAAGAATTGGAAAATATAAACAGACCAATCACAAGTAATGAAATTGAAACTGTGATTGAAAATCTTCCAATAAACAAAACCCCAGGACCAGATGGCTTCACAGGTGAATTCTATCAAACATTTAGAGAAGAATTTAAATTTATCCTTCTGAAACAATTACAAAAAATTGCAGAGGGAGGAACATCCCAAACTCATTCTATGAGGCCACCATCACCCTGATACCAAAACCAGACAAAGATATCACAAAAAAAGAAAATTACAGACCAGTATACTGATGAACATAGACACAAAAATCCTCAACAAAATTCTACCAAACAGAATGCAACAACACATTAAAAGGATCATACACCACGATCAAGTGGGATTTATCCCAGTGTTGCAAGGATTTTTCAATATACACAAATCAATCAGTGGGATACACCATATTAACAAACTAAAGAATAAAAACCATATGATAATCTCAATAGATGAAGAAAAAGCCTTTGACAAAATTCAACACCCATTTATGATGAAAACTCTCCAGAAAGTGGGCATAGAGGGAACTACCTCTACATAATAAAGTCCATATATGACAAACCCACAGCCAACATCATTCTCAATGGTGAAAATCTGAAAGCATCTCCTCTAAGATCAGGAACAAGACAAGGATGTCCACTCTTGCCACTGTTATTCAACATAGTTTTGGAAGTTTTAGCCACAGCAATCAGGGAAGGAAAAGAAATAAAAGGAATCCAAATTGGAAAAGAAGAAGTAAAACTGTCACTGTTTGCAGAAGACATGGTACCATACTTAGAAAATCCTAAAGATGCTACCAGAAAACTATTAGAGCTAATCAGTGAATCTGGTAAAGTTGCAGGATACAAAATTAATACACAGAAATCTCTTACATTCATATACACTAACAACAAAAAATCAGAATGAGATATTATGGAAACAATCCCATTAACCATTGCAACAAAAAGAATAAAATACCTAGGAATAAACCTACCTAAGGAGACAAAAGACCCATAGTCAGAAAACACTGATGAAAAAAATCAAAGATGATGCACACAGTTGGAGAGATATACCATGTTCTTGGATTGCAAGAATCAATATTGGGAAAATGACTATAGTACCCAAAGCAATCTACAGATCAATGCAATCCCTATCAAGTTACCAATGGCAGAGACCTTCAAGATGGCAGAAGAGTAAGACGTGGAGATCAACTTCCTCCCCACAAATACCTCAGAAATACATCTACATGTCAAACAACTCCTACAGAACACATATTGAACGCTGGCAGAAGACTTCAGACTTCCCAAAAGGCAAGAAACTCCCCACATACCTGGGTAGGGCAAAAGAAAAAAGAACAGAGACAAAATATTAGGGATGGGACTGCACCACTGGGAGGGAGTTGTGAAGGAGGAAAAGTTTCCACACACTAGAAAGCCCCTTCACTAGCGGAGACGGGGGCGGGTGAGGGGGGAAGCGTCAGAGCCACAGAGAAGAGCACAGCAACAGGGATGCAGAGGGCAAAGGGGAGAGATTCCCTCACAGAGTATTGGTACTGACCAGCACTCACCAGCCTGAGAGGCTTGTCTGCTCACCTGCCAGGATGGGTGGAAGCTGGGAGCTGACGCTCGGCTTTGGGGGTCAGATCCCAGAGAGAGGACTGGGGTTGGCTGAATGAACACAGCCTGAAGGGGGCTAGTGTGCCACAGATAGCCAAGAGGGAGTCCGGGAGAAACTCTGGGCCTGCCTAAGAGGCAGGAGACCATTGTTTTGGGGTGCACGAGGAGAGGGGATTCAGAGCACCGTCTAAATGACCTCCAAAGATGGGCACGAGCCACGGCTACCAGCACGGATACCAGAGATGGGCATGAAAAGCTAAGGCTGCTGTGGCAGCCACCAAGAAGCCTGTGTGCAAGCACAGGTCATTATCCACACCTCCCCTCCCGGGAGCCTCTGCAGCCCGCTACTGCCAGTGTCCCATGATTCAGGGGCAACTTCCCTGGGAAAACACCCAGCACGCCTCAGGCTGGTGCAGCGTCATGCTGGCCTCTGTCGCAGCAGGCTTGCCCCACATTCCGTACCCCTCCCTCCCCCCGGCCTGAGTTAGCCAGAGCCCCCTCATCAGCTGCTACTTTAACCCTGTCCTGTTTGGGAGAAGGAAAGACGCCCTCAGATGACCTATGCGCAGAGGTGGGGCCAAATCCAAAGCTGAACCCCAGGAGCTGTGTGAACAAAGAAGAGAAAGGGAACTCTCTCCCTGCAGCCTCAGGAGAAGCGGATTAAATCTCCACAATCAACTTGATGTACCCTGCATCTGTGGAATACCTGAATAGACAAAGAATCATCCCAAAATTGAAGTGGTGGTCTTTGGGAGCTACGATATTTATATATATTTTTCCTTTTTCTCTTTTTGTGAGTATGTTTGTGTATGCTTCTTTGTGTGATTTTGTCTGTATAGCTTTGCTTTTATCATTTGTCCTAGCATTCTGTCTCTCCGTTTTTTTTAATTCAAAATTTTTTATTTTTAATAATTATTTTTTATTTTAATAACTTATTTTTATTTTTTTCTTTCCTTCTTTCATTTTTTCTCCCTTTTCTTCTGAGCCATTTGGCTGACAGGGTCTTGGTGCTCTGGTCGGGTGTCAGACCTGTGCCTATGAGGTGGGAGAGCCGAGTTCAGGACGGTGGTCCACCAGAGACCTCCTGGCTCCATGTAATATCAAGCAGCGAAAGCTCTCCCAAGGATCTCCATCTCAACACTAAGAGCCAACTCCACTCAATGACAAGCAAGCTACAGTGCTGGACACCCTATGCCAAAAAAACTAGCAAGACAGGAACACAACCCCACCCATTAGCAGAGAGGCTGCCTAAAATCATAATAAGGTCACAGACACCCCAAAACACACCAGCGGACGCAGTCCTGCCCACAGAAAGACAAGATCCAGCCTTATCCATCAGAACACAGGCACTAGTCCCCTCCACCAGGAAGCCTACACAACCCACTGAACCAACCTTAGCCACTGGGGGCAGACACCAAAAACAATGGGAACAACGAACCTGCAGCCTACAAAAAGGAGACACCAAACACAGTAAGTTAAGCAAAATGAGAAGACAGAGAAACACACAGTAGATGAAGGAGCAAGGTAATAACCCACCAGACCAAACAAGTGGAGAGGAAATAAGCAGTCTACCTGAAAAAGATTTCAGAGTAATGATAGTAAAGATGATCCAAAATCTTGGAAATAGAATGGAGAAAATAAAAGAAACGTTTAAAAAGGACCTAGAAGAACTAAAGAGCAAACAAACAATGATGAACAACACAATAAATGAAATTAAAAATTCTCTAGAAGTAATCAATAGCAGAATAGCTGAGACAGAAGAACAGATAAGTGACCTGGAAGATAAAATAGTGGAAATAACTACCGCAGAGCAGAATAAAGAAAAAAGAATGAAAAGAATTGAGGACAGTCTCAGACACCTCTGGGACAACATGAAACACACCAACATTCGAATTATAGGGGCCCCAGAAGAAGAAGAGAAAAAGAAAGGAACTGAGAAAATATTTGAGAGATTATTGTTGAAAAGTTCCCTAATATGGGAAAGGAAATAGTTAATCAAGTCCAGGAAGTGCAGAGAGTCCCATACAGGATAAATCCAAGGAGAAATACGCCAAGACACATCAAATGTTAAATACAAAGAATCAAATGTTAAATACAAAGAAAACTATTAAAGCAGCAAGGGAAAAACAACAAATAACATACAAGGGAATCCCCATAAGGTTAACAGCTGATCTTTCAGCAGAAACTCTGCAAGCCACAAGGGAATGGCAGGACATATTTAAAGTGATGAAAGGGAAAAACCTACAACCAAGATTACTCTACCCAGCCAGGATCTCATTTAGATTCAATGGAGAAATTAAAACCTTTACAGACAAGCAAAAGCTAAGAGAATTCAGCACCATGAAACCAGCTTTACAACAAATGCTAAAGGAATGTCTCTAGGCAGGAAACACAAGAGAAGGAAAAGAACTACAATAAGAAACCCAAAACAATTAAGAATATGGTAATAGGAAAACACATATCGATAACTACCTTAAATGTAAATGGATTAAATGCTCCAACCAAAAGACACAGACTGGCTGATTGGATAGAAAAACAAGACCCATATATATGCTGTCTACCAGAGACCCACTTCAGACCTAGGGACACATACAGCCTGAAAGTGAAGGGATGGAAACAGATATTCCATGCAAATGGAAATCAAAAGAAAGCTGGAGTAGCAATACTCATATCAGACAAAATAGACTTTAAAATAAAGACTATTACAAGAGACAAAGGAGGACACTACATAATGATCAAGGGGTCAATCCAAGAAGAAGATATAACAATTGTAAATATTTATGCAAACAACATAGGAGCACATTGATACATAAGGCAAATGCTAACAGCCATATAAGGGGAAATCAACAGTAACTCAGTCATAGTAGGGGACTTTAACTCCCCACATTCACCAACGGACACATCATCCAAAATGAAAATAAATAAGGAAACACAAGCTTTAAATGATACATTAAACAAGATACACTTAATTGATATTTATAGGACATTCCATCCAGAAACAATAGAATACACTTTCCTCTCGAGTGCTCATGGAACGTTCGCCAGGATAGGTCATATGTTGGGCCACAAATCAAGCCTTGGTAAATTTAAGAAAATTGAAATCGTATCAAATATCTTTTCCGACCACAATGCTATGAGACTAGATATCAAATATAGGGAGAAATTTGTAAAAAATACAAACACATGGAGGCTAAACAATACACTACTTAATAACTAAGAGATCACTGAAGACATCAAAGAGGAAATGAAAAAAATACCTAGAAACAAATGACAATGAAAACACAATGACCCGAAACCTATGGGATGCAGCAAAAGCATTTCTAAGAGGGAAGTTTATAGCAATACGTTTCTACCTCAAGAAACAAGAGACATATCAAATAAACAACCTAACCTTACACCTAAAGCAATTAGAGAAAGAAGAACCAAATACCCCCAAAGTTAGCAGAAGGAAAGAAATCATAAAGATCAGATCAGAAGCAAATGAAAAAGAAATGAAGGAAATGATAGCAAAGATCAATAAAACTAAAAGCTGGTTCTTTGAGAAGATAAACAAAATTGATAAACCATTAACCAGACTCATCAAGAAAAAAAGGGAGAAGACTCAAATCAATAGAATTAGAAATGAAAAAGGAGAAGTAACCACTGACACTGCAGAAATACAAAGTATAATGACAGATTACTACAAGCAACACTATGCCAATGAAATGGACAACCTGGAAGAAATGGACAAATTCTTAGAAAAGCACAACTTTCTGAGACTGAGCCAGGAAAAGATAGAAAATATAAACAGACCAATCACAAGCAGTGAAATTGAGACTGTGATTAAAAATCTTCCAACAAACAAAAGCCCAGGACCAGATGGCTTCAGAGGCGAATCTATGAAACATTTAGATAACAGCTAACACCTACCCTTCTCAAACTCTTCCAAAATATAGCAGAGGGAGGAACACTCATTTTATGAGGCCACCATCACCCTGATACCAAAACCAGACAAAGATATCACAAAGAAAGAAAACTACAGGCCAATAAGCCAATATACAGGCCAATATACAGGCCATATACAGGCCAATATACAGGCCAATATGTTCACGGATGAACATAGATGTAAGAATCCTCCACAAAATACTAGCAGACAGAATGCAACAGCACATTAAAAGGATCATACACCATGATCAAGTAGGGTTTATCCAAGGAATGCAAGGATTCTTCAATATATGCAAATCAATCAATATGATATACCATATTATCAAATTGAAGGAGAAAAACCATATGATCATCTCAATAGATGCAGAAGAACTTTTTGACAAGATTCAACACCCATTTATGATAAAAACCCTCCAGAGAGTAGGCCTAGAGGGAACTTACCTCAACATAATAAAGGCCATATATGACAAACCCACAGCAAACATCGTTCTCAATGGTGGAAACCTGAAACCATTTCCACTAAGATCAGGAACAATACAAGGTTGCCCCCTCTCACTACTATTATTCAACATAGTTTTTTAGGTTTTAGCCACAGCAATCAGCCAAAAAAAGAAATAAAAGGAATCCAAATTGGAAAAGAAGTAAAGCTGTCACTGTTTGCAGATGACATGATACAATACACAGAGAATCCTAAAGATGCTACCAGAAAACTACTGGAGCAAATCAATGAATTAGGTAAATAGCAGGATACAAAATAAATGCACAGAAATCTCTTGCATTCCTATACACTAATGATGATAAATCTGAAAGAGAACTTAAGGAAACACTCCCATTTACCATTGCAACAAAAAGAATAAAATACCTAGGAATAAACCTACCTAGGGAGACAAAAGTCCTGTATACAGAAAACTATAAGACACTGATGAAAGAAATTAAAGATGATACAAACAGATGGAGAGATATACCATGTTCTTGGATTGGAAGAATCAACATTGTGAAAATGACTATACTACCCACAACAATCTACAGGTTCAGTTCAATCCCTATCAAAGTATCAATGGCATTTTTCACAGAACTAGAACAACAAATTTCACAATCTGTATGGGAACACAAAAGACCCCAAATAGCCAAAGCAATCTTGAGAAAGAAAAATGGATCTGGAGGAATCAGACTCCCTGACTTCAGACTATACTACAAAGCTCCAGTAATCAAGACCGTATGGTACTGTCACAAAAACAGAAATATAAATCAATGGAACAGGATAGAAAGCCCAGAGGTAACCCCATGCATATATGGTCACCTTAGTTTTGATAAAGATGCAAGAATATACAATGGAGAATAGACAGCCTCTTCAATAAGTGGTGCTGGGAAAACTGGGCAGCTACTTGTAAAAGAATGAAATTAGAACACTCCCTAACACCATACACAAACATAAACTCAAAATGGATTAAAGACCTAAATGTAAGGCCAGACCCTATAAAACTCTTAGAGGAAAACATAGGCCGACCACTCCATGACATAAATCACAGCAAGATCCTTTTTGACCCACCTCCTAGAGAAATGGAAATATAAACAAAAATAAACAAATGGGACATAATGAAACTTACATGCTTTTGCACAGCAAAGGAAACCATAAACAAGATGAAAAGACAGCCCTCAGAATGGGAGAAAATATTTGCAAACGAATCAACCGACAAAGGATTTATCTCCAAAATATATAAACAGCCCATGCAGCTCAATATTAAAAAAACAAGCAGCCCAAAGAAAAAATGGGCAGAAGACCTAAATAGACATTTCTCCAAAGAAGACGTACAGATGGCCACAAAGCACATGAAGACCTGCTCAACATCACTAATTATTAGAGAAATGCAATTCAAAACTACCGTGAGTTATCACCTCACACCAGTCAGAATGGCCATCATCAAAAACTCTACAAACAGTAAATGCTGGATACAGTGTGTAGAAAAGGGAACCCTCCTACACTGTTGGTGGTAATGTAAATTGGTACAGCCACTATGGAGAACAGTATGGAGGTTCCTTTAAAAACTAAAAATAGAACTGCCATATGATCCAGCAACCCCACTGCTGGGCATATACCCAGAGAAAACCATAATTCAAAAAGATACATGCACCCCAATGTTCATTGCGGCACTATTTACAGTAGCCAGGACATGGAAGCAACCTAAATGTCCATTAACAGAGGAATGGATAAAGAAGATGTGGTAAATATATGCAATGGAATATTACACACCCATAAAAAGGAATGAAACTGTGTCATTTGCCGAGACGTGGATAGACCTAGAGACTGTCATACAGAGTGAAGTAAGTCAGAAAGAGAAAAACAAATATTGTAAATTAACGCATATATGTGGAATCTATAAAAATGGTATAGATGGTCTTATTTGCAAAGCATAAATAGAGACACAGATGTAGAGAACAAATGTATAGATACAAAGGGGCAACAGGGGGGTGGGATAAATTGGGGGATTGGGATTGACATATATTCACTACTATGTATAAAATAAGTAACTAATGAGAACCTACTGTGTAGCACAGGGAACTCTACTCAGTGCTTTGAGGTGACCTAAATGGGAAGGAAATCCAAAAAAGAGGGGATAAATGTATATGTATATCTGATTCAATTTGTTGTACAGCAGAAACTAACACAACATTGTATAGCAACTATACTCCAAGAAAAATTAACTACAAATAACAAAAAATACATTGACTGTTCATGGTAAGAGTTAACATCTTTGTCTTGTTCTTGATGTTAGACTAAAAGTTTTAGTCTTCCCTCAGTATACATAATGTTAGCTGAACTTCTATATAGATGCTCTTATCAGGTTGAAGAAGTTACCTTCTATTCATAGTATGTTGATATTTATCATAAATGTGTGTTGAATTTGTCAAGTACTTTTTCTGTATCTATTCAGAGCCTTATGGTTTTTATACTTTAAAAAAAATACTAGTATCGTGTATTACATTAATTGATGTTTGGATATGAAACTAACTTTGCATTCCTGGGGTGAATCCTATGTAGGCATCGTGTATAATTCTTTGTATGTTTTGCTCGATTCAGTTTGCTTTTCTTTCTGTGCAATATTTTTGAGTCTATGAACATGAGAGAAATTAGTAGTTTTCTTGGGGTGTCATTTACTAGCTTTAGTATCAGAATAATACTGTCCCCATAGGATGAATTGGGAAGTGTTCCCTCCTTGTTTATTACCTGGAAGATTTTGTGAAGTATTTGTATTATTTCTTCTTTATTTATTTGATAATATTCACTAGAGAAGACACCTTATCCTGAGATTTTCTGTGTGGGAAAATTTAAAGTTACTAATTCAGATTCTTTACTTGTTAAGTTGTATTCATATTATCTCTTTTCTTGAGACAGTTTTGGTGATTTTTGTCTTTGTAGGAATATGTCCATTTTATCTAAGTTGTTGAACTATTGGCATACAGTTGTTCATAATATTTCCTTCTAAGCATTTTAGTTTCTGTAGGATCAATAGCAATGTCTCACTCACCTTTCATTCCTGATTCTGGCAGTTTTTCTGTCTGTCTGTCTGTCTGTCTCTCTCTCTTTTTTTTGGTTCAACAAAACTCAGGGAATGGCAAAAAAAAAAACCAAACCAGTTTTTTTATTTGGCTTTGTAGGCCAGGTGGTCTCTTTCATAACTATTCAATTCTGCCATTATATCACAAAAGCAGTTATAGACAGTATATGTAAAGGGGTGTGCTCTGTTCTACTAATGCTTTATTTATAAAAACAGGCAGTGTTCCAGATTTAGCCCATAGGTTGTCATTTACTGACCATTGGTGTAGGTGATGATTTTTCTATTTCATCATATTTTTAAAGGACCAAAGTTTTATTCCATTGACTTTATCTATTGTTTTTCTGTTTTTTTATATTTCATTTATTTCTGCTCCAATCTTTAGTTTTTCTTTCCTTCTGCACATTTTGTACTCAATTTGTTCTTGTTTTTCTAATTTCTTAAGATGGAATCTTATTATTGATTTGAAGTCTTTATTCTTGTCTGTGAATAGGCCCATAAATTTTTATATTTTTTTCCATTTTTATTAAGTTCAACATATTTTTTACTTTACTTTGTGATTTCTTCTTTGATCCATCAATTATTTTAAAATGTGCTTAATTTATAAATGTTTGGGTATTTCTCAGATTTTATTTTGTTGTTTTTAATTCTGTTGTTAGCTGAGAACTACCTTTTTATGATTTTAAAGTGTTCAAATTTGTATCAATTTTTCTGTGGCATAGAATATGGTCTACTTTGGAGAATGCAGCATGTGTCTGAAAATAATGTGTATATAGGTACAGTCAGGCATTATTTGAAGTGTTCTATATATGTAAGTTAGGTCAAGTCAGTTGATAGTGTTATTCAAACCTCTATATCCTTGCTAATTTTCTAAATAATATTTCTATTAATTATTGACAGTAGAGATGCAGAATCATTTGCTATAGTTTTTGAAATTGCTTATTTTATTTAAAATTCTGTCGGTTTTTACTCTATGTATTTTGAGATTAGATGCATATACATCTCTAATCCTTACACCTTACTGAGATATTGACCCTTTTATTATTTGGAAATGTCCCTCTTTGACTTTAATGACATTTCTTGTATTAAAGTCTATTTTGTCTGTTACTAATATATTATTTTAGTAGTCTGATGTTTATGATTTGCTGGTATATCTTTTAAACATCTTTTTACTTTCAACCTATTTGTGTCTTAGAATCTAATATATACTTTGTGTAGACAGGATAGAGTTGGCTTTCTTTTTTTTTTCTAATCCTGTCTGACAACTTCTGCCTTTTGACTGTAGTGTTTCTATCATCCGCATTTAATGCAATTATTTTTATAGTTGATTTACATTTGTCATATTGCTATATGTCTTCTGTCTTTTTTGGTCCCCTGCCCCCTGTATATATTTTTATGCTATTTAAATTTCTCTGTTGTCATTTTTACTATATATTTTGAGTCATTTTTCTTAGTGGTTTCTCTTGGGATTGCAATATGCATTTTATTTTATCACAGTCTAGTTCAGGAAACTACAAACTTACTTCTTATAAACTGTAATAGAAACTTTTCTCTATGAATGTAGCCCATTCTCTTCCTCCTCTTTGTGCTATTATTCATATATATATGAATATATATGTCATATATATTCCATCTACATATGTTAGAAACCTAAAAGTACAGTGTTATAATTATTTCTATACACAATCTTATATACCTTTTAGAGAAGACAAGAAATGAAGAAAAAAATATTGTCTTTATTCACATGCTTACCATTTCTGGTGTTTTTCATTTCTAACTGTGGATTGGATTTACCATCTGGTATTATATTCTTTCAACTTGAAGGATTTCCTTTAATATTTCTTGCAAGGCATGTCTGCTAACAATTAATTCTCTCAGTCTTTGTCTATCTGGGGATGTTTTTATTTTTCCTTCACTTTTGAAGGATAGTTTTGCTGGATATATATTGTTTGCTGACAATTGTTTTCAGCACTCTGAATATGTCATAACATTGCCTTCTAACCTCCTCTGGTTGTGATGGAAAGACAGCTGTTAATCTTCTGAGGTACCTTGTATTATTTATACTTGCTTTTCAGAGGAGAATTTGCCTATCTCCTCACTTGACCATAGTCAGAACTCCCAGTTTCACTTTTATATTTTTCAAGCTATGAGTTTTGAAGTTTGATAGTTATCTCCTTTCACCTTTATGAAAGGCTGTATACTTAGAGTACTTCCTTGAATCATACATATTTTTAATAATTACTGAAGAGTTTCTGGAAATAACTAATTTCTTTTGTTGCTTATACTTTCTTTTATAAGCCTTTGATGTATAACTTGTATGTTTCACAACTCATCTCTTATTTTCCTCAAAATTTCAAGTATTTAACCAGACTTGACCCTCATTCTTAACTGTGTGTAATTTGTATTAATTGATTCAGAAAATATGTATGGGCCACTTGCTGTATGCTAGACATATCTGACATAGTTTGTTCAACTAACAAAGTAAGTAAGTAAATGAGCTTGTTGCACAGTGTCTTGTGGTTTTCAAAACAATTTTACTATATGTGTGAGGATAATGGCAGGAAACAAATGGCATGCTTAAATCGGATAATTTTGGATTTCATTCAGTTTCAGGACAGGACTAATTACAAAGGTGTGGGTAGGGTTTAGGGAAATCAAGATGGGATTTTAGGGTCTTAGGCTGCTCTCAGCAGAGATCTATTACTGCTTTTGTGCCTAAAGAGGAAAGGAGAGGAAGTGGTTACTAGGAGCCACAGATAAGACTAGATGTAGAGGAACACCTGACAGGAGCTATGTTCAGTAGAACAACAGCCAACAACTTGTGACCAGGCATGGAGAAAGCCAAGGGAATAAGTACTCTGACCTCAGTATTTTCCTGTCCTTAATTTTGGGCTGGTGCCTTCCATTAACCAAACCCAAGCAGAAGTTAGAGAAAAGGTAGCCCACTGATGTAGTCCATAGAGGTCAGCCTCCTGAAGTACAGAGCAAGGAGGAGAAAGTGGAGAGTGGATATGGAGGAGCAAATGGAAGATATTCACTTACTTACCTTCATTCATCAATAAATCCCATTAATTCTGTCTATGAAAATGTATACCACATATGTCCTTTTTCCCCTTCTCACTACCCCTTAGTCCAGGTCTTTACCATATCCTGATTACATAATAGAAATAGTCTCTCTCCTTTCAGATTTCCCTTAAATATATATTGCTGCTTGTTAAGCTGGAGTTTAGACACCTTGTCTTCTGATTCCAATTTTTTCCCCTTTCCCCACCTCCACACACTTACACTTTTCAGAAATAAAATTATTTATTTATTTATTTTTGGGGGGTTAACTTCAAGTATGAAATTTGAAAAAAAGTTGTTTCCTAATTTTGAGCTCTTGAAATTCACATGTTAAGTCTTTACTCCATCTTCTCATCTGGATTTTCATTTTTTTTTAATTTGAAGTTTTGTCAAAAATTTTTAGTGGAAATATAAAATCCTGTTTCTTAATTATCTTGGACTTGAGGCCCAAACAGTAAAATAATTGTGCTAGATGGAATATTACTCAGCCATAAAAAGGAACAAAATTCAGTTATTTGTAGTGAGGTGGATGGACCTAGAGTCTGTCATACAGAGTGAAGTAAGTCAGAAAGAGAAAAACAAGTACGGAATGGTAACGCATATACATGGAATTTAAAAAAGCGGTACTGATGAACCTAGTGGCAGGGCAGGAATAAAGACACAGACATAGAGAACAGACTTGAGGGCATGGGGGGCAAGGGGAAGCTGGGATGAAGTGAGAGAGCAGCATTGACATAGTATGTATACACTACCAAATGTAAAATGGATAGCTAGTGGGAAGCTGCTGCGTAGCACAGGGAGATCAGCTCGATGCTTTGTGACAACCTAGAGCGATGGGATAGGGAGGGTGGGAGGGAGGCTCAAGAGGGAGGGGATATGGGGATATATGTATACATATGGCTGATTCACTTTGTTGTTCAGCAGGGGCTAATACAACACTGTGAAGCATTTATACTCCAATAAAGATGTGAAAAAATAAAATAAAATAATTGTGCTAGGCCAGGCTGTTCTTTGGTTGTTTTTGTTTAAAGAATTTGTATAGATCGAAATGCAGCTGCAAGTGTATTAGTGATTTTCTGTTGCTTACTTGTCAAGATTTTTATTGTTTGGATGAAAAATAGTATTTCAAAACCTGGCAACATATTGACGAAAACAGAGGAGCACTTTGTGTAATTCTCCTTTTGAAAAACTTCCTCTTTAAAAGACAAAGATTGCCTCTGCTACTTCTATTCACATGTATTTCCAACAATAGATTTATTGACAGCTCTTAGATAAGGTTTACTTCTCTACCCTCCCCCCATTTATCACGGTGCACGCTTTTCTGCTTGAAGTGAGGCAGATTCGGCTCCTATAAGTGAACACACAAGATGGAGGTGTCCTAGGTGTATAGTGAAGCATTTGCCCTTTTGTTACTAATCTGCGACAGGTGCAGAGCTTTTTTTTTTTTTTTTTTTAACTGTTTTCTAATGGGCTTAATTTGAGAGAGTGGTCCCATGAAAACCAACCAGCATTTTATGGAGCTGCCTTGCGGAAGGAAGGGTCTCTGAGCTAGGAATGGACAGAGTTGGATAATCCCAGAATCTTTCAAACTATGCTTGCAACTCAGTTTTCCTTAGGGCTCTCCTTGGCTGCTTATTAGGAGCATACACAAAGATGACGCCTTCTTTCTCTTCTTTCCATTTTTACTTTCTTCTCCTTTTTGTCCCTACTCCCCCTTCTTCCTCACCAAAAGAAAAAGTGTCTGCTAAAGTTTCTAAGCTGGGAATGGCACACTGTAACAAATTTGTTTCCTGTATCAGTACTGGCACACTCATTACAAAGTAATCGTGGCCCACACTCAAGTGCACTTCCTTTGGGACCAATAGCTGTAAATAAGGAGGCGCTGCAAGCTGGCTGATAAATTGTTGTTCTGAAGATAGCGGTGCTTTTTAGCAGAATGTTTGACCTTTTTTAAAAATATTGCCTCAGGCCTGTCTAAGACCCTCAAGGTCTATTTCTCATCTTAAAAATCCTCTGTAGGAAAACGCAGTGTGTGGCTCAAGAAGATTTTCAAATTGCCTAACATCTTTCTTTCTTTCTGTGCCTTTAAAAAAACGATAATTATAGTTGTGCTGCATAATCTCCCTATCATTTTGCAAAATAGATTTTCCTTCTTCCAGTAACAGATACTTTTTATCGACATTGGAAGCAACACGTTGAATATTTTATGAACACTAAATGTATAGGGCAGGAGAGACAAAAGAACTTCCATATATATGTAGAGAAGAAACATGTAACTTGAAAATTACTTTGGGGCTAATAAAGCTCTCAAGCTTTATTATTTATTCTTGCATCAAGGTAATTGTCAACTTTGATTTGAGTGGCTATGCAAAAACCCTTCTTTAGTACATTTATTTTCTTCCCTGTTGCTGTAAATCTAATTGATCCACAAAATGGAGAATTTCAGGAAACATTTCACCTTTGGGAATATGGTTGTAGATATTAAGAAGTCAAAATGTTTAAGTCTGCTTAGTAGAACCTCTGTAGTGTCAAATACTTGGAGTTTTTATAAGATACCTGCAAATTGTTTCAGAAGATTTGGACTATTGGTTTCTAAGATGGACTCAACCAAATTATTAAGCACTGTTAGGGAGCAGTGCTTCTGACACTTACTCTGAGAAAGTAGAAAGCTTCATGGGTTTACAAATCTCCTTGACTGAATTGCAATCAGGACAGCAGCTCTTGTGTTTTGTAGGTACATGTCGTATCTACCTATGATACAGCATTGTTTTCCTCTTTCATAAAAGTACCGCTGACAAAAATATGTTAAGAGAGATTTTTGAAATTTCTAATCAGGTCAAATTTTGCCAAAATACGTTTAGAGACTCCTAGAACAATATTTTAAAATAGTCATTACTGTATGGAAAGAGATATTCCCTGGATTTAATGATTTTATTTCAGATACAGAAATGAAATTTCAGGATTCTTCTAAATCATGAATTGTGATTGTTACACACATTCTGTATATGTCTCAATCTTGTACAAAGAAAAAATTAGTGGTTATTGAATATTACCTTTTGAATGATGAATAGATACCTCAAACTTGATGTTTCTAAAAAAAAAATATTCCTTCATAACTTTTCTTTCTGTACACCTGTTACAGTTAATGCATCACTAATTTTATAGTTACCAAGCTGGAACTCTCAACTAGTCACCATCAACTAGTTCCTTACTCCCTTTGTGGTTGATACAAATTGGCGTGGCTGGCTGGATGATACATGTTCACTACTTTACCCTACTGATAACAGATTACATTCCTGTGACTAAGGGGGTCAGCAGATAACTAAGATGAATTATAGTATCCTGACCACTAGATTGGTTTGTGGGTTGAGCATGTGTTCCAAGTTTGGACCAATCAGAACCTTCCTCAAGAGTTTTTTTTTTTTTTTTTAATTATTGTAAATGGAGAGAGGCACTTTCTTGCCTTTAGTGTCATGAAGTTGGAAGAATGTGATTTCACGTTTCATTCTTTAGGTTGTAGAAAAGCCATCAAAGACAGCTCCGTGGAAATTGGACTAAGAGAGTGGGGGTCTTGATATGGTTAGATACTACAGGCGTGAAGAACACATAGGAATTTGTCACTACAGACTGAGGAAAGATTAATTGAGAAGCTAGAGAAGGTGATGTGAAAATCTTTTCAGTTATAATAGACAGTAGTCCTGTCAGAAGTCCAAGGTCACAAAGGTAAGCAATGATAGATCCAGAGCTCTAACGAGGTCTTCTGACTCTCATTCTAATCAATAGTCCATCCTCTTAAAAATATGTTCCAGAAAGCATTTTTAATCTCTGAAGAAGAATGACTTTGAAAATGCCACCCAAACTTCAAATCTCTGTTTTTATTCATCACTGTATGGTGAGATATGAAGCATTAATTATTCATCATGTAATCAATGTTTAATTGCTGGTTAATAGTTCCTAATATATTTCAAGGAAATCATCTTTTGTTTACTTGGAGAATCAATTCCTGTACATTGAAATGAAAATACCCTCTTAACTCCAGGAGTCAGACTACAGTTCTCTCCATTTCTTAATGCCACAGAAGCCAAGACCTGGAAGCAAGGGCTATTCTAAGCTTTATACAGCCTGCAGTTTATATAATTTTAGAAGGTCGTCTTTAAGAAAAATTGTACAAAATTATAAATATAAAATTATATCTTCAGAATAAGAAAGGAGATCACAATGAATTACTGTTATCTTGGGGATTCAGGTCTCTTTCTCCTGAAATCTCTTTAGGCTGTTTACCAGAAATGCTGCAAAGGAGTGCAGCCTTTTTATCTCTTCCCATTATAACTCCTGCAACTCCCAGCCTTTATAAGGGCCCTTATTAAGTGAAGAATCTTGAAGCTTAAGCTTCCCTTGCTTCTCAGTAAATCTACCTCTGGTTGGAACGTATCTTTGGTTACCTAGTCCAAACCTGCCAAATCATCATCCACTCCATTTTTCAAGTTCTGTGTAGATGATGAGCTCATATCTAAGATGAGCTCACTATTCTTTGATGAAAGGAAATTTCAGTATTACTATTTTTCATAAATGTTAATGATTTGCCCCTTCTTTCCCATGAAAGTTGATCAAACATTTAAATTATATTATCAAGTGGGGAAGAAGAGTTTATCCCTTAACAAATACCTATGGATTCTATACACTCCTTCCTCTCACTGCTTTATGTGAGTCTTCATCAATTCTTGCTTGACTCATTGCAATATATTCCTATGTATTATGACTACTTCTATATCAAGCTTTATCCAAGTCTTTCATTTTATCTTTATGCTACCCCTAGATAAATCTTTTAAAAATGAAATCTGATGTGCTACTCTTTTGCTTAAAATTCTCCAATGGCTCCTCATTTCCTTACCTTAATCTACCTCATCAGCCTCATGTCCTGGCACTCTTACATTATTGGACCCTGGCCATATAGCAATTCCCTGGCCTAGACTTCCTGTCTCATTGTTATGTGCTCTTTCACATAATGCTCTTTCTGCCATCTTCCATTTGACATCTGAAAGAGTCCTACTCATCCTTCAAGTATAACTCATATGTCACTTCCATTGACCCTTTGCCAGCCCTGCAACCACAAGTAGGGTTAGGCTTTAATTTCTTGTCCCTATAACACTTTTTGCATACCTTGAATATGATTTTTACCCTGTTTTATTATAACTACTTATGTGTTACTTTTCCTCAATTGATTGATAGCCTCTTTTATACCTATTCACTACATCTATGTACTAGGAGCTGTTCTCACCCCTCTGCATGTATCACTCATTTAATCCTTACAACAACTTTATGAATTTACAATAGAAACATTTGAGGCACACACAGTATCTAGTCCAAGGTCATACAGATAGTAAGGAATAGAGCTGTATTGTAAACCCACGCAGTCTTATTCCAGAGTCTGTGCTTTTAATCACTATTCTATAGTAACACATTGGAATCACTAATGAATAGCAGGATGCCTGTTTCATAGAAAATGCTCAGTAAACATTGGTGATTGAACCAAAGAGACATGAAATTCCTTTAGCTTCTTTTGGTAGCCAGAATATATAACTGCACTAATGTGTTTGGAGATACTTATTATTATTTCTTTTAATTTTATTTTTTTAATTTATTTTTATACAGCAGGTTCTTATTAGTTATCTATATTATACATATTAGTGAATAAATGTCAATCCCAGTCTCCCAATTCATCCCACCACCACCATCCACCACTCCCACGTTCCTCCCTTGGTGTCCATACATTTGTTCTCTACATCTGTGTCTCTATTTCTGCCTTGAAAACCAGTTCATCTGTAACATTTTTCTAGATTTCACATATATGCATTAATATACGATATTTGTTTTTCTCTTTCTCACTTACTTCACTCTGTATGACAGTCTGTAGGTCCATCCACACCTCTACAAATGACCCAATTTTGTTCCTTTTCATGGCTGAGTAATATTCAATTGTATGTATGTACCACATCTTCTTTATCCATTCGTCTGTTGATGGGCATTTTGTTGCTTCCATGACCTGGCTATTGTAAATAGTGCTGCAATGAACATTAGGGTGCATGTGTCTTTTTGAATTATGGTTTTCTCTGGGGATATGCCCAGTAGCAGGATTGCTGGGTCATATGGTAATTCTATTTTTAGTTTTTTAAGGAACCTCCATACTGTTCTCCATAGTGGCTGTATCAATTTACATTCCCACCAACAGTGCAAGAGAGTTCCCTTTTCTCCACACCCTCTCCAGCATTTGTTGTTTGTAGATTTTCTGATGATGCCCATTCTAACTGGGGTGAGGTGATACCTCATTGTAGTTTTGATTTGCATTTCTCTAATAATTAGTGATGTTGAGCAGCTTTTCATGTGTTTGTTGGCCATCTGTATGTCTTTTTTGGAGGAATGTCTGTTTAGGTCTTCCACCCATTTTTTTATGGGGTTGTTTGTTTTTTTAATATTGAGCTGCATGAGCTGTTTATATATTTTGGAGATTAATCCTTTGTCCACTGATTTTTTTGCAAATATTTTCTCCCATCCTGAGGGATGTGTTTTTGTCTTGTTTATAGTTTCCTTTGCTGTGCAAAAGCTTTTAAGCTTCATTAGGTCCCATTTGTTTGTTTTTGTTTTTATTTCCATTACTCTAGGAGGTAGGTCAAAAAGATCTTGCTGTGATTTATGTCAAAGAGTGTTCTTCCTCTGTTTTCCTCTACGAGTTTTATAGTGTCCAGCCTTAATTTAGATGTTTAATCCATTTTGAGTTTATTTTTGTGTATGGTGTTAGGAAATATTCTACTTTCATTCTTTTACATGTAGCTGCCCAGTTTTCCCAGCACCATTTATTGAAGAGGCTGTCTTTTCTCCATTGTATATTTTTGCCTCCTTTCTCATAGATTAGTTGACCATAGGTGCATGGGTTTATGTCTGGGCTTTCTATCCTGTTCCATTGATCTATATTTCTGTTTTTGTGCCAGTACCATATTGTCTTGATTACTATAGCTTTGTATTATAGTCTGAAGTCTGGGAGGCTGATTCCTCCAGCTCCGTTTTTTTCTGTCCATATTTCTTTGGCTATTTGGGGTCCTTTGTGTCTCCATACAATTTTAAGATTTTTTGTTCTAGTTCTGTAAAAAATGCCATTGGTAATTTGATAGGGATTGTGTTGAATCTGTAGATTGCTTTGGGTAATATAGTAATTTTCACAATATTGATTCTTCCAATCCAAGAACATGGTATATGTCTCCATCTGTTTGTGTCATCTTTGATTTCTTTCATCAGTGTCTTATAGTTTTCTGAGTACAGGTCTTTTACCTTCTTAGGTAGGTTTATTCCTAGGTATTTTATTCTTTCCGTTGCAATGGTAAATGGGATTGTTTCCTTAATTTCTCTTTCTGATCTTTCATTGTTAGTGTATAGCAATGCAAGAGATTTCTGTGCACTAATTACATATCCTGCAAATTTACCAAATTCATTAATTAGCTCTAGTAGTTTTCTGGTGGCATCTATAGGATTCTCTATGTATAGTATCATGTCATCTGCAACCTGTGACAGTTTTACTTCTTCTTTTCCAATTTGGATTCCTTTTATTTCTTTTTCTTCTCTGATTGCCATGGCTAGGACTTCCAAAACTATGTTGAATAACAGTGGTGAGAGTGGGCATCCTTGTCTTGTTCCTGATCTTAGAGTAAATGCTGTCAGTTTTTCACCATTGAGAATGATGTTTACTGTTGGTTTGTCATATATGGCCTCTATTATGTTGAGGTAGGTTCCCTCTATGACCACTTTCTGGAGAGTTTTTTATTATAAATGGATGTTGAAATTTGTGAAAAGCTTTTTCTGCATCTGTTGATCATATGGTTTTTATTCTTCAATTTGTTAATACGGTATATCACATTGATTGATTTGCTTATATTGGAGAATCCTTGCAGCCCTGGGATAAACCCCACTTGATCATGGTGTATGATCCTTTTAATGTGTTGTTGGATTCTGTTTGCTAGTATTTTGTTGAGGATTTTTGCATCTATATTCATCAGTGATATTGGTCTGTAATTTTCTTTTTTTGCAGTATCTTTGTCTGGTTTTGGTATCAGGATGATGGTGGCCTCATAGGATGAGTTTGGGAGTATTCCTTCCTCGACAGTTTTTTGGAAGAGTTTGAGAAGGATGGGTGTTAGCTCTTCTGAAGCCATCTGGTCCTGGACTTTTGTTTGTTGGAAGATTTTTCATCACAGTTTCTATTTCATTACTTGTGATTGGTCTGTTCATATGTTCTATTTCTTCCTGGTTCAGTCTTTTGGAAGGTTATACCTTTGTAAGAATTTGTCCATTTCTTCCAGGTTGCCCATTTTATTGGCATAGAGTTGCTTGTAGTAGTCTCTTAGGATGCTTTTTATTTCTGCGGTGTCTGTTGAAAAGGAGAAGCCAACTTCTCCTTTTTCATTTCTAATTTTATTGATTTGAGTCCTCTCCCTCTTTTTCTTGATGAGTGTTGCTAATGGTTTATCAATTTTATCTTCTCAAAGAACCAGCTTTTAGTTTTATTGATATTTGCTATTGTTTTCTTTGTTTCTATTTCATTTATTTCTGCTCTGATCTTTATGATTTCTTTCATTCTACTAACTTTGGGTTTTGTTTGTTCCTCTTTCCATAGTTCCTTTAGGTGTAAGGTTAGATTGTTTATTTGAGATTTTTCTTGTTTCTTGAGGTGGGGTTGTATTGCTATAAAGTTCCCTCTTCGAACTGCTTTTGCTGCAGCTCATAGGTTTTAGATCATCATGTTTTTGTTGTTACCTGTCTCTAGGTAGTTTTTGATTTCCTCTTTGATTTCTTCAGTGATCTTTTGGTTATTTAGTGATGTATTGTTTAGCCTCCATGTGTTTGTGTTTTTTACGTTTTTTCCCCTGTAATATATTTCTAATCTCATAACGTTGTGGTCAGAAAAGATGCTTGATATGATTTCAATTTTGTTAAATTTTTCGAGGCTTGATTTGTGACCCAAGATGTGTTCTTTCTTGGAGAATGTTCCATGTGCATTTGAGAAGAAAGTGTAATCTGCTGTTTTCAGATGGAACGTTCTATAAATATCAATTAAATCTATATGGTCTGTTGTGTCATTTAAAGCTTGTGTTTCCTATTAATTTTCTGTCGGGATGATATATCCATTGGTATAAGTGAGGTGATAGAGTCCCCCACTATCATTGTGTTACTGTCAATTTCCTCTTTTATAGCTGTTAGATTTGCCTTATGTATTGAGGTGCTCCTATGTTGGGTACATATATATTTATAATTGTTATATATCCTTCTTGGATTGATCTTTGATTATTATGTAGTGTCCTTCCTTTTCTCTTATAACAGTCTTTATTTCAGAGTCTATTTTATCTGAAATGAGTATTGCTACTCTAGCTTTCTTTTGATTTCCACGTGCATGGAATAACTTTTTCCATTCGCTCACTTTCAGTCTGTATATGTCCCTAGGTCTGAAGTGGTTCTCTTGTAGACAGCATATATATGGGTCTTGTTTTGTATCCATTCAGTGAGCCTGTGTCTTTTGGTCAGAGCATTTAATCCATTTACATTTAAGGTAATTATCAATATGTATATTCCTATTACCATTTTCTTAACTGTTTGAGGTTTCTTTCTGTAGGTCTTTTCCTTCTCTTTTGTTTCCCACTTAGAGAAGTTCCTTTAGCATTTGTTGTAGAGCTGGTTTGGTGGTGCTGAAGTCTCTTAGGTTTTGCTTGTCTGTAAAGCTTTTGATTTCTCCTTTGAATGTGAATGAGATTCCTGTCAGGTAGAGTAATATTGGTTGTAGATTCTTCCCTTTTATCACTTTAAATATATCGTGCCACTCCCTTCTTGCTTGTAGAGTTTCTGCTGAGAAATCAGCTGTTAATGTTATGGGAGTTCCCTTGTATGTTACTTGTCATTTTTCCCTTGTTACTTTTAATAATTTTTCTTTGGCCTTAAGTTTTGTCAGTTTGATTACTATGTGTCTCGGTCTGTTTCTCTTTGGGTTTATACTGCCTGGGACTCTGTGTGCTTCCTCGACTTGGGTGGCTATTTCCTTTCCCATGTTAGGGTAGTTTTCAATCATAATCTCTTCAAATATTTTCTTGGGTCCTTTCTCTCTCTCTTCTCCTTCTGGGACCCCTATAATGTGAATATTGGTGCATTTAATATTGTCCCAGAGGTCTCTTAATCTGTCTTCATTTCTTTTCATTCTTTTTTCTTTATTCTGTTCCATGGCAGTAAATTCCACCATTCTGTCTTCCAGTTTACTTATCCGTTCTTCTGCCTCAGTTATTCTCCTCTTGATTCCTTCTAGTGTAATTTTCGTTTCAGTCATTGTGTTGTTTGTCTCTCTTTGTTTGTTCTTTAATTCTTCTAGGTGTTTGTTCTTTAATTCTTCTAGGTTTTTGTTAAACATTTCTTGCATCTGCTTGATCTTTGCCTCCATTCTTTTTCCAAGGTCCTGGATCATCTTCACTATCATTATTCTGAATTCTTTTTCTGGAAGGTTGCCTACCTCCACTTCATTTAGTTGTTTTTCTGGGGTTTTATCTTGTTCCTTCATCTGGTGCATAGTCCTCTGCCTTTTCCTTTTGCCTATCTTTTTGCAAATGTGTTTTTTTTTTCCATGGGCTGCAGGATTGTAGTTCTTCTTGCTTCTGCTGTCTGCCCTCTGGTGGATGAGGCTATCTAGGAGGCTTGTCCAAGCTTCATGATGGAAGGGACTGGTGGTGGGTAGAGGTGGGTGTTGTTTTGGTGGCAGAGCTCAGTAAAACTTTAGCCTGTCTGTCTGCTGATGTGTGGGGCTGAGTTCCCTCCCTGTTGGTTGTTTGGCCTGAGGCAACCCAGCCTTGGAGCCTACAGGCCCTTTGGTGGGGCTAATGGTAGACTCTGTGAGGGCTCACACCAAGCAGTACTTCCCAGAGCTTCTGCCAGTGTCCTTGTCCCCGCGGTGAGCCACAGCCACCCCCCGCCTCTGCAGGAGACCCTCCAATACTATCAGGTAGGTCTGGTTTAGTCTCCTATGGGGTCACTGCTCCTTCCCCTTGGGTCCTGATACGCCCATGACTTTGTGTGTTCCCTCCAAGAGTGGAGTCTCTCTTTCCTCCAGACCTGTTGAAGTCCTGCAGTCAAATCCTGCTAGACTTCAAAGTTTGATTATCTGGGAATTCCTCCTCTCATTGCCAGACCTCCAGGCTGGGAAGCCTGATGTGGGGCTCAAATCTTCACTCCAGTGGGTGGACTTCTGTGGTATAATTGTTTTCCAGTTTGTGAGTCACCCACCCAGCAGTTATGGGATTTGATTTTATTGTGATTGTCCCCTTCCTACCATGTCATTGCAGCTTCTCCTTTCTTTGGATGTGAGGTATCTTTCTTGGTGAGTTCCAGTGTCTTCCTGTTGATGATTGTTCAGCAGTTAGTTGTGATTCTGCTGCTTTCACAAGAGGGAGTGAGTGCAGGTCCTTCTACTCCACCATCTTGAACCAGTCTCTGGAGAGCTTTTTGGGGTCAGTATTCCTTTTGGTTTTATTTTTAGACAGTATGTATTTCTGAGGACATTTTTGCAATAATATGCATTTTTCAAGTTTTCTCTTACTTTCAGCCTTTTCTGGAGGAAGGGCTAATTATGATTCTGCATTGTTGGTTACTACTTAATCGTACAGGCTGCAATACAACAATGATATAAGATGACTACATTGGTTTTTGTTACATTGCCTTCCTAGTCTTTTGATCAGGCAAATGCAGAGCTTTGAAAACCTCTTTTTTTATGGTGAGCCGAGATCACATACATGTTCCCAGGAGAAGTGGATTTACTGAGGAGGGAATATTAACTCCTTCAGAGAAGGAGGCACCATTTGGTAAATTGTTCTATCCAGGGCTCTAAATGATAGCCAGAAAGAGGTAATTTCTCTCACATGGGTGAGCACTTTGTTTTCCCCGAGAGAATCTTCCCCACCTGACTATAGTTGAATCATTGTGGTTACTTTTCTGTTGAAGGTAATATTTTGGAAGTTAATTGGCTGGATAGGATGGGAAAGTCATATGACCTCTGCTAATTTTCCAGCATAATGGGGTTCTTTTTTTTTTTTTCCTTCTTTATTTCCAGGGGCTTCTCATTTGAATTTTATCTTCCAAAGATAGTCACTTGTATGATTTGGGTTTCCTTCTTCAAGAGATCATTGAACTGAAGTAGGCTGCAGAGTGTCAGTTGCTAGGACACCCTGAATCCCAATTCCCCATTTCCAGTGGGCATTTAAGTTCAGAATATCAGTTACATGTTGTTCCTTGTCTACTTCCTAGATACTTTCAGATAGTTTTCAGTTTAAAATGCCTTGGGTCAGATAAGAGATCAGAAGAAAATATAGATAAGTAAAACAGCATTTTAGAAAGCAGAAAAATACATTTTTTTACATACCATTATTTTTTCTTTTTTGGAAACAAAGTTTACATATTTCTCTGTGGAGAGAGGATTTTTTTTTTTTGCGGGGGGCGGGGAACTTTTTGTATTCCTGGAATAAAGGAGAAAATATAGCAAAAAAAAAAAAACAGGAGAAATAAGCACCTTATTATTCTGGAAAATCAACTGCACTTTTTAACTTGATTTATATAAAGAAAATAAGCCAACATTTAAAGGGCAAGAACATATGCTATTTAAGTTGATTGAATTCTCAAAATAACTTTCAATGGACAAACACAGAAAAATAAAATAAATTTTACAATTTTAAAGATCCATTTTTGCCGATTCCTGTGGCTTTTCTTTTTGACGAGTTTATGTTTCTGGTTAGGTTTATAACAATAACTTCCTTTTGCACAGCATTTTATGATTTCCTCTGGGAAGTTCTCTGTCATAGCACTTGATGCTTTAAATTGAAATAATCCACTTGTGTGGATCACTGCTTCAGCTTGACTATAAGCTCCATGAAGATGGGGACTGACTTCATCTTTGTATTTCCAGTGCCCAGCACAGGGTCTGGAATGGAATAGACCTTGAAAGTGTTGCCACAATGACTTTGTGATTTATATTACTTAAAAACTTTGGGAGTTTGCCTTTATTTATATATTCATTTAACAGATATTTATTTATTACCTAGTTTCAGCTGGACACTGTGACAGGTGTTGGGGATACAACAAAAACAAACGAAAATATTCTGGATCTTACATTCTTACCAGAGGGGGCAGAAATAAACAATCCTTATAGTAAATAAGTAATTCTTATGGTATGCTTGAACGTGTTGAGTGTTGTAGGAAAATTAGGGCAGGTGACAGGAATCAGAAATGTGGGGAAAGTTTGCAATATTTATGGTGGTCAGATTGGCCTCATTGAAGAGGTGAGATTTGAGCAACAACTTGAAGAAGGTTTAGGAGTCACCCATGTGGAGATGTGGAGATGTGGAGAAAGAGAATTTTAGGAAGACATAGTAGCCTTTGCAAATCCCATAAAGTTGAGGTGTGCCTAAATTATAAGAGAAATAGCAAGGAGGCCAAGTTGTGTGAGAATAGTAGGAGGTGAAATCAGACAGGTGAAAGGGAAATAGATCATATAGGATCTTTAAAAAACTTTGTGTTTTACTCTGAATGAAATGCTAAACCTCTTGAGGGTTTTGAACAAGGTGCAACATGATCTCTCATGTTTTGGAAAGATTACTTTGGTGATTTTGTTGAGAATAGAATATAGCAGGGCAAACAAGTAGACTAGTTAGGAATAGTCCAGGTGGGAGAAGATAGTGGCTTGGATCAAGGTGATATCTGTGGAGGTAGTGAGAAGTAGTTGGATTCTAGATCTATTTGAAAGGATTCCTTTCTTTTTGTATGCTGGAACATCCTTTAATCATTACATAAGTATGGCCTTCCTCTTACAGAGTATGCTGTTTCAAATTGAATGACCAAAGAGATACTGGTATCTTCACCATAGATATGAATAACAACTAACCCTTGTCTTTTAAAAATATTTTTATTGGAGTATAGTTGGTTTACAATGTTGTGTTAGTTTCAGGAGTACAGCAAACTGAATCAGTTATACATATACCTATATTCACTCTTATTTAGATTGTTTTCCCATATAGGTCATTACAGAGTATTGAGTAGAATTCCCTGTGCTATACAGTAGGTCCTTATTAGTTACCTATTTTATATATAGTAGTGTGTATGTGTCAATCCCAATCTCCCAGTTTGTCCCCCCTTCTCCCCCCAGTAACCATAAGTTTGTTTTCTACATCTGTGACTCTATCTCTGTTTTGTAAATAAGTTCATTTGTACCATTTTTTTTAAGATTCCACATATAAGCAATATTATATGATATTTGTCTTTCTGTGTCTGACTTACTTCACTCAGTATGACAATCTCTGGGTCCATCCATGTTGCTGCAAATGGCATTATTTTGTTCTTTTTTATGGCTGAGTAATATTCCATTGTACATATGTACCACATCTGCTTTACCCATTCCTCTGTTGATGGACATTTAGGTTGCTTCCATGTCCTGGCTATTGTAAATAGTGCTACAGTGAACATAGGGGTGCATGTGTCTTTTCAAATTATGGTTTTCTCTGTGTATATGCCCAGTAGTGGGATTATTGGATAATATGGTAGCTCCGCTTTTAGTTTTTTAAGGAGCCTCCATACTGTTCTCCATAGTGGCTGTACCAACTTACATTTCCACCAACAGTGTAGGAGGGTTCCCTTTTCTCCACACTGTATCCAGCATTTATTTTTTGTAGATTTTTTTTTAATAAATTTATTTATTTATGGCTGTGTTGGGTCTTCGTTTCTGTGTGAGGGCTTTCTCCAGTTGTGGCAAGCGGGGGCCACTCTTCATTGTGGTGCGCGGGCCTCTCACTGTCGTGGCCTCGCTTGTCACGGAGCACAGGCTCCAGAGGCGCAGGCTCAGTAATTGTGGCTCATGGGCCCAGTTGCTCCATGGCATGTGGGATCCTCCCAGACCAGGGCTCGAACCCGTGTCCCCTGCATTGGCAGGCAGATTCTCAATGACTGCACCACCAGGGAAGCCCTTTTTGTAGATTTTTTGATGATGGCCATTCTGACTGGTGTGAGGTGATACCTCATTGTAGTTTTGATTGGAATTTCTCTAATAATTAGTTATGTTGAGCATTTTTTCATGTGCTTTTTGGTCATCTGTAGGCCTTCTTTGGAGAAATGTCTATTTAGATCTTCCCCCCATTTTTTGATTAGGTTGTTGTTTTTATTTTTCGATATTGAGCTGCATGAGCTGTTTTGGAGATTAATCCCTTGTCGGTTGCTTTGTTTGCAAATATTTTCTCCCAGTCTGAGGGTTGTCTTTTCATTTTGTTAGTGGTTTACTTTGCTGTGCAAAAGCATTTAAGTTTAACTAGGTCCCATTTGTTTATTTTTACTCTAGGAGGTGGATCAAAAAAGATCTTACTGTGATTTATGTCAGAGAGTGTTCTTCCTATGTTTTCCTTTAACAGTTTTACAGTATCTGTCTTTACATTAAGATTATTAATCCATTTGGAGTTTATTTTTGTGTATGGTGTTAGGGAGTGTTCTAATTTCATTCTTTTACATGTAGCTGTCCAGCTTTCCAAGCACCACTTATTGAAGAAGCTGCCTTTTCCCATTGTATATTCTTGCCTCCTTTGTCATAGTGACCACAGGTGTGTGTGTTTATCTCTGGGCTTTCTATCCTATTCCTTTTATCTATATTTCTGTTTTTGTGCCAGCACCATAGTGTTTTGGTGACTGTAGCTTTATAATATAGTCTGAAGTTAGGGAGCCCGATTCCTCCAGCTCTGTTTTTCTTTCTCAAGATTGCTTTGGCTATTCGTGGTCTTTTGTATTTCCAAGAAAATTGTAAAATTTTTTGTTGTAATTCTGTAAAAATGCCATTGGAAGTTAGGTAGGAATTGCATTGAATCTGTAGATTGCTTTGGTTAATATAGTCATTTTGATAATATTAATTCTTCCAATCCAAGAGCATGGTATATGTCTCCATCTGTTTGTGTCATCTTTGATTTCTTTTATCAGTGTCTTATAGTTTTATGGCTATAGGTCTTTTGCCTCCTTAGGTAAGTTTATTCCTATGTATTTTTTTCTTTTTGATTCAGTGGTAAATGGAATTGTTTTCTTAATTTCTCTTTCTGATCTTTCAGTGTTAGTGTATAGGAATGCAAGAAATTTCTGTGTATTAATTTTGTTTCCTGAGACTTTACCAAATTCATTGAGCTCTAGTAATTTTTTGGTAGTGTATTTAGGATTTTCTATATATAGTATCATTTCATCTGCAAACAGTGACAGTTTTACTTCCTCTTTTCCAGTTTGGATTCCTTTTATTTCTTTTTCTTCTCTTATTGCTGTGGCTAGGACTCTCCAAACTCTGTTGAATAAAAGTGGCAAGAGAGGATATCCTTGTCTTTTTTGTGATCCTCGAGGAAATGCTTTCAGTTTTTCACCATTTTGAATAATATTCGCTATGGGTTTGTCGTATGTGGCCTTTATTACATTGAGGTGGGTTCCCTCTTTGCCCACTTTCTGGAGAGTTTTTATCATAAATCTGTGTTGAATTTTGTCAGAAGTTTTTTCTGCATCTATTGAGATGATCATATGGTTTTTATTCTTCAAATTGTTAATGTGGTGTGTCACATTGATTCATTTGCATGTATTGAAGAATCCTTGCATCCCTGAGATAAATCCCACTTGATTACAGTGTTTCATCCTTTTAATGGGTTGTTGGATTCTCTTTGCTAGTATTTTGTTGAGGAATTTTTTGCCTACGTTCATCAGTGATATTGGCCTGTAATTTTCTTTTCTTTTCTTTTCTTTTTTTTTTTTTTGTGATATCTTTGGTTTTGGTATCAGGGTGATGGTGGCCTCCTAAAATGAGCTTGGGAGTGTTCCTTCCTCTGCAGTTTTTTGGTAGAGCTTCAGAAAGATAGGTGTTAACTCTTCTCTAAATGTTTGATAGAATTCGCCTGTGAAGCCATCTAGTCCTGGACTTTTGTTTGTTGGAAGATTTTTAATCACAGTTTCAATTTCAGTACTTGTGATTGGTCTGTTCATATTTTCTATTTTTTCTTAGTTCTGTCTTGGAAGGTTGTACCTTTCTAAGAATTTGTCCATTTCTTCTATGTTGTCCTTTTTATTGGCATATAGTTGCTTGTAGTAGTCTCTTATGATCCTAAAAGGATTCCTTGATATATTAGTTATTCAGTATGAAATTAAGATGCAAGGATGACTCCAATAATTTTGGGCTCAAGCACTGTCTAGGTAGTTATATACATGATCTCATTTAATCTTTATATGAATAGTATGAATAAAATCTTTTTTATCTCCTTTTGACAGACAAGAAAACTGAGGTCTAGAGCACGCTGGAGATTTACCCAAAGCCTTAAAATTACTAAGTGGCAGAGCTATGATTCAAGTTTATGTCCGTCAACCTTAGGGTTATGATCTTTTCAATACATAAGAACAGAAGAGAGAGTCTTCCCTAAAATTTGTGCCAGTGGCTTTATACCATTTTTTGCATTTAAAATTTCCACATCTTTTTTGATGCAATGCCATTATCCTTAAATAAAAATTTTATATAAAAAGTAGTTAGAGGCTAGATATATTCCAGCAGTGCCTGGAAGAAACAAATGTAAAACTGCAAAAACCCAGAAGGATCATGCCCTCCCAGAAGGATCAGCACAGGGATTCTTACAGGTAAAGCTCCAATGTAGGTGAGTTTAAAAACAAAAATTTTAAAACACACTAGGAAACAATGTAGTGGATGGAAGATAAGAATCTCAACAAATACTAGGATTAAACTCCAAGGACTTCCAAAGAGAAGGTATAAGCACATTTGTTTAAAATGATTAAAGCCATAAAGGGAAGAATCATAAACTAAAGAAAACATATCATAAAAAGAGATTATACTTGTTTATAAAAGAACCAAATAGAACACCTGAAAATGAAATATATATAATCATTGACATTAAAAACTCTGAAGTTGAGTTAAATATCTAATTAGATACCACTGAAGAGAGATTAATGAAGTAAAAGCCAGAACTGAGGCAGCACAGAGATGTATAGAGATGAAATTATAGAAGAGAAGTTAAGTCATATTAAGATGAGGAATTCCAGAAGAAAATCAAGAAGCAATATTCAAACTAATGACTTATGAAAGACCTGAATCTTTCATATTGTAAATACAACTCCTGAAAAATAAGTAAAATAAGTAAAAACATATCCTTTAAATCTCTCTCCCCAATATGTTACAGTGAAATTGCGGAATACTATAGATAAAGAGAAGTTCTTCAAAACAACTAGGGAGAAAGAAACAATATTTTAAGAGGAGTGATTGTTCTAAGGTTCTTGAATTTTAAGAATAGGAAGGTAGAATTATTTAAATTTATACTTTATATCAGGTATTGATCTTTGTATATTCTGGATACGAGTTCTTTGTGGAGGTGGCAGATATCTTCTCCCAGTCTGTGGCTTCCCTTTTCATATCTTAATGGTGTCTTTCAAAAAATGAAAGTATCTTTTAATCCAATTTATCATTTTTTTCTTTAATATTTCATGTTTTTGGTGTTCTATATAAGAAACGTTTACTAATCAAAGACGACAAAATTTTTCTCCTATGTTTTCTTCTACAAGTTTTATAATTTTAGGTTTTACATTTAGATCTATGATCCATTTTGAGTTAATTTTTATATATGATTTTAAGTAAGAGTTGATGCTTATTTTCAGCACCATTTGTTGAAAAGACTTTCATTTCCTCATTGAATTGCCTTGCAAGTCAATTGCTTATATATGTGTAGGTCTATTTCTGGACTCTATAATCTGTCCCATTGATCTATGTATCTATCTTTTTGAAATAGCAAGCTGTCTTGATTACTGTAACTTTTTAGCAGTTTTTGCTCTTTTTTCTGTATTAAATTGCTTTGATTATACTAGGTTCTTTGAATTTTCTAATACAACTAGAGTAATCTAGTCAATTTCTACAAAAAGACTTCTGGGATTTGATTGTCATTGTATTGAATTTATATACATCAATTTGAGAGAAATGCCATCTTAACAAATTTTAGTCTTTCATCCATGAACATATGGCATATATTTCCACTTATTTAGGTATTCTTCAAATTCTTTCAGCAATATTTTGTAATTTTTAGTGTAGAAGACCTGGACATCTGTGGTTAATTTCTAGGTGTTTGTGGTTGTAGTGTTACTGTGAATGGGATTCTCAAATTTTTATTTTCCATTTGCCTGCTGGTAGTACAATTGTTTGCTGCTGGTACAATTGATTTTGTATTTATATTCACTTTGTATCCTGTAACCTTGCTAAATTTGTTTCTAGGTTCAAGCAGTTGTTTTGTAGATTTTCTGAGATTTTCTGTGTAAACATTATCTTCTGTAAGTAAGGACACTTTTATTTCTTCTTTTGTAGTTTTTATGCCTTTTGATTTTCTCGCATTATTGCAACAGTTTGGTGCTTCATAATGATGTTGAATAGACGTGGTGAAAGTGGACATCCTTTTCTTATTCTTGATCTCAAGGAGAAGCAATAAAATCTTACACCATTAAGTGTGCTATTAACTATAAGTGTTTTTTTTTTTTTTTTTTTAATTGCATGCCACTTATCAGTTTCAGGACATTTCCAACTATTCTTAGTTTGAGAAAAGTTGTTTTTTAACATGAATGCATGTTGGATTTTGTCAAATGTTTATTTCTGTATCTATTGAAATAACAATTGGTTATTCTCCTTTTCATTGTTAAAATGGTGAATTACATTGCTTGATTTTCAAATGTTAAAACAACCTTGCATTCTTTGTTTATTTAACACTTTTTGTTAAATTTATCCTAAGTATTTTATTTTTTGTGATACTATTATAAATGGAATTGTTTTTTAAATCTCATTTTGAGCTTATTCAATGCTACTGCATAGAGATACATTTAATTTTTGTATGACTTGTATCCTGCACCATTGCTGAAATACTTTTTTAGCTTAAATTGTTTTTTGTATATGCATTCCTTAGGATTTTCTATATAAAAGATTGTATCATTAGCAAATAGATATAATTTTACTTCTCCTTTTCAAATATGAATGCTTTTTTCCCCTTTTTCTTGCCTATTTGCCCTTGCTAGAATATCTACTACAATGTTGAACAGAAATGGTGAGAGCAAACATGCTTATCCTACCCCAGATCTTAGGGTGAAAAACTTTCAGCCCTGCACCATTAACAATGCTAATTAGCTGTGGGATTTTTAAAAATTCCTTTCTGTTCATTTGTCTTCCAGTGTTTTTTTCTCATGAAAAGTATCAAATTTTGTGAAATGCTTTTTCTGCATCTATTGAGATGATCATGTGATTTTTGTCCTTTATTCTAGTAATGTGGTATATTGCACAAATTGATTTTCATATCTTGAACCAACATTTGAATTTCATTGAATTTCAACATTAAATCCCACTTGTGTACAGTCATTTTCGTATATTGCTGGATTTGGTTTGCTAGTATTTCATTGAGGATTTTGGGGTCAATATTCATAAAGGGTATTGATGTGTAGTTTTTATGTGATGTCTTTGATTTTAGTATCAAGACAATCCTGGCCTCAAGGAATTAGTTTGGAAGTGTTCTCTCTTCTTCATTTTTGGGGAGGAGCTTGTTAAGGATTGGTGTTAACTGTCATTTAAAAGTTTAGTAGCATTTACCAGTGAAGACATCTGCACTTAGATTTTTCCTGGTGATAAGTTTTTTGATTATTAAATCAGTATTTTTGTTTTGGTCTATACAGATATTAGTATTTCTTCTTTAGTCAGTTTTGTTTGTGTCTTCCCAGAATTTTCCTAATATCATCTAGGTTATCTAATTTGTTAGCATACAATTGGTCATAGTATGTCCTCTATTTAATTCCTGATTTTATGCATCTAATGTCCTCTTTTTTTCTTAGACAATATAGATAAAGATTTGTCTATTTTATTGATCACATAAAACAACAATTTTTGGTTTTATTGATTTTCTCTACTGTTTTTCTGTTATTTGTTTATTTCCATCCTTTATTATTTCCTTTATTCTGCCTTCTTTGGGTTTAGTTTGCTTTATTTTTAAGCTTCAAAAGGTGAAATATTAGCAGATTAGATTATTTCTTTAAGATGTTTCTTTTTTTAATATAAGCATATCCAGCTATATATTTCTGCGTAATACTGCTTTCTATGCATCCTTAGCTTTTTTTTATTTATTTATTTATTTATTTATTTATTTATTTATTTATTTAATTTTGGCTGCATTGGGTCTTCATTGCTATGTGCGAGCTTTCTCTAGTTGCAGTGAGTGGGGGCTACTCTTCATTGAGGTGCGCAGGCTTCTCATTGCGGTGGCTTCTCTTGTTGTGGAGCACGGGCTCTAGGCACGCGGGCTGCAGTAGTTGTGGCATGAGGGCTTAGCTGCTCCGCGGCATGTGGGATCTTCCCGGACCAGGGCTCAAACGCATGTCCCCTGCATTGCAGGTGGATTCCCAACCACTCTGCCACCAGGGAAGCCCCGCATCCTTAGCTTTTGATAGATAGTAGCTTTGTTTTCATTCATGCTAAGGTATTTTATAAATTCCTTTCTGATTTCCTTTTTCACCCTCTTGGTTATTTAGGAAAGTGTTGTTTAATTTCTACATGTTTTTGAATTCCT
Source organism: Balaenoptera acutorostrata (assembly GCF_949987535.1). Lineage (NCBI taxonomy): Eukaryota > Metazoa > Chordata > Mammalia > Artiodactyla > Balaenopteridae > Balaenoptera > Balaenoptera acutorostrata. Next base: position 41,697,594 of record NC_080064.1, on the reverse strand, counting down.
TAAATTTTCTTCTGTTATTGATTTCTAATTTCCTTCTATTTTGTTTGGAGAGCATACTTTCCATGAGTTCCTTCATGTTAAATTTATTGAGACTTGTTTTATGCTCTACGTTTTAGTCTTTTCTGAAAAATATACCTGTAAACGTGAGGAGAATGTATATTTTACTGTTGAGTAGAATGTTCTATATATCTAGCTGTTTTAGTGTTGTTCAATTCTTATATTTCCTTGTTGATATTCTAGTTGTTCTATTCATTATATAAAGTTGGATATTGAAGTTTTCAGCTATTATTGTTGACTTGTCTATTTGTCCCTTTAATTCTGACTGTTTCTGTGTTATTTGTTTTGGGACACTCTTGTTAGGTGCATTGATATTTGTAATTGCTATATCTTCTTAATGAATTGCCCTTTCTACATTATAAAATATCCTTCTTTGTGTGTACTAATAATTTTTGTCTTAAAGTCAATTTTTCTGATAGTATACATAGGCATTCCAGCTCAGTTTTGCTTTGTTTGGTATATTATTTTCCTTCCTTCTACTTTCAACCTATTTGTGTGTTTGTATCTCAAATACATCTCTTGTAGACAGCATATAGTTGGCTCACTAAAAAAAAAAAATCATTCTGACATATACTGCCTTCTAATTGGAGTGTTTAATCCACTTACATTTATTGTAATTACTGATAAGCCAAGATCATTTTGCTATTGCCTTTAAGTGGTTTATGCCTCCCTCCCTATTTATTCCTCCATAACTGCCTTCTATTGTGTTAGATAAGTATTATCTAGTGTACTGTTTAATTCCCCTCTTATTGATTTTACTGTATTTTAAATTTTCTTTTCTTAATGGTTGTCCTAGGGATTGCAATGAATATAATTTAATTGATAGCAATCTAGTTTGAATTAATTTCAACTTAATTTCAATAATATACATATATATTTATTGTCATATAAGATACATCTGAATACATTATGTACACTGCATGCAGGTTTATAATTACTGCTTTGTGTGGTTGTCTTCTATATGTAGGAGAAAAAAATATGTAGAGACATAAAATATGTTTATACTGTCTTTTATATTTACCTATCTAGTTACATTTACTGTTGCTCTTTATTTCTTCATGTGGATTTCAGTTATTTTCTAATGTTCTTTCATTTCAGCTAGAAGGACATACTTTAGTTTTTCTTGTAGGGCAGGTATGATTATCTGTTAATGTCTTAATGTCTTCATTTTTGAAGAGTATTTCTGCTACCTATCAAATATTTTCTTCCAGCACTTTGAATATGTTATCCCTCTGCTTTCTGACTTCCATGTTTCTGATGAGAACTCAGTTGTTAATCTTACTGAGGATTCCTTGAACATAATGAGTTGCTATGATGTTTGTTGCTGTGTTCAAGAGTTTTTTGGTCTTTGACTTTTGACAGTTTGATTATGTCTAAATATGGATCACTCCTTTTTCATAGGTGAAAGAAGGAAAAATTAAAAATTATTTTAATTTCGGACTATTTTTGTCTTTTGGATCTGGCTTTTTATTCCAATCTAGCAATGTCTGCTTTTCATCGGAATGTTTATTTATATATTTGTTCTATTTTAGTGTAATTATTGATATGTTATACTTAAATGAAATATCTTGGTATTCATTTTCTTACTGCCTCTTCTGTTTCTTGTTACTCTGTTGTTCTTTTACTGCCTTCATTTGGGTTAATAAAATTTTTGTTTAGTATTATATATTTTCTGTATTGCATTCTTAGTAAATATAATAAATAAATAATAAATATAAACTAAATATAATAAATATAATTTATTTATTTTAATGGTTTATATTTATAAACCATTTATATAATGGTTTTTTATATTTATTTATTTTTATTTATATTTATTTTAATGGTTATATTTATTTTAATTTATATTTATTTTAATGGTTTCTCTAGAACTAAAAATATGCAGTTATAACTTACCAAATTCTTTAAAAATTTTTTGTTAAAAAATTTTTTAGAGTACTTTTAGATCACAGCAAAATTGAGAGGAACGTACAGAGCTTTCTCAAATAACGCAGTCCCCACACATGCATAGGCTCCCCCATTATCAATGTCCCCCACCAGAGTGGTATATCTGTTACAACTGATGAACCACTTGACACATGATAATCAACCCAAAGTCCATTAGGGTTCACCCGTAGTATTGCACTTTCTATTGGTTTGTATAAATGTGTAATTACAAGTATTCATCATTGTAGTCATACAGACTATTTTCACTGCCCTAAAAATCCTCTACTGCCTATTAATCTCTCCATCCCCCAACATTTGATCTTGTTATTATCTCTATACTTTACCTTTTTTCAGAGTGTCATATGGTTGGAATCACACAATATGTAGCATTTTCATATTGGCTTCTTTTGACTATTAACAAGCATTTAATTTTCTTCTGTGTCTTTCCATAGCTTGATAACTCATCAAGCCATTTCGAAGTCAATATTTTCCCATTTCACCCTTAACACTTCACACTGTGTACTTTGTAATTACTACCTTTTTTTAACTCAAAACTTATTCTTTCTACATTCTACTAACCTTGCATCAGTTTAATTCTATTTACCCATCCCAATTCTTTTTGCTGTTGTTGTCATATATTTTCCTTCTACATACTTTGCAACCCTCCCTTAAGATGTCATTAAAAAACAACTTTAGTCAGTTGCCTTTAAGAAACTTTTGAGACAAAAATAGTTTATTATATTTACATGCTTATTCACTATTTTAATGTTGTTTATATATTCTTATAGATATGAATTTGATCTAATATAATTGTGCATCTTTTAGCTTTCACGTAGTAAAGATCTGCTGGCAATAAATTTTGTCAACTTTCATTTATTTATCTGAGAATGTTTTATTTTACCCTTATTTTTAAGGATATTTTATTGAATATTGAATTATGGGTTGCAAATTTTGTTCTTTCATCACTTTAGAAATGTCATTTACTCTCCATTATTTCTGAAAAGAAGTCAATGGACATTCTTATTGTTGTCCTTCTGTATGTATTATGGCTTTTTTTCTGGTTGCTTTCAAGCTTTTCTATTTATATATAGTTTTTATCAGTTTGACAATTATGTGCCTAGGTTGAGGTATTTTTTTCTTTTCTTTCTTTTTTGGTTTTGGGGCATTTGCTGCTTTAATAGATAGCTTGTTCCTCTCTTTCTTTAAAATAAATTTATTGATTTGGTTTTTATTTTTGGCTGTTTTGGGTCTTCGTTGCTGTGGGCAGGCTTTCTCTGGTTTTGGCGAGTGGGGGCTACTCTTCGTTGCAGTGCGTGGGCTTCTCATTGCAGTGACTTCTCTTATTGTGGAGCACAGGCTCTAGGCCCACGGGCTTCAGTAGTTGTGGCACGCAGGCTCAGTAGTTGTGGCTCGTGGGCTCTAGAGCGCAGGCTCAGTAGTTGAGGCATGCAGTCTTAATTGCTCCGTGGAATGTGGGATCTTCCCGGGCCAGGGCTCAAACCCGTGTCCCCTGCATTGGCAGTCAGATTCTTAACCACTGCGCCACCAGGGAAGCCCTGTTCCTCTCTTTTTTTTTTTTTTTTTTTTTTTTTAAATCTACCATTTTAACCATTTTTTTTTTATAGCTACTTTATTTATTTCTTTATTTTTGGCTGTGTTGGGTCTTCGGTTCGTGCGAGGGCTTTCTCCAGTTACGGCAAGTGGGGGCCACTCCTCATCGCGGTGCAGGGACCGCTCTTCATCGCGGTGCGCGGGCCTTTCACTATCGCGGCCCCTCCCGTTGCGGGGCACAGGCTCCAGACGCGCAGGCTCAGTAGTTGTGGCTCACGGGCCCAGCCGCTCCGCGGCATGTGGGATCCTCCCAGACCAGGGCTCGAACCCGTGTCCCCTGCATTAGCAGGCAGACTCTCAACCACTGCGCCACCAGGGAAGCCCCCTGTTCCTCTCTTTAATTACAAAAACAATGAGACCCAAATAAAAAGACTCCTATATTTTCAATAAATGAAAATATACAAAACTCAATATTTATTCATATTTACTAGAGGTACAAAGTATAATTACTATCAGAAAATTTTAAAATCAAAATTTGTATTCACCTCTCCCCTTACTAATCAATATTCTAACTAAGCAGAGCATGTAATCCCACAAGCACTAGATATGGGTGGATTTTCTGATAATAAAATGTTTACACATCATGAGGAACAAAGAAGTTCACCATGAGCCCTCTTTTCCCTTCTCCTTCTAAGGACTTTCATTTCTCATGATTGCCTCCATATTGGGTAACTGTGGCACCATGGAAGACTCAATAATCTCTGTTTCTTGTTTTTTTTTTTTTTAGTATTTTTATTTGGGCTGCATCAGGTCTTAGTTGTGGCATGTGGGATTTTCGTTGCCACGTGTGGGATCTTTGTTGCAGTGTGGGGGATCTTTAGTTGTGGCATGCAGGATATTTAGTTGCGGCATGTGGGCTCTTATTTGTGGCATGCAGGATTTAGTTCCCTGAACCCAGGCCCCCTGCATTGGGAGCACAGAGTCTTAACTGCTGGACCACCACGAATGTCCCATGTATCTTGTAATACATACAGAGTTTTATCAAGAATCCCTGGAAAAGGGGACATTATGTTATACACTGTCAGGATAATTAAAAAAACATACCAGTCATTTACTTTTTAAACAAGAGAATATGATTGAATTCAATGTGGGTAAAACTCAGTGGACTATTTATTTACTGACTGCATCGCATGGCCTGTGGGATCTTAGTTCCCTGACCAGGGATCGAATCTGGGCCCACAGCAGTGAGAGTGCAGAGTCCTAACCACTGGGCCGCCAGGGAACTCCCTCAATGGACTCTTTAAATTGAAATTTAGTGATTTACTCATTTGTACAAGAACATCAAAATCCAAGGTCTTACATCATGATAAATTGTCTGGAAACTCATCTTACTAAGAATGCATAAGACCCTGAAAAGGTTGTCTTGTGATGCCTGAAGCATGTTCACAGATGATTTATGCCAGAACAGAGGCCATGAAGAACTCTAAAGGATAGTTATCAGCTGTCAAGTGTTCCAGTTTCTAGGTAAGTACACTTCTCCATTAAATGCTGTACTTGCCAGCTAATATCAGTCTTGTTTGACTAGTCTTTTCTTCATCATCCTTTTTCTTTTATGTTAAGGTGATTATCAACTTTATATAAGCACCCACAGATAACCGTTCATTATTAGAACACTCATGTTTAGGCCACTCCCTGACAACATGTAGAGAAATCTTAATGGTTTCAATGAGATATTTCCAATATAAATTTTAAAGGAGATAATTTTTTTTTCCTACACAGGAAATTACCTAGTATCATCAACAGTCTGTAAGCTCTTAATATTATACATCAACTAAACCTCAATTTAAAAAATTGAAACAAAACAAAACAGTATGTAGGTTCTTCTGAGTTTTCATAAGAGATGAGTAAAGTCCCTTTACTCACCTGCTTTCTAAAAATGTCCCTGAACATTTCAGCCTAGGTCTTGAGGTACATATTCTTTGGGTCTCCTCAATCCTATTCTCATATTTTGAATGTGGTAACAGAAAATAAAACAGGAAATTTATTTTATTTTATTTTTTGGCCCCGCAGCACGGCTTGTAGGATCTTAGTTTCCTGACCAGGGATCGAACACAGGCCCACAGCAGTGAAAACGTGGAGTCCTAACGACTGGACCACCAGGGAATTCCCAGGAATTTTTTTAAAAAAACTGATTTAATCTTTGGCCTAAGAACTCCAGTGCTCAAGTAATGAAATGGAGAATATCCATTTATATACTGACTCACACATTCCTTGTTATTTTTTCTTTTTATTTATCCTGTATGAGGTTTTCTGAGATTCTAAGATATCTAATTCATTATATTTTTTATTACATTTGGGAAATTTTTGGCTTATTCTGGGGCTCTGTTTATTTTTCTCCCATTTCTTTTTTGTGTTCTTCAGATTATATGACTTTAAAATTGATCCATCTTCGGGGCTTCCCTGGTGGCGCAGTGGTTGAGAATCTGCCTGCCAATGCAGGGGACACGGGTTCGAGCCCTGGTCTGGGAAGATCCCACATGCCGCGGAGCAACTGGGCCCGTGAGCCACAACTATTGAGCCTGAGTGTCTGGAGCCTCTGCTCCGAAACAAGAGAGGCTGCGATAGTGAGAGGCCCGCGCACCGCGATGAAGAGTGGCCCCCACTCGCCGCAACTGGAGAAAGCCCTCACACAGAAACGAAGACCCGACACACCCAAAAATAAACATAATAAATAAATAATAAATAAAAAATTTTAAAAAAAAAAGGATCCATCTTCAAGTTCACTGACTCTTTACCATCTCTAATTTGGTGTTAAGCCCATCAAGTTAGTTTTTCATTTTAGTTACTGTACTTTTTAGTTATAGAATGTTTATTTGGTCTTTTTTAAAAGTTTTCATTTTTCTGATGAAATTTCCTATCCACTCACACATGAAAATTATAATTTTCTTTAATTCCTGTAACATGTTTTCTTTTTGTTCTTTGACTATAACAACCAACTTAAAATGTCTTTTTCTGCTAAATAGTACATCTGAATCTCACTGTGGATATGTATTAATTGCTTCTCTCCACTCCTTTAAGGATTAAAATTAATTAATTAGCTAATTAATTAATTAAAGTATCTAGTAAATTTAGATTGTATAATGGATAGAATAGATGATACCTTTTAGAGAATGGATTCTGTTATCCTCTTCTCAAGCAAATTGGTGTTTATTATAGAAGTCAGTTCAATTACTGATCATTTCAAGGCTGATTACCTTAAACTTCTTTAAGCATGGTTTTAAATTTTATTGAGATAGATTTGTCAGAATCCCTAGGTATTTCTGAACTACTCTAACTTGGGTCCAAACTTTCTCACACATGAAGGTTTTATCAGAGCTTGGTTTTCAGGGAAAATATAGAATAGTTCTTTCTTTAGGACATGGTTCTTATTTCTAAGGTATGTCCCTTCTGGTATCTCAATTGACTATTATGTCTGAGGTGTTAAAAGTTCTTCCACTTTAGCTGTACTGGGCTCCCAACACCGTCTTACCCAGCATTGCACCATCTCTAGTACAGTTAGTCCCGTACATACAAACCTTCAAGTTGTGACCTTTCAAAGTTGTGAGCGTGCGTTCACATGTCCAATCATGTAAGTTAGTTCACGTGTCTAGTGTACGTGTCACATGCTTGCATCCTCTACAAGTAGTTGTGCTTTTGTGTATTTTACAGTACTGTGTAGAGTACAGTAATACAGTATCTTTACTTCAAGTCCAGGGTGTCTGGAAGCAAACATAAAAGTAGCAGTGATGTAGCTGGTACTGCTAAGAAGCACCAAGTGATAACGATGGAAACAAAAGTGAAAATTATTGAGAGAGTGGAGCAAAGCAAAAAGATGATAGACGTTGCTCGTTCTTGTAACATGAATCATTCAACCATCGGCACGATTCTAAAGAACAAGGACAAGATTATGGAACATGTGAAGTCTGCTGTGCTGATGATGTCAACAATAATATTGAGGAAGCGTAGAAAAGTGATGGAGGAGATGGAGAAACTTCTCAGTGTGTGAATGCAGGATCAGCATCAGCATCGGGTCCCACTCAGCTTAATGCTGATTCAAGAGAAAGCTAAAAGCCTTTATGAAGACTTGAAGAAGAAATACGGTGAAGAATCAGAGGCTGCATCTTTTAGTGCCAGCCATGGCTGGTTTCATCGGTTCAAGGCTAGTGCCAACCTTCACAATTTAAAAGTAAGTGGCAAGGCATCGAGTGTAGATATGGTAGCTGCCCAGGAATTTCCTGAAATGCTTCGAGAAATTTTTGATGAAGGCACGCATTTACCCGAGCAGGTTTTTAATGTGGATGAGACAGGACTGTACTGGAAGAGGATGCAAGACCGAAGTTAAATCAGTAAGAAGGAAAAGTTGATGCCAGGCTATAAAGCAGCAAAGGATAGGCTAACTCTGTTGTTTGGTGGCAATGCTTCTGGTGATATGAAGCTAAAACCTCTCTTAGTTTATCTTTCAGAGAACCCAAGAGCCCTTAAAAACATAGCCAAAGGCTCTCTTCCTGTTGTGTGGAAGAGTAACCCCAAAGCCTGGGTTACACAGGCCATTTTCCAGGACTGGTTTTTCCACCACTTTATCCCAGAGGTACAGAAATATTGCTTGGAGAAGGACATCCCATTCAACATTCTTTTGCTGCTTGACAATGCTCTGGGCCACCCCCCATTCATGGACGACTTTCATCCCAATGTCAAAGTAGTGCATGTGCCACCGAATACAGTGTCGCTCCAACCTATGGACCAGGAAGTTATAGCGACTTTCAAGAAATATTATTTACGTCACACTTTTTGTCAGGCAGTAAAGGCAAGTGATGAATCAGGAACAACCTTGCAACAATTTTAGAAGGACTATAACATCTACAAGGCCATGAAAAACATTGACTTTGCTTGGCGTGAGGTTACGTCTGTCACCATGAGTGGGGTTTGGAAAAACCTTTGCCCGCAGGTTGTTCACGATTTTTGTGGATTTGAGAAGGTGGATAAGGAGTCCAAAGAGGTCTTCAGCAACTTAGTGACCCTCAGCAAGAAGCTGGAGCTAGATCTTCAAGAGGACGACTTCATTAAACTCCTTGCTGTGCAACACGAGGAGCTTACTAATGAGAACTTGATGGAATTGGAGGCCCAGAGAAAGGACAAAGAGAGACAAGAGGAAGAAGTAACTGAAGAACTCAAGAGATTCGTGACTCAGGAAATGGTAAGGGGATTTTCTTTATTTAAGGGAACACTGTTAGTTTTTGAGGCACAGGACCCAAACGTAGAACGGTACAGGAAGGTTGCAGCAGCCGTTCAGAATGCAATCCAATGCTACCATGTCATCTATGATGAGAAAAAAAGAGCTACTATCCAGATATCACTGGATCATTTTTTGAAGAGAGTAGATAGAATTGAATCCAGCGAGGAACCAGAACCTGTGCCATCAATGTCAGGCGTGAGTGAAATTGCAGCTTGCCCTCCATCTCCTATTGCTGAAATCCTTCAACTCTACCATCTCCCACCTCCTCCCCCTCCTCCAGTCAGTAACTCTCCTTGCCTGTTCACTCGATGCCAGCCCCGGTATGCAAGCTGTTGTACTGTACTTTTCAAGGTACTGTACTCTAAGATTAAAAATGTTTTCTTTGTTTTTGGTGTTTGTTTTTTTATGCATTATTTGTGTGAAAAGTATTATAAACGTATTACAATACAGTACTATATGGCCAATTGTATTAGTTGGGTACCTAGGCTAACTTTGTTGGACTTACAAACAAATTGGACTTACGAATGTGCTCTTGGAATGTAAGTCGTTCATATGTAGGGAACCTACTGTATCTCTGTTTTTCTTTCAACACTGAAGTAAGTTCTCTTTGATAAATCTAATGTAGTTTCACCCTGTGCATGTGCTGTCTAGCCCTCAGCCACAGACTTACAAGAAATGATCCTAGAGTTTTCTGGGTTACCCCCTCACTACCACCATCTTGTATAGTTTTCTCCTTTCTAATGCCCTACTCTCAGATTTCAGCTGCTTAAACAGCTTCAAATTTTATTTCTGTACACACAGCTCACGGTATCTCTTTAGTCTGGTTGGTGTCTGGTTTCCTGACATAGTTGGGTAGTCTTTCCGTGGTGGAGTCAGTCCTATTGTGGGAGCTCATCTTGTGAGTGTCTCTTCTCTCATGGATTGCTGTATCATGTTGTCTATTTCCTAATGTCTGAAAACAGTTGTTTAATATATTTTCCCAGCTTTAAAATTCTTGACGGTGGGGCTAGTCTCTTTATAGTTACTTCAACATGTCTGAGCCAGAAGTAGAGATGTTGCTTTTCTATCAAATACTTTTTCTGCTTTTGAGACGATCACCTATTTGTTCTTTATTTTGTTAATGTGTTATTTGGATTGATGATCCTTAAATGTTATTTTGTAATAATTCCAACTTTTCATGATCCGTCATCTCTTCTATTGATGATTGGACTAAATTAGCTAGTATTTTCTTTAGTATTTTACATCTAGGCTTGTGAAAGAGACTTACCTATATGTTTCCTTTTTTTGTAATATTCTTGTCATGTTTTGGTATCAATATTGTCCTGGTTTCATAAAGTGAATTGGGCAATGTTTCCTTTTTTCCTCTGGAAAAATGTGCTTGAGATTAACTCTTTCTTATAAGTTTATAGGTGTTCAGAAGTGAAATCATTAGGACTGGAATTTTTTTTTTTTTTTGTGGGGACATTTAAAATTAAGGATCTGGTCCATTTAGTAGTTATTGAATAAATCACATTTTATATTGCTTCATATTTTAGTTTTAATAAACTGTGTTTTTATAAGAAATTATACATTTCATCTATTTTTCAAATGTATTGACATAGATAGTTTACAATATGTTTGTTGCTTTTTGTTTCTTCTTGTCTGATTGTAAAGGACATGTAGTACTAGTCTCTCTTAATTTTTGATATTATTATATGTGTTTTCTTACTCTTTATTTTTTCTGTATGAGCTTGCTGGAGTCTGTTCATATTAAAGGTCTTTTTCACAAAAAACTATCTCTTCATGTTTTAAATTTTCTGTAGAGTACATTTAAAAATTTATATGATTTTCTCCTCTTACCTGTCTTATTTCCTTCCACTTTTTTTGTTTGAAAGTATCACTCTTTTGTTTTTAAAATGGGATTCTCTACATTGTTCTCTCCTTTTTTTAAATTAATTTTTTGTTGGAGTACAGTTGCTTTACAATTTTGTGTTAGTTTCTACTCTACAGCAAAGTGAATCAGGTATACGTATACATAGATCCCCTCCTTTTTAGATTTCCTTCCCATTTAGGTCACCACGAGCATTGAGTAGAGTTTCCTGTGCTATACAGTAGGTTCTCATTAGTTATCTATTTTATACATAGTATCAGTAGTGTATACATGTCAATCCCAATCTCCTAATTCATCCCATTCCCCAGCCTTTCCCCTTTGGTATGCATACTTTAGATCACTACGTCTCTGTCTCTATTTCTGCTTTGCATATAAGATAATCTATACCATTTTTCTAGATTCCACATATATGCGTTAATGTACGATATTTGTTTATATCTTTCTGACTTATTTCACTCTGTATGACAGTCTCTAGGTCCATCCACGTCTCTGCATATTACCCAGTTTCGTTCCTTTTATGGCTGAGTAATATTCCATTGTGTATATGTACCACATCTTCTGTATCCACTCCTCTGTTGACGGACGTTTAGGTTGCTTCCATGTCCTGGCTATTACAAATAGTGCTACAATGAACGTTGGGGTGCATGTGTCTTCTTGAATTATGTTTTTCTCTGGGTATATGCCCAGGAGTGGGATTGCTGCATCATATGGTAGTTCTATTTTTACTTTTTTAAGGAACCTCCATATTGTTCTCCATAGTGGCTGTTTCAATATATATTCCCACTTTTTAGCTTCTTATAGTAGGAGCTTAGATAATTGATTTTCAGAATACATTTTATATTATGTATAAATCAATGAAAATCAATCTATGTGTATGTGTACATATATATTTCCATCTTAGAATTGATTTAGCTACATCCCACAAATTTTGATTGACATATATTGATTATGATTTAGTTTAAAATACTAGAACTGGGATAAGAGAACAGATGCAATATAGTATAAATTCCTTTGAAATTTGTTGAGACTTCCTTATGGATCAAAATATGATCAATTTTGTGAATGTACCATGTTCTTTTGGAAAGGATATATATTCTGTAGTTCTACAAAAGTGTTCCGTAATTAGAACTAGATATCCTTTTTTTTTTTTAAACATCTTTATTGGAGTATAATTGCTTTACAATGGTGTGTTAGTTTCTGCTTTATAACAAAGTGAATCAGTTATACATATACATATGTCCCCATATCTCTTCCATCTTGCATCTCCCTCCCTCCCACCCTCCCTATCCCACCCCTCTAGGTGGTCACAAAGCACCAAGCTGATCTCCCTGTGCTATGCGGCTGCTTCCCACTAGCTATCTATTTTATATTTGATAGTGTATATATGTCCATTACACTCTCTCACCCTGTCACATCTCACTCCTCCCCCTCCCCATATCCTCAACTCCATTCTCTAGTAGGTCTGTGTCTTTATTCCCATCTTGCCACTAGGTTCTTCATGAACCTTTTTTTTTTCCCTTAGATTCCATGTATATGTGTTAGCATACTGTATTTGTTTTTCTCTTTCTGACTTACTTCACTCTGTATGACAGACTCTAACTCCATCCACCTCATTACAAATACCTCCATTTCATTTCTTTTTATGGCTGAGTAATATTCCATTGTATATATGTGCCACATCTTCTTTATCCATTCATCCGATGATGGACACTTAGGTTGCTTCCATGTCCTGGCTATTGTAAATAGAGCTGCAATGAACATTTTGGTACATGACTCTTTTTGAATTATGGTTTTCTCAGGGTATATGCCCAGTAGTGGGATTGCTGGGTCCTCTGGTAGTTCTATTTTTAGTTTTTTAAGGAACCTCCATACTGTTGTCCATAGTGGCTGTATCAATTTACATTCCCACCAACAGTGCAAGAGTGTTCCCTTTTCTCCACACCCTCTCCAGCATTTATTGTTTCTAGATTTTTTGATGATGGCCATTCTGACCGGTGTGAGATAATACCTCATTGTAGTTTTGATTTGCATTTCTCTAATGATTAATGATGTTGAGCATTCTTTCGTGTGTCTGTTGGCCATCTGTATATCTTCTTTGGAGAAATGTCTGTTTAGGTCTTCTGCCCATTTTTGGATTGGGTTGTTTGTTTTTTTGTTATTGAGCTTCATGAGCTGCTTGTAAATCTTGGAGATTAATCCATTGTCAGTTGATTCATTTGCAAATATTTTCTCCCATTCTGAGGGTTCTGTTTTGGTCTTATTTATGGTTTCCTTTGCTGTGCAAATGCTTTTCAGTTTCATTAGGTCCCATTTGTTTATTTGTGTTTTTATTTCCATTTCTCTAGGGGCTGGGTCAAAAAGGATCTTGCTGTGATTTATGTCATAGAGTGTTCTGCCTATGTTTTCCTCTAAGAGTTTGATAGTGTCTGGCCTTACACTTAGGTCTTTAATCCATTTTGAGTTTATTTTTGAGTGTGGTGTCAGGGAGTGTTCTAATTTCATGCTTTTACATGTACCTGTCCAATTTTCCCAGCACCACTTATTGAAGAGGCTGTCTTTTCTCCACTGTATATGCTTGCCTCCTTTATCGAAGATAAGGTGACCATATGTGCGTGGGTTTGTCTCTGGGCTTTCTATCCTGTTCCATTGATCTATATTTCTGTTTTTGTGCCAGTACCAAACTGTCTTGATTACTGTAGCTTTGTAATACAGTCTGAACTCAGGGAGCCTGATTCCTCCAGCTCCATTTTTCGTTCTCAAGATTGCTTTGGCTATTCGGGGTCTTTTGTGTCTCCATACAAATTGTGAAATTTTTTGTTCTAGTTCTGTAAAAAATGCAAGTAGTAGTTTGATAGGGATTGCATTGAATCTGTAGATTGCTTTGGGTAGTAGAGTCATTTTCACAATGTTGATTCTTCCAATCCAAGAACATGGTATATCTCTCCATCTATTTGTATCATCTTTAATTTCTTACATCGGTGTCCTATAATTTTCTGCATACAGGTCTTTTGTCTCCTTAGGTAGGTTTATTCCTAGATATTTTATTCTTTTTGTTGCAATGGTAAACGGGAGTGTTTTCTTAATTTCACTTTCAGATTTTTCATCATTAGTGTATAGAAATGCAAGAGATTTCTGTGCGTTAATTTTGTATCCTGCTACTTTACCAAATTCATTGATTAGCTCTAGTCGTTTTCTGGTGGCATCTTAAGGATTCTCTATGTATAGTATCATGTCATCTGCAAACAGTGACAGCTTTACTTCTTCTTTTCCGATTTGAATTCCTTTTATTTCTTTTTCTTCTCTGATTGCTGTGGCTAACACTTCCAAAACTATGTTGAATAATAGTGGTGAGAGTGGGCAACCTTGTCTTGTTCCTGATCTTAGTGGAAATGGTTTCAGTTTTTCACCATTGAGGACAATGTTGGCTATGTGTTTGTCATATATAGCCTTTATTATGTTTAAGAAAGTTCCCTCTATGCCTACTTTCTGCAGGGCTTTTATCATAAATGGGTGTTGAATTTTGTCGAAAGCTTTCACTGCATCTATTGAGATGATCATATGGTTTTTCTCCTTCAATTTGTTAATATGATGTATCACGTTGATTGATTTGCGTATATTGAAGAATCCTTGCATTCCTGGAATAAACCCCACTTGATCATGGTGTATGATCCTTTTAATGTGCTGTTGGATTCTGTTTGCTAGTATTTTGTTGAGGATTTTTGCATGTATGTTCATCAGTGATATTGTCCTGTAGTTTTCTTTCTTTGTGACATCTTTGTCTGGTTTTGGTGTCAGGGTGATGGTGGCCTCGTAGAATGAGTTGGGGAGTGTTCCTCCCTCTGCAATATTTTGGAAGAGTTTGAGAAGGATAGGTGTTAGCTCCTCTCTAAATGTTTGATAGAATTCGCCTGTGAAGCCATCTGGTCCTGGGCTTTTGTTTGTTGGAAGATTTTAATCACAGTTTCAATTTCAGTGCTTGTGATTGGTCTGTTCATATTTTCTATTTCTTCCTGGTTCAGTCTCAGCAGGTTCTGCATTTCTAAAAATCTGTCCATTTCTTCCAGGTTGTCCATTTTATTGGCATAGAGTTGCTTATAGTAATCTCTCATGATCTTTTGTATTTCTGCAGTGTCAGTGGTTACTTCTCCTTTTTCATTTCTAATTCTATTGATTTGAGTCTTCTCCCTTTTTCTCTTGATGAGTCTGGCTAATGGTTTATCAATTTTGTTTATCTTCTCAAAGAACCAGCTTATAGTTTCATTGATTTTTGCTATTGTTTCCTTCATTCCTTTTTCATTTATTTCTGATCTGATCTTTATGATTTCTTTCCTTCTGCTAGCTTTGGGGTGTTTTTGTTCTTCTTTCTCTAATTGCTTCAGGTGCAAGGTTAGGTTGTTTATTCGAGATGTTTCCTGTTTCTTGAGGTAGGCTTGTATTGCTATAAACTTCCCTCTTAGCACTGCTTTTGCTGCATCCCATAGGTTTTGGGTCGTCGTGTCTCCATTGTCATTTGTTTCTAGGTATTTTTTGATTTCCCCTTTGATTTCTTCAGTGATCACTTCGTTATTAAGTAGTGTATTGTGTAGCCTCCATGTGTTTGTATTTTTTACAGCTCTTTTCCTGTAATTGATATCTAGTATCATAGCGTTGTGGTTGGAAAAGATACTTGATACGATTTCAATTTTCTTAAATTTACCAAGGCTTGATTTGTGACCCAAGATATGATCTATCCTGGAGAATGTTCCATGAGCGCTTGAGAAAAATGTGTATTCTGTTGTTTTTGGGTGGAATGTCCTATAAATATCAATTAAGTCCATCTTGTTTAATGTATCATTTAAAGCTTGTGTTTCCTTATTCATTTTCATTTTGGATGATCTGTCCATTGGTGAAAGTGGGGTGTTAAAGTCCCCTACTATGATTGATTTGCTGTTGATTTCGCCTTTTATGGCTGTTAGTATTTGCCTTATGTATTGAGGTGATCCTATGTTGGGTGCATAAATATTTACAATTGTTATACCTTCCTCTTGGATCGATCCCTTGATCATTATATAGTGTCCTTCTTTGTCTCTTGTAATAGTCTTTATTTTCAAGTCTATTTTGTCTGATATGAGAATTGCTACTCCAGCTTTCTTTTGATTTCCATTTGCATGGAATATCTTTTTCCATTCCCTCACTTTCAGTCTGTATGTGTCTCTAGGTCTGAAGTGGGTCTCTTGTAGACAGCATATATATGGGTCTTGTTTTTGTATCCATTCAGCTAGTCTGTGTCTTTTGGTGGGAGCATTTAATCCATTTACATTTAAGGTAATTATCGATATGTATGTTCCTATTCCCATTTTCTTAAATGTTTTGGGTTTGTTATTGTAGGTGTTTTCCTTCTCTTGTGTTTCTTACCTAGAGAAGTTCCTTTAGCATTTGTTGTAAAGCTGGTTTGGTGGTGCTGAACTCTCTCAGCTTTTGCTTGTCCGTAAAGGTTTTAATTTCTCCATCAAGTCTGAATGAGATCCTTGCTGGGTAGATTAATCTTGGTTGTAGGTTTTTCTCCTTCATGACTTTAAGTATATCCTGCCACTCCCTTCTGGCTTGCAGAGTTTCTGCTGAAAGATCAGATGTTAACCTTATGGGGATTCCCTTGTGTGTTATTTGTTGTTTTTCCCTTGCTGCCTTTAATATGTTTTCCTTATATTTAATTTTTGACAGTTTGATTAATATGTGTCTTGGCGTGTTTCTCCTTGGATTTATCCTGTATGGGACTCTCTGTGCTTCCAGGACTTGATTAACTATTTCCTTTCCCATATTAGGGAAGTTTTCAACTATAATCTCTTCAAATATTTTCTCAGTCCCTTTCTTTTTCTCTTCTTCTTCTGGGACCCCTATAATTCAAATGTTGGTGCGTTTAATGTTGTCCCAGAGGTCTCTGAGACTGTCCCCAGTTCTGTTCATTCTTTTTTCTTTATTCTACTCTGCAGTAGTTATTTCCACTATTTTATCTTCCAGGTCACTTATCCATTCTTCTGCCTCAGTTATTCTGCTATTGATCCCGTCTATAGTATTTTTAATTTCATTCATTGTGTTTTTCATCATTGCTTGGTTCCTCTTTAGTTCTTCTACGTCCTTGTTAAATGTTTCTTGCATTTTGTCTATTCTATTTCCAAGATTTTGGATCATCTTTACTCTCATTATTCTGAATTCTTTTTCAGGTAGAGTGCCTATTTCCTCTTCATTTGTTAGGTCTGGTGTGTTTTGACCCTGCTCCTTCATCTGCTGTGTGTTTTTTTGTCTTCTCATTTTGCTTATCTTACTGTGTTTGGGGTCTCCTTTTCACAGGCTTCAGGTTCGTAGTTCCCATTGTTTTTGGTATCTGTCCCCAGTGGCTAAGGTTGGTTCAGTGAGTTGTGTACGCTTCCTGGTGGAGGGGACTAGTGCCTATGTTTTGGTGGATGAGGTTGGATCTTGTCTTTCTGGTGGATATGTCCAAGTCTGGTGGTGTGTTTTGGGGTGTCTGTGGCCTTATTATGATTTTAAGCAACCTCTCTGCTAATGGATGGGGCTGTGTTCCTGTCTTGCTAGTTGTTTGGCATAGGGTGTCCCGCACTGTAGCTTGCTGGTCGTTGAATGAAGCTGGGTCTTGATGTTGAGATGGAGATCTCTGAGAGATTTTCGCCGTTTGGTATTACGTGGAGCTGGGAGGTCTCTTGTGGACCAGTGTTCTGAAGTTGGCTCTCCCACCTCAGAGGCACAGCCCTGATGCCTGGCTGGAGCACGAAGAGCCTTTCATTCACACGGCTCAGAATAAAAGGGAGAAAAAATCAAAAAGAAAGAAAGAAAGAGGATAAAATAAAATAAAACTATTATAATAAAAAATAAGAAAAAAAATTTAGAATAAATTTATTAAGAAAAAATTTTTTTATTTTTTAAAAATAGATTTATTAATTTTTATAGTAAAAATAAGAAAAAATTAAGAAACTATTAAGAAAAAATTTTTAATTTTTAAAAATAAAAAATATGAAAAAAGTTATTAAAACATTTTTTTAAATTTCTAAATATAGGAAATAAGTAAAAAATTATTAAGAAAACATTTTTTAGGAAAAAAAATTTTTTTAATTAAAAAAAGAAAAAAAAAACAGACGGACCTAACCCTAGGACTAATGGTGAAAGCAAAGCTATACAGACAAAATCTCACCCAGAAGCATACACATATACACTCACAAAAAAAGGAAAAGGGGAAAAATTAATAAATCCTGCTCCCAAAGTCCACCTCCTGAATTTGGGATGATTCGTTGTCTATTCAGGTATTCAACAGATGCAGGCACATCAAGTTGTTTGTGGAGCTTTAATCCGCTGCTTCTGAGGCTGCTGGGAGAGATTTCCCTTTCTCTTCTTTGTTCGCACAGCTCCCGTGGTTCAGCTTTGGATTTGGACCCGCCTCTGCATGTAGGTCGCCTGAGGACATCTGTTCCCCGCCCAGACAGAACGGGGTTAAAGGAGCAGCTGCTTTTGGGGCTCTGGCTCACTCAGGCCGGGGGGAAGGAGGAGTAGGGATGCGGGGCGAGCCTGCGGTGGCAGAGGCCGGCGTGACGTTGCAGCAGCCTGAGGCATGCCGTGTGTTCTCCCGGGGAAGTTGTCTCCGGATCACGGGACTCTGGCAGTGGAGGGCTGCACCGGCTCCCGGGAGGGGCGGTGTGGAGAGTGACCTGTGCTCGCACACAGGCTTGTTGGTGGCGGCAGCAGCAGCCTTAGCGTCTCCTGCCCGTCTCTGGGGTCCGCGCTGATAGCCACGGCTCGCGCCCGCCTCTGGGGTCCGCGCTGTTAGCCGCGGCTCACGCCCGTCTCTGGAGTTCGTTTAGGCGGCGCTCTCAATCCCCTCTCCTTGCGCGCCGCGAAACAAAGAGGCAAGAAAAAGTCTCTTGCCTCTTTGGCAGCTGCTGACTTTTTCCTGGACTCCCTCCCGGCTAGCACCGAACCCAGAGCCTCAGCTCCCAGCCCCCGCCTGCTCCGGCGGCTGAGCAGACAAGCCTCTTGGGCTGGTGAGTGCTGCTTGGTGCCGAGCCTCCATGCGGGAATCTCTCCATTTTTCCCTCTGTGCCCCTGTGGCTGCGCTCTCCTCCGTGGCTCTGAGGCTTCCCCCCTCTGCCACCCGCAGTCTCTGCCCGCGAAGGGGCTTCCTAGTGTGTGGAAACCTTTCCTCCTTCACGGCTCCCTCCCACTGGTGCAGGTCCCGTCCCTATTCTTTTGTCTCTGTTATATCTTTTTTGTTTTGTCCTACCCAAGTACGTGGGGATTTTCTTGCCTTTTGGGAGGTCTGACGTCTTCTGCCAGCGTTCCGTGGGTGTTCTGTAGGAGCAGTTCCACGTGTAGATGTATTTCTACTGTATCTGTGGGAAGGAAGGTGATCTCCGCATCTTACTCTTCCGCCATCTTGCCTCCTGTCCCTAGATATCCTTTTAAATCACATTTTCAAATTGTCTAAATCCTTTCTGAATATTATCTTGGTTTTTCTCAGTTTGTGGTATTGGTATGTTAAAATTTCTCACCATATTTCTAAATTTGTCTCTATCTTCTTTTATTTTGTCAAATTTTACTTATATATTTTGAAGATCTATTGTTAGTTGTATATACTTTTAAGATTTTTGTATCTTGTTGATGGACTTACCTGTTTTGCATCATGAAATATCTCTGTTCATTTCTAGTAATGTTTCTTGATTTAAAGCCTACCTTGTCTGAGATAAATATAGCTACATTAGCTTTTTTTTTGATAGTGCTTTCCTATTAAAACTTTTTCATTAAATTAATAAGTATTGTACCCTCTACAACATAGGGCTCAGTAAATATTTTTGGCTGATGATAGTTGAAAAGACCATTAATTTTCAGTCTTTCTGTGCTCTTAAATGTAAAGTTTGTCTTTATAAGCAATATATATAGTTGTTTTCTTTATCCAGAGTATTTTTATCTCTATTTGTAATATTTAGTTCATTTATATTTAACACATTTATTGATATATTTGTGTTTAAAATCTACATATAATTTTTTTTGTATTTGTCCTATATTTTAAATTCTTATTTGCTTTTTTTTCTTTCCTTTCATATAAGTGGAAGGGAACCAGATGATATAGAGGTATGGTCAGCTTATTTCAATAGCTGTTTTCAGAACATCATCAATTGGCACTTTGTTGAAATATTACTGGTAATACAAGGAAAGCATTTTTATGCATACACACAGAGAGAATACTCCTCATAGAAATGGTGAAGAAGGCCAACAGAATAGTTACAGAAGACCAAAGACCAGATGCTTATTATTATTTGGAACTGTAAACTTAGTGAAAGCAAACACCTTTTTGTTTGACTTACTATCTGTTCTATTTTATAGTACATAGTATAGTGCTTTTTGAATGAATAACTGATTGAATGGCTGAAGAAATGAATTGGCTGTAGCTATGATATATTCCAAAGCATAACACAGTGGAGTCAGAAGTCTTTGTTTCAAGGTCTCGCCATGGTGCTTTAAAGCATGAACTTAAGCAAGCACTAAACATTCCTGAGTCTCAGTTTACTCATTATGGGGTCATGGTGAGGCTTTAGTAATATAAAGGATCTGAAATAATTTTGAAACTGTAAATTTTAAGACACATATGGTGCATTATTATTAGGCACAATACATAGCAACAACTTTAAGACATGTTATTTTTAATCAGAATCCATTTATAGTGCTCCAGAATTAAAAACAAAATAAAAATCTTCTTTCCTTTGAGCATTGAAATGTACATTAATGTTTAATTTTTCAACCATGAACTTTTAGAAGTCAAGAAAATAGTGGCTTTTTCACTTTTTGTTGTTTTAAGGATAGTAAGTTTTTATTAAGGATTATAACTTATATTGTACCTTCAGTGTGTATTATCTTTATATTCTTCCAACCAGCTTTTTTAGTAGAAGCTGTTGTCTAGTGGCTAGAGACATATTGTTTGAATTCAAATCCCAGCTGACTCATACTTGCTTACATGCTGTATAGCTTTGGATAAGTTATTTTATATCTTCGTCCCTTGTTTTTTTCATATGTAAAATGGGGATAGTAATGGTTTCTACCACGTGAGTGTTGTTGTGAGAATTAAATAGGTTAGTATACCTAGCATTTGGGACAGTATGTGGCATGTAGAAATGCTCAGAAAATGTTAATTTTCTATTGAAAATTCGTGTTAATATCAGTTATATACTAGTTAAAATTAATGCTCATTAACTTAGAGATAAATATTCATATTTCTATTTATATGATTCTTACTTTATAGTTGAAAAAGCAGAGGTTGATAGAGGTTAAGTGAATTTTCCAAGGTCACTCAGTAAGTGACAGAGATAAAACTTGAGTCTAGATCTTCTGATTTCAAGTTTAGTCCTCTCATGTAATAAGTGTTCTGCCCTCTACAACAGAAGCTTAGTAAATATTTTTGGTGGATAATATTTTAAAGGACCATTTCATTGAAGAATCTCCTTGGAAATTCTGAAGACAATTGAAACTAGAAAGATTAAAAGCTTTTGGTCCTGATTAGCTCTTATTTGTATTTTGCCATCAATGCATTTTAAAAAAATATTTATGTACTTAACTTGAGGTAACTGATCGTTCTGGTTCTGGAAGGAGGAATACGTTTGGTTTCTCCACACACATTTTGATGAGGGCAGACAAAAATCACCCTAAGATTAATTGATTTGGTTTTGAAGGAAGGGTTCTCTTATTGTCTTGGATCACTGCCTGATCAATCCTAGAATCAGGCAGCCAAAGAATGTTACAGCTGAAAGGAACCTTAGAAGTTAGGTAACTCAATATTCTCATTTTGCAGATGAGGCCCTGAGAGGGTAAGTAACTTACCCATTGTTGCACAGTGAGTCAGTTGAGCTCGAATTCAGGTCTGATGATTCCCAGGCTAGTACTGCATCTACTACAACTGTTGCTCAGAAAAACAAGTGACATGCCAGTAGAACTAGTAAAAGAAATAATTTAAAACTTTGGTGGATATAAGGTTAAAGTTTAATTCTGAGTGTTCTTTTGGAGAAAGATAGGCTAGAGCTCATTTTTTGGGGATGACTTATGGAATTATTATTTTTTAATTTTTTTTAAATTGAAGTATAGTTGATTTACAGTGTTGTGTTAATTTCTGCTGTACAGCAGAGTGACTCAGTTATACACATATATACATTCTTTTTCATATTCTTTTCCATTATGGTTTATCCCAGGATATTGAATATCGTTCCCTGTGCTATACAGTAGGACCTTACTGTTAAAAGTAGGATGTTGCTGTGCTCTTCAAGTACAATACTATACTGACTTCTCAGTCAATTGCTTTGTTGCTTTCTATAGTCGTGTTTACTCTTCTTTAGTTGTTGATTATCTGGTTTGGGAATTCACAAGACTCTTAGCTTTTATTTTTATCTCATCCCACTGTTAACATTTTGGGCAATTTACCACTCATGAGAATATCAGGCAGAGAGAGGAGAGACAAAGAATGGGACTCACACCCAAGTATATACATTTTTGATATGCCTGTTCTGTTGGTGGAGGAAATGGAAATTAATCTCATGGTTGTTTGTGACTTTACCATTATTATTGTTATGTAGCAACTACTTCTAATTTTTGTTTAAACCTTACTCTGCTTTATATATTCTCTAACATGTTCTGATAGAAGTTCGGAAATACACCAAACAGTACAAACTGCATAGCCGTGTTGTGAGAATTAAACAAGATCAAATATATTAGAGGTAATTTGTATACTATAATGCTTAATACAAAATACATGAGGTATTATCATCTTTGGTTTTCTAACTAGGAAACTGAAGTTTGGTTGTGATTCTTACTTGGTTCACAGGCACTTGCCACATGCTCTATATAGCATCCCAATCTGTCAAAGATACTTGTAGCACAAATAGATCTGCTAGGTCATAAAGATAGAAAGAGTTGCTTGTACCACAGCCTAGACTAGCTGAAAACCTCCTCTTTCTGGACTACATTCAGAGTTGGCAGCCCTGCAGATTGTGAAAAATGAACCTATAAGTACTGAGTGATGACAAATGTCATTGTCAGAGCTCATAATATTTAAATGTATATACCATTGAGCTTCATGAACTTCTATTAAAACCCAGTTCTCTTAATTTTTATTAACAGGTAACCTTGGACGGGTGGACCAGGTCTCTGAGTTTGAGTATGATTTATTCATTAGGCCGGATACCTGTAATCCACGCTTCCGAGTCTGGTTCAACTTTACTGTTGAGAACGTGAAAGAATCACAGGTGAGAGAAATAGTGGATACCTTCAGTGTGGTTTTGGTAGGAAGATTATGCTTTTGTGTTATTTTAGTAATATCAAAATAATGACCATATTAGGAATATATTCTTGTATATGTGCTGTAGTGATATCGTTTTATTTTAAGAGATAGAGAGTAACAGGTATAATATGCTGACTTTTGTTAAATGGTGGTTATGAAAAAAACAAATAGATTATCTGAGAACTCAAAGTGTTCTTTACCGATGGAAGCATTAGCGTTATGTGCTAGGCTTCCTTGGGGGACACTATAAGGAACCATTTCAAGTGACTTGCTATTATGTTTATTATAGAGTGCTGTTCTGTTTGTTATTTTTTTCACAAGACTCAGTTTCAGAAAAAGCTTTTCTTCTCCTATATAACAAGGTGTTTCTATCTTAACAATATGATTCTTATAACTCATCCTACTTTTCCCTTTGCTTTGGCTGCTGGAAAACTCTGAGCCAATTTTATAGCCCAATATAATGACTCTGGAAAGCTTTTTTGCTTGTGTTTTTGTACACTAACTTTTCTGTTATTCTGATAGTATTAATCTATCTTTAACCATGATTACTTCATCTACATTTTCTAACATAACAGTGTATTTTTTATAATCCTGTTCAAATCTGTTTTGAACAAAGTATTGATGAAAATAGAGAGAACTAACGACATATGCTTTGAAAAACATTAATAAAAATCTAACCCTAAGAAATCAGTTATCATTATTATATTGAGACAGCTGATTCTGGAAGACTTTGCACAAACTTTGTACACATAGTGGTAGGATTCTTTTAAGCAAATGAAGCATAGCCCTATAATCTAACATCTGCCTTCTTCCTTCGGGGTCATTTTTTTCTAGCATATTTGGGAGAAAGTGAGGAGTTTGTTTAATTTCCCTTCCCAAGTCAATCTATTCTGCTTGCTCTTTCACCTGGTTGCTTGCTTCTCTCTGTTTTCTTTCAACTGCAACTTGAGTCATGTGTTAGGTAGGCAGTGGTCAGTGTCTGGAATTCAGGGACCCTCATTTGTCCTTGACACAATGCTGTTCCTGGCATGCTGGCTTCAGCAGAAGAGGGGTTCAGGAACAGCCACTTCACTTTACTACTGATTCTTTTAATTTTCTACAATACCACTGACACAGGACTGGGTGTATGTAATGCTTACTGATGTTTAGGGCTAACTAGAAGGAATTAAATATATGGGAGA
The DNA here is from genome assembly GCF_949987535.1 of Balaenoptera acutorostrata. Lineage (NCBI taxonomy): Eukaryota > Metazoa > Chordata > Mammalia > Artiodactyla > Balaenopteridae > Balaenoptera > Balaenoptera acutorostrata. The sequence goes on along the minus strand of NC_080064.1, from coordinate 41,673,433 downwards.
GCTTTGAACATGGTTAGCTATATATGATATAGCAATTTAGGACAGTGGGAAAAAAGTTAAACCTCACACAGATTGTTGCTCTAGGACAAACTTTAGTTCCTTGCTTTGCTTCTTAGTTTGACTTACTCTCCCATGAGAGAATTCCTTTTTCAGTTTTTCATAGTAAGAATAATATTCCTTCCCTGAAACCACCTTTGGGAAACCTACACTTTGCCTACAGGGCTTCACCTGTCCCTAGGATTGTCCCTCTTATTCCAGCAAGGCAATCAATGATCCTCAAAGTGCTTTTTCCAAAGTCTATGTTACTGACTCTTGAGAGTATAACTCACAACAGGAGGCTTTAGCCACATGTACAAGACTGAATCTTGGCACTCCAAGTTTGGGTTCCCTATGAAGATATCTCTGCTACCATGAGGTAAGCATATACCCCTCATTCTTCTGTTGGTGTGCCTGTCTCATGTCAGTAACTTACAATTGTCACATACACACACCACTGAAAAACAAACAGTAATTCTGAGGCAGTATAGTCAATTCATATTAAGGAAAGGAAACGTTTTCTTTAAAGCAGTATAATCTGCCAGGATTTCTAAATTCATAAAGGGGATTACTCTTTTCCTGTTTATGCACAGCACATGCATACCTTTCAACTTGCCTACTGTAACCAGGAATCCACTAACTCCTAACAAATGAGACCTATTACTTTTCAAGGAACAAAGTCTGTTCTTATATCCTTTGCTAAGTACAGACCTAACAGAAACTCTGAAATTATAGTGGTTTTTTTTTTAACTTTGGTCCATGTTGAATTCCTAGTCTAGTTTCTCTTTCATGTTAGTCTCTCATAAAGACTATCCTTATATAGCTCCTATGGTCAGGTGCGGGGGTTGCAGAGCGGTGGGATGGCTAGAGTGTTAGGAAAATGTGTTTCTTAAGTTACATATCACCTGGGATAGTCTTTTGGACAAGTTGGTCATACATTTCAAAGTTTCTTGTTCTTTGCTCTTCTAGTTTGCTTACAGGTATATTCATTTTGTTGCTTAAAATGTCTCTTACAGGGTGTTATAATTTTCATACTACATGTTAAAGTCATACAGTCTCTTTTGAATCTTCTCTATCAATCAAGGAAGTAACATGAATATGTTCCAAGTTATTCTAATAAGAGAGTTGGTGCTGTTTTATGGATACTTATTTTTAAAGTTGAAGGAACCAATATTTTCTCGGTCTGTCTGACTCGATCTTCATATCCAGTGTTATCCTACCCGTGTTACAATTAGAAATCATGAGCATGTTTATCTGGTTTCCTGGAGCCTGATGCTTTATCAGCCTCTTTTTGTGGGCCATTGCTTCATCAACTGTAATCACATTATACAGTTATGGAAATCTGTATCAAGAAGGCATAAAGATCTGCTGGAAAGATATAATACATATCTCTAGCTCACAGGATATTTGTTTTCATGGTTGTCTACATGAAAAAGAATGGTTTTACTATTAAGTTTGACTTGTGAGGCCTGCTTTTATGATGTGTCTTCCTGTAATCTTTTTCCATCTCTCCAATTTCCTTTAAAATGAGACCTTCATGAATGTAATCTAGTCAGGAGCCTTATTTAGGGTTTGGTACTAGCGGGTAAAAGAAATATTAGTCATCAAAGGCTGACTCCACTAAAAATCAAAGCATCAAATATACTGTATAAACAGGTCTAGCTTTTGGGTTATCTTCCTTATGTTTTTAGAAAGTGATAAAAGCTTGGAACATATGGTGCTGTATTCCAGGACCGATATATTAACCCCCTGAAGTAGTTGTTAAATAGTACATTTGCAAGAATCTATGATAACTAAACATCCCAGTATCTTTATTGAAAAGTAATTTTCTCTCTGAAAAACCTATATTAAATATTCTTATGTAGAAATTTATTATTGATGCAGCAGAACACTTGTGTGATGTGAAAGCAAATCTTTCTATTTAAATATGGTAAAACTTCAGCCAATAAGAAGAAATAAAATGATGTGCCTGGACTGTTGGAACTGTTTTCTTTCCTTTATAATCTTTTTATCTCTTTGAGTTAATTTTTTCCCCTTTCTGATTATAAAAGTATCCAATGCTCACTGTAGAAAATTTGGAAAATATAGATAATTATTAGAAGCAGAGAAAAAGCACATGCCCCCCCACCCCCCGAAACACACACCCATAATCTTACTACCTAGAAGCAAATACTATTAACTTTTGGCATATTTACTTCTAGGCTTATTTATTTTCTATTTTATTTTTGGAGCATAATTAAATTTGTACCATATATACATTTTTATATCTTACTTATAAGGAAGCTAAGTGGTATCACAAGCAATTTTCTGTCATTAAAAACCTCATAAACATGGCTGCACAATAGCTATGTACTATTGGACCATTTCTTTAAATCTTGGGCATAAAGATTATTTTCCATTATCGGTTGTTATAAATAACACTGTAGTAAACATCTTTATGCGTGAAGTGTTACCCAGATTTCATTTTGCTTCCTTAGGATAAATTCCTTGAGGGAAATTGATGAGCAAAGTATATTAATATTTTAAAAACTCTTTATTCATATTTCTAAATTGCTGCCAGACAATTTATGGTATTTTTTCTGTCCTATCAGCAGTCAGTGAGATGCTTTTTCTTTAATTTCTTGTTTTGAAATGTTTAATGAACTCAGAAGTTCATACATTTAGAATAAATTGTTTCATTTTTCTCTCTTACTTTGAATATAATGCAATGTTTCAGGCCTCTAGTCATAAAGGAATTAACTGCATTCCAGTAACGTGAGACAAAACATACCAATTTATCATTTTGACTCTTAATTCATCAATCCTGTTTTGTCTGGGTGTGCCAACAGAGTTTCCTCTGAGGTATATAATGTGAAATTTTTTTTTAGAAGTTTTTTTTTTTTTTTTAAAGTTTTTTCTTTGTGATGAGAACTCTTTTATTTATTTATTTATTTATGGCTGTGTTGGGTCTTCGTTTCTGTGCGAGGGCTTTCTCTAGTTGCGGCAAGTGGGGGCCACTCTTCATCGCGGTGCGTGGGCCTCTCACTATCGCAGGCTCTCCTGTTGCGAAGCACAGGCTGCAGACACGCAGGCTCAGTAATTGTGGCTCACGGGCCCAGCCGCTCCGTGGCATGTGGGATCCTCCCAGACCAGGGCTCGAACCCGTGTCCCCTGCATTGGCAGGCAGACTCTCAACCACTGCGCCACCAGGGAAGCCCAGAAGTTTTTTTTTTTAACAATGAAATATTTCTCACATTATTATAAGCAGTAATGTAGCTTAAATACACACACGCATGCGTGCACACACACACACATTTTTATACATGACATGTCTGAATTGGACTTTAAAAATTCCAAGAGTTTGCTGCTGCTTTAGTCTCCATCCTGGAGATTTCAGTCTCAGTAAAACTTCATCCTGGCTATGGCCAGATTTGACAGTAAACAGAGGCAACATATCATGGTAGAAAGATCGCAGGACAATGGATTCAAACAGACTTGGGTTTATATACTGAGTCATACTTGTGAGCTGTTTTACCATTGATCGGTTAAATTAATCTCTTGGCACCTCAGTTTTCCATCTGTAAAGCAAAGATGATAATACTATTTCATGTGAGTGTTGTGCAAATTAAATGGGAAAATGCAGCTAAAGAGCCTACCATGGTGTTTGGTAGATAGATAATAGAGATTCACTACTTGATGGCTATTGTTTTTACTAAAACACCTCAACAGTAGAAACAAGACTAAAAACAGCAAAAGGAAAAACTACCACAACAAATTATCACTGATTATTACTACTGTTTTTGTTCTGCTCTTCTTCCTTCTCTTTCTCCTTCTTCTAGTCCTTTTCTTCATCTTCTTTCTTCTTCTTTCAAATCTGCTATTGCAAAATATCATCATCATCATCATCATCAACATAATCATCATCATCAAGCAAATTGTAATCGTTATGAATATGTACTCTATATTAGACATGCCTGAATTCCAGGCCTAGCTGTGCCAATTACTTTCTATGTCTGTGATAAAAGCCTCCTAACTGGCTCCCTGTTTATATTCTAGGCCTACCCTGTCTTTAATGTGTACTCTTAACAGGGAAATGGGAGTAATTTTATGATATAGGTCATATCATATGACTACTCTGTTAAACTCCTCTAATTAATTTTTGCATCTCAGAGTAAAAGATGATATCTCTAAAATGGTCCACTAGATCCTGAAAAATCATTAGTCCAACCCACCTATCCTACCCTACAACATACGCACTTCTTTGACCACATTTCCTACTACTTTCTGCCTTGCCCACACAGCTCTGGCTTCTTTGCTGTACCTCAAGCCAGGCATGTTTCCACCTTAGAGCATTGGCTTATGGCTTAGGGCAATGACTATTCCCATTTGCCCTTTCTATCAGATATTTGTATAACAAATTTCCTTACTTCCTTTGTCTTTGCTCAAATGCCACATTCTCTATGAGGCCAATCTTAGTGACTATTCATTTTTTCCTCCTCCACACACCCCACATACTCTGTTCTACTTTTTCTTTTAGAAACTATCACTTTATAATATACTGTTTAATTAATTCTTTTATATATTATGTCTATTTTTTGTCTTTCTCTTTGCCCTCAACGATACACATAGGCTTATTTAAAGTTTTCTTAGTGCAGGCCTAATGTAGTGATGGTGGTTGGGTCTTTCTGGGTCCAGACACGACCCTTCTGGAGCATCTACTGAGTGCTCCAGATGTTCAAAGGGGTCTTTTTAATCTGTCTGGTTACAATTAGAACATCTCCCATCCCTCTGTCTTGAAAGCTAGAGTTATCATAGGAATTATCTCATTTGTTTCCCTTCTATTAGGGATCCCACCTTTGTGATGCTAATTATCCAGTGTCTGAAAACATCTATTTCAAATATTTTATTCAGTTTTTTAGTTGTTTATGGTATTAGGTAGATGTGGAACCAGTTACTCCATTGTGAACATCAAGGCTTGCTTTTAAGTATTACTAAGGCAGGTCTAGAGTAGCCTGAACTTTAGGGCCAGTTTAACTCTGCTACTAAGATGTGATACTTCTGGAGTCTCTAGTGAAGTGTTATGATTTGTTTGGGTTTGAATGTCTGCCAGCTCTGTGTGAGTTCTTGGAATTGTTCTACCACTTTTTAGTAATTGTTCTTTGCTTATTCTCATGGAGTCTTACCTTATGTATGTACAGCTTTGCATTCAGCCAAAGAATCAAGTTGAGCCCTATGTCAGTTTCTGGAGTTTTTCTGTGCATAGTTTTGTCTTCTTCAGTGCTCTCTGTTCTGTAATTTCAGCCACATCATCACCAACCCAACTCTGTAAACTCCAATTTCTGTTTAACTCAGTGAGGTATCCACATTTTTCATGAGCTCCTTTGCCTTGCATCATAGTTCAAAATGTGCCTACAGACAGAAATCTTTAGTGGTCAGAAGCCTTACCTTATTTCCCCCTCTCAGGGATCAATCATGAGTTGCCTACTGTCCACTGTCTTAAAAAAATGTTTTATATGTTTTGGTCCAGCATTCTAGTTATTTATGGAGGGAGGGTAAATTTATTACCAGACAATCCATTATGGCTGGAAGCAGACCATGGTTGTGTTTTTTTGCAATACAGACCACAAAATAAGAGAAAGTTGAGAGAGTCCAGGACACATGCAAGCAAACTTAGAGAAGAGAGTACAGTAAGGGGATGGGGAGTCATGAAAAGGTGAAGGGTAGTAAAAAAACGATGGATCAGTGCATTGAAAGTAGCATAACTATACCATCCAATGTCAATTTTTATATCCAATCAGTCAATTTTGAGAGTGAAAGATGCTCTAATAATTACAACTGGACAACAGGCATAAACTAGAACTTCTCTAGGCAAACAGGGATTTTTATATACTCTTGTTGGAGATTCTTATGAAGTCAGTGGTTATTGTACGATAGTGAATAAGCTGCAAAGAGGTTGTCATTGGGTAGTAGAATGACTAAAAGAAAATTGAAGGAATTACAATTATTGTAACTATTGGAAATATCAAGGTGTATAGTATGACTATGGGAGCAGCTAGAGGTATATAATGGAAGATAAGATATTGGCGAGGAGGAACTCAAAGTACCCAGAGTGCTGGAAATATTGTCTCTGTATATATTGTAGAAATGTCAGTGAGGTCTGAACAACAATCATTGAAAAATGAGAAGGAATGACAGAGGAGTACAGAGATAACATCAATAATGAGAGATAGTTGAAGGATAATCTGATAAAATGAGATTCAAACTATGTTTTTGGAAGTGAAAGCTCAATATTATAAAGATGTCAGTTCTCCCAAAATCACCCTTTAATACAATTCCAATCATTATCCTTGTCAAATTCTTTTCATAGAACTTGATAAGCTAATTGTAAAATTCATGCAGAAAAGCAAAGGGTCAAAAATAGCTAAGCCAACTTTGAAGAAGAATAATGAGTAAGTATATGTTTATTTTATAGAAACTTGTATTTCAGCTAATAATTTTTATTTATAGAATAGTGATTAAAATAGAATGGCATTTGAATAAGAATAGACAAATAGTCTAAATGGACAAACTGGAACTCAGAAACAAGGCTGTTTATATAAGGAAACTTGATATATGGCAGAGTTTGTATTACAAAATAGTAGGAATAGTAGGGCCTATTCAATCAATAGAGTTGTATGACAAAGAGCACCCCATCTCAAATTATTTTGAAAAACCTTTTAGATGGATTAAAGACTTAAATATGCAAACAAATTAAAAATTTAAACTATGAAAATAGATAAAAAATAAATATGTTATTGGCTTTGGAATAGGGTTGAATTTCTTATGCAAGACACAGGAAAGCAAAATTATAAAGAAATAGATAGATACTTTTGAGCTTGTAAAAATAAAGTCTATGTGACAAAGACCTAAAGTTGAAAGATATGTACTATTCTGGGAAAAGAAATTTGTGCAATATATTACAGATATAAGATTGGTATCCAAAATACATAAAGAACTTTCACCAGAAAAAAAGAAAAACAAAACCAAGTAAGCCAAGGATATAAAGAGGCAACTTACAGAAGACTAAGTGATAATGCAAATAGAGCTATTCTCACAAAGGTTGGGTTTGGGAGAAGAAACCGTCTTAGCAGTAAGGAAAGGAAAGAGTAGAGAAATCTTTCTCAAGTATACTGGCATGTAAAAAACATCTCTTACTTCTGATTGTTCAGGAGTAGTGATAATATTAGAGTGTAGTGGGAAAAAGCATGAGCTTTGGTGTCAGAATCTTCATTCTGTTACTTGCCAGCTTTGTGTCCTTGGACAAGTTACATAACCCCACTAAACTTCAGTTATTCACCTTTAAATTTGGTTTAATACCACTGGCCTTGAGGTAATGTTTGAAAGATTGATAATAGATGTTAATAAAAGACCTGAGTAATGTCTGTAACATGGGTACATATTTTTATTAGTAGCTTAAGTAAACTCACTTGTTGAATGAAGTTGGTGGCACATTTACTTTAGGATGGTCTTTATAAGATACACCATAAGTTAGCTATATTTCTGATTCATGGAGTCAGAAGTTCTTTGTTCAAGGAAACATTCAGAAAGTAGGGTAGCATTCAATATATAGAAAATATGGAAAGCTTAAAGAATTTGCATATCAGCTATGTTATTTCTGTTTTATTGTAAACACTGCCAACATGAACACATTTTTATTCTTTCAAGTTGGCTTCTATTGTTTTTACCTAAAATCTTTTACAGAGAAAATTTTGAGTTTCTGGGAATTGGTGGTAAGTCTAAGAACTATACCCAAAATTATTTGTATATTTATAATCATGATGTACATATATATCAATGCATTTTTGTGTTTATAATGTTAGTGGATTTGTTCATTATATCTATTAGACCAGGCACTATTATCATAATTTAAAATGATAGCACACAAATATAGACTTAGCTGGCATTATGCTTTGTAGTATTTATTAAATAGGCATTTCATTACTGTAATAGTCAAAAGTGATATTCATATTGTTAAACTCAACAGACATATTATACTCATTATCTGAATTTAACTTGCATTTGATACTGTTGACAGTTTGCTGTTGGAAATTCTGTTACCTTGTCTTTCCTGGTATTTCTGTCTTTTGATTCTCCTTGTACCTTCTTGCCTATTTCTTCTGATTCTCCTTCATTGGTTTCTCTTCTACAAAATCCTTAAACATTTATACATGATTCCATCTCATATCACTACATCTTACATTTCTTTTCCATATTCCCAATACTGTCTATACTTGAAAATCTCTCCTGATATCAAAACTCCTACTTTGAACTGCCTTTTGGACATCACCACTGAATGTCTCATGGGTATCTCAAGCTCATCATTTATAAAATGAGCTCTTTATCTTACCCTCTTGATCTGCTTCTTCTGCCTGCTCGACATTCCAGTGAATTTACTACTATCCGTGCAGTCATTCAAATTGAAAACATAAGAGTTACCTTAGATTCTTCCTTGTGCATCCATATCTAAAAATAGAAATAATGATAACTAACTATGATATTAATATTACCACCATTTATTGATCACTTACGCTGTGCCAGTACTGTACTAAATGTTTATATGGAATCTTCCCAACAACTCTGAGAGGCTGGTATTATTATTATCTTCATTTTATAGATGGCAAAATAAAACTTGCCCCTTGGTTTTACTACCTTTAAAATCATTTCCTGCTCTCAGGTGGCAGAGTCAAGATGGAGGACTAGGGGGACGTAGAGTTCACATCTCCTCACAACTAGGGCACCTACTAGGCACTGGGAGGAACCCCTGAGTGACTGGGTTAGATGTTGTGGGGAGGGAAGGAGGAGGAAAAGTAGAGGCTGGATGGATGGGACCAGTGCCCCTGAGGGGTGGCTGGGGGAGGGGAGGGGTTCCATGCTCAGGATGAGCCCAACCACAGTGAGGGGATCAACAGGAATGGAGAGAGGCCCTCGGGAGAGCGGAGGATCAGAAAGGAATGTGGCCAGTGTTTCCCCTGCCCGCTTGGACCCCAGAGAGCCTGGTGAGGTCCCAGGCCTAATCCTCCACCCTCTGAGGCTCCCTTAAGCTGAGCCTAAACCCCCCACACCCCTCACCCCCCGCATGCCCACCCAGGGCCTTATCTCTGCAGTTTGCACTCTGAGGCCCCCTCTGGCTGTGCTGCCTTTTCCAGCTGTGCAGGTCCTGAGCCTAGGCCCCACCCACCCTAAACCCTGCACTGCCTAAGCCCCACCCCCACCTAAGCTCCGCCCCCCACAGCCAAGACCTTTTCCGACTTCTTTTTTTTTAGGCTGTGGTTCTGTTGTTTCATTTATATTTTTATTTTTTCTAATAAAGTTTTTATTTTTCTAATTTTATTTTATATTTATGCTTTGTTATTGTACGGCTCCGTTTTTTTTTCTTTTCTTTTGCCGTGCTGTGGGGCTTGTGGGATCTTGGTTCTCAGGACGGGGGTTGGGCCTGAACTTCTGTGGTGGGAGTGCTGAGTCCAAACCACTGGACTAACAGACAACCTAAGACCCCAGGGAATATTAATCAGAATGAGGTCTCCTGGAGGTCCTCATCTCGGCACCAAGACCCGGCTCTACACAACTGCCTCACAACTCCAGTCCTAGACTGGTGGAAATAACTGCCAAAGAGTAGAATAAAGAAAAAAAAAAAAAATGAAAAGAATTGAGGACAGTCTCAAAGACCTCTGGGACAACATTAAATACACCAACATTCAAATTAGAGGGGTCACAGAAGAAGAAGATAAAGAGAAAGGGTCTGAGAAAATATTTGAAGAGGTTATAATCAAAAACTTCCCTAACATGGGAAAGGAAATAGCCACACAATCCAGGAAGCACAGAGAGTCCCATACAGGATAAACTCTAGGAGAAACACACCAAGACACATATTAATTAAACTAACAAATAATTAAATTCAAAGAAAAAATAGTAAAAGCAGCAAGGGAAAAGCAACAAATAAGATACAAGGGAATCCCCATAAGGTTATCAGCTGATTTTTCAGCAGAAACTCTGCAGGCCAAAAAAGAGTGGCAGGATATATTTAAAGTGATGAAAGGGAAATCCTACAATGAAGATTACTCTAACCAGCAAGAATCTGATTCAGATTCAACAGAGAAATTAAAAGCTTTACAGACAAGCAAAAGTTAAGAGAATTCAGCACCACCAAACCAACTTTACAACAAATGCTAGAGAAACTTCTCTAGGCAGGAAACACAAGTGAAGAAAAAGGCCCACAAAAAAAACCCAAGTCAATTAGGAAAATGGTAATAGGAACATACGTATCGATAATGACCTTGAATGTAAACAGATTAAATGCTCCAACCAAAAGACATAGACTGGCTGAATGGATACAAACACAAGACCCATATATATGCTGTCTACAAGAGACCCACTTCAGACCTAGAGACACATACAGACTGAAAGTGAGGGAATGGAAAAAGATACTCTGTGCAAATGGAAATCACAGGAAAGCTGAGGTAGCAATACTCGTATCAGATAAAATAGACTTTAAAATAAACACTGTTACAAGAGAGGTAAGGAAGGACACTACATAATGATCAAGGGAACAATTCAAGAAGAAAACATAACAATTATAAATATTTATGCACCCAACATAGGAGCACCTCAATACATAAAGCAAATGCTAACAGACATAAAAGGGGAAGTCGACAGTAAGACAATAATAGTGGGGTATAGTAACACTCTAACACCCCACTTCCACCAGTGGACAGATCATCCAGACAGAAAATAAATAAGGAAACACAAGCTTCAAATGACACAATAGACCAGATAGATTTAATTGATATTTATAGTACATTCCATCCGAAAGTGGCAGAATACACTTTCTTCTCAAATGCACATGGTACATTCTCCAGGATAGATCACATCTTGGGTCAAAAATCAAGCCTTGGAAAATTTAAGAAAATTGAAATCATATCCAGCATCTTTTCTGACCACAAGGCTATGAGATTAGAAATCAATTACAGGAAAAAAACTGTAAAAAACACAAACAGATGGAGGCTAAACAGTGCACTGTTAAATAACCAAGAGATCACTAAAGAAATCAAAGAGGAAGTTAAAAAATACCTCGAAAAAAATGACAATGAAAACATGATGACTCAAAACATATGGGACGCAGCAAAAGCAGTTTTAAGAGGGAAGTTTATAACAATTCAATCTCACCTCAAGAAACAAGAAAAGTATCAAATATACAATCTAACCTTACACCTAAAGCAACTAGATAAAGAAGAACAAAGAAAACCCAAAGTTAGAAGGAATGAAATCTTAAAGATCAGAGCAGAAATAAATGAAATAGAAACAAAGAAAACAATAGCAAAGATGAATAAAACTAAAAGTTGGTTCTTTGAGAAGATAAACAAAATTAATAAATGTTTAGCCAGACTCATCAAGAAAAAAAGTGAGAGGACTCAAGTCAATAAAATTAGAAATGAAAAAGGAGAAATCACAATGGACACCACAGAAATACAGAGGAACATAAGAGACTACTACAACCAAGTATCTGCCAATAAAATGGACAACCTAGAGGAAATGGACAAGTTCTTGCAAAGCTACAATTTTCCAAGACTGAACCGGGAAGAATTAGAAAATGTAAGCTGACCAATCACAAGTACTGAAATTGAAACTGTTATTAAAAATCTTCCAGAGTGGAGGTAGAGAAGATGGCGGAAGAGTAAGACGCGGAGATCACCTTCCTTCCCACAGATACATTAGAAATACATCTACACGTGGAACTGCTCCTACAGAACACCCACTGAACGCTGGCAGAAAACGTCAGACCTCCCAAAAGGCAAGAAAATCCCCACGTACTTGGGTAGGGCAAAAGAAAAAAGAAATAACAGAGACAAAAGAATAGGGACGGCACCTGCACCAGTGGGAGGGAGCCGTGAAGGAGGAAAGGTTTCCACGCACTAGGAAGCACCTTCGTGGGTGGAGACTGCGGGTAGCAGAGGGGGTAAGCTTCGGAGCCATGCAGGAGAGCGCAGCCACAGGGGTGCAGAGGGCAAAGCGGAGAGATTCCTGCACAGAGGAACGGTGCCGACCAGCGCTCACCAGCCTGAGAGGCTTGTCTGCTCACCCGCCGGGGTGGGCGGGGCTGAGAGCTGAGGCTTGGGCTTCAGTCGCAGGGAGAGGACTGGGGTTGGTGGCGTGAACACAGCCTGAAGGGGTTAGTGCACCACAGCTAGCCGGGAGGGAGTCCGGAAAAAGTCTGCAGCTGCCAAAGAGGCAAGAGACTTTTTCTTGCCTCTTTGTTTCCTGGTGCGCAAGGAGAGGGGATTCAGAGCGCCACCAAAACGAGCTCCAGAGACGGACGCGAGCCGCGGCTATCAGCGCGGATCCCAGAGGCGGGTGCGAGCCGTGGCTATCAGTGTGGATCCCACAGCAACAGGGGCGCAGAGGGAAAAACGGAGAGATTCCCGCACAGAGGCTCTGTGCGGAGCAGCACTCAGCAGCCCGAGAGGCTTGTCTGCTCACCCACTGGGGCGGGCGGGGCTGGGAGCTGAGGCTCCAGCTTTGGTCGGATTGCAGGGAGAGGACTGGGGTTGGCGGTGTGAACACAGCCTGAAGGGGTTAGCACACCACAGCTGGCTGGGAGGGAGTCCGGGAAAAAGTCTGCAGCTGCCGGAGAGGCAAGAGACTTTTTTTTGCCTCTTTGTTTCACGGCGCACAAGGAGAGGGGATTCAGAGCACCGCCTAAACGAACTCCAGAGACGGGCGCGAACTGCGGTTATCAGCGCGGACCCCAGAGACAGGCATGAGACGCTAAGGCTGCTGCAGCCGCCACCAAAAAGCCTGTGTGCGAGCACAGGTCACTCTCCACACTGCCCCTCCTGGGAGCCGGTGCAGCCTGCCACTGCCAGGGTCCCGTGATCCGGGGACAACTTTCCCAGGAGAACGCACGGTGCACCTCAGGCTGCTGCAACGTCACGACGCCTCTGCCACCGCAGGCTCACCCCGCCTCCTCCATACCCCTCCCTCCCCCCGGCCTGAGTGAGCCAGAGCCCCAAAAGCAGCTGCTCCTTTAACCCCGTCCTGTCTGGGCGGGGAACAGACGCCCTCAGGCGACCTACACGCAGAGGCGGGTCCAAATCCAAAGCTGAACCACAGGAGCTGTGCGAACAAAGAAGAGAAAGGGAAATCTCTCCCAGCAGCCTCAGAAGCAGCGGATTAAAACTCCACAAACAACTTGATGTGCCTGCATCTGTTGAATACCTGAATGGACAACGAATCATCCCAAATTCAGGAGGTGGACTTTGGGAGCAGGATATATTAATTTTTTCCCTTTTCCTCCTTTTGTGAGTGTATATGTATATGCTTCTGGGTGAGATTTTGTCTGTATAGCTTTGCTTTATAATAGCTTTATTTTACTTCACTATATTATATCCTCTTTCTTTCTTTCTTTTTATTTTTTCTCCCTTTTACTCTGAGCCGTCTGGACGAAAGGCTCTTGGTGCTCCAGCCAGGCATCAGGGCTGTAAATAAATAAATTTATTCTTAATTTTTTTTCTTATTTTTTATTATAATAGTTTTATTTTATTTTATCCTCTTTCTTTCTTTCTTTTTGTTTTTTTCTCCCTTTTATTCTGAGCCGTGTGAATGAAAGGCTCTTCGTGCTCCAGCCAGGCATCAGGGCTGTGCCTCTGAGGTGGGAGAGCCAACTTCAGAACACTGGTCCACAAGAGACCTCCCAGCTCCACGTAATACCAAACGGCGAAAATCTCTCAGAGATCTCCATCTCAACATCAAGACCCAGCTTCATTCAACGACCAGCAAGCTACAGTGCGGGACACCCTATGCCAAACAACTAGCAAGACAGGAACACAGCCCCATCCATTAGCAGAGAGGTTGCTTAAAATCATAATAAGGCCACAGACACCCCAAAATACACCACCAGACGTGGACGTGCCCACCAGAAAGACAAGATCCAGCCTCATCCACCAGAACACAGTCACTAGTTCCCTCCACCAGGAAGCCTACACAACCCACTGAACCAACCTTAGCCACTGGGGACAGATACCAAAAACGAGAACTACGAACCTGCAGCCTGTGAAAAGGAGACAACAAACACAGTAATATAAGCAAAATGAGAAGACAGAAAAACACACAGCAGATGAAGGAGCAGGGTCAAAACACACCAGACTTAACAAATGAAGAGAAAATAGGTAGTCTCCCTGAAAAAGAATTCAGAATAATGATAGTAAGGATGATACATAATCTTGGAAATAGAATAGACAAAATGCAAGAAACATTTAACAAAGACGTAGAAGAACTAAAGAGGAACCAAGCAACGATGAAAAACACAATAAATGAAATTAAAAATACTCTAGATGGGATCAATAGCAGAATAACTGAGGCAGAAGAAAGGATAAGTGACCTGGAAGATAAAATGGTGGAAATAACTACTGCAGAGCAGGATAAACAAAAAAGAATGAAAAGAACTGGGGACAGTCTCAGAGACCTCTGGGACAACATTAAACGCACCAACATTCGAATTATAGGGGTCCCAGAAGAAGAAGAGAAAAAGAAAGGGCCTGAGAAAATATTTGAAGAGATTATAGTTGAAAACTTCCCTAATATGGGAAAGGAAATAGCTAATCAAGTCATGGAAGCACAGAGAGTCCCATACAGGATAAATCCAAGGAGAAACACGCCAAGACACATATTAATCAAACTGTCAAAAATTAAATACAAAGAAAACATATTAAAAGCAGCAAGGGAAAAACAACAAATAACACATAAGGGAATCCCCATAAGGTTAACATCTGATCTTTCAGCAGAAACTCTGCAAGCCAGAAGGGAGTGGCAGGATATACTTAAAGTGATGAAAGAGAAAAACCTACAACCAAGATTAATCTACCCAGCAAGGATCTCATTCAGACTTGATGGAGAAATTAAAACCTTCACAGACAAGCAAAAGCTGAGAGAGTTCAGCACCACCAAACCAGCTTTACAACAAATGCTAAAGGAACTTCTCTAGGCAAGAAACACAAGAGAAGGAAAACACCTACAATAACAAACCCAAAACATTTAAGAAAATGGGAATAGGAACATACATATCGATAATTACCTTAAATGTAAATGGATTAAATGCTCCCACCAAAAGACACAGACTGGCTGAATGGATACAAAAACAAGACCCATATATATGCTGTCTACAAGAGACCCACTTCAGACCTAGAGACACATACAGACTGAAAGTGAGGGGATGGAAAAAGATATTCCATGCAAATGGAAATCAAAAGAAAGCTGGAGTAGCAATTCTCATATCAGACAAAATAGACTTTAAAATAAAGACTATTACAAGAGACAAAGAAGGACACTATATAATGATCAAGGGATCGATCCAAGAGGAAGGTATAACAATTGTAAATATTTATGCACCCAACATAGGATCACCTCAATACATAAGGCAAATACTAACAGCCATAAAAGGCGAAATCAACAGCAAATCAATCATAGTAGGGGACTTTAACACCCCACTTTCACCAATGGACAGATCATCCAAAATGAAAATGAATAAGGAAACACAAGCTTTAAATGATACATTAAACAAGATGGACTTAATTGATATTTATAGGACATTCCACCCAAAAACAACAGAATACACATTTTTCTCAAGCGCTCATGGAACATTCTCCAGGATAGATCATATCTTGGGTCACAAATCAAGCCTTGGTAAATTTAAGAAAATTGAAATCGTATCAAGTATCTTTTCCAACCACAACGCTATGAGACTAGATATCAATTACAGGAAAAGAGCTGTAAAAAATACAAACACATGGAGGCTACACAATACACTACTTAATAACGAAGTGATCACTGAAGAAATCAAAGGGGAAATCAAAAAATACCTAGAAACAAATGACAATGGAGACACGACGACCCAAAACCTATGGGACGCAGCAAAAGCAGTGCTAAGAGGGAAGTTTATAGCAATACAAGCCTACCTCAAGAAACAGGAAACATCTCAAATAAACAACCTAACCTTGCACCTGAAGCAATTAGAGAAAGAAGAACAAAAACACCCCAAAGCTAGCAGAAGGAAAGAAATCATAAAGATCAGATCAGAAATAAATGAAAAAGGAATGAAGGAAACAATAGCAAAAATCAACGAAACTATAAGCTGGTTCTTTGAGAAGATAAACAAAATTGATAAACCATTAGCCAGACTCATCAAGAGAAAAAGGGAGAAGACTCAAATCAATAGAATTAGAAATGAAAAAGGAGAAGTAACCACTGACACTGCAGAAATACAAAAGATCATGAGAGATTACTACAAGCAACTCTATGCCAATAAAATGGACAACCTGGAAGAAATGGACAGATTTTTAGAAATGCAGAACCTGCCAAGACTGAACCAGGAAGAAATAGAAAATATGAACAGACAATCACAAGCACGGAAATTGAAACTGTGATTAAAAATCTTCCAACAAACAAAAGCCCAGGACCATATGGCTTAACAGGCGAATTCTATCAAACATTTAGAGAAGAGCTAACACCTATCCTTCTCAAACTCTTCCAAAATATTGCAGAGGGAGGAACACTCCCCAACTCATTCTACAAGGCCACCATCACCCTGAAAGCAAAACCAGACAAAGATGTCACAAAGAAAGAAAACTACAGAACAATATCACTGATGAACATAGATGCAAAAATCCTCAACAAAATACTAGCAAACAGAATCCAACAGCACATTAAAAGGATCATACACCATGATCAAGTGGGTTTTATCCCAGGAATGCAAGGATTCTTCAATATACGCAAATCAATCCACGTGATACACCATATTAACAAATTGAAGGAGAAAAACCATATGATCATCTCAATAGATGCAGTGAGAGCTTTCGACATAATTCAACACCCATTTATGATAAAAGCCCTGCAGAAAGTAGGCATAGAGGGAACTTTCCTAAACATAATAAAGGCTATATATGACAAACCCACAGCCAACATTGTCCTCAATGGTGAAAAACTGAAACCATTTCCACTAAGATCAGGAACAAGACAAGGTTGCCCACTCTCACCACTATTATTCAACATAGTTTTGGAAGTCCTAGCCACAGCAATCAGAGAAGACAAAGAAATAAAAGGAATCCAAATCGGAAAAGAAGAAGTAAAGCTGTCACTGTTTGCAGATGACATGATACTATACATAGAGAATCCTAAAGATGCTACCAGAAAACTACTAGAGCTAATCAATGAATTTGGTAAAGTAGCAGGATACAAAATTAATGCATAGAAATCTCTTGCATTTCTATACACTAATGATGAAAAATCTGAAAGTGAAATTAAGAAAACACTCCCGTTTACCATTGCAACAAAAAGAATAAAATATCTAGGAATAAACCTACCTAAGGAGACAAAAGACCTGTATGCAGAAAATTATAAGACACTGATGAAAGAAATTAAAGATGATACAAATAGATGGAGAGATATACCATGTTCTTGGATTGGAAGAATCAACATTGTGAAAATGACTCTACTACCCAAAGCAATCTACAGATTCAATGCAATCCCTATCAAACTACCACTGGCATTTTTCACAGAACTAGAACAAAAAATTTCACAATTTGTATGGAAACACAAAAGACCCCGAATAGCGAAAGCAATCTTGAGAACGAAAAATGGAGCTGGAGGAATCAGGCTCCCTGAGTTCAGACTGTATTACAAAGCTACAGTAATCAAGACAGTTTGGTACTGGCACAAAAACAGAAATATAGATCAATGGAACAGGATAGAAAGCCCAGAGATAAACCCACACACAAATGGTCACCTTATCTTTGATAAAGGAGGCAAGCATATACAGTGGAGAAAAGACAGCCTCTTCAATAAGTGGTGCTGGGAAAATTGGACAGGTAGATGTAAAAGCATGAAATTAGAACACTCCCTGACACCACACTCAAAAATAAACTCAAAATGGATTAAAGACCTAAGTGTAAGGCCAGACACTATCAAACTCTTAGAGGAAAACATAGGCAGAACACTCTATGACATAAATCACAGCAAGATCCTTTTTGACCCAGCTCCTCGAGAAATGGAAATAAAAACACAAATAAACAAATGGGACCTAATGAAACTGAAAAGCTTTTGCACAGCAAAGGAAACCATAAACAAGACCAAAAGAGAACCCTCAGAATGGGAGAAAATATTTGCAAATGAAGCAACTGACAAAGGATTAGTCTCCAAGATTTACAAGCAGCTCATGCAGCTCAATAACAAAAAGACAACCCAATCCAAAAATGGGCAGAAGACCTAAATAGACATTTCTCTAAAGAAGATATACAGATTGCCAACAAACACATGAAAGAATGCTCAACATCATATATCATTAGAGAAATGCAAATCAAAACTACAATGAGATATCATCTCACACCGGTCAGAATGGCCGTCATCAAAAAATCTAGAAACAATAAATGCTGGAGAGGGTGTGGAGGAAAGGGAACACTCTTGCACTGTTGGTGGGAATGTAAGTTGATACAGCCACTATGGAGAACAGTATGGAGGTTCCTTAAAAAACTAAAAATAGAACTACCATATGACCCAGCAATCCCACTACTAGGCATATACCCTAAGAAAACCATAGTTCAAAAAGAGTCATGTACCAAAATGTTCATTGCAGCTCTATTTACAATAGCCAGGACATGGAAGCAAGCTAAATGTCCATCATCGGATGAATGGATAAAGAAGATGTGGCACATATATACAATGAATATTACTCAGCCATAAAGGAAATGTAATGGAGGTATTTGTAATGAAGTGGATGGAGTTAGAGTCTGTCATACAGAGTGAAGTAAGTCAGAAGGAGAAAAACAAATACAGTATGCTAACACATATATATGGAATCTAAGGGAAAAAAAAAAAAGGCCATGAAGAACGTAGTGGCAAGACGGGAATAAAGACACACACCTACTAGAGAATGGAGTTGAGGATATGGGGAGGGGGAGGGGTGAGATGTGACAGGGTGAGAGAGTGTCATGGACATATATACACTACCAAATGTAAAATAGATAGCTAGTGGGAAGCTGCCGCATAGCACAGGGAGATCAGCTCGGTGCTTTGTGACCACCTAGAGGGGTGGGATGGGGAGGGAGGGAGGGAGATGCAAGAGGGAAGAGATATGGGAACATATGTATATGTATAACTGACTCACTTTGTTATAAAGCAGAAACTACCACACCATTGTAAAGCAATTATACTTCAATAAAGATGTTTAAAAAAAAAAATCTTCCAACAAACAAAAGTCCAGGACCAGATGGTTCACAGTCAAATTTTATCAAATATTTAAAGAAGAGCTAACACCTATACTTCTCAAACTCTTCCAAAAAATTGCAGAGGGAGGAACACTCCCAAACTCGTTCAATGAGACCATCATCACCCTGATACCAAAGCCAGACAAAGATATCACAAAAAAAGAAAATTACAGACTAATATCACTGATGAACATAGACGCAAAAATCCTCAACAAAATACTAGCACACAGACTCCAACAACACGTTAAAAAGATCATACACCATGATCAAGTGGGATTTATCTCAGGGATGCAAGGATTCTTCAATATGTGCAAATCAATCAATGCGATACACCATTTTAATAAATTGAATAAAAACCATCTGATCATCTCAATAGATGCAGAAAAAGCTTTTGAGAAAATTCAACACCAATTTGTGATACAAATTCTCCAGAAAGTGGACATAGAGGGAACCTACCTCAACATAATAAAGGTCATATACAACAAACCCACAGCCACCATCATTCTCAATGGTGAAAAACTGAAAGCATTTCCTCCAAGATCAGGAACAAGACAAGGATGTCCACTGTCACCACTATTATTCAACATATTATTGGAAGTCCTAGCCACGGCCATCAGAGAAGATAAAGAAATGCATATAAATTGGAAAAGATGTAAAACTGTCACTGTTTGCAGATGACATGATTCTATATATAGAAAATTCTAAAGATGCCACCAGGAAACTACTAGAACTAATCAGTGAATTTGGCAAGGTTGCAGGATACAAAATTAATGCACAGAAATCTCTTGCATTCCTACACAGAAACAATGAAAGATCAAAAAGAGAAATTAAGGAAACAATCCCATTTACCATCACAACAAAAAGAATAAAATACCTAGGAATAAACCTACTTAAGGAGGCAACAGACCTGTACTCAGAAAACTATCAGATACTGGTGAAAGAAATCAAAGATGACACAAACAGATGGAGAGATATACCATGCTCCTGGATTGGAAGAATCAATATTGTGAAAATGACTATACTACCCAAAGCAATCTACAGGTTCAATGCAATCCCTATCAAATTACAAATGGTATTTTTCACAGAATTAGAACAAAAAAAATTGCTATTTTTATGGAAACCCTAAAGACCCCGAATAGCCAAAGCAATCTTGAGAAAGAAAAACGGAGCTGGAGGAATTAGGCTCCCCGACTTCAGGCTATACTACAAAGCTACAGTAATCAAGACAGTATGATACTGACACAAAAACAGAAATATGGATCAGTGGTACAGGATAGAAAGCCCAGAGATAAACCCACGCATCTATGGTCACCTAATCTATGACAAAGAAGGCAAGGATATACAATGGAGAAAAGATAGTCTCTTCAATAAGTGGTGCTGGGAAAACTGGATAACTACATGTAAAAGAATGAAATTAGAACACTTCCTAACGCCTTACACACAAAGAAACTCCAAATGGATTAAAGACCTAAATGTAAGACCGGACACTATAAAACTCTTAGAGGAAAACATAGGAAAAACACTCTTTGACATAAATCACAGCAAGATCTTTTATGACCCACCTCCTAGATAATGAAAATAAAAATAAAAATAAGCAAACGGGACCTAATTAAACTTAAAAGGTTTTGTACAGCAAAGGAAACCATAAACAAGATGAAGAGACAACCCTCAGAATGAGAGAAAATATGTGCAAGTTATGTAATGGACAAAGGATTAATCTCTGAAATATACGAACAGCTCATGGGGCTCAGTATCAAAAAAAGAAACAAGCAACCTAATCAAAAAATGGGCAGAAGACCTAAATAGACATTTCACCAAAGAATTTGACCTTGCCACTACACTGCCAAACCCTTTAACTAGGGTCCTATTTCCTTTAAAGTCCAAGCTTCTTATCTTGGCATATGGTACTCTTTATGATCTGGCCCCTATTTAGTCTGCCTTGCCATAAATTCTTATTGGCCTTCTTGTAGTTTCCTGCAGCGACCGTGTTGTTTCACACCTCCCTGCATTTTGCTATCTCTTTCCTGTAATACCCTTCCTAAATTTCCTCATTTGGATTAAGTACAAGCTTTGGAATCAGACTGCCAGGGTTTGTTTTCTACTTCAGCTATTTACTGTGTGACCTTGGGCAAGGTATTTTATGCTCTCAATATCTCAGTTGCCTACCTAACTGATATAATATATACAAAGCTATTGAAGTTTTGCCTGACACAAAGAAAGTCCTCCATAAATGTTATTTTTCTTATATTTAATATTCAACAAATATTTATGGTATACCTATGGTATGCCAGACACTTTTCTGGGTACTCAGTAATCAGCATCGAATAAGACAGAAAAGGTCCTTCTATTCTGGGGAAGCTTATGTCCTATTATAAGAAGAAAGACAATAAATAGGAGTAAGTAAACAAGATATTTTTTAAAAGTGGCAAAATAAATAAATAAACACAGTTTGTTTATCCACTTAAGGAGTTTTGCAGATGTTTCCAGTTTCTGGCAGTTATGAAATAAGCTGCTCTATATATTCTTGTACTTTTTTGTGTTTGTGAATACAAGTTTTTATTTCACTTCGGTAAATACTTGGGAGCAGCGTTGCTTGCTCATATGGTAAGAATATGTTTAACTTTATAAGTAACCAGTAAACTGTTTGCCAAAGAGGTTGTATCAATTTGCGTTTCCATCAGCAATGTATGAGAGCCCTAGATATGCATATCCTTGCCAGCACTTAGTATTGTCAATATTTTGTAATCCTAGCCATTCTAATAGATATGCAATTGTATATCATTGTGATTTTAGTTTGACTTTGAAAATCTTTTCATGTGTTTTTCTTCAGTTTCCTTATTCAGTGTTTTATAATTTTTAGAATATAGGTCTTTCACCTCCTTGGTTAAGTTTATTCCTAGATATCTCATTCTTTTTGATGTGATTTTAAGCAAAATTTGCTTTCTCTTTGTGATAGTTTATTGTTAGTGCATAGAAAAGCAATGGAGGTCTGTATATTCATTTTATATTTCTGGAACTTTACTGAATCCATTTAGTTCTAATAGTTTTTTGGGTGGAAACATTAGAGTTTTCTCTTATAGCATGGTGTCATCTGCAAATAGTGACAGTTTTATTTCTTCCCTTCTAATTTGGAAGCCTTTTTTTCCTTTCTGATTGCTGTGACTAGGACTTCCAATACTATGTTAAATAGAAGTTGCAAGAGGGCATCCTTGTCTTATTTCACCTTTTCATGTTGAGTATGATGTTATCTGTGTGTTTGTCATTACTGGCCTTTATTATGTTGAGATATGTTTCCTCTATACCAACTTTGATTGGAGTTATTATCATGAATGGATGTTGAATTTTTTCAAATGCTTTTTCTGTATCTATTGAGATGATCAAGTGATTTTTATCCTTTTTGTTAAAGTGGTGATTTGCAGATATTGAACCATCCTTGCATTCCTGGAGTAAATATCACTTGATCATTGTGTATGATCCTTTTTAAATATTGTTGAATTTGGTTTACTAATATTTTATTGAGGATATTTGCATGTACATTCAATAGAGGTATTGTCCTGTAATTTTCATTTTTTATAGTGTCATTGGTTTTGGTATTAGAGTAATGGTGGCCTCATAGAATGAATTTGGGACTGTTCCCTCCTCTTCAATTTTTTGGAATAGTTTGAGAAGTATAGGTAGTAATTCTTCTTTATATGTTTGGTAGAATTCTCCTGTGAAGCTCTCTAGTCTTGGAGTTTTGTTTGCTGGGAGTTTTATGATTGAAAATTCAATTTCACTAGTAGTGATTTTTCTATTCAGATTGTCTATTTCTTCCTGATTCAGTATTGGAAGATTTTTTGTTTCTAGAAATTTATTCATTTCTTTAGGTTGCCTGATTTGTTGTTATAAATGTTCATGTTATTCTCTTTATGATTTTTTGTATCTCTATGGTATTGGTTGTAATTTTTCCTCTTTTGTTTCATTTGTTATTTGGGCCCTTTCTCTTTTTTTCTTAATGAGCCTGGCTAACGGCTTGTTTGTTTTGTTTTTCTTTTCATAAATCCAGCTCTTGATTTTATTGATCATTTCTATTGCTTTTTTGATTTCTATTTTATTTATTTCCTCTCTGATCTTTATTATTTTCTTACTTCTGGCAACTTTAGGCTTTATTTGTTCTTATTCTTCTAATTTCTTTAGATGGTAGGTTAGGTTGTTTATTTCAGATATTTCTTGTTTCTTGAGGTAGGCCTGTATTACTATAAACTTTCCTCTTAGAACTAATTTTACTGTGTCCCATAAATTTTGTAAGTTTTGTCTTATTTTCATTTGTCTCATGGTATTTTCTGATTTCCTCTTTGATTTCTTCATTGAGCCATTGGCTTTTAGTAACATGGATTATTTAATTTCCATGTGTTTGTGTTTTTTCCATTTTTCTTTCTGTAATTGATTTCTAGTTTCATACTGTTCTGGTCAGAAAAAATGCTTGATATAATTTCTATCCTGTTACATTTGTTGAGATTTTATGATCCATTTAAAATTAATATTTATATATGGTGTCAAATATGGATTGAGATTTTTTTTTTGGTTTTTAAAAAATTTATATTTTGCATATGGATTTCTAATTACTTCAGTACCATCTGTTCCGAAGTCTTCCCTTTTTCTTTTGGATTCTTTTTGTATCTTTGTTTAAAGTCAAATGACTATATATGTGTTGGTCATTTTGACTCTATTCTGTTTTATTGAACTATATAACCATTCTTTCTCCAACTCTACACCATCTTGATTTCTGTAGTTTTACAGTAAGTCTTGAAGTCAGATGGTATAAGTCTTCCAACTTGTTATCATTTAAAAACATATTTTTGGTTATTCTAGCTCCTTTGCCTTTTCATGTAAATTTTAGAATAAGCTTATTATTTTCTAAAAAAAAATGGAAAAAATAAAACCTGGCTAGCTTGTTTGGATTTTGACTAAGATTGTGTTGTATCTTTACATATTTAGGAGAATTTGACATATTGACTTTTAATGCTATTATTTCTTTCAATCCATGAACAATATATATTTCTCCATTTATTTGTTTCTTGTTTGATTACTTTCATCTGTAGTTTGTTTGTTTTTAGGATTTGTATTTTTTTCAACATTCATATCTCACATATGTTTTGTTAGATTTATGCCTAAGTATTTCCTTTCTCTTTGATGCTATTATAAATGAAATTATTTTAAAACATTTAAGTTGCTAATTGTTCACTATTAGTCTAAAGTTATATGACACTGACCTTTTATTCTGCATCCTTGCTAAACTCATTTATTACTTTTAGTAGCTTCTTTGTCAATTTGAGATTTTTTTACATAGGCAATAGAGATCATTTATATATGAATGCCTTTGTGTTTTTTTCTTATCTTATTACACCACTTATGGCCTCTAATGCAATATTGAATTGGAGATGTGAGAGTGGACCTGATTGCCCTATTCTCAGTGTTAGAGGAAAGCATCCAGTCTTTTATTACTGTTAATAATGTTACCTGTAGTTGTTTTTGGTTTTTGTTTTGGTAAATGTCCTTATTAAATTGAGGACATTTCCTTCCAGTCTTAACTTACTGATAGTTTTTATAATGAAAGCATGTTGGATTTTGTCAAATGCCTCTGCAGCTCTTTAAGCAAAGCTTAAAGTCACAAAATTTCAGAGTTAAAAGTAACCTTAATGACTATTTCCTCATATTGAGACCTGCATATTTACTATCATCTATGTTACTCTAAAATTATATTCTTAGAGTAACATAGTTTTTCTCTTTAACTGAAAATACATAGTTGTATAAGGGACTTTACTATATTTCCATTTATTTAATTATTTACTAATCTATATGGTAAAGCTATTACGTAACTTTTATTATTAGGTAAGAAAACTGAGACTCATAGCAGATAAGTAACTAGCTGAAAGAAGCAGTCCAGCCGCTATGACAACTTAACATTTTCTTAGTATATTGTGTTCTTTTTGCTTTTTAGTTTCTATATCCATTTTTCTAGAATGCCTTTACACTCTTAACCTTCCAAACTTTATATATTTTCTTTTATATAAAACAGAATTTTTTTGAGAAATTCTGAGTTTCAGGATGAAGAAATGAGTCATTCAAGATCTTTCATCTATTTTATGGCAGAGCTGAGCTTGTAGCTCAGGCCTCTTAACCTTCATGCTAGTTTTTTTGGATCTTCACTAAGGTCTGCTCTGGCTTTCATTAAGTACAGCTTCCTTTTCTTATTTTTGTCTCCCACACTGCAGGTATCTTGGGGCCTTGCTAGTTGCCTCTCTGGTATTGTCCCAAATGTAGACTTTTGGCAAATAACTTTAACTTTCAAAAATTAGTGTGTCAAACCCAATTTTTACCAAGGTTACTCTTCTCTCATTGATTCTGTTGCTCTACTGTAGTATAAGAAGCATGTAAAATAATTACATTTGGAGTTGATATCCTATTATGTGCCAGCAGAAACTGTTAAGTATAATAAATTTTTCTAAATTATTTGTAATTTGTGGTATATAAAGTGATTTTGATATAAATCAAGAATATTATCTTCAACATTTGGAAATATTGTACTGTTAAATATGTCTCATTAGTGAAAATACTGGTAGTTATGTAGTAGATAAATAACAACCAAATATGAAAGCATTTTCTTTTCCGTTTTATTCTTTTCCCCCTTTAATCTCAAAGGTAAAACATTAATCTAGAAAATATAATATTTGATGACCCAACAATATTTATTTTGTCATGCTTAAAAAAATGTTTCAACAAATAGCTATGTTTTGTTCAGGGTATTTAACTTAATCCACCATGTGATTGATATAAGTAATTTATTTTAAAAAATTCTTTTGATCAGTTGATTGAATGTGCCTAATTACCCAATTCTACTACAAAAGAATGGGAGAAAGTTAGGAGTAAATAAGTTGAGCTACTATCTCTTACTGAATTTATCTAGGTATACAATGAATGCTTTGCTTGGGAGACTGCAGCATGTAAGGGAGAGTGAAATCAGAGTCCTGAATTAAATTTAAGCTTAGTAATAAGTAGCTAGTTGTTGACTTTCAGCTAGTTACTTAACCTCTCTGAGCCTCACTTTGCATATTAAATACTATTACTTCAAAGCATTGTTTTCTAAAGTAAATGAAATAACTACATTTATTAGTTTCATTTGAAATTAAATTAAATAATGAGCATGTAATAAAGTTTGTAACATATGGTTTACTTTTATAAAATATTTGTCAAATTTATTCAAGAAGTATTTATTAAGAACCTGTATATGGCCAAGCACTGTGCTAAGCATTGAAGATACAATTGCCAAAAAAAAAAAAAAAAAAAATAGATACTGTCCTTATGCTTTGTAGGGCATACATTTTAGTGAGAGAAACATAAACTGATAAGCAAATTAATGTACAAAATATGAATTTATTTTAGTGATAAATTTTATAAGGAGAATAAACTTTATCACTAAACTCAATTATTATTTTGGATTCTAAGTTGGTAATACTCACTGTCTAAATTTTACGTGTACAGTTAGGCTGAAGTGATTGTCTAACCACCATTGAACATTGTTGCAGTGTTGTTTATTGGATAAACAAGTAACTGAATGGTTAATAAAAAATGGGAATATGGCTAGGGAGGGTAGTTTCATTTATTCAACAAACATTTTGGTGAATCACTGTGAGACAAGGCATTTGTATAAGGCAGTCTCTTTTTGTACTCATGGAGCATACACTCTAGCAATGAAGATGAATCAGGTATACAAAAAACTGTAAATCAATATATGAGATAATAAGTTTAGTACTAGGGATGTAGGTAATGTATTATAAAAGTTTGTTACTTTTAGTTGAGCTAGGGATCAAGGAATAGATGAAGGTTTCAAAGAGAAGACGATACTTGATCTGGTTCTTAAAGCCAATCTTGAAAAGGAAAGACTCATCTTAGTCAAATAAGTATCATAAAACTGATATGATAGCCGAAAGCTTCAATTTAATAGTGAAATAAGTGGTAAAAAAAAAATCAAATCATATCAGGGTGCCACTTAATATAAAGCAAAACATCTTTGCCTTTTCCTTAAGATTATAAAGTTGGCTGTAGAATGGGGTAGTTATATTTCACCATTCATTGTACTTCAGCATCAATGTTATAGGATGTGTTATGATATAGTTACTTGTTTATGAGAGAAAACTCCCTTATGAGGTTCACACTGAAGAATTTTATGATGATTTTTTTTTAACTATTTGCATGTGGTTTTTAAGTGCTGAACAATTAAAAAGACCCAAATTTAGACTGGAAACTTATTGTGACATAAACTTATAAATATTGCTGTTGCAATATAAATAAAACACAGATGTAGAAAGTGAAAAAGTTCTTTATGTAAATGAAACTCTGGGTACTAGAAACAGAACATCTTAGGCTAGATGAGTCTTAAAGCTATGGGCTGTTTGGCTGATCTACTGCCAAAGGAGTGAGAGATTGATATTTAAATTTCATGCGAAGTTTCATGGGTAGTCTAAGCCTTGCTT
The DNA here is from genome assembly GCF_949987535.1 of Balaenoptera acutorostrata. NCBI lineage: Eukaryota > Metazoa > Chordata > Mammalia > Artiodactyla > Balaenopteridae > Balaenoptera > Balaenoptera acutorostrata. The sequence continues at coordinate 41,645,616 of NC_080064.1, read as the reverse complement.
TGGCAGAACAAAATCTATAAAATCATGAGAAAAGGCACTGAAACTTTTGTAGGCTTTGATTTTCTGAATGTATAGAGAAAGCTTTGGAGTTTAACCAGATGAACTTTCAGAAACTCTTATTATGCTCCCTTATGAACCTGCAGTGGCCCATACTGCTTGGAACCTGCCCTTTTTCTGTGTTCACCTTTGGATTTCAGCTAGCTTGGTTATAGCATCTGTACATTGGCAAACTAAATGCTGATCATGCTTTGATTTTGAACTCATTTTCACCCCAGTCCATCTTCTCAGCTGCTTTCTGGACACCTCCACAGCAGTATTGAACAACAACTTTCCCCGAAGTCTGTATTAGCTTTCAGACTTTTTATGGCTTATTGTACCAATGTCTATTTGATTAATGAAACTAGAAACTTGGGATTCATCCTTTATGATTCATTTATTATTCATGCTGCCCCCTCTGTCTGGAAGGCCTTTCTCTAATTCTCACTTTGCTTGGCTAAAAAGTCCTTTAAGATGTAGGTAAAATCTCTTCTCTTCTGAGAATCTTCTCCTTACTTCAAGACTGTGTGCCCAAGAGCTTTCATTGATGATACTAACACAGCATGGTTACCACATGATGTAATTGAAGGCTTGTGTGCCACTTTCCCTCCTGGATTATTAGCTACTTTTTATTAGGGACTGAGACTTCATGATTTCTTATTTGTTTTTCTGTAAAATGGAACTTGTTGTGAGGATTTAATGTGCTAATACTGACATAAAATAAGCACCAATAATTCTTAGATATTAATGTATTACTGTTGTTATTATTTACTACTATTATTATCTTGGTTTCTTCAATACTTGAAATGATGCCTGCCTTTAAAAAATGGATATGTTGATAAAATGAATGCGTTTAGCAGTTATCTCTGCAGTGACACTCTAGTACTGGCTCCTTTCTGACATCTAGACCCAGCTCTTTGGGGGTAATCATATTTTCCTCCTAGGCTTATTTGCTTCTTCTAGCCAGTGCCTTTTCTTCATGAATTTGTGCCTGAACCCAGAGGCCTGGTGCATGTGTTTCTCTTTCAACCTAAAATACATGTGGGGCTCTTATAAATAATGAACTATGCCTGTACATAGATAATAAGGTAAAATTGTAAACTAATGGTAAAGAGAACTGCAAGTCAATGAAAATATAGAGTGACTATCAGTCTAAGACTTGATACAGCTTTTAAAACTCAGCATAGACATTTTTATGTAGAAACTTTTTCTGAGCCCCTTGACTGTGTTAGGTACCCACTCTGTGCTTCCATAGTTCTCTCTATCTCCCTAGGACTGGACCAGCTGCATAATTTGTGTGCAAAATGAAAATGCAGAGCCCTTTATTAAATATTATTAAGAACTTCACACACCCATCAATCTGGCTCTTCCCTACTCTTTGCTCTGGCGTGACATAGTAGGTTTCCTGAATGAATGAATGACCAAAATCCAAAGTATTGAAAATTTTGTGATAAGAGATGGTAATGACAATGACCTAAATTGAATAACCAAAGTGAGGGGGCCAAGCTTTTCAGCAACAGGTGGAGCTTTTTAACATAATCACTGGTGAGAGTCAGTAATCCACAAATTTTATATATATTTTTCAACCAAAGTAAAACATCATCTTTACTCTTAAGTTGATAGGTAGTCAATTTTATTTTCTTAATTCTACCAAATATTAAAAGAGTTAACATCAATTGTATATTATCTCTTCCAGAAAATAGAAAACACTTTCCACCTAATTTTATGGAGCCAGTATTACTCTTATACCAAAATTGGTCAAAGAATACAAACAATACAAAACAAAAGTACAGCCCAATATCCAGCGTGAATATTGATGAAAAAATTATTAACTAAATATTAACAAAGATAACTCAGCAATATGTAATAAGAATTATACACTGATCAAATAGTTTACTCCAATGATGCAAGGCTGGTTCAATATTAAAAATCAAGTATTGTAATCCATCATATTAACAGGCAAAAGATGGAAAAATCACATGATCATGTCGATTTATGTAGAAAAAGCACTTCACAAACTTCGGCATCTATCCATGATAAACTCTCCAAAAAAAATAGGAACAGAGGGGGGATCTCTGTCAACTTGATTTCTAAAAATCTGCAAAAATCCCACAGTTGTCATTATACTTGATGACGAAACATAGAATGCTTTTCCCTTGAGATTTGTAACAAAGCAAAGATGTATACTCTCACACTACTATTTAAGGTAGTATTGAAAGTTCTAGCCAGTGAAAGAAGGTAAGAAAAGGAAATTAAAGGCATTAATATCAGAAGGAAAAAATAAAACTTTTATTTGCATATAGCATGATTATATACATAGAAATCCTTATGAAGTATATAAAAAAGACTCCTAGCACTAACAAGTGAGATGAATTTGGTCTCAAGATATGAGATCAACATACAAAATTGAATATATTTCTACATATTTGTAGTGGACACTTGAAAACCAAAATTAAATCTATACCGTTACAATCACTCTAGAAAATGAAATAGTTAATTGTAAATCTATAAAATCTGTACAAAATTTGTATGCACTGCAAAATGTTGTTGGAAGTTATCAATGACGATTTAATAAATGGAGAGATATACCATGTTCATGTATTAGAAGAATCAACAAAGATGGACGCTCTACTTAAATTGTTCTGTAGGCTTAATACATTCCAAGCTTTGACCAGTTCCTAGCAAGACTTTTTCTACACATAAGCAAGATTATTCTAAAATTAATATGGAATGGCAAAGGAAAAAAATAGCTAAAGCATTTTTTAAGAGAATAAAGTGGGAGGAATGACTCTACCTTCTATCAAAGCTTATTATACAGTGACAGTAATCAAGATTGTGTAGTATTGTCAGAGGCAAGGTATTTTATTCTTTGCATCAAAAAGAATAAAATACCCAGGAATAAATTTAACCAAGGAGGTGGTACACCTATACACTGAAAACTATAAGGCTGATGAAAGAAATTAAAGAGGATACAAATAAATGGAAAGATATTTTGTGGCCATGAATTGGAAAAATTAACATTGTTATAAAATGTCCATACTAACCAAAGCAATATACAGATTTAATGCAATCTCTATCAAAATTCCAATGGCATTTTCCACGGAATTATAACAAACAATCCTAAAATTGTAAGGAACCACATAAGACTCCAACTAGCCAAAGCAGTTTTGCGAAAGAATAATGAAGCAGGAGGCATCATGTTCTCTGATTTCAAAATATATTACAAAGCTATAGTACTCGAAATATTATGGTATTGGCATAAAAACAGGCATATAACTCAGTCAGCAGAATCAGAGCCCAGAGATAAACCCACACTTATAAGTTTAATTAATTTTTGATGATAGAACCTAGAATATGCAATGGGAAAAGGATAATCTCTTCAATAAATGTTGGGAAAACTGGACAGCCACATGCAAGAGAATGAAACTGGACCACTATCTTACACCATACACAAAAAATCAGCTCAGAATGGATTAAAGACTTGAACATAGGTCCTGAAACCATAACATTTTGGAAGAGAACATAGGGGTAAACTCCTTGAGATAGGTGTTGATGATTTTTTTTGTATCTGACACGAAAAGGAAATGCAACAAAAGCAAAAATAGACAAGTGAGACTTTATTAAAGAAAAAAAGTTTCTGCATAGTAAAGGAAACCATTGGGTTTCCCTGGTGGCACAGTGGTTAAGAATCCACCCGCCAATGCAGGAGACATGGGTTTGAGCCCTGGTCCGGGAAGTTCCCACATGCTGCAGAGCAACTAAGCCCGTGTGCCACAACTACTGAGGCTGCGCTCCAGAGCCCGCGAACCACAACTGCTGAGCCCATGCGCCACAACTACTGAAGCCTGTGTGCCTAGAGCCCGTGCTCCACAACAAGAGAAGCCACCACGATGAGAAGCCAGTGCACCACAATGAAGAGTAACCCCACTCTCCACAACTAGAGAAAGCCCATGTACAGCAATGAAGACCCAACACAGCCAAAAATAAATAAATAAAATAATAAATAAATTTGTAAAAAAAAAAAAAGGAAGCCATCAACACAAAATGAAAAGGCAATGTATGGAATGGGAGAAAATATTTGCAAATCAGATACCTGCTAAGAGACTAATATCCAAAATATATAAAGAGCTCATACAGTTCAAGGGCAGTAAAATCAAACAATCGAATTAAAAAGTGGGCAGAGGGTCTGAGCAGACACTTTCCCAAAGAAGATATGCAAATGGCTAATAAGTACATTAAAATGTGCTCAACACCACTATTCATCAGGGAAATGCAAATCAAAACCACAATGAAATATCACCTGTTAGAATGGCTTTTATGAAAAAGTTAAGCAGGGCTAAGTGCTGACAATGATGTTGAGTAAAGGGAGCCTTTGTGTGCTATTTTTGGGGATGTAATTTGGTATAGCCACTATATTGGAAACAGTATGGAGTTTCCTCAGAAATGTGAAAATAAAACTACTGTGTGATCCAACAATTCCACTTCTGAATATATATTCAAAGGAAATGAAATCACTATCTTGAAAAGAAATCTGTACTGCAATGTTCACTGCAGCATTATTTACAATAGACAAGATATGGAAACAACCTAGTGTCCACTGATGGATGAATGGATAAAGAAAATGTGGTATATAGGCATACCGTGTTTTATTGGGCTTCACTTTATTGTACTTGGCAGCTGCTGTGTTTTTTGCAAATTTAAGTTTTGTGGGACCCTGTTTCGAGCAAATCTATCAGTGCCATTTTTCCAATAATATTTGCTTACTTCAAGTCTCTGTGTCACATTTTTATAACTTTTACAGTATTTCAAATTTTTCATTATTATTATATGTGTTATGGTGACCTGTGGTCAGTGATCTTGGATGTTACTATTCTAATTGTTTGAGGGGTGCCATGATCATGCCTGTATAAGATGGTAAACTTAACCCATAAATGGTGTGTGTGTGTGTGTGTGTGTGTGTGTGTGTGTGTGTGTGTGTGTTTAATATTTATTTATTTATTTATTTGGCTGAGTCGGGTCTTAGTTGTGGCATGAGAGATCTTCATTGCGGCATGCGGGATCTTTTAGTTCCGGCATGCAGGCTCTTAATTGCGGCAAGTGGGATCTAGTTCCCTGACCTGGGATCGGACCCCCTGCATTGGGAGCACAGAGTCTTAACTGCTGGACCACCAGGGAAGTCCCAAGTGTTGTGTGTATTCTTAGTGCTCCACCAACCTGTCATTTCCCCATCTTTCTTTCTCTCCTCAGGCCTCCCTATTCCCTGAAACATGACAGTATTGAAGTTGGGCCAGTTAGTAACCCTACAGTGGCCTCTAAGTGTTCAAGTGAAAGGAAAATTCTCAGGTCTCTCACTTTAAATCGAAAGCTAGAAATGATTAAACTTAGTGAGAAAGGCATGTCAAAAACTGAGATAGGTTGAACAGGTCTCTTGTGCCAAACAGTTAACCACGTTGTGAATGCAAAGGAAAAGATCTTGAAGAAAATTAAAAGTACTACTCCAGTGAACACATGAATGATAAAGGAAAACATACTTATTGCCGATAGGAGAAAATTTTAGTGGTCTGGGTAGAAGATCAAACCAGCCACAGCATTCCCCTAAGCCAACATCTAATTCAGAGCAAGTCCCTAAAACTCTCCTCAGTTCTATGAAGGCTGAGAGAGGTGAGGAAGCTCTGGAAGAAAAGTTTGAATCCAACAGTGGTTGGTTCATGAGGTTTCAGGAAATAAGCTGTCTCCATAACATAAAAGTACAAGGTGAAGCAGCAAGTGCTGATGTAGAAGCTGCCACAGTTTATCCAGGAGATCTAGCTAAGATAATTAAACACTACACTAAACAACAGATTTTCAATTCAGATGAACAATCTTATTTTGGAAGAAGATGCCATCTAGGGCTTTCATAGCTAGAGAGGAGAAATCAAAGCCTGGCTTCAAAGCTTCAAATGACAGGCTGACTGACCCTCTTGTTAAGGGCTAACGCAGCTGGTGACCTTAAATTGAAGCCAGTACTCATTTATCATTCCAAAAATCCTAGAGCCCTTAAGAATTATGTTAAATCTACTCTGCCTGTGCCTTATACTAAATGGAACAACAAAACCTGGATGAAAGCACATCTGTTTACAACATGGTTTGCTGAATATTTTAAACCCACTGTGAGACCTACTGCTCAGAGTAAAAGGTTCCTTTCAAAATATTATTGCTCATTGACAATGCACCTGGTCACCCAAGAGCTCTTAGGAAGATGTACAATGTTGTTTTCATGCCTGCTAACACAACATTCATTCTGCAGTCCATGGAGCAAAGAGTAATTTTAACTTTCAAGTATTATTATATTTATTATTATTTCGAGTATTATTATTATTTTCAAGGATTATTATTTAAAAAATGAATTTCATAAGATTGTAGCTTCTATAGATAGTGATTCCTCTGATGGATCTGGGCAAAGTCGATTGAAAACCTTCTGAGAAGAATTCAGCATTCTAGATGCCGTTAAGAACATTCATGCTTCATGGGAAGAAGTCAAAGTATCAAAATTAACAGGAGTTTGGAAGAAGTTGATTCCAGCCCTAATAGATGACTTTGAGGGAATCAAGACTTCAGTTAGGAAGTAACTGCAGCTTTGGTGGAAATATCAAGAGAACTAGAATTAAAAGTGGAGCACTCTGGAACATTTACAAGCCTAGGAGGAGAGAGCAGGAAACACTGAGGGCTGAGCCCTCAGTAGACATTTCTCCAAGGAAGACATACAGATCGCCAAAAAGCACATGAAAAGATGCTCAACATCACTAATTATCAGAGAAATGCAAATCAAAACTACAATGAGGTATCACCTCACACTGGTCAGAATGGCCATCATCAAAATTCTACAAACAATAAATGCTGGAGAGAGTGTACAATGTTGGTGGGAAAGTAAACTGGTACAACCACTATGGAGAACAATATGGATGTTCCTTAAAAAAACTAAAAGAGTTGTCATCTGATCCAGCAATCCGACTCCTGGGCATATATCCAGCCAAAACTATAATTCAAAAAGATACATACACCCCTATGTTCATAGCAGCACTATTCACAGTAGCCAAGACATGGAAACAACCTAAATGTCCATCGACTGATGAATGGATAAGGAAGATGTGGTATATACAATGGAATATTACTCAGCCATAAAAAAGAATGAAATAATGCCATTTGCAGCAACATGGATGGACCTAGATATTATTATACTAAATGAAGTAAGTCAGACAGAGAAATACAAATATCATATTATATCACTCATATGTGGAATCTAATTTTTAAAATGACACAAATGAACTTACATACAAAACAGAAGCAGACTTACAGATATTGAAAACAAACTTACATTTGTGTGACTTGCTTTATTGTGGTGGTCTGGAACCAAATCTGCAATATCTCCAAGTCATGCCTGTATATACGTATATCAAATTATGTTGTACACCTAAAACTAATACAGTGTTATATGTCAATTATATCTCAGTAAAACTGGAAAAAAAAATTAAAAATCAAGTTAGCAGTGTTAAAAAAAATCCATACAAGTCTAGGTATTGCTGGGTAGGTATTTTTTAGATGTGATTAAATTTTAAATTTGTGTCCTTTGAATAAAGCAGATTATCCTCCATAATGTGGGCAGTCCTCATCTTCTCAGTTAAAAGCCTTAAGTGAAAAGATTAAGGTCCTCTGAGGAGGAAAGAATTCTGTCTTCAGACTGCCTTTAGATTCAAGACTGCAGTATCAACTCCTGCCAGAATTGCTAGCTTGCCAGCATGCCCTGCAGATTTCAGACTTGCCAGCCTTTACAATCATGCAAACCAATTCCTTTTTTTAATTATATATATTTTTTACTTTATTGTTTTTTGTTTTATTGGAGTAAAATTGCTTTACAATGTTGTGTTAGTTTCTGCTGTACGATGAGGTGAATCAGCTATATGTATGCCTATAACCCCTCCCTCTTGGACCTCCCTCCCACTGCGCCCTGCATCCCACACATCTAGGTCATCATAGAGCACCGAGCTGAGCTCCCTGTGCTGTACAGCAGGTTCCCACTAGCTATCTATTTTACACATGGTACAGTGTTTATGTCAAACCTAATCTCCCAATTCGTCCCACTCTCCCCTTGCCCCCCTGTGTCCACATGTCCTCCTCTACATCTACGTCTCTATTTCTGCCCTACAAATAGGTTCATCTGTACCATTTTTCTACATTCCACATATATGTGTTAATATGCAATATTTGATTTTCTCTTTATGGCATACTTCACTCTGTATGACAGACTCTAGGTCCATCCACATCTCTACAAATGACCCAATTTCATTCCCTTTTATGGCTGAGTAATATTCCATTGTATATATGTACCACCTCTTCTTTATCCATTCATCTATTGTTGGACATTTAGGTTGCTTCCATGATCTGGCTATTGTAAATAGTGCTGCAGTGAACATTGGGGTACATGTGTCCTTTTGAATTATGTTTTTCTCAGGGTATATGCCCAGTAGTGGGATTCCTGGGTCATAATGTAGTTCTATTTTTAGTTTTTTAAGGAACCTCCGTACTGCTTCTCCATAGTGGCTGTATCAATTTACATTCCCACCAACAGTGCAAAACGATTCTCTTTTCCCCACACCCTCTCCAGCATTAATTTTTTGTAGATTTTTTGATGATGGCCATTCTGAGTGGTGTGAGGTGATGCCACATTGTAGTTTTGACTTGCATTTCTCTAATAATTAGTGATGTTGAGCATCTTTGCATGTACCTCTTGGCCATCTATATGTCTTCTTTGGTGAAATATCTATTTAGGTCTTCTGCCCATTTTTTACTTGGATTATTTGTTTTTTTATGATATTGAGCTCCATGAGCTCTTTGTATATTTTGCAGATGAATCCTTTGTCCATTGCTTCATTTGCAAATATTTTCTCCCATTTTGAGGGTTGTCTTTTCGTCTTGTTTATGGTTTCCTTTGCTGTGCAAAACCTTTTAAGTTTCATCAGGTCCCATTTGTTTATTTTTGTTTTAATTTTTATTACTCTAGGAGGAGGGTCAAAAAAGATCTTGCTGTGGTTTATGTCAAAGAGTGTTTTTCCAATGCTTTCTTCTTAAGAGCTTTATATTGTCCGGTCTTACATTTAGGTTTTAAATCCATTTGGAGTTTATATTTGTGTATGGTGTTAGGTAGTGTTCTAATTTCATTCTTTTACATGTAGCTGTCCAGTTTTCCCAGCACCACTTATTGAAGAGGCTGTCTTTTCTCCATTGTATGTTCTTGCCTCCTTTGTTGTAAATTAGGTGACCATATGTGCGTGGGTTTATCTCTGGGCTTTCTGTTCTGTACCATTTATCTCTATTTCTGTTTTTGTGCCAATACCATACTGTCTTGATTACTGTAGCTTTGTAGTATAGTTTGAGTTGGGGAGCCTGATTCCTCCAGCTCCGTTTTTCTTTCTCAAGATGGCGTGGCTATTTGGGGTCTTTGTGTTTCCATACAAACTGTAAAATTTTTTATTCTAATTCTGTGAAGAATGCCATTGGTAGTTTGACAGGGATTGCACTGAATCTGCAGATTGCTTTGGGTAGTATAGTCATTTCCACAATGTTGATTCTTCCAATCCAAGGACATGGTATATTTCTCCATCTGTTTATGTCATCTTTGATTTCTTTCCTCAGTGTTTTATAGTTTTCTGAGTACAAGTCTTTCACCTCCTCAGGTAGGTTTATTCCTAGGTATCTTATTCTTTTTGTTGCGATGGCAAATTGGATTGTTTCTTTAATTTCTCTTTCTGATTTTTCATTGTTTGTGTATAGGAATGCCAGAAATTTCTGTGCATTAATTTTGTATCCTGCAACCTTATCAGATTCATTGATTAGCTGTAGTAGTTTTCTCGTGGCCTCTTTAGGATTTTCTATGTAGAGTGTCACGTCATCTGCAGACAGTGACAGTTTTACTTCTTCTTTTCCACTTTGGATTTGTTTTATTTCTTTTCTTCTCTGATTTCCCTGGCTAAGACTTCCAAAACTATGTTGAATAATAGTGGCAAGAGTGGACATCCTTGTCTTGTTCCTGATCTTAGAGGAAATGCTTTCAGTTTTTCACCATTGATTATGATGTTTTCTGTGGGTTTGTCATATATGGATTTTATTATGTTGAGGTAGGTTCCCTCTATGTCCATTTTCTGGACAGTTTTTATGATAAATGGGTGTTGAATTTTGTCAAAAGCTTTTTCTACTTCTATTGTCATGATCATATGGTTTTTATTCCTTAACTGTTAATATGGTGTATCACATTGATTGATTTGCATAGATTGAAGAATCCTTGCAGCCCTGGGATAAATCCCACTTGATCATGCTGTATTATCCTTTTAATGTGTTGTTGGATTCTGTCTGCTAGTATTTTGTTCAGAATTTTTGCATCTATGTTCATGAGTAATATTGGTCTGTAATTTTCTTTTTTTGTGGTATCTTTGTCTGGTTTGGTATCAGGGTGATGGTGGCTTTGTGGAACGAATTTGGGAGTGTTCCTCCCTCTAATTTTTGGAAGAGTTTGAGAAAGATAGGAGTTAGCTCTTCTCTAAATGTTTGATAGAATTCCCCTGTGAAGCCATCTGGTCCTGGACTTTTGTTTGTTGGAAGATTTTTAATTACAGTTTCAATTCCATTACTTGCGATAGGTCTGTTTATGTCTTCTAATTCTTCCTGGTTCAGTCTTGGAAAATTGTACCTTTCCAGGAATTTGTCTATTTCTTCGTGGTTGTCCATTTTATTGGCATATAATTGTTTGTAGTAGTCTCTTTTAATCCTTTGTAATTCTGTGATGTCAGTTGTGATTTCTCCTTTTTCATTTCTAATTTTATTGATTTGAATCCTCTCCCTTTTTTTCTTGATGAGTCTGGCTAAAGGTTTATCAGTTTTGTTTATCTTCTCAATGCACCAACTTTTAGTTTTATTGATCTTTGCTATTGATTTCTTCATTTCTATTTCATTTATTTCTGCTCTGATCTTTATGATTTCTATCCTTCTACTGACTTTGGGTTTTCTTTGTTCTTCTCTCTCTGGTTGCTTTAAGGGTAAGGTTAGATTGTTTACTTGAGATTTTTCTTGTTTCTTGAGGTGAGATTGAACTGCTATATACACTTTCCTCCTAGAACTGCTTTTGCTCCATCTCATATGTTTTGGGCCATCGTGATTTTTGTTGTCATTTGTTTCTATGTATTTTTTAATTTCTTCTTTGACTTCTTCAGTGATCTCTTGGTTATTTAGTAGCCCACTGTTTAGCCTCCATGTATTTGTATTTTTTACAGTTTTTTTTTCCTGTAATTCATTTCCAATCTCATAAAGTTGCGGTTAGAAAAGATGCTTGATATGATCTCAATTTTCTTAAGTTCTCTGAGGCTTGATTTGTGACCCAAGATGTGATTTATCCTGGAAAATGTTCCATGTGCACTTGAGAAGAAAGTGTATTCTGCCACTTTTGGGTGGAATGTCTTATAAATATCGATTAAATCTATCTGGTCTATTGTGTTATTTAAAGCTTGTGTTTCCTTGTTTATTTTCTGTTTGGATGATCTGTCTATTGGTGTAAGTGGGGTGTTAAATTCCCCCACTATTATTGTGTTACTGTTGATTTCCCCTTTTATGTTTGTTAGCGTTTGCCTTATGTATTGAGGTGCTCCTATTTTGGTTACCTAAGTATTTATAATTGTTATGTCTTCTTCTTGGATTGATCCCTTCATCATTATGTAGCGTCCTTCCTCGTCTCTTGTAACAGTCTTTATTTCAAAGTCTATTTTATCTGATACTAGTATTGCTCCTACCGCTTTCTTTTGATTTCCATTTTCATGGAATATCTTTTTCCATCCCTTCACTTTCAACCTCTATGTGTCCCTAGGTCTGAAGCGGGTCTCTTGTAGACAGCATATATGTGGGTCTTGTTTTTGTATCCATTCAGCCAGTGTATGTCTTTTCTTTGGAGCATTTAATCCATTTAAATTCAAGGTTATTATCGAAATGTTTGTTCCTGTTACCATTTTCTTAATTGATTTGGGGTTTTTTTTGCAGGTCTTTTTCTTCTCTTTTGTTTCCTGCTTAGAGAAGTTCCTTTAGCATTTGTTGTAGAGCTGGTTTGGTGGTGCTGAATTCTCTTAGCTTTTGCTTATCTGAAAAGCTTTTGACTTCTCCATCCAATCTGAATGAAATCCTTGCTGGGTAGAGTAATCTTGGTTGTAAGTTTTTCTCTTTCATTGCTTTAAGTATATCCTGCCACTCCCTCCTGGCCTGCAGAGTTTCTGCTGACAAATCAGCTGATAGCCTTCTGGGGATTCCTTTCTATGTTATTTTTTGCTTTTCCCTTGCTGCTTTTAATATTTTTTCTTTGAATTTAATTTTTGTTAGTTTGATTAATATGTGTCTTGGTGTGTTTCTCCTAGTGTTTATCCTGTATGGGACTCTCTGCACTTCCTGGACTTGGGTGACTATTTCCTTTCCCATATTTGGGAAGTTTCCCACTATAATGTCTTCAAATATTTTCTCAGACTCTTTCTTTTTCTCTTCTTCCTCTGGGACCCTTATAATTCAAATGTTTGTGAGTTTAGTGTTGTCCCAGAGGTCTCTGAGATTGTCTTCAAATATTTTCATTCTTTTTTCTTTATTCTGCTCCTCGGCAGTTATTTCCACCATTCTGTCTTCCAGCTCACTTATTCGTTCTTCTGCCTCAGTTATTCTGTTATTGATTCCTTCTAGTGTATTTTTCATTTCAGTTATTGTGTTGTTCATCTCTGTTTGTTCTTTAGTTCTTCTATATCTTTGTTAAACATTTCTTGTATTTTCTCAATCTGTGCCTCCATTCCATTTCCTACATTCTGGATTGTCTTTACTATCATTACTCTGAATTCTTTTTCATGTAGGTTGCCTATTTCCTCTTCATTTATTTGGTCTTTTTGGTTTTTACCTTGCTACTTCATCTGTGACATATTTTTTTGTCTTCTCTTTTTTTTCTTTTCTTTTGATGGTGGGATTATGTTCCTGTCTTACTGGTTGTTTGGCCTGAGGCTTCCAGCAGTGGAGTTTGTAGGCTATTTGGTAGAGCTTTGTCTTGGTGCTGAGATGAGGACCTCTGGGAGACCTCACTCCAATGAGTATTACCTGGGGTCTGAGGTTCTCTGTTAGTCCAGTGGTTCACACTCAGAGCTCCCACTGCAAGAGCTCTGGCCCAATCTCTGGCTCATGAACCAAGATCCTGTAAGCCGTGCAAGGTGGCAAAAAAAGAAAAAAATAAAATAAAATAAAAGGAACAGAATAATAACAAAGAGTAAAAAATAAAATAAGATTAGAAAACTAACAGATATGTTAGAAAGAATAAAAAAATAAAAATATAGATGGAACAAAAACAGGAAGGTAAAACAGAACCAGAATAGTAAAAAAGAGGAGGAATAAAAGAAGCCGGAAGAGGCCTTGGCTGCAGGGGGTGGGACTTATGCAGGTGTGTGATTTAGGTGGTGGGCGGCACCTATGGTTAGGACTCACAGGGCCAGAAAAGGCCCTGGGGGGGGTCTGGGGTGGGACTTAGGCTCAAAGCAGCAGGAGGGTCACAGGAGTGCCTCTGGCCTGGATGTCAGAGAACCACGTCCAGGACCCCAGCTGGCTCACTGGGCCAGAGTGGTGGGGGAAATGCTCGGCACGTTCCCCCCAATCCTCTGATCCCAGAGGACCCCTCCCCATTGGCCTCTATTCTTCCATGCCCCCCCCCATTTCCCTAGGAATCACACGGTCAGAGGGGGCTCGGGAAGGCAGGGGACCAGCCCAGAAGCCCAACAGGCTTCCCGGGGCCGATTGGGCAGGAGAAATGCTAGGCATGCTCCCCCCCAATCCTCCAAGCCCCCAAGGGTCCCTCCAGGTATGGGAACCCCTCCCTGCCTCCCAGCCACCCTCAAGGGCACCAGTTCTTTCTGGCCTCCACTTCTCCTCCCCCATCACTCCCCCCACATCCTACCCAGTCGCTCTGGGATTCCTGCTGTTTCCTTGGGGTTTGAAGTCCATCACCAGCATCCGGCAGGCACCCTAGTTGTCTGTACCAATTCCTTAAAATCTCTCTCCCTCTCTCTCTCTATATGTGTGTGTGTGTATGTGTGCATGTGCATATATATATATATATATATATATATATATATATATACACACACACACACATATATATATATACACATGCACACATACACACACATATGTGTTTCACTTTGAAATATTAAAATATATTGGAATATTATATGCTGAGTATTTTACATTAAAATATATATAAATCTACATACATTATATTTGTTTTGTTTCTCTGGAGACCCCTGACTAATATACATTTTAGTTCCATGTGTTTTCAACAAGTAGTGCTGGAGCTTTGGATATTCATGGACAAAAATGATCTTTGACATATATGTCACATCTTATACAAGATTATGGATTATATGTTTACCTGTAAAATATAAAAGTATAAAACTTTCCGAGACATCATAGGAGAACATTTTTGGGTTTTAGAGCTTGATGAGTTATTATGAGATATGACACCAAAAGAACAACCCATAAAAGGAAAAAAATGGACTTTGTGAAAATTAATCTTTTTCTATACCAAAGACCTTATTAAGATGATGAAAGGAAAATCTACACGCTGGGAGAAAGTATTTGCAAAACACACATATGACAAAAGCACCCTGTTTTATTCTGAGTTTTGCAAAGTAACAGAACCAATACAGTGTTTGTGTGTGTGTGTCTGTGTGTGTGCACGTGCGCATGTGTGGTGTGTCTGTATATCTATCTGTCTATCTATCACCTATCTATCTATCATCTATCTACCTATCTAGACAGGGAGAGGGACAGTAGGAGAGAAAGGGAAATTTATTTTAAGGAATTTGCTCAAATGATTGTGGAAGTTTGCTGCAGAGTAGGCCAGCAATCTGGAGACCCAAGGTAGAGACACACTAAGAGTTCAAAGGTAGTCTGCTGGCAGAATTTCTTGTTTATTAGGGGAGATCATTCTTTGTTCTATTAAGGCTTTCAATCAATTGGATGTAGTTTTACCACATTATAGAGAGTAACCTACTTTACCCATAGTTCACCCATTTATATGTTAATCTCATCCAAAAAATACCTCCACAGAAACATCTAGAATAAATTTTGACCACATATCCCAGCACCATGACCCAGCCCATTTGAAGTATAAAATTAACCATCACAGACCCATATTTAGAATATTTAAATCACTCTTAAAACTCAATAGTAAAAAAACAAACAATCCTTTTAGAAAAGAGGCAAAAAACATGAAGAAACATTTCACCAAAGAGAATATACATGTGGAAAATAAGTTCATGAAAAATGTTCAGCATCACTAGCCATTAAGTAAATGCAAAGTAAGACCACATGAAATATCACTACATATTTATTAGAACAGCTAGAATAAAACATAGTGACAGTACTAAATTCTAGTGAGGATATGGGAAAACTAGATCTCTCACTGTCGTGGAATTTAAAATGTTACGGTCATTCTGGAAAAGCTTGGCAATTTCTTAAAAAACTAAATATTCAGCTATCATATGACCCAGGAGTTACATTCTTGGAATTTATATAATCAAATGAAAACCTACCTTCACTCAAAAATCAGTACATGAATGTTTATTGCAATTTTATTTATAATATCTTTATTTATAATAGCCAGAAACTAGAAACAACCAAAATGTCCCTCAATAGGTGAATTGGAAGATGACCTTTGTTACATCTATACTATAGAATGCTACTCAGAAATAAAAAGGAATGAATACTACTGTTGCATGCCACAACTTGGATGCATCTCAAGGGCATTTTAGAATGTGGGAAAAATCACAAAAATTTATATGATATATAATTCTGTTTATATTTTTGAATGACAAAACTTTTGAGATGGAAATCAGATTAGTGTTTACCAGGGATTTAGGGTAGTATGAGGGAACTCTTCGTGGTGATGAAACACTTCTGTATCTTGCTTGTAGTGGTGCTTACATCAATCTACCCGTGTGATTAAATGACGTATAATTATACACACACATTACACCAATGTCAGTTTTATGGATTTGATATTACTATAATTATGTAAGATTTAACTCTTGGGGGAAAATGAGTGAAGAATACATAGACCTCTTTGTACTATCTTTGCACCTTCCTGGGAATCTAGTTATTTCAAATAAAAAGTAAAAACAAAAAACCAATGAGCCAGAGATGCCTGTAGATGTTTCAACGTTTATGGACACATCTGTAGGTGTCCTTTCAACTGAAGCCCCAATTTATACCTCGCTTGTTTTAAATTTATTTTTTATTAATTTTTATTGGAGTATGGTTGCCTTAAAATGTGTTAGCTTCTACTGCACAGCAAAATGAATCAGCCATACATATACATATACCCCCTCCCATTTGGATTTCCCTCCCATTTAGGTCACCACAGTGCATTAAGTAGCATTCCCTGTGCTATACAGTATGTTCTCATAAATTGTCTATTTTATGCATAGTATCAATAGTGTATATGTGTCAATCCCAATCTCCAAATTCCTCCCACCCTACCCCTTTCCCCCTTGGTATCCATACATTTGTTCTCTATGTCTGTGTCTCTATTTCTGCTTTGCAGGAAAGGTCATCTGTACCATTTTTCTAGGTTCCACATATATGCGTTAATATACGATATTTGTTTTTCTCTTTCTGGCTTACTTCACTTTGTGTGACACTCTGTAGGTCAATCCATGTGTCTACAAATGACCCAGTTTCGTTCCTTTTTATGGCTGAGTAATATTCAAGTGTGTATATATACCACATCTTCTTTATCTATTCCTCTGTTGATGGACATTTAGGTTACCCCTTTATCAAAGTGAATTTTCAAACAATTATTTTAATATAATTCATTGTTCACCCTGACTAAACTCAATTTGTTGATTGTAGAAATAAATTTAAGTCCTATGATTGATGGGACAGTTGTTGGCCTCAATGATTAATACATGATTCCTCATCAAGGAAAGAATGTTGAAAGGAGTGCATCTTCTATATCACCTTAAACTGAGACAAATCATTGGTGATTTTTTATACTGTCCAGAAAAATAATGGAAATAGGAACAAAAGAAAGCTCAGGGTATAGAGTGGACCATGAGATAGAAGTCAGACACTGAGTTCTAGCCCCAGTTCTGTCACTAGCTCACTGCAATTATCCTGGTCCAAGCCACCGTCCTGTCTTGTCTAAATTATTATTATTTTTGTTTTTTATATTCAATTTAAGTTAAACCAAAACCAAAACCAAAAGCAACTCACTCGTTTCTCCCACTCCCCACTGTCTTTGGCAACCACTAATTTGTTCTCTTTATCTATGAGTTTGGTTTTTTGGTTTTATTTTTTTGTCTCTAAAAATATATATATATGTGTGTATATATATATATAAATATATATATATTTTAATTTCTCATATAAGAGAGATTATATAGTATTTGTCTTTCTCTGTCTGACTTATTTCACTTAGCATAATACCCTTGAGGTCCATCCATGTTGTCACAATTGGCAAGATTTCATTTTTTTTACTGGCTGAATAATATGCCCTTGTATGTGTGTATGTGTATATATATAATGTTTTCTTCATCCATTCATCCATCAATGGGCACTTAGGTTGTTTCCATATTTTGGCTACTGTAAATAATGCTGTAATGAACATGGGGGTACATATATTTATTAAAATTAGTGATTTTGTTTTCTTTGGATAAATACCCAGAAGTGGAATTGCTGTTTCATATGATAGTTCTACTTTTAATTTTCTGAGGAACCTCCCTACTGTTTTCCATAGTGGCTGCACCAATTTACATTCCCACCAATAGTGCACAAGTATTCCCACATCTTCATCAACACTTGTTATCTCTTGCCTTTTTATGAAAGCCATTCTAAAGGGTGATATCTCATTGTGGTTTTAATTTGTATTTCCCTAGTGATTAATACTATAGAGCATGCTTTTGTGTACTTGTTGGCCATCTGTATGTCTTCTTTGGAAAAGTGTCTATTCAAATCTTCTACTCATTTTTAAATCTGATTTTTTCTCTTGAGTTGTATGAGTTCTTTATATATTTTGGATATTATCCCCTTATCAGATATGTAATTTGCAAATATTTTCTCCCATTTGGTAGGTCACCTTTTTATTCTGTGGATGGTTTTCCATGCTATGCAGAGGTTTTTTAGTTTGATGTAGTCCCACTTGTTTATTTTTGCTTTTGTTGCTTTTGCTTTTGGTGTCAGATTCAAAAAATAATCTCCAAGATCTGTGTCAAGGAGCTTACCCCGTATTTTTCTTCTAGGAGTTTTATGGTTGCAGGTCTTATGTTCAAGTCTTTAATCCATTTTGAGTTGATTTTTTTGTACGGTGTAAGATAGTTGTCCAATTTCCTTCTTTTGCATGTGGTTGTCCAGTTTTCCCAGCGCCATTAATTGAAGAATCTGTCCTTTCCTTGTTATGTATTAGTGACACCTTGGTTGTAAATTAATTAACTGTATATGTGTGGGTTTATTTCTGGATTCCCTATTTTGTTCCATTGATCTATGTGTCTGTTTTCATGCCAATACAATGCTGTTTTGATTACTATAGCTTTGTAGTATATTTTGAAATCAGGGCATGTGATACCTTCAGCTTTGTTCTTTTTTTCCCTCAAGATTGTTTTAGCTATTTGGGGTCTTTTATGGTTCCATAGAAATTTTAGGATTGTTTGTTCTATTTCTGTGAAAAATGCCATTGAAATTTTGATAGGGATTGCATTGAACCTGTGGTTTCCTTTGGGTAGTATGGACATTTAATGATATTAATTCTTCTGGTCCGTAAGCATGGAATATCTTTGATTTGTGTCTTCTGTTTCTTTCATTAATGTCTTTTAGTTTTCAATATATAGGTCTTTCACCTCCTTTGTTAAATTTATTCATAGGTGTTTTATTATTTATGATGCAATTTTAAATGGGAATTTTTTCTTAATTTCTCTTTCTGATAGTTTATTATTAGTGTATAGAAACACAATAGATTTTTATGTATTGAGTTTGTATCCTACAATTTTACTGGATTTATTTATTGTTCTTATGATTTTCTGGTGAAGTTTTTAGGGTTTTCTATATGATATCATGCCGTTTGCCAATAGTGAGAGTTTTACTTCTTTCTTTCCAGTCTGGAAGCCTTTTATTTCTTTTTCTTGCCTAATTACACTGCCTAGGACTTTCAAAATATGTTGAATAGAAGTGGTGAAAGTGGGCATCTTGTCTTGTTCCTAATTTTAGAGGAAAAGCTTTTAGCTTTTCCTTGTTTAGTATGATGTTAGCTATGGGCTTGTCCTACATGGTGTTTATTATGTTGAGATATATACTCTCTATACCTGCTTTGCTGATAGTTTTTATCACGAATGGATGTTGCTACACCTGTGGTTCACTCCAGTCAGATATATTGTATTCTTTAATGTTCCTGAAACACCCTATGTATGCTTCTACCTCAGATCCTTCTGTATTTTTCTGTTCCCATTTATTGGAAAGCTTTTCACCAAGATATCCTAATGGCATATTCTCTCATATCCTTCAGGCCTTTTCTCAAATGTCATTTTCGTAGTGCAACCTAACTGACTACCTTATTTAAAATTGCAGTCTCCCTCACGAAATCTCCCTATCTCCTATTGCTTTATTTTTCTTCATAATAACTTATAACCATCTAATATACTTTTTATTTTGTGTGTTTATTTTACTTTCTCTTTCCTCTAGAATGTAAGTTCTACAAAAGTTGGAACTTTTGTTTGTTTTATTCATTGTCGAACAATTGTTGTATAGAAAAGTGCATGTCGCATAGTAGATGTTCAGTACGTATTTGTTGAATGAGTGAATGCTTGAAGATGGCACCGCCACCCTGTTCTATGACATACAATGCAACACTTTTTAATTTTATTGTTTCACAGGTATTTATTGAAGTCCTTGCAGTTTACCATGCTTAAAGTAAACATTAGGATAGACGTTAAAGTTATAAATATTTATAAAGATGTGTTTTCTCTCCTTAAGACATTCAGGTCAGTTGCAAGAAAGAGAGAGCAACTTGATTATGTCAGGCTCACAGAAAAGGGAGAGAGATGTCCTCTTTTGGGAGGTGCCAGGATATGCGTCCTAAAGTGTTACAGTTGAACTTGGTCTGAAAGGACGAATACTATGTGTTTTCCAAACAAAGAAGGAAAGGGTAGTCTATGCAGATGGGATAGGAAAGACACAGCAGCAATAACAACTATGGTGTATCACTCAATATGCCATGCGTTCTTAGATGATTTCCTTAATCTCTTGGCATAGATATGTTTTGCTATGTTATTATTATGAGGCAGTGTTATATAGTGGAAAGAGTACAGGCATTATAGCTAACCAGCTCTGAGTTAAAATTTCAGCTTTATCACAATATCTACATTATTTAGCCTCTCTATCCATGAAATATGTGAGTAGTAATACCCATAATATAGGATGGTTCTGAGGATGTCATAAATGAAATAGTGTATATTAATGCCCATCTCTGTACTTGACATGTAGTATGTGCTTACCACAATAGTTATTTTACTAGTAAACTAATTATTTGATTATTATTTCTAACTAATAATTAGTAAACTAATTATTTCAAATTATTTGTGTAGTATTAATGGTTGTTAGTTAAAACAACTGAACAAAATCCAAGCAGCAATACAAACAGTGTATTTGTATGTTTCCATTTTTAGAAGGGAGATGAGTACACTGACTGGCAATCTCAGCAAAGAAAGGATAAAATAATTTTGGCAGTTTTGAGACTTAAGATTATTGTTAGTTATGAATAACCTTAGATCTCTAAATGATCTTCCGTAGTTGAAAGCCTTTGCAATGCCAGTTGATGTCATTTCAGATCAATACCTAGGTTGAAGTTAGACTAGGCTGAAGACTAAATTATAGACTTGAGCAAATTTTAGATTATGTATGCCCTCATGAAGTTACTGTGTACTGCAATTCCTGGACCATTCTCTAAAAAGTAAATGAATATAGATTGGGACCTAGATTGAAACCTGTTGGTGTCTTAAGAATGAAAATAGCACTATCTTGATGGAAAATTATTGAGTCCAGATGAATTAATGAAGTGGCTTGATAACAATAATAGATTCTAGGTCAAGAAATATTGGAATTCATGTCTGCTGATCCCAAAGTGTCCGTGTGACCTTGGATAAATCATTTTACCTCCCTGGGTCTTTGCGATCTCACCTACAACATAGGAATAATAGTCCTTAGTATGCCTGCCTCTCAGAATTTTTATACACATTTAATGAGATAATGAACATAGAAATGCTTTGTAAACCAGCCAGTGCTACAGTTATGTAGGGTTTGTTATTACTGGCAGTACTCGCAACTAACTCACAGTCAGGAAGCTAGCTCTGCCACTGATTTGAAGTTGCACTTTATGCAAATCAATTCCTTCTTCCATATCTCAGTTTCTTAATCTTTGAAATTACGTGGTTCGTCTGAATTAATGATTCTGAACTGGAAGGTGGATGCTCCCTTGAAGGTGCTTTTCAAATCTCACTTTTTCTTTCCTATGGAGAGTGTTTGATATACTCTTTCACCTCAGTAGGTATAGTTTCAACGTTAAGAATCATTGCTACAGTAATCTATAGGCAGGCTTCTTCCCTGGGTAGGGCAACCAAGATGGTTCTGGGCATCTTGTTTGAAGTAAGATGTGGACTCATGAAGTGGACTTGCTATTATTTTCTGAAATCATTAAAATTTAAGCTTAAAATTTCTTTTTTAATGATTATGCCAAGTGGCTCATGAAAGATGCCAATAATGTGGCCTCCTTTTAAGTATAATTGAAATCTCAGCTGTGCACCAGATTCACATCCTTCTAGGAATGGCCTGCATGAGAGTGTCCTGTCCTGTTGGTGGAAAACAATGAAAAGCAGAGGATTAGATGATCCATAGGGACTTCCATCCTCCACACCTCAGGCCTGAACTTAAAATCTGAGTCATTTAAAATAATTTTAATTTTCAGTAATTTAAAATTCCAGTTTCAACAGTGCCTATTGCTTAAGAAAAGCTAATATCCAGGTGTTCTAATTTTTTATCTTGGTGTAGCTATCATTCAAATGTCAAAAGCTCATTATAGATGTCATAAGCAAAGTCAGTATTGGGTAAGGAAGATCATGATATTAACTGCATGTGCTGCACTTTTGTTGTGACTTGACATTATGTTTGGTTACTGCTTGACATATTTTCATTGTAACAAGTTGTGATTAATCAAATCTTGTAGTGACACCTCAGTATCTCTCAAAGAATATCATTGTACTACTTAATGGTGACTTACTTCTTTTTCTGGAAAATAGTAGTCTGTAGATATAGGTAGATAGTTAAGCTGTTACCAGGTGATGAGTTTTCTCCTTCTGTCTCATCAGTCTGAAGAAATGCCAAACTAAGGATGGTTGAAAAAAAAAATATGTGTGTGTGTGTGTGTGTGTGTGTATTTTTTCGTTTCCACTGGCCTCAGTTTTGTTTAGAAGAGAAATGGCATGCATAGGCTGGGGAGTTAGGAAAGTTAAGCTGAATATCAGATTTTCTATTTGACTCATTCTGGGAGTGAAGGGATCAGGGCAGGTTCCTGCTAGGACTTTTAAAGCAGATATTTTTAAATATAGGAGATGGTCAATAAATGCAGAGGTAATTGAATATCCCTGCTTTTCTAGTCTCAATTTGCCCACCTAAAAGCAAAGAGTTGGATGAGCAGATGTCTTAATACCTTCCAAGGCTGGTGTTTTTCTAAGATTTTAAACAGCATTCTAAAAAGAACTGCTTCTTTCTGCAAAGCTGCTTCTCATTTTATGGATGCTTATAGATTACCAGTGGGCTTACTTTACGTTCCACCTCTTCGAACTTTACAAATAGTGAATGGAAATAGTCTTGGGCTATGCGCACTCATGTCTCTTATGCATAGGATTGTCCCTCTTCCTGAAATTCTTTTCTGTTCCTTCTCTATCAGATGATCATTCAAGTGCTCATCAGTCAATCATTATTGTAGAACCACTGAAGATGTCACCTTTTGTCCTCTGTTAAGGAAGAATTAGGTATTCCTTCTGTTTTTATCCATTGCATTTTATAGGTCTTAGCACAATGGATCATGATTGTTTGTTTATATCTATATCTCTCCCCCTGAACTACAAGCTTTATTTTACAGGCAGAGGCTGTTTTATTTGTTATAATTTCTGCAGCAGTCAAGACAATGCCTAAGCAAACTAGGTACTCCAAATATTTACTGAATAAATGTTGAAGTTTATTGAATTCTGAAAAAAATCACTTTTAAATTTGAAAGGGATGTAGAAATTACAGTTGAGGTAATACTTAAGGCATGACTTAAAACTCCAATTCTTTTGAGCTGTTTTATAGGAAGATGATAGATACTTCAGAATCCAAAGACTAGGTTACAGACCATCAAAATTCTATAGAAATGAGTGGTGAAACTATATGAACTGGAGTAGGGGGTGAACTTTCTGTCTTACAATCTTTAAATGTTGTGGAGTCAGTAGCCTTGTTCTAGCTTTCACTGCTGAGTTTGGAATCGTATGTCTTTTTCCTTCTTGATAAGTTTCTAGCTAAAGCTTTATCAACTTTTTTTTTTAATTTAATTTTTAATTTTTTACTTTTTTAAATCAACTTTCTTGATCTTTTTAAAGAGTCAAATTTTGGTTTCATCAAATTTCTATAGTTTTTCTGTTTTATATTTTATTGATTTCCACTCTGATATTTATTTTTTCATATTTTCTGCTGACCTTGTGTTTGATTTACTATTCTTTGCCATCTCCTTGAAGTGGGTTAGATTATTGATTTTAGCTTTCTTCCTTTTAAATAAAGCAGTTTCCCCTAGCTTTATTGTGGTATAATTGACAAAATTGTAAGGTATTTAAAGTGTGCAATATGATGATTTGGTATATATATGCATCACGAAGGAATTCTCCCCATTGAGTTAATTAATAAAGCGTTTAAAGCTGTAAGTTTCACTTTAAGGACTGTTTTAGCTGCATCACATTTTCTTTTTATTATTTAACCTTGGTTTTCTACAAGTGACCTCAGTGTCTGCATTTCTAAGTAGTCAACCAATAATTTGTGCAGCAGTTGTGCTCAAATACCTCAAGCCTTTAAGGCTTACACCCTCTTACCAATGGATCAGTGTGAAGGTTGGGGAGCTTATTCCCAATTGTAGCTAGTTCTCAAGTTTGCTTTGGCTTTTACTTTTTGCTAGCCTCTCTCAGGTCTCCCCATCTCCCAGTCCATGATTATAGTCTCCCAGTGAGCCAGGGAAGGATATGTGGCAAGTTTGTTTCAGTCCTCCTATGGCCTTTTCATTTCTAGGATTTCCTTAAATGTCTAACTGTTTCATCATAGCCTCAGTTGAAAGTGCAACCTGAGACCAGCAAAGCTGTAGGCTTACCCCATTTGTTTTCTATCGAGTTTACTACTTTTAGCTGACAAAGCTGTGGGCTTTTGTCCCTGTGTCCCAAATCAAGTCTGCCTCTCTGGTAGGAAAGCTGCTGTTTTTTTAGTCTTTCCCACATTGGTAAAACTGTAGTTCTCATCTGTGGAGTTGGGGAGTGGGATGAGAGTAGCCCCACGCAGGAAGGCTGCAGACTTCTGTTATTCTTACCCAAAGCTCTAAAAAATTTTCGAGAATAAATGCTTCTCATTCTGTTGTCTGCCTTTGCTCAACTTCCAGACACCTGAGGTGGTTGTTTTGGACAACTGTGTTTAGTTTCGTACTTGTATTTTATGGAGAGGTTTCACTTCTTAACGATTCCATAGCCAGAAATTGCTTCTGCAGTATTTAAATACAAACAGTTGCTATAGATAAGAGCAGCACTGGCCCCTATATATTTGTGTATTTTACAGTGCCTGTATAGCCCCTTCCTTATCTTGCACTCCCTTCTCTCACCTTTTTCCAGAAAGGTAGAATGGTATAGTAAAAAGAGAAAAAGCTATGGAGACTGACAGCCCTGGGTATAGATCTTAATAATAGCTGTGTACTTGTGGGCAGTTTAATTTCTCTGAATCTCAGTTAACAAATCTGTAAAGTGGATGCAATAAGAGTTACCTCATTTAGAAGGTGAAATGATAACATATTCAGAATACTTAATACAGTGTCTGGCACGTGGTAGATAACTGATCAATCACTGTTTTCTCTTCTCTTCCCTCGTCTATCATCGCAGTTTCTGAAGCACATAGATTCAGCAAGATGCCATTTATAGGTCAAAGGACACTGTTATTAAGAGCAGTCAAATGAACAAAAAAGCTGGTTCCTTTCCAATGTTAATATAGAAATACAATACTGTACTTTACATTTTTGGGGTTGTGGGTCAACGGCCATTTGGATTAGCCCAAACATTGGCATTTGAACTTTTTTCACCATGAGATGAAAACTTTTTTCAATGCACATTTAATCATGCCATTTACTGGCTTCTAATCAGCCCTCAGGATAATACCTAAGCTCCTCAAAATAACATGCAGGATCCTTCATGAGCTGGCCACTCTGTACTCTTCTATCCTGTTATCCCTGGTCCCTCTTAGATTTAACCTTACTGTAACAGCTTTATTTCTCTGACTATGTCAGGCTTTCATTCTTCCATTGCCTTTGCTCATATAGCTCCCCCTGTATGTATTCACGATTTCCATCTTCATTTACTTGATCATTTTCTATTCATCTTCCAGCTCGGTGCCTATCCTCTCAGCACACTATGTTGTAAAAAGAACATTGTATATGTGTCTTTTCCATTAGACTGAGAGCTTCTTGAGAGCAGAGATAATATCTTATTTAATATTTGTATCTCCATTGCCTTGATCATAACTTTCCAATACAAATGAGGGAACTTAGCCCATCACTGCTCTGATAATAAGATGATGGATCATTTAAAGCACCAACCATCCCAATATAGCCATGAGTTTTGACACACTTATAATTTCCTAAAGTCCAAAACCCATTTTGCCTTAATCTGAAAAAAACAAAAACAAAAACCCAGCTGTGTCTAACAAAAGAAACTGCCTTCTTCCTCCCCTGTTAGGGGAGTTAGGGAAACAGTATAGAGTATTTCTTCATTGCTATCTTGGCAAGATTGAGGTTTAGACTTGGATTCCTGCAACATGGGGACTGATGGTTGTGCTTCTAATCAACAGAGGAGTGGGATTTTAGGTGAAAGCGTCTTATTTTCATAGCAGAGCCATTTCGGTGCTGTGTCCCTCATTACAGTAAACTGTTGACAACCGCTGATGTGATTACAGACAGTAGCTTTCTGTTTAAGGGAAACAGTGGACAGTTACTGGTAGATTTCTGACAAACCATTACAGAATTCTTCCTGTTAGCAGGTAGAGGAAAGAGAAATGGATATGAACCTATTAGTATAAGAATTACATGTCAAAAAATATAGAGCAAAGTTCAATTTATTTCTGCACTAATAAGCAAGCTAGAGAGTGACTTGACAATTATTTCTACCTACATTGCCTGTTTTATTCTGAGATGAACATTCCAATATAAAATCAACTTGAGTAGAGTAATGACCTATATGGGAAAAGAATCTAAAAAACAGTGGACATATGTATATGTATAACTGATTCACTTTGCTGTATAGCAGAAACTAACACAGCATTGTAAATCAACTCTACTTCAATAAACATTTTTTAAAAATTAAAAATAGGGCTTCCCTGGTGGCGCAGTGGTTGAGAGTCTGCCTGCCAATGCAGGGGACACGGGTTCGAGCCCTGGTCTGGGAAGATCCCACATGCCGCAGAGCAACTAGGTCCGTGAGCCACAACTACTGAGCCTGCGCGTCTGGAGCCTGCGCGTCTGGAGCCTGTGCTCCGCAACGGGAGAGGCCGCGATAGTGAGAGGCCCGCGCACTGCGATGAAGAGTGGCCCCCACTTGCCGCAACTAGAGAAAGCCCTCGCACAGTAAACGAAAACCCAACACAGCCATAAATAAATAAATAAATAATTCCCATTTAAAAAAAAAAAAATTAAAAATAAAATAAAATGAACTTGTTTGGAATACCTTTCAGTAAACAACAGCCTGTGCTCTCTTATAGGAGCTAAAATTAAATCATTTCTTAGGTGGGAATGAGTATTTTATAGTTCTCTCTGTTAAAGAATACAAAGTTACATAATTTGTGATGAAATAAAGTAAAGGCTGGTATGAGTTAAAGGATATAAATTCCAGTCCTATTTATTTTGTATGCTAACTGTGTGACCTTGAGCAAATTATAACTACTTGGGGCTTCATTTTACTCAGCTGTATAAACTAATGATGGCAATAATCACTACCATTTATTGAATATCTAAAATGGGCTTCGATCTACAATGTGCCCAATATAAATTATGTCATTGCATCTTCACAGCACGTTAATTACTAACCGTATCCCCATTTAACAGATAAGGAAACTGATGTTCAGGAAGGTAAGTAACTTGCTCAAGGTCACATAGAGAGTAAAAGGCAGAGCAGGACAAAAACCCACATCTTTTGTTCTTCCACATCTTTGTTCTTTTTTCTTCACTCCTCTCCTTTTATTTAATCTCACTGATATTAATAATCTGTCTTACAGAGTTACAGTAGTGAACTAATGGATTTGAAAGAGCTTATATGCATACAAATTTAAGGCAATGTTACTTTTATTTAAAGTTTAATTTGGTATCACTGAAGTGAAATGGGATTATTTTCTGTTTATGTTAAATGGAGAAACTCTATAAAACTTTTTGAAGTCTTGTACGATTTAAAAGTTAATTCTTTAACTTTTCCTGAATGGTAATTTTTTTCCAGTAGGCCTGCAAAATTATATTCCATACTTTTATGCCCTTATAATATTTGTGCTTATATTTTTCCTATCTCTATTTTCATGTATTTTACGGATAAATCTAGATATGCTGAGGAGAATAGAAACTTCCTTAGCAATATCTGAATATACAGTTTGTGAAGTGTTTTCACATGAATTGTATTATTTGTTTTTCAGAACTACTTTCTTATTTTGATAGTTATGAAATAAATATCTTTATTCCCATCTTACAAATGAGGCAGCTGAAGTTTAGAGAGCCTTGCATATGTTGACAAAACATATTAGTGGCAGAATTCAAGAACTCAGGGCTTCTTATTCTAAGTATAGGGTGCTTTCTACTATATCCAAACTGAGTTTTTGAGGCATCTGTAGTAAGTGGTTACTCCTACAGGCTCCTGAGTGAAACTTCTTGAGTTCAAATTTTGACTCATTTGTATGCCCTTGGGCGAATTAAATAATTGATCTGATAACTGGGACAATTAAATATTCAGCCTCTTGGTAACTCCAGCTCTTCATCTAGAAAATGAGGATAGTAATAGTATCTATTTCACAGGGTTATTGTGAGTTTTAAATGGGATAATACATGAGAAATGATTAACATAGTGACTAATACACAGTAAGTACTCAATAAATAATTTATAAATGATTATAAATTATTTAATTATGATAATAATTAAAATGATAACTTATTTTTTGCACATTATTTTAATATTATAAAATTAGTCATGTAATAATATAGAACATTTATATAAGCCATTTAAAGTAAACCTTCAGTTCATTAATTCAGTTAACATCTGTAGAATGCCTCCTATGTGCTGGGTGTCTTCTAGGCATGAAGTACACAGGGTTATACACACTAGAGTGTCTGCTCTAAAGGAGCTACTTGTTTTTAAGAAAAAAAATTAAGACATAGATGAATGAGAAGACCATTTTATTGACTTCTGCAGACACCTGACTTTAGAAAAATCTACTTGGTGGATGTGCTGATTTAATTTGTCTTTATACTAACATTGAGTTTTTATTGTCATTATGAAAATTATTTTACTTAAAGAATTATTGTACATTGTATGGAGAGTGTCCCTTTTAGAAACCCTATAATAAAAATTAGAGATGTAAACCAAATTCATGGTTTGGTAGATTAATTGAGATCTATTTTACATAGAAACAGATTTCCTTAGCCTCTTTTTAGGAAAATTCAGAATAGAAGATCTTTGCAATTACAATATTTATATTATTGATTATAATGGTATCAGTAAATTTATTAAGTGTTTACCATATGCCAAGCATTATACCAGGTGCATATTAGTGGCAGAGTTCAAGAACCCAGGGCTTAGGATAGTATAAATCCTCACAAACACTATAAAAGTAGCATTATTTCTATTTAACAGATGGAGGAACTGAGGCTCAAAGAGGTGCAATAACTTGCCTAGCGTTATATAATTTGTGCAATTTGGAGAAGAGAGCCCAGTGCTGTCTTCTCCACATTAGATGTTGGAACTGAAAAAAAAATTGGGCAATTTGAATCTCAGGTTTAAGCTTGAGTCTTGGTTTATTGAATTCAAATTCTATTAGGTTTATTTCTCATTTCTTTTGTGTATCATATTACTATCGGTTTTTGCTATGTGAGGCTTACACATAAGAACCTGTATTTATATCAGTCTATTTTAAGTTCTTAGCAACTTAAGTCTGAACACATTCTAAAGCCCTACATTTTTACTCCTCCACTCCATGTTTTATGTTTTTGATGTCACTTTTTACATCTTTTTATCTTGTGTATTCCACAACTAATTCTTGTAGTTATAGTTATTTTTACTTCTGTTGTCTTCTAACCTTCATACTAGCTTTAATTAGTCCACTACCTTTAATATATATTTACCATTACCAGTGGGATTTATACTTTTTTGTTACTAATTAGCACTCTTTCTTCTCAGCTTAAAGAAATCCCTTTAACATTTCTTGTAAGGCCCGTTTGGTGGTGATGAACTCCTTTAGCTTTTGCTTGTCTGGAAAGCTATTTATCTCTCCTTCAGTTCTAAATGATAACTTTGCCAGATGGAGTATTTGTGGTTAGTTGGCATTTCTGTTTAATTTCAGCATTTTGAGTATATCGTGCCACTCCCTCTGGCCTGCAAGTTTCTGCTGGAAATCTCCTGATAGCCTTATGGAATTTCCCTTGTATGTAACAAGTTATTTTTTTCTCTTGCTGCTTTTAAGGTTGTCTCTGTTTTAAACTTTTGACATTTTGATTACAATATGTCTTGGTGTGGGTCTCTTGGTTCATCTTATTTGGAACTCTCTGAGTTTCCTGGATCTGGATGTGTCCCCTGGGCAACTGTCACAAAAATTGGGGCTCCAGATGAACCCTTGTTTTGTTCCCTGCAAGATCCTTTGTAGACCTCTAGATATCTGCCAAACCTAAAGCCTGGCCCTCAGGCTGAAGCTCCAGGACAAGCAAATAGGCCTCTTTCTCAAAAAGACTGAGGATGTTTCTGTCACCTATCTTTGCAGTGCCCTGGGGGGTGGTAGTCTGCCAAGAACTGTCTCTAGTCACATGGGACCCAGGAATGCAAGCCTCCCTAGCCTCCAGAGCCAAGGAATCAAAGAGTATCTACTGGGTTGCAGCCACAAAACCAGAGGTCCAGACATAAAAACTGGGGTGCCAGATATGTGTAAAAGCTCCCTTCTGGGAGATACTGGTGCTGTGGAGTGTGGCAGAGGGAGAGCATGAAGATATCACTCTCTGAGGGAAAAAAAAAGATGGCACCTACCAGCTTCAGCAAGGCAGAGGGAGAGTGCAAAGGTGGTGCCTGCCGGTTGGAGGGTAAAGATGCACCCACTGAGAAGAAAAAAAAGAAAAGCCTGGTGTAAAATAAAACCCAAACCAAGTCCTATTAGGATTGTTGGAGCTGCAGCATCCTGTAAGGAAGAAGAGTAACCATTGGGTTGGATTAGGGTTATATGTGGTGACTTCTGATCGAAAATCTCGAACAGGGTAATATGGCTAAAGTTTTTCTGATAGTGTCTTTGGAAATAGACAAAACATTTTAAACAATAAATTGTATGATTTCTAAAACTATATAAATTTTTATTTAGAAGTAATTATTCAAAATAACATAAGTACTAACATTTACAAATTACTTCTCCTACCTTACAAAAGTTTTATATCATCAGTTCACCAAAATATTTATGTTGGCATGAAGGAGATGCTTCTGAATATACATTTTCATTAGACTTAGCATTCAACACCTAGTGCCATAAATTTGTTTTTGAAATCCTTAATTTCCCCAAGTATTCCAACTGAATGCTGTTTGCTTTGCATTGTATTGGCATCGTTTGCAGTGAAGATCTAGTTCATATACATTCATTGCTAATATTGTTAACTAAATATTGTTAATATTTTTCTGAAGAAAAGTGTTATTATGCACTGCCAGGTTTTTGTCATTAACATATTCCCTTTACTTGAGTTAATCAGAAAGTAACGTTGGCATTCTGCATTTTGCTAATACTTTATTATTAGTAATAATAGATTAGCTATATTCTTGAAATATCAACCAGGTAAAGAAATATCTTGATATCTAATACTTCTGTCATTAGGAATTATTAACAGATGAAAAATATTTTATGAAAATATATACTAGCTTTTAAGACGAAATGGAAAACGTTATGCATATGTTGTCTTGAAGAACATACACTTATGCTATAATTATTGTAGTTAAAAATATAGCAGTATAGAGAAGAAAATGGGGATGATTTTTTGATATACATGCTTTTTCTGACAATACTCATTATTTGTTGCTCCGTTGTCTTCTGACATTTCATCTTAAATAGGAGAAACACAGAACTGCCGTCAGATTTATTCCTTTGTAAATAGCCTATTGTTTTCTCTCCCCTACGTGCTTAAAAGTTTTTTTCCTTCATCACTGTAATTCAAAATTGTTGCCAGAATATGTCTCTATTTAGGTCTCATTCCATTAATTCTATCAGAAATAATTTGCATGCTTGGGCTTTTTTTCTGCTCTGGAGGTTTTCTTCAGCTATGTCTTTACTATAACTTTTGTTTGAGTGATTCTGATCTTTTTCACTTTTTTCTTGTAATGACTTATAATTCCTGTTCTTTTTTCTGTCCTCAATATCATATGTTCTCTTATTGCTTTCAACTATTGTTTAGTTTTTCCCCCTTTCTTCTGCATCAGGAAGACTACTCTAGATTTTTATCTCTAATGCCTTAATTATATGTAAGCAATATTATGATATCAATACTTCTCTCTCTGTCTCTTTACTATCCCCAATGGATATATTTTTTAACATCTTTATTGGAGTATAATTGCTTTACAATGTTGTGTTAGTTTCTGCTGTATGACAAAGTGAATCAGCTATATGTATACATTTATCCCCATATCTACTCCCTCTCCCTAATGGATATTTTAATACTATTATTTAAACTTTTTCCCTTACATTCCTTTTGATAGCAAATTCTTTTTAAAAAATTTCTACCATTGTATCTCATTCTGATAACATTTCCCATCAGGTTATTTTATCCTGGAGGTTTTTTGTTTCTGTTTAGAGAGGCCATGTGTATTAATTAAGGTACCATCAATTGATGTTACAAATCAGCTTCATATTTCTGAGGCTAAGCATAACAGAATTCTAATTCTCACTTATGTAACAATCTAATGAAGATTCCTGGTTGGCAGGTATCCTTCACATGTTGTTGATTCAGGGACCCAGATGCTTTCAATTTTGTAGATTTGTTATCTCATGGAGGGCCTCAGCACCCTCTGCATTTGACTAATGAAAGGGGAATAGAAAGTAAAGAAATTCAAGCCTAGCCTAGCTGAGATGTAACATACATCACATCTACTCAGATTGCACTGGCAAGAATTAGTTCCACAACAAGACTTTGATGCAGAATTCTAGGAAATGTAGCCCTGGCTTGGTAACAACAACTCTATGCTATGAAAGGGAAACATGAAAGTTTGGTTGACAACTAGATATCTTTACCATACCATGTCTTCTAATATTCTGTTGATGGTACTGAACATTTTCTAAAATTTTCTGCATGCTTTAGTAAGTCATTTTCAGAGTTATAATCATCCAAAGAGTTTTCTGGATGATTTTCCCTTTTCCTTTTTTGCCATTTTCTTTCACAAGTTGACAGTTTTTTACTTATTTCACTTGTAACAAAGAGATTTATTCAAACCCAGCATGTGTCAAGAGGCATCATTTGTGTTATGCTTTGATCCTGCTCACTGTCCATTTGTGTGTGGAAGCTGCTACACAGATTTGCAGTTGGGAAGTTGATGTGCACAGTTCCTAGATTGATTTCATTTTGATCTAATGAACTTTTCTGGATAAATGTGAGAAACTTAAATTCCAGATTTTCTCATTCTCCAAATTGAGGAGAATACACAGAGCTTTTCCTATCTCCATCAATGCCTATGGAATTTTAGAAGTTAGGATACAGTGTGTCATTGTAATTTCTAGGATTGACTGTATCTGAATCTGTATAGAATTTGAGACATAATGCATTATGTTTTTCTTGGTATTTGGATTATCACAGGCAACAGGTTTCCAAGACAAAAACAAATAGAAGTTGATGGACAATGTGACTCTGCCCGTCTCACTGCAATTTTTCTCTGTTTCAGATTACAAAACATGTTGGCTGCCACTTATTCGGTTTTCTACTGCATAGGTCCTTTAACTAGTGGAAAGTTCTCCTAAATTCTGTCAATATGTTGGCTGTCAAACTTATTTGTCATTGTTCCTAAAAGATGTCTCTCCTTGCCTTCCCCCTGGTCTTTTAAAGTATACTTTAGGGAAATTGGAAGAGGTACAGTGAAAGACTTGCTATGTAGCTGATGTTTCTAACTCAGATACTCAATTTCCCAAACTTATATAGAGGTGTAATTGATATATAAGAAACTGCACACGGTTTAAGTGTACAGTTTGTAAAGTTTTGATATCTATCATCTATCTAACATCTATCTATCTATCTATCTATCTATCTATCTATCTATCTATCTATCTACCTATCTATCTATCTATCATCTGTAAAACCATGTTACTAAGCCAGATAATGAACATCTTCATCATTCCCAAAAGATTCCTCAAGTTCCTAAACCTCCATGTCTATCACTCCATCCTCAGACAATCACTGATCTACATTTTGACACTACATATTGATTTGCATTTTATAGATTTCTATCTAAAAGGAATCATACAATGAATTCTTTTTGTGTGGCTTCCCTCACATAGCATAACTATTTTGAGATTCATCCATACTGTTGTGTGTAGTAATAATACATTCGTTTCTATTGTCAGGTAGTATCATTGCATGGATATAACACAATTTGTTTATCCAGTTGATAGACATTTGGGTTGTTGCCAGTTTGGGGCCATTACAAATAAAGTAGCTATGAACATTTCTATACAATTCTCTCTTAGTTCTCTTAGGTAAATGCTTAGGAGTAAATGACTGTGTCAAATGGTAGTTATAATTTTTTGAGGACTTCCAAAGAGCTTTCTAAAGTAGTTTTACCATTTTACATTTTAAATTGATGTATAATTGACATAAACATTATATTAATTTCAGGTGTGTAGCATAATGATTTGATGTTTTTACATATTGCAAAATGATCACCACAATAAGTCTAGTTAACATCCATCACCATACATCATTACAGAATTTTTTTATTGTGATAAGTTTTAAGATTTACTCTCTTAGCAACTTTCAAACATGTAATAAAATTTTGTTAACTATAGTCGCTGTGCTGGACATTATATCCTCATGACTTGTTTACTTTACAACTGGAAGTTTGTACCTTTTGACCCCCTTCACTTATTTCTCCCACCCCCAGCCCCACTTCTGTTGTCTGTATCTATAAGCTTGATATATATATATAATATAAAATTTATATTATATATAACGTGGAATTTATATATATATAAAATATATAAAACTTATATACATATATATATATTTCTTTTAAGATTCCACATATATATTTGTCTTTCTCTGTTTGACTTATTTCATTTTGCCCGTGCCCTCAAGGTCCATCCATGTAGTTGCAATTGGCAAGATTTCATTTTCATTTTCTTTTTTGTGTCTGAATAATATTCCATTGTACGTATGTATATATATATATATATCATGTTTTCTTCATCCATCAGTGGACACTTAGGTTGTTTGCATATCTTGCCTATTGTAAATAATGCTGCAGTGAACATGGAAGTGCAAATAACTTTTCCAGTTAGTGTTAAAACCCAGAGGTGGAATTGTTGGATCATATAGCAGTTCTGTTTTTAATTTTTTGAAGAACTTCCATACTGTTTTCCATAATGACTGCACCAAATTACATTTCCAATAACAGTATATGACAGTTCTCTTTTCTGCACATCTTGCTAACACTTGTTATTTCTTGTCTTTTTAATAATAGCCATTCTAACACAATAATATCTCATTGTGGTTTTGATGTGCATTTCCTTGATGATTAGTGATACTGATAAAAGTCCTGGATATAGTCTAGAAAAAGCCCTTTATAAGATGTGTGATCTTCTGCCAGTCTGTAGTTTGTCTTTTCATTCTTAATTTTGATAAGATCCAGTTTATTAATTTCTTTTTTATGGATTGTGATTTTGGTGCCATATCTAAGAAACCTTTGCCTAACCCAAGGTCAAAAAGATTTCCTGTCTTTTCTAAAAGTTTTATACTTCTAGGTATAAAAGTATGTGATCTAGGTATGTGATCCACTTTGAGTTGATTTTTGTACATAGTGCCAAGTATCGACAGAAGATTTTCTTTCTTTTGTTTTGTTTTGTTTTCAGCCTGTGGATGTCCTATTGTTTTAGCACCATCTGATGAAAAGACTATTCTTTCTCCATTGAGTTACCTTTGTGCCTTGGTTGAAAGCCGTATGTGTGAACCTGTTTCAGGATTCTCTATTCTTTTCCATTTATGTAATTTGTCTGTCCCAAGATAAATACCACACTCTCTTGACTGTTGCTGCTTTATGATGTTTTGAAATCATGTAGTGCAATTCCTCTAACGTTTTTCTTTTCTTTTTTTTTTTTTGGCTATTGTAGATCCTATGCATTTCAATATGAATTTTAGAATCAACTTGTCTACTTTTATACAAAAACTTGTTAGGATCTTCTTGGGATTGCATTGAATGTACAGATCAGTTTGGACAGAAATAACATTTTAATAATATCAAGTTTTCCCTTTGGTGAACATGATATATTTTTCCATTTATTTAGGTCTCTTCAGATTTTTGAAACATTTAAGCAGTGCTTTACGGTTTTCAGTTTACAGGTCTTTCACATATTTGTCAGATTTTTTTCTAAGTATTTTTTATTTTTTGATGTTATTTTAATAGGCATTGAGTTTTATATTTCAGTTTCGAATTGTGCATAGAAATACAGTTGACTTTTGCATATTGATCTTGTATCTTACAATCTTGCTGAACTCACTTATTAGTACTAGTAGTTTTTTAATATAGTAGCTTTTAAAATAGATTACATAGGGTTTCCTACACAATTATGTCATCTGTAAATAAAGCCATTTTTACTTCTTTATTTTATTATTTACTTTCAATCTCTCTCCCTTTTATTTATTTGTGTTTTTTTATTTCACTTACTGGAATCTCTACTGCAATGTTGAATAGAAGGAATTACAGAAGATATACTTGCCTTGATCTTGATCTTAGTGAGAAAAACATTCAGTCTTTCATTAATAAATACGATGTTAGTTATAGGTTTTTTTGTGGATGTCCTTTATAAGGTTGAGTAATTTCCCTTCTGTTCATAGTTAACTGAGAATTTTTATCAGGAACACATGTTGGCTTAGGACAAATGTTTTTTCTCTCCATTTAGATAATTTTGGGGTTTTTTTTTCTTTTTTAATTTGTCAAAATGGTGAATTACATGAATTGTTTTTCTAATGTCAAACCAACCTTGCATTTTTCACTTGGAAATTATTTAATATTCTTTTTATCTATCATTGGATTTGACTTGATACATTGATAAGAATTTTTGCATTTATATTCATGAGGGGTATTGGTGTGTCTGTGTATGTGTGAGTTTCCCAAATACCTTTTTCTGGTTTTGGTATCAGAGTAATATTCACTCATAGGCTTTGTTGGTTAGTCCATTCTTTAAAGGCAATTCTGTAGATATGATATCATTTAGTCCCTAAATATTTGGAAGAATTCACCAATGAAGTCATATGGGACTGGAGTGCATTTTGTGGGAAGGTTTTAACTAAAATTTCAGTTTCTTTAATAGATATAGTGCTGTTCAGATTCTTTTTTTTTCATGAGCTTTGGTAATCTTTTAAAGAAATTTGTACATTTTTTCCAAGTTGTCAAACTTTTTGGCATGAAGTTTTCATAATAATATCCTTTTGATTTATAGACTGTACTGTTGTCATTTCTCTCATACCTGATATAGGTAATTTGTGTTTTCTCTTTTTATCCTAGTCATTCCAGATATATCTTTTCAAAGAATCAGGTTTTTAATTTGTTGGTTTTCCCTATTGATTTTTCTGTTATGTATTTCATTTATTCATCTCTGATCCTCTTCGATCCTTTCTTCTGTTTATATTGTCTTTAATGTTCGCTTCTTTTTCTACTTCTTGTGATATAAGCTGAGATTATTGACTTGGGACCTTATTTTGTTCCTAAAATAAGTATTTTGTGCTATAAAAAAGTCAAGTTATTTTCTCTATTACCTTTTATAAAACTTCAGTAGACATTATTTTAGAATGTCTGATTATAATGCACTGTAAGATTGTATGTGATTAATAAAATAATCAGCTATCCACAGCATTTGTCATAATAATTTTCTTTTTTCAAGTGATAGTATAAATTTGTGCTTTATTTTGAAGTATTGTATTTTCCATCTTTTGCTTTTACTTACAGTTTTATTGAAATGTAAAATCTACCATAGGAGCACCTGTAAAATAAAATGTGAGTTTACAAAAAAAATTAGTGCTATAGATTCTGACATGTCATCTTTTAATTTTTGTTCAGTTCAAAATGTTTTCTAATTTCCCTTGTGAATTCTACTTTGACTCTTGTACTTTTTAGAAATGTGTTATTTAGATTCACAATATTTGGGCATTTTCCATGTATCTTTCTGTTAGTGGTTTCTAATTTAATTCCATTATTATCAGAGAACATGCTCTTTTATTTCATTGCTTCGAAGTTTTTTGAGACTTGCTTTATGACCCAATATATGGTTTCCCTTGGTAAACGTTCTCTTTAAAAGAATGTGGGGGTATTCCCTTGTGGTCCAGTGGTTAAGACTTTGCCTTCCAATGCAGGGGGTGTGGGTTTGATCCCTGGTTGGGGAGCTAAGATCCCACATGCCTTGGGGCCAAAAAAAAAACCCAAAACATAAAACAGAAGCAATATTGTAACAAATTCAATAAAGAATTTTAAAATGGTCCACATCAAAAAAAATAAAATAAAAAACCCCCAAAACTAAAAACTAAAAGAATGTGAATTCTGCTATTGTTAGACACAGTGTCCTATAAATGTCAATTAGGTCAAGCTGGTTGATAGTGTTGTTCAAGTCTGCTGTATTTACTGATTTTCTACCTAGTTATTCTATCAATAATTTGAGATGTGTGTTGAAATATATGATTATTATTGTGGATTTTTCTATTTCTTGTACAAGTTCTTATTAGTTTCACATCAGGAGGTATTTTATAACTCTGTTTTGTACATAAGCCTTTATTATTTTCAGGTCTTTTTGATCAACTGAACTCTTCATCAATATGAAATAATCCTCTATCTCTTGTGATGTTCTTTCCTTTAAAATCTACTTTATCTGATATTGATATATCAGCTTCTGCTTTTCTGGGTTAATGATAGAATTGTATATCTTGTGCCCATCTTTTTACTTTAACCTTCTGTGTTATTTAAAGTGAGATTCTAGTAAGCAGCATATAGTTTAATCTTGCTTTTAACGCCAGTTTGATGAATTTTGCCTTTTAATCAGCGTGTTTAGATATTTGAATTCAATGCAATTGTTGAGGTACTTGGGTTAAAATTTACACTTTTGTTGTTTTTTGATTATGTTTTCTCTTTCTATTCTGTGCTCAATTTTGCCTCTTTTTAGTGACTACTTTTGATAAGTTGAGTATTTTATCTGATTCCATTTTATCTCCTTTATTGAATTATTAGCTATAACTCTTGCATTATTAGTGGTTGCTTTAGGCTTTATAATATACATCTTCTGTTTTTCACTATCTGTCTTCAAGCAGTACATGATTTAATTAATATTTTAAGAACCTTATAACAGTAAGCTTTCATTTCCCCCCCCTTGCCCCAGCTTTTGAGTGAGTTTTGTTATGAGTTTTGCTTTAATCAGCCAATAATCTTCTAAAGAAATTTAATAAGAAAAATGGCTTTTATATTTACCTATATATTTACAATTTTCATCCTTTTGTTTAGACCAAAAATTTTTTTGAATTTTATTTTATTTATTTATTTTATACAGCAGGTTCTTATTAGTTATCTATTTTATACATATTAGTGTATATATGTCAATCCCAATCTCCCAGTTCATCCCACCACCACCACTCCCCCCCAGCCACTTTCCCCCCTTGGTGTCCATACGTTTGTTCTCTACATCTGTGTCCCTATTTCTGCCCTGCAAACCAGTTCATCTGTACCATTTTTCTAGGTTCCATATATATGTGTTAATACACAATATTTGTTTTTCTTTTTCTGACATACTTCACTCTGTATGTTTCCTTTTTAAAATGGAAAGCATGCAGCCTGTATTGAAAAGTAGCTAAGAGGATTAGCAACTAGGTATACACGTGTCTGGTGCATTGTAGTCGTTCTGTTATTAGTGTGGTAGACCCAAATTTTTATCTTTTATAATTTTCTCTCTTTCTTAAGAACTTATTTTCATGTTTTGTATAGTTTGGGTCTGTTGGTGC
The DNA here is from genome assembly GCF_949987535.1 of Balaenoptera acutorostrata. NCBI lineage: Eukaryota > Metazoa > Chordata > Mammalia > Artiodactyla > Balaenopteridae > Balaenoptera > Balaenoptera acutorostrata. The sequence continues at coordinate 41,605,781 of NC_080064.1, read as the reverse complement.
TGAACTACTTCAGCATCTATGTGCCTGATAAAGTCTTTTAGAAGGACATCTTAGAAAGATATTTTTGCTGAGTATAAAATTCTAGGTTGAAAAATTTTTTTTGTTCTTGTAGTATTTTAAAGACGTTGCTCCATTTGCTTTTGGCGTACCTTGTTTTCAACAAGCAGCTTGCTGCCTTTCTTATATTTGTTGTTATGTACATGGTATGTCTTTTTTTCCTTTGATCACTTTTAAAGTTTTTCCTTCATCATTGTTTTTAAACAATTTGATTATGATATATTTTGATGTAGTTTTTTCATGTTTCTTGTAGTTGGAGTTTGTTGAAGTTCTATATTTGTGGATTTATTGTTTTATCAAATCTATATAATTTTCAACCATTATTTCTTTAAATATTTCTTCTGTCCCCTTTCCATGTCATTTATGGAATCTATTTACCTGTATATTAGCTCACTTGGAGTTGTTCCATAGTTCACCGATATTCTATTCTTTTTTTATTCAATCTTTTTTTTTCTATGTAACTTGGGTGATTTCTCTTGTTAATTCTTTAAGATCACCAATCTTACTAAATACATTGTATAATCTGCTTTAATCCCATCTAGTGTATTTTTTATCTCAGACATTATAGTTTTCATTTCTAGTAGTCTTATTTAGTTATTTTTTTAAAATCTTCCATACCACATCTTAGTATGCACAATCCTTCATCTGGCTTCTTGAATATATGGAACACAGTTGTTTTAATATTGTTATGCATTAATTTTATAATTTGCATCATTTCCAAATCAATGTTGATCAATTGATTTTTCTCCTTATTGTGGGTCATAATTTTCCTGCTTCTTTGTATGCCTGGTTTTTGGGGTTTTTTTTTTTAACATCTTTATTGGAGTATAGTTGCTTTACAATGGTGTGTTAGTTTCTGCTTTGTAACAAAGTGAATCAGTTATACATATACATATATCCCATTATCTCTTCCCTCTTGCATCTCCCTCCCTCCCACTATCCCAATCCCACCCCTCTAGGTGGTCACAAAGCCCCGAACTGATCTCCCTGTGCTATGTGGCTGCTTCCCACTAGCCATCAGTTTTACATTTGGTAGTGTATATATGTCCATGGGACTCTCTCACTTTGTCCTAGCTTACCCTTCCCCCTCCCCGTATCCTCAAGTCCATTCTCTAGTAGCTCTGCATCTTTATTCCCGTCTTGCCCCTACGTTCTTCATGACCATATTTTTTGTTTGTTTTTTAGATTCCATATATATGTCTTAGCATACGGTATTTGTTTTTCTCTTTCTGACTTACTTCACTCTGTATGACAGACTCTAGGTCCATCCACCTCACTACAAATAACTCAATTTCGTTTCTTTTTTATGGCTAATATTCCATTGTAGATAATGGATCTTCTTTATCCATTCATCTGTTGACAGACATTTAGGTTGGATCCACGTCCTGGCTATTGTAAATAGAGCTGCAATGAACATTGTGGTACATGACTCTTTTTGAATTATGGTTTTCTCAGGGTATATGCCCAGTAGTGGGATTGCTGGGTCGTATGGTAGTTCTATTTGTAGTTTTTTAAGGAACCTCCATACTGTTCTCCATAGTGGCTGTATCAATTTACATTCCCACCAACAGTGCAAGAGGGTTCCCTTTTCTCCACACCCTCTCCAGCATTTGTTGTTTGTAGATTTTTTGATGATGGCCATTCTGAGAGGTGTAAGAGGATATCTCATTGTAGTTTTGATTTGCATTTTTCTAATGATTAATGATGTTGAGCATTCTTTCATGTGCTTGTTGGCAATCTGTATGTCTTCTTTGGAGAAATGTCTCTTTAGGTCTTCTGCCCATTTTTGGATTGGGTTGTTTGTTTTCTTGTTATTGAGCTGCATGAGCTGCTTGTAAATTTTGGAGATTAATCCTTTGTCAGTTGCTTCATTTGCAAATATTTCTCCAAATCTGAGGGTTGTCTTTTTATCTTGTTTATGTTTTCCTTTGCTGTGCAAAAGCTTTTAAGTTTCATTAGGTCCCATTTATTTATTTTTGTTTTTATTTCCATTTCTCTAGGAGGTGGGTCAAAAAGGATCTTGCTGTGATTGATGTAATAGAGTGTTCTGCCTATGTTTTCCTCTAAGAGTTTGATAGTGTCTGGCCTTACATTTAGGTCTTTAATCCATTTTGAGTTTATTTTTGTGTATGGTGTTAGGGAGTGTTCTAATTTCATTCTTTTACATGTAGCTGTCCAGTTATCCCAGCACCACTTATTGAAGAGGCTGTCTTTTCTCCACTGTATATTCTTGCCTCCTTTATCAAAGATGAGGTGACCATATGTGCCTGGGTTTATCTCTGGGCTTTCTATCCTGTTCCATTGATGTATATTTCTGTTTTTGTGCGAGTACCATACTGTCTTGATTACTGTAACTTTGTAGTATAGTCTGAAGTCAGGGAGCCTGATTCCTTCAGCTCCGTTTTTCTTTCTCAAGATTGCTTTGGCTATTCTGGGTCTTTTGTGTTTCCTTACAAATTGTGAAATTTTTTGTTGTACTCCTGTGAAAAATGCCATTGGTAGTTTGATAGGGATTGAATATGTAGATTGCTTTCGGTAGTATAGTCATTTTCACACTGTTGTTTCTTCCAATCCAAGAACATGGTATATCTCTCCATCTTTTTGTATCATCTTTAATTTCTTTCATCAGTGTCTTATAGTGTTCTCAATACAGGTCTTTTGTCCCCTAGGTAGGTTTATTCCTAGATATTTTATTCTTTTTGTTGCAATGGTAAATGGGAGTGTTTCTTAAATTCACTTTCAGATTTTTCATCATTAGTGTATAGGAATGCAAGAGATTTCTGTGCATTAATTTTCTATCCTTCTACTTTACCAAATTCATTGATTAGCTCTAGTAGTTTTTTGGTAGCATCTTTAGGATTCTCTATGTATATGTCATCTGCAAACAGTGATAGCTTTACTTCTTCTTTTCCAATTTGGATTCCTTTTATTTCTTTGTCTTCTCTGATTGCTGTGGCTAAAACTTCCAAAACTATGTTGAATAATAGTGGTGAGAGTGGGCAACCTTGTCTTGTTCCTGATCTTAGTGGAAATGGTTTCAGTTTTTCACCATTGAGGACGATGTTGGCTGTGGGTTTGTCATATATGGCCTTTATTATGTTGAGGTAAGTTCCCTCTATGCCTACTTTCTGGAGGGTTTTTATCATAAATGGGTGTTGAATTTTGTCAAAAGTTTTCTCTGCATCTATTGAGATGATCATATGGTTTTTCTCCTTCAATTTGTTAATATGGTGTATCACGTGGATTGATTTGCATATATTGAAGAATCCTTGCATTCCTGGGATAAACCCTGCTTGATCATGGTGTGTGATCCTTTTCATGTGCTGTTGGATTCTGTTTGCTAGTATTTTGTTGAGGATTTTTGCATCTATGTTCATCAGTGACATTGGCCTGTAGTTTTCTTTCTTTGTGACATCTTTGTCTGGTTTTGGTATCAGGGTGATGATGGCCTCGTAGAATGAGTTTGGGAGTGTTCCTCCCTCTGCAATATCTTGGAAGAGTTTGAGAAGGATAGGTGTTAGCTCTTCTCTAAATGTTTGATATAATTCGCCTATGAAGCCATCTGGTCCTGGGCTTTTGTTCTTTGGGAGATTTTTAATCACAGTTTCCATTTCAGTGCTTGTGATTGGTCTGTTCATATTTTCTATTTCTTCCTGGCTCAATCTTGGAAGGTTGTGCATTTCTAAGAATTTGTCCATTTCTTCCAGGTTGTCCATTTTATTGGCATATAGTTGCTTGTAGTAATCTCTCACTATTCTTTGTATTTCTGCAGTGTCAATTGTTACTTCTCCTTTTTCATTTCTAATTGTAATGATTTGAGTCTTCTCCCTTTAGTTTTTGATGAGTCTGGCTAATGGCTTATCAATTTGGTTTATCTTCTCAAAGAACCAGCTTTTAGTTTTATTGATCTTTGCTATCGTTTTCTTCATTTCTTTTTCATTTATTTCTGATCTGATCTTTATGATTTCTTTCCTTCTGCTAACTTTGGGGGGTTTTTGTTCTTCTCTCTCTAATTGATTTAGGTGTAAGGTTAGGTTGTTTATTTGAGATGTTTCTTGTTTCTTGAGGTAGGATTGTACTGTTATAAACTTCCCTCTTAGAACTGCTGTTGCTTCATCCCATAGGTTTTGGGTCATCATGTTTTCATTGTCATTTGTTTCTAGGTATTTTTTGTTTTCTTCTTTGATTTCTTCAGTGATCTCTTAGTTAGTAAGTAATGTATTGTTTAGCCTCCATGTGTTTGTATTTTTTACAGATTTTTTCCTGTAATTGATATCTAGTCTCATAGCATTGTGGTCAGAAAAGATAATTGATACAATTTCAATTTTCTTAAATTTACTAAGGCTTATTTTGTGACCCAAGATATGATCTATCCTGGAGAATGTTCCATGAGCACTTGAGAAGAATGTGTATTCCGTTGTTTTTGGATGGAATGTCCTATAAATATCAATTAAGTCCATCTTGTTCAAGGTATCATTTAAAGCTTGTGTTTCCTTATTTATTTTCATTTTGGCTGATCTGTCCATTGGTGAAAGTGGGGTATTAAAATCCCCTACTAAGATTGTGTTACTGTTGATTTCCCCTTTTATGGTTGCTCGTATTTGCTTTATGTATTGAGTTGCTCCCATGTTGGGTGCATAAATATTTACAATTGTTATATCTTCTTCTTGGATTGATTCCTTGATCATTATGTAGTGTCCTTCTTTGTCTCATGTAATAGTCTTTATTTTAAAGTCTATTTTGTCTGATATGAGAATTGCTACTCCAGCTTTCTTTTGATTTCCATTTTCATGGAATATCTTTTTCCAACCCCTCACTTTCAGTCTGTATGTGTCCCTAGGTCTGAAGTGGGTCTATTGTAGACAGCATATATGCGGGTCTTTTTTTTTTATCCATTCAGCCAGTCTATGTGTTATGGTTCGAGCATTTAATCCATTAACATTTAAGGTTGTTATCAATATGTATGTTCCTTTTACAATTTTCTTATTTGTTTTGGGTTTGTTATTATAGGTCTTTTCCTTCTCTTGTGTTTCATTCCAGAGAAGTTCCTTTAGCATTTGTTGTATAGCTGGTTTGGTGGTGCTGAATTCTCTTAGCTTTTGCTTGTCTGTAAAGGTTTTAATTTCTCCATGAAATCTGAATGAGATCCTTGCTAGGTAGAGTAATCTTCATTGTATGTTTTTCCCTTTCTTCACTTTAAATATGTCCTGCCACTCCCATGTGGCTTGCAGAGTTTCTGCTGAAAGATCAGCTCTTAACCTTATGTGGATTCCCTTGTGTGTTATTTGTTGTTTTTCCCTTGTTGCTTTTAATATTTTTTCTTTGTATTTAATTTTTAATAGTTTTATTAATATGTATCTTGGTGTGTTTCTCCTTGGATTTATGCTGTATGGGACTCTCTGTGCTTCTTGGACTTGATTAAGTATTTCCTTTCCCATATTAGGGAAGTTTTCAACTATAATCTCTTCAAATATTTTCTCAGTCCCTTTCTTTTTCTCTTCTTCTGGGACCACTATAATTCGAATATTGGTGCATTTAATGTTGTCCCAGAGGTCTCTGAGACTGTTCTCAATTCTTTTCATTCTTTTTTCTATATTCTGCTCTGCAGTAGTTATTTCCACTATTTTATCTTCCAGGTCACTTCTCCGTTCTTCTGCCTCAGTTATTCTACTCTTGATCCCTTCTAGAGAATTTTTAATTTCATTTATTGTGTTGTTCATCATTGTTTGTTGCTCTTTAGTTCTTCTAGCTCCTTGTTAAACGTTTCTTGTATTTTCCCCTTTGTATTTCCAAGATTTTGCATCTTATTTACTATCATTATTCTGAATTCTTTTTCAGGTAGACTGCCTATTTCCTCTTCATTTGTTAGGTCTGGTGGGTTTTTGCCTTGCTCCTTCATCTGCTGTGTGTTTCTCTATCTTCTCATTTTGGTTAACTTACTGTGTTCAGGGTCTCCTTTTTGCAGGCTGCACGTTCGTAGTTCCTGTTGTTTTTGGTGTCTGCCCACAGTGGCTAAGGTTGTTTCACTGGGTTGTGTAGGCTTCCTGGTGGAGGGGACTAGTTCCTGTGTTCTGGTGGATGAGGCTGGATCTTGTATTTCTGGTTGGCACGTCCACGTCTGGTGGTGTGTTTTGGGGTGTCTTTGGCCTTATGATTTTAGGCAGCCTCTCTGCTAATGGGTGGGTTTGTGTTCCTGTCTTGCTAGTTGTTTGGCATAGGGTGTCTAGCACTGTAGCTCGCTGGTCGTTTGGTGAAGCTGAGTCCTGGCATTGAGATGGAGATCTCTGGGAGATTTTTGCCATTTGATATTACATGGAGCTGGGAGCTCTCTTGTGGACCAATGTCCTGAACTGGACTCTCCCACCTCAGAGGCACAGCCCTGATTCCTGGCTGGAGCACAAAGAGCCTGTCATCCACACAGCTCAGAATAAAATGGAGAAAAATAAAGGAAAAAGGAAAGAAGAAGATAAAATAAAATAAAATAAAATAAAATAATTAAAATAAAAAATGAAAAATAATTATTAAAAAAATTTTAAAAAGTAATAAAATAAAAAAAGAAAGAAAGAAGAAAGCAACCAAACCAAAAAACAAATCCACCAAAGATAACAAGTGCTAAAAACTATACTAAAAAGCAAAACAAAGAAAAAAAAGAAAACGGACAGACAGAACCCTAGGACAAATGGCAAAAGCAAAGCTATACAGACACAATGACACACAGAAGCATACCATACACACTCACAAAAAGAGCAAAAGGGAAAAGTATATATATATCGTCACTCCCAAATTCCACCTCCTCAATTTTCGATGATTCGTTGTTTATTCAGATATTCCACAGATGCAGGGTACATCAACTTGATTGGGGAGATTTAATCCTATGCTCCTGAGGCTGCTGGGAGAAATTTCCCTTTCTCTTCTTTATTCGCACAGCTCCCAGGGTTCAGCTTTGGATTTGGACCCGCCTCTGTGTGTAGGTCCCCTGAGAGCATCTGTTCTTTGCTCAGAGAGGTCGTGGTTAAAGGAGCAGCTGCTTTGTGGGCTCTGGCTCACTCAAGCGGGGGGGAGGGAGGGGTACAGATGCGGGGCGAGCCTGCGGCGGCAGAGGCCTGCGTGATGTTGCCCCAGCCTGAGGTGCGCCGGGCGTTCTCCCGGGGAAGTTGTCCCTGGATCACGGGACCCTGGCAGTGGCGGGCTGCACAGGCTCCCCGGAGGGACGGTGTGGAGAGTGACCTGTGCTTGCACACAGGTTTCTTGGTGGCGGCAGCAGCAGCCTTAGCGTCTCATGCCCATCTCTGGGGTCCGCGCTGATAGCTGCGGCTCGCACCCGTCTCTGGAGCTCCTTTAAGCGGCGCTCTTAATCCCCTCTCCTCGCGCACCAGGAAACAAAGAGGCAAGAAAAAGTCTCTTGCCTCTTAGGCAGCTCCAGACTTTTTCCCAGACTCCCTCCCAGCTAGCCATGGCGCACTAACCCCTTCAGGCTGTGTTCAGGCCGCCAACCCCTGTCCTCTCCCTGCGATCCGACCGAAGCCCGAGCCTCAGCTCCCAGCCCCCACCCGTCCCGATGGGTGAGCAGACAAGCCTCTCGGGCTGGTGAGTGCTGGTCAGCACCGGTCCTCTGTGCAGGAATCTCTCCACTTTGCCCTCCACACCCCTGTTGCTGTGCTCTCCTCCATGGCTCTGAAGCTTCCCCCTTCTGCCACCCACAGCCTCTGCCCATGAAGGGGTTTCCTAGTGTGTAGAAACCTTTCCTCTTTCACAGCTCTCTCCCACTGGTGCAGGTTCCATCCTTATTCTTTTGTCTCTGTGTTTTCTTTTTTCTTTTGCCCTACCCAGGTACGTGTGGAGTTTCTTGCCTTTTGGGAGGTCTGAGGTCTTCTGCCAGCGTTCAGTAGGTGTTCTGTAGGAGTTGTTCCACATGTAGATGTATTTCTGATGTATTTATGGGGAGGAAGGTGATCTCCACATCTTACTCCTCTGCCATCTTGAAGCTCCTCTCTGCCTGGCAATTTTTAAATCAAATGCCAGACATTGTGAATTCCATTTTATTGGATGCTGGATATTTTTGCTTTTATATAAATATTTCTGAGCTTTGTTCTGGGTTGCAGTTATTACTTGGAATCAAACGTTTGATCCCTTCAGATCTTTCTTATAAACTTTGTGAAGTGTTATTATCAGCATTTATTCTTGGGCCCTTTTCTCATTACTGAGACAAAACTTCTCTGAGTACTGTACCCAATATCTCATGAATTATGAGGTTTTCTGCTCTTACATGTGAGGACCAGAACTTTTCCTGACCCTGTGAGAACCTCAAGTTTTGTTCCTTCTAATCCTTTTCATGGTGTTTTCTATGTATAGTTTCCACACATGCATGTCCTAATCAGTATTCAGATGCAAACTCAAGAGAAACCCTTTACAGATATTCAAAGCTCTATTTCTGTGCAGCTCTCTGCAGTAGTCTGCCTGTGAATTCTAGCTATCTTGGCTTTCCAGAATATCTAGCTTCTTCTCAAGTTAAGGAGCCTGCTGGGATCTTCCTGGGTACCCCACTTCCTTTCCCTATAGCCTGGAAACTAGGCAGTAGGGTGGGAAGATCGTTGGGTTATTTCATTTGTTTCTTGTCTCTTAGGATCACTGTCCTTTGTTGCCTGACTTCCAATGTCTTAAAAACTGTCATTTCTACTATGTTGCTTTTTAAAAATCTGTTTGAGGTAAGGAGGTAAAATTTAATCTTTATTCTTCTGTCTTTGCTGGAAGAAAATGTCTTCCACATTCTTAAATTTTGAAACTTATTTTTTCTCGAGTAAGTATTTATATATTACTGCTAATATGGTTAAGATCATTGCTGGAAACCATATTACAAGGCAAATCTTACTCCAGTTGCTCCTTTCTATTTTTGTTTTAAAGAATATCTTAGTTTATATGCAAACACTTAATATAACATGTGATACTGAAAATGCCTGAGATTTGGAAATAGAAGGTCTTGAGTTCAGCATACAATCAGAGTAGCAATGTAGCTTCAGAAAAGTTACTTAACCTCTCAAAAACTGAAATAATAATACTTATTGCACAGGATACTTTTCAGTATTAAGTTAAATAATGAATGTAAAGAGATTGGCTCAATTCCCTGGCACATATCAGGTAATCAAAAATTGTAACAATTAATACTTCAATTAGAAGAATTATGTTATGAAAACCAACAGCAATAGTTAGTATCATTGGAAACTTAAAATTATGTGCTTATTGGGCAGTGGCCAGATAAGAGGCAAGAAATTGTAAAATAGGAAAAAAAGAGACTCAATATTTTTCAGCAAATGCAATTTAACTGCCACTTATCTGACCATGTAACTACTGTTACTGTTACATAATTAATGTCTCTAATATAAAATAAGCAAGAAAAGATAATTTGTGCTGATTTTGTTTATCGTTTTAAATGCATCTATGGTAGAAATGTACTACAAACATCATATAGAAGCATCTATCAGAAAGAATAAGTGCTAATTTAAGTTCTATCACAGTTGCAAACATTATAAGAAACAAGTGCTTTGGCCTCATGTGATAAGGTATTGCTTTCTAATTTTGGCATCCTCACATTTACAGATAGATTATTTCATTTTGTGGTGATAAAGTTTGAGAACGCCTGTACAGACCTCTGAATTGTTTATCAGTATGGACTCGTGGTGATCCAAGGTTATTACAGTGGTCTGCATTCTAAAACATTTTTTCTAACATAACATTCTAAAAATGAAAAATAAAAGGTAAAGACACTAAGTCTTGATTCACCAATTGTTTTCCCTTAAATATATATCATTTTTTAAGTCCTAGTCTGGTTCTCCTTTACTGTCCAGCAAACTCTGGAATTGTTTACTTTTATTGGCCATTAAAATGAAATTATTTGAATGATAACAATAGCCATACTAACAACCATAAAAAACAAGCAAAATTAATGTAATTTATTGAACAGCACCTCAAGGATTGTTCTAAAGGCTTTGCAACATGCTATTATATTTAAGTCTAACACAAAGTTGTAAAATACAGGTAATTTGTTAAATGAGGGAACAAGTTCAGAGGGCTTGTCACTTGTCTTAGGTTACCCTTTGAGTGTTAGAATCAGACCTGAAACAAGGACTGGATTCTTATTATTTTTTCATTATGTTACACTAGGTTTTAATATTAACCATAGTTAAAGATAATTTTTAAAATGTATATGATGTTGAAGTAATCATTTAAGGCCTTATAAAGCCAAACACTGTGATTTTTAGATAATCTGCATGTGTGTTCCTTCCACATGTGCATGTGATATAGAATTATATGGGGATAGATTTGAAATTTATTAGCATACTAGTGTTATCACACCTCTTTTGCTGCTAAAAGAACTATGTAATAGTTCATGACTTGGCCACGGCTACACAGACTCAGTATCACAATTAAAACCCAAGTTTTTCACATGTTATAGCTAAATATTGTGCAATAGAAGGCAGGTTGTAGTTTTGTGGAAAGATCATTGGATTTGAAGTCATTAGACCTAGTAGACTCAAGGTTTGGTTTGGTATTTAACTAGTTTTGTGGCCCTGGGTAAATTACTTGTCCTCTATGAGCCTCATTTTCATTATCTAAGAAGTGGTGGTTATAATAAAATAATACCTACACTACAGGGTTGATAGAAAGATTATATGAGACAGTGTATGCAAAAGAGCTTGACAAACTCTAAAGCACCATACAAATGCAAAGCAATGATGTTATCATGTACTGCAACATGCACTGGATTTACACATAGTAGATTATATACCAGATTATAATCTTCCCCTCAGGAAAAGGGAAAGTAGTATGGAAAATTCTCTAGAAAAGAGAAGTCGTATGCAAGGGGTAAATGTAAAGGTTTTAATCTTCTTTCCCATTATAAAACATTTCTCCCAAGCCTTCTTTGGAAATCTCCTTTGGAGAATAGGCAAGTCCCTGGAGTAAATTAATGGAAAGAGACCATATGGTAGAACATGATAGTGTATTATCCTTTGCTGGAGCAGACTGCTTTTCCATCTTTAGGATGTCAATTGTTGTTTTAAGTTTGTTATATAAAAAAAGGACATTGTATATAGTAAGCAGGATAGGATGTACAGTCAGCTAGAACTGCATATGAAACTGCAAACCAGTGCTCTCAAGTCAAGCAACTCTCTAAGGCAGAGAGATCGGAAGATCTTGTACCCTCTTTGCTGTGGTGTGATAGCTTCTGCTTAACTTAAAGAGACTGTTCAGCTGTTTCCACTGCCGAGTTTCTGAGTTTCTTTTACAGAGGGAACTTGCAGTTGGTGCTGTCTTCTCAGAACATGTGTATTGCAGTTATATTTATTTCATTAAGTCCCTAATTGTTTTGTTAACAGTATAGCTTGCTGGGGGTTTAAACAAATGACAAAACCTTCATGTGTACTTCCATGAAACCTTGGCAGGATTAGGCTCCACTGGGTGGTTCTTTCAATGGCAGTAGCCGCATTGATGCTGCTGGAGAAATATTGGCTGGTCTTCCTTTTCTTTTCCTTTTTCTGCCACTTACCTTCATGGACTCCATTCCGCAGTCATGCAAAACTGACATGTTTTCATGGTGTGTTTCATGTATATATGTACTTCCATATCTTTGCTCATATTGAACCTGCTGCCTGAAATGCCCTTCCCCACCCTTTTTAAGTTGCCTCCCCTTTATTTATTCTTCAAAGCTCAATTCAAATGCTATTGGTAAAAACATTCTTGATCTCCCCCAGCAAAACTTCTCATGTCTCTGAGCAGTACTTGGCCAATTCCTCTCTTTTAGAATTTACCATGTTTACTTTTCCTCCCACTCCCCTCATTCTGCTACTCTATGAAGGCAGAGGCTCTCTTATTCATGTCTGTATCTACAGTATGTATCCCAGTACCCGGCATTTGGTAGGTTCCCAGTAAAGTCTGTTTAATTAGTGAATGAATGGAGCTTCTGGGAGCAAGAATCAGGCTTCCTGGATTTGGATCCCAGCTCTACCACTTACTAGCTGTATGACGTGGGGCAAATCCTCAAACTCTCTGTGTTCCTCATTTGTAAAATAAAATATTAAGATGCCTCCTCTATCAGATTGTTGTGAGGATTTAATATATGTCAAATATGTAGAATAATGCTACACACCAAGTTCATATCTTCTTGCTATTCTGAAAAGGGTGTCTGTCAGAAGACATTAGCATGACTGCCTGTGCATGACTCGATTTATGCTACTGGTTTTATGTCTGGTATTTTTTGATTTCTAGTTTTTATTCTGGTAGTTTGCCAGTTGGTCAGATCTCTTCACTGGGCAAGCTTCCGTTCTTCATCTCAGCTAAAGAGATGGACACTGCTGCATAGGGCAGACTTCTCTGATGCAACCTGCATGACTGATTTCTTTTGGGATCTCTGCCGTGACAACTAAGGTACTTTGTGTTGACTAAAATTCTGAACTAGAGTCATAGAACTTACTTGACCTTGGGCTCCAGGCCTTAGCTATGAGGCTAGACCTCAGCTGGCATCTACTTTAGTCCTTAACTGCCTGCCCTAACTGCTCTGCATAGGGTCTAGCACATAGTAGTACATTCTTGGTGAGTATTTGTTAAATGAATTAGGAAATGAATGAAGATTAAATATAATTATTTTTATTTTAGAAATAATATAAAATTATCTATAATTAATCATTACAGAAAGGATATAATATAGAAAAGTGAATTTACCTTATATTCCTGCCTCTTAGAACCACTGTCGACAGTTTGGAGTGTATTCTTCTAACCTTTTACCTATAGGGTTTTTTTTTTAAACAAATTTTGAATTGGTACTAATTCAGTGTCAAAACCACTCAGTTAAAAGGGTAACAACCAAGGAAAAGGGGGTAGGCTACATGAAAATGGGCTGTTGGGACATTGGGATCGTAGATATTGTTCAGGTGCTTCTGAGTCCATACTTTTTGTTTTTGAAGTTTTGGTTCAAGAACCAATTTAAATTAAGGCCAACAGTGTATAAAAAGTGCCTATCTTGTTTTATCCTTATCAGTATTGTCTCATCATTACAATAATACTAATTTGGGTACTTGAAATTTTTCATTTCATTGCTTTACTTTGAATATCTTTAATTGTTAAAGAGTTTAGAACTATTATTTTCATACGCTTATTGGCCACTACTTTTTTTCTTCTCTAAATATGTCTTTTGTCCATCTGTGTCAATTTACCCTTGCTCATTGTGTATTGCTGATGTTAACCCTTTTTCTTTGGACTCTGGCAAACTAAAATTGTGTTTGTTTATATAGGTTCCTCAAGTTTTATATAAGTCAAGTTTACTGATATTTTACTTTGATTATTTTGTTTGTTTGCTTTTAGGTTTAGGAAGTTTTTTTCATCTATGTAACAGATAAATATTCATAATGATTTTCTACTGCTTCTAAATTTTTAAATTTAAGCATAATATACTTCGATATACAAAAAAGTGGATACACCAAAAGCGTGTATTTCATTTGTTTAACATACCTGTCTAACCAGCATCACCTAGATCAGGAAGTAAAACATTGTTAGCATCCCAGAGGCTCCTAACCTCCACCCTTGTTTGTGCTCAGTGTCTTCCTACATAGTAACAATAACCCAATTTCTTTTTTTAAAAAAATATTTATTTATTTATTTATTTATTTGGTTGTGCTGGGTCTTAGTTGCGGTAGGGGGGCTCCTTAGTTATGGCCTGCAGGCTCCTAGTTGCGGCTCACTGGCTTCTTTGTTGCGACACGTGGCCTCCTTAGTTGTGGCATGTGAACTCTTAGTTGCGGCATGCATGTGGGATCTAGTTCCCTGACCAGCGATCGAACCTGGGCCCCTGCATTGGGAGCACGGAGTCTTAACCACTGCGGCACCAGGGAAGTCCCTCCCAATTTCTGACTATAGATTTCTTATTACCTGATTTTCTATTTCATTATTTCATGTAAATGTAATCATATGTTACGTATTCTTTTGTACTTAGCTTCTTTTACTCAAAATTATATTTTGAGATACATCCATATTATTTCATGTAGTAGAAGTTTGTTCATTTTCTTTGCTATATATTATTCCATTGTGTGAAAATATTGCACTTTATTTATCCATTCTACTGTTTATAGACATTTGTGAAATTTCCAGGTTTTAGTTGTTGCAAATAGTGCTGCTATGAACATGTCTTTGGTAAATATATGTAAGCATATCTCTTGGATACATACCTAGAGGTTATGGTCATGGAGTATGCATTTGTTCAGCTTTAAATAGTCAAATTGTTTTCTTAAGTAGTTGTACCAATTTATACTTCCTCCAGCATTATATGAGAATTCTCTTTTTTCCTAACAGTGGGTTTTTTTATTATTTTCATTTCAGAACTTCTGGTTGCTGGGTAGAAATTTCTCACTGTGACTTTATTTTTCATTTGCCAAATGAAAATGAATAGCTAAAGAATCTGAGCACCATTTATGTAGTATATTTGTGTTTTGATATCCTTTTCTGTGAAGTGCCTATTTAAATCTTTGCCCACTTATCTTTTATTGGGTAGTCTGCCATTTTCTTACTGATTTGGGGAATTCTTTATATATTCTAGGTACAAGTCCTTTGTCAAATATATAATTACAAATATTCCATGCTGTGGGTTGATTTTTCACTCTTTAAATGGTGTCTTTTGATGAATGTAAGTTCTTAATTTTAGTATAGTACAATTAATTAATTATTTTTCTACTAAGGTTAGCTTTTTTGTGTCCTGTGTGAGAAATCTACACTCACTCCATGAAATTGTTTGCCTGAATTTTTCTTTGAAAGCTCTCTGATTTTACCTTTCATGTTTATATCTAAATCTACCTAGAATTATTTTTTGATATATGATATGAGGTATGAATTAAGAGAGACGTGTACAGCCCCAAAACTCAGCAAATGTCCTGTTGGGGAAATGAGCCATATGCTTGAGGCCTTTCAAGTTTCTTTTTTTCATTCAAGCCCTTGATTACTGCTCATAGCTTTGCTGGCTTTCTTTTAGGGCTCTTCTCCTTGGACCACGCCTGCCTCAGTCTGTACCCAGAGTCAGAAAATACCCTCAGGGGGAAAAAAGCTTTGCAATCCATTTACCTCATAAGGTTTGCCCCCCTCTTTGGAATTTTAGATCATCAAATCGTTTTTGTAATTTATCCAGCTTATTCTCATTTTTCCAGTGGAAGCATTGGACTGCTTTGACCTACCATATTCTACCTAAGGATAGTTTATCTTATATGATTTTTGTAATTTTACTAAATATATATAAAATATTACATAATATATTTGAATACATTAGCATACATTGTAATATTTATATATCATATATTGTATAGTCATATATAATATAACTATATATTATAAAATATATTTAATATATCTAATTTATCTAATATTAGATAAATATTTAATGTATCAAATATTAAATATATATGTATATATAATTTTAGTATCTTTCTTTGATTTTAGTTTAGGGTGTGATCATGAAGAAGTAACTATTTGCAAAAGGAAACATTTTATCTACTTCATTTCTTGAATTATTTATCATTTTCCTATTTATCTCTTATGATTTCCTTACCATATCTTAGATTCTTATACATCTGAGTATTTCTGGAAAGTTTTGTTGTTATTCTAGTATTTATTTTTTAGCAGATCTTTACTGAGCCCCTCCTGTATTCCAAAGTCTGTGCTGTTTTATTAAATAGACACAATTTCTTCTTTATTGGCTTTGGCAGGCTAGAGAAGGAGAAAGAGATCAATCAAAAAATCATAAATGTCACATGTACCCCAATGTTCACTGCAGCACTATTTACAATAGCCAGGACGTGGAAACAACCTAAATGTCCAATGACAGATGAATGGATAAAGAAGATGTGGTACATATATACAATGGAATATTACTCAGCCATAAAAAAGAATGAAATTGGGTCATTTGTAGAGATGTGGATGGACCTAGAGTCTGTCATACAGAGTGAAGTAAGCCAGAAAGAGGAAAACAAATGTCATATATTAACACATATATGTGGAATCTAGAAAAATGGTACTGATGAATCTATTTGCAGGGCAGGAATAGAGACGTAGACATAGAGAATGGACTTGTGCACACAGGGGAGAAGGGGAGGGTGGGACGAATTGGGAGATTAGGATTGACATATATACACTACCATGCGTAAAATAGATAGCTAGTGGGAACATGCTGTAAAGCACAGGAATCTTAGCTCGGTGCTCTGTGATGACCTAGATGGGTGGGATGGGGGTAGGGTTGGGGGGAGGTCCAAAAGGGAGGGGATATAGATATACATATAGCTGCTTCACTTCACTGTACAGCAGAAACTAACACAACATTGTAAAGCAATTATGCTCCAATAAAAAAATCACAAGTGTGAATGTAAAGTAAGTTCCAAGGTGTGTCTGATGCTGATGGTCCAGGGACTATACTTTGAAAACCACTAGATTAATCAATGCTGTTGGCTGATGTGTTTTCCATCTGAACTAGTGTAGATCTGTTTCCAGTGTTTCATTTCTGGGTTTTTGCTTTTTTCAGTGAGCAATAATCTTCCTAACATTGCTCTAGAATGACCAAAGATGAGCAAATATAGGTATTCCAGTAAGGGAATTGATGCTTATTTCCTCATGTACAGAGGAGGTAATGGCAAGTGTATTTCTTATTATGCCACAGGCAGTTCTATATTTATGTAGACCAGTTACAGAAGGAATCATTATGTGTAAAAAGGCAAACAGCAAAACCTCAGCTGTGCATGTAAGATCCCTTGCTATTTCTCAGAGGTGGTGGTGAGAAAGGTATTCCCCGTTGCCCTATAATAATAGGGCCAACATAGAGAGGAAATTAAGAAGGATAAAAGAGTTTTACATTTTATGTCACCATCATTCCAGACTTCCTCTGGATTATTAAATTTTAATATTTTATTTTGATAAAACCCAGGATATATCCTCCATCCCAGGTTCAAATTATTCCCTCATTTTCCATTTAGATTCATTTCTTCTACTGTATAGTGAGTTCCTTGATGTTATGAATCATGTCAGAACACCTCAGAGTCCTAAGTACACAGATGTGGCAGCCATGGGAATGCATCTCTCAGATCCTCTACTCTTGGGAGCATAGTTGACTGACAGCTAGAATTTTATTCCCCCGGATCCCCTGCCACATTCACCCTGAGACCATACATTCTGTAGACTGCTTGCAGTCAGTGACTGAACATGGCATGGGTACGAGTGCTTGCAACATTCTTGTGTGATTAACGACCCCTCTAATGGCCAAGTTTAAATAGAGGACTCTCTATTGATTTGACCTAAACTCTCTTAGAACCATGTTGTCATCTGAGATTCTTCCTACCCAGTTGTTCTTCATTCCCCCATCCTTTCCCAGGATATAAGCTGTGCTTTGTGGTCTGAAGGTTCTTCCTGCTGCCTCTCCCTTAGTCTTTCACAGTTATTTCCCTCAATAGATCTGTTACCTGTCTAATGGCACCTGCTTCTCAGAAGAGTTGAATTAACACAGGTGGTACTGAGAAGGGGGTGGTACTAAAAATAAGATGAAGTTTTAGAAATGGTTCACTCCCTGCCCTGCAGGCAAAGAGGATGCTATCCTATCCTGGGTGTTATGTGGGATACAGATATTTCCTGGTACAATAGGTGCCAGGAATTGAAGGTGCCAATCCAATTGAAGAATTCACCAATGATGGCCTGGGAAAATGTGCCAGTGGAGGGGATTGCCCTGCAGCCATTTTAAAGATATAGGGAAAACAATGTCTACAAGTACTGTGGAGTTGGCTGGCTATTGCTAAATTATATTGATGTCACTCAGAAGGATAATGAGAATTTGAGGTCTATTAACAAACAGTTAAGGGTGAAGTATGAGAGCCAGAGGGCTCCTGCAGTAGAAGAGTAGATTCAGTGGAGAAGCAGACTCAGTACTTGATTGTTAGAGTGGCACAGGTTCAGAAATGTTTGAATGCCCAGCCAAAGGATGTCTGTTATATTAAGGTCAGAGACGTGGTTGGAAAACCTGAGATCCTGACATATGGGACATGGACATCTGGATGGATGTCTTTGAGAATTTGGCTCTTCAGATCTATTTGAGCCCTCAGAGCTAGAACTTCCTTAGTCCTGGAAGGTATTGCCGAGGCTGCACCCCCACAAGGCAACAGGTGCCCCCTTGAGGAGCCGCCCCCATCTCTTGTCCTGTCAGGCTATAACTAGGTTTGAATCCCAGGTTGCTAGGACTTGATAGGCCTAATTAGGAAGGAAAGCAATTATACACCAAAGGGGCTACAACAATTAATTAGCATTTCTGCCAGGAGCCAGGAGATTGGATTTTGAAGGTGGTTGATTAAAGAGGCCAAAAAGTAAGAGTGGATATGCAAGAATTAATTTACTGGTATGTACATTCTCGGGATATACGATTTATCACCCAGGTAACCATATCATAGGAATGGGGTAAATACTGTGAGGTAGCTCTTGAAAGCCTGGAGAAAGTGATGGCTCATAATCAATGAAATGCCTGGGTACCCCGACACATAGTAAAGGAAGAATACAAAGGTGAATGGAAGTGAGCCTCTTGGCCAAAATATATTATGTGAGACCAGAAGACCCACCAGTGGACTATGTTCTACAAAAGAGGATCTAGGACACACAGTTCTCTAACACCATCAGGTATACACTGGTGAGAGGAACACCAACATCATTAAGATATCCTGGTGGATCTCCTCCGCAGGCCATGAATGATGGTAAGAGAGCCTGTCATAGAGCTGGACTCATTAATATCCTTTGTGATAAATAGGGATTTGAAGTAATAGAGGCCAGGTGGTGGTGGTTTACCACCAGGGACCAGAAGGCCATAATTATCTTAAAGACTGGCAAGGTTTGAGGGCCAACCAAGGGGGCTTGACCTTCAGGCAATTGAGGAGATAGACATTACACATGGTGTTTCTGGGGACTTCCCTGGTGGCTCAGTGGTTAAGAATCCGCCTGCCAATGCAGGGGACACGGGTTTGATCCCTGGCCCGGGAAGATCCCACATGCCATGGAGCAACTAAGCCCGTGCACCACAACTACTGAGCCTGTGCTCTAGGGCGTGCATGCCACAACTACTGAAGCCTGTGCGCCTAGAGCCCGTGCTCTGCAACAAGAGAAACCACTGCAATGAAGAGTAGCCCCCGCTCACTGTAACTAGAGGAAGCCCACGCACAACAACGAACACCCAAGGCAGCCAAAAATAAATAAATTTAAAAAAAAATACCATTGCTGGAAATCTTAAAAAAAAAAAAAAAAAAAAGACATGGTGTTTCTAGTGACAAGCTAGATAGATAGCCAATAAATGTGCAGCTTAACATCCACAACCAGAAAAAGGCAAGAATGGAGGATGGCAGCTCTCTCTCCAAAAGTCACCATCCCTTGCTTAGTTCCTGGACCTGAGTCAATTTTCAGATCTAGAATCCGTTGACTGAAGAAATAGCCAGGTTTCTTGGAGGGAGGATCCTGTAGTACTGTGGCATATACATTCTGTAATGATTTCCCTAGTCCTTCTCTGGAGGACCATAAATGGTCCTCTGGCCATTTATTTGGGTAACTATACACCAAGGAAAGGGAAATAACCAGATGTTTTGAGTATATTAGATACAGGATCAGAGTTTAGATTAATATCCTGAGACTCAAAATGTCATCATGGTGCCTCTGTTAGAGTGGTGACATCTGGGAGCCAGTAATAAATGCAATCATGAATAAGGTCTAGCTCACAGTGGCTCCACTGGATCCATGGAACAAACAGCTAGTCATTTCCCCAATCTTCAAGTGTGTAATTGGGATTGATATACTTGGCAGTTGGAGTAATATTCACATTGGGTCCTTGGCTTGGGAGGTAAGAACTATCGTAGTAGAGAAGACCAAGTGGAAACCTTTCAACTGACCATTCCCCCAGCCAAGATTGTAAATAAAAAATAAAATCACATCCTGGGGGTGGGTAGATGGAATGGATTGGTGGGATTAGTACCACTATCCAAGTTCTAAAGCAGGAATCAAGAAACTTTTTCTATAAACGACCAGGTAGTAAACATGGCTTTGTGAGCCATATTATCTGTCATAGCTATTCAACTCTTCCATCGTACCATGGAAACACCCATAGGCAACGCTTAAATGAATGATTATCACTGTGTTCTAATAAATATTTACTTATAAAATCAGGCAACTGGCTAGATTTGACCAGTGTGTTGTAGTTTAATGATCCTGTTCTAAAGGATGCATTGTGGTGTCACTATCATATGTCCATTTTATTCACCAATCTGATCCTTGAGAAGACCAGATGGATTTCATAAAATGAGTATAGATGGCAACAAACTCAGCCAAATAGTTGCCCATTTGCAGCTGCTAAGTCTAATGTGGTATCATTGCTAGAGAAGGTTAGTGCAGGTACGTAGTATAGTATACAGTCATTGATTTGGCAAATATATTCTTTTCTATTTCAATTAGAGAAGAGAATCAGAAAAAGTTTGCCTTTACATGGAATGGAAAACAATACTCATATTCACTTTCAGTTTTGCCCCAATGCTATGTTTTTTTTTAAACATCTTTATTGGAGTATAATTGCTTTACAATGGTGTGTTAGTTTCTGCTTTATAACAAAGGGAATCAGCTATACATATACATATATCCCCATATCTCCTGCTTCTTGGGTTTCCCTCCCACCCTCCCTATCCCAACCCTCTAGGTGGACACAAATCACCGAACAGATCTCGCTATACTATGCAGCTGCTTCCCACTAGCTATCTATTTTACATTTGGTAGTGTATATATGTCCATGCCACTCTCTCACTTCGTACCAGCTTACCCTTCACCCTCCCCATGTCCTCAAGTCCATTCTCTATGTCTGCTTCTTTATTCCTGTCCTGCCACTAGGTTCTTCAGACCCATTTTTTTTAAATTACATATATATGTGTTAGCATACAGTATTTGTTTTTCTGAGAAAAGTATCATGTCATCTGCAAACAGTGACACCTTTACTTTTCTTTTCCAATTTGGATTTCTTTTATTTCTTTTTCTTCTCTGATTGCTAGGGCTAAAACTTCCAAAACTATGTTGAATAATAGTGGTGAGAGTGGGCAACCTTGTCTTGTTCCTGATCATAGTGGAAATGGCTTCAGTTTTTCCCCATTCAGAAAGATGTTGACTGTGGGTTTGTCATATATGGCCTTTATTATGTTGAGTTAAGTTCCCTCTGTGCCTACTTTCTGGAGGGTTTTTATCATAAATGGGTGTTGAATTTCGTCGAAAGCCTTTTCTGCATCTATTGAGATGATCATATGTTTTTTTCTCCTTCAATTTGTTAATATGGTTTATCACATTGATTGATTTGCGTATATTGAAGAATCCTTGAATTCCTGGGATAAAACCCATTTGATCATGGTGTATAATCCTTTTAATGTGCTGTTGGATTCTCTTTGCTAGTATTTTGTTGAGGATTTTTCTTTCTTTTTTAAAAATTTAATTTTATTTTTTTTTTATACAACAGGTTCTTATTAGCTATCCATTTTATACATATTACTGTATATATGTCAATCCCAATCTCCCAATTCATCACACCGCCACACCCATCACCCCCTCACCACTTTCCCCCCTTGGTGTCCCTACGTGTTTTGTCTACATCTGTGTCTCAATTTCTGCCCTGCAAACCGGTTCATCTGTACCATTTTACTAGGTTCCACATATATGCGTTAATATACAATATTTGTTTTTCTCTTTCTGACATACTTCACTCTGTACGACAATCTCTAGATCCCTCCACGTCTCTACAAATGACCCAATTTCGTTCCTTTTTATGGCTGAGTAATATTCCACTGTATATATGTACCACATCTTTTTTATCCATTCGTCTGTCGATGGGCATTTAGGTTCCTTGCATGACCTGGCTATTGTAAATAGTGCTGCAATGAACACTGGGGTGCATGTGTCTTTTTGAATTATGGTTTCTCTGGGTATATGCCCGGTAGTGGGATTGCTGGGTAACCTCCATACTGTTCTCCATAGTGGCCATATCAATTTATATTCCCACCAACAGTGCAGGAGGGTTCCCGTTCCTCCACACCCTCTCCAGCATTTGTTGTTTATAGATTTCCTGGTGATGACCCTTCTAACTGGTGTGAGGTGATACCTCATTGTAGTTTTGATTTGCATTTCTCTAATAATTAGTGATGTTGAGCAGCTCTTCATGTGCTTCTTGGCCATCTGTATGTCTCCTTTGGAGAAATGTCTATTTAGGTGTTCTGCCCATTTTTGGATTGGGGTGTTTGTTTCTTTAATATTGAGCTGCATGAACTGTTTATATATTTTGGAGATTAATCCTTTGTCCATTGATTCATTTGCAAATATTTTCTCCCATTCTGAGGGTTGTGTTTTCGTCTTGTTTGTAGATTCCTTTGCTTGGCAAAAGGTTTTAAGTTTCATTAGGTCCCATTTGTTTATTTTCGTTTTTATTTCCACTTCTCTAAGAGGTGGAACAAAAAAAATCTTGCTGTGATTTATGTCAAAGAGTGTTTTCCTATGTTTTCCTCTAAGAGTTCTATAGTGTCTGGTCTTCCATTTAAGTCTTTAATCCATTTTGAGTTTATTTTTGTGTGTGGTGTTACGGAGTGTTCTAATTTCACTCTTTTACATGTAGCTGTCCAGTTTTCCCAGCACCACTTACTGAAGAGGCTGTCTTTTATCCACTGTATATGCTTGCCTCCTTTATCAAATATAAGGTGACCATATGTGCATGGGTTTATCTCTGGATTTTCTATCCTGTTCCATTGATCTATATTTCTGTTTTTGTGCCAGTACCATACTGTCTTGATTACTGTAGCTTAGTAGTATAGTCTGAAGTCAGGGAGCCTGATTCCTCCACCTCCATTTTTCTTTCTCAAGATTGCTTTGGCTATTCAGGGTCTTTTGCGTTTCCATACAAATTGTGAAATTTTTTGTTCTAGTTCTATGAAAAATGCCATTGGTCGTTTGATAGGGATTACACTGAATCTGTAGATTGCTTTGGGTAATATAGTCATTTTCACAATGTTGATTCTTCCAATCCAAGAACATGGTATATCTCTCCATCTTTTAGTATCATCTTTAATTTCTTTCATCAGTGTCTTATAGTTTTCTGCATACAGGTCTTTTGTCTCCTTAGGTAGGTTTATTCCTAGGTATTTTATTCTTTTTGTTGCAATGGTAAATGGGAATGTTTCCTTAATTTCTCTTTCAGATTTTTCATCATTAGTGTATAGGAATGCAAGAGATTTCTGGGCATTAATTTTGTATCCTGCTACTTTACCAAATTCACTGATTAGCTCTAGTAGTTTTCTGTTGGCATCTATAGGATTCTCTATGTATAGTATCATGTCATCTGCAAACAGTGACAGTTTTACTTCTTCTTTTCCAATTTGGATTCCTTTTATTTCAGTTTCAATTTCAGTGCTTGTGATTGGTCTGTTTCTATTTTCTATTTCTTCCTAGTTCAGTCTCTGGAGGTTGTGCTTTTCTAAGAATTTGTCCATTTCTTCCAGGTGATC
Source organism: Balaenoptera acutorostrata (assembly GCF_949987535.1). Lineage (NCBI taxonomy): Eukaryota > Metazoa > Chordata > Mammalia > Artiodactyla > Balaenopteridae > Balaenoptera > Balaenoptera acutorostrata. Next base: position 41,582,166 of record NC_080064.1, on the reverse strand, counting down.
CATTTTATTGGCATATAGTTGCTTGTAGTAATCTCTCATGATCCTCTGTATTTCTGCAGTGTCAGTTATTACTTCTCCGTTTTCATTTCTAATTCTGTTGATTGGAGTCTTCTCCCTTATTTTCTTGATGAGTCTGGCTAATGGTTTATCAATTTTGTTTATCTTTTCAAAGAACCAGCTTTTAGTTTTACTGATCTTTGCTATTGTTTCCTTCATTTCTTCTTCATTTATTTCTGATCTGATCTTTATGATTTCTTTCCTTTGCTAACTTTGGGGGTTTTTTTGTTCATCTTTCTCTAATTGCTTTAGGTATAGGGTTAGGTTGTTCGTTTGAGATGTTTCTTGTTTCTTGAGGTAGGATTTATTGCTATAAACTTCCCTCTTAGAACTGCTTTTCCTGCATCCCATAGGTTTTGATTCATCATGTTTTCATTGTCATTTGTTTCTAGATATTTTTTGATTTCCTCTTTGCTTTCTTCAGTGATCTCTTGGTTATTTAGTTTTGTATTATTTAGCCTCCATATATTTGTATTTTTTACAGAATTTTTCCCGTTATCAATATCAAGTCTCATAGGGTAGTGGTTGGAAAAGATACTTGATACAATTTCAATTTTCTTAAATTTCCCAAGTCTTAATTTGTGACCCAAGATTTGATCTATCCTGGAGAATGTTCCATGAACACTTGAGAAGAAAGTGCTATCTGCTGTTTTTGGATGGAATGTCCTATAAATATCAATTAAGTCCATCTTGTTTAATGTATCATTTAAAGCTTGTGTTTCCTTATTTATTTTCATTTTGGATGATCTGTCCATTGATGAAAGTGGGATGTTAAATTCCCCTCCTATGATTTTGTTACTTTCAATTTCCCCTTTTATGACTGTTTACATTTGCCTTATGTATTCAGGTGCTCCTTGTTTGGTGCATAAATATTTTCAATTGTTATTTCTTCTTCTTGGATTGATCCCTTGATCATTATATAGTGTCCTTCTTTGTCTCTTGTAATAGAATTTATTTTAAAGTCTATTTTGTCTGATATGAGAATTGCTTCTCCAGTTTTCTTTTGATATCCATTTGCATGGAATATCTTTTTGCATTCCCTCACTTTCAGTCTGTATGTGTCCCTAAGTCTGAAGTGGGTCTCTTGTAGACAGCATATATACGGGTCTTGTTTTTGGATCCATTCAGCCAGTCTATGTCTTTCGGTTGGAGCATTTAATCCATTTACATTTAAGGTTGTTATCAATATGTATGTTTCTATTACCATTTTCTTAATTGTTTTGGGTTTGTTATTGTAGGTCTTTTCCTTCTCTCTGTTTCCTGCCTAGAGAAGTTCCTTTAGCATTTGTTGTAGAGCTGGTTTAGTGGTGCTGAATTATCTTAGCTTTTACTTGTCTGTAAAGGTTTTAATTTCTCCGTCGAATCTGAATGAGATCCTTTCTTGGTAGAGTAATCTTGGTTGTAGGTTTTTTCCTTTCCTCACTTTAAATATGTCCTGCCACTCCCTTCTGACTTGCAGAGTTTCTGCTGAAAGATCAGCTGTTAACCTTATGGGGATTCCCTTCTGTGTTAATTGTTTCTTTTCCCCTGCTGCTTTTAATATTTTTCTTTGTATTTAATTTTTGATAGTTTGATTAATATGTGTCTTGGAGTGTTTCTCCTTGGATTTATCCTGTATGGGACTCTCTGCTCTTCTCAGACTTGATTGACTATTTCCTTACCCATATTAGGGAAGTTTTCAACTATAATCTCTTCAAATATTTTCTCAGTCCCTTTTTCTTTCTCTTCTTCGGGGACCCCTGTAATTCAAGTGTTGGTGCGTTTAATGTTGTCCCAGAGGTCTCTTGGACTGTCCTCAATTCTATTCATTCAGTTTTCTTTATTCTGCTCTGCGGTAGTTATTTCCACTATTTTATCTTCCAGGTCACTTATCTGTTCTTCTTCCTCAGTTATTCTGCTCTTGATTCCTTTTAGAGAATTTTTAATTTCATTTATTGTGTTGTTCATCATTGTTTGTTTGCTCTTTAGTTCTTCTGGGTCCTTGTTAAACGTTTCTTTTATTTTCTCCATTCTGTTTCCACGTTTTTGGATCATCTTTACTATCATTACTCTGAATTCTTTTTTCAGGTGGACTGCCTGTTTCCTCTTTATTTGTTTGGTCTGGTGGGTTTTTACCTTGTTCCTTCATCTGCTGTGTATTTCTCTGTCTTCTCATTTTGCTTAACCTACTGTGTTTGGTGTCTCCTTTTTTCAGGCTGCAGGTTCGTAGTTTCCATTGTTTCTGGTATATGCTCCCAGTGAGTAAGGTTGGTTCAGTGGGTTGTGTAGGCTTCCTTGTGGAGGGGACTGGTGCCTGTGTTCTGGTGGATGAAGCTGGATCTTGTCTTTCTGGTGGGCATAACCCCATCCAGTGGTATGTTTTTGACTGTGTGTGAACTTATTACGATTCTAGGCAGCCTCTCTGCTAATGTGTGGGGTTGTGTTCCTGTCTTGGTATTTGTTTGGCTTAGGGTGTCCAGCACTGTAGCTTGCTGCTCGTTGAGTGGAGCTGGGTCTTAGCATTGAGATGGAGATATCTGGGAGAGCTTTCACCATTTGATATTACATGGAGCTGGGAGGTCTCTGGTGGACCAATGTCCTGGACTTGGCTCTCCCACCTCATAGGCACAGGCCTGACACCCTGCCAGAGCACCAAGACCCTGTCAGTCCACGGCTCAGAAGAAAAGGGAGAAAAGAAAGAAAGAAAGAAAAGAAAAAACTAAAATAAAGTTATTAAAATTTAAAAATATATTAAAAATAAAAAAGTAATGAAAAAAAGAAAGAGAGCAACCAAACCAAAAAACAAATCCTCCAATGATAACAAATGTAAAAACCATACTGAAACAAACGAACATAAAAAACCAGACAGTAATAACCCTAGGACAAATGGCAAAAGCAAAGCTATGCAGACAAAATCACACAAAGAAGCATACACATACCTACTCACAAAAAGAGAAAATGGAAAAACATATATATATATATGTGTGTGTGTATATATATATATATATATATATATATATATATGTATAGAAGAGAGCAACCAAATCAATAAACAAATCTATCAGTGATAATAAGCCCTAAATACTATACTAAGATAAGCATAAAACGAGAAACAAATTAGATGCAGAAAGCAAACCCTAAGTCTACAGTTGCTCTCAAAGTTCACTGCCTCAATTTTGGGATGATTCGTTGTCTATTCAGGTATTCCACAGATGTATGTGCATCAAGTTGATTGTGGAGGTTTAATCCGCTCCTGAGGCTGCTGGGAGAAATTTCCCTTTCTCTTCTTTGTTTGCACAGCTCCTGTGGTTCAGCTTTGGTTTTGGCCCTGCCTCTGCGTGTAGGTCACCTGAGGGTGTCTGTTCCCAACCCAGACAGGACAGGGTTAAAGGTGCGGCTGATTAGGGGGCTCTGGCTCACTCAGGCGTGGGGTGGGAGGGGTACAGAATACAGGGTGAGCCTGCAGTGGCAGAGGCCGGAGTGACGTTGCAACAGCCTGGGGTGTGCCGGGTGTTCTTCCAGGGAAGTTGTCCCTGGATCGCGGGACCCTGGAAGTGGCGTGCTGCACAGGCTCCTGGGAGGGGAGGTGTGTATAGTGACCTGTGCTTGCACACAGGCTTCTTGGTGGCTGTGGCAGCAGCCTTAGCTTTTCATGTCCTTTTCTGGTATCCGTGCTGATAGCCGGTGCTCACCCCTCTCTCTGGAGCTCGTTTAGGCAGTGCTCTGAATCCCCTCTCCTCGTGCATCCTGAAACAATGGTCTCTTGCCTCTTAGGCAGGTCCAGACTTTTACCTGGACTCCCTCCCTGCTAGCTGTGGCGCACTAGCCCCCTTCAGACTGTGTTCACGCAACCAACCCTAGTCCTCTCCCTGGGATCTGACCTCCAAACCTGAGCCTCAGCTCCTAGCCCCCACCTGCCCTGGTGGGTGAGCAGACAAGCCTCTCAGGCTGGTGAGTGCTGGTCGGCACTGATCCTCTGTGCAGTAATCTCTCTGCTTTGCCCTCTGCACCCCTGTTGCTGTGCTCTCCTCCGTGGTTCCAAAGTTTCCACCCTGCTCACCCTCGTCTCTGCCAGTGAAGGGGCTTCCTAGTGTCTGGAAACTTTTCCTCCTTCACAGCTCCCTCCCCGAGGTGCAGGTCCCATCCCTATTCTTTTACCTCTGTTTTTCCTTTTTTCTTTTACCCGACCCAGGTACGTGGGGAGTTTCTTGCCTTTTGGGAAGTCTGAGGTCTTCTGCCACCATTCAGTAGGTGTTCTGTAGGAGTTTTTCCACATGTAGATGTATTTCTGATGTATTTGTGGGGAGGAAGGTGATCTCCACATCTTATTCCTCTGCCATCTTGATGGCGCCTCCCCAGTGCTATGTTAACTTTCCCATCCTCTGTCATAATATAGTCCAAAGAGACCTGAACAACCTGAAACAGAATGTAACACTGATGTTACATCAATGACATCATGCTGATTGGACAGGATGAGCAAGAGTTGAACCAACTCTTGCTCACCATGGAGGCTTTGATAAGACACATGTACACCAGAGGGTGGGAGGTAAACATTGTGAAGATCCATAGACCTTCCACTTCAGGGTAGTTTTTAGATGTCCAGTGGTTAAGGGCATGCCATGATGTTCCATCCCAGACAAATAGATGCATTTTACTCTCTACCTCAAAAAAAGAAGCACAGTACCTAGTGGGCCTCTTTGGGTTCTGGAGGCAACATTTTCCATACCGAGAAAAACTGCTCTGGTAGTTATACTTGTTTGTACATAAGTTTGCTAGCTTTTAGTGGAATTTACAGCAATTCCAGCCTGTGGTGCAAGTGCTGCTGCCTCTTGAGTCATATATTAGGCAGACTCTTTGTTGTTGGAGGTGTCATTACTGGAAAAAGATTTAATATGGAGACGTAATATGCTGAGTCCCAGTGCGAGAAACATTACCTAGGCCACAGGGATTCTAGATCAAGGCCTTACCATCCACAGTAGAGAATTATGTGCCTTTTGAGAAATAGCTCCTGGCATGTTACTTGTCCCTGAAAGAGATGAAATGCTTTACAATGAGGCACCAAGTGACCAAGCATCTGGAAATCTCAATTATAAGCTGGGCTCTGTTGGACCTACCAAGTTATAAATTTGGACAGGCCTGTCATAAGATGGAAATGGTGCATCTGGGATTGAGTTTGAGCAGGACCAGAAGTCACAAGTAAACTATGTAATAAGGTAGCCCAAACTTTATTTACCCAACCACAGTTGTACCAGATCCCCTTCCCTACCTCTCTATGGCCTTATGGCCTGATCCTGTATGACCAGCTGAGAGAGTAAGGGAAGGCCTGTGCTGAGTTTATAGATAAGTCCCTTTAGTATGTAGTTGAAAGCCAAAAATATATGGCACCTGCATTATAGCCATATACAAGGTAACCCATAAAAGGTAGACAGGGAAAAATCATCCCAAATGGATGGTACTGCAAACAATGTACCTGGCCATTGACTTTATATGGAAGAAGCTGTGTCCTGAAGTGAGAGTACATATAGATTCCTGGGAAGTGACCAGTGTTCTGGCCAGTTTATCAGGAGACTGGGAGGAAAAAGAATCAAAGATTGGAAGCAAGGATGTGTTCTGTAGAGGCATGTGGTTGGACAAATGGGAATGGGCACACTCAGAATGTCTCAGTGAGCTGCATTGATGTATACTTTTTGAGGATACCTTTATTTACAAGTATTCCAGACATCACCAGGCTTCAGGCATGACCATGAGTGAGACCAGCAAATAACAGTTTTTTTGCCTTGCAGCCCTGATCCCAATGCCTGCTGTTTCCAATGCTGGCAATTTCTGATTGTGGCCCATGAGCAATAGCAGATGTTGTTGAACAACACCAGGCTTCATCAGAGGATATGGGGTTATAGAATATCCGGGTGATGAATTTGTATTACAAATCTATTTTAAAAAAGAGTTTTGAATCCATATTAATGCCTCCAGGAAGCATCTTCCATGGGACAGGCACTAATTATAATTAACCCAGTAGACAAAATGACTCAGCCGATTGACATCAGCCAGCCTTTGTTGTCAGATGTGCTGGAACTATCATGGTCACATGAATGGAGTGGCCATAGGGGGCTCTATATTGTCTCAACAGCATGGACTCCCACTTACCAAAGCTGACCTAGCTACTGCTGCCTCTGAATGTCCAACCTATGAGAAACAGAGACTGATGCTGAGTCCCCAGTATGTCACTATTTCTGGAGGAGACCAACTAGCCATTTAGGGACAATTCAGTCACATTGGGTGCCTTCTAAGCAGGAAGAGCCAGCAATTCATCCTCTAAATACCTACTCTGGATCTGAGTTTGCCTTTCTTGTCCACAATGCCATTATGCAGTGTCTTATAGAATGCCTGATTCACAGACACAGAATCACACAAAACATAGCATTCAAAGAGGGTACCCACATCACAGCAAAGGTGGTGTGGGAGTGGACCCATCATCATTGGATCCACTGATTGTGTATTATACCATTCCACCCAAAAACAGCTGGCATCAGAAACACTGGAACAGCCTTCTAAAGGCACAGCTAAAAAAACAGCTTGGTGGCAATACTATGAAAGGATGAGGTAACATTTTTTAGGTAAATATGCATTAATTAAGAGAACTCTTATTTGTACCTTTTAATAAACACCTCATGGTGCTGTGTTCCCAATGGAAAGAATATATAGGTGCAGGAAGCAAGGGGTAGAAGTAGGAGTGGTATCATTTACCTTTACTCTCTCAGGTCTTTAGTAAAGGTTCATGAACAAATACTTAATACTGACATTATAGAACACATATGGTAATACTTTCTGCTAATACGAATCCATGAAAAAGCTGAAATATCTTTCCCAAAATTTTAGGGTCATTTTTCATTTAGGAATGTGATAGATCATATCATTGTTGCCTTTTCAACCTGGTGTTTTGGAAAGAGCTCAACTTTATTCTGAGATAGGCATATATTAGTACTGGCTCTAATATTTATTTCCTATGATCTAACAGCATGACCTTGGGGCTGACACAGCATGCATGATTTTGGCTTCAGCTGCAAAATGCAAATCATGTTTATTATATGGGATTGCAATGTGGATTAAACGAGATAATGCTCATATTGTGTCTCATTGGTGTCTATAACAGCAAGTGTTTGGTAAATGGCAGTCCTATCCTGTAGTTGTACTATGTCACAGTCAGCTGGTTGGTATTTTCTATTATCCTCTGGATGTCACTTTGAGAAGAATGTTTGAATTCCCTAACTTTGCAAATTCCTGTTTCCTCCTGACATTCTTATCCTTGCTGTTCATTGTCTGATTCTGTTTCACATAAATACCTCTACATGGTCCTTAGATTCCCCTGCAGTGATAATGGAAATGTATATTGCCCCAGCCAAGCAGGAACTTCAAATAGCAGGGCATTATGGGGCCTCTAAGAATAACTCCTTCCAGGATTCTACTAGTCTTATAGTAGTCTTCAGGCAATGAAACAGAAGACATAGATTCTCTTTCTTTTGAAAGCTCAGCTCTCCGGAGCCATGTTTGTAATGAACTATTAGCTTCCTAAATCTTTGGATAGATGATTTGTGCTCCTTGGGGTTCCAGTAATAGAGATCTAATGCCTGAACATGTTCAGAAAATTTCAGCAAGTTCCTGTGGGAGCTTCCCCAGGCTTCCTGAAGTGTGCTTCTTCAATAAGCCAAAAGAAGATGAACATCTGCCAAAAGTTGCTTTACCTTCAGAACTAGATAAGATGAGCTATTCCTTCAGTCTAAATAGTAAAGGAAAGAGGAACAGAGACATGAAGACACCTTTTGTAGAATTCCTCTCTTTTCTGAAGTTCTGGGTTCAATAGGAAGTGAGAGAAGTGGGGAGATAGAAAAAAACCTACTAAGTGCTGACTCTGTGCCAATCACTCTGCTAGGTGTTTTATACTCGTTACATGTATTATCTAATTTAGCTTCCACGTCTGCCTTGATAGGTGGTATTATTCCATTTTACCAATAAAAAAACAGAAGTTACACAGCTAGTACATCCAGAGCCAGAGTTAGTATCCAAGTCTTTCTGACTCCGTTACCCCACAGAAGTTTATCATTTGTTTAAGCTGAAATGGACATAAAGGGGAACTAGGGAAGAATACAAGATACTTTAAAATAAAATGTTGGATGGTGAAAGCATAGTAATTTAGGGAAAGGAGATAAACAGTTGATGAAGAGAAAAGAGCCTGAAATTGGTGTCAGATGTTACGAATACTGACCATAATGGGCTGAACCTTACAGGGAAAATGTACCTAAGAAAATTTATCAGGCCCTCCTTTTCTGTGAGCACAAGAGACTATGTTCATAGCACCAAGGTTATTGTGGGTCTCCTTCTATGGAATATAAATTAACAGGGAAGAATCTCATCTCTGCTACAGCATGATTGAAGGCAAGTGTATTAGTTAAGATTAGGCTTGCCTACATATAACAGAAAAACAAAAGAATAGTTGTTTGGCAATATAAGGATTTCTTTTTCTCTTAAAAAAAAAGTCTGGAGGTATACAATTCCGGCCTGCAATGGTCACTTCATGAAATCATCATCAGAAATCCAGGCTCCTTCTGTTTTTCTGCTTTACCATCCATAGCTCTTGGCTTCTGTCTTCAAAGGTGGCTACAGCAGCTCCAGCTATTCTTTTCTAATTTTAGGCAACAGGAAGGAGATAGAAAAGAAAATGGCATACCTTCGAACTGAGTTAGTTGTACTGAAAGAGATTTTACCTAAAAATTTGACCCAGTGACTTCCTCTTACATTTGTTTGGCTACTGCTGTCTGGAAAGTTGTTTTAGAAATTAACTTGGTACAGTGCTACCCCCAACAAAATATGGGCTCTGTTACTCAGGAAGAAAAGATATTGGATAGGCAACTAGTAATCTCTGTTGCAGCATGGGACCCATTAGTTTGAGATCCATGTCAGCTCTAACTTTTATTTGAGGACTAAGAAATAATGTGAGGTAACCCTTTAAGGCATTTATTATGTGCCAGGCTCTGTGCTAAATTCGTTAAAGGGTTTTAATTTAATACAATAAACTTATAAAGGGGGATTACTTTATTTTGCAGAAGGAATATTTGGCATATATTTACTGAATGTTAAAAATGATGGTGATGATGATGATGAAGATGATAATGACAATGATGATGAAAGTGATAATTAAAAATTGTTCACATTTATTGAGTACTTATGATATTCTTGTTACTGTGCTAAAGACTTTTAATTCTACACACACGCACACACGCACACGCAGACACACACGCTAGTACTCACCAGAACCCTAGCAGGTGGAAGTTTTATTATTCTGCTTCTATGGACGAAGAAAATGAGCCTCAGACCATGTAAATAACTTGCCCAAAAGTCTACAGCTAGTCAGTGGCAGAGCCAAGACTATCATTTAAACCTTAATGGAAAAGCCCTTGCTTCTAACTACTGTGCTGTATTTTAGGCCCTGCATAAGCCCCAGGGGTACAGATTTACAAAGTGATAGTCCTTGTCCTTGAGGAGTCACATTCCAGTCAATTGATGGTTATATATCATATAAATAACTGCACTATCATTTCACAAGCACTATATTTGACGTTTTTCAGATTGTAATGGGACCACAGAATTTAACTGAAGTGTTCAAGGGAAATGGATCTATGACCTTGGTCCTTGGACCAAATTTAGTAGCAGAGCCACTCAGGTAAAAGGATCTTATAAATGTGAGGTCGGAGTACTATTAGCATTCAAAATTTAATCAGCCTGCTATTCTTCAGTAAGCAAACCAGTAAAAGCGTAGCTCAGTTACAGGGGTAAAATACTGAAGAAAAGGCTTCTGAGACACTGAGGACACAGATATTACTAGTGACTTGTTTAGACTCTACTTTCTGAAGCTGAGTTTGGTTTTAGAATCAAGGGATCTAGATGTTTGTAAAAGTTCCCTTATAATGGAAGTGTTTACATTTTTAATGTTAGCTCTTCCAAAATGGTAATGCAAACTATGAGTGTGAAAAGGGAAGAGACTTAGTAAGGAAGCAAGAATTTGGGTGTTTTTCACTTCAGGCAGGACTGAGCCCTTGTGGAGCTATCGCTAACAGCTGCATGATTCCTTAGGAAACCAAGGGGCCAAGGAAGAGATAAGAAAGATATGTTGTATCTGCTACTCTTGCCATTATTGTCTCTGTGCTTAGGCTACTTTTCTGTATCCTGCACTAATTATATTAGTAACGTAATCTGATTTTAGAGAGTGTGGTCATTTCTTGCCTACCTGTAACCTACTTGTGATGCTGCAGGGGAGTTGGTGGGAAGGAGAAGGAATCTGAAAAAAATCACAGTTATGTCCAGCTAACATTGTAATTACCAAAAGAGTTTGTTGAATGCTATAACTCTGATACAGAAAACACTTATTCAAGTAATTCCAAAAGAAAAATTAGTTGATTTGGGAGAAGTGAACTAATATTTGATGAGAGCCTATTATTCACCAGACACTTGACTAGGTGATTTTCGTTCCTTACTTCGTTTAATCCTTGCACTGTATGGTAAGTCATTATAGTTTTCCCCATGTGTAAGTGTGGAAATGGAACCTGAGAAAACCTGTGTTTTTTCCAAGGTCACTTAGTAATAGAATTTGAACCTAGGTCTGTGAAACTCCACTGCTTGTAATGTGTACCTTTTGACATCTCTCTTAATTTTCTTATTTTCCATTATTTTTTCCACTGTCTCTGTCACTAAAATATAAAGTGATTGAAGGCACAGACTAAATCTCATTAATTTTTCAAATATTTGCTGAGTGTCCACCATGTGATAGGCACTATGATAAGGGCATCATTGGACTAGGCCTTGAAGTCAATATATGGTTCATACATGTAGATATGGAAGTATGATGGTAGGACGTTTTAGGTAATATGAGTTGTTAAAAGAATATAAACTTTAGAGTCACACAAGCCTGAATTTTGCCTCATGGAGTTTGCTTTCTAGTGGGAAGAGAAAACAGTGTATAAGTAAATAAGTAAAACATGTCGATGGTAAAAAACACTATGGAGAAAAAAATCAGAGATGAGTATCAGGGAGTACAGTGATGGAGGGTTACACTTTTTAAGCAGTGTATTAACAGAAGATAATCACTGTGAAGGTGGAATTTGAACAAAAATCTGAAGGAGATGAACCAGTCACATGGATATCTAGAGAAAGAGCATATGAATCAAAGGCAGAAGTGCAAAAACCTTGAGTGAGAGCATGACTGACATCTTTTAGGAAAGCAAGGAGGTCTGTTTATGACTGAAGGGAAGATTAATGGGAAATGAGGTCAGAGAGGTAATGAGTCAAGATCATGCTGGGTCTTACAGGCCAATATAAGGACTTATAATGGGTGAGATGGGAAAAACTATTGAAGGGACATGAACACAAGAGCAGTACAATCTGATTTGCATGAATTGGCCTCTGTGTAGAGAATGGACTTTAGGGGAGGACATGATGAAGCAGAAAAACCAGTTAGGAAGCAATTAAAATAATCTTGATGAGAGATTATGGTGGTTTGGACCAGGGTACTAGCAGTAGAGGTGATGAGCACAGTCAGATTCTGGGAATATTTGGAACTATAACCAATAGGTTTGCTGATAGACCGGATTTGGGATGTGAGAGAATGAGGAGTCGAGGATAACTTCAAAGTTTTTGATCTGAACATCTGGTAGAATGAAATTGGTATCATTAAGATAGGAAATACTCTGGAAAGAACAAGTTGGAGAGGAAAGATCATGTTTAGTTTGATCATGAACATGTTTAATTTAGAAGGGAAGGCGTTTAAGGACTGAACCCTGGAAAGAAGATATTTAGATATTAAGGAGGTGAAGGGAATCCTAAAAAACGTTTTTGAGAAGCAGCAGCCAGAGGGAAACCAAAACAGTATAATATGGTCAAACCAAATGAACAAAATGTTTTAAGGAGGACAGAGTGATCTACTGCGCCAAATGCTACTATTAAGTAAATTGAGAAATGAGTATTGATTATAGTATTTAGCAATGTAGAAGATATGGAAGATATTGACAAAAACAGTTTCAATGGAATGATGGGGTCAAAACCTGACTTAAGTTCAAGAGAACTGGTATGAGGATTAAATAATAGAATGAATTTGAAGTGTATGCCTGGTACATAGTACCAGTATATATATAGAACAGGATCAAAGACAGTGAAATAGGATATCAGGGGATATATAAAGAACTATTAAGGGCTTAATTTTTGAAAGATAATAGGGTATTTAAATGATGGGGAGTAGACTGAAGCCAATTCATTGAGTGTCCAACTAAATAGTGGGGAGTTTTCTTTTCTTTTCTACTTAAGTAAGACCCATTGAAGATTTGAGATCAGGAAAATGCCATGATAAAAATTGCTGTATTTTCTCATATATTCCCTAGTGCTTTGCACATAGGCAGAACTAAAAAGGATTTATTAACTAAAATAATTTTGGTCTAAATAATTTAAATAATTTACAAAAGGATACTAGATTGTCCCAGAGAGAAACCAAATGATCTAAGTGCCCTTTCCTTATAAATTGGGCTGTTACTCTGTATTCATTCTGTTACGCCTGACTATGTTTTATCTATTTCTTTCTCAGTGTATTTTCTTTGGTGCTTTATAAAATTCAACATAAATCTCTGTACTAGAATATTATTTGGCAGATTTCTCTAACATCAGGCCATAACTACAAACTGTCAGGGCATATCTGGCAGCTGTCTCATCTTGTCACATCTCTATATAATCCTTTAAAATCAGATACTGTACCATCCAATAATTCAGAGCATTTTATGGGGTTTATAAATTGAGACCATCTCTAACCTTTTGGAATATTTTGATCTATGGACTTAAGAGATTGATTCCAGAGCTCTTTTATGCCTATTTTGTCCCTTGTGTATTTGTTTGTCTTGAAGTATAGTTTCTCTTCTAGCTGGGTTTTCTGTCCCAGCATATAGACAAGTTCCATAACCTTATCATCAGCTGTCAGGAGACTTATACTGCCTCCTTTGCCTTCTTCTTTGAAAGGGAGAAATGCAGCTAAACTTCTTTGTAGATTTATTGTGAGAGTAAGATTTTTAGGGGGAGCAGTATTATGTAGTAAAAAGAGCAATGGATTAGGAGGCATGAGACCCTGACTCTAACCTCAGCTATACCAATATGCTATGGATGTATTGGGTGGCTTCACCCAAGGCACTTAACTCTTCTAGATATCAGATTTCTTGTATAAAAAAAGGGAGTAATATTAAATAGTGTAATTCATTCATTTATTCAATAAGTATTCTCTGAGTGCTTTCTATAACAGGGCCTATTAGGAATGCTAATATGAGTAAGGTGTACTTTCTGCCCTTAAGGCACTTGTATGATAGAGGTGAAGACAGGGAAAAGAAACCCACAGATGAGTGACAAAAGAGGAATACAAAAATGGGACTATAGTGTGGCAGTGCAGGTGAAGGGCAACTAGTGGACTGGGGTGATCAGAAAATACTTGCAAAAAGAAATAACTAAACTTAAACTGAATCTTTAAAAATGATTTAGACTGGAACTCTTATATACTATTGGTGGGAATGTAAATTGGTACAAAAAACCTGTAGAAAACAGTATAAAAGTACTACTAGAATATATATATCTAATCTATCTATCTTTTGCTGTAGTAGATAATGCCAGTTTTTCAGTCCCAGAAATATGTACATTCTCCCAAAAGACACTTAAAAATATTCCTAGTGGCACTATTTGTAATAATCAAACCCAGGAATTGTTCAAATGGTTATAAATAGTAGAATTGATAAATTTGGTTATAGTCATATCTATATCTTGGAATATCACATAGCCTTGAGAATGAGTGAACTATTACTATATGCAACAACATGGGAGAATCTCACAAAAATAATGTTGAGAGAAAGGAGCCAGACACAAAAGAGTATACACCATATGATTCCATTCATGTAAATTAAAAACAGACAAACTAACCTGCATTAAAAGTCAGGATAGTAATTTCCCTTGGCCGATTGGTAGTACCTGGAAATGGGTTTCTGGAGTATTGGTATTGTTCTGTTTCTTGATATGAAGGCTGTACATATGTATGGCTCTGCTGATTTCTAAGAATTTTTTTAAAGGTATGCGTTTTTAATTTGTATACTTCTTTGTATGTATGATATACTTTAAAGCTTACTTACCAAAATGACTGGGGGTTAGTCAAGATCATAGCAAAGAGAGGTATTCTAATATAAAAAGAGCATGAACAAAAGGAAGAAGGCTTAAAGAACATAGTAATGTTTTCCATTTTTCACATGCTGTGATTCTAATATTCATTTTTCACTCTTTTAATAAAAACTGTTGATGCCTACTATGTGATATGATTACTAGTAAACATTGTTGAAACAATAATAGAAATAAACTTAAGTTATTTTCTTATACAATTAAGTGTTTTACTTATGGGAACAAGAACAAACAATAACAACAGCAACAACAAGAATGACAACTTTTGCTTTACTATGAGCGTCCTGCAGGGGCTATGGTTTTTATATCTTTACCTCTCCATTCCCCAGCACAGAGCCTTTCAAATAGGCATACGCTAAATGTTGAATGAATGGGTTAGATCACAATCTACAACACACCCATACACACACACACACAGAATATAGAGACACGTATAGATTTGCATGATTTCCAGAGGAGTTCAGAAGATTGAAGTGAGTTTGCCAAACCATAAAATCTTATTTTGCACAGCACTTTGATTCTATAAGGCCTTTCAGAAACTTCACAGAAACATTATGATTTTTCTGACATCTTTCTCCATGCAGTAGTAGTGAAAAAAAATTATAAAATATTGGGAAGTAATTGGTAAAAGGATGATTACATTCAACAGTTTGAGGTGGTCCAATATATTGTATTTTAAAAAATATTTTCTGGGAAATTAGTACAAAAGCAAAGTCAAAGTTTAGACTTTAGAGGTGATTCATACTTTCTACTTGAAGTCCCACATCTACTCCTTATCCACATTCATTGATCTTTTTATAAAGTATTCTATTCTATCGTCATAGTTTTGGTAATAGCAAGAATCCATCTCTAACAATATGGCTGATACCTAAAAATTCACTGGGCCATTTAACTAGTGTTTCGGTTATTTTCCATTTGCCCCTCCAGATCCACTCTCCACTTTTTTCCACCCTGCTTAGAGTCCCAAGACGTTGACCTTTATGGACTGAATCAGCAGGCTCCCTTATACTCTGGCTAGCAGTTGAGTGCCAGTGACTGACAGGAAATCACAATGTGGGAGACGAGTGAGTTTGGAATATTTATTCCTCTTCTCTTAAAGGCCACCTTTACATTTTCCAGGTTTTGATAACCACTCTTTCCCCATGATCTGTCATGCCTAGAGGGCCTTAGGTAAGCCCTAAGCTCCACGGGAGAAAGGTAACAGCTTTCTGCTCTTGCTAGAGCTAGGTTACTTCATTATCCCTGGTTGGTCTTCCTTACTCTGTTCTCACACTTTTAAATTGTTCCTTTATTACACTGTTCTTGTTTATCTTGCTGGAGTTCACCATCTGTTTCCAGCCAGTCCTTGACTGATGTGCCGTACTGGGTTTTGGTTTGTTTTCCATACAGTGCTGTGCCAGTCCTGCTCTTTCTTCAGGACCCAGATCAAGAGTTGCCACCTCTGAAATATGAATTTTGGAGTTTGAGAAATCTGTGACTGAATTAAAACTCCAACACTTATTAGCTGTGTGACTTTGGATAAATTTTTTCATATTTTTGAACTTTAGATATCTTCTCTGTAAAATAAGGGGAAATAACACCTCATGCAGAGGTGGCTATTAAATAAGCTTGTTTTTGAAAGCTCCTGGTGCTAGATAAGGTCTCAGTAAACGTTGTCGTTTTTTCTTTTCCCCCCCTTTTCTGACCAACGTTATCCTATTTTACTTTTTATTTTCTATTGCCATGCATTTGTTTGCATGTTGCTTTGAATCTGTTTTCTAGTTGTTTCACTCTAAACGGCTTGCCTTTCTGAAACTACTCTAAATTTCTCAGGGCAATGAATCATAGAGATAGACTAAAGATAACTGAAAATTGTTTTTAGAATTTATAAAAAAATTTACTTTTGCTATTACATTTAATCCTCATAACTCTGAAAAGGAAGAATATATTATTTCTCTCATTTTGTAGATGAAGTAACTGAGGCACAGAGAAATTAATTATCTAGATCATAGAGCTATATAGTGGTAAAATGTAACTCAAACTCAGGTCCTCAGATTCCAATCCCTTTCATTTCTGTGATACTGTGATAGACATGTTTGTCTTCTTGGGTACGTCATCCTTTGATTCACATCTGCTGAATTCATATTATTTTAAGTGATGATAAACCATCTCTACTTTTTTTTCTTCTCCAACTTTCTTTTTGATTCGGCAATTATTTTTATTCTTGTCTAATCTCTCTTCATTATTTTTTGTGATTTTTATCCCTTCACATTGACTACCTTTCTCTAGAGACCATAATGATAAAAACTTAAAAATGATCATAACTGAGAAATGGAGAAAGAGAGCCTACACATTTATGCTTAGTTTCTTCCAGGATTGCTCTCTGGATCTGGTCTTGACTTCTGGTGTGAGAAGTAGCATTTATTCCTCCTTCTGTCCTGTGCTTGGTTGTCTTCCTTGAATGTGTAGCCCTGTGTTATATATGGACGTTTCCCAACATTTGGCAACATAGGAACGCTTCATGAGAGGCAAGTAGTATAGTAGAAATGACAGCAGCATCAGTATTACCCAGGCCTGCATTCAAATCCTGGGTCTGCCATTTACTAGCTGTGTGAGCTCAGGCAAGTTACTGTTAAACTTTCCCTTTAAAATTCAGATTCCTTATTTGTAAAATGGTGAGTGTGGTGGACGTGTGTGGGTGTGTGGTAAGAATTACCTACCTTGCAGAATTCTTATGATAATTAGATGTGATAATATATATAAAGTACTTATCATATTGTAGATTTTCAATAAATAGTTTTTATTATCATTATTATCACTATTATTATTATTACGAGACACACAAAAGAATCCTATTTTTTGAGTTCATGTTCAGGCCACTAGATGCATTTAGTGCTGAATAGGATAATCACCAGATTTGGAGTTTGGCCAAGCCATTGCCAAACAGATGTCAAAAGACACAGCATCTTAGAGGTGCCCAGTGTGAAAAATCTTCTTTGTTCTTTCTGCTTGGCTCCTTTTATGATCTATAACGCCTTCTGCTTTGGTGGTGCCATTGATTGGGTATTTTAAGGCAATTTGTTGGATTAAGCCTCTCAGTGTACCACAGCAGGTGGGGGCCTGGATGAGTCTGGTAACAATACAACCTTTCTCCCATGGAGGTTGAGACTTACCTAACAATCTCTCTAGGCTCTCTGCGCCTCCTTTTTTCCCCTGTTACAAAGAGCACTAAATGCTTATAAAAAGGCTTGCATGGATGAGGAATTCTTGGTGCCAGTGACTTTTCTAATTCATTTCTTTCATGAAAGTAAAACAAAAAATCCAGAATAGGATGGGAAAATGTGTAGTGAGAGAAGAATTTTTTTTTAAATTTCTGTATTTAAGGAATACATACAGTGCATTGGAATGGATAATGCCCTCACAAACTCCAGATCTTTACTCATGTTAATTTCTCTCCTTTTCTTTTACTAACAAGTGAACACTTAACTCCTCTTTTAAGAACCAGTTCCAATATTCTTTTGAAGCTTTCTCATTAGACTCTGTGCCCCTGGAGAGACAGGATATTTTTCTCATCTTTGTATTTGCTTCACTTCCTAACACTGAACCTGCATATGAAAGGCATTTGACAATGAATAAATTGTAACCAAGATATTTTCATAATATTTGAGGGTAGGCAGTCTCACTTCTCCCATGTAATTCAATCACAGTGACTATTGGTTTCCATAAAGAGTGTTCTGGAGATTGCTGGTTAAATTTGTCTTTTGTTCAAGATGCTAGTAGAGAGCAATAAAAGATCATGCTAAAGTCCCAAAGTGCCAAGGAAGCTTAGAAAAGAAAACATCAGCTGGGTTGGAGAAGTCAGGCTAAATGATATGCGAAGATAAACAGACCTGAACAGTGCCTGGCACTTCTATATAATCTTGGAGATAAGTGAGACCCAGCTGATCTGGGCTTTAAGGAGATCATAGCCTTTCTGTAGACTAAAGACACACTGAAAAGTAGAGTTTTTTTAAGGCAGAGTGTAAATATTTGTAAAGGTTTGAAAAGATATGGTAGACTTACAGGAGAGGGAGTGGTTACTACAGCCAGAAGTGCCAGAAAATGCTTCCTGGAAGAGGTAAGACTCCAGTAAGGCTTTAAAGGATACTCAAGAGACCAAATGCAGAAAAAAGCCAAGCGAAGAGGATAGTGCATGCAAAGGAATGTTGATGAATGCACAGGGTTCATTTTGAGTACTCTGTGGTTACCTAAGTATCTGGAACAAATTTTAATAAAAGTAATTTTTACTGTTTTAAGAACACATTAGAAAATAGGAAATAAAAATGCAAAGGAATACCAGCAATGAAGAAGTGGAATTTGAAATTAAAAACACAATACTATTTACATTAGCACTCTAAAAAATTAAATATGTAGGTGTAAATCTAATAAAATATGTTCAAGGTGAAAGAAATCAAAGAAGAACTAAATAAATGGAGAAATATTCCATATTCATGAATAAGAAGACTCAATGTTGTCAAGAGGTCCATTCTTCCTAACTTGATCTATATATTCCATGCAATCCCAATAAAAATCACAGCAAGTTATTTTCTGGATGTCAACAAATTGATTCCAAAATTTATGTGGAGAGACAAGACACAGAATAGCCAACGCAATATTGAACAAATTTGGAGTACTGATACTACCTAATTTCAGAACTTAATATAAAGCTACAGTAGTTAAGACAGTGTGGCATTGGCAAAAAAATAAACAAATAGATCAATGGAACAGAATAGAGAACCCAGAAACAGACCCACTTAAATACAGTCAGCTGAACTCTGACAAAGGAGCAAAGTCAAAAAATTGAGAAAATATAATCTCTTCAATAAATGATTCTGGAACAACTGGAAATCCACATACCAAAAATGAATCTAGACACAGAACTTATACCTTTCACAAAAATTAACTCAAAATGGATCACAGGCCTAAATATAAAAGGCAAAAAATTATAAGACTTCTAGAATATAACATAGGAGAAAAATCTAGATGACCTTGGATTTAATGATGACTTTTAAGATACAACACAAAGGCACAATCCATGAAAGAAAGGATTGATAAGCTGGATAGGCTTCATTAAAATGAAATATTTTTGCTCTGTGAAAGACACTGTCAAGAGAATGAAAAGACAAGCCGCAGATTGGGAGAAAATATTTGCAAAAGGCATATCTGATAAGGTCTGTTGTCCAAAATATACAAAGAACTCTTAAAACTAAACAATAAGAAAATGAACAACCCAATTTAAAAATGGGTGAAGGATCTGAACAGACACCTCACCAAAGAATATATACAGATGGCAAATAAGCATATGAAAAGATGCTCCATATCATATGTCATCAAGGAACTGTAAATTAAAACAGCAATGAATTACCATTGTATACCTATTAAAACGGCCAAAATCCAAAACGATGACAACACCAAATTCTGGTGAGGATCTGGAACGACAGGAACTCTCATTCATTGCTGGTGGGAAAGCAAAGTGGTATCGCCACTTGGGAAGACATTTTGGTGGTTTCCTACAAAACTAAACATACTTTTACCATAGAATCCAGCAGTCCTTGATATTTACCCAAATGAGCTGAAAACTTATGTCCAAATAAAAACCTGCACAGAGATGTTTATAGCAGCTGTATTTATCATTCCCAAAACTTGGAAACAGCCAAGATGTCCTTCAGTAGGTGAATGAATAAATAAACTGTGGTACATCTAGACAGTGGAATACGATTCAGTGCTAAAAAGAAAACAGCTATCTATCCATGAAAAGACATGGAGGAACCTGAAATGCATATTACTAAATGAAAGAAGCCAATCTGAAAAGGCTACAATACTGTATGCTTCCAACTTTTTTTTTTTTTTTTAATTGAAGTATAGTTGATTTACAATGCTGTGTCTGTTTCTGGTATAAAGTGATTCAGTTACATTCTCTTATTTTTTATTTATTTATATTCTGTTAATTCAGTTATATTCTTTTATATATTCTTTTCCATTATAGGTTATTGTAGGATATTGAATATAGTTCCCTGTGCTAAATAGTAGGACCTTGTTGTTTATCTACTATATGTATAGTAGTTTGTATCTGCTAATCCCAAAGTCCTAATTTATCTCTCCCCCCAGTTTCCCCTTTGGTAACCATAAGTTTGTTTTCTATGACTGTGAGTCTGTTTCGTAAATAAGTTCATTTGTGTCATATTTTAGATTACACATATAAGTGATGTCATATATTTGTCTTTCTCTGACTTACTTCACTTTGTATGATAATCTCTAAGTCCATCCATGTTGCTGCAAATGGCATTATTTCATTCTTTTTTATGGGTAATATCCCATTGTATATATGTACCACATCTTCTTTATCCATTCTTCTGTTGATGGACATTTAGGTTGCTTCCAGGTCTTGGCTATTGTAAATAGTGCTGCAATGAACATTGGGGTGCATGTATCTTTTCAAATTATAGTCTTCTCTGGATATATGCCCAGGAGTGGGATTGCTGGATCATATAGTAACTCTATTTTTAGTTTTTTAAGGAACCCCCCTATGCTGTTTTCCATAGTGGCTGCATCAATTTATATTTCTACCAACAGTATAAGAGGGTTCCCTTTTCTCCACACCCTCTCCAGCATTTATTGTTTGTAGATTTTTTGATGATGGCCCTTCTGACTGGTGTGAGGTGATACCTCATCGTAGTTTTGATTTTCATTTCTCTGATAATTAGTGATTTTGAGCATCTTTTCATATGCCTATTGGCCATCGGTATGTCTTCTTTGGAGAAATGCCTATTTAGATCTTCCGTCCATTTTTTGATTGGGTTGGTTGTTTTTTTGGTTATTGAGTTGCATGAGTTTGTGTATTTTGGAAGTTAAGCCCTTGACCTTCTACAAAAGCTGAAACTATGAAGACAGTAGAAAGATCAGTGGTTGCCAGATGTTGGGTGAGGTGGGGAGAGAGATGAGTAGGCAGAGCATAGAGGATTTTTAGAGCCATGAAAATACTCTGTTTGATACTCTAATGTCATTATACATTTGTCCAAACCCATAGAATATACAACACCAAGAGTGAGCCCTAATGTAAACCATATACTCTGAGTGATAATGATGTCTCAATGTAAGTTCAGTTGTAACAAATGCACCACTTTGTTGGAGGATATTGATAATGCAGGAGGTTATGTGTTTGTAGGGGCAGGGTTTATACAGAAAATTTCTATACCTTCCTGTCAATTTTGCTGTGAACCTAAAACTGCTTTAAAAATGCCTATGAAAACAATAATGAAATGATTTGAAGTTAAAAAAAATGTAAAGGAAAACTGAGATTTGAATTCTGAGGACTTTTGGCTTTATCCTAGTCATTGAGAGATAAATCAGTAATTTAGCAAAATAAAACTGGTTCCAGAGTTTCAGATTGGGAGAAGGTGGGGCAGCCAGACAGCAGGAACATTGCAATTCTTCAGCTTCTCTCAGGGGCATGTTGGTTGTCAAGGACATGGGAGCGTTGGCATAGGGAAAGTTCATAATATTGGGTTGGCTAAAAGGTTCGTTCGGTTTTTTCTGTACGATGGTTCTAGTAACACTAAGTTGTCTTTAACTTCATTCAAAACAATTTTATTAGATTGTATTGTGACAGCTGTCTTATCAGCCTGAATTTAAAAAAAGACTTATCCAAATTGATGCATTTTTGTATAGCCATTTTAATATTGAAGATGGAAGAAAAAAGGAACATTTTTGGCATATCATGCTTTATTCTTTCAAAAAAGGTAAAAATGCAACTGAAATGCAAAAAAAGATTTGTGCAGTGTATGGAGAAGGTGCTGTGACTGATCAAATGTGTCAAAAGTGGTTTGCAAAGTTTCCTGCTGGAGATTTCTCATTGGACGATACTCCATGGTCAGGTAGACCAGTTGAAGTTGATAGCGATCAAACTGAGACATTAGCTGAGAACAATCAACATTATACCACGTGGGAGATAGCCGTCATACTCAAAATACCAAATCAAGTGCTGAAAATCATTTGCACCAGCTTGGTTATGTTCATTACTTTGATGTTTGGGTTCCCCGTAAGTTAAGCGAGAAAGCCTTCTTGACCGTATTTCTGCATGCAATTCTCTACTTAAACATAATGAAAACGTTCTGTTTTTAAAACAAATTGTGATGGGTGATGAAAAGTGGTTACTGTACAATAATGTGGAACAGAAGAGACCGTGGGGCAAGCGAAATGAACCACCACCAACCACACCAAAGGCCAGTCTTCATCCAAAGAACGTGATGCTGTGTATATGGTGGGATTGGAAGGGAGTCCTCTATTATGAGCTCCTTCTGGAAAACCAATCGGTTAATTTCAACAAGTACTGCTCCCAATTAGACCAACTGAAAGCAGCACTTGACAAAAAGCGTCTGGAATTAGTCAACAGAAAACGCATAATCTTCCATCAGGATAATGCAAGACCGCATGTTTCTTAGATGACCGGGCAAAAAAACTGTTACAGCTTGGCTGGGAAGTTCCGATTCATCTGCCATATACACCAGACATTATACCTTTGGATTTCCATTTATTTCGGTCTTTACAAAATTTTCTTAATGGAAAAAATTTCAATTCCCTGGAAGACTGTAAAAGGCACCTAGAACAGTTCTTTGCTCAAAAAGATAAAAAGTTTTGGGAAGACGGAATTATGAAGTTGCCTGAAAAATAGTAGAAGGTAGTGGAACAAAATGGTGAATACGTTGTTCAATAAAGTTCTTGGTGAAAATGAAAAAATGTGTCTTTTATTTTTATTTAAAAACCGAAGGCACTTTTTGGCCAACCCAGTAACTTTTATGACCTTCTATTTGTATGAATATCATAGAGTATAATTTGAACTGCATTTTGAAGTATGGGTAGGATGTCAGGCTGAGGAATTTTGTGTTTAATATATAGGTATTGGTGGAAAACAGAGATGAGAATAAGAGAGTGTAAAATGGATTGGAAGTCAGAGACCCTAGCCTGGGCCTATACAGAGCCTTGCCTGCTGTGATGCCATGAATGTAGTGAATTTACTAGGGGTAGTTAAATCTCCTTAAATGAAGGATATTAAGGCCTTTTGAGGCAAGCAAACTTGTTTTGTGAGTTCTTGGAGGTCTTTGCATTGAGAAATACCTGTGCTAGAATCCTGATTCATGTTCTTACTTTCTGTGTGATCTTGAATCTCAACCTCTCTGAATTTCAATTCCTGATGTAAAAAATGGCAACAACAACAACAGTAATAACAACAACAATAATACTTAATTTGCAGGGCTGTTATGAGAATTAAATATGTTTGTAAAAAATCTAACCCTCCAAGGTTTTTTCCCTTTAGAAGTGTGGGGAGCAAAGACTAAACCAGGACAGGTCAAGTGAAGGGGAATCATCACGACTGAGGCAGCTTCGGGCCATATCCCTGTGACTACTACCATCCAAGTACTGTAAAGAGGCTAAGAACTATCATAAATAGGACCCTGTAAATATAGATCAAAACATCCCCATTGACTGTCAAAAATAAGATCGCAGCAGCGTTAAGGCACCCAGATGAAACACACTAGCACTTATCCACAGCGAAATCTATAAAGTGCTTTCAATTGCTCAGGGGATCTTTAGATACAGCATCATTTTCTCTATCTTATGGCTGACTTGGCCACCTCCACTATGAATTTTTCATGATTCCCCTGACCCAGCAGCTCTTGCCTGTGGAGAGAGTAATACAGTATTGATTTTGGAGTTAGGTTTCTGCCTTTTTTGCCACAACAGGATTTTTGTAGCCTAGAAACCTCAATCCCCTATTACTCATTAGAGACTAGGGCAACTTTTCTTAGATCTGGAATTCAGAAGGCGAACCATTTAGCTGCCAGTGTCAAAGATAGCCTTTATAGTGGAATTTTAACTTAACTCAGTAATGAGAGTAGCTGTTATTAAAAACTTCCTAACTGAACCAGCGGAGGTAGGGTTATACAGAAGGCCAAGAAGACAATAGTCTTCTTTGTCTCTCTCACAATTAGAATATTTGCCTAGGCATAGCTTTCTGAATGAACCTATTAAAAATATACCAGAGGCTAAGAAAGAATGAGAAAGAAAGGAAACATAACAAGGAAATCCAGTTCATCGTTTAGTATTTTTCCCTCTGTGTAATTTTTGGAGTAGATGTCTAGGTGATTCTTATTTTCAGTGGCCCTTGGTCATATAATAGAAATGAAAAGAGGCCATGCTGTTGGTAGTTTTTATTTAAACTGCTTTTAAGAAATCATAAAATCCATATCTTACATCTTGTGAAAACTCATTCTTGGCATTGCCATGGTAACAAGACTTTTAAAAGGGAGTTAACTGAAATTTAGCTGCATATATTATTTCTTTGTGATTCATACTTCATAAAAATGCAAATGTCACACTAATACGTGTTTTACCTTAATGTTTTATATCACCATTTAGTCTTAATTGATCTAATGTTTTCCTTAATTAAATTTTGTGCTTCTTTGAATGGTTTTTTACTCCCCTCCCTTACAATCCCCTCTTCTGTGGACCCATCAAACGATACATTTTCTACTAGGTGACATGCAATTTAGGAAACTGTCACACAGGAGATCAGTCATCCCAACTTAAGAACTCAACAAAAGATTTTGGGAAAACTGCTTGTCTTGTCTAGAAATTCAGCCTATCCTCCTGCTTAGAACTTTTGCATCTCCTTTTCTGCCCTTGTCCATCCTCTCACTGAGTCTCTCCATAAGACTGAGAAGCAGAGTATGTTGGTAGAGAAAATATTTTCAGTACATCCTGGATAAAAGTGCAGACTTCGCTATTCCCTAGCTCTGTGACCTTGTGCAAGGCAGATTACTAACTTTTTTGACCCACAATGTTCTAATAGGTAAGATAGAGATAAAACAATAGTTTTGTCACAGAACTTTTGTGTGGATTAGATGCAATGTAATTTTAAAGTACTTGGCACAGTGCTTGGCACAAGCTCTGTGCTCAATAAATGAGTTATCATTTATATTGTAATAATAATACTTTGGAGGAGGTAGAGAAAATTTTATTCACCTGAATTACTTTTCTTGAGAGCATCTTTACATTTATTTAGAAGATATTATGTGGTAAACTTCTTGGGATATGTAGTGAAACTCCAAGGTTAATATATTTTGCCTGAGCAGAGATGACAGATTTGCCTTTTTGTTTCAGATGGTAAAAGGGAATAAAAAATAAACAGAGAGGGGAATGGAGGGGAGAGAGCAGGTTGAGCTAGTGAGATAGTGAGATGGAGGAAGGTTGTGTACCACTTGACATGACTCATTCCATCAACTGCCAGGTATTTTGTGTTGTTGGACAAATGCACGAAATGGTTTATGGAAGTGAGGTGTGCGTTTGTGTGTTAGAGAGAAAAGTGGTAAAGGGGATGAATTTCACATTCCGATTGTCATGGACTAGATAGAGGCAGCAAGTGCTGGCACAGCCCTTGAAATGAGAGGGCACCTTGAAGATCCAAGCCTCTGAGAACTCAGAGAAGAGGCATATGGACTTACATTGTCTGAGACTGGGGGCAGGGTGTGAGATGAATTTTATCCATTTTGCCTAGATCTCTAAGAGATAGGAATGCCTGAACTAGCATCTGGGTTACATAATGGTAATGTCAACCATCCCCCCCGCCCCCAGTTTTATTGAGGTATAATCGACTAGTAGAATTATATATATTTAAAGCATACAAAGTAGCGATCTGATATACATATACATTGTGAAATGGTTACCACAGTAAAGTTAATTAATGC
This sequence comes from Balaenoptera acutorostrata, assembly GCF_949987535.1. Taxonomy (NCBI): domain Eukaryota; kingdom Metazoa; phylum Chordata; class Mammalia; order Artiodactyla; family Balaenopteridae; genus Balaenoptera; species Balaenoptera acutorostrata. Next base: position 41,556,130 of record NC_080064.1, on the reverse strand, counting down.
ATCCATTACCTCACATAGTTACTTTTATTTTTTTGATGAGAATGCTTAAGGTATACTCTCTCAGCAAATTTCAAGTGTACGATACAGTATTACTAACTATAGTCAACATGCTGTACATTAGATTCTCAGAACTTTTTGATTTTTTAACTGAAAGTTTGTACTCTTTGACCAATATCTTCTCATGTCTCCTCCCAGCCCCGGGCAGCCACCATTCTACTCTGTTTATTTGAGTCCCCATAGGCCTTAAAGTACTCTCCAGTGAAACATCTCCTTGATAGAGTGTTTTCCTTTCATAGAGTCAGGTGTTTTTTGTTTGTTTGTTTGTTGTTTTTTCAGAACATCTTAGTCCACAGGGATCAGAATAGACTCGTCACTTCCTGCCGAAGGATCCTCAGTATACAGGCCATCCCCAATGTCTCTTTTCCTTACCCCTCCTCTCTTTTCCCACTGCTTTCCACCCAAATCCCTCCCTTTACCATTAGCTCAGGAAGTAGCTCTATGTACAGGGGTTTGCAAGTCAAATATTGGCTCTGCCACTAACTATCTAGATAATCTTGGGAAAGTCATTTTCTCTTTCTGATCCAATATTTCCTCATTTATAAAATGAGAAAAGATTGTATCCTTAAAAGGTTGTTGTAAGAATTAAATGAGTTAATACATTTGAAGCACATTGTACAAGACCTTACCCTTGTTATGCACTCAGTAAAAGTTAGTTCCTTCCTTTCTCTTTTGTCTGGACTTTTACAGTTGCCTCCAAGCTTCTTGAGGACAGATTATGTCACCCTCTTGCCTTTGCCTTCTTTGTATTTCCTGGCATTGTGCCTATTCCACAGAGAGGGGGCTAGACACGCCTAGCCTGTGGCATCACTTTGTCTTTCCCTCTATGTCCTCCAGTCATATTGGACTGATTCCAACTTGTTGAATGTGCCATGTTCTCTCTTTCACTGGGTCCTCCCAAGTGTAGTTTCTTCCACTGAGGATCTTTTTTTCTTTTCTTTTCTTTTCTTGGCAAATTTCAACTAGTTTTTCAAGCCTCAGCTTGGGATGGCTGTTCTTCAGAGAAGAATTCCTTGATCCTCTAAACTAAGTAAGGACTCCATTTAATAGTGTCCTTGCATTTTGTACTTTTCCTGGGGCATTTTTCACCCTTGTAATCATTTCACTAATTGAAATTATTAACTGAATATCTATACATTTTAAGTCTATAACCTGTTTGAGGCAGAGTTAATGTCAAATTTGTTTAGCTCATCTTTAATGCCTAGCATAGTGACTGGCATGAAGAGTTCTATAAATGATTCTTAGTTGATTGACTCTTAACATTTTTCAGGTGAATATTGGTGCCACCTGAATAAGGTGGTCTGCATCTATGCTCCAGGGGTGTTAGGTGTCCAGAATAGTAATTTGTACCTAATAGACACTTGACAAATAATGACTCAAAACTGGGTTACTAAGAAAAGCAGACATGCATGCACTTTAATATGCAAAACAAGTGTTTTTCATTTTTAAAAGCTGTCCTTGTTTCATTAGGGAATTATTTCCCAAATTGCGAGCTATAGAACACTAGTCTGAGAGCTATTAATGATTATTTGAAGCACTTTAAACTGTGACCCCTCTGGGAGAGTCACAATGAGCATTTTTAAAGTTTTCAGAAGTCTGGTAGTAATGAAAATGGGCCAACGTTGCTTAATCCAGGATTTCTAAAATGTATTTGATCACTGACACCTCTGTTGCCTGAACACTTGCTAACATTTAGTATAATATAAACTGTGTAGGAAACCCTGACTTAAGAAACAGCCCAATTTTTTCCCCACTTTCATTGTAAATGATGAAATATCCAGCAAGGTTATTTAAGAGTTCAAAACTTGGGCTTCCCTGGTGGTGCAGTGGTTAAGAATCTGCCTGCCAATGCGGGGGACACGGGTTTGAGCCCTGGTCCAGGAAGATCCCACATGCCACAGAGCAACCAAGCCCTTGCGTCACAACTACTGAGCCTGCGCTCTAGAGCCCACGAGCCACAACGTCTGAGCCCGCATGGTGCAACTACTGAAGCCCGCTTGCCTAGAGCCCATGCTTTGCAACAAGAGAAGCCACGGCAATGAGAAGCCCGCGCACTGCAACGAGAAGAGTAGAGTAGCCCCCGCTCGCCGCAACTAGAGAAAGCCCACGTGCAGCAACGAAGACCCAACACAGCTATAAATAAATAAATAAATAAATAAATAAATAAAAAAACAGAAAAAAAAGAGTTCAAAACTTTAAACTGAATAGAAAATAGGTGTCTTCTCACCAACATACTCTATAAGTCTAGAGTGATTAAAATTTCATCTTGGAAGATCCTTGAAGGTCATAAAGCTGATGATGTATGATATTGCATATGAAGGAGTACACCAGCGTTTCTTGTAGGAGTGTACTGTGGTGGATAAGGACACAACTCTTCAAAGCAGACTGGGGACAATCCTGGCTCCACCACTCAGGCTCTTCCTACAGGAGTTTGGCCAAAATTCCCATCCTTTTTGTGCTTGGCAGCTGCATTGTTGGTACAACAAAGATGTAAAGTAGAGTGGCAGTCTGAGGATGGAGTGGAGGGACAGAGATGAGAGATCCTGGGAGAGCCTATACTGAGGGCTTGTCTGTCTGGGAAATGAGAATCCATTTTTAAGTCCCCTAGGTTGAGTTCCTCTGGGAAAAATACAGGTCTTCCCTGCTTTTTGAAAGTTTGCTTTACTCCACTTTGCTTTTAAGAAAGACCTACATTAGTACCTGTTTTTGCTAACTGAAAGAAATTCAAGGAGGATTTTCGCTTTTACCAAAAAAAAAGGCATAAAGCGAAAATAGCGTTCAGCATTTGTTCTGCAGTGAGTTATTATAGAGGCAGCGCACAGCCTGAGCAGTGAGAATGGCACCGCCAAGCTCCTTCCCTGGAAACTACACTCAGCATCAAGCCACCATGGCTTTGAACTGCGTCTGTAAGCATCTGTGCCTGATCTCGATTTATTTTGTGCATTCTTTAGTACGATGTGTCCTAAGGTAATTGCTTCTTTGCTTTATGCCATTCTGTCTTACAAAAGTTTTCATAGGAATGCTATACTTTCGGATGAGGGGGGAACCTAGTTGGATCTGAAGAAGGAAAACATCGCTATGTAATCCTGCTAGAACTGTGACATATTTACAGAGTTAGTAAAATCATAAATATTTTGTTGCTGACAAAAGCTGTGTTTTTGTCTTTGGTTTTATTCTCAAAGCATGTATTCTAAAACTTTTCTCTTGCTCACTAATGCTATGAAATAATTGCGTTTCAAACTTAGGACGTTCAGTAAAAGAAGTCACCTATCATGTCCAAAAGAGAACGCTATTTAAAATAAGAAAAAAAGGTCACAAATCTCGCACTGAATATGTCATTCTCTCCTTAAGCAAATTTCAGTGACTCTCTGTATAGCTTACAGCAATGTTTCCAAAATGGTGTTCTTTGGAACACTAGATGGTTTTTAGGTGGTCCTCAAAAAACGTGTTTTGTAGACAAATAGGTTGAGAAAATGCAGCTTTAAGCAAATTCAAAGCTACTCTACTATAGATATTTTAAAAATAAATGTGTTTAGTTTTAAAAAAAATACACATTGAAAAAAATTCAGAAGGTATGAAATGATATATGAAGAAAAGTAAGTTTCCTCTCTCTCCTGTCCTCTGGCTACAGAGTTTCCCCTCCTTGGGGGCAACCAATGATATTAGTTCCTTATATTTACATCCTTTCAGATATATTATATTCATAAATAAATATACAAACTTATATATTCCTTTTTTGAAGCAACAATCTTTAATATAATACTATGTATTTTTTTTTTACACACTTGCTCCTTTTTTTTTTTACCTAACAAGTCATTTTATAGAGAGTAATAGCTAACATTTGTAGAGCACTTACCATGTGCCAGGTACTCTTTGAAGGATTTTACATGTAAAACTCCATTTAATTATCAGAGCTATATATAAGCTATATATTATTTTATCCCTATTTTACAGATGAGGAAACATAGGAACAGAGAGGTTATGCAATACTCATAAGTAACTGGTAGAACTGGGTTCAAATAGTGACAGTTTAGCTCTAGAGCCTTCATTTTCCACCACTATACCTCTCCATTACAATATGTAAGTAAATAAGTTCTGCTTTATTTTTTATAATATTTGCATAGTAGTTCATTATAGGAATATATTATAATTTGTTTAATCAGTTTTTTTAATGTATGGTTATTTTGGTTTTGTTCAGTATTTCCCATTATAAACAATGCTACAATGAATATTCTTGTACAAAAGTGATTTTACACATGAGCAAGTATATCTGTAGGACAAATTTCTAGAAATAGAATTACTGAATTAAAGGATAGGTGGATTTTTAATTATGATGTGTTGTCAAATTGCTGTCCATAGGATTATATTAGGTTGAACCTGATGAAATTGCTGTCTTTATAAGTCAAAAATGATAGAATATTAACAATTTCTCTTATGTATTTATTTATGCTTCCAGCAAATGTCATACCAAGAAGGGGGCTATAGGAGCAGTATGCCTTGGTTCAGGCAATCAGGGGGTGCATTTTCTAAAGAGAATGCTAAAATAATAATAAAACAGACTAAAAATCAGTCAGCTTCTTTTTTTTTTTTTTTTTTTTTGAGGAAGGGGGATCTCTCCCCTTATTTTCTTTTAATTAATTTATTTTATTTATTTATTTTTGGCTGTGCTGGGTCTTCATTGCTGTGCGCGGGCTATCTCTAGTTGCGGCGAGCAGGGACTACTCTTCATTGCAGTGCATGGATTTCTCATTGCGGTGGCTTCTCTTGTTATGGAGCACGGGCTCTAGAGCACAGGCAGGCTCAGTAGTTGTGGCGCATGGGCTTTGTTGTTCTGTGGCATGTGGGATCTTCCCGGACCAGGGCTCGAACCCGTGTCCCCTGCATTGGCAGGCGGATTCTTAACCCCTTGGGCACCACCAGGGAAGCCCAAGTCAGCTTCTTATTGTCACAGTAAACTGGCAATTCTAACTAAAGTTAGTGACACAATATTCCTTCATGCCAGAGGGGACTACTCCTATCTCACTCCCTCACTTGGTACAAACATTGCTTCCACCTATTATCTATGTGTGTAAATTTTTGCCATAAGATCTTTGTTGTAGACATCTTTGCTGCAAACATTTTTGCCACAAAACTAATTGGCCATAAGGCAATTTTCCTGTAAAAGATAAAATAATGAAATATAAAAGAGTGACATTAAAAAGGACATAGTGAAACACAAGAAATGAATACTAAAATTAAGAAGACTTTATTGTGAAATGCAAAATATTTTAATACATTTAAAATGTGTGTAGATTCATGCCATACTGTGCAAATAACTGATTTTGTATTGTGGGTTGTATCTAAGCACTTGTCTTCCAAGTCTTTTGTTCATAATATTTTATACATTTCTTTTTTTCTCTTTTCTTTTCTTTTGCTTGTTGATTCATCCCCTTATTCTGCATTGCACTTTTTTTTTCTCTAAAATTTCTTTCTTCATTAAGAAAGATTTCAGTTTCCAAGTATTAAGATGCATGTTTGTAACAAACTTTGTATTGCATGTGAAAGCCTTCTACACGATTGTTTGTTCTTGGCATAATTGTCACATATCCTTTGATAGATGTTTCAAAGTTCTATGAGAAATGTGAGTTCAACTCTTCACCTTTGAGGCCCTTGGCCTCTTTCTCCTCCAATGCATTGTGTTTCAAAATAAGAAACCAACTTTGGGACAAATCCTTATCATCTTCCATGATTTTTGTATTGTGTTGTCAAACCAAACTGCAGCCAGTTATTTTATTTTTTTATGGCAAAACTTCTTTATGGCCAATTAGTTACGCTGCAAATATGCTTGTGGTAAAGATGTTTACAACAAAGATACTTAGAGCAAAAGCACCTAGAAAGAAATTTTAGACCCACTATAATAACATTTCCATGAATTATTTTTTTCTTTTAAGGTTGTAAAAGTTTTATTGCATCCACACTTTATATATCATAAAATTCACCTGTTTAAAATGTACAATTCAATGCTTCTTAAAAACAACAACAACAACAACAGTTAGGCAGCCATCACCAGAATTCCGTTTTAGAACATTCCTACCACCCACAAAATTTCCTTTTACGCATTTTAAGTTAATGACCATTGCCATGCACATTCCTAGGGAACTGCAGATTTGCTTTGTGTCTCTATAAATTTCCTTTTTTGGGATGTTTCATATAAATGAGATTTTAAAATATGCATCTTTTGCATCTGGCTTCTTTCAAAAGGCAGAATGTTTTCAGGTTTCATTCGTGTTATATCACGTATCAATAGAAAATGTTCTTTTGTTTCTGAATGGTATTGCATTGTATGGTCATACCACATTTTGTTTATCCATTCACCAGTTGGTGAATGTTTGGATTCTTTTAAGTTTTTGAATGTTATGAATATTGCCCCTGAGTCTTATGGTAAATTTATATTTTACTTTTTAAGAAAAATTTTCATCAATCAAATTGATTTACCACTGTGGTTTTAATTTACATTTCCTTAATTATTAATGAGGCTGAGCAACTTTTCATGTACTTATTAGCCATTTGTGTATCTTTGGTAAAATATTTATTAAATCTTTTGCCCATTTTAAAATAGATTAGAGTTCTTATTGTTGAGTTAAAATAATTCCATATTCTGGATATAAGTCCATCATCAGACATATGATTTGCAATTATTTTCTCCAAATATTGTGTTTGTCTTTTCATTTTTGTTATGTTACCTTTTGAAGTGCAAAAGTTTTGAATTTTGGTAAAGTACAATTTGTAAATTTTTTTCTTTTATGTATTGTGCTTTGGTATCATAGCTTAGAATTCTTTGCTAACCAGAGGTTATGAAGGATGTCTCCTACATTTTCTCCTAAGACTTTTATAAAGTTAGCTCTTATGTATAGGTCTTTGATCCAATTTGAGTTAACTTATGTATTCAGATATCTATTTTAGCACCATTTGTCAAAAAAGATTATATTTTCCCCATTGAATTTTCTTGGCACTTTTGCTAAAAATAAATTGGCTTTACATATATGGTTATAATTCTCAACTCTCAATCCTGTTTCATTGATCTATATGCCTATCTCAGGCTAATATCCCACGGTCTTGATTACTATATCTTTGAAGTTTTGAAATCAGGTAGTATCAATACTCAAAATGTATTCTTTTTGAAAATCATTTTGGCTCTTCTAGGTTCTTTGCATTTCTATATAAATTTTAGGATCATCTTGTCATTTTCTAAAAAACTTGCTAGGTGTTGTATTTTGATAGGGATTGTGTTGAATCTATAGATCATTTGGGGAAAACTGCCATATTAATAATTTTGAGACTTCCAATCTGTAGACATGGAATATCTTGCCACTTATTTAGATTGTATTTAATTTCTCTCAGCAGTGTTTGTAGGTTTCAGTGTACAAGTCTTGTATTTCTTTTGATAATTTGATTTTTACTGTCTTCTTATTATTGAATAATATATATATATATAAATAAATAAATATATATATATATATATAATATACAAAATTAACCAAACTATTTATTTTGCCTCATTTCACTGGCAAGAAGTGGCAAAAGCATACATGCTTTCCTTGATCCTAACCTTTGAAGGAAAGCTTTTATTTTCTTACCATTGAATATACTGGGAGCTGGGAATTTTTTATAGATGCCCTTTAGCAGGTTGAGGAAATGTCATTCTATTTCTAGTTTTTGAGAGTTTCTATAATTAATAAGTGTTGGATTTTGTCCAGTGATTTTGGGGGGGTTATCTATCTGGATAATCATGTGATTTTTTGTTTTTTGTTCTATTAATGTGTTGTATTATTTTGTTTTCAATGATTAAACCAACCTTGATTTCCTGGGATAAATCCCACTTGATCGTGGTGTATAATTCTTTTCATAGGCTGATGGATCTGGTTTGATAATATTTTGCTTTATATTTCTTCCTATTTTCAAGAGGAATATTGGTCTGTAGTTTTCTTTTTTTCTGATGTCTTTGTCTAGTTTTTGTATCAGGCTAATACTGGCCACAAAGAATGAGTTGAAAAGTGTTCCCTCTGTCTCTGATTTAAGAAAGATTTTCTAAAAGTTTGGTATTATTTTCTCTTTAAAGATTTGGTAAAAATTTATCTGGGCCTGGGATTTTCTTTGTGGGAAAATTTCTAATTACAAATTCAACTTTTTACTTGATATAGGTCTATTGAGATATTCTATTTCTTCTTGAGTTAATGTATTTTTCAAAGAACTTGTCAATTTCATTTAACCTGTCTAATTTATTTTAAAATATTTTTCATAATAATACCTATAGTTCTTTTAATTTCTCTTTGATTGGTATTGATATCCCTTCTTTTATTCCTGATTTTAGTGATTTGTATCTTTTTTTTCCTTGGTCAGTCTCATTAAAAGTTTGTCAATTTTGTTGAATTTTCAAAGAACCATATTTTGATTTTATTCATTTTTTTTGTATTGTTTATTTTCTTTTCTATTTATTTGACCCCTCCCCCATCTCTATTATTTCCCTTCTTCTTACCTTGGGTTTAGTTTTCTCTTTTCTGATTTTTTAACTCAGAAGTTTAGGTTATTGATTTGAGACCATTCTTATTTTTTGATGTAGTCATTTAAAGGTATAAATTTCCCTCTAGGCAGTGTTAAGTTACATACCGTAATTTGTTATGTTTTGTTTTCATTTTTACTTAGTTAAAATATTTTCTAGTATCTCTTTTGATTTATCCTTTGACCCATAGGTTATTTAGTAGCATATTGTTTTACTTTGTGGGGAATTTCCAGAGTTCCTTCTATTGTTCATTTCTAATTTAGTTCTCAATTGATGATCTTTTATCCATGAATATCCTTTATTATAAGAGTTAAGTTTTATTCATTAATTATTTAACACTTCTTTATCCCTTTAATGGAAACACTACTTTATAAAGAGTTAATAGTAGTAATGGGAAGACACTGAAATGGACTAAGGTTTCTTGAGGTTATTAGAATGATGGTTTTGTCTTTATACACTAATATTTTCTTCTATATTAATTTTTCTATTTACTGATTTTGATTATATTGTTTTAATATAAAAATTTTGAATTTTGAGGAAATAGAAAACAATCTCCCTTAATTTCTCCACCAAGAGACAACTCCTGTGAACTTATCAGTGTCTTTCTTTTCCTTCTGTCCCTTCCTTTCCATTCAGTGAACAATTGATTAAACAAGTAGTTCCCTTGTTCTTACAATTGCGCTCTTTTTCTTTCTCCTTTTCTGTGCATATCCTTTTACATTGATATGTTGCATTCTGCATGTAATTATGTGTTCTACATTTTCATTAAATTTTGTATTCTGAATTTTTCCTATGTCATCACATATTCTTTGGCAACATTATTTTAATAATTATGATCCATTTATGAATGTGCTATTATTTATTTATTCCTTATCTTATTTCTTTATTCCTTTTTTTTTTAAACATCTTTATTGGAGTATAATTGCTTTACAATGGCGTGTTAGTTTCTGCTTTATAACAAAGTGAATCAGTTATACATATACATATGTCCCCATATCTCTTCCCTCTTGCATCTCCCTTCCTCCCACGATCCCAATCCCACCCCTCTAGGTGATCACAAAGCACCAAGCTGATCTCCCTGTGCTATGCGGCTGCTTCCCACTAGCTATCTGTTTTACTTTTGGTATTGTATATATGTCCATGCCACTCTCTCACTTTGTCCCAGCTTACCCTTCCCCCTCCCCGTATCCTCAAGTCCATTTCCTAGTAGGTCTGCATCTTTATTCCTGTCTTGCCCCTAGGTTCTTCTGACCAATTATTATTATTTTTTCTTTAGATTCCATATATATGTGTTAGCATAATGTATTTGTTTTTCTCTTTCTGACTTCCTTCACTCTGTATGACAGTCTCTAGGTCCATCCACCTCACTACAAATAACTCAATTCCATTCCTTTTTATGGCTGAGTAATATTCCATTGTATATATGTGCCACATCTTCTTTATCCATTCATCTGTTCATGGACACTTAGGTTGCTTCCATGTCCTGGCTATTGCAAATAGAGTGGCAATGAACATTTTGGTACATGACTCTTTTTGAATTATGGTTTTGTCAGGGTATATGCCCAGTAGTGGGATTGCTGGGTCATATGGTAGTTCTATTTTTAGTTTTTTAAGGAACCTCCATACTGTTCTCCATAGTGGCTGTATCAATTTACATTCCCATCAACAGTGCAAGAGGGTTCCCTTTTCTCCAAAACTTTTCCAGCATTTATTGTTTCTAGATTTTTTGATGATGGCCATTCTGACCAGTGTGAGATGATATCTCATTGTAGTTTTGATTTGCATTGCTCTAATGATTAATGATGTTGAGCATTCTTTCATGTGTTTGTTGGCAACCTGTATATCTTCTTTGGAGAAATGTCTATTTAGGTTTTCTGCCCATTTTTGGATTGGGTTGTTTGTTTTTTTGATATTGAGCTGCATGAGTTGCTTGTATGCTTTGGAGATTAATCCTTTGTCAGTTGCTTCATTTGCAAATATTTTCTCCCATTCTGAGGGTTCTCTTTTGGTCTTGTTTATGGTTTCCTTTGCTTGGCAAAAGGTTTTAAGTTTCATTAGGTCCCATTTGTTTATTTGTGTTTTTATTTCCATTTCTCGAGGAGCTGGGTCAAAAAGGATCTTGCTGTGATTTATATCATACAATGTTCTGCCTATGTTTTCCTCTAAGAGTTTGATGGTGTCTGGCCTTACATTTAGGTCTTTAATCCATTTTGAGTTTATTTTTGTGTATGGTGTTAGGGAGTGTTCTAATTTCATTCTTTTACATGCAGCTGTCCAGTTATCCCAGCACCACTTATTGAAGAGGCTGTCTTTTCTCCACTGTATATTCTTGCCTCCTTTATCAAAGATAAGGTGACCATATGTGTGTGAGTTTATCTCTGGATTTTCTATCCTGTTCCATTGATCTATATTTCTGTTTTTGTACCAGTACCATACTGTCTTGATTACTGTAGGTTTGTAGTATAGTCTGAAGTCAGGGAGCCTGGTTCCTCCAGCTCCATTTTTCTTTCTCAAGATTGCTTTGGCTATTCGGGGTCTTTTGTGTTTCCATGTAAATTGTGAAGTTTTTTGTTCTAGTTCCATAAAAAATGCCAGTGGTAGTTGGATATGGATTGCATTGAATCTGTAGATTGCTTTGGGTAGTAGAGTCATTTTCACAATGTTGATTCTTCCTGTACAAGAACATGGTATGTCTCTCCATATATTTGTATCATCTTTAATTTCTTTCATCAGTGTCTTATAATTTTCTGCATACAGATCTTTTGTCTCCTTAGGTAGGTTTATTCCTAGATATTTTATTCTTTTTGTTGCAATGGTAAATGGGAGTGTTTCTTAATTTCTCTTTCAGATTTTTCATCATTAGGTATAGGAATGCAAGAGTTTTCTGTGCATTAATTTTCTATCCTTGTACTTTACCAAATTCATTAATTAGCTCTAGTAGTTTTCTGGTAGCATCTTTAGGATTCTCTATGTATAGTACCATGTCATCTGCAAACAGTGAAAGCTTTACTTCTTCTTTTCCGATTTGGATTCCTTTTATTTGTTTTTCTTCTCTGATTGCTGTGGCTAACACTTCCAAAACTATGTTGAATAATAGTGGTGAGAGTGGGCAACCTTGTCTTGTTCCTGATCGTAGTGGAAATGGTTTCAGTTTTTCACCATTGAGGACGATGTTGGCTGTGTGTTTGTCATACATGGCCTTTATTATGATGAGGACAGTTCCCTATGCCTACTTACTAGAGAGTTTTTATCGTAAATGGGTATTGAATTTTGTAGAAAGCTTTCTCTGCATCTATTGAGATGATCATATGGTTTTTCTCCTTCAATTTGTTAATATGGTGTATCACGTTGATTGATTTGTGTATGTTGAAGAATCCTTGCATTCCTGGGATAAACCCCACTTGATCATAGTGTATGATCCTTTTAATGTGCTTTTGGATTCTGTTTGCTAGTATTTTGTTGAGGATTTGTGCATCTATTTAATCAGTGATATTGGAGTGTAGTTTTCTTTCTTTGTGACATCTTTGTCTGGTATTGGTGTCAGAGTGACAGTGGCCTCGTAGAATGAGTTTGGGAGTGTTCCTCCCTCTGCTGTGTTTTGGAAGAGTTTGAGAAGGATAGGTGTTAGCTCTTCTCTAAATGTTTGATAGAATTTGCCTGTGAAGCCATCTGGTCCTTGGCTTTTGTTTGTTGAAAGATTGTGAATCACAGTTTCCATTTCAGTGCTTGTGATTGGTCTCCTTATATTCTCTATTTCTTCCTGGTTCAGTCTCGGAGGGTTGTGCTTTGCTAAGAATCTGTCCATTTCTTCCAGGTTGTCCATTTTATTGGTATATAGTTGCTTTTAGTAATGTCTCATGATCCTTGGATTTCTGCAGTGTCAGTTGTTACTTCTCCTTTTTCATTTCTAATTCTATTGATTTGACTCTTCTCCCTTTTTTCCTGATGAGTCTGGCTAATGGTTTATCAATTTCGTTTATCTTCTCAAAGAACCAGCTTTTAGGTTTAGTGATCTTTGCTATCGTTTTCTTCATTTCTTTTGCATTTATTTCTGATCTGATCTTTATGATTTCTTTCCTTCTGCTAACTTTGGGGGTTTTGTTCTTCTTTCTCTAATTGCTTTAGGTGTAAGATTAGGTTGTTTATTTGAGATGTTTCTTGTTTCTTGAGGTAGGATTGTATTGCTATAAACTTCCCTCTTAGAACTACTTTTGCTGCATCCCTTAAGTTTTGGGTTTTTGTGTTTTCATTGTCATTTATTTCTAGGTATTTTTTGATTTCCTCTTTGATTTCTTCAGGAATCTCTTGGTTACTAAGTAGTGTGTTGTTTAGCCTCCATGTGTTTGTATTTCTTACAGATTTTTTCCTGTAATTGATATCTAGTCTCATACCATTGTGGTCAGAAAAGATACTTGATACGATTTCAATTTTCTTAAATTTGCCAAGGCTTGATTTGTGACCCAAGATATGACCTATCCTGCAGAATGTTCCATGAGCACTTGAGAAGAATGTGTATTCCATTGTTTTTGGATGGAATGTCCTCTAAATATCAATTAAGTCCATCTTGTTTAATGTATTATTTAACACTTGTGTTTCCTTATTTATTTTCATTTTGGATAATCTGTCCATTGGTGAAAGTGGGGTGTTAAAGTTCCCTACTATGATTGTGTTACTGTTGATTTCCCCTTTTATGTTTGTTAGTATTTGCCTTATGTATTGAGGTGCTCTTATGTTGGGTACATAAATATTTACAATTGTTATATCTTCTTCTTGGATTGATCCCTTGATCATTATGTAGTGTCCTTCTTTGTCTCATGTAACAGTCTTTATTTTAAAGTCTATTTTGTCTGATACGAGAATTGCTACTCCAGCTTTCTTTTGATTTCCATTTTCATGGAATATCTTTTTCCATCCCCTCACTTTCAGTCTGTATGTGTCCCTAGGTCTGAAGTGGTTCTCTTGTAGACAGCATATATATGGGTCTTGTTTTTGTATCCATTCAGCCAGTCTATGTCTTTTGGTTGGAGCATTTAATCCATTTACATTTAAGGTAATTATCGATATGTATGTTCCTATTACCATTTTCTTAACTGTTTTGGGTTTATTATTGTAGTTCTTTTCCTTCTCTTGTGTTTCCTGCCTAGAGAAGTTCCTTTAGTATTTGTTGTAAAGCTGGTTTGGTGGTGCTGAACTCTCTCAGCTTTTGCTTGTCTGTAAAGGTTTTAATTTCTCCATCAAATCTGAATGAGATCCTTGCTGGGTAGAGTAATCTTGGTTGTAGGTTTTTCTCCTTCATCACTCCAAATATGTCCTGCCACTCCCTTCTGGCTCGCAGAGTTTCTCCCGAAAGATCAGCTGTTAACCTTGTGGGGATTCCCATATGTGTTATTTGTTGTTTTTCCCTTGCTGCTTTTAATATTTTTTCTTTGTATTTAATTTTTCATAGTTTGATTAATATGTGTCTTGGCGTGTTTCTCCTGGATTTATCCTGTATGGAACTCTCTGTACTTCCTGGACTTCATTAACTATTTCCTTTCCCATATTTGGGAAGTTTTCAACTATAATCTCTCCAAATATTTTCTCAGTCCCTTTCTTTTTCTCTTCTTCTTCTGGGACCCCTATAATTCGAATATTGATGTGTTTAATGTTGTCCCAGAGGTCTCTGAGACTGTTTTCAATTCTTTTCATTCTTTTTTCTTTATTCTGCTCTGCAGCAGTTATTTTCACTATTTTATCTTCCAGGTCACTTATCCGTTCTTCTGCCTCAGTTATTCTGGTATTGATCCCTTCTAAAGATTTTTAAATTTCATTTATTGTGTTGTTCATCATTGTTTGTTTGCTCTTTAGTTCTTCTATGTCCTTGTTACACGTTTCTTGTATATTCTCCATTGTATTTCCAAGATTTTGGATCATCTTTACTATCATTATTCTGAAATCTTTTTCAGGTAGACTGCCTATTTCCTCTTCATTTGTTAGGTTTGGTGGGTTTTTGCCTTGCTCCTTCATCTGATGTGTGTTTCTCTGTCTTCCCATTTTGTTTATCTTACTGTGTTTGGGGTCTCCTTTTTGCCGGCTACGGGTTCATAGTTCTCGTTGTTTATAGTTTCTGTCCCCAGTGGCTAAGGTTGGTTCAGTGGCTTGTGTAGGCTTCCTGGTGGAAGGGAGTAGTGACTGCGTTCTGGTGGATGAGGCTGGATCTTGTCTTTCTTGTGGGCAGGTCCACGTCTGGTCATGTGTTTTGGGATGTCTGTGGCCTTATTATGATTTTAGGCAGCCTCTGCACTAATGGATGGTGTTGTGTTCCTGTCTTGCTAGTTGTTTGGCATAGGGTGTCCTGCACTGTAGCTTGCTGGTCTTTGAGTGGAGCTGGTTCTTGGCGTTGAGGTGGAGATCTCTGGGAAATTTTTGCCGTTTGATGTTACGTGAAGCTGGGAGGTCTCTTGTGGACCAGTGTCCTGAACTTGGCTCTCCCACCTCAGTGGCACAACCCTGATGCCTGGCTGGAGCACCTAGAGCCTGTCCTCCACACGGCTCAGAATAAAAGGGAGAAAAGAAAGAAAGAAGAAGATAAAATAAAATAAAAAAGTAAAATAAAATAAAATAGTTATTAAAACAAAAGATAATTATTAAGAAAAAATTGTTTTAAGTAATTAAAAAAAAAAAAAAACCGGACAGACAGAACCCTAGGAGAAATGGTAAAAGCAAAGCTATACAGACAAAATCACACACAGAAGCATACACATACACACTCACAAAAAGAGAAGAAGGGAAAAAAACGTATATATCGTTGCTCCCAAAGTCCACCTTCTCAATTTGGGATGATTTGTTGTCTATTCAGGTATTCCACAGATGCAGGGTACATCAAGTTGATTGTCGAGATTTAATCCACTGCTCCGGAGACTGCTGGGTAAAATTTCCCTTTCTCTTCTTTGTTCGCACAGCTCCCGGGGTTCAGCTTTGGATTTGGAACCCCCTCTCCCTGTAGGTCACCTGAGGGCATCTGTTCTTCGCTCAGACAGGACGGGGTTCAAGGAGCAGCTGATTCGGGGGCTCTGGCTCACTCAGGCCGGGGGGAGGGAGGGGTATGCAATGTGGGGTGAGCCTGCAGCGGCAGAGGCCTTCGTGACGTTGCACCACCCTGAGGCATGCCGTGCGTTCTCCCAGGGAAGTTGTCCCTGGATCATGGGACCCTGGCAGTGGCGGGCTGCACAGGCTCCCAGGAGGGGAGGTGTAGATAGTGACCCGTGCTTGCACACAGGCTTCTTGGTGGCGGCAGCAGCAGCCTTAGCGTCTCATGCCGTCTCTGGGCTCCGCGCTGATAGCCGCGGCTTGCACCAGTCTCTGGAGCTCTTTTAAGTGGCTCTCTTAATCCCCTCTCCTTGCGCACCAGGAAACAAAGAGGCAAGAAGAAGTCTCTTGCCTGTTTGGCAGCTCCAGACCTTCTCCCAGACTCCCTCCCAGCTAGCTGTGGTGCACTAACCCCTTCAGGCTGTGTTCACGCCGCCAACCCCAGTCCTCTCCCTGGGATCTGACCAAAGTCCGAGCCTCAGCTCCCAGCCCCAACCCTTCCCGGCGGGTGAGCAGACAAGCCTCTTGGGCTGGTGAGTGCTGCTCGGCACCGAGCCTCTGTGCGGGAATCTCTCCGCCTTGCCCTCCGCACCCCTGTTGCTGCGCTCTCCTCCGTGACTCCGAAGCTCCCCCCCTCCGCCACCCACAGTCTCCGCCTGCGAAGGGGCTTCTAGTGTGTGGAAACCTTTCCTGCTTCACAGCTCCCTCCCACTGTTGCAGGTCCCATCCCTGTTCTTTTGTCTCTGTTTTTTCTTTTTCTTTTTTCCCTACCCAGGTACGTGGGGAGTTTCTTGCCTTTTGGGAGGTCTGAGGTCTTCTGCCAGCGTTCAGTGGGTGTTCTGTAGGAGTTGTTCCACATGTAGATGTATTTCTGATGTATCTGTGGGGAGGAAGGTGGTCTCCGCGTCTTCCTCTTCTGGCATCTTGAAGCTCCTCCCCCTTCTTTATTCCTTAGTATTACTGTTTTTTTCTGCTACTATAAATACTATTGTAGTGAGCATCTTGATGAAAGAAGCTTGTCCTTGTTTTGTATTATCTCCTTAATGATAGCTTCTTAGAACTGGAATTACTGGAGCAAAGGATATATAGCTCTTAAGCCACTTCTATACCATTTAAAAATAATTAATTACTTTATTTTGGGTATAGTGGCTTTCATATAGATGGCTTTAGAATATTGCAAGGGGTATGCTTTTGTATCTCAGTCAGGGTCATGCAGATTCACAAAGGAATGCCCCATCAACCCCTTACTACATGAGTAAGTCTGCCAATTAAGAGTCAAAATAGGCATCTCATGGGATCGAGTTGTGACAAGATAAAGAAAAATAAGGAAGAGTGGACTGTTTTCTATTTAAGTAAACACAAATGTTCAGTGCTACACAGGACTCACTTGAGTCTGCCAACAAGTTTCAATTAATGTTAATTGAGAGTCAGAATCTCACATTTGTTTGGGACTGATACTACTCATTTCTTTGTCTCAGTAAGAAACCAGCATTGTCTCCAGCATTTAAATAGTGTAGACAAAGCTATATTTTCCAATTTCATGCAATTATAAACTTAATTACATGAAATATTATATAATTGCCATTTTAATTGATGTTTTATTCTTCCCATTGATGTACACTCAGGCGATTTGCATACAACTTTTGTGTTTTCCCCTGAAATGTCAATAAGGCCTAAGATAATGCTGAAATGAATACTCTTCTATTTGGTTCTCTCTGAATTCATGGTTTATCAATTATGCAGTTTTCAACCATAGGTAATCCTGTTGAGGCAGTTGTGGTATCGTGCAAAGGGGAATTAACATTTATTAAAGAACCTAATGATCTGAATGCCAGCTTCATTTTGGGTCCAGGGTACAGTGATGCTTCCCTGATTATAGTCTGAGTTTTCCTTTAGTCATATAATTAAGATTGGAAATTCATATCCAGATTCTTAGAGATTGGGAACGGTGGAATGAGTAGGCTTCACATCATCCTTTGATTTGAAACTATTCATACTAAACAAGATTAGAAAAAAAAAAAAGAGTGCTCTTTCTAGTCCAACCCAGCTTACTGGACTTCTGTATTTTGGGGTTGAGCTCCTAAGCCACAGCTAGTAATAAAATAACCTCCCTACTTTTGCTGGTAATTATCTTTTGTATGCATATATCTTTTTTCCAGGATCTCTTGGAAATGAGTGATTTATTGAGGGCAGAATTAGCATGTACTTTGCACCCCTGGACAAATACAATCTTAAATACATACTAATTTCACCTGTATTTCTTACATAGTTGAGCCACATATTTTTTTTCTTTTCTTTCTTTCTTTTTTTTTTTTTTTTGTAGTTCTGAACTATATATTTTTATATCACAACCTGGACTCACAAACTTATGTGGTCTTGGTTAAATTGATAAATTCCCATGTGTCTCATGTCCTGGGATTATAATATGAGTTGTTTCAGTGACGATTTAATGATATCACCCATCTAGGAACTCCTTGAGGAGACAGATATTTTCTTCATTGCTAAATCTCTGGTACCTAGTAAAGTGTGTGGCATATGTAGGTGATCATTGCATGCTTGTTGAATTTTGAACTTAAGAAAGATATAGGCACATGTAAGGGAATGACCCAAAATGTCTGGGTTGGGGTTATGAGTGAGCAGGTGTTGACCAAGGATTAGGGATCTCACCTTAAAGTGTTTGGTTTAGTCAACAAGCTTGGAGTGCTGCCTCTGGAATGTGGATTATGGTAGATCAGATTCTGGCTGGGTCTTAAGCAGAAAAGCTTTCCTAATTCCTTCTATACCTTGAGCAGAGCAATGTCTTCATAGTCACTGATATGTTGATTCAGTGATTCACAAGCATTCTCTGAGTGTCTGCTCTATGCTAGAATCTGTATTGGGTACTGAGAATACAACAATGAATGAGGTGGCCCCAATCCCTGCCCTTGAGGAGCTTGATGTGCAGATTGCACCATCTACAAATAGATGTACTGCAGTATCACAGGACAATGGGTCACAAAGGTAGAACTGATGTATTAAACCCCAGGGGAGCATTGCTTTGAGAAAGGAAGATTTTTTTCAGGCTTAGATATGGCGTTCAAGGGCATTTCTGCTGAAAAAAGGGTTATAAGGAAGGACGTAATGGTCTGACACAGCTTAGTTTGCTTGGAAACAAATATTAGTTCAGCTTGGCTGGAACATGTGGTGTAAAAGAAGGGTGTGGAGCCTGGTGAGAAATGAAGCAGGATACATAGAGTAAGATCAAGTATTTATCCTTTGGTGTGGGGGACCATTGAAAGGTTTAAAAAAGGGAAACAATATAGCCAGATTGAAGATGTTATTTTTGTGATGAGAAGTTTTAGAGTCTTCGAATTTGTTTCTCTTATATTTGATTCTTATAAAAGAAATCACTGCCTTGCTGGATCATGCAGCTGGGGGCCAGAAGCAGAAGGGAACTCTGACAGAGGTGAGGTTTGCAAACAACAAGTTCCTGTTGTGGGGACTAATATTTTAAAATCTGGTGTTTGTGCTATTTTTCTTAATATATATACCTGTTGGGTTGCCAAGAAACTATTTAGCAACATGGTGCCAGACTTTCTATTCAGATATTTGCTCTTCACTCCCCTTGTAATTAGTGGCAAAGAACAGAATCTTTTATATACAGAGTTCTAGTCAGAAAGTATTTAGTTTAGTTCAAGCAGACATTTATGGATGGATATTAGATGCGTGTATACTATGTAAAGCCATTGTGTTGGGCATAAGTGCTACAGAGAGGAATAAAACATGAATCTTGCCCTGAAAGAGCTAGTAGTATTGAGTGAGAGTTAGGCAAATAAATGGTCAGTTGTCATATGATGAGATGAGAGTGACAATAGAGGTAAGCCACAGGGGCTGTAGGAGCAAGAAAAGGGGCCCTTGACACAGACTAGGGAGGGTAGGAAGGCACCCAGAGTAGGTGGTCTCTGAGCTAAGGCTTTAAAGAGGAGTGGGAATGGAATGAGCCATTGGAGAAGGGGAGGAGGAAGGGAAAAATTGGAGAAGGGGTGAGAGTTTCTATACTGAAAGAACTCGATGAGTAGACACAGAGGTAAGGGAGACTCTGTTGTATGTATAGATGCACAATAATTTAATGTAACTCAGTTGTTTTTATGATACTGGTTACTAGGGGACCAAGTACTCAGAATTAAATTCTGATTTGTTTCAAACAGGTACTGCTATAATGAAAATAGCACTGCCCTTGGAATAAGACATTCACTTATTCATTCATTCATTCATTTATTCTCTAAACAATTATTGATGACTTTTGCATGCTAGAAACTGTGTTCATCCTTTATCTAACTGTAGGAAGTTGGCAAGGCTCCTAATTTTTCTGAGCCTGACTTCCACATCTGGAAAATAGGGCATGAATATTAGGTTCATAAGATTGTTTTGAAGATTAAAATAGATTATCTGTGAATATTTTCACAAATTCTAATGTTCTATACTAACATTTTTCATATTAACAATATTACATGTAAGAAGGTTATCTTTTTTTTCCAGTTTTTCCACATTTATTTTTATTTTTTAATTTATTATTATTTTTTAAACATCTTTATTGGAGTATAATTGCTTTACAATGGTGTGTTAGTTTCTGCTTTATAACAAAGTGAATCAGCTATACATATACATATATCCCCATATTTCCTCCCTCTTTTGTTTCCCTCCCACAAGAAGGTTATCTTGATGGACTGAAATAAAATCTGTTTTTGAGAGAGGAAACTCATAGAAGTCAAAGAGGAATAATAGCATGGTCATTCTCTAGGCATATCCTAATGCATTGAATCTAGCAGATTAAAAAAAAAAAAATTCCCAAGAGGTATCTTCGATTCTTTAGCAACCCTATTTCTTGGAACTTGATTTTTCCCCCTACTATAAAATGAGGATGAGGATAAGTATCTCACAGGGTTTATGGACATTAAATGAGAAAATATATATGAAAGAAATAATTTATATCAGCGTTTGGTTTCAATATGATTTCAATAAATATTTCTATCTTCTGAGTCTGAGCAAATAAATATTTGTATCTTCTGAGTCTGAGCTTTGCTTTAGAGGTGTAAATAAGCAAAGGTATCATTTTATAGCTTGTGATTACCAGTTTTGTGAAGGTAGAGAATTGTCATATATAGTACCAATACTTTAAGTATATAATGTTTAGGGGGAAAAAAGGGTGGGGATTATTTTTGTGGGGTTTGATTCTCAAAGGTAAGTTTTAGGTTTCTCCATCGTGATTGTGACTTTGTGACCTCGGGCATATTTCTTAAACTTTTATTTCTCATCTGTGGAATAAGAGTAACAACAGTAGCTACCTCATAGAGTTATACAGATGAGATAAAGCATATAAAGTACTTGAATGCTTAAGTACAGTGCCTGATAAAGGCAGACATACTTTGAAGCTAGTGAAGCTTAAATCTCAGAGTCCTTCATTTGCATGGATCCCCTCCAAGGCCCTGTTCCTGATTACATATTCATAATTTTGTATTCTTTTTCTTAAAGAGGACCCCCATAAGCTTTTGACACCGCAAATACTGGATTTACCTCTGATAAATTTTAGGGGAAAACTAAAGGGAGCTAAGTATGTTATTTCTAGAGAAGAAAGCAGGATTGTTGATTAGAGCATTATCCGAGGATCTAGAGATCCCTGTGAAACAAATCATTGGTTTCTAAGATGACATGTAGTACCTCAAGGAGTCAAGAATATTTAATAAAAAGTTAACTCGCTTCTTGGGAACGGTACTATGAAAAGACTACATTATATTGTCAGTGCTGGCAACACTGAGAGATATACCAGATTTAGGGTTCATTTCAAGCCCCAAATAAAGTGATTTGAATAATCTTATTTTTTTATTACAGGATAATGTCAAGGATTACCAAATGCATTTTAGTCACATTGGCATTTTTTTAAAAAAAAAATTATAGGAGTATAGTCGCTTTACAATGTTGTGTTAGTTTCTACTGTACAGCAAAGTGAATCAGCTATATGTATACATATATCTCCTGTTTTTCGGACTTCCTTCCCATTTAGGTCACCGCAGAGCACTGAGTAGAGTTCCCTGTGCTATATAGTAGGTTCTCATTTGTTATCCATTTTGTACATAGCATCAATAGTGTATATATATCAATCCCCATCTCCCAGTTCATCCCACTCCCCCCTTCTCCCCTTGTCCATACATTTGTTCTCTACTTCTGTGTCTCTATTTCTGCTTTGCCAATAAGATCACCTATACCATTTTTCTAGATTCCACATATATGGGTTAATATACGATATTTGTTTTTCTCTTTCTGACTTACTTCACTCTGTATGACAGACTCTAAAAACACCTAGGAGTCACATTGTTTTTATTCTGTCTCCCTTTCCTGATTAAAAGCTTTGAAATGGGGCGGGGGGCATTGTTAATTTATGATTTCATGACGCCTGGGGTAGAATGTTGCTATTGGAAGCTAAGATCGTTAGGGTTTGGGCAGCCACATATGGCCTTCCATCCTAAGACTCTACACAAAACATGAATAGAAGTATGGAGACAAAATAAATTAAGGAAGTACAGAACACTAAGAACAAGGAGTTAATAGTGTCGGCAAGTGAGAGCTGACTTGGAGGAATTCTACAAATAATGCTGATTTCTGGGGATGGTTTTTCATGGAGCCCCAGAACTGACTTAGGTGGGTATGCCAGATCTAGTCAAGAGAAATGGAGTGGTCAGAGAAATCTCTCTGGCATGAAAGTAATCTAATACATAGGAATCTCCCTGTACAGTACTATTGGAGCACTGTGATGAATTGGAAAGATCATGGACTTTGGAGTTCAGGCCTCCTGGATTTGAATCCTGGTTCTATGTGTAATACCTTTGAGACTTTGGACAAGTCACTTAACCCATCTGAACCTCAGTTCCTTAAGGAATAATAATAATCACAAAATGAGACAAAGCTTATAAAGAACCTACTTGAATACATGTCATAGAGAAGTTCCTTTCACTTCTCCTAGATGACTTTGAGAAACTCACCCTTTCTTTTACCTTTATTCACAGCCTTGGATACCATACTCTTCTTCACTCTCTGATTTTCCATTTTCTCATCTATAAACATAATGATACTCCAGTGCTCTGGAGATGAAATGAGTTAACATGTGTGAAAGTGCTGTGTAAAATACAAAGTCTTAATGATGAACAGATGTTATTATGGTTAGTAGTCATGATTCTAAACGAAGAGACCAAGTAGCCTTTCTCTTTGGAGTCTAATTTACTTTCTGGAGAGCCATGGATAAGTTCACAAATAAATTCTCAGATTTGAAGCAGTGACACCTTTGTGTTAGCCATGTGTCATTGTAATTGCAATTTTACAACCAAAGAAAAGTCTAATGGTATACAGGTGAAAGGAAATATGGACTGGAATTGTTCAAATCATTTTCAGTTTCTTTCACTATTTTCCTTGTAGGGTAAGGATGCTACTATTAGTTAGCAATAGCAACTATATGTTTCATTGTTTCATTAAAAAGCCTTATGGTAATACCACTTCTGGTCTTAATGACATGAGTAAGGTTGAGGAGGGGGTCAGTGTAATAACCAAAGGATCTCACCTAGTAGTTAAGCAAAGTGCAGAACTACTTTAAAAGATTTTTATTCCTCTCATCAATAAATGTTCTTAGGTCGTGGGGTATATTTTCAGTTTGGTCCCATACTGAGTTTCAATGAATGTATTTCTGTAGGTGTAGTTAGAGAATTTGAAGATATGACCCTTGGTGTCCAAATGCTAAGAACAGAACAAAATGTGTTCTACAAGTGAAAGGAGCCAAGACGCCAGGAATGGGTGTTGGGGGTGGTTTCCTTGATTCTTTCCTTCATCTCACTGCCCACATTCAGTTAGAGAGTACTACAGATTTTACTTCCTAATCTGTTTCCTCTTCTCTATATTGCCTCTTTGGCATCTACATTTGGATACTAATCTGCACCTGAAACTTAACATGATCCAGGTAGAACTTTTGACTTTCCTTCAAGTCTTCTCTGCACTAAGCTTTCCTCATCTCAGTAGGTGACACACCTGGGATCATCCTAGCTCTCTCTCTTGTCCTCACATCACACTTTTAATCTATCAGAAAGTTTTATTAGAATATATTCTGAATCTGACCATTTTATCACCTCCATTGCTTCAATAAATCATTATCTCTGTTGCTACATCTAGTCTAACTGGTCTCCCTGATTCTACCCCCCACCCCTTACAGACCATTCTTTATACAATATCCACAGTGAACTTACATATATATAGCATTGTGCTTCCTGCCTAACATGCTTTAATGGATTCCCAGTACAACCAGAGTGAAATTTGGACTTTTTTCCTTGGGCTACAAGGCTTTATCTGATGTGGCCCTTGCCTGCCCCTTCAACCTTATTTCCCTCATTAGACTCTTCGTATACTCTGTGTTAGCAACACTGGTCTTATGTTTGTCTCTCAACATGCCACACTCATTTAAATCTTGGAGTGTTGGAACTTGCTCATTTGCTCTCTAGCTACTTCTTTAGCTACGTTTCTTGTTACTCCAAACATGAATGTTTCATCATTCACCTGCTTATATTTCCCAAAGCATACTATACTGTTCACAATTTTATGCCTTGCTCCAATTATTCCTACTTCCTAAAATGCTCTGTCTCATTCCCACTCCTTTTCCTGTATAATTATTATTAATCCTTCAAAAATCACTTAGAAAAATAGAATCACTTAAGGAAAGAGAAGAAGAAAACAATATAACTGAGGCTTTACCTCCTCCAGGAATGCTTTTCAAATCTTTCAGCCTGAGTTTCCCATTTGGTCCCATATGTTCCCTGCTTCCTCATGCCCGTGTATTTACCACATTGTGTTGTGATTATCTTCACCTATGTCCAACTCCTCTGCTGGTCTGTGACATTCTTGCTGGCAGGGACTAGGCTTTTTCATCTCTATAACCCTAAGGTAAAGCACAAGACCTAGGAAAATATTGGTTTGAACTGTTGCAAGTGACTCCAGTTAGGGGCAATTTATTACTGAACAAATTTTGTCCTGAATACAATTATAATTGACTCTGCACACTGGGATTTAAAAGAGTAATATCAACACAATGAACATGGGAAAAATTTACAGATTCCAAATGTGGGCAAGTTTGAACCAAAAGCTGTAAGCTAGGTATCAATTTCATTTTGTGTTGTCTGTAGAGGGTTTTCCTTTTCTGTATACAGTCAACATTTAGCTTTCCATTCAAAATGTGTGGGAAGAAAATTAAAATTTTAATTGTAAACATCATGGGAAGGTGGATATAAATGAGCAAATCTCATCCAAAAAATAATTATATACACAATCAAAATTTTTTTTCAAGTTAAAAGTGAAAAGCCTTGGTGCAGACTATATTACTCTTTCTGAGGTAGGTAGGGATAAGTTGGCAGCAATACTTTTTTTAGTATAAAACAGTTTACCTGGAGTCTTTTTGCTGAAATAAATTAGCTGGTTGTATCCATCTCCTTCCACTTCCTGTGAGGTTCTGGAGGGCGGAAAGAAGGTACCTTAGATGTCTAGGTAGGGGAATGTTGGTAGGGGATATGGTAGAGAACATTAAAAAAATACTATAGACTACCCTGGAGACTTGAGCTATCATTATAAATAAACCATTTGCTTTTATAAAGATAGCGTTTCTCGTTTCATATGTGTGAACTTTGTCAATTTATTGGTTTTGTTATGAGAAATGTGAGGGGGCAGTACTCTCCCCATCCACAATATGGAGAGTCCTAATTCACTGTGACCTCAAGATGCTTCATCATGATATAGAGTGTGATCATGGAGCTTCCATTTTAGGAGATGATAATAGTAAGGAATGGAGAGGTTTGGTGATTTTCCCAAAGTTACACAACTGGTAAGTGGTTGAGCCAGGTTTTGAGCCCTATAAGGCTGATTTCGTGATCCTGTAATCTATATTGTGATTAAATCCAGTGAACCTTTATTCAGGCTCATGCCTGCCTAAATGAATGGCTTAATTAAAGTGGGAAATACAGGAGATCATTTCATTCATTCTTTCAATAGATATTTATTGAACACCCACTGGGTATTCTATAAGTACCTACTAAGTGTTACTTTTTCTCTATGTTCCCCAAACCCTTCATATGTTGACACATATTGTCTCATATTGACAACAAAAAAATTTAAGGGCAATAGGATTGAGATCATATTAATCTTTGTATTCTAGGGCCTTCAAATATTGAGTTCAATAATTAATAAGCAAACAATGCAGACTTGGCTATATGACCCTAAGAGTAGCCATACTAGACTAAGTTTATAAATAGGAAGTCTAAAATCAATATATCTTTGATTTGCATTTACAGTCAGTTTGCTGTAAGCCCTTTTCCCTTTCTCTCATTTCAGATATTACTTGCCTTTGTTAAGCAATAGACATGGTTGTGTAACTTTAAAACAATAACAATAATCATTTAAGAATGCTTATTAGGTGTCAAGAACTGTGCATTTTAAATTAGACGCATTTTACATGTGTCTGATTTGATCCCCACAACAATCCTTCATGATTGGTACTCATATGGCATAGATGGTTTTGGAATCACAGAGATCAGAGTTCAAATCCCAACTTGACCACTCACTAATATGTGAAGTTGGACATGTATCACCATATTTTCTATTGCTGTATAACAATTTTGCCCACAAACTCAGTGGCTTAAAAGCACACACATTTATGATCTCACAGTTTCTATAGGTCAAGAATCCAGGCATGGCTTAGCTGGGTACTCTGTTTCAGGATTTCTCATGAGGTTGCAATCTAGTGTCAACCTGGCTGGGATCTCATCTGAAAGCTCGACTGGGAAAGGTTATCTTCCAAGCTCACATAGTTGTAGGCAAGACTTAGTTTCTTACAGCCTGTTTGACAGAGGGTTTCATTTCCTATTGACTAGAGGCTGCCCACAGTTCCTTGATACATGGTTCTCCTAACATGGCTGTTTTCTTCATCAAAGCATGAAAATTGATAAGGCAATAGAGAAAGCCTTCTAGCAAGATGGAATTTACAGTTTTATGTAGCCTAATTGTGTAAATGACATCCCATCACTTTTGCCATATTCTATTAGTTAGAAACAAGTCACACGTTCCATCCATACCTACGCGGTATGGTAGTACCTAGAGGAGGGTAGTACACAGGGATGTGAATATCAGGAGGTGAGGTTAATTGGGGCTCTCTTAGAGTCTGTTCCCCATTCTCACTAAGCCTTGGTTTGCTTATTTGAATATAAGAAAAATAATAGTACCTACATGTTATGGGCTAAATTGTGTCCCCTTCAAATTTGTTATATTGAAGTTCTAACTCCCAGTACCTCTGTATGGAGCTTTAAAGTAGTAGTTATGTTAAAACAGGGTTGTAAGGTGACCCCCTCAACCATATGTCTGGTGTCCTTGTAAGAAGAGGAGCTTAGGACATAGACAACACAAAAGGATGACCATGTGGATACAGTGGGAGATGGCCATCTGCAAGCCAAGGAGATGTCTTAGAAGATACCAAACCTGCTGACAACTTGATCTTGGACTTCTGGACTCCAGAATTGTGAAAAAATAAATTTCTGTTGTTTAAGCCAGCCAATCTGTGGTATTTTGTTATGGCAGCCCAAGAAAACTAATACACTACCTTATAAGTTAATGTTTGGCACATTATCTGATTCCTAATATATATTAAATAAATATTAGCTCTCAATATTGTTTATTAGTGCTATTATTATTAAGGGGAAGCCCCTAGGGCACAGAGATGTTAAATAACAAGATTTGGGGTCTCATCTAGTTCATTTTCTGTTTGGTTAGGAGTACAATACACTTTTCTTCACTGTTCAATTTAATTGAGCAAACATATATTGAACCCTTTTTATAAAGCAGGTACTGAGCTAGGGGCTGAGGATAAAAGATAAATAGGATATGACCCACACATCTGTTGAGGAGCTTAGGCTCTTGGGAGAAGGATTTGCATAAGCAGATACTTAACATATGGTATGGTAAAGTCTAAGAGATGTGCTCTGAGTGCTATAAAAGCCCAGAGGAGAGGTTCAGGACCAGCTTCCTGGAGAAACCACTAAAGTGGAGTCTTGAAGGGTGAATTAGAATTCTCAGGTGAAGAAAGGGTAGGAGACTGGTATCCCCAGCAGATGTAACCAAATATAAAACAAGTTAACATTACTAGAGCTTTACACAAAAAGCAATGTGAAGTAAACCCCAGTTTAGTTTTGAGCAACTTCTGTAAAAGACAAGACCAGGAAACAATAAGAAATAATTTTTTTTAAATGAAACAAAATTTGGAACTGGTACATTCTCCTACTGATTAATAAGTATCATGTTAATTTTTCTGTTTCTATGTGTGTGCTGCATGTAGTGACTAGATATGATGGTAGACCAGCTCTTCTACCCCTGCCAGGAGGATGGGCAAGAGACTTTAAACTGCAATTAAATCCAATTAAACTTCATTCATAATTAGATCTATAAAAATGAAGTATGCCAAATTGAAAATGCTTAGAAAATCTTTTTAAAGATATTGTCAATAATGGAATTATCTCCTGATTTCATTCTATTAATGAGGTTATTTTACTTTTAGTTTTGAAAATAAGAAAAACAGGAGTAGTGTCAGAAAAAAAGTGATTAGAAAAATTGTGAAGATTTGTCTTTCCTTTATTTGATCTGACTATGATGTCTGCCCTTATGGAATTTCAGTCTAATAGGGTACAGCTTAATTAAGAGCAGGGGTTTATTAATATCTTTAGCCTTGATTTTTTTTAATAGGCTTGGCACATAGTAAGTGATCAAAAATAGTTATTGGTTAAATAATATGTCTTGTTGCCTTGCTCAAGTCTTCTCTCCTCTGTAGGTTTTAGTTTCCTCATCTTTTATAAGAAATATTTTAAATTTAAAAAATTTAATTGAAGTATTATTGTCATACAATATTACATTAATTTCATGTATACAACATGGTGTCTCAACATTTATATACATTACAAAATGATCACCATTTGATAAGTCTAGTAAATATCTGTCACTATACAGTTAATGTAATATTAACAATTATATTCCCTATGCTGTACATTATATCTTCATCCCTATGACTGATTTATTTTATAACTGGAAGCTTGTACCCCTTAATCCCCTTCACTTATTTGGCCCATCCCCCATTCCCATCCCTCTGGCAGCCACCAGTTTGTTCTCTGTATCAATGAATCTGTTACTGTTTCGTTTTGTTTGTTCATTTGTTTTCTGATTCCACATATAAGTGAGCTCATACTGTATTTGTCTTTATCTGTCTAACTTATTGCACTAAGCATAATACCTTCTAGGTCTATCTATGTTGTTGAAAATTGCAAGATTTCATTCTTTTAAATGACTGAGTTACATTCGTGTGTGTGTGTGTGTTTATTCATTCATCTATCTATGGATCCTTAGATTGTCTATGTCTTGGTTATTGTAAATAGTGCTTCAGTGAACATTAGGGTGCATAAATCTTTTCGAATTGGTGTTTTGGTTTTCTTTGGATAAATACCCAGAAGTGGAATTGCTGGATCATATGGTAATCCTATTTTTAATTTTTTGAAGAACCTCTATACTGTTTTTCATAGTGGCTACACCAAATTAAATTCCCACCAACAGTGCACAAAGGTTCCCTTTTCTCCACATCCTCACCACCAACACTTGTTATTTCTTGTCTTTTTGATAATAGCCATTCTGGCAGGTGTGAGGTGATATCTCATTGTGGTTTTGATTTGTATCTCCCTGATGATTCGTGATTTGGAGCATCTTTTCATGTGCCTATTGGCCATCATATGTCTTCCTTGGAAAAATGTGTATTCAGGTCCTCTGCCCATTTTTTAGTCATATTTTTTAAAATTGAGTTGTGTGAATTCTTTATATATTTTGGATATTAACCCCTTATCAAATATATGATTTGCAAATATCTTATCCCATTCAGTAAGTTGCCTTTTTGTTTTGCTGATGGTTTACTTTACTGTACAAAAGCTTTTCAGTTTGAGGTAATCCCATTTGTTTATTTTTGCTTTTGTTTCCCTTGTCTGAGGAGACAGATCCTAAAAAGTATTGCTAAGACAGTTGTCAAAGAGTATACTGCCTATGTTATCTTCTAGCAGTTTTATGGTTTTAGGCCTTACATTTAAGTCTTTAATCCTTTTTGAGTTTATTTTTGTTTATGGTGTAAAAGAGTGTTCAAACTTCATTGTTTTGCATGTAGCTGTCCAACACCATTTATTGAAGAGGCTGTCTTTTCCCCATGGTATGTTCTTGCCTTGTTTGTTGTAAATTAATTGACCATAAGCATGGTTTATTTTAAGCTCTCTATTCTGTTTCATTCCTCAATGTGTCTGTTTTGTGCCAGTGCCATACTGTTTTGATTACTATAGCTTTGTAGTATAGTTTGAAATCAGGAAGTGTGGTTGCCCCCAGCTTTGTTCTTCTTTCTTAAGATTGCTTTGGCTATTCAAGGTCTTCTGTGGTTTCATACAAATTTTAGAATTATTTGTTTCAGTTCTCTGAAAATGCCATCATTATTTTAATAGGGATTGAATTGAATCTTGCTGTGGGTAGTATGGACATTTTAACAATATTGATTCTTCCTTCCATGAGTATATCTTCCCATTTATTTGTGTCATTTTCAATTTCTTTCATCAATGTATTATTGTTTTAAGAGTACAGGTCTTTCACTTCCTTGGTAAAATTTATTCCAAGGTATTTTATTCTTTTGATGCAGTTGTAAATGGGATTGTTTTCTTAGGTTCTCTTTCTGATAGTTTGTTTTTAGTATATAGAAACACAAGCAATTTTTGTATATTGATCTTTGTGTATCTTGCAACTTTACTGAATTCATTTATTTGTTTTAATAGTTATTTTGGTGGAATCTTTAGGGTTTCCTGTATATACTATCATGTCATTATGCAAGTAGTACAGTTTTACTTCTTCCTTTTTGATTTGGATGATTTTTTTAAAATCTCTTTTTCATGTCTGATTGCTGTGGCTAGGACTTCCAATACTATGTGAGTAAAAGTGATGATAGTGGGTGTCCTCATCACGAGCTCAGGAGCCATCTTTATCCAGACCCCTAGTTTCCTCATCTTTAAGTGAGAGAGTTGAACTGGATTATATTTGAGCAGTTGTAGAATTAAGACCATGAGTTTTGAAGCTAGTCAAAGCTGAACTCCAAAGCTAGCTCTGTACACTAGACTTCTCTGAGCCTCAGTTTCCTATCTATAAAATAGGGATTGAGTATGATGAGATATAAATGAGAAAATATACATAAAATTATTACACTTTACACATAAAAAGTACTTTAAAGTGGTAACTAAAGACAAATGTCTTTCTAGATCTACTATGGTAATGTTACGACTCTCATTTTACTCTTTTCTTTCACAGATAAGGAAACCAAAAGACAGAAAATGTGTAGTTTGACTACCACATGTTAGCTTCTGCTTGTTCAGGACATTTACTATGATATCAGGACATCAGTAACTAGAACGTCAAGGCAGGAGTGGGGGCAATACACAGCACACCTAGTTTGCACACATGTGGCATCCTGAAGCAGACCAGCAATCCCATCCTCTTCACAGGCTGATAGATCTTTACCTTTGCTCTGGCTTTTTCCAAGATGACCTGTTACCAGAAAAACTCCATTATGTTCCAGAGTACTGTCACTATTATGTTACCTTCCTTATAGTAAAATTTCAGCTCCTCGTTATAACAGGAAACATTGCTGAAAAGCCTGAATGTGCTTTTCCTTTGTTTGCCTTATTTTACCCAAATCTGAAATGCTTAAAACCTCTTGCTCCTCTGTACACATCATTGCGTGTGTTCCTTTCTCTCTGCTAGTATGTAGTTTCCCAGTTCTTATACCTACAGCTAAGTAAAAGTCTGAGTAAGGAGTAGAGTAGGGGCTAAAAGGACTAGAGCAGGGACTAGAATTCTGACCTCCTGCCAGTTAGTCCATTGCTCTATCCACCAGGCTAATGCTTTTCCCAGGATTCAGAAGAATGGCAAGAGAAACGGTATTAGTAGTGAAAAATGTACTGGTGGAGAATAGTTCAGAGGTGACTTGGGGAGTGGGGCATGGAATCATGTATTAGAGGTCTAGACTAGAAAGGGACAGTGCTGGCCAGGAGATGGTCAGGGACAAAGGCATGTGAAACTCTGTGGTTGTATTTTGGTGCAAAATGAGCCATGCCAGTTTACCACCTTCTCTTCTTGTTACTGTCAGCCAGTGACCCTTAGTAGGAGATCTTAGCTATATGCAGATTAGATGGTTACCTGGCACCTGAGAATGCCAAAGACTCAATTACACCATTAGGTTTGGAAAATTCTAGTTCCTAGAGTTGCTGAGCTCGGTTTCATGATTATTAGTAGCTCTAGATTATTGGGGTTCTATTGTGATCCAAGCACGGTGCCAGGTACTTTACATACATTGTCACATATAGATTTAATGTAAACTGTATTATATAATAATATAAGTTGTCATTCCCATTTTACTAAAAAGTAAAAGCCAGACTTTAGACAGGTGGAATCATTTACCTGGTGGTTTCCCTAAGCAATATTTCTTCTATATTTTGGTACAGTAGAATTATTATATCATAAACTTGGACCTTTAGTAGCATTATTCTAGTAAGAAAAATGAAGCCAACTTCTTCATTATGCTAAGAACTTAACTGATTTATGAAGATTGAATTTAGCTTAATGTTACACACAAGGCTAGGAACTTTAAAAGGCATTTGTTAATTAAAAGAAATTTAGTTAAATGATTAAAATGATACTTAAATATCACTGTACATTAAATAGTACTGCCCACTCTGGGTACATAGGAGTTAGTGGAAAATTAAGGAAAACAAAATATTACAATTAAGTTGTTCAATTAAAATATACATTTACTTTCCATTTTTTTGTTTCATTAAATGAGAGATAAATTTCTAATTCCTTCATATTTATTTTCAAATATACTTTTTTTTTCTTTAACCCAGTTTCTTTTAATTACTATATAGTATCTCTCCTCTTCCTAACTTTGGGTTATGCATTTAGCAAACATTTGCTGAACACCTAGGTCTTGTGGTAGGTTCTGGGATTTAGAAATGAACAAATGATCATCTCTAATGAACAAATGATGACAATCCTGGCTCTTTAGGAGGTACTGGTCTAGGTGGAGGGATCAATATATTCACAGTAATCATAAGAGAACTTCAAGTACTGTAATAGTTGAATGAACAGATTCTAGGAGACACAGGGACAGAAGTTATTACTGTTTCCTGGAGATATCAGGGTGCTCCCTCACAGAGGAGTTGGCATTTGAGTTGGGCCTTAAAGAATAAATAGAATTGTGCCTGTTGGAAAAGTAAGAAAAGGACAATCCAAACAGAGGGAGTAATATACAAAGGCGTGGAAGAATGAAAAGATAAGATATACGTAAAGGTTAGTTAATTGTAACACATACATAGATAGAGTTTATGATGAAGGTAAAAGGAGTCTAATCTGGGAAGGTAAATTGACACCAAGTGGAGAAGGGCTTTTAAATGTATACAAGTTGTGGGACTTCCCTGGCGGTCCAGTGGTTGGGACTCTGCCTTCCAATGCAGGCGGTGCGGGTTCGATTCCTGGTTGGGGAACTGGGATCCCACATGCGTTGGGGCCAAAAAAAAACCCAAAACATAAAACGGAGACAATGTTGTAACAAATTCAATAAAGACTTTGAAAATGGTCCACATCAAAAAAAAAAAATTGTATACAAGTTGGTCAAAAAGCATTTTTTTGGTAATATTTAAAGCTAATATAATTTTTCTTGATATTTGGCTTGCTTTACTTTCTATTAGCTTTTTTTCCATTCTAGGCGCATAGCTCACAAGAAAGATCAGACAAAGTGATTCAAAATAATTATTCAAAATAATGCAAAATTTCCACTCAATTTTTTAAAAAATCATACTTCCTAACACTTTCCACCAGTAAGAATCCTCCACTCCCTGGTTTACTTACTATCTCCTCCCAGTGTGCCTCTGCTCATGATGATCTGCACACCTGAAATGTTTTTTTCCTTTCTCCCTATCCTCCATCTCTCCAAACCTCACCTCATTCTTCCCAGCCCAGGTCAGGTGGCTCCTCTTCCTGCAAGCCTTTTTCAGCCACTCATAACTTTCACACGTTTTTATTTTGTTGAACTCCATTGGAGACCATGCCAAAGAAAGGCAAGGCTAGAAAAATCAAAACTGTGAAGGGTGTGTATAAATATGGGCCTCCCAGAACTGTGCCAAAGGGGCTTTGTTATGTAGATCCTCTTCCCTGAAATCCAGGAGGAAGAATTCAAGACGCAAAGCAAAAGAGTCAAAGGCAAAGGAAGTCAAAGGTGCATATTACTAGGCTGGTGGGTAAAGCCAGAATAGAAGGATGCTGAACAAATGTAAAAAAGATTGCCATAGAGGAGATTTTAGGTGTGTGTGAAAGGCTGTCTCAGGAAATAATGGAAACTAAACCTGGGTATCCTGATGTTTCTTAGATTATCATTTACTAATGTGCTCTTAAAAATTAATTTTTGAAATTAAACAAATATATGTTGTAGAAAAATCAGAAATAGAGATAAGGAAAAAGAAGCAAATGCACAGGTTCCTTAATCCATCCACTTATATATAATTGTTAAAGTTTTAGTAAATATACTTCCAGATTTAGATATGAGTGATGGTTTACTAAACTGGGATCCTGCTGCATTTTCTTTGTGATTTTTTTTTTGTTCAATTTTCAATCATGAATATCTTTCAGTGTCAATAAATCCATCCTACATCATAATTTTTTAATGGATATATTATATTACTTTGTAAATAAGTAATTATTATTTGAAATTTAGGTTATTGCACTTTCATATTATTTTTTTGCTATAAGCAACACTATACTGAACCATTCTCATACAAATGTGTTTATACACATCTTTAATTATTTCCCTAAAATAAAGTCCTAAAAGTACGTCAAATGATTTGTACTTCAAAAGACTTTTAAAAATATGTATTGTCAAATTGCCCTCTAGAAACGTTTGTATCAATTTCTACTCACCATGTGCTGAATGAAAATTAATTTTTTTCTAAACTCTTAACAACATTGATAATTTCTATCTTGCTTCGTTACCAATTTGTTAGGTGAAATAAGTAATTTATGTTTTTGTTAAATTTTGCACTTCTTTAGTTACTGGTAAGTTTGAATATTCTTGTATTTAAGTTTACATTATCCTGGTCAATTGTCCACTCATGATTTTTACTCATTTACCAGTTTGACTCTATTTTTTCCTTCCTGAGGAAAAAAAGAATTTTTCAATCATTGTATGGAGTACTTAATAAAAGCTAATGTTACAACTTTATTTTCAGGGTACAAAAATAAAAATAAAATAAATACAAACACTTAGACTATTTTTGACCCTGAAAAACAAAAGCAATAGAACACACACACATAAAACTTTCAGCTTTCTGATGCTATGGTATATCTACTATCTCAACAACACAGAATTCCTGGTAATGTGCAGTATAGGCTTCCAGATGGCTTGAAGAGTTTCTTTTGGAGACATGACCACAACCAACCACTCCTCATTTTGCTTAAGTACTCATTGTTCTTTTTCTTTTTAATTTTCTGTTGTTATTCTTTTTATGGGTTGTGCTATATATAGCTTAAGGAACTCAAACACTAGAAATATTCTTAAGTGTAGAACAAGGATATAATGAAAGCTAAATATTTTACAGGTTGTAATTAATGGAAAATTGGTTATTACCACAGAAAGGAAATAAAAATTACTCAGTAAAATGTGTTCTTCTGAAACACTATTATAATGAAATGGATGAAAAGTTGATAGAAAAATCAGTAAAAGAACATTAGTACTTAAAAATTCAATGGCAGACAAAAAGATAGCACATAACTCTCATATAATCACTTTATATAATTTTATAATTTTTTTCTTAGTTTGCTTGCTTTTTCACTTTGTTAGCTATTATTCTCTCTTCTGCTGATGTTTAAAATATTTTTTAGTAAAATCAGCCAATCTTTTAA
The DNA here is from genome assembly GCF_949987535.1 of Balaenoptera acutorostrata. NCBI lineage: Eukaryota > Metazoa > Chordata > Mammalia > Artiodactyla > Balaenopteridae > Balaenoptera > Balaenoptera acutorostrata. The sequence goes on along the minus strand of NC_080064.1, from coordinate 41,520,408 downwards.
AATGTCTGGTGTGGTGTTATAATTAGATTTTTTTCCCACATAATTGTATACTAGTCACCAAATTTCCTTCTAATACTTTTGTGGTTTTGTTTTTACATTTCATTCTTTAATATAGCTGTAATTTATATTAATGCACACAGAATGAGTTAGAGTTCTAGCTTATATTCTTTCCCAAGTGGTTAGCCAGATGTTCTTAGCCATTATTAATTAATTCATCTTTTTCTCAACTTGTTTCAAATGCTGTCTTTTTTTAATGTATTAAGGTTTTTTGTACACTTGGGTTAGTTTATGGATTTCCTAGTCTGTTTCATTGAATTGTTTGATACATATAATGTACTGTTTCATGTACTGTCAATATCCAGAAAGGCAAGGCATCACATGGTGTATTGTTAAAGTATCTAATTCATTCCCAATTGCATTACTTCTTTTTTACTAGTCACCTTAATCAGTACCAGAGAATAAAACCAGTAACTATTCAATCAAGATATAGTATTGGATGATTTTTACCTGGGATCCTAGGCCACAGGATTTTGCAGGTATAGAAGATATAACTGTTTTTCATTATCCTGCTTGAACTATTGGTTTTAATCTGAGCCCTTACAACTAAGAATTATAACTGTATCATAATTCTTCCTGCATCTAGAAAGAGCAACTTAGCCTATTTCAATTTTAGTAGTATTTTAAATATAGTATTGTCATTGTCTCATGTGTAAAGATTTTTCTGATTCTCCATTTAAATAACTTTTTTTTCCCATCAGCAGTACTGTCAGCTTCATGACGTGATCTGCTGGTCTGGTCCTAGAAGACTGAAACATGACTTTTGCACAAAGTAGGTCAGATCTTGCTGGATTAGGTAGAAATTCTCACAATGGAAGTTCAGCTTCATAAACCCTTGCAAGATCCTCCTCTGTCTGGAAGGGTCTTCCTCTGCAAACAGGGGCTCTCATACCTGCTTGACTCAAGAGTAGTCCTTTTCTGTCTGGGAAGGTCATCCTCTTTGATCAAGTGCTAGCATGCATACCCTTGACCAAAGAACAGACCTCTTATGTCTAGGAATGTCATTCTTTTGGCTCATGTGCTACTTGCAAACATTTGACTAAAGACTTATTTTATCTCTGGAAAGTTGTCTTCTTTAATAAAGTACTTGGCTTTCAGAGGGGCATCTGTGGAACAGGTAGGAGCAAAGACTACTGGCCCAATTGATTATAACTGGTGAACTGGTGATATTATAGCCTAGTATGGTTGGGGCTACAGATGTTATTCCCTTTTATCTCTGGAAAGTGGTTGGTGTAAATCTGTTTTGTTTTTGTTTTTTTGTAAGTTACTTTTCAATTCAATTTATAAAATTACATTGAATTCTGTATTAAGAACATCATTATCTTAGCCATGTTATGGCATTTTGACCTCTGTTCTGTGCCCATAGATGATTTCTCTATTGTGGGTTCTTTTTTTTGTAAAATATTGATGATGCCTACCTCACAAGGCTGTTTTGAGGATTTAATGATTTAACAAATGTAAAGCAATAGAAAAATGCCTTTTAGTTGATGTTCAAGAAATGTTTATTACAGATGTGGTTATACTTAGGAAGTTGGTGGAGCATTATAGAAATATGACCCCTCTTTAGGCACCCTAGGTACTGTCCTTTGGTGAAATCCCAAGATCTGTAGATTCTATGCTTCAACTCATTCCCAACTGTATGTCTAGCCCACAGTGTGATCCATGCTGTGCAGGACTGTTGTTGAGCCTAGGCAGTTGTTAAAAGCCATGCCAAAGGTCATGAATTTAGAAATATGTTCAAATCAAAGGTAAAGCAGGGTCAAAAACCCAACAGACAAGCATCTGAGGGAATTCATGGATGCTGAAGCAGGAAGCATGGACTCAAGAATCATATAAGATCCTAGAGAAATCTGGACAATATGCCACCCAGGCACATTGAAAATCTGATGTTTATGATAGTGATAATCCTCAGGAGTTGAAGGGATTAGAGCAAAGCTGGCAGGACAATAAATTGGAGACCTCAGCACTAAGAATATCTTGGCTTTATAATCTAGAATCTTAACATCTCTATGCAGGAAGGGATCTTAATAGTCATCTAATCCAGCCCTTAAGGTATTATTTAAAGCCTGTCTAAGGCTGGGCTGCTGCGAAAGGAACGTGGAACTGAGAACAAGAATAAGTACAAGTACAAGGAGGTTGAGGACCATTGGGAAGAGGCCATAATGGGAGTAGGGATGAAAAGTTTAGATGGTCACCAAGATTAAACATTCATGTTTGTAGCTTGTTTTTTAAACTGGCTAGGGCATGGAACATGACTAGTTTAAAGGTGCATGCTAAGTTCAAAGGGAGAGTGGGAGCCCAGGGCCCAGACTGAAGAATAGTAGGAAATTTCATTACCTGGCTGAAAGTGTGTGTGTGAAGGAGGAGGGTGAAGCACTGAGCAGAATAGGAAAGCTCAGAAACCACTGACTTGAGAGAAAGCTAATTCATGAGTCCATAGTAACTTCTAAGAACTGTACACAGACTAGATTGACAAGTAAGAGTTGGAACACTAGCAGAACTTTGTTGTGGAATGCCAGAAACAATACAGTGCCTGAAGAGAGTATAATACGTACATTCTTTAGCAAATATGAGAACTGTGTCAAGAGAGTAGAAAATTTGCAGTGGATTTTCCTGGAACTCATAACAATATAAAGAGAAACATGGGTCTAGTTAACTATTCTATTCAATGGCTGGAGACTACACCCATGCAGTATGGAAAGGGAACAGTGAAATGAGCACAGGATTCAAAATCCATAGACCTTTGAATCTGTGCCATCCCTTGGTAGATATGTGACCTTGGGACCAGTGAAGTTTAAGTAAGATAATCTACTCAAAGCTTCCAGGACAATGTCTGGCATAGGGTGGGTGCTCGGCAAATAATAATTCTCGATTCCCCTTCCTTCATAAAAGTATATTAAACTAAATTGAGTTGAAGGTGAAGAAACATGGTCAAATAGTCCAGTACCTTTTTTTTTGCCTGGTGGTGTATCACAAAGGCATAGTTCTCAATTGGAGTGGCATGCAATTCATCTCTAATTTGGGGAAGTAATGCACCTAATTTTGTATTTACTTGAAATAATGAGCATAGAACAAATTAGGAGAAGGGGTAAGTAAATACTTCTAAGCAACAAGATATTCATATTGTGCTAACTTTTTACATAGTGAAAAGGTGAAAGCTTTGTTATCACAAAGACCTGAATTTGAATATCATCCATGCGACTTAGGGCTTTATAATAGTGAGAATAAGCCAGGCTATGCTGTAGCATAACATAATAAACTTCACTTCCTGAGAATGTTTTATGTGCCAGGCATTGTTTTAGGTACTGATCATTTACTAAACTGAACAAGACAGACATGATCCTGCCTGCCTTCATGGAGCTTATAGTCTACTATGCTTCTAGACAGAGTTCCCTTTGCTAAGCTGAAAGTTTTCATAAATATGAAGGAAAAGGATTTCTCTCCTCTGAGAGCAAACTGACAGGAATATGTCAGTTTTCCTAAGATGATGGGAAAATAACAAAGGGCAATATTCCATTCTACAGAGGCTGGCTTTGCCTTCCTTTGTGGTCCTAGTGGGATTACTAAAGTTGAAGTAGAGTGTATATACATTTTTCCTTAAATTGTAATGTTGGGTTGGAACATTAGAGTATGTGTGTAGGGTTTTTTTAGGATATTGTGAAATCATGCTTATATCTCCTCGATGCCTATATACTCTAAAAGTCAGAACCTCTTATGGGATGAGACAGATAATCATCAATAGCAGTGTGCTACCATACGAAAACCATGGGCATTTGAATTACACACACTTGGGTTAAAGACCTGCCTCCATCTTTTGATAGATGTGTGACTTTGATAAATTATAGAACTTGTCAGAACCTCAGTTTCCTTAAAGACAAAATGGGGGTAACAATAACTACCTCACAAGGTAGCTGTGCAAATTAGAATATGATGTAAATATAACATATATAAAGCAATGAGAACAGTACTTGGTACTAAGTAGGCATATAGTGAATTGTAGTTATTATTTCTTATTTGAAAAAAGTCACACTTATTTTAGGTTGGTGACTGTCTCACCAGCATCCTTTGGTTATTCTCATACTTTCATCTCTGGGCTTTGGGACTTAAAAGCGTTGCTAGATTGCTAGAGTAGGATTGGTCCTTTTCTCACCCTTTTAGTAGAGTTTAGGAAATGGAGACATCATAAAATGTCCAAGTAGGAAGGGGCCCTAGAGATCATTTAATTAAATCTCTTTGCTTTGTATGTGGAAAATCTTAAACCCAAAGAGAGCAAGTGACCTGCCTATTGTCACAAAACCAGCTTAAATACAGCCCAGTGCATTGCCCTCAGCAGTCCAGGGCCTCAGAGCAGGAAAACTTGCAGAGATTTAGATGCAGGGACCCTTTGTTCCTTATCCCAGTGGAGTCACTCTCCAGAGTTGCAAAATTGCTCTAACTTGATATCAAAATTGAAAAATAAAAATATTAGTCCATACATAGTTTAGTGATGGTGGGAATAGAGGAAAGAACACATGTGAGGTGAGAAATTTGAAGTCATTGATTGAATGCTCTGTGCTAGGTATCCAGCTAGATATTTACATATATTATTTAATTTAATCCTGAAAATTAAGGTATTTTTATTTCCTCTAATTTATAGATGAGACAACTGATGCTCTTAAAAGTTGAGTAATTTGTCTAATCACTGACAATATGAGGTTGATTCAGGATTTGAATCTGGGCAGTCTGACACCAGAGCTCATGTTCCTAATTATTTTATTACACTTACTCCTTCAGGAAGATAGTAAATGGTAGGGTAATCAAATTGTCCAGGTTGTCTGGGACTGTCTCAGTTTTAGCACTGAAAGTCCTGAGTCCAGGAAACCTCTCAATCCAGTGCAAACTAGATATCTGTTTATGCTATCCACATGTGAACCCATACATTATCAAATAGAACAAAGCATGTGAGTGTTTTTACAGTGCTAACATACTGTATGATTTTGGAAAACTATTTCAGAGAGGTGACAGTAGTATACTGAAATCAGCACTGCACTGGAAGTGAGAAGAATGAGAATCTGAGAATTCTCTCACACTTCGTAGCTTTTCCTCTAAGCCTCAGCATTACATCTATAAAAAGAAATATTAAAAACAACTATCTTATAGAGTTTTTCAAGTTCTAAATGAAAGAATCGTGGAAATTATTTTAAACAGTAACACCCTACCCAAATGTAAGGGAGAATGATGATAATGACAATGATGATGATGATTTAGGTTCAGTAAAGTAGAATCCCTACTTAGAGACATTCAGTGGTTTTTATCATATACAGGAACAAGTAGTAAACCCTTACTATTCATTCAATAAATAAATATTTATTAAGCCCTGCTGTGTGACAAATATCACGACACAAAGGGCCTTCATGACCTGGCCCTATCTTCCTCTCCAATCCCATCTCCTGCATCTCTCTCACCCTTACCTTAGTTTCATCCACATTAGCGGGTTTGCATTTGCCAAAACATCCTATGCTCTTTTTATGCTTTTATGACTTTAGTTGCTCCATAAACACCAGTGTCCCTCAAGGCTTCTTCCCCTACCCCCTCCTCTACTGATATTATGCACTCTCCTTGTATGTCCTTATATACACTCAGAGCTTCAATAAGATCCCAGAACTGTTATCTCTAGCCCTTAACTGTCTGCTGGGAGGCATGCCCCAGTCTATAACTGCCTGCTATGTAGGTACACTTGGGCATTTCACATAGACTTCAAACTTAACTGGTCTAAAACTGAACTCATTATTTTCCTACATTTGCTCTTTCTCCTTTGTTCCATATCTCATTCAGGGTGTCATCTTCCCAGCTGTCATCCAATATGGAAACATGAGTCCTTTTAGATTCTTCCTTATCTCATCACAATACCAAATATTCATCAAGTCTCACAGGGTATATTCTCAAAGACATTCCCTACTCTCCCACCCTATCACTACAATCTTATTTCAGGCTTTTGCCTCTTCTAAACTGGCTTACTTAGGTTTCTTCACAGGCTTCCTGTGTTTATGTTTTTCTCTCTTCCCTTACTGTCTCCCACTCCATCCTCCAAATTGTTGACACAATAATCTTTCTAAAATAACAATCTTATTTTGTAACTTTTCAGTCCATAATTCTTCAATGACTCTGTAGCATTCAAAATAAAATTCGAATTCTGGAGCTTCATATGCAAGGCTCCTTACGACCTAGATGTTGTCTATATCTTTAACTTCCCCTCCTACCACTTACTCCCTTCCCTTTATTTATGCACAAAGCTCCAACCATAAAGAACTACTTGATGTTCCATATATACCAACTATAAGATTTCTAATTTTCTTGTTTTGTACCTTCTATTTCCTCTCCTTGAAATATCATATTTCCCCCTACTTTTTGTTGTCTAGCAATCTCCTGCTTATCTTATAAATGGCAGTTACTCTGGGAATCTTTTCCTGACCAGCTAAACCTTTGGATGCCACCTAAACCTTTCGTGTTCCTATAGCTGTATGTTTGACTACTCATCTAATCCCAATCATTCTGTATTATAATTGCTTACTTCCTATCTCTCTTACAGCTCAATGAGTGATATGAGGGCAGGGATTATATTTTATTCATCTATCTCTATCATCTAGCATAGTACCTGGTACATAGTAAATGTTCCTAAAAGAGTAAGTGAATGAATGAATGAATGAGCTAGGTTTAGATATGCTAGTACTTCAGAGGTTGGTCATAAGGAGAGAGGAGGGAGCTTGGAACAGCTAGAAGCACTAACAAGTTTGTGGGGCTAAATCATACAGAGGTGTTATATTAATTAGAATTATTTGCTTATAAGTGACAGAAATCAAACAAGTTTGAGAGTTAGTTTAAGTTTTAAAAAAAGCTTATTAAAAGATACAGAAGTTTCTCATAAGCACCAGGGGTAGCCAGGTCTCATGAAGGATCTTGAAACTCATTAGATAACTCTTTTGTTCCTCAACTCAGGTGTCATTCTTCTCTGTTATTTCCTCCAGACAGGCTTTTTCTGCTTCTTATTCCCCATGACAAAATTAGATGATCCCACAAAAACCCTATATTTCTCTCTATGTTATGATTTACCTTCTACCTTCTATCATGTTGGTCATCAAGCCCCAAACATCATACTGCCTCAGCATGTCTAAAATCAATCACTTCGTAAGGGGCTACACACCCAGAGACTAGCTGTCTCTCCTAATTTTGATTTTCTAGTGAAGAAAATATGATTAGTCTAATTCAATCAGTCAGCTGTGACCTGGGGGCCAGGATTATACAATGCAGACATGCTGCCACAGACCAGGGGACTAATTCTTGATAACCAAGAGCTAGAGATGCATCTCAAGTATTTCCTGCCTGCTGAATAGAGCGGGCTTAAAAGTATTTCCAGGTTGAAGCAAAGCTATTTGCATATTTCATGGTTAGCAATCTCTTCATTCTGGCTAGAGTTATGCATTAGAAGGATCCTAGCTAGTAGATGAGGCATAAGTAACAGTGGCAAATTCCCTGAGGGGATGAGCTGACAAGAGTTGTGAGATTTGTAACCAGTACAATCAAATGGGATGGGGTTTAAAGCAAGGCTTTATTCCCATAGGAATTCTTATTGGTATTTGAAGTGAAAATTAAGAGTTTGGCATAACTTGTGTGGAATGAATTGGGAGCAGTAGAAGGAAGACTGCAGATAAATGGAGGCTCAGGACCCAGCATCTAATAAAAGCTCATTTAATGTTTGCTGATTAATGAATAAATAAGTGGTGTCTGCTTCCAGGCTCTGAACGCTGAGCTCAGGGCTATAATCCTAATTCCCTGTCCTACTTTCTGGTAGGCATAGGGCTCTCCGTGTATAACACATGCTTGGTGCTCATGGGCTTGATGACTGGGTAAGATTAATGTACAGGGTGCAGGTCTCCGGTACCTGCCACTTGGTAGGGCCAGAGCCCTTGGGGAATGACCACGGAGAAAGAGAATAGTGTTCTCCCTTAGTACTTGGATACCTTTTCTTTCTGAGGACTGAAAACACTGAATTACAGTTAGTTGCACAGAAGACGTCTAGCCTGCAAGCTTCTAGTAGTCAGGGACAGGTTTTACTTGTGTATTTCCAGTTTCTGGCACAGGGTCTGGCACATTGCTCAACCAATTTTACTTAAATGAAACAAAGGATAAATAATTTCCAAGTATAATATCACTAATCTAATATCTGTTTTCTTCTCTAATCATGCCAAATTAAAGTACATCTGTTTTCTCGTATATCTGGCTGCTGCTTGACTTGGTTTTAGAAAATATGCTTCCACCACTGCTTTTAACTTTAAGAAGTCACTCCAGGATTACACAGTAAATGCTATTAGAGGTCAATTAGATACCATGCACAGTGTCAGACGCAGAGAATAAATATTTCTCTTCTGGACAAACGAGCTGCTGCCCTGTTGTAATTGATGTTCACGGAAAGAACTCTGTCATACTGTATATCCCAAACTCTTTGTCATCCTCTGCTGAACGCTCATTTGACTATCATTCTAGACGTTGATTTGTCACTAGGGATGAGATTTTTTTTCTTTAATGCTGCATTTAAATTTGATGCTTTATAGTGGATGCAAAGCCACTGGAGACTGGCATCTTTGGTACCCACATATCTATTTTTATGCTTGACTGTCCAAAGAAAGGAGATTCCTAACAACTATAAACGTAAATGACTAGATGTTCCTTTTTTGAATCCTTTTTTTCTTAAGCAAAGGTGATTTATATTATTAATATACAGCTTTTAATGCATTGTGCTGGTCACAGTTTAAAAGTTTCTGTTTTTATTTGTGTGAAATACCTCTGAAATGAGCATCCCATGACACACAAAGTCCAAATGTAAGATCAAGAACAGCAGCAGTAAAATAGGCCAGACTCTCCAGATTTTGTAGCTTGTTCTCTTTATATCTTTTTAATGGTTTAACATAGAGTTTTCAGTAAGATAGTATTATTTGATCAAAGTTATCTTCCTTTACTGTGACAAAAGGCCTTGCTTTGCAGCAGAAGTCCATCTGTCCACCTAGTAGATATTTATTGAGCAGTTGCTAATCCTGAAGGCCAGGAACCTGATTGTGTAGCCATCTACTCCGCCACATTAGATTTCTGTGGAGTCCCTCCTCAGGAGACACTCTGGGCCAATGGCACACTCTTTCTTCTTAGTGAGGCTTGTACACCTAAATTCTGTCCAGCCTTCTTCCTGGTGATCAGTGAGGGCTCCTTTTCTCCTTTTACATAAGATCTAGGTCAAGTAGAGGCAAGCTTGGCTCTGTGTTCCCTTTCCATGGGCCCTCTTATTTCAGTGCCCAAACAGGAGGCTCCTGTAGGCATGTTTATCATTTCTGCTGTATGGAAGAGAGAAGAGATTACATTACAAAAAGAAAAGATTCTCTGACCCTCTTAGATCTTCCACTCTAAGCCACTCAACTTCTCTGTCACCAGGGAAGCTTTGCTCTGAGGTTCTGTTTTGATCTAAGTCAGAAAACCTCATTTCTTTGGAGACAGGGTTAGTGAGGAGGCAGTCATCTTTCCCAGACATTGATGTGAAGAAGTGTGTGTGTCTGGTCAATGCTCTGTGGCAAGCCCTATAGAGGTTCTCTGGAGATTACAAAGGAGATAAAGTCTCAGACATTCAAGAGTTTATAGTCTTGCAGGGGAGACTTCCATAAACACATACTTGTAAAGTGTCAAGTGCTGTAATAGGACACACAGAAAACAACTTGAGATTACTAAGGTTGGAGTGACTCATACTGTCTAGAGAGATTAAGGCATACTTCAGAAAGGCAGTGATGTTTGAGCTGTTTGAGAAGGAATTTGACAAGCCTCCAAGGGGCCCTTTCCTGACATAAAGCACAGGACGGGGAAAGAGGATGGCGCCCCTAGAAATAGTAAGTAGTAATTCATGAGGCAGTGAGACCCACTGGTTAAGAACACAAACTCTGGAGTCAAACTGCAAGCATTTGATATTAGCTTAACTACTCACTAGTTCTAAAAAGTCACTGAATGTTTGGTGCCTCAATTTCCTCATCCGTAAAATGGAGATGCTAATAAGAGGACCTGCCTCATAGGGTTGTTTTAAGGAATAAGTGAGAAAGCAGTTAGAATAGCATCTGACCCATATTAAGCAACCATTTTATCATGACCATGTGGCTGGTAATAGTGAAAGCTGAGATCGCAGGGTAAAACAGGCCCAGATCATGAAGGGTTTGTGCAAACCATGAATTTGGACTTTATCCTGAAGACAGTGTAAAGCCATTTTCCATAGTCAAGTGAGATACTCTCAGCTTTAAAAAAAAAAAAAAAAAAAAAAAGCACTTTTTTAATGAAAGATGATTCTAATTAATAATTTCCTTACTTAGCAAGAAATCATTTAATAAATAATAATAGCAACATTAGAAACAAAAACCTGAATGTTTTCTTTTAATGATATACTTCTTCCCATCAAAGATTGGATAATCAATGAAACCAACATTTTGGATCACTCTCCTTCTTGCCTTGAACTCTATGATTTGAATTTAAACTATTTATTTTGGGATACTGCTTAGGTCTCTTGACAGGACATAGCTTCTGATAAGTAGACACAGGATTCAGCCAGATTATCCAATCCTGCCAGGCGGGGCATTAGCCTCTTCTGATATCTCTTAGGAAAATGAAACTTGGCTTGAGTAGGAGACTATACAAGTAAGGAGAGACATTCTTTTTTTTAATTTACTTTTTATTTTATACTGGAGTATAGATGATTGTGTCAGTTTCTGGTGTACAGTAAAGTGATTCAGTATATATATATATTTTTTCCATATTCTTTTCCATTATTGGTTATTATACGATACTGAGTAGAGTTCCCTGTGCTATGTAGTAAGTCCTTGTTGATTATCTATTTTATATATAGTAGTGTGTATATGTTAATCCCAAACTCCTAATTTATTCCTCCCCCCGTCTTTCCCCTTTGGTACCATAAGTTTGTTTTCTAAGTCTGTGAGACCTGTATTTTTATTTTATAGGTGAGAGACCAAAAGAATAAACTACCCAAGATGATGTGGCTACAAGTTTTGGAGCAAGGGTCAAATCCGGTTTCACTAAACCTAAACCCCATACCCTTTCATTAGACCATAAAGCCTTACCCCAGTCACTGTTGGCCTCTGAGCTAGCTATCAGAGTGAATTAGACTGGTTTCTGCCCTTGGGGGGCACACAGATTAGTGGGAAAGATGAACAAATCAGTGATTATAAGATAGTATCAGAGGTACTATAATAAAGGTATGGATAAATTGTTATGATGTTACAAAGAAGGGATCAAGGTAAGCTTCCTGGGGAGGCGTCTTTAAAGATAATTAGAAATTTTTCCAGGCAGAGAAGGGTGGAGAGTGTGTCTAGAAGAAAAATACCATAATGTCTGTCTGATAATAGAAAAAAAATATTCTGTGTGACTGCAGTGACCATGTGGAATCCTTCTTTAAGACCCTGCATAGATCACACTGTGGTCAGTCAAGCGGCCAGATGTAAGAACCTTAACTTACATCTGCAACCAAGCTCTTATGCCCAGGACTCCAGGTCGCTTTAGGTTAAAGTGATTCCTCTCCTACTTCCTCTCACCCTCCAGAACTTGCAGAGTAATGAAGAAGGATACTTTGGCTCTAGACTGCTTGTGTTCAAATCCAGGCTCTAGTAGTTGTGTGATCTTGGGAAGTTCCTTATCCTTTCTATAAAATGAAGATACTAATGAAACTTACCTGATAGATTGGTGTGAAGATGAAATGAGTCAATATAGTTAATGTGTGTAGAACAGAACCTGGGGCATAGCAAGTATTTACTATTGCTATTAATAGTAGTGGGGAGCTGAATATAATATATGTGCTTAGAATCTCAAAATGAGTGTTGAGTGGGGGAGCATGGTAAGGAAGCAGGTAAGATGTATAAAATGTATAATCCACCTATCCCTTGTGGCATGGCTGGGAAGGTTAAATGACATAATGTGCACTAAATGCCTGTCACGTAGTAAGCCCTCAGGAAATGGTTAGTGCTATGATCATGACAATGGTGATGACAATGTTTATCATCATGTCAAGCCTGTCCAGCTTGACTGAGCCTCTCACTGTTTGGCACTTGGTGAGCCACTGGGGGTATAGCTATGAGAAGGACAGACATGAACCCACATAAAACTTACATGTAAGTTTGGGCTGAGTGCAGGGGTCATGCTTTAGTCACATTTATGTTCAACGCCTAACACTGTGTGATTGCTCAATAACTATATTGAATTGATTCATTCATTAATGAGATGAAGCTATCTGAGTTTGCATTTTACTAATTTGACTTGTTATCAGTCAAATGGAAGGATTGAATCAGCTTTATGTCACATGTCAAGGATCTTCTCTGAACAAAGTTTTTTCCTTTTACTTATCTTTACTTCCCAGTTATCATATTCTTAAATTTAGGGAAATTAGGCTAGGTCTAAAAGAAATCAAACAAATACCAGGTTTTTGGAATCAAGTAAAATAAAACTATAATTGAACCAATATTTTTAAAGTCCAGTGCTATAGCAAGCACTGTACTGAACACTTTAAGTACTGTAGCTTATTTAATCCTCACAACGCTGAGCTGTGTGATGGGGAAATTGAACTGAGGCACAGAGGACTCCAGGGACTTGTCCAGGGCCACACATGTAGTAAATGGTGGAGGTGTGACTAGATCTAAAGTCTTTTGACTCTCAATCCTGTGTTTGTTCCATTTTGTCTTTCTGCCTCACTAAGATCTTCTCTTGATAACCTTAATGTCTCTCAGTGATAGATTTACTCCTTTTACTACACTATCCAGTTTATGGATGATATTTATCACCAATCATTGTGAAAATATAGGTGAATTCAGCATTTAAAGGGGTAAGTTGGCACTCCTAATGATGAGAAAAAGCCTGAAGTACTCCAAAGGTTAAGCTTAATGGAGGAATTTCAGATGATCAGGGTTGAATTTTGCAGCAAAAGTCCTGTGCTTGACCCCTTATGCATTTCTGTGCATCTCTGCACCCCATCCTGCCTCAAGGGTGTACCCTACTTGCTTCTCTGTGTTGGGGCAAGCACTTCTTTGCTGGGCAGAGGACAAACATTAGCAGTTTGGTAGAGTGGAAAGAAGGAACACTTGCAAAGGGGCTGAGGAGGCATGCTCCTGTATTACTATGTGAATTAAACCAAGGCCCTTTTCTCCTTTGGGCCTTGGTTTCCTTATCTACAAAATGAGGTGATTAGAATGAGTGATTTCTAGTTCCTCTTCCAGTTTTGTGTTATGTTTAACCTGTATTAAATCTAATTTGAAGATTCTGCTTTTGTGTAAAGACCACAAAGCAAAGTGTCTTTTGTGCCAGAGTGTATCTGACCCAGCAGAATTAAGCCAGCATGGACAATTCTTGCTGGCTTAGCAGGCTTGCCCTGACACCAGCTGACTGACCTGTGACTGGCAAGGAAGGGGAGGGGAAGCTGCAGCAGAATTTATTGCCACTCATGGTGAGCAGGTGATTTGGTATGAGCCCACAGTGTTCTTTCCACTCTACCATACTGCTTGTTTATGTCCTCTGCCAAGCAGAGAAGCACCTGCTCCTGGGTCACACAGATCAAGCAAAAGAGGGGGCTGCCTGGGCACACTCCTAATTGTAATGGTGTGATGAAGGAGAAGGGGGGTGGTGGAGAGTGTCAAGTATCTGTCAGGAGAGAGGGTGCTGGATCTGTCCTCATAACACAACTGGAAAATGACCAGTAAACTAGACTTCCGGGTGAATTCCAGAGGGTCAGTTGATAGCTTTAACTTCACCCACTGAATGCCAATCAGCTGGATTAGTCTCTTTCTTTCCCCCCCCACCCCCACCTTACCTACATCATGCCAAGTACTTTGAGACAAGGAAGAAATGAGAAGTGGGGAACAGGTGCGGATGAGTGGTTCACATCTGTGGCTGTGAATGGCAGACACTCACAGAAACATCCCCTTCGTTTGTTGAGCATTGCCTGTGGTTCTGAGGTGGGTGCAACAATTTAAAGAGACGGATTGGCCTGGCCCTAGTGGTAGAAGTACTTCAATAGTGAGTATTGTCTAGGTATTGGTAGTTACTGGCATCTGGCCAGCACCAATGATGTGCTTCTACATTGTATTAGAAAGGTGCTTCTGGACTGATGCAGGGGAAAGATGCTGGCTAGTGACTAGAAAAATGCCAAAACCATCGTCTAGTTCTAGGAAAAGAAACTATCAGGGACTGGGTGAAAGGGTCTTTTTGTAACTGAGTGATGCTCCTAAAGACTTGAAATAAAAGTCAGGGATCATGAAAAAGAGATTCATTTATTTATTCAAGAGATATTTATTGAGATTCTATCATGAAGCGGGGACTGGGCTGGGCTGGGAATATGAAGTTGAGCAAAACCAGCCACTAGTTATTATGGAGCTTATAGACTGGTAGAAAAAGTAGACATTAATCAAATATTCACACAAATTAATAGGTATAGCAAACTGGTACAGGGGAAAGCATAGGTGCTATGATAAGGTATGACAGATTATGACATGGTCTAGTGACACAAGGTGGTGTCTCTGAGGAGGTGACCATTAAGCTAAGGTTTGAAATTGGCTAGAAGTTAAATAAATGAAGCAGAGTGGGTAAGAATCATTTGGGAATTAGGATCAACGTGTCAGTCAGTCACTTAAGGTGATATGGTGGCTACAGTTACTTGTTCACATAGGTTGTCAGGGGTCAGAGCTTATGAGAATAGCTAACATCTGGTGGTACTGGATGAAGAGAGAGAATTCTAAATGACAAACAAGGTTCTTAATGGTTCAGGTCCTTTATTTTCATGGGCCCTCCTCTCAGTAACCAGCATGGTTATATGTGGCATGTAGAGTTAGTTGCCCTTCTATGTACATCTCTCAGGAACTCTCTGAAGACACAAATAATGCATTACCTTTTTTTGTTTAGCATATAGCAATAATTGAATATCTGCCGTGTGCTAGCTAGACTCTGTTTTGAGCACTGGTTAGTGTTAGGGAATGTAGTTACAGAGATGAAAATAAACAGTCCCTGCTCTCTATGCATTACAAACAAGTCTCAGGCAACGGTCCTCAAAATGCAGTTCTCAGAGCAGCATTGGCATCACATGTCAGCTTGCTAAGACCACAGATTCATGGATCTGACTCCCACCTAATGATTCAGAATTTCTAGAGATTCGGGACACTATTTTAATAAGCTGTCCAGTTGATTCTCATTCACATTAAAGTTTGAAAACCACTGGTCTAGTATATGATATAATAAAGACATGACAATTTATGACAACAAAAAGACATTTACTGAGCATTTCCTATGTGCCAGACATTATTCTGAGGATTTTACATGTATTATTCCATTTATTCCCTATAACAACCTTATGAATTGATATTATCATTATTTTCATCTCACTGATGAGAAAACTAAGGCTTAGAGGGCTTAATAAACTTGCATCTGGTTCATGATAAAACCAGGATAAACAGATAATTACAATAAACAGAAAATCTAATTCAATACGGTAAAGCAATAATAGAAGTGTGATCAGGTTGTAGCAGTTATTGGCAGTTCTATGACAGGGCACCCCAAATTTTCCTTGATGGGGCTTACAAATGTACTGTATAAAGTGAATGCTCTTCAGTGAGTACTGAACTTCTAGATCAGAAGCTAAGAGGTGGTATTCCATGTAATTTACAACAAGAATTGACCGAAAGGAAGAGGAGTGCCATGTGTGTTTGGAAATCAGAATTTATTTGGGTCACTAGATGTGGTATTGGATCAGGCAGCCAGGTCAACAGTGGGAGTTGGCATGAGGATTTAGAAACCCAAAGTCTAAGTCATGGCTGAGTACAGAACTCGATAGGTTAGTGCTCAAGATACCCAAAGTAGGATGTCCAAAGTCCAGGGGCAAAGTTGAGATGGAAATTAGAGGTAGGGCCTTACTAAGGCTTTTGAAAGCTGTAGGCTTTCTTACTTTTTGAGCTCTACCTTTCAATACAAACATTAAAATATACTGACCTCGCAAATCAAACAAAATTAGTATATATCTCTAAAAAGGCTTGAGTTGAATTTCAGTTGGCTGGTTGACATTTTTGTAGCTATTTAATTCACACTTATTAATTTTGGCTTTGAAAGTTTGTTTTGTTTTTAATTAATTAATTAATTAATTAATTAATTTTGGCTGCGTTGGGTCTTCGTTACTACGCGCGGGCTTTCTCTAGTTGCAGCGAGCGGGGGCTACTCTTCGTTGCGGTGCGCGGGCTTCTCATTGCGGTGGCTTCGCTTGTTGCAGAGCACGGGCTCTAGGCGCGCGGGCTTCAGTAGTTGTGGCACGTGGGCTCAGTAGTTGTGGCTCACGGGCTCTAGAGTGCAGGCTCAGTAGTTGTGGCACATGGGCTTGGTTGCTCCGTGGCATGTGGGATCTTCCCGGACCAGGGCTTGAACCCGTATCCCCTGCATTGGCAGGCGGATTCTTAACCACTGTGCCACCAGGGAAGTCATGTTTTGTTTCATTTTTGAGCCAATATTTTTTTCAGATCTCAAAAATTTTTCATAGACTCGTGAAAGCCCTTAGGCTCTGGGCACTGTGAGTTTAGCACCTAGTGGATAAAACCACCTTAACCAGAGGAGGGAGTAAGATATTACCAGATAGGAGCAATGAGAAGGTTGTCATGATCTCCCAGAAGTCACTAGAATAAAGAGTGAGACATCAACAGATATAACAGGTCAGCTTTATTCTAACATTGACCTAGCATTGCTAAGGGAGTCATAGATTATGCTTTGCCTAGTTCTTAGAGGCTGAGCAAGACCTTATATGTCCACACTCAAGATGTATATTTAAATACCACTCATGCCCCCACCTCTACCCTTCCCTACTCAGTGTCCCACACCAACAGCTACAGGGACTAGATTAAAAAGCAAACAAGAAAAACTGTCTAAATTCTGAAACAGTCTGCTTTTCAACAGTTTAGGCCTCACTCCGTGTTTCCCATTTTCAGTCTCTGCCAAGCTCAGATGGCTTGTGTAGTCTCATTTGGATTGGTGATTCCTTTTGGACTGTCTGTCTGGCTTGGACCTGGCAAAACATTTTGGGGAAAACAGAGTTGCTGCTTCCACATTGTGTCATGGATGCCTTTACAATTATCTAGTAGAGTGTTTACTTCAATTTTCAAAAGTAAATCCTGAGATACCAAAAAGGTAAGTGATTGCACAGGGCTTCAGAGCCATTGGTGGTGGAAACAAAAACAGAATTCACATTTCCTAATTCCCAGTCTTGTGTTATTTCTTAGTCTTATGCTTCTTAGCCTCCAGTTTTTTTACCTATAAAATAAGATGAACTCAGATATCAAGGTAAAGTAAGTGGTCCTTTGAATATCATTTAATAAGGAAGCAGAGTTACATATATATACATACTAAAAACGATGATATTAATATCAGTTAACATCTTTAAATTGCTCTACAAGTTAAAATAAAATCATTTTTTTCATATGTGCTATCTCACTTAATTCTCACAATTAACTTGTCATGTGGCTGTGCTTATTTTCCATATTTCAGTGATCAGAAAGCTGAGTATCATTTAAGAGACTCACTCAAAATCAGTGGTAGAACCAGGACTCAAGTTTGATACTCTGATGACAAATGCTGTTTTCTTTCTGCTCTGGCATATTACTGCCATCCTTCAATTTCAAATTGGTGAAACTTATTAACATACTTTCTTTTTTTATAAAAAATAGATTTATTTATTTATTCTTGGCTGCTTTGGGTCTTCGTTGCTGCTCATGGGCTTTCTCGAGTTGTGGTGAGCAGGGTCTACTCCTCGTTCTGGTGTGCGGGCTTCGTGTGGTGGCTTCTCTTGTTGCGGATCATGGGCCCTAGGTGCACGGGCTTCAGTAGTTGTGGCTCGTGGGCTCAGTAGTTATAGCTCATGGGCTCTAGAGCGCAGGCTCAGTAGTTGTGGCACATGGGCTTAGTTGCTCCGCGACATGTGGGATCTTCCCAGACCAGGGCTGGAACCTGTGTCCCCTGCTTTGGCAGGCAGATTCTTAACCACTGTGCCACCAGGGAAGCCCAAGTATACTTTCAAATTAATATGAAAATTGAAAAATGTGGGCCAACGTTTGCATGTTCTCTGCAAACTTAACCTTAGTAAAGCAAATAATGGTATAAACCTCTCTGCAAGAGAGATTATTTATAGACTTGACTACTTTTGAACAGTTCAGAAGCATCTAATTGCACAAATCAATACCAATACTTTATATCTATACCATTAAGTGAACCTCCAAATGTTGTTTACTAAATGGTAGTTTATTGGCCTACCTTTAGTTACTGTGAATATTAGAAAGTAATACATTGCATTTATTTTAAAATATATTGTGATTCATCCTTTTAATTAAATCAGAGACTTCCCTTAATCATGAGGATGACAAATAAAATTCATTATATTTTCACATCCCTTTATAGTATTCTTTTTTATTAAAGTATAGTTGATTTACAATATTATATTAGTTTTAGGTATACAATATAATGACTTGATATTTTTATAGATTCTACTCCATTTAAAGTTATTATAAAATATTGGCTATATTCTCTCTGCTATACAATATATCCTTGTAGCTTATTTATTTTATACACAGTAATTTGTACCTCTTTATCTCCTACCCCCATTTTGCCCCTCCCCACTTCCCTCTCCCCTCTGGTGACCACTAGTTTGTTCTCTATATCTGTGAGTCTATTTCTGTTTTGTTGTATTAACTCATTTGTTGTATTTTTTAGATTCCACATATAAGTGATAACATACAGCATTTGTCTTTCTCTGTCTGACTTATTTCACCATAATACCCTCCAGGGCCATACATGTTGTTGCAAATGGCAGAAGTTCGTTATTTTTCATGGCTGAGTAATATTCCATTGTATGTATGTACCACATCTTCTTTATCTCTTCATCTGTTAATGGAAACAGGTTGCTTCCATATCTTGGCTATTATAAATAATGTTGCTATGAACATTGGGGTGCATGTATCTTTTTGAATTAGTGTAATTTGTTTTCTTCTCTATACCCAGGAGTGGAATTGCTGGATCATATGGTAGTTCTATTTTTAGTTTTCAAGGTGCTTTTGCATTCACTATGTCATATGATCTTAAACACAATGCTGTGAGATGAATAGGGCAAATATTATTTTTACTTCACAGATGAGGAAATCAAGGACTAGTGAGGTGAAATGACTTGTTCAAAGTTGCACAGCAAGGGTGTGCAAAAGTCAAGTTGCTTACTTATATTGAGTGACACAACTTAGCGATATTTTCAAAGGCTATGGCAGATTTTTTTTGAGGGGGTCAGATAACAAACTCATGAGGGCAGGGAACATCTCTGTCTTATTTAGCTTTGTTCCTTAGTGCCTAGCACAGTGTGTGGAACACAGTAGATGCTCATTAAATATTAGTTGAGTGAATGAAGGAAGGCTTTGGATCATGGAGTCATAGGTCATGGGGAGAAGCTACCCAAGGAAAGACTGACTGGATTATGTTTGAAAAGTGTGCTGGATCTCAGAATTTTTTATAGGTAGGAAGATCCTGGGTTTTGTCAGATGAATTGGCCCCCAGACTGAATGCATATTAACCTGACACTGCTACACAGCCCCCCTGAACATCCTTATATCATAGCACCTCTCGTTGTGTGTGCTATTTATCTGTTTAGTTGCCTGGCTTCCCTTGCAAACTATGAGTCTCTTGAGAGTGGGAGGATGTCCCATTGTACTCCAGTCCATAGCACTGAGCTTGACATATGATAGACACCAAGTATATATCTGTAGAAGAAATGAATGAATGAATAAACAATAATATGATTCAGTATACAACAGCAAAATAGGCAAGTCAGTTAGGAAGGAACAGGGTTTGTAACAGGGAAGTATTAAAATAATTAAGTCTGATTCAACATTAGGTTGGTAAGAAAGGTAGCAGCAGCTTTCCATGGTATATTTGCCTTTTAAAATAGTCTGTATATATTTATGGTTTAAATGCTTCCAAAAGTCATTAAAAGGTTGTTTTATTGAACACTTCTATTTAATTTGAATGTCCCGTTTTTGTAAAGGAATACTTTGTGCTTAAGGAGAAACTGAACATGGGCTTTCTATCAAGTCTTGAGCTCTACTTGCCTCTGTTTCTTTACCTGCAAAATAGGGGTAGTAGTACTTCTATTAAATGAGACAATACTTGGGAAAGCTCCTAGCACAGTGGCTAGCTTATAGGAGGAGCTTTATAAATATTTATTGAATAAATGACTGAATGACTCTCATTTTCCTTTGACCTTCATTCTCCTGTCACTGAACTCTTGATCCTTTCAGCAAAAACCTTCGTGAGGAATAAAAGAGTAAGACATTTTGTTGTCAACTGAAAATCAGCTTTTGAATATCATGTGTTGTGACTATGCTACTTTTGCCAGGAGAGATGTCCATTTCCACCCTGTTGATAATCAATTTTTTTTTTGCCTCAACCTCCAGAGAGTTTTATAATTAATATTATTTTCCTCTCTTTGGGTGTGTTTTCCTTTGAGAATGGAGTTTGGGTCTTGGTACTGGTATACTAGTTCAATACTCTTACTGTCCTCCATTTAGTCTGGTGTTTCTTCATGGTTCAAATTGCCCTTCATGAGGAGCCGAGCTTGTAATACGCACTTGAGATAATGTGTAAATGCTTTCACTGGCTCAGCTCCCTTCCCCACCCAGCATGCCTGAGTCACCTTCACAACATCAAGATTAGGTGTACCGTCATAAATAATGCCTTGTGCAGGGGTAATGTAAATGGAATCTGTTGAAATATGGCCCATTATATTAAAATTTATGTTTTGATCATTTTTATTTTATGAAACAAGTTTGAGCTTTATAAAGTCATTCAGAAAAGAGATCTGCCTCACTGTTAGGACTGTCTGTCTACTTGGCATCTATGCCTAGCACAGTGAGAGTCATATGAACATTTCTAAGGCTATTACTTTTTCCCTCTCTGCTTTGAAGATCCAAATTGGATTACTTAACAAATTATTATTTGAAATACCTCTAACGGTGTTATTTGAAAGTCCTAGACATAGCACTTCTCCATTCCCATGTCAGAAGGATCTTTATGAAATGCAAATCTAATCACACATCCCTTCCTGCCTTATCTCCTTCAATGGCTCCCTATTTCATACCTTATAAAATAAAATAAGCTCCTTAGTTTGACAGAGCCTTCAATATCTGTCCTTGTTTTCTTCCTTTCCTCTCTCACCTTGTTGCCTAGGTCCTAAACTCAAAGTCTTTCCAACAGCAATGCTTGTAGTTTTCTCTCACGTAAAATGATATTTCTTTCCTCTGTTCTTTTTCCAAAATTGTTGCCTTTCTGTGGGAGATATCACACCCCACCTTTACCTAAAAAATACTTCTTTAACACCTACTCATTTTAGGGCTCATTTTAGTTGTCACTTCCCTTGGAGAACTTCCCTTGATCTTCTAGGCTGGGTTAGAAGTTCCTCTTCCGTGTTCTCATAGCTCCTGGGACTTTCCTGTATCATAACATTTATGACCTTGTAGTATAATTCTGTGTTTATTTGTATATCTTGCTATTATATTTTAAAATCCTTAGAGATGAGGACGCTGTCATATCCATTTCAGTATCCCAGCAGGGCTGCAGCTATCTACTAATAAATCTTTATTTGAGTTAGAAAAAAACATACTCATTCCATTGGGCCAGACTTAGCCCATAACAGCAAGTCTTGGTGTGAGGCACACCCTGATTAACTATGTAGCAGCTCTGCTTTGGCCCCCACAGTGTGTGATGTACAATAAGTGCTCAGAGTATGTTTGTTACGATGAATCCATCAAGTAGTCAATTAACACAGGATGGCAGGAAAAATTGAAAAGCAATTGAAACAGGGGTTTATAATGACACCTATAAATTAAGAAGAAAATGTAAATCATCATAAAGAAGACTTGAAATATCTGTAATAAAGGGAATGTTTCTGGGACAAGTCTTTCTCTAAACATAGAAAAAGTTGTAAAGTGGAAGATCTTCACAATCAATCAGTAGATACACAAACTCTGAAATTACCTTAATTTCTGCTAGCTTGTTTTACTGACGGTATATCATACTCTGTGTGAGATGTTTATTTTCTTTGAAGCTATCACCAATGTATCTCAATAGCAGGGTATTAACCTTTTATCCAAACTGACCAGAACAGGGAAATAGAATTGGTAATGACTTAAAAAGCAGTGTGGAGAGGTATAGAGTAAACTACAACAACTTTGAGAATTTATTTATTTTTCTTTTATTTTTGTCTCTTTTTTAAATAACAAACCTCTCACAATGTGAAAAACACTTTGGTAGAAAAGAATGTAATATTGAAAACAGAGAATAGAAACATTGAATTAAAACTCCACCTTCGCCATTTCCTATCATTGTGACTTTATTAGTGCTCTCTGATTGTCTTAATTAGACCCTCATATTTTACTTTTGATGTAATGGCTACCATTCGGTGAAGACCTGCTGTGTACTAGAACTTTACTTACATTTTGCTATTTAATTCTCCTTCTGAATCCTCTGACATAGGTGTTATTATCCCCATTTTAGAGATAAAGGGACTAAAGTTTAGAAGGGTACAGTAAGTTGTTTAAATTCACACAGTGATAAAAATCAGGATACTAGCTCTGGCCTGTCTAATGCAAACATGCATCCCTAGTTGGAGTTAGCCCATTATTTTGTAGATAAAAAGTTAGAACCTACCTTCTTTTTTTCCGAGAGAATGTCTTCCTCTACATAATGCTTTAATCTTTACTCTTTAGTGATTAAAGAGTAATCATTATATTACTCTTTAATGTAAAGAACTGGTTCACATTAAAGAGTAATATAATTTCCCTTTAGATTTAATCCATGTTGGTACTTAGAAGGCTTTAATGCCAAATGTTAAGAGATTGGAAACTTGATTATTGAACTAGATGAGCACAGGCTCTTTGAGCCCCAGAGAAAGGCTCCTCCAGGTGAGTTCACTAGCACTTGATTCAGGGACCATCCCAAAACATAAATTTTGGAAATAACAGTGAAAGCAAAACATCACTAATTTTGACTGATATGGGAAGAGCCTGAATTAAGGAGAGATCTCCTTTCTGTGGTATCATGTGGGAAATTCAGTTTTCTACTAGAAAGAACACTAGCCTTGAACTTTGAAGATATGGGTTCATTTTCCAGTTCTGCCACATGGCAGAGGTTGTGGTATGACTGCTGTTTGTATGACATTGAATAAGTCAGTTATTTTCTACAGGCTTTTCTTTTCCCATTTGTAAAATGGGGATGGTTATCCTTGTTCAGCCTACATCACAAAGTTGCTTTAAGGATAAGATAAAGTGAGATACTGGGAGGGAAAGTATTTTGGAATCTTATGCAAGATTTTTAAAAATCCGACTTATGGAGGAGAGAAAAATAATAGTAGCAATATCCTGGCTTTGTCAGCTTCTAGTCCTGTGTCCTAAGATGAGATCTTCTGCTCACTGCCTCTGCTTCCTCATCAATAAAATCTGTGGGGAATAATGGAATGAGTCTTATTAGTTTATTAAATAAAGATTAAATGACATAATACATGTAAAATGTTTAGAATAGTGCCTGGCAGTTAACACTCATTGAAAGTTAACTGCCACTATTATTATTAATAATAGGGGTGGTGGTACTGGTACGGTCTGCTGAGTTTCTCTTTGAACTAGGTATATTGTTAGGTAGCTTTTTCATTTAATTCTCAGAGTCACCCTATTAGGTAAGTATTAATATTCTAGTTTTGAAGAAACGGAGGCTCAGATAGTTGGTTCAAGATCCCATAGCTCATAAATAGTGCAGCTGTGATTTGAACCTAGTTCTGTTTTACTTTGAAGCTCAGGCTCTTTCCACTATGCCAGGCTTCCTCCTATACATTTTAAAGAACTGTTTCAGTATAGAGCTTTTTACTTTTCTCAGGGCTATAATGCAGGACTACTCCACTACTTGCTTTGCTTTTTTTCTCACCTCTCAAATACCACTTCTCAAATTTTAACAGTTTGTTCAAGTGTTTTGAGTGCCTACTTTGTGCACAGCAACATTCAAACAAAAGAAGCTTTGCATATCCTGTTTAATTCTCAGGATGATCTGTGGAGTAGGCAAGATCACTCTTTATTTGTAGTTCAGGACTCTTAGACATAAAGGGGAGAGTCATCTGTTAATGGTAACAGAATGAGACAGTAGCAGGTTTGAGATTGAAATCTAGGTTTCCTGACTTGGTATTTCCTCTCCACTGCATTGTGTTGTCTGCCGTCTTGGACCCCATCTAAAGGGAGTCAGGTCCTAGTTATTCTTATGGGTAGAAACTAGAGGATGGTGCCATGTCTTGAGCTACTTACTCTCTCTTTTTTTTTTTTAATTTTAAAATTTTATTTATTTATTTTTATACAGCAGGTTCTTATTAGTTATCCATTTTATACATATTAGTGTATATATGTCAATCCCAATCTCCCAATTCATCACAGCACTACCACCACCCGCCACTTTCCCCCCTTGGTGTCCATACGTTTGTTCTCTACATCGAGCTACTTACTCTCTTAACTAGATTAAACAATTCCTCCTGGATTCTTTTTGTTGCTATTAAGTCACAAAGCAAGCCTTCACTTCACCGGCAATGTGCAATTAACCTTTCACTCTCTCCTGAATAGAAGAGGGCTGAATTGTCAGATCGGGTTCTGAGAATTCTGTCCTAACGGCTTCTTTCCTAACACAACAGCAATAATACTAACCACCACAACTGCAGCAGCTTAACATTTCGTGTGTGCTTACTATATGCCAGGAAGTATTCCTGAGCTTTATGTGTATTAATGGTTGTAATCCTCCCCATTACAGTACATGGTAGGTACTGTTATTATTTATCCCTATTTAAAGGTGAGGAAACTAAGGGACAGAAAGGTTAGGTAACTTGCTCCAAGGCCATTTAATACAAGGTAGTTTAGCTACAAATTCTAAGCTCTTAAACATTATGTTTTACTACATTTCCTTAGGTAATAGAATCTTCATCTATGTCACTTTCCTGCTCAGAAACCTCCAGTGGCTCCCTAAAGTGCAAACTTTTTACCTTGGCATTTAGAGGACTCCCTGGTGTCAAACCAGTCCTTATTTCTAGCTGCATTTCTCATTACTCATCATTTTGAAAAATCATGGGCTTTGGAGTCACAGATACATGTTTTTATAGCTCAGTCCTATCATTAAATAGCTGTGAAAACCTTGGACAAGATAATTTATATTTCGAAGTATCTAAAAATTGAGGATAATAAAACTTGCCTCAATAGGTAAATGAAATAATGCATATAAATGCCTAATACAGGGTCTGACATAGAGACACTCAATATTATTTAAAAAAATACTTAGTTGTCCTCCAGCAAAAACTAATCTGCCCTACACGTTCCTACCTCCTTCCCTTTGCTTATGTTTCCCCTACAGTAAGTACTTTAAGCAGGGACTGTGTCTTTCTTCTGTCATCCTCAAGTCTTAGCAGAAGCATTGGGTTTGGACACTGCTGGTAGCTGCTGGCTTAAGTGAATCATGTCATCAGATGCTTGAAATTGTCTGTGTTCAGTGCTGTAATCCTCAGACTAAGGAGAAGGGAAGGAAGCTATTTATATGCCATGCCTGTTGATTTATATACCTCATTTTTTTGAATATTCATAATATTCACAATAATCATATGAAATAGTCATTATTATTTTCATTTTACAGATGAAGAAACTTAGATATAAGAGAATAAGTGACTTGCTTAAGGTTACATAGTTAGGAGGTTGCATAGTTAGGAGGGATTTGAACCCATATCTATCTGACTTTCTGCTTCACTGGCTTTATTTCTGTTTATTAATAGAAAGAGACACCATCTGATGTACTAGTTGTGGTGGAGTCATTGAAAATCAGAGCCATAAAACATTATCTGGCCAACTTCTTCATTTTACAGGTGAGGAGACTCAGACCCAGGAAGAATAAGAGGTTTACTCAAGGTTACTTAAAGAATAAAAGCCGGGCTTCCCTGGTGGCG
Organism: Balaenoptera acutorostrata; assembly: GCF_949987535.1. Classification (NCBI taxonomy): domain Eukaryota; kingdom Metazoa; phylum Chordata; class Mammalia; order Artiodactyla; family Balaenopteridae; genus Balaenoptera; species Balaenoptera acutorostrata. The sequence goes on along the minus strand of NC_080064.1, from coordinate 41,494,280 downwards.
CAGTGGTTGAGAATCTGCCTGCCAATGCAGGGGACACGGGTTCGAGCCCTGGTCTGGGAAGATACCACATGCCGCGGAGCAACTAGGCCCGTGAGCCACAATTACTGAGCCTGCGCGTCTGGAGCCTGTGCTCCGCAACAAGAGAGGCCGCGATAGTGAGAGGCCCGCGCACCGCGATGAAGAGTGGCCCCCGCTCGCCGCAACTGGAGAAAGCCCTCGCACAGAAACGAAGACCCAACACAGCCATAAATGGATAAATAAATAAATAAACCCAAAAAAGAAAAAAAAAAAAAAAAGAATAAAAGCCAAACTAGGTCTGAGTTCCAAGCCAGCTCGAAATATAGTAATTTTCTAAGAGACCTAGGTGCTTCTCCCTTTGTGGACCAATAAACTGTATTTTTCTTCTGAACTTCTGGCCCTCCACTTAGGCCCTCATCCTATCACCTTCACAAACAGAGACTACCTTATTTAGGTTAATGAGATATCACTATTCATTTTTCTTCTGTGAGCCACATAAGAGGTCAAAGATGGTAAGCCCAAGCTATGCTTAGTTTCTAATTGTAAATGTTGGAGCAGAAATATATCTAGTTATCTTCCTGAAATTTCATAACAGTAATATTACCACTTCTTTATCTGGAACTTCTAACTTTTCAAAAAACATCTTTTCGTATTTTGTGTATCTTTGAAGAAGAGATTGGAGGATTATATTAGATGATCCCTAAGATCTCTTAATTCTGAGGTTCTGATTCTGTGATTTTGATGCTCACAACTTAATTTTACATTTTATATTTACTTGTGTGACTTTGATTCATCTTTGCACTATGAATTCCATGAGGGTGGAGGCAGTGTCTGTTTTTGCTCACTCTTGTATCCCCAAAGCCTGCACATAATAGGTACCCAGAAAGTATTTGTTGATTGAATAAAGAACTATGTGAGATTGCAAGGTGATTATCATCGCTATTTGTTATATTACTAAATCAAAGCTAAGAAGAAAAATGACTTGTTTAAGAACAACTGCTATTTAGTGGCAGAGCCATTCGGAAATCCGTATCTCCTGGCTCTTGGGTTGTTGGCATGAGCAGATAAAGTAATAAAATTCTGAATCCTTATAGATTATCTCATGCCTGTTTTTAAAGTCATTAGTAGTCATGAGAATTAAGCTCTTAAATACTTATCTAATAATAAAAGACTCCTTTAAAAAAAAATAAAATGGCAAAAACTTTAAAACACTTACAGATAATTACTTTTTTTCCTCTCAGAAGTACCTGAGTTCTTAGTTGAATTTTCTTCAGCTTTCAACTCTAGGTTAAGGGAAAATATTCTTTGAGTCTTGCTGCTTGTGGTAGAAGTAATTGAAAAGGCAGCAGCTTCACACACTCACCAGAATAAAAAAGACTGAAAACACTAAATGATAGTGAAGTTGTAGAATAATAGAACTTTCATATACTCTCAGCAAGTCAAGTCCAGCTTATTTGGTTTTGTATGGCTCTTGTGTAAAAATGATTTTTACAGATGAACATTTGCAATTGATTTGATGATAGGCAACACTGGCTTTGCCTCCCAAATTAGAGAAATGATATTCCCACAGAAAATTCCATTCTATTCATTACTAAACCTGTATTACAAAAAAAGAACTCATTTTATTACTATTATATTTTACATTTCATCAATAAAAATTTTGTGGAAATGTGTTTTTGCTCTTGTTACATAAGTTCCAATATAATATCCTTGGTTGTTTTTTTTTTTTAATTTTATTTATTTATTTATTTATTTATTTATGGCTGTGTTGGGTCTTCGTTTCTGTGCGAGGGCTTTCTCTAGTTGCGGCAAGCGGGGGCCACTCTTCATCGCAGTGCGCGGGCCTCTCACTGTCGCGGCCTCTCTTGTTGCAGAGCACAGGCTCCAGACACGCAGGCTCAGCAATTGTGGCTCACGGGCCCAGTCGCTCCGTGGCATGTGGGATCTTCCCAGACCAGGGCTCGAACCCGTGTCCCCTGCATTGGCAGGCAGACTCTCAACCTCTGCGCCACCAGGGAAGCCCTATCCTTGGTTTTTGCCTCTGCTATCTGGCCCTTTACCGAAAAAGTTTGTCAACCACTGTAATAGATATTGTACATACTAACTTATTTTTTCTTCATCACATCCCTGGCAGAGATACATTATTATCCCTAATTCTTAGATAAGGAAACAGGATCAAAAAGACCCAATGTCAAATGACTCCTAAGTAGCAGAGCTGAGAATCTCTTAGGATTAATTTTGGTTTGGTACCGATACCTGTATTTTTGTGCTCCATCATACTGCCTTCTTCCTTAAAGGGTGTGAGTGGAACAGACCTTTCAACCTCCTCAGTCTGGGCCTGGTGACAATCTTAGTCCTGTGTACAAAGGTCTATGGGAGGCACAGGTCTGGTTTTACCCATACTAATTCTTCCCTGCCGTGAAATCTAGTGTCTTATTCTCTCCTTCTATATTCATATCTTATAATCTAGACCATTTTACAGATGAAAAATTTGAGGCTAGAGAGTTTCAGTGGCTTCCCAAGGTCTCGTAGTTTTTCTCATAGGAAATACCAGGAAAAGCACTCTTCTCAGATTTGCCTTTGATTCCTTGTGCATGTTCCCAGATACTCCCCCAAATGTGAACATTTTTGATGCTTAATTTCTCTATTCATAAAGTAGGACTAATAATTCTTGCCCTGCTTTTATCATTGTGAGGATCAAAGAGGAAAATTTATATGAAAAGCATTTGAAAACCATTAAACACTCTCTATCATTGTACATTATTGTCATGATTGTTATTATTGTTATAATTATTGCTATTTCTGGGAATCTTTCTAATTTATCGCTAATCAAAATAATGTCATCAGGATCTCCAAATCTGTTTTTTCTTTTGAAATCAAAGATCCTACAGATGCGTCAGAGACAACTATGGTGTGTCCTGATATTCATGCTTTAAGGTCTTTAGTGTTGAGAGATCAGCACAGGTTTTCTTGGTGCTATATCAAATCTTATGTGATTAAAGGTACTGAGTGCATTAACGTAATCCTGTAATTAGATGTTATTATGCCAAAGGGTATACTACACCCTGCCCCCATTCACAGACGTGAGTTGACTTTGGAGAATGTGCATATTGAAGAGAGAATAGACCTCTAATTAAGTAAATAAATTTAACTCCTGGAAAATTATATTTTAATAAGACAATTCAAACCACAAAAAATGACAATTAAAGTATATTAAAGTTGTTCTAAAAATCTCAAAGCAAGGATATTCACCACGTTAATGATGAAGCCAGGAATAGATCCACAGAGTCAAAAGCCATAGCTCATATACTCTGTGTCTCTCAGCACTGGGAGTTTAAAGTTAGATTTCAATGTGGGCTTCTGTGGATTTTATTTTGTTAGGATTTGGATGAGGGTTATGAGAAAATGTGCTACTTAATTAAAATATACCCTAAACTGTCCTGTAAGAACTGAGGTTAGGAGTGAGTAAGCTCTGGAGGGAGGGGAGCAGGGCCAGACTGGTGACCTTGTTTCCTAAAATCTTATCTTCACCTTCCCAGTCCCTCCCTCTGATCTTGCTGCCATCAGAGGAACACTGTTACCTCTTCTTTTCAAACCCCATGTTTGAAAACCCTGTATACAAACCCCTTTGCTTGGGTCTTTAAAAAAGGGCTGCGACAGCCTAGCATTTTTTTTTTTTAACATCTTTATTGGAGTATAATTGCTTTACATTGTTGTCTTAGTTGCTGCTGTATAACAAAGTGCATCAGCTATACATATACATTTGAAATAAACTTTATTGATTTACTAAAGGGAGCAATGTGTTTAAGTAAAATGAGGTAGGGTTGATTTAAACAACAGATTTTTGTCAAAATGATACAGAAATACATCAAAAATCTTGAAGATCTTCTGCCGTCTTTTTAATCAGATTGGGCTTTTTTTTTTTTTGCTATTGAATTGTATGAGTTCTTGATATATCATTATATTGTACACTTAAAACTAATAATATGATACGTTGATTATACCTCAATAAGAAAAAGTCATGAAGCTAGAACACATGACTAAGATTTGGGAAACATACTAGTCTGTCTACAGGCTTTTCTAAGAGGAGACCCCTGCCACGTTGCGGTTTCCTCTCACACCCATCTCCTCCTTTTCTGTGTCCCAGTCATCCTGGCCCTCTTAGATCCTCTAATGTCCCATGCTACCTCTAGACTCAGGGATTTTGTGTGTGCTGCTCCCTCTACCAGAAAAGCTTTCTTACCACCCCGATAAACATACCTTTTGTCTGTTGTTCCCAATCAACTGTCAGATCTCAGTGGAATGGCACTTTCTGAGAGAAGCCTGGCTCCACATTCTAAATTATCCCACTGTTATATGCTCTCAAATCATCCTGCACTCTTTTATTCAAAAACAAAATTTTTTTTAATAAATTTATTTATTTATTTATTTTTGGCTGCATTTGGGTCTTTGTTGCTGTGCGCGGGCTTTTCTCTAGCTGCGGCGAGCAGGGGTACTCTTCCTTGCGGTGCTTGGGCTTTTCATTGCAGTGGCCCCTCTTGTTGCGGAGCACAGGCTCAGTAGTTGTGGCACACGGGTTTAGTTTCTCCGCAGCATGTGGAATCTTCCCAGACTAGGGCTTGAATGCGTGTCCCCTGCTTTGGCAGGCGGGTTCTTAACCACTGAGCCACCAGGGAAGCCCTCATCCTGCACTGTTTTAAATGCATATTTTCATTTATATTAGTGTGATTATATGGTTATCTCTCTCTCCCTCTACTAAACTATGTGCTCTACAATGTCAAGGACCACGCTTTTTCCTCATGTTGTGCCCTAGGGCCTCCACAGCACACAGTAGGCATTCAGTAAATGTGTTAAATGAATGAACAGAAAGAAATGATTGCAAAAATACTTGGGCTATATGAAAGCTAAATTTCCAAAGGAGATTTAGGATCCCAAGAGAAATATACCATTCTTGCTAGTGTCATCTTCAGCTCTTTAAAAAAAATTATTATCAACATCCTTTTTTTTCAAAGTGATGATGACTCATATCTGCTCAAATAAAATAACCTTCATATCTTGCCAAACTCATTGAGCAGAAGCAGTCTGTTCATTTGCTGGTAGAAATAGAGAAGAGAAAAGAGGCTATTACAGGGTTTACGGGTTCATTTTTTCCCTGTAACAGGTTCTCTCCAACATGCTAGGCAGTTCTCTAAATATAGCGAGGCAGAGACAAGTGTTCTACCCTGGACCTCTAGATCAGTATTCTGACAAGTAGAGATCAAGCTAGCTAGACTCAAGGTTCAGAAAGTACAAACTGGTTATATAGCCCTAAACTGGATATATATGTCTTCTCCATGACTCACTCTCCTTCCTGACCTACAGAGTCACTCCAGCTTCATGTGCTCAGTTATGATTGCCTCCTCCTTGCGAATCTTCTTGGCCTCAGTTCTAGGTAATAAAAGTAAATTTTTCTTTTATGTGAAGGTGGTTCTGGTTAGTTTTTTTTTTTCTTAACATCTTTATAGGAATATAATTGCTTTACAATGTTGTATTAGTTTCTGCTGTATAACAAAGTGAATCAGCTATATGAATACATATATCCCTGTATCCCCTCCCTCTTGCATCTCCCTCCCACCCTCCCTATCCCACCCCTCTAGGTGGTCACAAAGCACCGAGCTGATCTCCCTGTGCTATGCAGCTGCTTCCCACTACCTATCTATTTTACATTTGGGAGTGTACATATGTCAATGCTACTCTCTCACTTCGTCCCAGCTTACCCTTCCCCCTCCCCGTGTCCTCAAGTCCATTCTCTATGTCTGCATCTTTACTCCTTTCCTGCCTCTACGTTCATCAGAACCTTTTTTTTTTTTTTTTTAGATTCCATATATATGTGTTAGCATACAGTGTTTGTTTTTCTCTTTCTGACTTACTTCACTCTGTATGACACACTCTAGGTCCATTCACCTCACTACAAATAACTCAATTTCATTTCTTTTTATGGCTGAGTAATATTGCATTGTATATATGTGCCACATCTTCTTTATCCATTCATCTGTCAGTGGACACCTAGGTTGCTTCCATGTCCTGGCTATTGTAAATAGTACTGCAATGAACATTGTGGTACATAACTCTTTTTGAATTATGGTTTTCTCAGGGTATATGCCTGGTAGTGGGATTACTGTGTCGTGTGTTAGTCCTATTTTTAGTTTTTTAAGGAACCTCCATACTGTTCTCCATAGTGGCTGTATCAATTTACATTCCCACCAACAGTACAAGAGGGTTCCCGTTTCTCCACACCCTCTCCAGCATTTATTTATTTATTTATTTTTCCGGTCTTCAAATATTTTTTATTGGAAGGCCATGCATTGCCTTCATTTATTGTATTTCAAATCACTATACATTTGCTTTTGTGAAAACACTGCCTGCATTTTCTAGTACAAAGAAACCTAAAAATTGTTTCAGGAATGTAGAGAAATATCCAACTTAAATAGCGAAAAAGTGCACCATAATTACTGCTGCACTGCAGTCATTTCTGCATTTCCCATGTTTCTTAAATAACTATCTTGTCTGATAACACATGATATAAAGAGTAATTACAAAAAACAGACATTTATGTATACTTCTAAAGTTCTATTGAGAATATCCTGTTGGCATTGGATAACCAATCATAGGCGCACCTGTAGTAGCAGGATATGCATATGCCTGTTGGTTCATACCATTGTGCATATTTGGAACATTACTTCCATATTGCTGAGTGCTATCATATCCATTCTGGTAAGTCCCTGTTGGATTACCAGTCCTAAAACTGCTCTGTATACCAGCAGACACAGAATTACTTCCAGAGCTCCCATTGGTGTAATTTGCAGCACTGTAAACACCATTTTGAGTTTTTGCCCCCAAATCTCTCTTAAGCAGACTAAAGTAACCTCAGTAATAATTTTCCTTGTCTCTAAATGTATTAAATCCACCCCTTTTGCCAACAGAGTATCTGTCCTGACGGTCATCCTTCATGCCTCTTCTACCCCTGGAACGACCTGAACCTCTGTCTTCGACCAACTGAAGCAATTTGGGATTAATTGCTTGATTAGCTTCACAAAGCACAGAGATAAGGTTGCTCACTTGCTTTATGTTATTAGGTGTAAAGAAAGTGTATGCTGTGCCTGTTTTTGTACTGCGAGCAGTTCTTGCAATTCGATGAATGTAATCCTCTGAGGAGTTAGGGTAGTCATAATTGATGACAAATTTCACATCTTCCACATCTAGCCCTCTGGAGGCCACATCTGTAGCAATCAGAATAGGAGCCTTTCCATGTTTGAATTCATTTAGAACCCAGTCACGTTCCTGTTGACTCTTGTCACCATGGACACCCGTGGCAGGCCACCCATCTATCCTCATTTTTCTAGTGAGCTCATCACATCTTCTTTTGGTTTCAACAAAAACAATGGTTTTAATCTCCTTCTCACTCATGATCTCTTCCATTAAATGAATAAGCTTTTCATCCTTTTCTACATCATGACACACATCCACAATCTGAAGAATGTTGTGATTTGCACTCAGTTCTAGTGCACCAATGTTTATATGAATATAGTCTTTCAGGAAATCTTCAGCAAGCTGTCTTACTTCTTTTGGCCAAGTGCATGCCACATTAGGGTTTGCCTATCAGGTCTTATCTGATCCACAATCTTCCTTATTTGGGGTTCGAATCCCATATCAAGCATTCTATCTGCTTCATCAAGGACAAGGTAGGTGGTTCTTCTTAAATTGGTTTTCCCACATTCTAAAAAGTCAGTAAGTCTTCCAGATGTTGCAATACAGAGTTCCACATCTCTCTCCAAATCACGTATTTGTGGTCCCTTGGGAGCACCACCATAAATACAAGTGGACTTCAAGTGACATGCTCTACAGTATTCAGCAGCTACTTGCTGTACCTGTTTGACCAGTTCCCGAGTTGGTTCCAGCACCAAGCAAATAGGCCCATCACCTCTCTAGGAATGGCTGATGATTGATGTGGACAATGGCAGGCATCAAATAAGACAACGTCTTCCCAGATCCAGTTTGTGCTACCCCAACCATATCCAGTCCATTTAGAGCAACTGGCCATCGCTGAGCTTGAATAGCTGTGGGTTCAGTAAAGTTCTGCCTTGCAATCACATCCATGACGTTTGCAGGGAAGTTCGCTTCATAAAAATTCAGGACTGGCTTTGGGCAGTTGTGACCTCTAACTGTAATTTCCTTGCTTCTTCTGTATGTCTCTACCTATTGTGCTGTATGCCTAGCCAAATCAGGGTGTTCTTGATAAAAATTCTTCTCAAATTTGGGTAGCTCATCAAGATTCCACTTCTTTTTAACCAATTTCTCCACAGGGTTTCCAAACTTCTTTCCAGATAAGGGCCCTGCCCTACTTCCTCCAAATCGAGGGAAACAAACCCTCGATCCCAGGTGCAGCCTCGATCCCAGGTGCAGTCTCGGTCACTCGAATAACCCAACATGACGTCACTGGTTGCGGTTGGCGGGAAGCGAAGCGGAGAGAATCGAGTGCTACGAGTAACCGGAGGTGGCTCCACCGATAGCAAAGCCTTGTGGGGGCGGCAGCGGAGGGATGGCGATGACAAGAGCTGGGGCTGCTGGACAAAAGACCAGTGGAAATGAATGAGGTCTCCAGCATTTATTGTTTGTAGATTTTTGGATGATGGCCATTCTGACTGGTGTGAGGTGATACCTCACTGTAGTTTTGATTTGCAGTTCTCTAATGATCAGTGATGTTGAGCATCCTTTCATGTGTTTGTTGGCCATCTGTATATCTTCTTTGAAGAAATGTCTGTTTAGGTCTTCTGCCCATTTTTGGATTGGGTTGTTTGTTTTCTTGATATTGAGCTGCATGTGCGGCTTGTATATTTTAGAGATTAATCCTTTGTCAGTTTCTTTGTTTACAAATATTTTCTCCCATTCTAAGGGTTGTCTTTTCGTTTTATTTATGGTTTCCTTTCCTGTGCAAAAGCTTTTAAGTTTCATTATGTCGCATTTGTTTTTTTTTGTTTTTATTTCCATTTCTCTAGGAGGTGGGTCAAAAAGGATCTTGCTGTGATTTATGTTGAAGAGTGTTCTTCCTATATTATCCTCTAAGAGTTTTATAGTGTCTGGCCTTACATTTAGGTCTTTAATCCATTTTGAGTTTATGTTTGTATATGGTGTTAGGAAGTGTTCTGATTTCATTCTTTTACATGTAGCTGTCCAGTTTTCCAAGCACCACTTATTGAAGAGGCTGCTTTTTCTCCATTGTATACTCTTGTCCCCTTTATCAAAGATAAGGTGACTATATGTGCATAGGTTTATCTCTGGACTTTCTATCCTGTTCCATTGATCTATATTTCTGTTTTTGTGCCAGTACCATACTGTCTTGATTACTGTAGCTTTGTAGTATAGTCTGAAGTCAGGGAATCTGATTACTCCACCTCCATTTTTTTTTCTCAAGGTTGCTTTGGCTATTCGGGGTCTTTTGTGTTTCCATACAAATTGTGAAATTTTTTGTTCTAGTTCTGTGAAAAATGCCATAGGTAATTTTATAGGGATTGCACTGAATCTGTAGATTGCTTTGGGTAGTAGAGTCATTTTCACAGTGTTGATTCTTTGAATCCAAGAACATGGTATATTTCTCCTTCTGTTTGTATCATCTTTAATTTCTTTCATCAGTGTCTTACAGGTTTTTGCATACAGGTCTTTTGACTCCTTAGGTAGGTTTATTCCTAGGTATTTTATTCTTTTTGTTGCAGTGGTAAATGGGAGTGTTTCCTTAATTTCTCTTTCAGATTTTTCAACATTAGTGTATAGGAATGCAAGAGATTTCTGTGCATTAATTTTGTGTCCTGCTACTCTACCAAATTCATTGATTAGCTCTAGTAGTCTTCTTGTAGCATCTTTAGGATTCTCTAGGTATAGTATCATGTCATCTGCAAACAATGACAGTTTTACTTCCTCATTTCCAATTTGGATTCCTTTAATTTCTTCTTGTTCTCTGATTGCTATGGCTAAAACTTCCAAAACTATGTTGAATAACAGTGGTGAGAGTGGGCAACCTTGTCTTGTTCCTGATCTTAGGGGAAATGGTTTCAGTGTTTCCCCATTGAGAACAATGTTGGCTGTGGGTTTATCATATATGGCCGTTATTATTTTGAGGTAGGTTCCCTCTATGCCTACTTTCTGGAGGGTTTTTATCATAAATGGGTGTTGAATTTTGTCGAAAGCTTTTTTTGCATCTATTGAGATTATCATATGAATTTTATCCTTCAATTTGTTAATGTGGTGTATCACATTGATTGATTTGCATATATTGAAGATTCTTTGCATTCTTAGGATAAACCCCACTTGATCATGGTGTATGATCCTTTTAATGTGCTGTTGGATTCTGTTTGCTAGTATTTTGTTGAGGATTTGTGCATCTATCTTAATCAGTGGTATTGGACTGTAGTTTTCTTTTTTTGTGACATCTTTGTCTGGTTTTGGTATCAGGGTGATGGTGGCCTCATAGAATGATTTCGGGAGTGTTCCTCCCTCTGCTATATTTTGGAAGAGTTTGAAAAGGTTGGGTGTTAGCTCTTCTCTAAATGTTTGACAGAATTTGCCTGTGAAGCCATGTGGTCCTGGGCTTTTGTTTGTTGGAAGATTTTTAATCACAGTTTCAATTTCAGTGCTTGTGATTTGTCTGTTTCTATTTTCTATTTCTTCCTGGTTCAGTCTAGGAAGGTTATGCTTTTCTAAGAATTTGTCCATTTCTTCCAGGTTGTCCATATTATTGGCATACAGTTGCTTGTAGTAATCTCTCATGATCCTTTGTATTTCTGCAGTGTTAGGTGTTGCTTCTCCTTTTTCATTTCTAATTCTATTGATTTAAGTCTTCTCTCTTTTTCTCTTGATGAGTCTGGCTAATGGTTTATCAATTTTGTTTATCTTCTCAAAGGTCCAGCTTTTAGTTTTATTGATCTTTGCTATCATTTCCTTCATTTCTTTTTCATTTATTTCTGATCTGATCTTTATGAATTCTTTCCTTCTGCTAACTTTGGGGGGTTTTTGTTCTTCTTTCTCTAATTGCTTTAGGTGTAAGTTTAGGTTGTTTTCTTGAGATGTTTCTTGTTTCTTGAGGTAGGATTGTATTGCTATAATCTTCCCTCTTAGAACTACTTTGATGCATCCCATAGGCTTTGGCTAATCGTGATTTCATTGTCATTTGTTTCTAGGTATGTTCTGATTTTCTCTTTGATCTCTTCATTGATCTCTTGGTTATTTAGTAGGGTATTGTTTTGCCTTCATGTGTTTGTATTTTTTCCATTTTTTTTCCTGTAATTGATATCTCGTCTCATAGCATTGTGGTCAGAAAAGATACTTGATACGAATTCAATTTTCTTAAATTTACAAAGGCTTGATTTGTGACCCAAGATATCGTCTATCCTGGAGAATGTTCCATGAGCACTTGAGAAGAAAGTGTATTCTGTTGTTTTTGGATGGAATGTCTTATAAATATCAATTAAGTCCATCTTGCTTAATGTATCATTTAAAGCTTGTGTTTCCTGATTTATTTTCATCTTTGATGATCTGTCCATTGGTGAAAGTGGGGTGTTAAATTGCCCCAGTATGATTTTGTTACTTTTGATTTCCCCTTTTATGACTGTTAGCATTTGCCTTATGTATTAAGGTTCTCCTTGTTGGGTGCGTAAATATTTACAATTGTTATATGTTCTTGGATTGATCCCTTGATCATTATGTAGTATCCTTCTTTGTCTCTTGTAATCGAATTTGTTTTAAAGTCTATTTTGTTTGATATGAGAATTGCTACTCCAGTTTTCTGTTGATTTCCATTTGCATGGAGTATCTTTTTCTGTTCCCTCACTTTCAGTCTGTATGTGTCCCTAGGTCTGATGTGGGTCTCTTGTAGACAGCATATATACGGGTCTTGTTTTTGTATCCATTCAGCCAGTCTATGTCTTTCGGTTGGAGCATTTAATCCATTTACATTTAAGGTAGTTATCGATATTTATGTTCCTATTACCATTTTCTTAATTGTTTTGGGTTTGTTATTGTAGGTCTTTTCCCTCTGTTGTGTTTCCTGCCCAGAGAAGTTCCTTTAGCATTTGTTGTAAAGCTGGTTTTGTGGTGCTGAATTCTCTTAACTTTTGCTTGTCTGTAAATGTTTTAATTTCTCCATTGAATCTTAATGAGATCTTTGCTGGTTAGAGTAATCTTGGTTGTAGGTTTTTCCCTTTCATCACTTTAAATATGTCCTGCCACTCCCTTCTGGCTTGCAGAGTTTCTGCTGTAACATCCGCTGTTAACCTTATGGGGATTCCCTTGTATGTTGTTTGTTGCTGCTCCCTTGCTGCTTTTAATAGTTTTTCTTTGTATCTAATTTTTGATCGTTTGATTAATATGTGTCTTGGCATGTTTCTCTTTGGATTTATCCTGTATGGGACTCTCTGCACTTCCTGGACTTGATTGACTATTTCCTTTCCCATATTAGGGAAGTTTTGCACTATAATCTCTTCAAGTATTTTCTCAGTCCCTTTCTCTTTCTCTTCTTCTTCTGTGACCCCTCTAATTTGAACGTTGGTGCATTTAATGTTGTCCCAGAGGTTTTGAGACTGTCCTCAATTCTTTTCATTATTTTTTCTTTATTCTGCTCCCTGGCAGTTATTTCCACCATTTTATCTTCCAGCTCACTTATCCCTTCTTCTGCCTCAATATTCTGCCATTGATTCCATCTAGAGTATTTTTAATTTCATTTATTGTGTTGTTCATCATTGTTGTGCTCTTTAGTTCTTGTAGATCCTTATTAAATGTTTCTTGTATTTTCTCCATTCTGTTTCCGAGATTTTGGATCATCTTTACTACCATTACTCTGAATTCTTTTTCAGGTAGGTTGCCTATTTCGTTTTCATTTATTTGGTCTTGTAGGTTTTTACCTTGGTCCTTCATCTGTAACATATTTTTCTTGTCGTTTCATTTTTTTTTTTTCTTTTTTGATGGGTGGAGTTGTATTCCTGTCTTACTGGTTTTTGGCCTGAAGCGTCCAGCACTGGAATTTACAGGCAGTTGTATAGAGCTGGGTCTTCGTGCTGTGATGACCTCTGGGAGGCCTCATTCCAATTAATATTCCCTGGGGTCTGAGGTTCTCTGTTAATCCAGTGGTTTGGACTCAGCTCCCATCACAGGAGCTTGGGCCCAACCTCCGGCCTGGGAACCAAGATCCTGCAAGCTGCATGGCACAGGAAAAAAAAAAAGAAAAAAAGAAATAAGGATCAATGCAATATCAAATAATATAAAACAAAATAAAATTAGAAATGTAAAAAATATAATAGGAAAAATAAAAATATAATTGAAACAACCGGTCACTGGGGGTTCCTCCCATCCCCTTAGGTGTCCATGGTACCCCACCGGTGCCTGGTAGGTGACCTAGTTGTGCGAATACGTGAATTCCACGTCCTCCTAGTCTGCCATCTTGACTCCGCCCCACCCTCTGATAGTTCTTTTTAACTTTCTTTTGTTCTTGAGATGTCCTTCCTGCTGATATTCCAAAAATGAAGTTGGCATCTCTGCCTCATTCCCAGAATTACATCCCTCATTGATTTCTCTTTAATGTAACTAAAATTTCCCAAGCAAATCTCATTAAAGAGGATTGGAATAATTGGAGGGATGCTTCTTTTACTGAGGATCTGGGGTTTGTATAGGGTCAGAGTCTTAGTGCATGGGAAAAAGGAATGGTATAAAACATCTTGCAAATAATCAGTGTTTGAGCATGGATATCACCTTTTTCCTTTAATTTTTAATGTTTTTTTAAAAGAGAAAGCTATTCAATCATACCTGTTAATGCCAATGACTAATTTAGCTTCTCAGGAAATTTATACTTTCCTTGTCCTTATAGGTCCCTATCTATCTCTAGGATATGCCTTCTCTAATTATCTGCTCCATTATTCCCTTTTTGATTGACACTTAAGTCTTCCCCTATAAGAAATAAGGGAGAAGCTTGGATTCAACAGGCATAATAAACTGGTTCCCAATTCTGCTTTTCACACTTAGAAACCTTGGTTACTTCTGTAAAATGGTGAATAATAATAACTACTTCAGAAAATTGTGGTGAGCAGTAAATTATATGTACAGTGCTCAGTGTAAAGCCTGATACTTGTAAGTGCTCAATAAGTATTAGTCTGCTCCTCTAAGCTTGTATAGCACTGGAGTTCTGCTGTGTATTTCCATAGTTCATTCATAGCTAATTGGAGATAGAGATAGATAGCTGCTGAATCCCATGAGAGTTGTAGGCCTAATTTAACAGCTCTCCTTACCTTGGGAAGTTTCTAGAATCTACTCACTAGAGTCACTCATACAGTGGAGTCTTGAAGTCTGACAATTCTATCAATGTAGTGACTAAACGCTCATGTGGTAAAATGAGCACAGATTCAATTGCAGGAAAGTCCTTTAGTCAATTTCAGAGCTGTTTTGATTAGAAAGCAACACTGCATATTGGAAAGAGCACGAGCCTTGGCATTAGACAGATCTGTATTTTAATCCTGACTCTGCTACCTAGAAAATGCTCAATAAATGGCAGCCGATGTTGTTGTAGCAAGTTTGCTTTCACTAGAGATTTGATTTAACTTGACTAAGCCAGCCTTTTCTGGGAAGGTTTCACCAGTGTTTCATTAAACATTGGCTTCTATCTAGCCCTTTGCATATACTCACAGTCTCCTGATTTTGAATCATGATAATTCCTTCTGGAATAGATAAATGAGTGAAACTTATTATGTTCCCAGAACTAAGGTCAAATATGGCATTTCAAAGCCAGAGCAGCTTTTCTAGTGTCTTACTATCTTCTGCCTTTTTTTTCTTGAGGAGTCGGGGGAGAACATGGTCAATTTAGAACTCCCTTTTCTTGTACTTTCCCTTTACACTATTTGGTAATTTAGCGTGGATGAGCTAGAAGGGACACCTAGACATTTTCAAAGGTTTGGTTACAACTAGGATGGCTTTATCTTCCCAGAAGGTCTACAAAACATCTGAGGCGGGAGGGGTTTTTAAAGCAGTTAAAGCTAATATTACTGTGCCTTCTCAGGAGTGTGGAAAGAATAATTTGGCATGAATTATGTAAGTAGGACTGAATTAGGCACAGGGTTGTGTGCCTTAAATGAATTCTACATCCCAGGAGTCACTCATTCAGCTATCACTGAGCTACTTTGTGTGGAGTGCTGGGGATACAGACATGGCCTCCCTACTCAAGAAGCTCATAGGCAAGCTCATTCAACTCTACCTGCCTCTGAGGTAGATATTTTCTTTTCCTTCCTTATAGGTGAGGAAAGAGGATCTCAAAGAGGTGAAATAGTTGGTCCAAAATTACACAGGTAGTAGGTAGTTAAGCTTAGCTACAAGTCCTTTTCTTTATCCTTTAATCAATATTTGTGCTTATTATGTGTTCTTTTTAGTTATGGCATGTTAGAATGAACGTGGAAGATATATGTAGTGTATAGCTATACCACTGTCTTCCTAGAATCCCTACTTTCTTCTTAGAAATTCTCCTTTTCCCACTCCAGCCATGTGGTTTGGAAAGGAGCTGCCTAAACCACATTTGGTTGATTCAAGCAAAAAAAATTAGAGTTATTCCCCAGGATTTTTCAGGTGGAAACTAAAGAAATGAGGTAAAATTTCTAAGATATGATACATTGGACTTGCTAGCCATGATGTTCTCTGACTTTGAAGTAAGTCCATCTGCAAGTTAATACAAAAGTAAACCAAACTTAACTCATTTAAGGGGCTGATAAAACTTTGATAACAAAACCAGACAAAGATGATACTAGAAGGAAAATCTATAGGTCCATAACACTTATACGTATTAATGCAAAACTCCAAAATAAATATTTACAAAGCAAATCCATCATGTACACTAAAATACAGGAGTGTATAGACAAAATAATTTTAAAAGGTGGGATTTATCAAAAAATTCAAGGATATTTTAATTACTGTTAGTTTAATTTACCACATGAACAGTTTAAAGTAGCAAAACCTATATGATCATCTCAATAGATGAAAAAAAATACAAAATTCAATAACTATTTATGATTAAATCTCCTAGAAAAGTGGGAATTGAAGGGAATTTCTTTAACTAGATAGAGATTATTTATTAAAGCCCAAAATTGTTGTAAAAGCCTTAGAAACATTTTCCTTAAAAAGAATAAGAAATGATGCTTGCTGCCCATATGTCTATTCAACATTCCATCTGAGGCTTTAACCCGTATATATAATATAAGAAACAGCAGTAAGAAACATAATTATCTTAAAAACATAAACAATACTACTTATTTACAGATGATATGATTGTCTACATAGAAATTTCAAGAGAAAAATCCATAGAAAATCTACAGATTAACTGTTGGAACTAATTATAGAGTCTGCTGAATACTAGATTAATACGAAAAAATTATATGTGATAAAAGTACAAAAATGTGTAGGTAAAGAATATATAACAACTGCAAGATAGTGGTTATTTCAGAGACAGAAAAGGAGGAGAATGGTTTTCTAGTGAAGAGATGATTCCAAGAAAAACTTTAATATTTTCTTTGTTTTCAAAGATCTGAAGCTGGCAAAATATTAACACAAGTTAAATCTGGGTTTTTAGTATTCTTAAATGTTTTGTAACAAAAATTTAAAAATGCAAACAAATAAATGTTAGCTAGTATTGTAGATCTTTGAAAATAACATAATCAGCTTTGAGGTTTAGCGACATTTAATTTAGATTCTTTTAGTCATAAAAAAAGGGTCTAATTTTTGTGGCTTAGAAACCTGAGTTCCAATTATTCCTGATGCCTTTGTCTTTAATTGTTGAAATCTACCCTTTGATTACCTGGTCAAGATCATGAATTTAGTTGTCAGAGTGCCAGGGTTCAAATCCTACCTGTATGAATTACTAGCTGCCTGACCTCAGAAAGACAGTTACTTTTGTAAACCATAGTTTTTCATTTGTAAAGCTAAGATGATAATGGCACCTATCTCATATAGCTGTCATTAGGATAAAAATAACACATGTAAAACATTTAGTGCAACATCAGTTACACTGTAAATACATATAGATGTTAGATGTTGCTTAAACTGTTTGGACTTCTCAGGGCTATTATAAGAACTGAATGGAAGAATCTGAGTAAAACTCATAGCATAATGCCTGGCACTTACTAGTGCTTCCATAAATCTTAATTCCACTGCCCCTTTTCTGTCTCCCCTACTCTTTACTCTTGAACATTTAATTAATTTTCTAAATCTTACCAGGTACTGTGTTGAGTATCTTTGATCACATTTGACTTACGTTTTTTCCCTAACATTTATAACTGTTTGGGGGCAAAGAATGTGTTTCTTTATGCTTTTATCATAGCTTGAATTTTGTAACTATCGCTTACAACAGAGAAAAAATTATCCATACTATTTTTTCCTGTTTCTTGACTTAGGACACATACATGGAGTGCTAAGAGTGCCTGTTTGGCCTCTGGTTGTATGTAGGAGAAATGTACTTTTTTTCCCTCAGATTTCCAGAACAAGTTTATAGCACATGAAGAAATTTTTATTTATTCAGGCATTTTTTCATATGTGGGGCTGGCAGTGAGATTTCTCTTCATCTAAAAGTGAAGATGATGCTGAAATCAAAAGAGAATGCATAAGCTAAGAGTAAAGTAGGTAGCTGGGAGCAATGAGTCAGAGTGAAAGGGCTGAATAGGTCACCAGTCTGAGGAGGGTGGCCAGGAAACACTGGAAACTGGATAAGGAGAGCCAAGGAACACAGGATCTTATAAAGAGCATGAAGTGGCTGGTTAAAGGAGTTTGATGGGTAGGGGTCATAAATAGGGATGGAGTTTTTCCCCTATGGCTGGATTTTCCAGATTCTTTATGGCATGATGCCAGAGGGTTGGGTATGTTTAAACCAGGTGTATGGGTGGGTACCGCTTCTAACAAGAGGTGAATTCATTAATCTGTTGAGTATTACTATTTTAAAAGAGCAAGGCTTATGGTGACATTTTTCTTAGATTACTTTTGAAAAACAGGTAAAGATTCTCTTTGTATTTCTATAAAGGTAGTTGAGAGTAAGTTGGGCACATATTTGAGAAAGAGCACGTGACTTGCTGTCTGATTTCAAGGTGAATAATCAGGACTCTGGGTTCTGACTAACTGGAGCAGTGTGAGAAGGAAGGAGTCTCCATATACTCCCTCTAAAACAATCAGCAGCCTAGAGCAGCTCTAGTAGCAGGGCCTCCAATTGCTAATCAAATGAAAGGAATGTTTTCCTAAAATTCTTCCTTCAGATTTGAATAAAGGGAATGTATTTTGATGTACTAAATTTCATGGTATAATGAAAACAGAGCCAGTTGCTGTATTCTGATTTTATAATAGGCATGACTGACAAATCCTTTGAGAAAATTGGCAAGCTAATGTTAATGCAATCTGTATTAACCTACAAGACTTACGTAGTCACTAATTTATTTTTAAATGAGTGCAAATACATTTTCCTAGGAAGGAAGCAAGGAACTTCTGACAATCTCAGTGTTACCGCAGAGAGATGGAATAATTTGAAAAGGAAGAGAGTAAACTAAAAATTCCCTTGTGCTTAAGAATTAAACACATCCCTCTCATCCCACCATAGTTAATCTAGTATTAATAAGTCATTCCTAATAAGTGTGGGTAACTGTAGTTTTGTCCCCTAGTTCATATTTTATTATTAATTTATTCTTTCTTTAAAAAGAAAAAAGTTGGAGACAATATGATATAGTATAAAAAGCAAAAGCTTTGGTGTTCAAATCCTTTCTTTCTTAGCTATCTGAACTTGGACTATTTTAAGTTAAACTTTCTGAGTCTCAGTTTCCTCATCTCTTAAATTGGGATAACAAAAAAATCTTACCTTTGTAAAGCTGTGCCTTCTTAAATTGTATACCTTGGGCACCTCACTCTTAAAGAGGCACTTACTTTCAGGGTTATGCATGTGTAAGGTTGGCACCTGAGAGTGAATGACTCATTAAATTTTGCACCCTTGACACCTCATTTGCCTCACCTTGGTCCTAGACTTGCTGTCCTATATGGTTGGAATGTGATTTGTGGGTGGGGGCGGTAGGTAAGAAGTGGGGAGGAGAATGGTGCTAAGAGGAAAGAGGTATGCAGAAGCCATATCACAAAAGGCCTTGTAAGTGATGTTAAGAGGTTTGAATGCTATCTGAGGGTTAATAATTTAAAAAAAAAGATTTCCTGAGAAATCATTAAAAATTTTTCACAGAAGAGCAACTTGTTCAGAATTTCACTTGAGAAAGTTCATTTTACCTGGTGGGTGAGGAAAGAATGTTAGGGGACAAAGACCCAATCAGTGCAATCCAAGTAAGAGGTGAATACAATTCTTCAGGTGAGAGATGATGATGGACAAGATTGGCATAAAGACAATGGTATGGAGGGAAGTGGAAGTGCTTGAGATATTTAGCAGGTAGAATCAACAGAACTTGGTTATGATTAGACATAGACAGTGAATTAAAAGTGGTAGAAAATGTGAACCAAGTTTTTGGCTTGGGCAACTAACTGTGTATGTTGTGGTGTCATGTCCTGAGAATAGGGAACAGTGAAGAAATAAGATTGAAGAGAAGATTATAATTTCAGTTTGGACATGCAGAATTTGAAATATCTGCAAGACATCAAGTAGAACTTGTTAGTAAAGAGTTCACTCTATGGGACAGGAATTTAAAAGAGTGATCTAGGCTGGAGATACAGAATTGGGAACCATCAGTGTTTAAGCCATGAATGATATTGCCTGGTAATGGTATGTTGTTTGAAAAGAGGGCCTAGGAAAGAACCACAGTGAATGCCAGCTTTTAAAGGTTAGGTATAGGAAAAGAAGCCAACAAAGTTTGAGAAAGTTTGTCCAGGAAGATAGGAGGAAATCTACAGAGCCTCACATAAGAAACTTTGGTCACTCCTAACCTGTGCAAAACTCACCACTATGCCCCTTCCTAGAATGAAGTATGCAGGCATCCATTTCCCTTTACTTATAGCTTTTTGCCCTCATTCTGAAATGTGAAGCCTGGCCTGCCTCAAATTCCTTTTCCTAACCTATTTCTTCCTTGCATCAATTCCGGGCCTCTTGCTTCAGTGCCTACCTTCATCTTTGCACTATCCTTTTAGATCTGATGCTTGATCTTCTCCTTCTGGCTCTGACTTTGTCCGTTATGCTTTGCTGGGATTTCCAATATGCTCCTAGATCCCATCTAATTCTCCTATCAGGTTTGCCTTAACTCAAACAGAAGGAGATCAGACAGCTCTTTCACCAGGTGCTAGGCCCAGTGGAGGCAGCATTTCAACATTATCACTGGGAGGTCACTGGGAGGTAAGCATTGGCTTACTGCTTTCGTAGTCCCTTTGGCCGGTACATTACAAACCTGCCTAAACAAGCCCATCCCATTGAGCTTACTTGCCTGAGGTATTTTCAATAGACAAAGTAGAGTGACAAGTGCTTAACTGACATAATAAGTTTGTATTAAATTCTATCTGAATTATATATAAAGTGGAGAGTATTATATATTGAAGAACATCAACAATTCTAAATATGCTAAAACGAAGAGAGAGAAGATAGCATATATATGAATCATTGTTTAATGAGCTTAAAATCGCTCCAAGAGGGAATCACAAATTCATACAATTTCCTTAAAATGTGTTCTTTAAACTTGTATGTCGGTTGGTGGAAAATACCATGAAAAAGACAAACTTCTGGACCTGACCTTTTTCTGTTGAACCTTGCTCTCTAGGAAGGTCAAGCTCTAAGAGAAGTTGAAAAGGATATTTGGCTCTGAAGCTACTGGTTTAAGTAGTAACAAAATCTGTCTTCTACACATGGCTGATTCTTTTTGAAGAGATGCAACCCAGTATAGTACAACAACCTGAGCATCAGGACAACTTAATTCTAGTTCCTGTTTTTACTGTAATCCACTCTTTGAACTTGAGGAATTTGCTTCCTCTCCTACGGCCTCAGTTTCTCTATTTATGAAATGAAGGAGTTAAAAGATTGGACTAAATTATTCCAAGAGCCTTTCTAACTAAGAATCTACCATCTTTTTGGCTTCACAGGTGAATTCTATCAAACATTTAGAGAAGAGCTAACACCCATCCTTCTCAAACTCTTCCAAAAAATTGCAGAGGAAGGAACTCTCCCAAACTCATTCTATGAGGCCACCATCACCCTGATACCAAAACCAGACAAAGACACTACAAAAAAAGAAAATTACAGACCAATATCACTGATGAATATAGATGCAAAAATCCTCAACAAAATACTAGCAAACAGAATCCAACAACACATTAAAAGGATCATACACCACGATCAAGTGGGATTTATCCCAGGGATGCAAGGATTCTTCAATATACGCAAATCAATCAATGTGATACACCATATTAACAAATTGAAGAATAAAAACCATATGATCATCTCAATAGATGCAGAAAAAGCTTTTGACAAAATTCAACACCCATTTATGATAAAAACTCTCCAGAAAGTGGGCATAGAGGGAACCTACCTCAACATAATAAAGGCCATATATGACAAACCCACAGCAAACATCATTCTCAATGGTGAAAAACTGAAAGCATTTCCTCTAAGATCAGGAACGAGACAAGGATGTCCACTCTCACCACTATTATTCAACATAGTTCTGGAAGTCCTAGCCACGGCAATCAGAGAAGAAAAAGAAATAAAAGGAATACAAATTGGAAAAGAAGAAGTAAAACTGTCACTGTTTGCGGATGACATGATACTATACATAGAGAATCCTAAAACTGCCACCAGAAAACTGCTAGAGCTAATTAATGAATATGGTAAAGTTGCAGGTAACAAAATGAATGCACAGAAATCTCTTGCATTCCTATACACTAATGATGAAAAATCTGAAAGAGAAATTATGGAAACACTCCCATTTACCATTGCAACAAAAAGAATAAAATACCTAGGAATAAACCTACCTAGGGAGACAAAAGACCTGTATGCAGAAAACTATAAGACACTGATGAAAGAAATTAAAGATGATACCAACAGATGGAGAGATATACCATGTTCTTGGATTGGAAGAATCAACATTGTGAAAATGAGTATACTACCCAAAGCAATCTACAGATTCAATGCAATCCCTATCAAATTACCAAGGGCATTTTTTACGGAACTAGAACAAATCATCTTAAAATTTGTATGGAGACACAAAAGACCCCGAATAGCCAAAGCAGTCTTGAGGCAAAAAAATGGAGCTGGAGGAATCAGACTCCCTGACTTCAGACTATACTACAAAGCTACAGTAATCAAGACAATATGGTACTGGCACAAAAACAGAAACATAGATCAATGGAACAAGATAGAAAGCCCAGAGATTAACCCACGCACCTATGGTCAACTAATCTATGACAAAGGAGGCAAAGATATACAATGGAGAAAAGACAGTCTCTTCAATAAGTGGTGCTGGGAAAACTGGACAGCCACATGTAAAAGAATGAAATTAGAATACTCCCTAACACCATACACAAAAATAAACTCAAAATGGATTAGAGACCTAAATATAAGACTGGACACTATAAAACTCTTAGAGGAAAACATAGGAAGAACACTCTTTGACATAAATCACAGCAAGATCTTTTTCGATCCACCTCCTAGAGTAATGGAAATAAAAACAAAAATAAACAAGTGGGACCTAATGAAACTTCAAAGCTTTTGCACAGCAAAGGAAACCATAAACAAGACGAAAAGACAACCCTCAGAATGGGAGAAAATATTTGCAAATGAATCAACGGACAAAGGATTAATCTCCAAAATATATAAACAGCTCATTCAGCTCAATATCAAAGAAACAAACACCCCAATCCAAAAATGGGCAGAAGACCTAAATAGACATTTCTCCAAAGAAGACATACAGACGGCCACGAAGCACATGAAAAGATGCTCAACATCACTAATTATTAGAGAAATGCAAATCAAAACTACAATGAGGTATCACCTCACTCCTGTTAGAATGGGCATCATCAGAAAATCTACAAACAACAAATGCTGGAGAGGGTGTGGAGAAAAGGGAACCCTCTTGCACTGTTGGTGGGAATGTAAATTGATACAGCCACTATGGAGAACAATATGGAGGTTCCTTAAAAAACTAAAAATAGAATTACCATATGACCCAGCAATCCCACTACTGGGCATATACCCAGAGAAAACCGTAATTCAAAAAGACACGTGCACCCGAATGTTCATTGCAGCACTATTTACAATAGCCAGGTCATGGAAGCAACCTAAATGCCCATCAACAGACGAATGGATAAAGAAGTTGTGGTACATATATACGATGGAATATTATTCAGCCATAAAAAGGAACGAAATTGAGTCATTTGTTGAGAAGTGGATGGATCTAGAGACTGTCATACAGAGTGAAGTAAGTCAGAAAGAGAAAAACAAATATCGTATGTTAATGCATGTATGTGGAACGTAGAAAAATGGTACAGATGAGCCAGTTTGCAGGGCAGAAGTTGAGACACAGATGTAGAGAATGGACATATGGACACCAAGGGGGGAAAACTGCGATGAGGTGGGGATGGTGATGTGCTGAATTGGGCGATTGGGATTGACATGTATACACTGATGTGTATAAAACTGATGCCTAATAAGAACCTGCAGTATAAAAAAACAAACAAAACAACTAATACTAAACTTTCATTGGGTTATTTGTATGGAAATATGTTAATATAAATGTTTCAGACATTACATGAAATTTCTAAAAATCTTATATTTGTATTTGTATGGAAATATGTATGGAAATATGTTAATATAAATGTTTCAGACAGTACATGAAATTTCTAAAAATCTTATATTTGTATTTGTATGGAAATATGTATGGAAATATGTTAATATAAATGTTTCAGACATTACATGAAATTTCTAAAAATCTTGTATTTGTATGGAAATATGTATGGAAATATGTTAATATAAATGTTTCAGACATTACATGAAATTTCTAAAAATCTTATATTTGTATTTGTATGGAAATATGTATGGAAATATGTTAATATAAATGTTTCAGACATTACATGAAATTTCTAAAAATCTTATATTTGTATTTGTATGGAAATATGTATGGAAATATGTTAATATAAATGTTTCAGACATTACATGAAATTTCTAAAAATCTTATATGTTCTGGTATAATGTTATAAGTAATAATCCTAGTTATTACTTTAAAATGTATATCTCAGAAATAACTAATTTTCTTGTCAACTGCATTATTATGAACTTTCATCAAATCTTTAACCGTGGTCATTTTTAAGTCTTTTGTCATTTACAGACAGTTCTGGGTGTACTCTGATGATTTTGCAAATATGTTCCTATAAAAGGGTTTCATCTTCAAGAAAGTCATGGAAAAGACTGACAAGTACAGGTTTCTGGTAACTGACTGTACTGCTGAACTGAATGAATAAGCATTTTCAGAACTCTAATGAAAAACTGATGAACTCATAAAAGTGCTAACAAAAGATCAAGATGAAAAAAAAGAAATTAATTACATGGGACTGAGTGAACTGATGAGGATGAGTATAATTTTTGTGACTTTCTGTCTGAATTAAAAAAAAAAAAAAATCCCACAAGGACTCAGAGGAAAAGAATATACAAATCAATTTTCACTGCAAAGTAAAGGAGCTGTTACAGTGGAGGATTACTGGACTGAATGTCAATGTTATGACATAGTATAAGTGTGTTTCATGTTTGGTAATTGCAATCATTGTTGCTTTTGTTGTGGTCATCCATGTACAATGCTTGGTGTCAGTCTATCTATCTCTTGTAAAAATAAAATACAGTGTGTGTGTGTGGAAAAAATAAAAAAAAAAAAAAAAAAAAAAGAATCTACCATCTTTTGTCAAAAAATGGTGCCTCACAGATCTTGATCAAAAAAAAAAAAAAAAAAAGATGAGTTCTGGGAAAGCCAGAATTTTTTTTATGAACAGGTTTTATTTGTTTGTTTCTTTGTTTTTGTCACATGAATGTTGAAATAGAATCTCAGAGCTAGAAGGGAATTCAGTGTATAAGAGTTTCCTCTAAAATGACCTGACCCAGTCGCTATTCGGCCTCTTCTTGGACATATCTAGTGATAGGGAACTCACTTTTTATAGAGTCAGCTCATTTTATTGTTGGACTGATCTGATGGCTAGTAAGTTCTTTCTTATATTAACCTGAAACCTGTCTCCCTATAGCTTCCACCTATTATTTGTGCCATCTCTCAGGTACACATACCTGATTTAAATCCCATCTTCACTACTTTCTAGATTTGTGAGAGTAGGAATATCACTTAACATCTTTGAGTTTCTATTTCCTCATCTAATAATGGATATTTTGATTCCTATGTTCCATGGTACTGTGATTAATGAGATAGTGCTTTAGGTTGTCTGTACTAGGCTCTAGTTGGGAAAGACTTCATAGGGTACTTGATATTTGGCAAAGATCATGAAGGATGGATAGGAATTTCTATAGAGGAGGGTGCAATAACGAGGAGACAGGTAGATGACAGGTTGGTCATTTGGGGCAGAGAGAATAGCAATGAACGAAAAAAAAAGGAGGCATACAAATCAAGTTCAGAAATTCTCTAGTAGTCAGGTTTGGTTAGATCTTTCAATGCCTAGGGCCGAAGAGAGAGAGTGATAGGAGATGATCCAGGAAAAATAAGCTGCAGGCAGACTGTGAAAGGACCTGTACACCATGCTACATTCAAATATGCTACTTCCAGAGGTTACTGAGTTTAAAGAAAATCATAAAGAAAGAGTGGATAGCTGAGCTACGATTTAAATTCATGCCTTCTGAGACTATGTCTCATAGAACCGTAACTTTTGAGACATTAAAAAATCATCCTTTTATTGTTATAGAATTACAGAAAAACAATTCCTTCCTTCCGGCACTATGCACCAGAATCCAAGAAGAGCTCTGACCTAGTTACTGAGGCCTTCCAGCAGGATAAATCACAGTGCTGTTCTGTCAGTGAAACAAGTGAATTTCTTTGCTTTCTAGGAGCCTAGGCTTATAATAGGAAACAAACATTAGGGAGAAAGAAAGGAATATTCTGCCCACTTCTCAAATAGACATGGCTGTACACTGTAGTAGAAAGTGCTCTGACTATGCGACAAACAAGAGTTAGGTTCAAATCCTAGCTCTGCCATTTACTAGCTGTGTATGTAATATATTTCTCACTCTTCCCCTAAGCCTCAGTATGTTCATCAGTAACATGGGAATTATGGTGCTTCCCTGCCTGTTTCTTCTGAAATCATTATAAGGGAATTCTATTATGATTGTCAAAGTCCTTTGAAAATCATAAGTTGATATTTTATTACTACTATTATCAGGAAATCACCAAAGTGAGAGGACACCAGTACAGATCAGGATGGCCCTGACATATGCTGTCTGGACTTAGGGTAAAATCAGTAAGATTTGTCTACAGTGACTCTGACTTTTCCTCTCTGTCACTTTCCCTTTTTTTCTTTTTCTCCCACTCACTTCTTTTGGCTGAAAAGTCTAGTGTCCTGTCTTTTTCTCTTCCCTTCCCTTCCCAAATGTTTCCCGGATAAACTCTACTGGTATGTCATTGAGAAACAAGGTCTGAAGGTCAATAATAAGATCTTCTGTCTTTCATAAAGGTTCCCATTGGAACCTCATCTTTCATTGAAAAGGAAAAAGTATTATTTATTTATTTTTCATTCAGAATTACTTGTTCAGCACCTAAAGTGTATTTTACACATGGTGAAATATTTTGAGAGATCAGACAATCAAGAAAAGTAAGAACTTGGTGGAATTCAAGGACTTTTACTTCATTTGTTGATTTGTTTGTTTGTCCTTTATTCTATCTTGTATTCATTTAAAATTATGTGCTTTAGCACCGACTATGTATTACTAGGCATTGTGTTAGGCAACATGTGAGGCACCAAGGACCCAATGGTACCATTTAGATCATCACACATCAGGTTCATGCTGGTTCTAAATGTTCTTAGTTTATTCTTAGGCATAGGTACTAGGAATGCAACATCTTGGTGTGATAGCAAGAATCAAAGAAAGTGAGACAGTGTAAAAGGGTTGCCTTTTCTCCACATCCTTGCCAATGTTTGTTATTTGTGTTCTTTTTTTTTTTTTTTTTTTTTAAATTTTATTTCTTTATTTATTTTTGGCTGTGTTGGGTCTTCATTTCTGTGCTAGGGCTTTCTCTAGTTGCGGCAAGTGGGGGCCACTCTTCATCGCGGTGCGCGGGCCTCTCACTATCGCGGCTTCTCCTGTTGTGGAGCACGGGCTCCAGACGCACAGGCTCAGTAATTGTGGCTCACGGGCCCAGCTGCTCTGGGGCATGTGGGATCTTCCCAGACCAGGGCTCGAACCCGCGTCTCCTGCACTGGCAGGCAGACTCTCAACCACTGTGCCACCAGGGAAGCCCTGTGTTCTTTTTGATGATAGCCATGCTGACAGGTGTGAGGTGATATCTTTTTTTTTTAAACATCTTTATTAGAGTATAATTGCTTTACAATGTTGTGTTAGTTTCTTCTGTATAACAAAGTGAATCAGCTATTATGTATACATATATCCCCATATACCCTACCTCTTGCGTCTCCCTCGCACCCTCCCTATCCCAACCCTCTAGGTGGTCACAAAGCACCAAGCTGATCTCCCTGTGCTTTTCAGCTGCTTCCCACTAGCTATCTATTTTTACATTTGGTAGTGTCTATATGTCAATGCTACTCTCTCACTTCGTCCCAGCTTACTCTTCCCCCTCCCCGTGTCGTCAAGTCCATTCTCTACATCTGCATCTTTATTCCTGCCCTGCCTCTAGGTTCATCAGAACAAATTTTTTTTTTTTTTAGAATCCATGTATATGTGTTAGCATATGGTATTTGATTTTCTCTTTCTTACTTCACTCTGTATGACAGACTCTAGGTCCATCTACCTCACTATAAATAACTCAATTTCGTTTCTTTTTATGGCTGAGTAATATTCCATTGTATATATGTGCCACATCTTCTTTATCCATTCATCTGTCGATGGACATGTAGGTTGCTTCCATGTCCTGGCTACTGTAAATAGTGCTTCAATGAACATTGTGGTACATGACTCTTTTTGAATTATAGTTTTCTCAGGGTATATTCCCATTAGTGGGATTGCTGGGTCATGGTAGTTCTATTTTTAGTTTTTTAAGGAACCTCCATACTGTTCTCCATAGTGGCTGTATCAATTTACATTCCCACCAACAGTGCAAGAGGGTTCCCTTTTCTCCACACCCTCTCCAGCATTTACTGTTTGTAGATTTTTTGACAATGGCCATTCTGACTGGTGTGAGGTGATACGTTACTGTAGTTTTGATTTGCATTTCTCTAATGATCAGTGATGTTGAGCATCCTTTCATGTGTTTATTGACAATCTGTATATCTTCTTTGAAGAAATGCCTATTTAGGTCTTCTGCCCATTTTTGGATTGGGTTTTTTGTTTTTTTGATATTGAGCTGCATGTGTGGCTTGTATATTTTAGAGATTAATCCTTTGTCAGTTTCTTTGTTTACAAATATTTTCTCCCATTCTAAGGGTTGTCTTTTCGTTTTGTTTATGGTTTCCTTTCCTGTGCAAAAGCTTTTAAGTTTCATTAGGTCGCATTTGTTTTTTTTTGTTTGTTTTTATTTCCATTTCTCTAGGAGGTGGGTCAAAAAGGATCTTGCTGTGATTTATGTTGAAGAGTGTTCTTCCTATATTATCCTCTAAGAGTTTTATAGTGTAAGGCCTTACATTTAGGTCTTTAATCCATTTTGAATTTATTTTTGTGTATGGTGTCAAGGAGTGTTCTAATTTCATTCTTTTACATGTAGCTGTCCAGTTTTCCCAGCACCACTTATTGAAGGGACTGTCTTTTCTCCATTGTATACTCTTGCCTCCATTATCAAAGATAAGGTGACCATATGTGCATGGGTTTATCTCTGGACTTTCTATCCTGTTCTATTGATCTATATTTCTGTTTTTGTGCCAGTACCATACTGTCTTGATTACTGTAACTTTGTAGTATAGTCTGAAGTCAGGGAGCCTGATTCCTCCAGCTCCATTTTTCTTTCTCAAGATTGCTTTGGCTATTCAGGGTCTTTTGTGTTTCCATACAAATTGTGAATTTTTTTGTTCTAGTTCTGTGAAAAATGCCATTGGTCGTCTGATAGGGATTGGATTGAATCTGTAGATTGCTTTGGGTAGTATAGTCATTTTCACAATGTTAATTCTTCCAATCCAACAACATGGCATATCTCTCCATCTTTTGTATCACCTTTAATTGCTTCCATCAGTGTCTTATAGTTTTCTGCATACAGGTCTTTTGTCCTCTTCAGTAGGTTTATTCCTAGGAATTTTATTCTTTTTTTTGCAATGGTAAATGGGAGTGTTTCCTTAATTTCTCTTTCAGATCTTTCATCATTAGTGTATAAGAATGCAAGAGATTTCTGTGCATTAATTTTATATTCTGCTACTGTACCAAATTCATTGATTAGGTCTAGTCGTCTTCTGGTAGCATCTTTAGAATTCTCTATGTATTGTATCATGTCATCTTCAAACAGTGACAGTTTTACTTCTTCTTTTCCCATTTGGATTCCTTTTATTTCTTTTTCTTCTCTGATTCCTAGCAGTGGCTGAAACTTCCAAAACTATGTTGAATAATAGGGGTGAGAGTGGGCAACCTTGTCTTGTTCCTGATCTTAGAGGAAATGTTTTCAGTTTTTCACCACTGAGAACAATGTTGGATATGGGTTTGTCATATATAGGCTTTTTTTTTTTTTTGTGGTAGGTTTCCTCTATGCCTACTTTCTGGAGAGTTGTTATCATAAATGGGTGTTGAATTTTGTCAAAAACTTTTTCTGCATCTACTGAGACGATCATATGGTTTTTATCCTTCAATTTGTTAATATGATATATCACATAAATTGATTTGCATATACTGAAGAATCCTTGCATTCCTGGGATAAACCCCACTTGATCATGTTGTATGATCCTTTTAATGTGCTGTTGGATTCTGTTTCCTAGTATTTTGTTGAGGATTTTTGCATCTATGTTTATCAGTGGTATTGGCCAGTAGTTTTCTTTTTTTGTCACATTTGTCTGCTTTTGGTATCAGGGTGATTATGGCCTCATAGAAAGATTTCGGGAGTGTTCCTCCCTCTGCTATATTTTGGAAGACTTTGAAAAGGATAGGTGTTCGCTCTTCTCTAAATACTTGATAGAATTTGCCTGTGAAGCCATCTGGTCCTGAGCTTTTTTTGTTGGAACATTTTAAATCACAGTTTCCATTTCAGTGCTTGTGATTGGTCTCTTTATATTCTCTATTTCTTTCTGGTTCAGTCTCGGAGGGTTGTGCTTTTCTAAGAATCTGTCCATTTCTTCCAGGTTGTCCATATTATTGGCATATAGTTGCTTGTAGTAATCTCTCTTGATCCTTTGTATTTCTGAAGTGTCAGTTGTTACTTCTCCTTTTTCATTTCTAATTCTGTTGATTTGAATCTTCTTTTTCTTCTTGATGAGTCTGGCTAATGGTTTATCTGTTTTGTTTATCTTCTCAAAGAACCAACTCTTAGTTTTATTGATCTTTGCTATTGTCTCCTTCATTTCTTTTTCATTTTTTTCTGATCTGATCTTTATAATTTCTTTCCTTTTGCTAACTTTGTTTTTTTTTTTGTTATTGTTGTTGTTCTTCTTTCTCTAATTGCTTTAGATGTAAGGTTAGGTTGTTTATTTGAGATTTTTACTGTTTCTTGAGGTAGGCTTGTATTGCTATAAACTTCCCTCTTAGAACTGCTTTTGCTGCATCCCATAGGTTTTGGGTCGTCGTGTTTTCATTGTCATTTGTTTCTAGGTACTTTCTGATTTCCTCTTTGATTTCTTCAGTGATCTCTTGGTTATTTAGTAATGTATTGTTTAGCTTCCATGTGTTTGTGTTTTTTACTTTTTTTCCCTGTAATTGATTTCTAATCTTATAGCATTGTGGTCAGAAAAGATGCTTGATATGATTTCAAATTTCTTAAATTTACTGAAGCTTGATTTGTGACCCAAGATGTGATCTATCTTGGAGAAAGTTCCATGAGCACTTGAGAAGAATGTTTATTCTGTTGTTTTTGGATAGAATGTCCTATAAATATCAATTAAGTCCATCTTGTCTAATGTGTCATTTAAAGCTTGTGTTTCCTTATTAATTTTCATCTTGGATGATATGTCCATTGGTGAAATTGAGGTGTTAAAGTCCCTTACCTCTATCCCCCACTGTTTCTGTTTATTACCCCTTTTAAGGCTGTTAGCATTTGCCTTATGTATTAAGGTGCTCCTGTTTTGGCTGCATAAATATTTACCATTGTTATATCTTCTTCTTGGATTGATCCCTTGATTGTTGTGCAGTGTCCTTCTTTGTGTCTTGTAATAGTCTTTATTTTAAAGTCTATTTTGTCTGATATGAGAATTGCTACTCCAGCTTTCTTTTGATTTCCATTTGCATGGAATATCTTTTTCCATCCTTTCACTTTCAGTCTTTATGTGTCCCTACGTCTGAAGTGGGTCTCTTGTAGATAGCATATATACAGGTCCTGTTTTTGTATCCATTCAGCCAGTCTATGTCTTTTGGTTGGAGCATTTAATCCATTTACATTTAAAGTAATTATCAATATGTATGTTCCTATTACCATTTTCTTAATTGTTTTGGGTTTGTTTTTGTAGGTCTTTTCCTTCTCTTGTGTTTCCTGCCTAGAGAAGTTCCTTTAGCATTTGTTGTAAAGATGGTTTGGTGGTGCTCAATTCTCTTAACTTTTGCTTGTCTGTAGAGGTTTTAATTTCTCCATCGAATCTGAATGAGATCCTTGCTGGGTAGAGTAATCTTTGTTGTAGGTTTTTCCCTTCCATCACTTTAAATATGTCCTGCCACTCCCTTCTGGCTTGCAGAGTTTCTGTTGAAAGATCAGCTGTTAACCTTATGGGGATTCCCTTGTATGTTTTTTGTTGCTTTTCACTTGCTGCTTTTAATGGTTTTTCTTTGTATTTAATTTTTGCTAGTTTGATTAATATGTGTCTCGGCATGTTTCCTCTCCTTGGATTTATCCTGTATGGGACTCTCTGGGCTTCCTCAACTTGCATGACTATTTCCTTTCCCATGTTAGGGAAGTTTTCAAGTATAATCTCTTCAATATTTTCTCAGACCCTTTCTTTTTCTCTTCTTCTTCTGGGACCCCTGTAATTTGAATGTTGGTGCATTTAATGTTGTCCCCATGATCTCTGAGACGTTGTCAATTCTTTTCATTCTTTTTTCTTTATTCTGCTCTGTGGTAGTTATTTCCACTATTTTGTCTTCCAGTTCACTTTTCCGTTCTTCTGCCTCAGTTATTCTGCTATTGATTCCTTCTAGAGAATTTTTAATTTCATTTATTGTGTTGTTCATCATTGTTTGTTTGCTCTTTAGTTCTTGTAAGTAAGTCCTTGTGAAACGTGTCCTGTATTTTCTTCATTCTATTTCCAAATTTTGGATCATCTTTACTATCATTACTCTGAATTCTCTTTTCAGGTAGCTTGCCTATTTTCTCTTTATTTGTTTGGTCTGGTGGGTTTTTACCTTGCTCCTTCATCTGCTGCATATTTCTCTGTCTTCTCATTTTGTTTAACTTACTGTTTTTGGGGATGTCCTTTTCACAGGCTGCTGTTCTTACTTCCCATTGTTTTGGGTGTCTGCCCCCAGTGGGTAAGGTTGGTTCAGTGAGTTTTGTATGCTTCCTTGTGGAGGGGACTGGTGCCTGTGTTCTGGTGGGTTGGGCTGGACCTTGTCTTTCTGGTGGGCAGGGCCATGCCCAGTATTGTGTTTTGGGGTTTCTGTGAAGTTAGTATGATTTTAGGCAACCTCTCTGCTAATGGGTGGGGTTGTATTCCTGTCTTGCTGGTTGTTTGGCACGGGGCATCCTGCACTGGAGCTTGCTGGCCGTTGGGTAGATCTGGGCCTTTGTGTTGAGACAGAGATTTCTGGGAGAGCTCTTGCCAATTTATATTACATGGGGCCAGGAGGTCCCTGATAGTCCAGTGTCCTGTACTCGGCTTTCCCACCTCAGAGACTCAGCCCTGACAATAGGCCTGAGCACCAAGACCCTGTCAGCCACACGGCTCAGAAGAAAAGGGAGAAAAAAGAAAGAAAGAAAGAAATTTTTTTTAATTATTAAAATAAAGAAAAATTTTAAATTATTAAAATAAAAATTAAAAAGTAATAATAATACCAAAACAAAGAAGAGAGCAACCAAACCAATAAAGAAATCCACTTATGACAACAATTGCTAAAAACTATACTAAAATAAACATAAAAATCAGAAACATGTCAGTCGCAGACAGCAAACCCCAAGTCTACAGCTGCTCCCAAAATTCACTGCCTCAGTTTTGGGATGATTCATTTTCTATTGAGCTATTCCACAGATGCAGGGTACATCAAGTTGATTGTGGGGATTTAATCTGCTGCTCCTGAGGCTGCATGGAGAGATTTCCCTTTCTCTTGTTTGTTCGCACAGCTCCTGGGGTTCAGCTTTGGTTTTGGCCCCACCTCTGCATGTAGGTCTCCCTCAGGCCTCTGTTCCTGCCCCGACAGGACAGGGTTAAAGTAGCAGCTGATTAGGGGGCTCTGGCTCACTCATGCCAGGGGGAGGGAAGAGTATGGTAGTTATAGTTGGAATGCGGGGCGAGCCTGTGGAGGCAGAGGCCGGCGTGATGTTTCAACAGCCCGAGGTGCACCATATGTTCTCCCAGGGAAGTTGTCCCTGGATCATGGGACCCTGTCAGTGGTGGGCTGCACAGGCTCCCGGAAGGTGTGGAAAGTGACCTGTGCTTGCACACAGGATTCTTGGTGACTGCAGCAGCAACATTAGAGTTTCATGGTATCCGTCTCTGGTATCCAAGCTCATAGCCGTGGCTCACGCCTGTCTCTGGAGCTCATTTAGGCAGTGCTCTGCCTTCTGTGGGCAGACGGGGAAGGAATCCCCTCTCCTGGTGCACCCCGAAACAATGGTCTCTTGCCTCTTAGGCAGGTCCAGAGTTTTTCCCAGACTCCCTCCTGGCTAGCTGTGGTGCACTATCCCCCTTCAGGCTGTGTTCTCACAGCCAACCCCAGTCCTCTCCCTGGGATCTGACCTCTGAAGCCAGAGCCTCAGCTCCCAGCCCCCACCTGCCCCAGCAGGTGAGCAGACAAGCCTGTCGGGCTGGTGAGTGCCGGTCGGCACCGATCCTCTGTGTGGGAATCTCTCCGCTTTGCCCTCTGCACCCCTGTTGCTGTGCTCTCCTCCGTGGCTCCAAAGCTTCTCCCCTGCCCACCCCCCGTCTCCACCAGTGAAGGGGCTTCCTAGTGTGTGGAAATCTTTCCTCCTTCACAGCTCCCTCCCAGAGGTGCAGATCCTGTCCCTATTATTTTGTCTCTGCTTTTTTCTTTTTTTCTTTTGCCCTTCCCAGGTACGTGGGGATTTTCCTGCCTTTTGGGAAGTCTGAGGTCTTCTGCCAGCGTTCAGTAGGTATTCTGTAGGAGTTGTTCCACATGTAGCTGTATTTTTGATGTATTTGTGGGGAGGAAGGTGATTTCCATGTCTTTCTACTCTGCCATCTTGAAGGTCCCCCGAAGTGATATCTTATTGTGGTTTTGATTTGCAGTTCCCTGATGATTAGCCATGTTGAGCATCTTTTCATGTGCTTGGTGGCCATCTGCATTTCCTCTTTGGAAAAATGTCTATTCAGTTCTTCTGCCCAGTTTTAAATCAGGTTGTTTGTTTTTTGTATATTTAGTTAATATGAACTGTTTATATGTTGGCTATTAATCCCTTATTGGTCATATCATTTGCAAATATTTTCTCGCATTCAGTAGGTTGTCTTTTCATTTTGTCAATGGTTTCTTTCACTGTGCAAAAGCTTTTACGTGTAATTAGGTCCCATTTGTTTATATTTGTTTTTATTTCCTTTACTTTAGGAGACAAATCCAAAAAATATTGCTGTGATTTATGTCAAAGAATGTTCTGCCCATGTTTTTCACTAGGAGTTTTATAGTATCCTGTCTTACATTTAGATCTTTAATCCATTTTGAGTTTATTTGTATATATGGTATTAGAGAATGTTCTAATTTCATTCTTTTACATGTAGCTGTCCAGTTTTCCCAGTACCACTTATTGAAGAGACTCTTTCCTCCATTGTATATTCTTGCCTCCTTTGTTGTAGATTAATTGACCATAAGTGTGTGGGTTTATTTCTGAGCTTTCTATCCTGTTCTATTGATCTATGTGTCTGTTCCTGTGCCAGTACCGTACTTTCCTGATTATTGTCACTTTTTAATGTAAATTGGGATAGCCACTGTGGAAAACATTATGGAGGTTTCTCAAAAAACTAAAATAGAACTGCCGTAAAACCCAGCACTTCCACTCCTGGGTATATATCTGGAAAAAGACAAAAACACTAATTCCAAAATAGACATGCACCCCAATGTTCATAGCAGCATTATTTACAATTTCTAAGATATGGAAGCAACCGAAGTGTTCATAACGGATAAATGGATAAAGAAGATGTGGTATGTATATACAATGGAATACTACTCAGCCATAAAAAAGAATGAAAACTTGTCATTTGCAACAACATGGGTGGACTTGGAGGGTGCTGTGCTAAATTAAATAAGTCAGACAGAGAAAGATAAGTACTGTATAATATCACTTATATGTGGACTCTAAAAAACACAACAAACTAGTGAATATAACATAAAAGAAGAAGACTCATAGATATAGAGAACAAACTAGTGGTTGCCAGTGGGGAGAGGGGCAATGTAGGGGAGGGAGAGTGTACAACCTACTGAGTGTAAGATAGGCTCAAGGATGTATTGTATGACATGGGAAATGTATCCAATATTTTATAATAACCATAAATGGAAAGTAACCTTTAAAAATTTTATAAAGAAAAAAAAGTGAGACAGTCTTAGCTTTCTTACTTCCAGCTCTGTTTGAATTCCATCTATGTGAAGTTGGCATGCTACTTAACTTCCCTGACTCTGTTTTCATGGCAAGAGACATGAAGGCTTAATGTATGTTAAAGCACATGGCTCAATTCCTGGTACATAGTAGGTGCTCCACACATGTTATTTTTTCTTTCTTCTTTCTTCCCTTTTTTATCTTCTCTTCTTGTGTACGAATATCCCTGTTCGTCCTGAAAACATAGAAAGAAGTTGTGACTAGCAAGGCTGAAATATATCTGCTCCAAGAGCAGTTTTGCAGATGGTCTAAAGCAGAGCATTTGCAAAAGGGTATTTGTTGTTCGTTATAATTTCTCACACACTTTCCAGTTTACAAAGCACATTTACACACATCATCATAATTAATCCTCACAAAAACCATGCAAGATGAAGCTTATTATCTCATTCTCTAGGTGAGGAAACTGAAACTTACAGAGTCTTAGTGACTTTCTAAGGACATATAGACAATCAGAATTGGCTTTTGGTCTTTTAATATGCTGTCTTTTGGTCTTTATTTGTTTTGCTGTCTCACACTGAATTTTGAGCTTAAAATCTTCCACCAAGCTTTCCCATTTTCCTGGCTACAGGCATGTCTTTAAGACTACAGGGCACTGATACAACTTCCTTTTTCTTATATTCCCTCCATGATGCATGAAACTGATGCAGTCTTTGTGGATTCAGAAGTCCAGAGATTAGTTTGGCTGTTTAGGGAACAAAACATGTAGGCCACTCCTGTTGCCTTAATTCTGACCATCATCATCTGTTACTTGGACTATTGAAATAGGCCTCCTTCCTCTCCTTGCCTTAATGTTGTCCTCTCATACCCCTGAGGATATTCTTAACACTGCAAAACTCAACTCTGCTCAGATCCTTCCTATGCTTAAAACAAAATAAAACATTGTTTCCCCATATCCTGCAGAACTGAGGTCTGAGCAACTTGGTCTGTGTCAAGGCTCCTGAGCTCCCATCATGTCCTGATAAGCATCCTGCCTTTTAGTAATACTCGACTTGCCTTAAGAGCATTGAAGATATTTTTCCTTCCTTCTAGAAATTCCTCCCTCCTTTTCATCTCCCTTGGTGAACTCTTTTTTCTTTTGCACTTCAAAACGTGGGTAGGATTAGATGACACGCAACTAAATCATGACAGAATTCCTCCCTATGCACTGCCATTGCACTTCTTATACTGCAGAGTAATTGCCTATTTTTTATGTCTGTATGCCTTGAGTGCAGGGTCTTTCCTTATCTCCTCTGTATTCCTATTGCTATCTCTAGTACCTGACAGTTTTTCATCATTAAGTATAATAATACCTGTAGATTTTTTTGTAGATGTTTGTTATTGAGTTAAATTCATTCTCCTTTATTCCTATTTTTCTGAGAGTTTCCATTATGAATGGGTGTTGAATTTTTTCAAATAATTTTCTGCATCAATAGATGTAATCATGTAACTTTTCCTGTTTAACTCATTAATATGGTGAATTACATTGACTGGCTTTTCAATACTGAGTCATCCCTGAATAAATTCCACTTGGTTACAGCATATAACCAAATTCTTTTTACATATTGCTGAATTCTTTGCTAATATTTTGTTAAGGATTTTTGCATCTATATTTATGAGGGATATTGGTTTGTAGTTTTTATTTTTGTATTGCCTT
Organism: Balaenoptera acutorostrata; assembly: GCF_949987535.1. Classification (NCBI taxonomy): domain Eukaryota; kingdom Metazoa; phylum Chordata; class Mammalia; order Artiodactyla; family Balaenopteridae; genus Balaenoptera; species Balaenoptera acutorostrata. Next base: position 41,456,597 of record NC_080064.1, on the reverse strand, counting down.
TGTTTTGTTTTGATATCAGTTTAAAATAATAGCTTTATAGAGTGAATTATGAAGTGTTCCCTCCTTTTCTATTTTCTGTAAGAATTTATTTAAAATTGGTATTAAATCTTATTTAAGCATTGATAGAATTCTCCAATGAAGTAATTTGGGCCTGGAGATTTCTTTTTTAGGAATTTTTAAATTATAAATTAAATTCCTTATTGGTTATAGGGCTATTCAAGTTATCTATTTCATACTGTGTAAGTTGTAGTAATTTGTGTTTCTCAAAGAATTGATCTATTTCAGTTAATTTGTCAAATTTATGTTTGTAGAGTTGTTCATAATATTTTCTATTTTCCATTTGATATCTTTATTTCTTTGTCACTCTTGGGAGAGGTTTATCAATTGTATTGATCTTTTCAAAGAACCAGCTCTTTGTTTCATTGATTTTCTCTATTATTATTTTTCTGTTTCAATGTCATTTATTTCTGCTCTTATTTCCTTACTTCTGCTTTCTTTGATTTAAAATTTTGTTTTTTTCTTGTTCACGAGGTCAGAGCTTAAATTACTGATTTGAGACTTTTCCTCTTTTCTAATATGTGTATTTAGTGTTATAAAATTTCCTTTCCACATTGCTTTAGCTATGTCTCATAAATTTTGATGAGGTCTGTTTTCATTTTTCATTCAGTGAAATATATTTTTAAAAAGTTTCCCTTGAAAATTCCTCTTAGTCCCATAGATTATTTATAAACTTGTTGTTTAGTTTTTAGTTTATTTGGAGATTTTCCTGTTACCTTTCTATTAATCATTTCTAGTTTAGTTCCACTGTGGTCAAAGAACACACTCAGTATGATTCCAATTCTTTTAAATTTGATAAAATTTGTTTTATAGGCCAATAGATGGTCTATCTTTGTGTATGTTGGTAGGCACTTGACAATAATATTTATTCTATTGTTATTTGATAGAGCATTCTATAAATGTCCATTTTGTGTCCTGTTGATTGCTGGCATTGTTGAGTTCTATACTGATTTTCTATCATTGTTGTATTGTTGAAATATCCAACTGTAATTGTGGATACTTCTATTTCTCCTTTCAGTCCTATTTTTCATTCTATTCTGTTTTTTCTTTCAGTTTTTGCTTCACTTATTGCAGCTCTGTTATTTGGTGCACGGACATTTATATTTATATTGGTATGTCTTCTTGGTAGATTGACCCTTTAACACTGTATGATAATGATAATGTTCCTCTCCATTTCTGGTAATTTTCTTTACCCTGAAGTGTACTTATCTGAAATTAATATAGGTACTCCTGATTTCCTTTAAATTACTGTTTGCCTGATACATCTTTTTTCCATCCTTTTTCTTTCAACTTGCCCAAATTGTTATATTCAAAGCAAGTTTCTTGTAGACACTGTATGGTTAGGTCATGTTTTCTAATCCACTCTACCAATCTCTGTCTCCACAGAACTACTGACATTATACCAGTTAGGAGGATGAGGGACTACTCAATGTGCCAGAGTTAGTAAAAGTCCATGCCCCCACCCCCCAATGTCTCTACTGAAACCACAGTTGGTAGGTGGATGGGAGGTTCATTACTACCGAGAAAGAATGAAAATATCAGCTCCTTATTGAGCCTTCTCTGATTTACCCTGGCAGTGGAGTTGGGGTGCCTTGCTCAGCCTGGAGAAGATGGAAATCTAGGCTCCTCACTATTCCTTTGTTGGTATAGATGGGGTAGGTCCACAATTTTTTTCTATGGTGTTTGGCTATAGTAGAACATTTATTTTCTAAAAGTTTTCTGTGTGGTTAGGCTGCCTTTTTCCTAGTCCTTTGTCTAGGGAGAAGAGATTTTTGTTGGGTTTTGTTTGTCTGCACCTGTTGGCCTTTCAGGTGTTTCAGCTTCTGTAGCACATATTCTGACATATTCTGGCATATATGAGGCAAAAAGAAAACCCATGAAACCCACCGCCATATCATTCTTTGAGTCCTGTCAGTCTTCTGCTTCTTTCCCCAGTTAAGAGGGTTCTTGTATTTGTTCTATGTATAATGCCTAGGATTTTTAGTTGTGTTTAGCAGGAGAATTAGGGAAACATATGAATATCATCTTCCTAGAAGCAAAAGATTCTGAATGGAAATAGTGCAAATGGGGTTTGGAGGTGCTCACAGGGACAAAAAATCTTTTAAACACAAGGTAGCTTATTACATTTAAAAACTAGACATAGCTCTGAGATTCCTAGCTACCAAGACAGAAGTAATATACTGACTTAACATTTTTTTTCGCTGTATTTGAGAAAAAAAACCAGATCTGTTAAATGAGAAAGAAGTTTTCCCTAGCCCCACATTCTAGGAGGGAATATTATGTGTATTCCTTATGTAAGAGAACTGTTGAAATTCATGGTTGGATATTTTTAAACTAGTATTTTGCAAAAATATTAGAATGTTTCTCATAAGTAAATATTTCTTACACTAACCATTTATAGAAGCTGAAGGCATGACCTATTTGGTCATGACAGTTCTAATGGTAGCTAAGCTAATAAAATTCAAGTATATTGTTTTTGGGTGTTTATCTTATTGTTTAGGGGTCAAAGAAATGGATAGTAAATTAGTTCCTCTTGTTGTCTTTTTCAAATACTGTATATCTTAGTTGTTTGGCATGAGTGTTTGGCAGGCTGAATTGCCAGAAATTTTCAAGTTAGTCTCTTGATTAGTGCATGGAATGAGTATAACCTGGTGTGTTATTTCATAAATATCTATAGTGCATGTTTGATATAACTATTATTTTAATACTCACATATCTAGAACAGAATTTTCAGGTTAAGTAAATACTCGTTTCCAGAAAAAATCTTTTTATCTATAGAGAATGTTATGGGTGAGGTGTAGTGGGATAAAAACAACATTTGTAGTGGGATAAAAATAACATTATGGAATACCAACTCTGCACCAGATATTATACTAGACATTGTATGTATATTACTCTTAACTTTTAAAATAACTCTGTGAAGTAAGTTTTATTATTCCCATTTTATAGATGAAGAGTCTATCTGACCAGGGGAGGTTAAATCCTTTGCTCAAGGACATACAGCTAGGATGTGTCAGATTTGGAATTCTATATCCAATCCTGTCTCCTACTCATACCCTTATATATGGACCCTATGCTTTAGCCAATTTGCTTTATTGAAGGTGAAATTGGAAGAGAAAACAGATGTGAAATATTTGATAAGAAGGAAGTGAATGGAGGTCAAAACACAGAGAGAGACTCAAATCAGTGAGTTTAGCTTCTCAGAGGCAGTTTAAATGAAAATTATGACAAAGGAGTTTGGAAGAACTGGTTCAATGGTAACTTAATCTTTCTGTGAATTTAATTTTACAACCTTTATTTGGTTTAGCAGGAATCATCAATTATTTGTAGTACTTAGGGGTGCTTTACGAGATGTCAAAAAAAGTTTGGGCATTTTTCATGTAAGTGTATATTGCCAACATATGTATGTGTGTGTGTACTCTAAAATGAAATTATTACTTTGATAATGGATTAGCTAAAATATAGATCTCGTGTAAGCTCAAAGATCATTGGCCCAATCTCTTATTTGATCAGTAGGGAGCTGATGCCACAGGAGAATAAGTGACTTGACTAAGGTTTCATAGTGATTAGCAGTAAAGCTGGGACTGGAGCTCAATCTTTCTGAATCCCAGTCCATTACTCCCTATTAAAACAATCTAATGACTTTCAGAATAATTCTATTCTTCTCAAGATAAGACTTTGCCTAATTTTAAATGTTATTTAAAATTTCCAATTCCTTATTCTTATTAGTTTAATATTTTACAGTGTTATAATTCAATCATTGTGCTTGAAATTAGGGCCTAGGAAGATACAGTTGAAAAGTACCAATTGCCTTACCTAGAAGGACCTTATACAGTATAAAGTCCACTCAACTGTGAGCTCCTAGGGGAAAGGAATATATCTCAATTTTTAAAAAATTTTCAGCACTTGGTTTAGGGCCCAGTTGAATTTTGGTTGAATGACTGAATGAATGAAATTCAAATAAGTCATAACACTATTCAATGTTAGAATTGAAAAAGACCTTAAAAAAATCATCTAGTCCAACACCTTAACTTTAAATATGAGGGAACAGAAAAAATAAAAGACTGTATATGGCGTATTGCCATGCAAATTAAAAATATAATTCATTTATACATATTTTTTACCATAAAAAAACAACTGGCCTTTTTCAGGCCATATTCAGATTTCACAGTAATCTTGCACTGCACAACTCCAGGTAGCACTGCTCATCTTATAGTTGTTGTGAATGTTGCTCTCACAGATGTGTAGCTGTGCATAGTGGTGCAGTACATGAGATAGGTATTATTGCTCCTACTTTACAGATAAGGGAACAGGCCTAAACAGGAAGTTACTTATCCAAGATCAGATGAATTATGTGTAGCAGAACCAGTATTAGACCCCTGTTTTCTTATAATTCAGTACTTTTTTTTTCTTATACTGCTCCTGTCTGAAATATGCCATTTAATCCCCCACGCCTTACCCTATAACACATTCTAGACAACATTTAAAGCAGAGACCCAAACACGCACTGTTTATAGCTGTATTTCTGAATCTGTCTTCCTGGTTTTCAATCCTTTTCCCACTTTCCCATTTCTAGTTTTGCCTTTTCTCTATGGCTTCTGCTATCTTCCAACTATAACCTTGGCTTGCCTTCATCTTAGGTTTTCCTTCTACCTTTGGCTGCTTTCACAATTCAACCTCATTCCCTGTCACCTCCTACCTTAGTTTACTTTCACTCCAGCAAATGCCTTCCTTGTCATGATTGGCTTTTAGCCATGATATCATTTTTAATTCTAATGTAAGACTTAACAGAATTTCCCTTGTATATTCTCCTACTTTTTCTGACTTTCTCTTCAAGTCCTCCCTGAGAATCATCTTGCCATCTAGGACAATTTCATTCCCCACATGCTGTCTCTGGGTGATTCATCCTTCCCATCACACAGGCGGGCACACTAACACCTACACACGCAGGTGAATCTGCTCCAGTGATATATTTTAATTACAGATTTAGTCAGAAGTAATTAAGCTTTTCTGTAATGGGGATGGGCACCGAGTTTTAAAAATTCATGTTGTTTCATACATCCCAAGTGTGGTCTGTGCCACCCTGGTTTTCAGAGTAAGAAGGAGCCCCTAGTGTAGTTAGATTAATTAATAGAAAGAGAATAAACTTAATGTAGCCAGGGAAGTGCAAAAAATGGTGCTTCCCCCCTATATCTCATTCAGATAGAATGGCCATCCTGGGATTGCGTCAGGGGATGGCAATTGCATTTTAATCACAGAGCTGATGGTTCCCTGCTGCACCAGCTGGAAGGGCCTTTGTAGAGCGAGTCCCACTCACCGCCTCTGTCGATTTTTCCTCTGATGCTGGTTAACAAAACCCGACAGGAGACAAAAGTGATGAGGTTGTGTTTTGATCCCATGGATTTTATTCCCTATTCTGCTGCTTGACTTGTGAGCTCAGTCAGATCTTGACTCCTGTGAAAAAGATACTTCTTCAGGCACTTTAACAAATGAAGGGGAAAGGATGAGACTGGAGGAAAGAAAACATTCTTCTTCCTCTTCCTGTAGCATCCTTGTGGTTACTTTATTGCCTACAAAGCATTTTCACTTCCATTATATCACTTAACCATTATGATAATTCAGTAACAGAGGTACTGTTATCCCCATTTTAGTGAAATAAAAAATTGAGATTAGGACACTTAAGCTTTTATAGATTTAGCAGTGATAATCAGTGACTTACTAGTATTAAGGCAATAATAAAGTAAAGGAGTTATTTGTTCTCCAGCTATTCAAAAATACAGAATTACGGATCTAAAAGCCTTCCAACACCTCATCTCATTTGATGGAAATGGAAACCAATATTCAAGCGGTGTAATGGAGGGCAGTGTGGGATATTAAAAGAGCATGGGCTTTGGAACTAGTACTGGTAAAGTTTTACTTCTACATTTATGTCCTTGGACTCTGGGGGCAAGTCCAAATTTCACTTTCCCTATTTGTAAAATGCAAGATTGGACTGGTATAAACTGAGACCCCTTCAGCCTTGAATCCTCTCCATCCCAGAGCCCAGATTTCTCTCCATGTAGGCTAAAAGTCTTTTTTTCATACTTCCTGTGGGTGGTAGTGGCTCATTTCGGGGAACCCAAATTCTTTAAAATGATTCTCAAGAATGTAGACTGGAAGGATGAGTCCTGAATTGAAATTAATAGAGACCAAACACTTGAGGAATTTTTAGAATGTTATCACACAGGAAAATAGCCAGAATATTGGGAAATTACAATAATGCACACATGCGAATATGGGATTGATATGAAAATTTCATTCTCAGGCACAAAGTACTACTCTACCAAATGCCTTGCCAAGCCTTGGAACAAGGTTCTGAAATAAAGAGATGAATCATTGGAAATCAGTTCCAGTGTCTTCTGCCTTCATCAAAACCATTTGATTTAGTGGTGCTTGTCCCTCAAAATCTTCTCCTTCGACTTTTTCTCCTTCAAAGAAGAATCATTTGTTACCTTTTCACTATAATTAGATGATTTGAAGGGGATAAACATCAGACCTTCACAGCTGTCAAGGCCTTGATTTATAGGAAAATTATTTGTTCTAATTATACAGAATGATTCATAGCTTATGCAAATGTGTGATTTATTACTAGACCATGTCTTTTATATGTAGGCTCCATTCCCTTTAGTTTTTAGTTAAGTACTTCCTAGAAATAGTAATATTATTTAGATCAAGCTGCTGGATTCTTTTCGTCCTACTCCTGACAGCCTATAATAATAATGGCATGCATTCATTCATTTGACAAAAAGTCACTGAGCAATCTCTGTGAACAGAACACTGAGGATAGAAATGACGGTCACTTTTGCTGATAGAGATGACATGAGGGGAGGGCCTATTCTACAGCACTGTAACATCCCTTATCGCATGTGAACCTCACAGCAGCCTCGTAAGGTAGATAAGGCAGCTCTTATTCTGAAAGTTTTACAGATGAGAAGACAGACTCACAGAGGGCAAGTGACCTACCCAAAGTCACTTAGTATAGGAATTACAAGAACCCACTGGAGTAATCTACAATTCCTGGCAGCCAGTGTCAGCCTGCCTGTGTGTGTGTGTGTGTGTGTGTGTGTGTGTGTGTGTGTGTGTGTAGAGGTTGGACTGGGCATGATACCAGGGCTGGGGATTATTGTTTCCATGTGTGAAAGAATGGAAAAGGTATTAAATTTTCTCAAAATGGCTCCACAGCTTATCTACCTGACACAAAGCCTTACACTCAACTTAAGGTATATTAAGGCTGATATTAAAATGCCAATGTTCTTTGGGAGGGATGCACTACTTAATCTGTTACTTGTTATTCATTCATTCATTCATTCATTTGTTCTTTCATTCAGCAAGGCTTATTGGAAACTTTCCAGTGCCTGGTCTTGAAGTAGGAGCTGGGTACCAGAAGAGGAGTGGAAGGTGGCAGTTGTTGTGGGATGTGATACAAGCATCAGTTGGACATGGTGTGTCTCTTTGTGGAACCCACTGCCTATCTTCAGTATTTCCATTTATTGACATGCTAAGCCTTCTATGTTCAAGCTTCTGAGAATTACATGTGGGAAAATGATTTTTTTTTTTCTATTTCTGGATTGGGTATCAGCTCCAAGCCTCCCTCCTTTCTTCCTCTGCTGGTGTGCACCTGTGTTACCTTACTAGACATTGAGTTCTTTGACATCAGAGACATGTTTTCCATCTCTGTCTTCAGTGCCTGATATATAAAAAGTTCTCAACAAATGTCTGATCTGGGAATGACAGAATGCATTAACACACAGTTAAAGTTATCTTCACTTCTTTCTCTTAAAGCTTCCTCCATTCTGGCCCTGACTTAATTCCTCTTTGTTCTCCAGAGTCAAAGAAGATGTACTCAGACATAGAATCTCTTCTTCAATCCAAAAATATCAAAAAATCTTCCTCTGTTATTTGTAAACCTTGCCAAAGGTCCCAACTCTCACCCTGTGACTTTCTGAGCGCTAAAGAAGGAATATAAAGGTGTATATTAATGTGAATATAGTGTAACCTTGGACAAGTCACTTAGCTTCCCTGAGACTTAGTTTCTTTCTCTGTAAAATAGTAAAAATCTCTACTTCTTGGTTTGTATTTGTAACCAAATGGGAGCCTATATTGCCAACTTCTATTTCAAAATTCACCCCAGGGATCAGCTCTTCCAGGAAGTTTTCTCTGACTCCTACCCTCCAGGCTGTCTTGGTTGCCTTCTCATTTTTTCAGTTACCTGGTTTCCCTCCGTTAGATACTTACAGCATTCATTCTCTGATTTAATTTGTCTTTATCTTCTACTATACAGTAGAATTTCAGACTATCTCTTATTGTTCTTTGTGTTCACTCATATTCATCCAGCATATGTTTATTGAGCACCTTTTATGTGTCAGGCACTGTGCCAGATGTTGAGAGTTCAGCAGTGAGGAAGACCAACACAGCCTCTGTCCTGAGGAGTTATAGTATTTAGTTTATAGTCAGCACAGAATAAGACTCACTAAGTGTTTGTTGGACGAATTAATAACAACTGAATGAATGCATAAATCAATTAAACTAGTTGGTAACTCTAGAGAGCTGTTTGGATGTTAGTTATTTATACTCTAAGTATATGCAATTGAAATGAGGATTTGATTCAATGTTCAATATAATCTTCCCAGAGTCTTCTTTAAATTGATGTGGCCCTCCCCATGCTTGTGGTTTGCTTATCGTCTGAGAATTAGGTGAGACAGAATCCCTTTCCTAGTTTAATTAGTCCCCATCTCCTTTTCTAACTAATATCTTTCTCTACTGATAACTTTTGAATTTTGGATAAGAGAAAGTCTAAGAAAGCAGATGAGCAGAACAAACTTTTTTTTTTTTATCTTAAAGAAAACCAATATTTTCTGAAGATCCATTAGTAATAAAGGAAACTTCATGGACACCCAGCTCCTGAGTCTCTAAATTTTGTTTGAAAGAAAGTGAAAATGTCCAATTCATGGTAAAAATTAGGTTGGTCATATAATAGTTGCTTTACAATGTTGTGTTAGTTTCTGCTGTACAATGAAGTAAATCAACTATATGTATATGTATATCGACCTCAATTCTTTTATCTGTAAAATACATGGGACTGAATTTAATATTCATTATCCCTTCTCTGAGTCTATGTGCAAGGTCTGAAGAATATTTGAAAATTTCCATGCAGCCTCATTAATTAAATGTTCTTTATCTGATTGGGCACATTTGAGGAGGCTGTAACTTTTTTCATTGTTTCATTTATGGTCAAACTCTGACATAAAAGAAAATGAGAAATTTTAGTGGCAACATATCATTAACTTTATTGCCCCAAAAGCATGTGAAAGATTCTATTTTATTAATTTTATTGTTTTTCTTACTGTTAGCTAAAGTTGATTGAAGGGGGTGAAGTAGGGTCAAGTGAAGAGGACTAAGGCTCTTATTTAGAAAGATTTCTGGAAAGATGTCCTTGCTAGTTGCCATATCATACCATAACTTTGTAGTTGGTTAGCCATATTAATTTTGGAGTACATCTGCTGCCTGTGTCATCGTAAAGGGTACATCAGTGGCATAATATTTGCCAACTTCTGATTGGAATTTAACATTTTTTCTCATTTTTAATGGCTTAGGAGGGCTATAACATTATTTAAAAATCACATCTTAAAGAATGTGTCAATGAATGGTGACACTGTATGGAAAATAGCCCTTAAGAAAAAGTTCTTTTTGGTGCCCTTAGCTGCCTCATCCATTTGTGTAGGATCATTCATTTGTCTCCCATTCATAAACATTTATGAAGCACTGCTGCTTGCCAGGCTCATTGCTAGATGCTGTGGATACGAAGACAAAAATGGAAGAGTTAATTCATCTTAAACTGGCTTTTCCTGGTATGTGTCCCTACATGAACACCTACTATGTGCCTAACTATATTAATGGCAGTGGGGGATGGTAGAAATGAGTGCCACTGAGTACCTTGGGAGGGTTCTTCTCTGTGTCTCCAGCACACACACAGCATAGTACCTGGAACAGAGGAAGTACTCAGCAAACACTTGAGAGAGGGAATGAATGCATGAGTGATCATTCCTTTAGGGGTCCTTATCCTGTTAGTTCTGGGAGTTAATCCTTAATATACAATCAGAGAGCCCACAATCAGAGGAGAACATGTTTTATATGTGAAGTGCTAAAATAGAGTCATGTGCATGAAGAGAGAACAATTAATTCTGCCTGTGAAGATATCAGGTAGATAAAAGAACATGAGAAAATATAGAAGAGCACATTCTCTGTGCTCAGAGACTACTGAGGCCTCATATAATCATAGGGTAGATGTGGGGGGAAGGGGTGACAGATGGGAGAACGCAGGAAATATCCCAGAAATACAGATTACATAGAGTTTCAAACTCCGTATTAAGTAGTTGATCTTGACCCAGTAAGTGATGAGAACATATTAAAGAGTTTTAAGCAGAGGAATGACATATCTTTATTTGTGTTTTACAATTCACTCTAGCATTGGTGTGAAGGGTGGATTGGAGTAGGGCAAAACTGGAGGCAGAAACATCATTTAGTGCAGATGGAAGGGAGACTAGAACGATATCAGTTGGGACGGAAGAAATGGATTCTACTTTGAGTTGGAAGCATAATCAAACAAAAGATTTGGCTGAAGAGAAATTGAACATGATTTTAGAGTGAAGTGAAAGAGCCAATGGAGGGCATATGATTGAAAATGTATGAGGGAGAGGGTATAATAGATGGAGGATGTCCCAGGAAAGACTGGAAGGATTGGAATCCAGAACATAGGGTGAAGGGCTAGTATTGGGCAAAAGGAGAAAAGGAAGAGAAAGATGTGATTTAAAAAAAATTGTTTCTTATTACAATAAGAGACTATGTCTATAGGTCTCAGTATTTTTTGTACTATGTTGTTCAGCCACCCCTCTGAATTGTTTCAAAAGACAGTGTCCAGGTTCACCAATGGGTGATATCATCTTTTTCGTTCACTCAACAATAGTCTTTGAACACCCACTCTGTGCTGATCTCCACGCTGGGCACTGAGGGTATAGCAGTGAATCAGACCCAATCTCTAGTCTTAAGAAGCTCCTGGTCTATAAGGGAAGACTGTTGTATAAATAAGTCAGTGTACTAAAATGTTACAAGTGCTTTAACAAAACTCAGAAATAACTATTCCTACCTGGGTTGAGGGGTAGGATAGACAAAAAGCTTCATAAAAGGTAGATGTACTAGAGCTGAATTTTGAAAATGTGACTGCCTTGACTTTTACTAGTTTAGGATAGTGTGTTTGGCAGAATTCTAAGATGCTCCCCATGACTCTTTATATCCTCCCATGATGTACATGTCCTGGATAATTCCTTCTCCTTGAGTGTAGGTGGAATCTGTGAATATGATTAGAAATCACTCTCCCTGATTATGTTAGGTTATATGGCAAAATGGATTTTGCACATGTCATTAAGTTCCCAAATCAGTTGACCTTAAAATAGGAAAATTATCTGAATGGGCCTGACCTAATCACATGAGCTTTTAAACTTAGGTATAGAGGTGAGAGATGGAAAAAGTCAGAGGTTCTAAGTACCATGAGAAGGATTTGGCATGCTGTTATTGACTTGAAGATGGAGGGGTCCATGTGGCAAGAAATGTGGGTGGCCTCTAGAACAGCCCCCAGCTGGCACCCAGCAAGGAAAATAGGTACCTCAGTTCTATAACCAGAAGGAACTGTATTTTGCCAATAACAAGAATGAGCTTGAAAGCAGATTTTCCCCCCAAACTTCCAGCCCAGCTTGATTTCAGCCTTGTGATATTCTGAGCAGAGAATCCAGCCGTGCCATGCCATGCTTCTGACATACAGAACTGTGAGCTAATAAATGAGTGTAGTTTTAAGCTGCTAAGTTTGTGGTGATTTGTTACACAGCAATGGATAACTAATACAGATGGTTTTGCAACTGAGTCTGCCCTAGTGAGACCTGAAGTATTTTTTTTTTTGTAGAGCAAACTTGGAATTGGGCAGATTTACTGAACGGTTTATTCTTTCCTTGCAGGTTATTTTTGTTATATAACTAACCTCTTCTTTTTTCCTCAAAATGTTTGAGCCAAATATTTCTACTTTATTGTGGTCAGCAAATTAAACTATTCCTTTGAAAACTTCTTTTTGAAATAATAGTTACACAATTTGAAGATGTTGTTCACTTTTCCTCTTATTGCTTTTTGTAAGCTCCCAAAACTATATGTTGAATGAATAAATGAATGATCCCATCAAACATTTCTGAAAGATCTGAAAGAATAGTGATTAATTCCTCCAGCTATATGGAGAACTACAACTACTTGTGCAAGACTTTATATAAAGTCAATTTAGAGCTTTGATTGGTATTACCTCATCTGTACTCTTTCCCATGTTGGACTCAATACTTTGCCCAGCCGTGAAATAGTGTTCCTAGGGGTTCTGTACTCGGCCCTCTGTTCTTTTCACTTTTCTCTTTTCCTGAGTGTCCTTATCTAATGTCATGTCTTTAAAGGCCATAAACTGATGACTTTCAAAATTCTTTCTGTAGCTTCAGATCAGAGCCTGGATAGAACCAGGATTTAAATAGAGACCTTAGATTTTTCCAAACTAGTCTCTTCTCCCTTGATTATTCCCTCCAGAGAGTCCTATATTGAGAAGGGGTTTCTAGCCAAGAAAAAAAGGAAGCATTTTCTTATGTCAGACATTTTAAATTTGAAACCAAATGTATTACTGAAAGATGATTTCTCCAGGAAAGTTTTCATGTGTGTAGGTCTCTCTGGCAGCCATGTGAGGTGACCAGTCTGCTTGGAGTAGATTCCACAGAGTTGCCTATAATTTGCATTCCAAAATTATTCTGAGGTGCCCCTCTGTCTCTGAAGTAAAATTTAGATTTGGACACTCAAGGAAGGAGTGCAGAAAACCCAAGAGGGACAGTTTGATAATAGATGATACTGGAGTAGTGAATAATGAGGCAGACACTGTCTATAGGAATTTGAACAGTGTAAATACCAAAGAGAGAGGTACTGGCCCTCTGGGAATGAGTAGGTGAAGCCAGATAAATCCAGAAATAATGTGTAGGTTGATTTATCAAGGAATATAACCACATAACCTGCTGCACCTGTGTGTATTGGTCTATGGCAGCAACTCCTTCTAAAGTTAGTGGCTACCTCCCAGAAAATTTCTCTGTGGATCCTACACCAATAGCAGTCTCCTGTCCACCAGAGAACACAGTTACTTCCCACAATGTCACATCACATCTTTTCCAGAAAGTGTGGGCACTTCCTGCCCTGTGCACAACTACTGAGGGAATATGTGTACACATTCTGAGATGGCGAGGCATGGTCCAATTTCTACTAGTGAATATAGCCTTAAGTATTCCACATTTTAAATACCTCATCCTAATAAAATAATTCCCTCCATCTTATATGACCTAATTTTATCCCAAATATCACTGCTGCTCCTCCTCCATATCAAAAACCCTCCCTCAATGATAAATATCTTCCATTAAAAATACCCTCATGTAACACAGTATTTCAGAGAATGGGCTTTGAAGTCAGGGAGGACTAGGTTTAAATTCTGCCTCAGCCACTTATAGATATATAACTTTAGGCATCTTATTTCCTCAATATGAGCCTCAGTTTTCTCTTCTTTAAAATGGAGACAATACATATTACCAGGCTTATAGTAAGTATTAATTTAAATTATATATGTATACATGTATCACATTTAATATAATAACATACCTATTGAAGGACTTCAATAAATTCCAGTTTTAAATTATTTTATAAATATTATTTTTCATTTTAACAATCCTTATTATAAATATTGACCAATCTTATATATCCTCACATCAAATACCCTAGTTTAACCTCAAATATTATTCCTATCTCTTAACTATTAACCATATATTCAAAATTACCTTAAATTTACTTAATTTTAAATCCCCATGTGTTTTATCTTCCATCTTACATGTTCCAACGAAAATACATCTTAAGTAGCATGCATTTTAATTGTCCTACTTTAGTCTTAAATATGTTCTACTTCAAATCCCCATTTCAGTTTAAATAACCTTCACCATAAATACCATTTGTAGAGGACATCTACTGTTTTAGTTTGCTAGCATTCTTTCCTCCCTTCTTGTAATGATTCATCTTACCTTTGGATAACAGTTCTTCCTTTATGCCTTGTGATTCTGATGGGGTTTTAAATTGTGATTTTCCATCCCTCCCATCACAGAGGCTGCCATTTGACCCTGGCCTCACCTATCATGGTCCCCCATCCACTTGGCCACAGTGATAAGTTCAGAGGTGAGCAAGTGACACATGCTGGAGGGACCAGTAGGGACTTTTTGTTCTGAAGCTGGGAAGGAGAGGTCTCTCTTTCTCTTTGAAGTATAAGCCATAAAGGATAGAAACCTGGAGCTGCTGACAGTTATATCTCCTTTGTCATGAATGAGACTGAGAACATGAGGCCAACATAGAGACAGAATCTGAAATGAAAGAAAGAGAGAGAGAGTTTTGAAAGCATTGTTTGTGTCTATGATCGAGTTCTTCAACTTGTTCTCCCTAATTTTAAGAGCCAATAAATATTCTTATTTTAAAAGCTGGTAGCTGGGGACTTCCCTGGTGGCACAGTGGATAAGAATCTGCCTGCCAATGCAGGGGACACGGGTTCGATCCCTGGTCCAGGAAGATCCCACATACTGTGGAGCAACTAAGCCCGTGGGCCACAACTACTGAACCTGCACTGTAGAGCCCACGTGCCACAACTACTGACTCCCTGGGTGCCTAGAGCCCATGCTCTGCAACAAGAGAAGCCACCGCAAGGAGAAGCCTGTGCACTGCAACAAAGAGTAGCCCCTGCTTGCCACAAATAGAGAAAGCCTGTGTGCAGCAACGAAGATCCAATGCAGCCAAAAAAATAAAATAAAAATTAAATCAAAAAAAAAAAAAAAAGCTGGTAGCTGGCCTTCAGTCATGTGCAATGAGAATAATACACATGTATTAATCTTAAAGATATTTTCTAAACTTAGGTCTCTTATCTGAGGTTTTCTTCTGGACTCAACCTTAAGACATTATGCTAATGGTGAAGATTATTTTAAACTAAAATCATGATTTTAGAGCATATTTAAAGGAATTCTTAGCTGTGTCAGTTGCAAACAGAGTTGGGATTATAACAGAACATTGTTTCTGAGTTTCAGACTCCAGGTGTAGTCATATTTAGGGACATATATAGATTCAGGAATATCTGATATTGCACCTGTTGTGAATATAAGCCAGAATGTCAGGCAGCCTACATTCCAGGACCAGCGTTACTCCCAATTTGCTGTGGGATCTTGAACAAGTGCTTTCCCTCCAGGGGTTTCAATTTCAAAATAAAGTGGTTGGGCTTGATTTTCTCTTCCAGCCCTAATAGACTGAGTTTTTGAGGCCTAGTTTGGTTCCTAGGCAAAAAAGGTAGCGATATCAACAATATTACCTGGCAGAACGTGCATTGACGCAATCTGAGTTGATTTAAAATCTAATAAGATAAAAGTTTTGAAGTATATTGTCTCAAAAGATTTTTTTACATATACATCTTAAAAGTTGTATAAAATAAATCATACCATTAACCACATTCCAATGTGCAGTCTTGCTTGTAAGAAAAATGACTTTGTAAACTGCAATATATTCTCAAATAAATTGGCTATTCATAAATTATATATACACATATACATGCATATACATATGCATGCATATATATACATGTATGTATATATGCATATGCATGTATGTGAGAGAGAGAGAGAGAGATGCATTCAGGCTGACATTTCATTTTGCTCCAAGTAGAATTTGTGACTATTTCCATAAACCCCCAAGAATCACCTATTTGTGAATGCCCCATGTTTTTTCACATGATGTTGCCTCTGCTTGAAATAGTCTTCCCACTTTCAACCCCCAGCAACTCTATTATTGAGTTTTTCATATTACATTGTAATGTCGTGTATAATCCTACTTTTTCTACTAAATCATGAACTCTTTGAGAGTAGGATTATGTTTACTCTATCTCTCAGGCCCAGTTAGAAGCCTGGCAAAGAGTATTTGCTCAGTGAATAAGTGTTAACTACCTTTAAACTTAAGCAAGCCACTCCTGGTCTCCTGTAGTTGAGTCTTGTCCATATGCAGTTCCACTGAGAAAGATCACGTTATGTTAGATAGAAGTCCATGGTTGGAGGGAGGGCTTCAGAGACCCAGAGTTGGGTATCAGAGTCTGAGCAAGACCTTTGCTCCTCCAATTCAACAGTCTTCCCAGGGTTCTCTGTAAGAAGGAAGCTTCTTCCAAGCATCTGATACAGGGATAGGAGTATGTTGCTCCGGGGACAATTTCATTCTCCCTCTGCAGTGATTCCTCTTATAGTAAAAATGAAAGTGTACAGCATGGCCCTGGACACATAGTAGGCATTCAATCGATGAAAATGCATTTCTTCTTCTTATTGATTTGTGTAACTACCCCAGTCTGCTGTTAGATTATGAGTTCTTGAAGGATAATGGTAGTTTCTTATAATTTTTTGTGCTTCCCACAGATTCAGATTCAAGCAAATTTACTGAATACCTTTTATGTGCCAGTCACCATGTCAAGTATTTCCTTATTTATTATCTCATCCAATCCTCTTGACAAATATCTGAAGTACATTTTTTAATTTTATTTTTTGATGAGCAGACTTAAGCTTAGATATATCAAATAACTGGTTCCAGATAACACAACTACTTAGTGGTGGGGTTCACCCTGTCCTTAAAGTGATGTTCTTCCCAGTGACATAATACCAATACCTAACCAAGTGCTGTGGGCATTTTATTTTTTCATAATTGTTGTGAAAGAATTAGAATCGATCTTTTGCTGAAAGTGATAAATACTTGTTAATGTGCTATACAATTTTGTTTGAGCTTTAAAATTTATGTAAATTGATATGGAGAGATTTATAGAATATAAAAAGTAAAACCAGGTGATATGTGTGTATAATACGATTTTATTTTTTAAATACATACATATGTACAGAAACATCTAGGAAAAATATGGAGGAATATGTATTGAAGTTTTAACAATTTTTATGAAATGTAGTATTACCAGTGATTTTTATCTTCTCTATGCTATATGTTTCCTCCCTTTTTCCAAGCATATTTTATGTACTGAGTATTATTAGTATAATAACAAATTTAAAGTTTAAAATAATTAATGCAAAGAGGTGAACTGTCTACTCCATGGATATTCATAATGACATAAATTCTAGGGATTGGTGGAACAGATTTTTTACAAAATCTGAATACTGCAAAATGTACAATGGGGATGTATAAAATACTGGATTTGCATGTCCTTTCCAACTGAACATGTATGACCTAATATGCTTTTAAAAACAGCACACCAACATTTGTCTTTCCATTGACACATTTGAAAACGTGTCAAAATCTAATTTTGATTAGAGAAAAGAGGGTGACACATCTAGATTATAAATGCAAATCCCAGTAGATATTTGATTTCATCTAATCAAAGATGTTATTTTTAATTGCCATGGAACAAGATGATTTTGTGCAAATGAGGCATTGAGTTAATGACAGAACTTTGTATTTACATAGAGATTTTCTATGAGCTTAACATACTTCATGAATTAAAAGAAGTTCTATGTCGGTGCAATTACTTTGGAAACCTCTTTGACAGTGTCTTCTAAAGCTGAATGCATACTTTGTGACCTAGAAATTACACTCCTAGCATATACTCAACAGAAATGTATATTTATGTTTACCAAAAGACATGTTCATAGCTGCACTATTTATTACATCCTCAAGCTGGAAAATACCCAAATGTCCATCAACAATAGAATGGGTATAGAATGGATAAATTATATTATTGTCATGTCATAATGGAATGTTATGCAGCAATGAGAATGAATGATCTATACCTACAGGTAACAGTATGGATAAATCTCACAAACATACAATTGAGTGAAAACAGCCAATACAAAAGAGTACAAACTGTATGATTGCATTTGTACGTTGTGCAACAACATGCAAAACTAAACTATGCATTAGACGTCACAGCAGTGGTTACCCTTGGTATGGTTGGTAATGTAAAGAGAGCATGAGTGGAGGATATGTAAGGTGTTAGTAACATTCTGTTTTTGGATATGAGTGCTAGTTTCACAAATGTGCTCAGATTATGAAAATAATTCATTGAGCTTTACACTTATGATATATGTACTTTTCTTTGTGCATATTATAATTTAATGTACCTTAAAATATACATTTACTGATATAGATTTAGACATCTTCTAACTCTGCTCTTCTAGATTTGAGATGTTGTCCATTGGCACCTAAAGTTACTATCATTAATTTAATTCATTTATTCAAAATTGTATACTGTGTACTTATTCTATATCAGGTCTATATAGGGTCTGCTGATATGAAAAGAAAGGAAAGGAAAGGAAAGGAAAGGAAAAGAAAACAAGAAAAGAAAAGAAAAGGAAAAAAGAAAAGGGGGCTGAGACCTCAGGCTCGGGCTTTGGAGGTCAGATTCCAGGGAGAGGACTGGGGTTGGCTGCATGAACACAGCCTGAAGGGGGCTAGTGCGCCACAGCTAGCTGGGAGGGAGTCTGTGGAAAAGTCTGGACCTGCCTAAGAGGCAAGAGACATTGTTTCCGGGTGTGCGAGTAGAGGGGATTCAGAGCACCGACTAAACGAGCTCCAGGGACGGGCATGAGCCACGGCTATCAGTGTGGACACCAGAGATGGGCATGAAATGCTAAGGCTGCTGCTGAAGCCACCGAGAAGCCTGTGGGCAAGCACAGGACACTATCCACACCTCCACTCCTGGGAGCCTGTGCCAGGGTCGCGTGATCCAGGGACAATTTCCCCAGAAAAACACAGGGCATGCCCCAGGCTATTGCAATGTCATGCTGGCCTCTGCCGCCACAGGCTCACCCCGCATTCTGTACCCCTCCCTCCCCCTGGCCTGAGTGAGCCAGAACCCCCTAATCAGCTGCTACTTTAACGCCATCCTGTCTGGGCAGGGAACAAACGCCCTCAGGCAACCTACACACAGAGGCGGGGCCAGATCCAAAGCTGAACCCCAGGAGCTTTGAGAACCAAGAAGAGAAAGGGAAATTTCTCCCAGCAGCCACAGGAGCAGTGGATTAAATCTCCACAATCAACTTGATGTGCCCTGCATCTATGGAAAACCTGAATAGACAACGAATCATCCCAAAATTGAGGCGGTGGACTTTGGGAGCAACTGTAGACTTGGGGTTTGCTTTCTGCATCTAATTTGTTTCTGGTTATACGTTTATCTTAGTTTAGTATTTAGAGCTTATTATCATTGGTAGATTTGTTTATTGATTTGGTTGCTCTCTTCCCGTTTTTTTTTATATGAATATATATTTTTCCTTTTTCTCTTTTTGTGAGGGTGTATGTGTATGCTTCTTTGTGTGATTTTGTCTGTGTAGCTTTGCTTTTACCATTGGTCCTAGGGTTCTGTCTGCCTGTTATTATTATTTTTTTATAGTATAGTTTTTAGCACCTGTTTTCATTAGTAGATTTGTTTTTTGGTTTGGTTGCTCTCTTCTTTCCTTCTTCCTATATTTTTTAATTACTTTTAAATTGTTTTATATTTAATAATTTTAAAAAGTTATTTTAATTATTTTATTTTATTTTTTCTTTCTTTCTTTCTTTCTTTTTCTCCCTTTCCTTCTGAGCCATGTGGCTTTCAGGGTCTTGGTGCTCCAGCCAGGTGTCAGGCCTGAGCCTCTGAGGTGGGAGAGCTGAGTTCAGGATATTGGACTACCAGAGACCTCCCAAACCCACATAATATCAAATGGTGAAAGCTCTCCCAGAGATCTCCATCTCAACGCTAAGGCACAGCTCCAACCAATGACCAGCAAGCTACAGTGATGGACACCCTATGCCAAACAACTAGCAAGACAGGAGCAAAACCCCACCCATTAGCAGAAAGGCTGCCTAAAGTTAATAGGTTACAGACACTCCAAAACACACCACTGGATGCAGTCCTCCCCACAAGAAAGATAAGATCCAGCTTCATCCACCCGAACACAGGCTCCAGTCCCCTCCACCAGGAAACCTACACAACACACTGAACCAACCTAACCCACTGGGAGCAGACACCAAAAACAACGGGAACTACGAACCTGAAGCCTGCAAAATGGAGACCCCAAAAAGAGTAAGTTAAGCTAAATGAGAAGACAGAGAAATGTGCAGCAGATGAAGAAGCAAGGTAAAAACCCACCAGACCAAACAAATGAAGAGGAAATAGGCAGCCTACATAAAAAAGAATTCAGAGTAATGATAGTAAAGATGATCCAAAATCTTGTAAATAGAATGGCGAAAATACAAGATATGTTTAAAAAGGATGTAGAAGAACTAAAGAACAAACAAACAATGATGACAACAAAATAAATGAAATGAAAAATAGTCTAGAAGGAATCAGTGGCAGAATCACTGAGACAGAAGAATGGAAAAGTGACCTGGAAGATAAAATAGTGGAAATAACTACTGCAGAGCAGAATAAAGAAAAAAGAATGAAAAGAATTGACGACAGTCTCAGAGAACTCTGGGATGACATTAAACGCCCCAACATTAGAATTATAGGGGTCCCAGAAGAAGAAGAGAAAAAAAAAAGGGACTGAGAAGATATTTCAAGATAATATAGTTGAAAACTTCCCTAATATGGGAAACGAAATAGTCACCCAAATCCAGGAAGCACAGAGAGTCCCACAGAGCATAAATCTAAGGAGAAACACACCAAGGCACATATTAATCAAACTATCAAAAATTAAATACAAAGAAAATATATTAAAAGCAGCAAGGGAAAAGCAACAAATAACATACAAGGGAATCCCCATAAGGCTAACAGTTGATCTTTAGACAGAAACTCTGCAGAAGGGAGTGGAGGACATATCTAAAGTGATGAAAGGGAAAACCTACCACCAAGATTACTCTACCCAGCAAGGATCTCATTCAGATTCAATGGAAAAATTAAAACCTTTAGAGAAAAGCAAAAGCCAAGAGAATTCAGCACCACCAAACTAGCTTTACAACAAATGCTAAAGGATTTCTCTAGGCAGGAAACACAGAGAAGGATAAGACCTACAGTAACAAACTGTGAACAATTTAGAAAATGGCAATTGGAACATACATATCAATAATAACCTTGAATGTAAATGGATGAAATGTCCCAACGAAAAGACACATGCTGCCTGAATGGATACAAAAACAATACCTGTATATATGCTGTCTACAAGAGAACCACTTCAGACCTAGGGACACATACAGACTGAAAGTGAGGGGATGGAAAAAGATATTCCATGCAAATGGAAATCAAAAGAAAGCTAGAGTAGCAGTTCTCATATCAGACAAAATAGACTTTAAAATAGAGACTAGTACAAGAGACAAAGAAGGACATAACATAATGATCAAGGGATCAATCCAAGAAGAAGATATAACAATTGGATTTATTTATACACCCAACATAGGAAGACCTCAATGCAAAAGGCACATGCTAACAGCCCTAAAAGGGGAAAACGACAGTAACACAATAATAGTATGGGACTTTAACACCCCACTTTCACCAATGGAGAGATCATCCAAAATGAAAATAAATAAGGAAACACAAGCTTTAAATGATACATTAAACAGGATGGACTTAATTGACATTTGTAGTACATTCCATCCAAAAACAACATAATACACTTCTTCTCAAGTGCTCATGGAACATTCTCCAGGATAGATCATATCTTGGGTCACAAATCAAGCCTTGGTAAATTAAAGAAAATTGAACTCATATCAAGTATCTGTTATGACCACAACACTATGAGACTAGATATCTATTACAGGAAAAAATCTGTAAAAAATACAAACACATAGAGGCTAAACAATACACTGCTAAATAACCAAGAGATCACTGAAGAAATCAAAGAGGAAATAAAAGTTACCTAGAAACTAAGGACAATGAAAACACGACAACCCAAAACCTGTAGGATGCAGCAAAAGCAGTTCTAAGAGGGAAGTTTATAGCAATACAATCCTACCTCAAGAAACAAGAAACATCTCAAAAACACAACCTAACCTTACGCCTAAAGCAATTAGATAAGAAGAACAGAAAACCCCCAAAGTTAGCAGAAGGAAAGAAATCATAAACGTCAGAGCAGAAATAAATGAAAAAGAAATGAAGGAAACGATAGCAAAGATCAATAAAACTAAAAGCTTGTTCTTTGAGAAGATAAACAAAATTGATAAACCATTAGCCAGCCTCATCAAGAAAAGAAGGGAGAAGACTCAAGTCAACAGAATTAGAAAGGAAAAAGGAGAAGTAACAACTGACACTGCAGAAACACAAAGGATCATGAGAGATTACTACAAGCAAATATATGCCAATAAAATGGACAACCTGGAAGAAATAGACAAATTCTTAGAAAACCACAACCTCCCAAGACTGAACCAGGAAGAAATAGAAAATAGAAACAGACCAATTACAAGCACTGAAATTGAAACTGTGATTAGAAATCTTCCAACAAACAAAAGCCCAGGTCCAGATGGCTTCACAGGTGAATTCTATCAAACATTTAGAGAAGAGCTAACACCTATCCTTTTCAAACTCTTCCAAAATCTAGCAAGGGTGGAACACTCCCAAAGTCATTCTATGAGGCCACCATCACCCTGATACCAAAACCAGACAAAGATGTCACAAAAACAGAAAACTACAGGCCAATATCACTGATGAACATAGATGCAAAAATCCTCAACAAAACACTAGCAAACAGAATGCAACAGCACATTAAAAGGATCATACACCATGATCAAATGAGGTTTATCCCAGGAATGCAAGGATTCTTCAATATACACAAATCAATTAATTTGATATACCATATTAACAAATTGAAGGAAAATAACCATTTGATCATCACAGTAGATGCAGAAAAAGCTTTTGACAAAATTCAACACCCATTTATGATAAAAACCCTCCAGAAAGTAGGCATAGAGGGAACTTACCTCAACATAATAAAGGCCATACATGACAAACCCACAGCCAACATCATTCTCAATGGGAAAAACTGAAACCATTTCCACTAAGATCAGGAACAAGACAAGGTTGCCCACTCTCACCACTATTATTCAACATAGTTTTGGAAGTTTTAGCCGCAGCAATCACACCCCCCAAAAAAAGAAATAAAAGCAATCCAAATCGGAACAGAAGAAGTAAAGCTGTCACTGTTTGCAGAGGACGTGATAATATGCATAGAGAATGCTAAAGACGCTACCAGAAAACTAGTAGAGTTAATCAATGAATCTGGTAAAGTTACAGGATAAAAAATTAATGCACAGAAATCTCTTGCATTCCTATACAGTAATGAAGTAATATCTGAAAGAGAAATTAAGGAAACACTCCCATTTACCACTGCAACAAAACAAATAATATACCTAGGAATAAACCTATCTAAGGAGACAAAAGACCTGTATGCAGAAAACTATAAGACACTGATGAAAGAAATTAAAGATTATACAAACAGGTGGAGAGATACACCGTGTTCTTGGATTTGAAGAATCAGCATTGTGAAAATGACTATACTACCCAAAGCAATCTATAGATTCAATGCAATCCCTATGAAACTACCAATGGCATTTTTCACAGAACTAGAACAAAACGTTTCACAATTTGTATGGAAACACAGAAGACCCTGAATAGCCAAAGCAATCTTGAGAAAGAAAAATGGAGCTGGAGGAATCAGGCTCCCTGACTTCAGACTATACTAAAAAGCTACAGTAATCAAGACAGTATGGTACTGGCACAAAAACAGAAATATGGATCAATGGAACAGAATAGGAACCCAGAGATAAACCCATGCACATATGGTCACCTTATCTTTGATAAAGGAGGCAAGAATATACAATGGAGAGAAGACAGCCTCTTCAATAAGTGGTGCTGGGAAAACTGGACAGCTACAGGTTCAAGAATGAAATTAGAAAACTCCCTAACACCATACACAAAAATAAACTCAAAATGGATTAAAGACGGAAATGTAAGGCCACACACTATAAAACTCTTAGAGGAAAACATAGGCAGAACACTCTATGACATCAATCACAGCAAGATCCTTTTTGACCCACCTCCTAGAGGAATGGAAATAAAATCAAAAATAAACAAATGGGACCTTATGAAACTTAAAAACTTTTGCACAGCAAAGGAAACCGTAAACACGACGAAGAGACAACCCTCCAAATGGGAAAAAATATTTGCAAGTGAAGAAACTGACAAAGGATTAATCTCCAAAATTTACAAGAAGCTCATGAAGCTCAATATCTAAAAAACAAACAACCCAATCCAAAAATGGGCAGAAGACCTAAATAGAAATTTCTCCAAAGAAGATTTACAGATGGCCAACAAATACATGAAAGGATGCTAAACATCACTAATCATTAGAGAAATGCAAATCAAAACTACAGTGAGGTATCACCTCACACCAGTCAGAATGGCCATCATCAAAAAATCTACAAACAATAAATGCTGGAGAGGGTGTGGAGAAAATGGAAACCTCTTGCACTGTTGGTGGGAATGTAAATTGATACAGCCACTATGGAGAACAGTTTGGAGGTTCCTTAAAAAACTAAAAATAGAACTACCATACGGCCCAACAATCCCTCTATTGGGCAGATACCCTGAGAAATCCATAATTCAAAAAGAGTCATGTACCACAATATTCATTGCAGCTCTATTTACATTAGCCAGGACATGGAAGCAACCTAAGTGTCCATCAACCGATGAATGGATAAAGAAGATGTGGCACATATATACAATGGAATGTTACTCAGCCATAAAAAGAAACGAAATTGAGTTATTTGTAGTGAGGTGGATGGACCTAGAGTCTGTCTTAAAGAGTGAAGTAAGAAAGAGAAAAACAAATACCATATGCTAACACATATGTGTAGAATCTAAAAAAAAAAAAAAAAAAAAAAAAAAAAAAAAAGTTTTGACGAACCTAGTGGCAGGACAGGAATAAAGAAGCAGACTTAGAAAATGGACGTGAGGACATGGGGAGGGGGAAGGGTAAGCTGGGACAAAGTGAGAATGGCATGGACATATATACACTACCAAATATAAAATATGTATCTACTAGGAAGCAGCCACATAGCACAGGGAGATCAGCTTGGTGCTTTGTGTCCACCTAGAGGGGTGGGATATGGAGGTTGGGAGAGAGACCCAAGAGGGAGGAGATATGGGGATATATGTATATGTATAGCTGATTCACTTTGTTATACAGCATAAACTAACACACGATTGTAAAGCAATTCTACTCCAATAAAGATGTTAAAAATAAGAAAATTCAATCCCTGTTCAAGGAGTTCATATGAGTGGGTGAGGACAGAGACATAATCAATTACAATTCAAAATAGCATGTAGAAATAAGTGCAGGTTATTTTGCTAATATCAAACAGGAAGACCCACGTCAGACTGTGTGGGCTTGGGGATCCGAGAAAGCAGCCTGGGACAAGTGAAATATGACCTTTTGCTGAAAGATAAACAATTACACAAACAAAGGCTAATAAGAAATGCATTCCAAGCAGGAGGAAACTCCATTTTGGGAGTATCTGAGATGAGTGAGAATATGGTCTCTTCAAGAAACTGCACATATTTACTATCTCAGGAATATAGGCTGTGAGGAAGAGGAGAAGTGGCAGAGCATGAGGCTAGAGAATTAGGAAAATGATTTTTAATATCATGCTGAAGAATTTGGATGTTTCCTGTACCCAAAGGGGAGCTAGTGAAGGATTTAAAACAGAAGAACAACATGATAAGATTTTCATTAAAAAATGTCACTCTGGTATGGATAGGGAGAATAAATTGGAGAGAGAAAGGACTAAGTAGCAGGAAGATCAGTAAGGCATTAATGCAAGAAATGCTGATAACCTAAATTAAGGTAGTCAAGTTCCCCAAAACTCCACTCACATACGAACATGAAGCTGATTGGGGGAAACAGAAAGTAGGTTTATATTGTACCTTAGACAATTTCAATTGAATATTAGATCTACCTGTTCTTAAAATTCTTTAGTTAAAAGGATTAATATTACCCATTATTATCTACAGCACCCTGTACTTCTTTCTAGGTGCCAATAACCTAGGCCAGAACTAAGCCTGTTGTCAAGATCATTGCCAGAGTGATCTTTGACTCTAATGGAACCCTATCTATTGAACTAGATCTTTATACTGGAAGAGTCTCTTCAGTAAAAAGTCTCTCTGTCAGGCTCAGCTGGTCTTTGTGATGCCCTTGGATGTCGGGGACAAAAGACCAGCTCTATGGGAATAGGTATCTCCAAGACCACTGAGCACATCAATAAAACATTGAGTGTGTGGGATAGGAGAAAAAAAGAATGGCACCAAGAATAAATCTAGATTGGTGCAAACACACATTAAGAGTATCTTTTATTGTTTATAAGGCTGGATATACTCAAAAGGGAGTTTCACTATACTGCCACATTGCTGACCTGGCTGGCAATTCAGATGTCATCCTGCTTGTTCTCTCATTCAGTGTGAATCATAATAGTTCTCACAGTGACAAAAATTGGCAATTCAGGATTTCACAGTACTCCTTATTCATGCTCTAAACTTCGAGAAAGCCATGGGTATTGGAGCTGAAGCCTACCATACTCTGAAGAATGTCATTAAAGATAAATGAGGGAAAGAAGCTACCAAGGACAGGCATGAGGCAGTTTTCTACTAACAACCTAGATCAGGGCTCAGCTAACTAAGTCCTGTGGGCAAAATCCAGCCCACTACCTGTTTTTGTAAATAAAGTTTTATTGGAACACAGCAATACCGTTTGTTTACAAATTGTCTATGGCTGATTTTGTGCGTTAATGGCATTAGGTGAATAGTTGTGACAGAGACTATGCAACTCACAAAGTTGAAATATTTATCATCGGGCTCTTTATAGGAAAAGTTTGGCCACCTCTGTCTAAGTGTAAAGAAACCCTAGAACTGCTGGAGGATGTTATTGGAAAGGCTGACTGTAAGAGATGAGGTTTTAATTGGAATGGACTCTGAATTCTTTGAGTCTGCCATGTCTGATCTAGAATTCAACTCTCTAGTTAATTTAGCTGATACAACAGACCTGTGGTAGCTTATAAAGAACTACCAAGTGGTATCTTATAAAAAGCTCTTTGACCAGAATGACTGGGAAATTTGGTTTAAAAAAAAAAAAAGAAAGAAAAACACTGTTAATACATATACCTAGGTGGTAGGAGATTATCTCAATCCAAAGCAAATTCCCAAGGCTGTGGATGAGAAATAATGCAACTGCTTCCTGCTTAAAGTGAACCAGATTTGCTCTGAGTGCCTTCAGCTGACCTAATCCAATGAGAGGGGCACCTTAGGTTTTCAGTATTCTGGGGCAACTGAAAATGCTTTTACTGCTGACCTGGTGGTAGAGCTTTGCCCTGCACACATCAAGATCATTGCACCTTAACAATTTTAATCTGCTTCTTAGAATTAAGGAGGTTCTGGATGGAAGATTCAGAAACTTCTTAACCATTTAAGTCCTAGGCAGGAAAGCCTTTGAGCCAGTTTGGGTCTGTTCAGCTGGTTAGACCTCTGTTGCTGTTCTAATCAGACAGCCCAAAACATCAAACCAGTATTTTACAAGGTCCTCTGGTCATTTTCTCCCCTTTACTCTCTCCCCTGTGGTATTCTCATTGGTTTATCTGAAATGGTATATCAGAAGTCAAACTTATCCGTCTGGAATCTTTTTGGAGTATCTAGCGTGTAGTCAGGTGACTAGCTCAAAATTATATTTTTTCTCCCCTTTACCCCACCATGAGTCTGTGAATTCATATAATTATGGTGTGGTCCCCTGAGGTTCATAGGCAAGCTCTCCAAAGTTTTTATGTGGTAAAAAAGTCAGTAACTAAAAATAGTCTATTAGCTACTCTGCCACCAGAGATTTTTTTCCCACTGTCCACATTATCCTTCATGGTATTCAAGTCTTTCATCCTCTGCTGGTATCTTTTTCCCTCCTCCCAGATTATCCTTCCTTTTCAAATTCCAAACCCTCCCTCTATTGTGCAGAACATTCAACTGTCTCCAGATCCTGGCCCACATTCCCTTTCAAGTTCTACCTTTGAGGTGCTCAGCAGAACCAAATATCTGGTTACTTAATGAGGTCCACCCCTCTCTGTAGGACTTGGGGTTGTAAACAACAATACATTGCATATGTCAAGTACCAAGTACAGTCAGTGTTCAATCAGTGCTTTTTCTTCTTTTCCCTTCTGCTTATTTTATTGTTGTTATATTCTTTTTCTTCTTATGTCAAAAAATAAATGCCTCATTACATCAGTTGACATTTGTGTTCTCTTATTTTGGATTTAAGCTCATAAAAGGAAAGATGTGAGCCCTTCTGGCCTTGCACAATACAGCATGTATCAGAAAGACATGTAATGTGTATTCTTCAGATTTGGTGTATTATATCAGAGAAAACTTAGGGCCATTTCCTTCACTTTTACAAAACGTATTTCTCCTCCAGTTAGGTAATAGCTTACTGTAGCTTGATATCTTCTTAGAATATAAAACAGAGTCTGGGAAACAGGTAACACTGTGGTTAAGGTACAAGATTTGAACACATCACTTAATGTAGACGTTGATTGGGTTGCTTAATCCTCCTGAACCTCAGTTTCCTTATCCATAAGTACTAAGGCATACTTCATAGAGTTCTTGTGAAGATCAAATGAGACAGTGAAAGTAAATTACTTTGCACTGGAACCAGCACAGAACAAGTTCTTCAAAAAATGGAGGCTATTGTTCTTCTTATTAATATTGTTGCCATACCATAATGATATTTGACTTGTACAGTTATCTCAAAAATTGAGAATAAATGGAGCAAACAATAAATGCTAGGAGGCAAATTGAGAAAGGGCTGGAATAAAGCCCCACATGCATCTAGGGTAGTATTCAATAACTCATTTTTTTCCACTTTTTACTCTAGAAAATTTCCACTTTATACAAAAGCAAATAGAAATAGTATAATGGCCCTCATGTACTCATAATCCAGCTTCAACAATGATCAATTCATAGCCAATAATTTTTCATTTTTATCGCTACTCATTTCCTTCTAACCCCTCTCCCATTGTCTTATTTTGAAGCAAGTCCCATATTGTTATAATTTATTCCATAAATACATCAGTATATATTTCTGAAAGATAAGGACGTCGTTAAAAATATCCTTAAGTACTAACTAAATCTTGGTTGACTTGAAGCTAGCAGCCCTGGGTAATCCATTCACTTCCCCAGTGATGTCAACACATGAGCTGAGGCATGAGATTGTACCCATCAGGAACGGTAGCAAGACTGTTTGGTCGAGGGGAATAGAAGAAAGATAAATGTTACATTTTGATTTCATGAATACCCTAAATCCTGTCCATCAACATGAGTGTGGTACAGGCAAGGTCTGATTATTCCATGAGGTATCATGTTATAATGGGAACAGGCGTGTGCCTTGGTCCAGAAAGATCTGGGCTCCAAATCCTAATTCTACCACATATGGCTTGAGCCAAATTATTTGCTCCTAATACTCTTGTATGCAACAATTTGCAATTTATCAAATGATTCTTTTGCAAGTGTTAACTCATCTGTTCCTTATCATCTTGGGGGAAGGAAACAGGCTCAGTGAGTTTAAAGAATTTGCCAAGGGTCATAGAGCCCCAGTTTCTTCAGAGATGATAAGGAACAAATGAGTTAATAGTTGTAAAAGAAGCTGGATTCAAGCTCAGTTCCATCTTACAGAAACCCTGCACCCTTTGTACTATGCCAAGCTGCTCTGTGTATGCTGGCTTCAACCCCAGAATTCCTGCCCGTACCCACTCTCTCCTGGTCTCTGGTTTGGTGCAGCAGGGATGAGAGGGACTCTAGCTAAGTTGGGCTAGGCAATGGCAGATCTGACATTGCAAGTGATGAATGCATGTGAGCAGGGATGCATCCAAGTTTGAGGGGCCTTATGCTTATTCAATTTGGTGGGCTGCTTTAAGACAATATGACATTACAAATACAAATGTAGATATGAAAGCTAGAATTGAGTTAGAATAAGAAGAGAAAGCATCACAAATTACACAATTTTTTAAACCTGACAAATTATTTTAAATGCTACAGACATCACAGAATATTTTTAAATAGCATAATATTTCTATTAATTAACTTCCTAACATACTTCTATAATATTTTCCCCCATATTTTGGGCTGCATACTCTGATATTCTCTTTATATGACTATGATTCTGTAATATTTTCTAAAGAGAAAATAGAAAGCTAATTCAGTCTTTCTTCTAGTATGGTTGATCAGATATGTTTTTCGTTATTGATGTTTTCTAAAAAATGTATTTTACTGTCATGATTTATTATCGGTAATGTAATATAAAACTTTAGGATTGCTGTGAAATTTGGGAAAATTTCTATCAATGTTTTTCATATGTAAATCTTAGGATTTTAGTTTTCATGTTTTCTTGTGCAGTTACTAATCTTAAATTTGCTTTGATTGCTGACATTCTTTAACCACATTACCTGGGCCCATCTTGGGTCCTTAAAAGGATCCTGTGCAGGTAGAGAGTTTCTACTTGCCCCTACTTCCCCCTACCCCATACACACATCACGCTTGAGTTTGATTAGCTTAAGGGAAAAGCTGACTCTGCAGATTAGTTGGTTACCTATTGCCTCTTTTACTTCCCCTGGGGTCAGATCTTCATTTCCTCACCAGGTCTTCTACCCAACTGGAAAGCAAACTCTGCTCCAACCCCAGGCACAGAACATTCATTCCCCTGACCCTGTCCCTTTCAAAAGATGGTGTTGAGGGCCCCTACCCTTCCCCTCAGTGACTGAATTAGGCCCCAAAAGCTTTCTGACCCCCTGAGTATCTATAAATAGGAATGTATATTATAAATTTACGGGCTTTGAGACATTGGCTACCTCAGCTATAGAAGACAGAGCCCTGAAGATGAGGAGCTTCCATAAAAATATGTGGCTTTGCTAGAGCTGGGATCAGTTCATTTCCTTCCCACTTTTTCTTTGTATAAATACGTTTCAGATGTTCAATTAAAATAAGTACCCTTAATTTCAAGGCTTAGTCAGTTGTGTGCTATAATTATTCACTGGGCTGCCCGAGATATTTCTCACAATTACTTTTCCTTACTTCCCCAGTGAAAGTACTGGTAATTTTTGGTTTCTCTTTTATTTAACAGGACAAAGCAAAGCATTCTGGGTCTGCCTGAGGCAAGAATAATGTGACTTTCTTAATAATGGCTACCTCTTGGTAAGGACCATCTTTAAGAGAGGAGGAGGGGAAAAAATCCAGGATTTATCATTCTTTAAGGGTAGAATTTGGCCCTATTTAACTGTTTTATTTATTTATTTTTCTCATAAGAATAGACAGACTCAAATATAAAGTTTATGTTTCACGAACTGCTAAAGTGTTAGAAATAGGTTGGGAATATATCCTATATAGATCTTGTTTCTCCCAGAATCTTTAAAACTAGCACTGTTCAGGTCATATCTGCCTATCAAGTAGAGTCCAAGCCTTTCAGTCTGGGATTCAGGTCCTTCAGCAGACCAAAGAGCATTGCTGGGGCTGTAGTTCATAGCGGTGCCTCTGAGGGTACAGTACAGACCAAGAAAACAAAAGGCAGAGAAAAGATCTTGGTATGCAAACTGGCATTAACCAGTACCAATACTTTATCTTAAATATTGGGAGTAATTTCTCATTGACATTAGGGATTTTTGCCGATCTTATCATTTTATTCACTAATGAGCTGGAGAGCTTGGCTGTGAGTTTTGATACAGAATTATCTTTGAAATGAGTACATTAGTTGCCCTGATTAGTTGGTGTGGATATGTTTTCTGTCAATTTGATTTCTAATGTGAAGGTCATTGATCTTCACATAATTCATGTATATTCTGTTCCATCATCTTCTCACGCCTGACTTGGGAAACCTGAGCTTCAGCAAGCTCCAGATAACTTACATGATGTTTATTCACTTACTTATTTGTCCTGCCTCAGGCAGATCTAGATGCTTTGCTTTGTCCTGTTAAATAAAAGAAACCAAAAACTACCACTAATTTCATTGAAAAAGTAATTATGAGAAATATCCCAGGAATAAACATTTATTTCCTGAGCACTTACTCTCTGTCAGCATCCTGCTAAATTTTATAGAAACAGAGAGGAATAAAACACTGACACTGACTTCAAGAAGTTCATTGTCTGCAGGCAAGACAGACAAGTAAACATTTGAATATTCTATTAGTCAATATAAGCCACAACAGTAAAACTCCAATGGCTTAGTAATTCTCAGTGGCTTAATATAAAAGTTTACTTCTTGTTTAGTTATAATGTACATGGGTTAGTAGAGGAACTCAGCTCCACAGTCAATTGGAAACCCAGATCTCTGCATCTAACTGACAGATGAGGGAAGAGAAAGAGTGTGGAATATTGGGCTTGGAAGATGTGAACATTTCTGCCATGCACACTTCCTTTGCTAGACTCAATCCATACCCACTTGTATGGAAGGCTAAGAAATATAGTCTGACTGTGTGCCTGGGAGGGAAAGGAATTGGAGTTTGGTGAGCACATAGCATCATCTTTGCCACAGTAATAATATAGGATCCTTTGTGCTGTGACACAAATCAACACAAGGATTATGGGAAGAAGGAGAATTCTTAGTCTGTGGTATGGGAGGTAGAGGTGGGGATCAGGAATGGCTTCCTAGAGGATGTGACACTTAAACTGACTTTTGAAGAATATTTAAGACTTAGGTGAAGAAGAGGAGGGTGGGGTTTGAAATAAGTGGGAGGACATGAGCAAAAGCAAGAAGACATGAAATAGCAATGTGTATGCTTAGAGAACTTTCAACTCAAAAGACTTGCATCTAGATCTTACATTTTGATGAGAGACACAAGACTTTTGATCATCTCTTGTTCTGAGGTTAGTAGCAGTTCTGGATCACATGGATACATCCTAATTCAATTGTTCTGATAAAATATGCATTGCCCAATTTTCAAAATCAAAGAAGTATTTTTTTGAAACTAGTTGAAAGTCAAGCAGTCAGAATGACCTAGTTAAGAACTTTATTCAAAAAAAGAAAAAGAACTTAGAAATTGAAATCATTGAAAATCATATCTTCATCTATTTGTGAAGACACAGAAACCACATATCTTACCACATATTTTAAGGATGTATGGAGAGGGGCAATGTGGTACCTTTTTCTCTCCAATGAGAAATGAAATTGACAGCAAAATTTTCTATTGTAATATTCAGGGATGTTTTGCTGTGGGTCCATGAAGAACAGTTTATATAAAAAGTGTTTGGATTAAAATCTAATCATCTCTTGTACCTCTATCTATACTGTTGAAATTGGGGTAATGATCTAAGGCTCTGGTGTGCCCTAGAGCTCTTAGATTTTATAAATGTCTCTGTGTTGCTAAGACTAAAATCTATCTGCATAAGAATCTCTCTAAAGAGGAAATAAAGTTCTTGGCTCAAATAGGGATTTCAAAACAGGAGTTACTGCACTGAAAGACACATTTCTTGGACCATTTTTAAATATGAGAAAAATGAATAGTACATCTAAATATGGAATCCATATCGATAGAACTGGAGGTGGGGTGGGCGTCAAAAAGTGCTTATGGGAAAGGCAGGAGGGAAGTAAGTTAAAATAGGACCAATAGTGTTTATCTTGAAACTTGGCAGACAAATCTAGAATTTCATGGTTGGAAGATAGCAGAGAAAGTCAAGAGATGAGAGAGTATCATAAATTTCCAGGCAAGAGCACAAACAGTAAACCAGTACCGGTAGAATTAAATGTGCTAAAGTATGTAAAGCATTTGACAATGCCTGGCACTTAATCAGTGTTCAGTAAACATTAGCAATTTATTATTATTATAACTATTATTATTAGTGTTCATTTTGCCTTATTGGGCATTGTTAACTCAAAATACTCCTTCTTCTTGCTCAATGCATTTCTTCTTTTTTTTCTTCTCTTGCAAATTTTCTTTATTCTTTATAACAAACATTGAAAACATTTAAAATTATACAATACATTTCTCAAAGCTGGCTCTCCTGAGCCTCACCATCCAAGCCACTCCAGACGAGGTATTGTTCTTCTCTTATTCCATCACACATACCTTAAGTTTTCCCCCTTGAGCATTTATTAAAACTTTGTATTTGACTGAAAGCTCCTTGAGGATGGCAACAGAATCTTTTTCATACTTATATTCCCAGGGAGACTACTGTATCCTTGACACAGAGTAGATATTTGAATATTTGAATGAATGGTCAACAACTTACAGCTTACTTAGCCCTTTCACATCCATTTTATGCTCAGTTAAGCTCAGTCATATAGATATTACTACAAACAAGAACACTAAGGCTTAGAAAGATTTAGGATTTTTGCCGAAGGTGGGAAGTAGTACAGTCAATATTCCGGCCAGCCTGTCTGGCTATAGAACTTCCTATGCTTTTCATCAAAACACACCACAGGGGGCTTCCCTGGTGGCGCAGTGGTTGGGAGTCTGCCTGCCAATGCAGGGGACGCGGGTTCGAGCCCTGGTCTGGGAAGATCCCACGTGCCGCGGAGCGGCTGGGCCCGTGAGCCACAACTACTGAGCCTGCGCGTCTGGAGCCTGTGCTCCCCAACGGGAGAGGCTGCGATGGTGAGAGGCCCGCGCACCGCGATGAGGAGTGGCCCCCGCTTGCCGCAGCTGGAGAGAGCCCTCGCACAGAAGCGAGGACCCAACACAACCATAAATAAATAAATAAATAAAAATTAAAAAAAAAAAAACACACCACACCTTCTTGGAATTTATGATGGTGAGAATTTATGATTTAGTAGCCTAATACCAAGAGACCTGGGTTCTAACATGTCTTTGCCCCTCTTTTAGGGCATTGATAATTATGTGATGTCTTATCTTCTTCACTACAAGCATGAGAACTCTTTGAGGGCATGAACAGCTGTTTTCTTCACCTCTTTATCCCTAGCACATAGTGCAGGATGTGACACAGAGCAGGTTCTTACTATACAGCTATTGGACTGATGAGGTAAATGAGTGAATAAATACAATTATTCTTGATAATAATAATAGCAACAATAATTGCATTCTATAAAAATAAATACAATGCACTTTAGCATCCATTATCTTCTTTTATCCTATCCGCACTGTTTTAGATTTGACAAGGTTGGTTTGTTATCCTTATTTTGGAATGAGGCAAACTGAATCTCAGAGAATCTCAGCAAGATGCCAAAATTCATACCTTTGATATAGAGCTGGGATGCCAACCCAGATATATCTGACTGCATATAGCATGCCTTTTCATCACTATCAGTCTGTTTCAAAACCAGAGAGATTTTCATCTTTACAGAAGACTCAAAGAAGACCAAAACTTTAATAAGTAGAAAGAATACCAGTATTACTGATAGAATTTCAGGTCATTTGGGCTGTCAGAGGTGGAGATTCCTTTGGGTGTGCTTTTATATCAGTGCTTCTCAAACGTCACTGTGTATGCAGATCATTGGGGAATCTTGTTAAAATGCAGATTCTGATTTGGTCAGTCTGCCGTGAGCCTCAGAGTCTCCATTTCTGATAAGCTCTCATGTGATGCTGATGCTGCTGGTCCAAGAACCACACTTGGATAGCAAGGCTTTCATAGCAAGGCTTTGTATCACCCATGCCTGGGCCCTCCCTCCTCCTAAGTCTGGGCCCTGTGGGGTGGGCTTGATATTCCCTGCTCCGCCTCTTGCTCCAATGATAGGATTTAAACACACATTTTTTTTTCTGAGTAACCATTTTTTGTTCACAGGGAATTATCACCTAAACTTACAATCATTTGGGCAGGGATTTGAACACTGAGGAAAAGGATTTACTCTGTTTATTTTGTTCATTGGGATAGATGGACCACACATCTATCCCACACATTGTGGTGCTGCTGACCTACAACTGAAACGTAAAACCTCCCAAAGCGACTGCTTGAAATTTTGCTTGTTAGATAGATGCCTTTGGGGAGCCTTGGTGGGTCCCAGAAGGGATCAGCAGGGGTCCAGAGAGCATCCTTTTTCATTCTGAGAACAAGTAAAGCACTGGGAAATCATGAAAAGAGAACTAGGCTGGAAGTCTCTGCCTTACTCTCACTGAGCTACGTTTGACGAGCACTCTAGGTTTCAGCATTTGCAGCTGTAAAATGGGAAACATTACCTACCTTACAGAATCGTTGTCAAAATTACAGGAATATTATATCCCCTCTATAAAATCACGAACTTCTTAAAGATAGAACCTGTGTTACATTTGACTTCTGCCAACCAGAGCTCTAAATACAATGCTTTCTGTATATTAGACCACCAGTTACTGAAGGTGGATAAAGAAACTATTTATCTGGAAGGATACTGTAACATGTAAAACATTATTATACTAACATTTTTGTATATTGCTTTAGTATTGCAAAGAAGAACATCAACTTATCTAATCAATTACAAGCCTATGCTGTTTTTAACCTTCTATTACCTCTCAAATTTATTCTATCTTTACCACCCCCTTCTTAATCAAAGTCATCTCATCTCTCACCTGGGCTAGTCTAATAGCCTCCTGACATCTTCCCTCATCCACTGTATAAAGCCATCAATGATGTTTTAAATTTTTTTAAGTCTGATAGTGCCACTCCCCTGCGTAAAGGTCTCAGTGCCTCCCCATTATGCTTTGAACAAAGACAGAATTCCTTAACAAAGCCTATAATGCCATTAATGAACTAGCACTTGCCTGTGTCTAGACTTAGCTTATACGTCTCTCCTCCATGGTTTTCGCACACCAGTCAGTAGCACTGGCCTTCTTTCAGTCCCTTGAATGAAGCATGTGCCTTTTAGGCACAGGAAGGAATGCAGGCTGTTTTCTTTGCCTTAAGTGCACAACTCATTCCCTACTTTAAAAGCCTTTATGTTTTAGCTCAACCATCAACTATCTCCAAGGAAATTGTCCATGACCCCACTGATTGAGCCTGAGTTTTTGTTGTTGTTGTTGTTGTTTTATGTTCTTATACTGTCTGGTACATTAAAAGCACATATCACATAACTAGATATTTTAAAATTATTCACTCAATATCCTTTTCAAGTATGATATGAGCTCCATGTGGGTAGGGTCCTTAATCTATCTTGTTCATTACTATAACCACAGCTCTTGGGACAGTGCTTTACACATAGAAATATTTATCAAATATTTGCAAAATTGATAACATTAGATTGATTAATTTATATCATTACATTATTATTAATCCTTTTGGTATCTTCCTTATAGTCAAGTGTACATATTACATTTTTATTTGCACTTTTCTGTTCATCCTCTCCCTTAAATATCTCGTAAGTCCAACTTGTAAAATAGTTATTTTTAACTCCATTTTTTGGAAGAAACTGAGGATAACTGAGGTAAAGTGGCTTGATCAAGGCTGCACAGCCAATCTGTGGCAGAATCTAGATTAATTAATGATAAATCTAATGTCCTTTCTACCCTCAGCTGCATAACCTCAGATTGTTGTGAAAGTGACAGGTGAGGATATGGCCAAGCAGGTTTAGCTTGTCAGAAAGCATGATCATGTGCTGTTGAGTGGTACTCTGATACTGGGCCACTGACCTATATTCTAATTTAAAATGTATATCTTATCATTCAGATCCTAAAATGTAGGAGTAGGAAGGGCCTATAAGGAAATATCTAATTTATTTATTTGATTAAGCCATGTACTATACAATAAAAATTTGTTTTCCATTTCCAGGTAATCTTACAGTCTTGAATAAGGATAAACCATAAGTAGTTGAGGCAAAGGCCCGGGGTGATTTACTGCAATAATCATCTGCTCCTGAGAAGAAGCTGTTAAGTGGCACAGTGTTTCCCAAATTTACCTGAGCATGAGAATCATTTGGGGCACTTATTAAACATAGAAATTCCCAGGCCCCTCCTTAGCAGTTTTGAAGTGAGGTCCAGGAATCTGCATGTTTAGCCAATACCCCAGATCAGGAGGTTGGGTAACAATGAAGTGTGTTAAAATGGACAAACACTAACACCCTGATCTGGGAAAAAGAACATGAACCCTTTGATTGTGGTGAAGTAGTTCAGACTCAAGAGGAAGGACTGACAGTTCTCTGGAGATATTTGCTGAACCTCATTTCAACTAAAGAGTTACTGTTTTAGAATACCCAAGACTGATTTCCAGCACTGGATCGGCCTTCCTTTGTAGTTAAAGGAAGCAGATTAGTTGCTGGGACTCACATGAGAGGTTTAACTGAGTATTCAAGGACTAAAATCCAAGGTTCCTGAAACCTCCAGTCAAGGCACAGATTTGCAGGCATTATTAAAGGTCTTGGTGACATGTCTTATTAAAAAGTCTAAAGATATGCAACATCAGTAATGGGAGCCTGGCTCAGGCAAAACTCAAAAAATATTCTTAATATCTACTTGGTTTCAAGTCCTAAACTGAGTATTGGGATTCAAAGAATCTGAAAGGAAACATTAACAAAGGCATACCTCTAATACAGTGGGGGATGGAGTCACATAGTAATTAATTTGGCCCTTCCCTATTCCATCTTTGTCTCCTCTGAACTCTAAGAGCTTCTCAGAACACAATTTAAATACTACTTTCTTAGAAGGTGAATACAAGTTGGTGAAGGGGAGTTCAGCCCAGGAAGCTGGATATAGGACAAACCAGGTAGAAGAAACACAAGAGTAAAACACATACATATAAGAAACCTTCCTCTCCTGAGGGAGGTAACTGTAGTTCAACGTATTTTGAGCATAGTATTTTGGTGGTAGCCAGAGGTGAGGCTAGGGAGGTAAGTAGAATTAAGGATTAAGGTCATGAAGGGTCTTGAATACCATGTTAAGGAGCCTAGACTTTCTCTCTCTCTCTCTTTTTTTTTTCTTTTTTGGTAGATGATGCCGATGGATTACTTTAACCATAAAAGAAACATGGTCATATTGACAGTTTTTTGTTTTGTTTTTTTTTTTTTGTTTTTAATCCAGGAGGTAGCATTGTGGATGGATAACATAGTAACAAAAATATGTTCTCAAGAGAAGGCCATAAGAGCTCCGTCAGAGGAGCTGGATGCTGATACATGGGAAGGAGGCAGAGTCAGAAACTGGAAAGTGAGAGCTCGGTATTAGCAATGAGAGCTTTCTAGAGTCAAACTAGATGAGGAAACAGCAGGGGCAGCAAGTATCATGTACAAGACAGAATGGTTTGTGGTGGCTTCAGTCAACGTTTATTTCTATTTAGCCAGCAGTGTGAAGGCTCTAACTCTGTGGATATCCTTGAATGTACCAGGAGCTCTGACATGTTTGAGATGAATTAGCAGTGTCCTGAGAGATGGTTGAACCATACATGGATGTTTGGGCAAGAAGTATGGCAGTCAAGGGCTAGAGTCTAGCTCCTTATGAGGGAAACAGGTAAGAGCAAGGCAAAGCCATCATCATTATGATAAAGGAGAACTTTAGGTGAATTCTTGGAATAAAAATTCCTAATTGGGTTCTGAAAGCCAATTATGGGCCTTAGATAACACTTAACTAGGGAAGAACTATGATTTTACAGTGCAATTCAGGAACTTAGGAGTAGTTTGACCACATGATCAATATCAGAAGTATAGACACGGAGAATGACTGAGACTTCTGGGATGTTAATTAACTTTTCTGAACCTCAGTGGCTCCATCTATAAGATGGGATGATAATATCTATTTCACAGAGTTGTTGAAAGCATTAAATATGATAATCAATGTGAAAGCTCCTACCACTGTGAGGAGACACAGTAGGTACTCATTAAATGTTGGTTTCCTTTTTGTGTTTTCTGCTTCAATTCAGAACTTGTCAAACTGCTGGGGTTAGCCCAGTTCCTCGTATGGAGGGCTTTGGCTTGGTTAAAGAAGGGGAAGGAGAAGGCAGAATTTTAGAAATAAAACTATGGAGCTACCTAAAGGGTATGAGGCTAGAA
The DNA here is from genome assembly GCF_949987535.1 of Balaenoptera acutorostrata. Classification (NCBI taxonomy): domain Eukaryota; kingdom Metazoa; phylum Chordata; class Mammalia; order Artiodactyla; family Balaenopteridae; genus Balaenoptera; species Balaenoptera acutorostrata. Next base: position 41,416,515 of record NC_080064.1, on the reverse strand, counting down.
TCTTGCTAGACTAGACTGGCAAGAAGCTAATCCAAGGGAAGTCTTGGAATAGCCTTACTGTACTGCATTCAATATGTACACATGAATCTAAGCAGAATAAGCTCAAGCAAAAAAGTTTACTTTCCAGTGTGGATCATGTCATTTGGAGGACACATTTAAGAAATTAAAGTGAAATGCATAATTCTAAAGCTTAAATAAGAGCTCCTCTTTTACATCGCTTTAAACTACAGATTGTACTGAATTGCTTTCCCTGGCATGATAGCTTTTATTGTTGATTTCATGTCAAATTGAAAACTCAGCTATGTGAGGACTCATAAAAAGCAATTAATTTTAACCTAAGATACATCATTCCAATGAATTACTAAGTTACAAAGAGATAAGTGGGACACAACATAAATGGTTTCAAAACCCCATTTGCTTTCTTGTTTCTATCCTTAGGAAATTCTTAGAAGAGATCCTCACTGGTATATTTTATTCCATGCCATTTTATATTTCTCTACTCTCTTAAAACTGGACTAGCTAACCATTCTCTCTAACACTCCCTAATTCCTTGCAGTCTTTGCAAATGAACTCCAGTTGATCCAACTTCTCTTTCTCCCTTCTATGGACATACTTTTTCCATCAGTTGAGGTTTCTTTGTTTTTTTTTGTTTTGTTTTGTTTGTTTTTCTCATTAAGAACACCCTTCTGGTACAACAGAGAGGGACTCCACAGCAGGCAGGCTCTAGTTTTTGACTGAGCCTTCTACTCTTCCATACCTCCCTCTCTTCCTCTGATCACTCGTTTTCTCTGTCTGTTTAGCTTAATGAACTATTTGGTTAACTCTAGTGTTAAAAGTCACCCAGCTTGTTTTTGCTACAGAATTCCAAGGGCATTCTTCTTCAGGGCACGGTGTCTCCTCAGATGCTTTCTCTGGTCACTGTCTGTATCACTTGTTTCTCCTTAGGCCTAAAGGGATAGACCTGATACTTTGGTTTATTGTCAGTTGTACCACATGCCTGCGTCATATGTCTTCCATGGCCCTAGAACACATAACACAGTGGGTGAGAATATTAGTAGGTCACTGAGTCATGCAGTAGTGAGCTTTATCTCTCTGACTCTTCTAGTCTTTTCAGTTTCATTATTGCAAAAAGCACATTAACTTTCTTTAATGTGTTCATATTTTTCTTTTCTTTCTTTGCCATTGTTGCAACTAAGTATGAGTTAGCTGCCTTCCATGGCCATATGATAAAAATTACAATAACTAACATGCAGTGTGCTTATTCTATGCTAGGCCATGTGTTTATCTATATTGACTAATGTATGTACACTCTCTTTCTCTCTCTTTTTCTCTCTCTATAGATGTAGACAGATATTAATATATAGATATAGAGATGTTAACTATATATAACATTATATGTATGCATATATATGTGATCTTATCAGGTAAAACTGTTAATAAAACTCACTTTTTTCATATGAAGAAATTGGAGCTCAGAGAGACTAAATGACTTGCCCAAGGTCCCATAGTTAATAACTAGCAGAACTAGGGCTGAGTCCTACTCCAGAGCCTGGACTGTTAAACATTATATTGTTACATTTGTTTAAGGCTCTTTACAAAGCTTGTTTACATATGTCATCTGATCGCCACAGCAACCCCATAATTATTCCCATTTTACAGATGAGGAAATAGAGGGTCCAAGATATGAAGAATATACTGTAAAATACATAGCTGGTAAGAAGTGGAACTGGAATATGAGCCAAGGTTACTGATTTTAAATTTAGAAATTTTCCACCAAACAGTTGAAGTTCTAAATTGAAGCATCTGGGAATAAATTTGTATCTGATTTAACTTACAGGTATGCTCAGACTTGTATGCATATGTGTGTATATGTGTATTCACACATATATATGCATATATTTCTTTTTATATTAACACCCATATACATAAGTTATTATCTGGATAAATTTTTAACTTTTAATTTAGTAAGTTTATGAGCATAACAGGATGTGATGATTCTTTTGAAAAAAATCATTGTCATTTGTTATGCCCTTAACAAAAACTATGTTCATATAATCAAATTTCACATTATTAGAAAGTTGATATTTTTGACATGGATTTTCACATGTCCTCTAAGTCCTTTATCTGAGGGGTATTGGGGGAGTATGGTAGGTAGACACAGGTTTTGGCATCCCGTGACCTGATTTTGAATCTTGATTCTCCTTCTGACGTTCAGCAAATTACTTTTCACTTAACTTCTTTCATCAGTATTTTAATCTGCTAAAAATAAGTAGTTTTTCTGACCATAAGGCTTTCTTCCTCTAATTTGCTCTTCACATAGTTGTCAGAGTGATAGTTCTAAAACACTATCCAGATTATGTCATTGACTTCCTTAAAATCCATCTCCCTCTCTCCCTTGTTTTAAGGATAAGGGTCAAATTCTTTAGCCTGAATCTCAAAGCTCTTTATAACCTAACCTTCTAGTTTTAATCCCTCTCGAATTTCACTCATCCTCCCTACGTTGAGTGGCACCTCAGCCTAAGTTCACCCAGTTATTAACAGGATCAAGCTTAGAACCCAGATTCTCTAACATTAAGTTCAATACTTTTTCTATTCTCACATCATCTCTAATTAACAAACCTCTTGAAGTAACTTATTATTGAGCTGATTCCATTTACTTAGTACAGAGCATGCCTGCTATCTGAATTTTTCTTGTATTTAATAATGAAAAACAATCAATTAATACTTATATTTGTACCACTCTGCCAGGTGCTGCATAATCTGATAGAAGTAAGATACAGTCCTTCTGTTAAGGAGCTCACAATTTAGTAGGAGAGATGAAGACAAATAAAATGGATTCTAATTAAGATAGAGTGTGTCCCTCTCTTCTGACATAATGTAACAGATATCAGAGGAGAGGGACAGAGACAGAGCCATTTGGCTAATGAGGAGATAGGAAAGAGCCCAGAATTGGAAGTCAGGATGCCTGGATTCTACTTCCAGTCCTGCTGTGAAGTTTCTACATGACCTGAGAGAAATCATTTCCCCTCTCTAGGCCTCAAATTCCACATTTTAAAAGTTATGGGTTTGAAGTAACATTAAATGATGCATAAGACTCAAGTGAAGTCTAATATTATAATCTTTCTTATAGCTAAAGTAGAGTATTCTTCCAAAATAAAAATAAAAACTATCATTAGTTGAGTGCTTCCTATAAGTCAGTCACTGTTTTAAATACTTTACAGGCACCTAGTCCTCACAATAACTCTAGGAAGTAAGTATTATTATTATCATTCTTATTTTACAGTTTAGGAAGCTGAGGTAGAGAGAGGTTAAGTAAGTCATAGGTTTGTGATTTGAACCTACACTTTTATGTTTGCAGAACTGATACTTTTCACCGTCATTCTTTGTGGCTTCTTACAGATGCTTGCTCATAAAGCAATGGCACTCAAGCTTCAGCTCCACAGAGACCGGAGCATTAACTTTGTCATAGATCACTTGGTCATATTTGTTTGATCTTGTAAGTTTTAAACAGTGTAAGCATATCTTCAGTGCATACTCATTGTCAGATGTAATGATTCTCTGTCGGAATCAATGCTTATCATCTCTCATTCCAGATAGTGCCAATTCAAAAAAGTATTTAAGAAGCCAATGTGCATGTTGTTGATGATTTTTAAAAACTTTACAAACAAGAGTATGGTCCATTTGCTAGTATTTTAGAAACATGATTATCAGTATAGCCAAACATACCTTATCGAAATAAATAAATAAACAAATAGTGCAATTTAAATTTTTCTCATGTAGTTCCCACTTAAATTTATGGTTTTTGAAGATAATGTATAGAAACTTAGGGATAATTTATTCACCTTTTATCACTCATTCTGCTTTCCAAGGTGCTTTCATATACATTGTGCTTGGATCATGAGGCCTTTATGATTCTCCTTAATAAAGAGATTCTGATTATGTGATGTTATTTTTACTTTGGGGTCCACAAGTCCTCAATAATGCTGTGAACTAGGATGGGCATTAATTATACTCCTCATTTGCAGATGAAGAATTTGAGCTTCAAAGAGATAAAGTGACCTGTTTCAGGCCACACAACTAGAAAAAGGAAGAACCAGGACCTGAAATCAAGTTTCCCTGATTCCAAAGGCAGCATGCCTTTCACTCTACAATTTTGCCTCCCCTGCATTTTTCACACATGATTTTATTCAAGCCTGGGATAGATCAGGCAAACTAGAATCCTTTTGGCTGTAGGCAGGCCCAGATATCAGCAGGGTTACTGAATCTGAGCTGCATTTGGCAAGATCCAGTGAAAGAGGGGCCAGATCCCCTTGCAGGCAGGGAACACATACACAAGCCCAGGTCAGGACCATGGAGAGTTCCCAGTGAGTCGTTTTTGTTTTTTTAATTATTCTTTGCAGCTTGGGCTTCACCTTCAGGTCTAGGAAAACACATTGACTGCTTAGATACAGCCTAATCTGTCCTTGCTAGGAGGGACCCTCATTCGTATTTATATACAATTCATTCAAACTGCTTTCTATTCCAGTTTTATTTTGTATGATTATGTGTTTAATGTCTTCCCTGCTACGTACACACTATAGATCATAAATGCTTTGAGGTCAAGGCCACATCTGTTTTTACTCAGTTTTGTATCCCTATGGCTAAGAACAATGCCTTGAATTTGGTAAACACTCAATAAATGTTTGTTAAATAAATGTTGAATGCATACAAATACCAAGTGTTAAGCACATGCTCAGTGCTAGGTTCTATTCTGGGTACTCTTACCTTTCTGCTTATTGAACCTCACTGAAGCATAATCACTCAATGAGATAGTAAAGAAAGACACTATCAAATTTTTTGACCTCATGGCCAAAATTTTTGAGAGAGTTCACATATTTACTGCTTCTATTTCCTCACTTTCCTTTCAGTCTTCAACCTACTGCACTCTGGTATCTGCCTTCACCAATCAATTTGGAATTGCTTCTTTAATAAACTTTGAAATATCTTTTATAACCTCATCTCACATGACCTTCAGCGTTTGACATGGTGAATCACTCTTCCTCCCTCGTCTTTCTTGGCAACATTCTATCTTGGTTTTCTTCTCACATCTCCATCTATTTCCCATTCTCTTTCTTACACTTCCTTTCTTTTGAGGACCACCAAGTGTTGGGATTCCCTAGGGTTCCATCCTACTCTCCTCACACAAGCTCCCTGCTCTTCTCATCCATACTCTTCAGTTCCTATTACTTCAAGTACCATCTACAAACTTTACCTGTTGAATCCATCATTTCATTCCTAGGTATTGTTAAGAGGTCTAAGCTCACATTTCCAAACATCCACTGGCCAGTGGAAAAGGCAGGAAGGACATTCCTTCAGAGAGTGTGGTGGGAGTAAAAGCAGAGTGGTGAGAAAGCTTCTAGCGTGTCTGGGGGTGAGTAGGAATAGTTAGACATTCATTTTCTCTCACTAGTACAGATTATTTTTGCTAAAAGAAAAAAAAACTAGTATAAAATAGGTACATAACAAAAATCTTTGAATGTATAAATGAGTGAATGAATGAAGGAGAGGAATTGATGGGTCTAGAAAAACTCTCGACTAGGTACTTTACAAATGTACTTTACTGTTGCAGCAGCTAATAATGATAATATATGGCATGTCTGATATTTGTTTTCCCATGTCCCCATTGCCACATACTCTTTCAGCCCTCTGTCATCCCTGTTTTAGATTATTTGCTCCTCTCTAATCTGTCTTTCATATAATAGTCAAAATAATCTTTCTAAAAAGTAAATTTGCTTGTGTCAGTGTCCTGCTCAAACTCTTCAGTTAACCTATGGTTCTATAAGGTAAAGAACTAACTCTTTGTTTTACATTCAAAAGCTGTCCTTTTATGTGCTCTAGTCACATTGGACTACTATCTATCCTTGACTCATTATTTTCATTTTATACATCCTTTCTAGGACTACAGCTACTTAAGAGGGCCTTGCTGTTCTCTTACGCAAGCCCTTTATACATACTGTGTTATCTGTCTGAAATACTTCATTTTAACTTTCCTCCTTTACCCTCCATTATAAAACATTTGCTACAGGGTATGGCATATAGTAAGCATTCAACAAATGCAGTGAATGTCATTGTCATTATTGTCTTTGTTGTCATTGTCATCATCATCATCCTCATAAGATGTGAGGGATCCTAGCTGCCAGAGGTATCAGGGACTTTCCAGATTAGTTAGTTCAATTTACATTTTATATATTCTCAAATAGATCCAGGAAAGGGAAGAAGTTTGTTCAGACTTATACAGCTTGTGAGAAAGAAACCAAAACCAGAGAGCTAGAACCTAGCTGAACTAACTTTGCCCACCACCCAAATAGGCCTCTTATGGTTTTGAAATTATTTTACCTTCTGACCAATTGATCAACTTTTATACAGGGAAGAGCATGGTCAATCTTAGTTGGGCTCAACTCTTGGCTCTTCTGTTTACTTGATAATATTACTTAACTCATATGGCTGTTAAAATGGACAATGTATATATTATATATAACACAAACCATGGCCCAAAGATAGTATACCCCCTTTACCTCAGATTTGGTGTGTGTCCTCTCAGACATGTAGGCTAGAGGGATTCTAGGACTTTATAATTATGTTGGTCAAAATAGTGGTTGGTTTTAAAAACTTGCAGGAGGGAAATATCATAGGAAGAAAGTTAAGAGCATATTGTCTTCAGCGTGAGCAGAAACCCAAAATAGATTGCTGCATACGGGTTTCTAGTCGTGCTTGGGAATGCAGCCGACTGAGCACAACATGGCCGTATCCTGGGACTCCGCCAGCTTTGCCCTCCCTGCATGTAGGACAGGTGCATCTGTGCCCGTGGCCCATATTTTGCATCCATAAGAGATTCAAGGCAGGTTTGGATTCAAATAGAGAGGTCTGCAGAGGGGTCTAGGCACCCCTGAACCAGTTTCCTGCATCTTAATACTCAGGAATCCAAACCACTATCTGTGGAAAATTTTACAGAGCTGTTTACCTAGCTCCCGGAGGAAAGTGTCCTCGTAGTTCTGCCTGTCTTCTTCCTGCCCCTACCTCTGTCTCTCAGACCTGATATTTCCCATTTGAGCTTGAATATATTAGACCGGAATGATCTTCTGTTGGGGAGTTTAGAATATTTCTCTCCTTCTGCGTGGTGGAGAATTGTATCAAAGAAAACTGGAACTGTCATCCATAAAGAGGCAGTGAAGTAGAATTTGTTGATTTTCTATCATTTTCTTATTTAATTTTCATTAACCCTCTGAAGTAAATCTTAATGTCTTTTAACAAATGAAGAAGTTGAGATATTAATAATCAGTAATTTTAGTAACTTAAGCAAGGTAATAAAGTTGAGAGCCCCAGAGAAAGATTTTAAATATATGCCTATCTGACTTTAGCTTTACCATGTAATCCCCAAGTAGCTGCATTGCCTGTCTTCTCTTGTCCGTCTTCACTTCCAGGTCTCTGGGTTGTGTTTGTGAACATACTCACAAAGGAAGTAAAAAATATATACTTCCAGTCCCCACTACTCATTTTTTCCCTCCTTTCCCTTCCCCAAAGTATCTCTCTTCCTTGACTCTTGCTTTCAGATGGATTGTGTGACATTGATCACTTAAAGTATCACTGTCTGATTAATGTCTTCCCCCAAATCCTCATTAGTTGTGAGTTGCATAATTTTCTAAAAACGGAAGTTAGATTTCTTTGTTTCATGGTACGCAACAGTGTTAAGAAGTCACAGATGTAGGCTGCAACAAAAAAGTTACAGTACTGATTTCATTAGTTTGACAGTTTGGAGGAGTAATTGAAAGAAAAAGAGAAAAAGAGAGAGAAGGAGAGAAAGAAAAGGAAATGAAGAGAGAGACAGAGAGACAGGAGAGAGAGAGGAAGGACAGAGAAAAAGACAGAGAAAGGAATGGATTTAGAGTAAGATTTGGTTAGGCCTCTAGCATATGTATATATGCCTGGGACTAGACTGTGACTAGACTAGACTAGACTAGACTTTAACTTCTGTGAGCCTTAGTTTCCTCTACTGGCTATAAGGAGACTCCTCTCAGCCTTCGCTTCCTCATAACATTAGTGTGAGATCAATGATGACATAGATGTAAAAATATTTTACAGATTGCAAAATGCTTTATAATTGCAGATTTTTACTAACAACTTGTATTCAGCATTTAAAAAATAACACATGCATTATTTTTTTTTCTCTTTCTTACTTTTTCTCAATATTTTGGACCATGAATTATTATTCCATGGTCCAAAATCTTCTTTACTTGCGCAAGAGTTCTGGGTTCACTGAGGCCTAGGGCAGGAGATGAGGAAGCAATCTCTTAATTGATGATGTCGTAACCCTGAAATCAGGGAAATGAGCAGAACCACAAAACTTGGAGCACAGAGTAGACAGCCAGAGTCTGATGAACCAGATATAAGAAGTGTCTAAACAGGGTGTCTGAGCTGGAAATGTGATCCCAGAAATATGGAAGTCTGTAACCCGAGAGCAGGATGAGCCAAGTGTAGGCTGGGATAATTTCCTAGTATAGGCCTGGCTACTTGTAACATGTTGGTCGCGTTTAAAAAAGGACCTGGGTTATTATGGACATGCATTATATAGATGTTTTCATTTTGATGTGTTCCATCTGACTATCAAACTGCTCTTCCAGATGGGTCTCATAAATCACTTTCCAGGCAGCAGTGGCCTGTAGAGTTCTTGGAACTGAATTCACACCATTACCAAAGCTATTTGGGCATCCATATTTTTTTCAAAGTTGTCTTCCTTTCTTGTTTTATTAAAGAATACGACTTTTTGAAAAAAGATATAAATAATCAATCAACCACATTTTTTTTTCTTTGCGAGGGAATTATACTTTGCTTTGGAAATTTATCGTCTCAGAAGTAATGGTCTCTTTCTTACCACATATGAACATGTGTTTGTGTATTAGTCAGGGTTCTCCAGAGAAACAGAATCAATAGGTGATATATAGAATATATATATATAGAAAGTGATTTGTTATAAGGAAGTGGCTCACACAATTATGGAGGCTGGCAAGTCCAAAATTTGCAGTGTGAGCTGATAGGCTAGAGACCCAGGAAAGCTGATGGGGCAGATGAAGTCTGAATACAGTCTGCTAGAGAATTTTCTCTTGTTGGGAGGCTGGTCTTTTTGTTCTATTTAGGTCTTTGGCTGATTGAATGAGGCCCACCAACATTATGGAGGGCAATCTGCTTACTCAGAGTTCACTAATATTGAAATTGTTAATATCATCCAAAAATACCCTTGAAATTGACACATAAAATTAACTATCACAGTATGTAAAAAGAAAAGATCATGTAATATGGTCCTTATATACATATTATACACTTGCATTACATTGAATAGATATATGTATTTAAGTTTTATTTTATTTTTATTTGTTTTATTTTATATAGAGCAATTTTAATTTTATTTGTTTTGAGGAAACTTTTAAAAAATAACCATTATTAAAGGCACATGAAAGTTTGCAATACTAAATCATGTCACAACAGAACTAATTCATTTTTTTTTCCAGCTTTATTGAGATATAACTGACATATAACATTGTGTAAGTTTAATGTATACACCTGTGTTGATTTGCTACACTTATATATTGTGAAATGATAACCATCATAGTGTTAGCTAAAACCTCTATCATGTTTCATAATTACCACTTCTTTTTGTGGTGAAAGAATTTAAGATCTACTCTCTTAACAACTTTCAAGTATATAATACATTATTGTTAGCTATACTTATTTATTATTCTTATTAATTATATTATTTTATTAATTAATCAGTTAATTAAACAAATGGTGGTAGACTTTGGAAATGCAAATATAACCAAGATATACTGCATTGTTACCATCATGGTTCTTGCAGTCTAATGGTGCTTACAAAAACATAAACAGGTAATTAGGTACCTTATAGCAAGTACTATGACAGAAAAATTATGGGGATTTGTTAGTCGGCTTGGGCTGCTATAACAAAATACCACAGACTGGGTGGCTTAAACAACAGAAATTAATTTTTTCAAAATTATGGAGGCTAGACATTCATGATCAAGGTGCCAAAAAATTTGGTTTCTAGTGAGAGCTCTTTTCCTGGCTTGCAGGCAGCCACCTTCTTCCTATGTCCTCACATGGCCTTTCCTCAGTGTGCACACATGGAAAGAGAACGTGAGCAAGCTCTCTGGTGTATCTTCTTATAAGAACACTAATCTTATTTGATCAGGGCCTCACCCTTATGACCTCATTTGACCTTAATTACTTCATGGAGGCCCCATCTCCAAATATAGCCACACTGGGGGGATTGGGACTTCAACATATGAATTTGGGGGGTAGAGCACAAGTATTCAGTTCATAACAAGGGGGCCGTGGAATCACATATGAGAGTGCCAACTCAGGCATGGGGGTGGTAAGGCGAGAAATTATTTTTAAGTTTAGACATGAAGAATAAAAAGAAGTTAGCCAGATAAATGGGAGAAGATAGGGAAATGACCCAGATCTATGGCAAGAGAGAGACAGTATGATACTTTGTAAAGAAGTTAGTTTTTTGTACTTGTTACTTAGAATAGGGGTAGGAGGTGGGAGGTGGAAAAGGGAAGTAGTGGGAGTAGAAAGGTAAGCAGAGGTTAAATCAAGCAAAGCTTTGAAGCCTCTGTTAAAAAACCTGAGATATATCTATCTATCTATCTATCTATCTATCTATATATTTCTTAGTTGCTTTACAATGTTGTGTTAGTTTCTACTGTACAGCAAAGTGAATCAGTTATACATATACATATATCCCCACCTTTTTGGATTTCCTTCCCATTTAGGTCACCACAGAGCATTGAGTAGAGTTCCCTGGGCTATACAGTAGGTTCTCTTTAGTTATCTATTTTATACATAGTAGTGTATATATGTCATTCCCAATCTCCCAACCCCCCTTACCCCCTTGGTGTCCATACATTTGTTCTCTACATCTGTGTCTCTATTTCTGCTTTGCAAGTAGGTTCTTCTGTACCATTTTTCTAGATTCCACATATATGCGTTAATATACGATATTTGTTTTTCTCTTTCTGACTTACTTCACTCTGTATGACAGTCTCTAGGTCCATCCACATCTCCGCAAAAACAAAGAACCCAATCAAAAAATAAGTGGAAGACCTAAATAGACATTTCTCCAAAGAAGACATACAGATGGCCAGGAGGCACATGAGAAGATGCTCAACATCACTAACTATTAGAGAAATGCAAATCAAAACTACAATGAGGTATCACCTCACACCAGTCAAAATGGCCATCGTCAAAAAATCTACACACAATAAATGCTGGAGAGGGTGTGGAGAAAAGGGAACCCTCTTACACTGTTGGTGGGAATGTAAATTGATACAGCCACTATGGAGAACAGTATGGAGGTTCCTTAAAAAACTAAAAATAGAACTACCATATGACCCAGGAATCCCACTCCTGGGCACATACCCGGAGAAACCATAGTTCCAAAGGATACAAGCACCCCAGTGTTCACTGCAGCACTATTTACAATAGCCAGGACATGGAAGAAACCTAAATGTCCATCAACAGAGGAAAGGATAAAGAAGATGTGGTACACATATACAGTGGAATATTACTCAGCCATAAGAAGGAACGAAATTGTGCCATTTTCAGAGACATGGATGGGCTATATTTTAATGGCAATGGGAAGTCTTTGAAGAGCTTTACTTGAGAGAGTGTCATGATCAAGTTTTTGTTTTTAGAAGTAGAACTTTGTCTGCAGTATGGAAAATGGATTGGACGGGGAGATATCTGAGGCTGGGGGGTTTGTTAGGAGGCTCTTAAAGTAACCATGGCAATAAAAGATGATGACTTAAAATAGTGGAGATTGAGGAAAATGGACAGATTTTAAAATGTATTTCAAGATAGAATACAATATAATATTTTATGATTAGACATAGGTATAAGAAAGAGGAAGGAGCAAAAGATTCTTTCAGATTTCTGGCTTTAATTAATAAATGGAGAGTTATACTGTTTACTGAGGAAAGGGACAAATGAGGAAGAGGAGGTTTTTTTCTTTGGGAGCATTTTGGACATATCGCATTAAAAGTATCCAAGGCAACCATGGAGTATTTTCCACAAGGCAATTGAATATACTGCCTGAAACTCAGAGGAAGTATCTGCTTTGGAGATTTATATTTACAAGTATTCAACATATTCATGGTAATTGAAACATAGGTGTTTTTGCCACCACCTAGGAAGAGATTAGAGTCAAGGACCAAATTATAAGAAACTGCTACATTTAAGGAACACACAGAGTAAGAGGAGTTCACAGTAGAGACTGAAAAAGAGCAACTATATGAGGAAGAAGAAACCTAGGAAGTCAAGGGAAGAGGAAATAAACATCAGTGTCATATGCTGCTGGGAGATCAAGCAAAATAAACAATTCTAAAAATCCCATGAGTTAGCAAAAGAGGATCTTTAGTGATCTTCAGAAAAGCAGTTTAAGAGGGGTTGTTGTTTGAGACCAAGCCATAATGTAATGAATGGAAGAATAAGTGGGAACTAAGGAAGTAAAGATCATGAACACATTCTTTAAGAACTTAACTTATACTCTATTTAGAAATAATCTGGAAGTCATCACTGATTGCTCTTTTTGTAATCTTACCCTCTATATCCAATCCATCAGTAAGTCAACTGGATCTATCCTCAAAACATATCCTACTTCATCTATTTCTTTCCTTCTTCACTACTACACCCTAATCAAAACCACTGTAATTGTTTACCTGGATTATGGCAATACTCCCATCTCATCTGCCTACTTTTAGAGTAATCTACTGAAAACATAAATCAGATCCTGTCACTCCCCTGCTTAAAACCCTTTAGTGGTTTGCAGTTGTACTCATAATAAATTCCAAACATCATACTCTGGCTTACACATCTAAGCTTCTGCTTATTACTCCAACCTCATTTTATACCACTCTGTTCATGCCCACTATGCTCTAGCCACACATATATTTATTCCTCAAATAATGTGTGTTTGTCTCTACTTTAGCTTTTTGTACCAGCTGTTCTCAGTGCCTGGGATACTCTTTCCCTAGATCTTTACTTATCTAGTCCCGTTATTCAAATTTTACCTTAAAAGTCACCTCTTAAGTGATGAGTTTCAACCACACAATCTAACTACCTAGTACTTTCTACTCTTATTTTACTTATCTGCATAGTATCTGTAACTCTTTGATATTTTTTTCTTTTTTTGTCTGTTTATTTTGTTTGTATTCCCTTCAACAGAGAATTCCATGAGAGCAGGATCCTTCGTAGTCTCTTCATTTTATCCCTGCACTTAGCTCAATTTTTGGCACAAGTAGGCCTTTGAATAAATTTATTAGATACATGTGTGAATAGATGGATTAATGGAGTTTTTAAGGAGGTTGGGAGAAGTAGTGTGCTGGCTAGAGAAATATGGGGAGTCAAGGAAGGCTAATTTTTCAATTGGAGAGACGTTAGCAAATTTATATATTGATAGTAAAGGGAGAGGTTGAAGTACAATAAAGACACGAGAATAATGTGACTGGCATTGTTCATTTTTGACCAATTTGTCACCTTAACCAACTTGTTTTTGACCTAAATACTCTTGACCCAATTTCATGTTACCAATTATACCTATGTGTTGTTGAAAGCTGGGTAGTTGCATCATCATGAGTTGTTTTGTAATTAGAGAAGGCCCTGACACAGTAAAGAAGGGTCTTGCAAGTAACTGGAGGTCTGACTTCCGTGGGTATCTGGCCTCTAATGGTCTGAGGAGGGCAATGATTGGAGAGAGCATCTGCCTCTCCCACACCACATAAAGATACATGCATACCCATTTCCACTGTTTTTATCCTCTGGCCTACTATGGTATCTTGGGCAGATGGAAGACAACTAGCCCCAAGAAAGACCCATTTCTCAGTGGGGTGCAAACTTTGACAGCAGCCATTGCATATGGAGCACCTCCTCTCAAGAGGCCTAGAGCATGCCTGTGTTTACTCGTTCTCTCATTCATTCAACAACTATTTATTGAAGCCCTATCTTGTGTCAGTAGCTGCACAGAAAGAGGAAATGGCTGGGACTTCCTTCTATAAGAAGTAAACTCAAATGTTTAGTTTGCTAACAGTGGAGAGATGGAGAAAGAGAGCAGGAAATGATTTATATGAAAGAATTTGAAATTTTGCAATACAGTGTTATATTCTGCTTTTTTTCACACAATATGTATCTTGCACATTTTTATGCTTAAATGTTCTCAGAGTACATAATACTCAAACATATGAGTGCATCACTTTTTATTTAACATGTTGAGTGTATTTTTTTTCATTTTTTTGCCATTAAAAATAATGCTGCACAATTTTCACTCTAATTCCCATGTTTAGAAGAATCTTCTTTTTTTTAGAGTGGCTGTCTATGGTGCATTTAGATTATTTTACTTCTCCCACTACTTATCAAACATACACACATGCACATTCATACACACTGAACCCCTACCTTAGTTTCTTTATTTTTGGGTACTTGGAGGTACAGTGTATATTACGTGGAAAAGCACATAATTTCCTGTTTGCATGGTTCTCTGTTTTTGGTATCTGACCTTTGCCTTAGGAAGTGTGGTGACAACACATTCCACGATGCTTTGGGCTGCCAATAGACCTCTCCTATCTTCTTTACGTATTACTTTCTGAGAGTTAAGTCTCTGAAAGATAGAGGAGGATAAGTGAAGATTATGATGGGAGGACCATATTCCATCAAAAAGTTGTTCTAGTGCAGCAGAACAGCTGTCTAGTTCTCTGGTCAATGGATAATTTGGTTAATGTAGACTCTGGATCTCCAAGTCTGGATAAGATGGATGAGAACAGACAGTGTGTCTTCCTACTTTCTTCCAGTCAAAGGGGTGGGGAGGATGCTCTGTTTCATGAGATTATGTTTTAGGGAGGGGCGCTGACACATACATGTAGGTAGATAGATTAGATAGATAGATAGATAGATAGATAAAAAGAAAGGCAGACATTATCTATCTATCTAATAATAATTTAGTATAATTTTAACATCACTTCCAAGATATGTTCCACGCTCCTTCTTTTGTCTGCCCACTTCTTCCTTCTTTCTCCTTTCTTCACTCCCATTCTCCTTGTACTTCTCTCAATTTCATTCAGGCATTCTTTTGTTCTTTCAATAGTTACTGAATACCTAACATGTTCCAGGTGTTAAGCCAATTACTGGGAATATGATTATTTAAAAAAAGGCCAGTCCTTTTTTCTTCAAGATGATATCTGTATCTAAACAATTACATCACAATATATAAGTGCCCTGACTCGGTAGCCCAGGGTATCATGGGAGCATGTTAAAGGCCACACTTAACCCAGAACTGGGCACATAATAAGTGCTTAATTCATATGAATGCATATATCAGTGCAAATAAATGAAAACAAATGTCTTTTTTTCCCCACAGGAGATGATTTAGGATCGTATCAAACAGAACCTCTGTAATAGCAAATGTGTCTCTATTGTGGCTTGGCATACAGGGTTAGTTGTGTCTGACATTTTTTTTCTTCTTGTGTCACTCTAGAACAGGGGCCCTATTTGAAAAAACAGGAAAGATTGATGGTTTGGCTTAATTTTTCTTTTAGTATTTGGGAAGTTTCATTCTTTTTGAAGCAAAGCATTAGGCAGAGATACCAGAATGACAATAAATACCTGATTTTCTGTACTGTGCGTTGAGGATCATCTGGGGATTGAAAAGCAGAGTTTGCAGATATAAACCAAGCTGCTCATGGACTCAGCCCATCCTCCCTGCAGAGGCGAACTTATTGCTGAAAAAAAATGCAATGCCTAGTGAATTTTAAGCAATGCTGGAGCAGAGAGAAGGTTAGGCTGACACATAGTAAATTCCTTGCACCAAATATATCTTTGCCATGGAAATTCTCAATTTAAGAAACTTTTAATACATTTTCAGCTTTTTTTCTTTTTCTTTTCTTTTCTTTCTTTTTTCCTTTTTTTGAGAGACAAGGTGGGTGTTTGCAACTTATTAAAATGTTAAAATATCAACCACTCTGACGTGCCTGGAATGTGAAACAACAACAGTGAGGGGGTGGGAACAAGCTGACCTGGTGTTCCTGTATTCCTTAAAGAAGCTGCCCACTTTTAAAAAACGATTTTGGCCCAGTGGGTAAAGCAGGACTGTTGAATATGAATTTCAGATCGATCTCCTGCCTCTGACAGTTACTGCATGAGCTCCAATCACATTAGCGACTCTTCAGCTTGAGCCAGAATTTACAGCATAAATTCAACATTTTTCAAATCTTAATCAACCTGGAGGTCATTCTCCTCAAAGTGCAGTTTTGCTACTGCCACTAGAAAATCAATGGAGAAGGGTTGATACTTTCCTGCTGCCACAGCACCAGAAACAAAATGAAATGCTCCAGAAAGGTCTGCTTCAGTTGTAGCTCTTAGATAATTTTTTTGTTTTAATGCCAGTGGCACTTTGATCCCCAATGTCTAGGTCCTACCCAGGGGAAATAGTCCAGTCAACAGTAACATAATCAGATAAAAAAAGGGAGAAACTTTGGTGTTATTGCTCTTTATCTTGAAAAAACTACTATTTCCACTGTCTATGGAATAAAGTCCCATTTCTTTGGCTTGGCAATTAGAGCCCTTCACATAACACCTAGTCAGCTTAGCACGTTGCCTGGCACAGAGGAGTGTTCAACAAATATTTTTTGAATAGTTGAATAGTGAATTTGACCTTGGCACATCCACAAGAAACTTCTCCCTATATAACAATGCATCCTCAAGCCTTCAGGTCTTCATTCACACAAAGCTCTATGCACTTCATGACCTTTTAATTCTATATCAGAATATTTTTGTTCCTTTGAGACCTGGCTCAGAGGTCACCTCTGTGAA
Source organism: Balaenoptera acutorostrata (assembly GCF_949987535.1). Taxonomy (NCBI): domain Eukaryota; kingdom Metazoa; phylum Chordata; class Mammalia; order Artiodactyla; family Balaenopteridae; genus Balaenoptera; species Balaenoptera acutorostrata. The sequence continues at coordinate 41,399,607 of NC_080064.1, read as the reverse complement.
CCTTCTCTGTCCCTGCCCCAAGTCAAACAGGACTACTAGTTTCTTCCTCTGTGATCCCACTGCACAGTTCCATACCTGTGTAATAGCCCTTGATAGTGTTTTCAAAATAGGTATGGGTGGACGTGACTCTCTGATTGAATGTGAATTCTATCAGAGGTAAGACCTTATCTTGCTCGTCTAGCATTGAGGGTGTCAAAACATATCAGTTGAACTAAATCAACATTCTCTGTAATCTAAATTTTTTGAGATATAAAAGCACAAGATTGGAAATGAGAAGAGATTTTTTTCACCCAAGTGTGAAATCTTGGTCCAGGTCCTCTGGACCTCAATTTCGTAATTGGGTGACACAATTAGCCTAACTGTTCAATAAAATTCAGTCTTACTTTAGCATTATTATTACTGTTGTTAATTGTTGTTATTGTTGTATTTGTTATTTTACTTTTGCTACTATTACTACTAGTAGTACCACTACTGTTACTTTAACAACTATTACTACTTCAGTTAACCATGCCAGTACCATTCATTGAGTTACTACTGTGTGTCAGGCTCTGTAATAAGAAATTAACTTATATTATTGCATTTAATCTTGAAAACAACCACATGAGTTAGATATTATTAGCGTCATTTCACAGAGATGAGAATGGATGCTCACAGACTGAGAAACTTGTCTGAAGTCACACAGCTAGACTCTGTCAGATCTAGAATTTAAACCCAGTATTTTGATTTCCAATTCCTTAAAAGATGAACTTTTTATTTGTTATACCAATTACTTTGAACCCAATAAAAATATCTATTTTCCTAGAAATATATAATTGGTTTATAATTTTAAAATAATATATCCTCATGAAAGGTGGAATCTTTCAAAGTAAACGAAGAGCAGTAAATCACTCATAATTCTACTACCCAGAGAGATCCCATATTAACATGCCTGTGAATTTCCTTCACATATTTTCTCTACATATGTGTATGTATGTGTGTATACACAGTTGACAACTGCATATTAGTTGAGGTGTAAAATTGGCATGGTAACAAAGCTAGTATGTGGAGGCTTTAACTCATTTGCCATTGCCTGGCCTGAGCTTCATGTACGTTAGTATTAGTAGTTCAGCTATTCAGGAACTGCTCCTACCAAAAATACGTTTGAGGCATTGGACTTTGACTCGTATCAGCAATTTGTCTCCTCCAAGTGTCAGAGTGAGGTAACTTTAACTCAATGGAGATATTCGATTCCTTGAAGGATGGCATAAAAATCATTGAGAGAAAAAATTAATTTCAGGAACTGACTGAATTTTCCCTATTGGGGGAAAAACGCCACTCCTAGAACTTGGTGAAAGCCCAATCCTTGAAAAAGATCCAGATTTTGAGATTAACTAGATTACAGTCCAGTATCTATTAATTCTTTACTCTGGAGCCTGAGACACATATTATTTTAGAAACTATAGAGTCTAAGGAGAAACCTGAGTCTGAAAAGATTGAAGTCATTTGTTGTAATTCACATGCCTAAGAGAGAATGGGACTAAAACTTAATAGGACAGAGGAGTAAGCATTATTGTTGATTTAACATCTACTTTGGCCACACACTGTATTAGGTCCTTGCTATACATTTTATTGCTGTACACTCCCATTGACTCTCTGAGATGAAGGTGTTATCTCCTTTATAGATATGAGAAAACTGTGATAAAATGATCTACTCAGGTTGCAAACACCTAGTAAGTGGCAGTGCCGGGATTCGAATCTTTGTCTATTTGACCCCAAAGTCTGTATTTTTTAGCAATACCACACTTCTGAGGCTTTCTGACTCTCAGAACAGAGCTCTTGCTAATAGAATCCTTTGCTATCATTTCTTAGAATAGCTGTTGTGCCAGTCCGGGTACCATGTGAGGAGCAGACTCATTATGAGTGTGAAGGGAATAGGAGTTCATTAAAGAAATTAGACATTGCATAACTGTGGGAGGATCTGGGGAAGTGACCAGGAAGTTGGAAGATCAGAGAAGGATCGCTAGTCCATTAATCTAAGAAGCAAGGCATCAAAGTGAGACAGCACAGTAGGTAATCATGAAGAGATATTTGGAAACTGTGGCCTCTGTAACTACTGATTCTGTGGGTCTGCACCTGAAAATCTGGTGTTGGATCTCAGTTCTCCAGTCAGCAGAGATAAGGGAAAGAGCTGAAATTAGAGCCGGGGAGGGGAAGGACAAGCTGGAACCCCCAGGGTATCTCTGTGTCTGATGCCTAAGTAAAGATCTGCAGAGACAAATGGCTGTTACTTTATTTTCACCTTCTAAATCACGTGCAAGTTCCCCTCTTAACCAACTTTAACCCATAACTATACAGGAAAAGTCATTCTGAGAAACATAGTTCCCTGCTTAACTATATCTTCCACAGCTGCCATTTTGGATAGTTCTGGAGTGTATTATGCTCCAGAGGAAAGGATGTCGAACTAGCTATCCCAAAGCCAAATATCTAGAGCAGCACTGTTTAATAGGACTTTCTGCAATGATGGAATGTTCTGTATCTGTGATGTACCTCATGCCTCTTTATTTTCCACTCTCTATGAATTCCTTTAAGGGTAGAGACTGTTATATTCCTAAGGGTTAAGTAAAGGATCTAGCATATGCCTGCGGAATAAATGAATGGTCACAGTCACTGTCATAGGCAATAAGCTGTCAAGGTAGTTGCTAGTAGACCAAAAGGCAGAACAGAAAGGCAGCATTATAGAATAATATCATTTTAGGGTTGGGATGGGCAGCTTAGAGGCTGTGGTAGAAAGAATATAGGCTTTGGAGTTCTAATCCTAGTTCTGCTACCAAGCTCTTCTTGGTTATGTACCTTGGGCAAGTTATTGGACCTTTCTAGGCTTCATTTTCCTTATCTGTAAGAAAGGAAAGGATATACCTATTTCAGAGTCGTGAGAAGTAATGAAAGTATGTAAAGCACCTGGCACAGGGCCTGGCAAATATAATTTTCAACACATATAGTTTCTTTCTTAGAGATTTTTTAGCATGTCTCCCTCATTATTAGTGAACTTTTCTGGCAACGTTATAATCCACCATTTTTAGTATGCATTGCAAATAAAATGTTATTCTGACTATAACTGGTCATTCTCTGGTGCCAAGATCACAGGGCCATTTGAGACCTTCATTTAAAGATTTTATAGATTAAACAGCATATTGGACAGATCCTCTGGGACCTCAGAGCCTTTCTGAGAATTACAAGGTTAAATGGTAATCGAATTATTTTTGCTGCATCAACATAGCTGTCCATGGTGACAGTTGCTACTCTGTGCCTCTGACCACTTCCATCTGTAGAATCATCATTTTGTTTCATTTCACAAACCATTTAGAAATGAATTGGATTTACCAGAGCATAGGACTGAAAATATATTTAACTGGATCCATAGAAACAGACTTCAGAAGAATAGCCTGGTGTGGAATTTTGTTGGTTATTCAGGGGACGACCCTCTTTCTTCTTGCTCAGTCTGCTGCCTGCACTTCTACAATTATCAGAATCCTCAATTGGATTATACTTTTTGTAAGTCAAGCTAGTGAAGTATTAAAAAATACATAATTCATTTTTACCCAGAAATTTTAGCCGTGACTTCTATTGTAGTAGCTAATCTGATTTCCTGGTCATATGAAACCTTAAAAGGGTCTTCCAAGGGCATGGAACCAGAGTTTCTCCTTTTCCCTCACTGTTTGTCAGTTCTATATACAGGAGCTCAGATTTCCTCTCAAGTCAGGATGTTTGTGGTGACATTTATAAATAAGTCCAAGTTTAAATATTTTACTGAGCTCTCAGCAATATTGGTAATAAGTAGTGTCAGGAAACCAGCTTAGTTCAAGGCATGAGAAAGGGCTTAAGAGAACAGACAGTATTTGACTAGAAATCAAGAAACTGGAATTTGAATTCTAGCTCCACTATTTATCTGCTGAATTACTTGACTTCCTTAGCTTCCTCATCTGTAAAACAAGAATAATGGAATTTATTTTCAGGATCGTGGTAGGTCTGAAATGAGGTAATATGCAACTAGGTAGATTTGGAGCCTATTTCCTCTTTTCCTTTGTTAACTCCCTGTTTGCCCTCAGTCGAATTACACATACTTTTGGAGCCTCTAGCACACACTTACACATAAAAAATTTCAAAAGGTGGGGAATTCCCTGGTGGTGCAGTGGTTAAGAATCTGCCTGCCAATGCAGGAGACATGGGTTCGAGCCCTGGTCCTGGAAGATCCCACATGCCACGGAGCAACTAAGCCCATGAGCCACAACTACTGAGCCTGCACTTCAGAGCCCATGAGCCATAACTACTGAGCCCGAGTGCCACAACTACTGAAGCCCATGCACCTAGAGCCCATGCTCCACAACAAGAAAAGCCACCGCAATGAGAAGCCTGCGCACCACAATGAAGAGTAGCCCTTGGTCGCCGCAATTAGAGAGAGCCCGTGCACAGCAACGAAGACCCAACGCAACCAAAAATAAATAAATAAATAAATAAATAAATTTATTAAAAAAAAAAAAAAAGATGGCAGATAATCTCTAAATTCTCTCTGGGCTAAGAAGTCTGTGATAATCCTTCTCTCTTCATTCTTAGCTGAGGAAAGAAGCTAATAGCACTACAAATCTCTTCCTACAAGAGGTTCTGGATGCCTCTAAGTTGGGCCTTCAACCAATTCCAGTGCCCTTGTTTTAACTTCTTCTAAGTCATCTCTTCTTTCCTAATATTTTTTCACATTCAAACTATGATCTCATTGTTTTCTTCCACTAAACATTTTTTTAAATAACACAATTTAATCTCAAATGATCTTTCTGAAACATTTGGTGTATTCATATTCCGTGTCCAAGAAACCTGGATCTCAACTCTTGGAGGAACCTCAGCTATCATTCTGTATAACTTTCTCATTCCCTGTGCATAATCCCTTCTGCATTTCTACTGACAGAGGGTGTTCAACTTCTGTTTGAATGCTTCTAGTGATGGGACATTCACTGGCGGGGCACTGTATCTTTGCACCATTCCTTATTACTTGTACCAGATTACTCCACAGAGCTTGAAGTTTGGTGATACAATTTATAGCAAGGGACCATTACTACTTCAGATATTATGTACTAGCAAATGATCCACAAACCTGCTGATTTGTGGAAATATTTTGGCATTCACTTATCCTGACTCATACTTATGGGCTACTGTAACATATTTAATCAAGAATTAAGAGCCACTTTTGTCTGCAGTATCTATTACTTACTACTGTAAGGTCTTGGACAAGACTATTCACATTCCTACTTCTCCTCATCTATAAAATGGGTATAAGAATAATCATTCTGCCTTCCTCCAGATTTTTGAAAGCATGAACTTAAGGTAACATAACTAATAGGCTTTATGAAGTACTATAACAGGGGTCAGCAAACTATGGCCTATGGATTGGCAGCCTGTTTTTGTAAATAAAATTTTATGGTAACATAGCCATGCCCATTCATTTAATTATTATGTCTTTGGCTGCTTTCATACTACTTTGTCCAAGTTAAATATTTGCAACAGAAATGGTGTGGCCTACAGGCCTAAAATATTTACTATTTAGCCCTTTATGAAAAAGTTTGCTGACATCTGTGCTATACAAATATGTGTTTATTATTAGAATTGCACTAGAAGGATTATTTTAGTAAAAGGAATAAGATGATAATATTGAAGTATATTAATAGAAAGACATCTAGTAAACTGACTGGCAAACATTAATTGAGCACCTGACAATGTCAAACACTGTCTTATGTATTTTACCTGCATTTTCTTGCTTAATCTTTACAACAACACTATGTGTTTATCTTATTACATCTATGTTACAAGTGGACTGACTCTCAATAACTTAACCAAGGATACACTGGCAGAGAGCCAAGATTTAAATTTAGATATCTATTCCAATATCTGTGTTCTTTTTATGATGCCACCTAGCCTCTCATAGTTATGAGAGTCATAACTTTAAGTATTGTAATTCTTATCTGTTAGAGCCTTACGGAAAGCATTAAGGATCTGAAAAGTTGTAAATGATCATGTTAATAATGGATACAAAATCTAGCATGCATTGTAAATACATTACAATTAGAAAGGAGTTCAAATATATCAGTAGGATTAGTGCTTTGAAAACATATAGAAACAGATAATAGCAAAACTAACAGACTGATGAAGATTGAATAGTAAGGATTACTGAATCTTTGAATGTTTTGACATCATCACCACAAATTTGTCAGCACACACCAACCTTTTTCAGTTTAGGCATCTATTAGTTCAGTACTTAAAATCTCAATGGAGTCACACATGGTGAAAAGATAGGATGAAAGGAGTCTGTAAGCTGACAGGCTGATTGTTCCTCCAGTCTATGTTTTTTGAAAATCTTCTAACATTAACTGTAAAATAGTCAAAATGTTAATAAAGTAGGTTGGGCTACTTCATTAAGTGAGGCATAAAGGAAATGATTCATTAAGAGCTTCTTTTAGAAAGAGCATGAAGGTTATCAGCTACCGAAAAAAAAAAGAAAAAAAAGGTAACAGAACATGTATTCCTTTCTTCGCATGAAATGCTAATATCACACTTGTCATCCATGTATAATCCATGTATAATATAGAATTTACATTAAAAGAAAACTTAAAGATCCTTCTATTTAACCCCCTTAACTTAGAGATAAAAAAAACTGAGGTTCAAAAAAGTTTAGTTATTTGCCTAAGGTCAGACAGCTAATATTTGTCAGAAATGGAACTGAAAAACTGATTTCTTTCTCATTCATTTATTAATACATTCATTCATTCATTTAAAAAATTTAATTCAGTCATTCATCTAACATTTATTGAGGCCTTGCTATACAATATCCACAATATTAGATGTCATAATATATGTGTTGTTTCATTTAATTCTCATGAGGTAGGTATTATTACCTTCATTTTATAGCTGAGAAAACGGAGATTAAGAGATTAAAAACATTGCTCAAGGTCTCACAGTTTAGACATGAATTAACTAGCTAAAGAGAATATGGAACCAATTTGAAGCTTCCTTATACAATTCCAAAGTCAGGCATAATAGGGAATCCTCCTGTACTGTTGGTGGGAATGTAAATCGGTGCAGCCACTATGGAGAAGAGTATAGAGATGCCTTAAAAAACTAAAAATAGGTTTACCATATGATCCAGTAATTCCACTTCTGGGCATATACCCGGAAAAGTCCAAAGACAGGCAAAATAGAGCTAAGCAAGCCTCTGTTCCAACTCTGAAATGATAATTGATTTGGTCGGACTTTCAACCTGAGCTGGTAGAGAACTTACTATTTGAAGTCACTAGCCAGAGCCTGAAGAGATGATATTCTGAATTATCAAGTGAAAAGAGATGTATGTTTTATTTTATTTTGCATCTTATTTTCCAAAAATAAATTTTAAAAAACCAATCAATTAAAAAAAAAACTTAAACACTAATCCAGCTGAAACACAATTAATTCCATTTTTTCCTGTTTCCTTCCAATATTCTCTTTATGTATACACATTTTAAATGGCTGCAGTCACAGAATTGCAAGATTATATATTGCTTTTTATTAGTTAACATCAGAATATCATATAATCCTCCCATGTCAACTCATAGTCCATTACAGGCATAATCTTTGCAATTACAGTTTTAATAATCAGACTATTCAATTCCATAATCATACCATAATTTACCTTATTCTCTTTGTCAAACATTTATTTTTTAAACATAGCTAGTGAACATATTTTAGCATTTAGGGTTAGTTCGTGTTTTTTAGCTTCTGTTTTATCATTTATTTAAGAAATAATGTGGGAAATAGTTTAAGATCATTGAGTTGAAGTGTGAATATCATTATTGCTCTTATATACTTCTGTATTAATATCAAAAGGGTTTGTAGAAATTTACAGTGCCTACATGAGTAAAAAAGGAGTCAGTTTATCATGTTGGGGTCTATTATATTTTTGGCAGATTTTGCTAATGTAGTAAATGACTAGATGCTTTAGATACCTGGCATATATGTAACAAAGTGATGTTTTGTAACATAAATGCAAAGATTTGACTCTCATTTTTGCCTCAATAGAGTGTTACCCCCCGTTTGGGTTAGCATATTAATCACAAAGCTTAGGGCACAGAATATCAAAAATTTTAGATGCCCTGCTGTGAGTGATGATGACAAAAAGAAAGCAATTTCAAACCTAAGATTTCTGCAATATTTATGTCTTCTCTTCTCTTAGTTTCTTTCATATTAAGACTAAAAATAATTTCACTTAGAAAATTCTGCAAAGGATATAAAGAAGTTTGATTAAAGACTCCTTCAAATGTTGATATATCTTTTTAATATGTAACCTTCTTTAATATTGTAACCAATAATTAAAATAAATCTACATCAAAAAAACAATAAAGAAGCTAACCATGAGAATTCTCATTAAATACAGTTTTAATGCATTCATTTTATTTCATTTATGACTTTTATATAGGCACGTAGTTTGGAATAAATAATAGGAACGCTTTTTGATATAAGAGAGTTTGGAACTTCTTTGGGATGAAAAAGATTTTAGTAATTCTTTCAATAAATCTGCATTACTTAATGTCTTTTTTTCTTTTTATTGTGGTAAGAATCACATTGTGTAAAATTTACCATCTTCACCAATTTTAAATATATAGTACAGTAGTGTTAACTATATGCACATTTTTGTGCAACAGCCCTCTAGAACTTTTTCATTTTACAAAAAACTAGAATTTTATATCCATTGATCAAAAACTTCCCTTTTCCCACTTCCTCACCCCTGAGAACAGACATTCTACTTACTGTCTCTAAGAGTTTGACTACTTTAGATACCTCATTCAAGTAGAATTATGCAGTGTATGTCTTTCTGTGACTGGCTTATTTTACTTAGAATAATAACCTCAAGGTTCATCCATTTGTACCATATGACAGGATTCTCTTTATTTTTAAGACTGAATAATATTCCATTGTGTGTATACACCACATTTTCTTTATCCATTCATCTGTCAATGGACATTTAGGTCACTTCCCCCTCTTGGCTCTTGTGAATAATGCTGCAGTGAACATGGGTGTGCAAATATCTTTTCAAGATCCCATTTTCAATTCTATTGGTTTTATAACCAGAATTGAGATTGCTGTATTATATAGTAACTCTATTTTTAATTTTTTGAGCAACCTCCATACTGTTTTCCATAGAGGCTGCACCATTTTATATTCCCACCAACAGTGCACGAGGGTTCCAATTTCTCCATGTCCTCTTCAACACTTGCTGTTTTCTTTCTTTCCTTTTTTTTTTTAAATAGTAGCCATTCTGATGTGTGTGAGGTAATATCTCATTTTGTTTTGATTTGCATTTCCCTGATAATTAGTGAAATTGAGGATCTTTAATATACTTATTGGCCATTTATATATCTTCTTGGGAGAAATGTTTAAGTCCTCTGCCCATTTTATTTTAAAGATTTTTTTGATGTGGACCATTTTTAAAGTCTGTATTGAATTTGTTACAATATTGCTTCTGTTTTATGTTTTGTTTTTTTGGCCACGAACCTGCACCGCCTGCATTGGAAGGCGAAGTCTTAACCGCTGGACTGCCAGGGAAGTCCACTTTGCCTATTTTTTAATTGGATTATTTTGTTGTTGTTGAGCTGTAGTTTTTATATATTCTAGATATTAACCCTTTATCAGATATATGGTTTGCAAATATTTTTTCCCATTTCTTAGTTTGCCTTTTAACTTTGTTGATTGTTTCATTTGCTGTGCAGAAGTGTTTAAATTTGATGTAGTCTTATTTGTTTCTGTTTGCTTTTGTTGCCTAGGCTTTCAGTATCATATCCAAGAAATCATTGCCAAATCCAATGTCATGAACCTTTTCCCTACATTCTAGGCATTTTATAGTTTCAGATATTACATTTAGCAATTTAATCCATTTTGAGCTAATTTTTTATGTGATATGTGTCCAACTTCATTGTTTTGTATGTGAATATCCAGTTTTCCCAACACCTTTTGTTGAAGAGACTATTCTTTCTCTGTTGCATAGCATTGACACTCTTGTAAAGATCATTTGAACATACACAGGTCATATATAAAAATAAAATAAAATAACATTTTATCTTATTTTATATAATATTAAATATATTGTATTAATAATATATAATATTTTATATTTATAATTATATATATATGTATATTTTGGGGGGCTCTCTATTCTGTTCCATGGGTCTATATGTCTGTATTTATGACAGTACCATACTGCCCATTCTGCTTTGGTTACTGTAGCTTTGTAATGTGTTTGGAAAGCAGGAAGTGTGAGGCCTCCAGCTTTGTTTTTTTCTCTCAAGAGTGTTTTGCCTTTTCAGGGTCCTTTGAGATTACATATGAATTTTATGATTTTTTTTCTATTTCTGACAAAAAAATGCCATTAGGATTTTTATAGGGATTGCATTAAATCTATAGATCACTTTGTGTACTATGAACATTTTAACAACATTAAGTTTTCCAATCCATGAACATGGAATGTCTTCCCATTTATTTGTACCTTCTTTAATTTATTTCATTAATAGTATGTAGTTTTCAGTGTACAATTCTTTCACCACCTTGGTTAAGTTTATTTCTAATATTTTGTTCTTTTTCATGCAATTATAAATGGAATTGTTTTCTTAATTTCCTTTTCTGATAGTTTGTTCTTAGTTTATAGTTATAGAAACCCAACTGATTTTTGTATTGTACAACTTTACTTAATTTGTTTATTAGTTTTAGCAGTTTATGTGTGTGTGTGTACTCTTTAGGGTTTCTATGTGTAAGATCATGCAATCTGCAAACAAAATATTTTTATTTCTTCCTTTTCAATTTGAATGTCGTTTATTTCTTTTACTTGCCAAATTGTTATTTCTAGGCCCCCTAGTATTATATTGGATGGAAATGGAGAGACTGGAATTCTTGCCTTGTTGATATTAGAGGGAAAATTTTCAGTTTTTCATCATTGAAGATGATGTTACCTGTGGAATTTTCATATATGGCTTTTATTATGGTGAGATGATTTTTTTTCTGATCATCATTTTTTTATCATCATGTTTTTATCATGAAAGGGTATTGATTTTTTTCAAATGCATTTTCTGCATCAATTGGGACCATCATGTAGTTTATGTCCTTCATTCTGACAATGTGGTACTTTACATTGATTGATTTTCATGTATTGAACCATTCTTTCATTCCAGGATGCATACCTTCTAGTGTGCATTTGGTAAATAGTAAGATGCAGACATTCAAATCTTGAAAAAATAAAAACAAATAAAAATGCCTTCCTGTGCCTTATCATATCTTGGTCCTTGTTCCTTTTACTAATACTATGTTGCATCATTTAGAATGCCAACTATAAGTCAAGACATAAACAGAAGTAAAAACAAATGCCAGCCACTTCTCAGTGCCTAGTGGAGATACCCTTTATATTCATACTTGAAGGCTTCATGTGAATTAATTTGTATACTCTCATGGGAAGGTATTGAATATTTCAGTGGCTAGGGGAACTTCATTTGTTTTTTTATTGGATATGTGCTGCTGCTGAAGAAAAGATGCTGCTATGCTGTACCAAGCCATACAGCCAAGAACAAGCATGAATTCCCACTCCATGCCATGCAGCTCTATGCTGCATTAAATAAGACATAGATCTTGCTATTGAGAAATCAGCTTTCAAGTGATGAGACATGTATGCAAATATAATGGTTCTAGAAACAAAGTATGATAGGATCCCAGAAGCAGAAAAAGTGAATTACAAGTTATGAAATACTAGAAGATCAGGGAAGACATCATGGAGGCAGTGATATTTGAAGTGAGACTTTAAGGATAAGAAATCTAATGGTGGAGAAGTATAAGGCTGCAAAGCCCCTTGAATTCAGATCCCTGCTACTTCCACATCACATTAAGGTGTGAGAATCTTTGTATTGGTCCAGTGTCACAAGGCTCACCACATTGCCCATATCCAGAGGCCTCAGTCCTCTTCCCATTTGGTATGTGGGGATAGGGGGTTGGTGGCCATGATGATGTTCTGCTCATATCTTCCTTAAAGAAAACCTGCTCTGGAGAGCATAGTTGACAGATAGCCTCCAGGTGACACATCAGACCACATGTCCCCTGGGCTACTCTCAGTCACTGGACTGGGTTTTGTAGGGTAACTAGAGCTATATCATTACTGCCCAATGTGGAAGACTGCCAAGGGCAACTTTTCTCAGATTCCCCATTGGCCTAGCTGAGACTTTCTCAGAATGACACTGCAGCTTGAAGTTCTTCCTACCCAATTCTGCCTCTTTTCTCCTTTCACAGGTACCAGACCCTGCATTGCTATTTGAAAGCTCTTCATGACCAGTCTTGTTCCCTCCATCGTATCCTTAATGGGAAATTCTCCCCAAAACTCTCTAGCAGATCTAATGCTATCTTGGTTTCTTCTTGTCAAATGACCTGAACTGACAAAGAAGGGAAACCCTACTACTCCCTCCCCACCAGAGTTCTCTCTCCATTGTTCCCCACCTTAAGACAGTGACCTCTCTCCTTAGGTACTATAGCTAGTATATCTCCTTAACGGCATTAGGTGTTCATAATAGCTAAGCACAGTTGTCTTCAAGAAACTTCTGTTTTCAGGCCTGCAGGACCTTGAGGCAAGAGAACACAAAGGCCTGATTACTTTCTTTTCATTAGAGAGGGGAAAATATAGAAAACAAAGCACAAAGAGCTGTCATTACTCTGAAATATTTATTAACTTAATAGGTGACTCATTTAGGTAGTGCTTGAACTATACTTTTTCACATATAATATTTCATTTGATATGCACGATAGTTTTTAGAGGTAGATATTGTTTATATTTTTTAGATGGAGACATTTAGAGTGAAACAGATTACTTGTTTTTTCAAAGGATCTCACAAAAAGCAAATGGCCAGGCTGGCAGTTGCCCTCTAGTCTGCTAAACATCAGATCCTGTGTTCTTTCCAGTGAACCACCCTGCAACATGCTTTCTTTTTAAGGTCTTAGTAATGGATGGAATTCCTTCATCAGTGTGTGACTTGTGCACCTTTACACTCAGAAGCATCCTGCACTTGTTTTAATGTTTTCTTGAAATTCTTAATAAGTTTTGAACAAGGGGCCTCATAATTTCATTTTGCTTTGGCCCCCACAAATTATGTAGGCAGTTCTCAATCTTAGGTCACTATCTTAGTCCTTCAGATATCCTATATTTTATAGAAAAATAACCCAGACTGTAAAGCTTATACACAACAGTTATTGCTCGTAGGTTTGGAGGCTATATGTGCAACATGGTCAGATTCTAGTGAGGGCCCTTTTCCAGGTCGCAGACTTCTTTTTGTATCCTCACATGGTGGAAGTGGGCTATGGAGCTCTGTGGGAATCTCTCTTGTAAAAGCACTTCAGGCTTCACCCCCATGACCCAATCCCCTCTTACAGGCCATACCTGCTAATACTATCACTTTTGGGGATTAAGATGTCAACATATGAATTTTGGGGGGATACAAACATTCAGACCATGGCAGTTACATTATGATTTTTCAGTTGTCAAAACTAATCCCTCAAAAAATGTCAGCGATCTTAAGTTCCCTACTTAACTGTGAGCCTTTTAGCAAATTCTCATCCCTAGATCTTCTGAGCCAAATATCACTCTCTTCCACACCGCCATCACAAGCCAACACCACTAACATGTTCAGATTTGCATCTTAGGCAGATTTCTCTGGCAGCTCTGCAGAGGGACTTGGATGAGGCCATATTGAGATGCAATCAGAAATATAGATACTTTGATGTTTAGCAGCAGATAATGTTGTTTATATTGTGACCGGGTAAAGCCTCTGACCACTTAGTTGGTATAGGGCCATAATCCTTCATCTTTAATTCTTAATTCAAAAATAGTGGATTTTAAAGTAATGTTAAACTTACTTGATAGCAAAATCTGACCTATCTGGATTTGAGGTGACAGTCTTTATTTATACCACTTAGTGTGAATATTTATACATCTTGTTGCAGAAATATTATGTTTGATTATTGATTTCTGCCCTGGAACCCACTGATTTAGTTTGTTAAAGAATATATAGTAAGTATTTTGAAAAAAATTCAATAATTTTTAAAAACTGAATCCCCCAAATTTTCAAGTCCCTGGAGTTTTGGCTTGGGGATTATATACCAGTATTTCTTTTCTTCACTCACTGGTGAAAGTATTTATGTAGCTCCATATGGAATTGATCTCAGGGAAGCAATTTTAAGCCTACCACACCTTCTAGAGTCAGTGATTTGTGGAACTTCTTGGCCTCCTGAAATAATCTCAGTAAGAACTCTTTGAGGGGACTTCCCTGGTAGTCCAGTGGTTAAGATTCCACACTTCCAGTGCAGGGGGTGGGTTCATCCCTGGTTGGGGAACTAAGATCCCACGTTCCGTGTGGGGCAGCCAAAAAAAAAAAAAAAAAGAACTCTTTGGGAGAGGGAGAGGCAAAGAAGGTACAATTCAGGAATGAGTTCTAAAATAAATCAGAAGATTATATGGATATGCAGATTGATAAAAGGCACATTGCCTGAATTTCTTATGACTTTAAATTGAATTACTTTTATCTAGGACCTATGGAGCTTGCAATTCCCTCGTTACTTTTATAATTAAGAAATTCTATTTTATTAGTTGGGCATAGTGTAGTGAGGCTGCCTAGCACAGAATAGGAACTTAATAAATGTTTGCCAAATAAATGAATAGTTGAAACAGATTCATTCACATTCACTTCTGTTTACTTGTGATGACACCTATGTGCTTCAATTAAATGTATTCATTTAAAAAGTAGACCAATGTTAATCATTAAGCTATCTTTATAAAAACTTTAATAGGGAAAATTTTAGGACTCAGGTAACAACTTTATTCATTCAGCAAATCTTTATTTGATATCTACTATGTGCTAGACCCAGTAGCAAGCTCTAGGACTATAATAATGAAGTACAGTTCCTTCCTGTGAAGAGTTTACAGCAGGATCCAACCAGTGCTCAAACTATGCACCTATTTTGTTTCTTTTTCCATGGCTTCCCTTGCCCTCCTTCTTGGTATGTATTCCTGAAGAGTCATGATTTTTGTCTTCTCCTTCGTCTACACTCTCCTGTTGTAGTGGAAAAACACATTTTTAGAGCTAGAGTTCTGGCTCTACCACTTTCTGTTAGATGAATTACTAAATCTCACTGACCTTCAGTTATCTTGTCCATAAAATGAAGATGAAATAATAGTCTTATCTACCACTTTCAGTTGTAAGAGCTTGAGGAAAGTGCTTTTACTTGTTATAATTTACAAGAGTTTATTTTATTAATTCCTTCGATAACATAGTCCCTTTAGTTATATATCAAATATCTATTTCCAAATTTCATCGTACCTGCTGGATGTTTCTACTTATTTACTGTGCAATGAGCTGAGACTTTCTGGTGGAATGACTTCTCCATTTCCCTTTTGACTCTCTGAATTGTTTCATGATATGCTCTGGGACCTGCTGTGCCCCGCCCCCCTGCCCCCCCTTACTCCTTGACTTTTAAAGAATAAAAAGTGTCTTCTATTCTAAGTAAAAAACATCTATTTGGTCTAAGGAGTTCTTGTAAGAAGAATTCAAGGGGAAATAATAAGGTTGGGCCCGTGTTGAGTGTGCTTTTTGTAATGCTAGACAGCCAGAATCCTCCTGGAAGATATTTAGTAGATGATTCTTCTTAAATGACAATGAACTAACCTTAGAGGATTCAAAGTATTAGGAAAATATTTATTGGATGTTTGCTCTGTACCAGGCTTCATTTCTTTTATTCTTCTCAAACAACCAGTGAGGAATTCTTCTGTGACACCACCATTGCCATCTGGCTGGATTCATGGCCTTAAGAGATGATAAGATCCTTGTCACTAGAAGTATTTATGTAGAGTCCGGAGAGGGAGTTTTTGTTCGGAGACAATGCATGTATATTTCACGTTTTTTTATGCCTCACAGACAAAAGGAAACTGATTGCCTTTGTTCCAAACTATCTTTTCTGGGATATTTGTATAGTGATCATCCCTGGAAGATAGAGATCCTGTCTTCTTCCAGAGCAACAAACAGGTGTGCTTATTGTACAGTATAGAAGATTAGAATTCTCACAGCTCAGAGTTCCTCTCCTGGAACACAACCCACTCTGTGTGCAAGTATCATCTGGTCCTCTTTGCATTGCCCCATGGGAAGTGAGGCTCAAGGAACCAGTACAAATGTTGACTCCATAGCTACTACTGTTGCTGTGAATCCTTTGTCTGTGGCCCAGGTGTCTTGTATCTTCTGCCATTATCCATGAAACTAAGTCAGTTATTTAGTTAGCTTGCAAGAAGGGTAAAATCTCAGACCCTTTGCAGTTCTTAACAGTTTGAAGGTGGCAAGGAATGAAGTCTGAAGATCATTCCCTGTGCTGAGACCAAAGAGCGCTATACTTAAAGCCAGACAGTTGTAGGTAGGTATGATTCTTTGCTTTGCCACTTACTGGCTGTGTGTCCATGAATAATTTACTTAACATTTCTGAAAATAATTTTCTTATTGGTAATATAAAGGTAATAATACCAGCCTCACTAGGTTGCTGGGAGAATTAATAGGGATAATAATTATTTGAATGCCATTAATAGAGAGCCTGGAACACAGAAGGTACTCTCCTAGTATAGAATTACTGTCCTGATTTTTCTAGTCTTATGACTCTGTGTCACTCTCATTTTTAAATGCTTCCTTTTCTCTAGCCCCAGCTCCTTGAGTGGGAATAAATAGGTGTTAGTATGACACTTAACTGATTTATCTTCTTTTCTCAACAAAAGTTTTCTTTTTCCTCTCCCATACCTACCAATGAAAATTTCACTTTCTTTTCCTTGTTTTTTCTTTTTTTATTATTATTAAAAAAATTTTTATTGCAGTATGGTTGATTTACAATATTGTGTTAATTCGAGGTGTACAACAAAGTGATTCAGTTTTATATATATTATATGTATTCATATATATATATTCATATTCTTTTTCAGATTCTTTTATTATAGGCTATTATGAGATATTGAGTATAGTTCCCTGTGCTATACAGTAGGTCCCTGCTGGTTATCTATATGATATACAGTAGCATGTACATGTTAATCCCAAACTCCTAATTTATCCCTCCCCCACCTTTCTCCTTTGGTAACTGTAAGTTTGTTTTCTATGTCTGTGAGTCTATTTCTGTTTTATAAATAAGTTAATTTGTATTGTTTTCTAGATTCTGCATATAAGGGACATCATATGATATTTTTCTTTCTCTGTCTGACTTACTTCAATTAGTATGATAGTCTCTAGGTCCATCCATGTTGCTGCAAATGATATTATTTCATTCTTTTTTATGGCTGAGTAATATTTCATTGTATATATATACCACATCTTCTTTATCCATTTATCTATCAATGGACATTTAGGTTACTTCCATGTCTTGGCTATTGTAAATAGTGCTGCAATGAACACTGGGGTGCATGTATCTTTTCAAATTATAGTTTTCTCCAGGTATATGCCCAGGAGTGGGATCACCGTATCATATGGTAACTCTATTTTTAGTTTTTTAAGGAAGCTCCATACTGTTCTCCATAGTGGCTGCACCAATTTACATTCTCACCAACAGTGTAGGAGGGTTCCTTTTTCTCTACACCCTCTCCAGCGTTTATAATCTGTAGACTTTTTGATGATGACCATTCTGACCAGTGTGAGGTGATGCCTCATTGCAGTTTTTATTTGCATTTCTCTAACATTACAACATTTCTTTGGAGAAATGTCTATTTAGATCTTCTGCCCAATTTTTGATTGGGTTGTTTGTTTTTTTGATCTTGAGTTGTATGAGCTCAGTTCAAATAGTATTTATGAGGTAACTTCTCTGAGTCCACTGCCAAAGATATAGACAGAATTTAGACTTACTTCTTATTTCACGTAAGCATTCATTAAACATTTATTGAACACTTACAATGTGTCAGACACAGGCACCATGTTAATTGTTGGATAAATATCATGAACAATACAAGCATGGTTCCTGGTCTCATGGAATTTATATTTTGTCATGACAGTTAAAAATCCAATATGGTAAGCATAAGATAGCAATACAAGTAGGGATCTGTGGAAACAGCTGTCTCTGTGACCTAGCTCTGAGGATTCCTGGGGACATACCCACTGAACTGATCTTAAAGGATGAGGAAGGATTAGCCAGGTCATAAAGGCTTGTCAAGTCAGTCTCGGCAGGAAACAGATGGCATATCCAAAAATGTAATTGAAGAGGGTTTTTAAAAGATACTATTTACAAAGATGAATGGAGGTTTAAGAGAATCATTAGGGGATAGAGGAGCATCTAGGGACCGGCAATAGTAAAAGCTGTTCCCACCCCAAGGACTGAAGGAATAAGGAGAGGAAGCTCTTACTAGACTCTTGTAAGAACTAGCTAACAGCTCTCTTCTGTGGCTGATGTGAGGGGGAGGGACAGAATAAATATCTCAACCTCTCTCCCCTCCTGCCCTCCAGTCTCCTGCCAGTGCTTCCCACTGACCTAACCCAATAGGAAGAGAGAGAGCCAGGGATCCCACATGATGTGATCTGTAGAAGTTAGCCTCCTAGCCTCCCAGGATACAAGCTGAAGGAGAAGAGTAGAAAATAGATATGGAAGGGCTGACAGAGAAAAACTAGAATAGGAAGGGGACAAATGTATTCCAGGCAGAAGCAACAGCACCAAAGCATAGACATGTGAAATGGTGGGACAGGAGCACCAATAGTGTAGGGTTTAAGAGCCTACAGCCAGTAGTGGGTTGCAGAGGTAGGTTGGGTTAGGATGAGGAGGATCTTAAATGCCATGCTGAGGAGCTTAAACTTTCTCTTACTCTATATAGGGAAACATGGCCAAAGGGATCAAGGAATAACACAATTAGATTTGTGTTTTAGAAAATTAGATTTTCTGGGGGATAGAGTGGGATCTGGGGGGAGATGTTTCTGTTCCTAGATTGACTGAGGGCAAGGAGAGAGGCAATGTCATTAGAAGTAAGAAGGGTCACACACTGTCTGGAAAACGCAGTGAAGGCCTTGTGTAAAATGGCCTCATTGTAGGGTATTCTTTCTTGTCCTTTCTTGAAATGTAAATAGAATCTTTTGTGAAACAGGGCAGAGCTGGCCTTGAAGCTACCTTTCTCCCGATAATCACTTTCCTGGGAAGAAATGATGAATTGTGCTTTGTCCATATTCCATCAAAGATTGCTTCTGTAACCTTCCCTTAAACACATTCCCAAGAGTGGCCTCTTTCATTAAGATGAGGCCATTTTCCTTCTTTGGTTTTGTTGGAAATGTCCAAAAAGGAAATGCAGTTCCATTTCCTTCCTGTCCTAAGAGTCATTACGTATTAATAGAATATCTACATGTAGATAAGCTCTGGGTTTCTTTGTCCTACAGGAAGGCATCAAAGGGCACCATGACTTTTAAAACAGTCCTTCAAGGTGGGTAAAGGTGGCCTTTAAAAAGAAATCATCACTTCTCAGAAATCACATTCCCTGAGAAGTTTTATTCATTCATCCAAGTTGACAGGCAGCAATGCCATGGGAAAGGATAAATGGCACTTTCTATAACTGAATATGCGGGACACAATGAAGCACCTGCAGTAACCAGGGCAGAGGACGCTTGGGACATTCCCCCATGGGCTAATCCACTGACAAGCTTCTTAAGGGCAGGTATCATACCTAATCATATCATATTCTCAGATGCCCTAGCCAAGAGTAGTTGCTCAGAAATTGCTTTCTGAATGAACAGTACCTTTCTAGACAGTAGAAATAACCTATGCAAAGGTCCAGAGGCATGAGAGAGCATGATTCATGTAAAAAAAATGCAAGTAATTTGATAAGACTGGAAAAAAAGAGTATCTGGGGAGGAGGAGAGACTGGTGAAAGATAAAGGAATAGAAGTAGTCAGAAATAGAATTGCCTTTGCCTTAAAATTCTATGGAGAACTTTATGAACTTGTTCTTATAGTTTTTGGAAAGCTATTGGATAGATTTAACTATGAAATGGTCATGTATAAGGTATAGAAAGATTATTCTAACTAGTGTAAAGAATGAAACAGAGAGATGAAGTCTAGGGAGGAAGTTAGTGAAATAGCCTGTTCTATGCCAGTGACAGTGAGAATGAAACTAAGTGTTTGGGTACGAGCAATATATAGGACATATAGTGGGTGGAATTATGATGATGTTTAGAAGTAAATGATGAAGGTAAATTAAAAAAGAAGGGTCAAAGGTGATTCTTACTTGACTTAATTCCTTGAAGGAAGAGACTATATTTGATTCATTCTTACATCTCTCATTGTAGTTATATCCTCTCTGGTGTGTAGATATAGTGGGCACTCAGAAAATATTTACTGCATGTTGATCGAGGGGCTTTGGAAAAGGCTCAATGAAGGACAACTCCAGGAGCATGTCTGAAGCAGGAGGCTATGGATGGAGATGGTACAGGTGAATGACAGGTTAGGGCTGAGTTAGTGGTAGAAAATTGTGGAGAAAGTGCAAAATATCCCTGATGCCAATCAACTTTCTTTATCTTAGGGCCTTGAAATATCAGGTCCTGTTACCAGAGAAGCTAAAGAGTAGGATTCCTCACTTCAGATCCAGGAGTGACACCTGAGTTAACCCTTAGTGAATATTTGCTAGAAGAAAAAACTATGAATAAATACGTGAGTGAAACCTAAAACTTCTTTGGAGTGATCAGGTATTGACTTATCAGAGAAATTACCCGTTTGACTCAGGCCCACTGCTACTCTGGAAAATACTGAAACATATCAAAATTATTTTTTAAATGAGATAATATGTCTAAAGTGACCAGCACAGTGCCTGATTCATAGAAATATTCAATATCTGATATCTGTTGATATTACTTTATGATTTTGATTGAGAAATATATTTATAATATAAATCAGAAAGGATGCCTTCAGTGCAAAACAGAGTTTGAACCGAAACAAGATTTGGAGAAGTTTTGACCCAATATCATATATAGGGTCACTTGTGATCATGAAGAAGCTACATACTTGAACATCTGTAAAAGACAAATGGTCCTGGAGTCTTTCCCTCTCCCCTAAAAATATTTCTGGGGTTGTTTTCCTTTTATGGTGCCTCACCCTAAAATTTGGAGTCAGACAGAACTTGATATAAATCCCAGATCTAATACTCCTAGACCTGGAACCTTTGACTAAATGCATAACTTTTCCAAATCTCAATTTGTTTCTCCATAAAATGAGGATAATGATATCTGTATTATTGGGATGTTAGGGATAAATTAGATAATCTCAGTAAAACACTTGGCAAAGTTCATGGATTATAGTAGTGTTTAACAATTTCAGGTTTCTTCCTGCTTTTTATTCTATTCAGACCTTGAACTGATTGACTAAAGCATATCTACATTATGGAGAGCAATCTGCAATCTGCTTTACCCCAAATTCAAATTTAAATGTTAATCTCATCCAAAAACATACTTCAAGCTGATACATAAAATTAGCCGTCACACTTGGTAATGTGAACTACTCCCAGCTTTGTGTGAACTTTGAGGCTTTTTCTGGCTGCTCCTTTCCAGTGGTTCTTTCTTTACCCTTGGGTAGTTTCCAGATACACAGACTGCTCTGTACTCAACAGAATATCCAAAGGACCCTGTGAACTCTAGCAACTTTGGCCTCTCTAATCTCCCAAATTCATTCTCAACTCAGGGGGATCCCTAGGACTCACTTTGTTTCACCTATCTATGCTGTGGCCTGGAAACTCTCTTTAGGTGGTAAACTGGGTAATCATAGGGTCACCTTGTTTGTTTACTCTCTCACAGACATCACTGTCATTTCTTGCCTGCTTTCCAATATCTGAAAACTGTTGTTTCATATGGTTTTTTTTTCAGTTTTATAGTTGTTTAAGGCAAGAGGTTAAATCTATACCCTACTACATCATTTGGCCAAAAGTAGAAATTCCCCTTTATAAGATTTTCTTTGTAAAAAAGATTATGCTACTACAGATAGTTTTTAAAAGCTGGCCTCTTGATGAGTTCTGAAGATATCTAAAGGTGATAATGGGATATTCATTAAATTTGGTTACCACCTCGCAGATCTTTCTGGGACAAAGAACAGTAGTATTGGCTTCAGTAAACTCTTCTATGCTGCTAATTTCTGAGACTGTGAATAACTTATCTCATCTTAGCCTCAATTTTTCTATATATAGAATGGTAATTTAATAGTGCCTGTGAAAATACCTAGTACATAGAATACTTAAAAATCTTAGCATGACTGAAAGGACCCACAGGTTGTTGGGTTAGGTTGGAGACAGGCAGAGTCAGGAGTGTGTTCCAGGGCTTAGTACATTTTCCTGGAGAAAGGAAGCCTAACTTTGTGATTCGAAGTCCAGGCTTTATAGGCACGGAGACCTGGATATTGAAAAGTTACTGAATCCTTAGTTTCATCTGTAAAAAAAGAGATAATATTAGTACCTTCCTCACAGAATTAATGGGAGGATAAAATGTGAAATGTGTATAAAATACTTTATACATGGATACTTTATAATTGGAGATTAAGCTCATACATTTTTGGTGGGGATGTAAAATGGTATAGCCACTATGAAAAACAGTTTGGTGGTTCCTTAATAAGTTAAACTTAGAATTACTATATGATGCAATAATTCTACTCCTAGATATATGCCTAAAAGAAGTGAACAGGTGTTTGAGCAAAAACTTGTACACAAAAGTTCATAGCAGCTCTCTTCACAATACCCAAAAGGTAGAAACAATCCAAATGTCCATCAGCAGATGAATGGATAAACAAAATGTAGCATATCCACACAGTGGAATATTATTCAGTCATAAAAAGGAATGACAGACTGTATATGCTACAACATGAATGAACCTTGAAAACACTATGCTAAGTGAAGGAAGCCTGAAATGAAAGACCACATATTGTATGATTTCATGTATACGAAATGTCCAGAATAGGCAAATCCAAAGAGACAAAAAGCAGATTAATGGTTGCCCACGGATGGGAGAGGGGGGAATGCAGAGTCACTGTTTAACAGATAAAGGATTTACTTTTGTGGTGATGAAAATATTCCAGAACTAGATACTAATGATGGTTGTATAACATTGTGAATATATTAAATGACATGGAATTGTACAACTTAAAATGGTTAAAATGGTAAATTTTATGTTATTTGTATTTTATCACAATAAAAGCATAAAAGGTTAATTAATAAGAGTTTATATTCTTTCCCTCTGTCCTAAGAACACATACTGCTAGGGTCATTTCCATACAGTCCCTTAAGCCTTTGTCTTGCACATGATAGTGGATCTTTAGAACGTGTTTTGCTCCTGCCCAAGCTTGGTTCTCTCAGCCAGTGACATCCGCTGGACTTTTTTTTATTAGTCATTAACCATACTGTCCCGTGCTGGAGGTGGGTGGCACCCAGAGGGCGCTATGCCAGTAGAGAAATTACAAATGATCATGCATGCCAAAGCCCAGCATTCTAAAAGGTATAAATGTCTGTCTCTATGCGTCACCCAGCTTGTCTCCGTCGTGCCATGCCAAGTAGGATGTCAGTTTTCACTCAGAGCCTCCTGGCTCCAGTCTGCTTTTTGCTATAGCTCAGTCCATTTGCTTTCGCAAAAACTTTGGCTCAGCTATAGCCACATGAGAACGTTTCCATGTCTAAAAACCTTGGCAAGACTATTATCTAGTAAATTTGAAAAGCAGCAGGAAGAACGAGGTCAGGTTGAGCCTAGATAGGAATGATATAGGTCTCTATTCATTCAATAGACATTTTGAGTATTATCCTTTTGTAGAAATTGTGCTAGGCACAGTAGGAGATAAGAAGAGGAAAAACTAACCATTCATTCACTCACCATTCACTCATGCTCTCATCAATCTAATATTTATTGATCTAATACAATTGCCTTTGGTCCTAGGGATATAGCTGTGACTAAGACACACATAATTTCTGTTTTTAAGGAGCCCAGAGGAGGAAGGAATTCATCTTTTCTGGAAGGTTGAGGGAAGATTTCCTAGAGGCAATGATATTTGAGTTGAGCATTGAAAATTGAGTTGAATTACCACTGCTGATGGAGAAGGGAGCGACTATATAGGAGAGTCTATGCATGGGAAACAGGGAACTGCAAATACTTAAAATCTTTGTCTTTACTTCCAACTGCTAAAAAATGCTTTCTCTTGGTACTTTTGTTTATTGTCTCATTCAATTATCTTTAACAACATTGTGGGTTTTTATCTTCTTTGTTTTATACACAAAGGTTCAATGAGGTTCAGTAATTTATTCATGGTCTACTAGCCAGTAAGTGACAGAGCTAGGATTCAACTCCAGATCTCCCTGAGGCCAAAGTCCATGCTCTTTTTACTATCCTGCTCCACTTCCCTATAAAGCGAGTACACATTTATAATCATGTGATAATTACTATAAGGCATGCAGCTCTCTACGAATGTTCTCTTTTAGAGAACAAACAATCTAAACTGAGAGTGACTGAAAAAAGTTTAATGAGAAGAATGATGTTCAAAATGTAAAGATGAGTAGTAAATAGTGTGTGTGTGTGTGTGTGTGTGTGTGTCGGGTGGTGGGTGAGGGTGAGTTTCCATGAGAAAATGCAACACATACAAAGACCTTGAGGCATGAAGGAATCAACAGCTGTCTGGCAGGCTCAGGGCTTTATATGGCTTCTACTTGGCCATGGTGTGTGCACAATCTGTAAATTATTTCATAGGAGCTGATATGTCTCCATTTTTATTAAACAGAAGAGACATTGTTTTACTCATCCACTCCCACCCCTCACCTCTTGTGAATAGGATGTGGCCAGACAGAAAGAAATCAAATTATTTTTTCAACATGAGCCCAGCCTGAACAGAACTCATTTGCAGTGTTAACACTCTGATCTGTCTGCTCTCACCACCCCACCACCTCGCTCACTTGATGGAATGAATATTGGAGGGGACAGGGGAAGAATCTCAGAAAAAGAAAGCTGTGACAAATTCTAAGTCAATGTAATAAATCAGGAGGATTTTTCAAAGGAAATAAAAAGTGTCATTTATGACGGTTATAACTCCTACACCCACTAAGATTCTTGTACTGGTGCAGTTTAGATTCTCCCATGGTAGATAAAATTATACTTGATCTGTCAGAATGGAGGGACAATTTTTTTTTCCTCCTTCATGCAAGCATCTTATTTTAAGCAGCCAATTTTATTATTTCCTGCCCTCTCTCTGTGCTGGTGAAAACAGAGAAAACAAAGACAATCTGTTTTTAAAAATTGCATCAAGGAATTGAAATAGAGGGTAGTGGCACAAGCCATGGAAAATCAGTAATTACCCACAGGAATTTCTAGGAAAAATAAACATGTGTTTGTATTTGAAGAGTTATTACTTCTGTTTCATAGAGGGTCTGAGTTATAATGAAAATGATAATGATTATTATAAATATAATACTAAATAAATGACTACTATTGCTTGAACATCTACCCTGTGCCGGATATTATAATAGGTTATTTTTAGATGCTATCTCATTGACTCCTTCAAATAGCACTGTATATTATTATTCTTATGATATTATTATTACTATGATTTCCATGGTACAGATGAGGCCCAGAAGTTTGAACTGATGTGCACAAATCCCCATACTACTAAATGGCAGAGGCAGATTTCAAACTCAGCATTCTCTGACTTCAAAACCAATGCTGTTTCTTCAGTGTCTCTGGGCTAAGGCCTGATATCTCAGAGACACTGTTAGAAAAATACTTCTTTATGTTGTTAGTAGTTTAGTTTTATAAGTGATTTAAGTCTACTCTCTCATTTGACCTACATAGAAACCCCAATCTAATAATAATTACCAGCAATAATTCTTATCATTCATATTAAAATAATAACAATGAAATAAGTACCATTTATGCTTATCATTTATAGAGTGCTTACTAGGTGTCAGATGTTGGCTAACCGCTTTACACGCATGAGTTTACAACCATCCAGTACAATAGGTGCAGTGTAGTGGTTAAGAACACGTGAACTGGTGTCAGGGCACTGAGTTGAACTCCTTGGCTCTACTGCTTGTCACCTATTTGAGCTTTTGAACAATTAGGTAATATCTCTGCCTTAGCACTTGGGTCAAGTAATAGTATTACATGGTGGTTTTGAAGATTAAATTAGATAACCCTAAAGTGCCTAGCACATAGTAAGTACTCTATAAATAATACTTTATCTGTTTTACAGATGAGAAAATTGAAGATTATAGAGATTATAGGAATTAGAGAAACTGTGCAAAATCTCAAAAGTAGTCAAGGGGTAGAGCTAGAATTAGAATGCAGGTCAACCTGGCCCACAGGTTCTCCTCTTAACCCTGTAGTCTACCATCAACAAGCACTAAGTACATTCATTATGTGTGTTTTAAAATATAAATCCTTTCTAATGTGAATGGTCTCCCATTAACCAATCTGTTACACATTATAAAAGCACCCAGTTTCCCATACAACCTCACAGACTCACAACTCTCTGCCTTTGCTCAACTCTTTTTCTCTGCCTGCAGTAGTTTCCCCCTACTTGTCTAGTTTATTTGTCATTCAGGATTCAGTGTGAAGCATCATAGCCTCCAGAAAGGATTCCAGGTGGATTAGGTAGTCTACCTCTTTATATTCATAGCCCACCGCCCCACACGTTTGCCTCAAGTATGGTACTATAGTTAACTGTAATTTTATATTTTTATGCATAGTTACGAGCTCTTTGAGGACAAGAATCATCATGTCTTATTCTTCTCTTTTTCTCTAGTATATAACAGAGTGCCTGTCACATAATGAGTGTCTCATATATATATATATTTTTTTTTAATGAATGAATGAACAAATGAATAAAAATAATTTTTCTGAGGGTTCTAACCAGCATTATAGAATATGTGATGAAATGTTCTTTCTTTTTGTGAGACTATTGAGCAAGTAAGTGTTTTAAATACCTGGTAAGAATTAAGACCAAAGGTAAAGAGAACTTCAAATATATTCACTTATATACACCCATAACTCCCCACCTCCCCCCACCACCTTCCCAGTGGCAATCTTCTAAATACAGATTATAGTAATTTAGTTTCAAACAACTCATTTTCAGAATCTGACATGTTCATTAACCCCAGGTAAGGAAATTATTGTGGTACATTAATTTTTCACCAGAAAAGACATTTGTCATCTGTGCAAGTATCATTAGTGCTTGCTACAAAGATGGAAATGACACAACTGCCTCTGCCAATTGAAGAACACAGTAGAATTTTAAACAGTATCAGCTGAGTTCTCTAGACCAGCCAACGCTGTGTACTTTTGAGACCCTCATTAGACAAGGCTCATGTGACATCAGAAAGAACCTGATTTATGAAGAGATCAGAGTAATATACACCTCTTGGGAAATGAGGATATGGCTGCCATATTTAGTTTTTATTTTCCTCTTACCTATCTGATTGTTATTTCTCTGTCACCTTTGTTTGCCTTAAGAAGTCCTTGAATTTTCATGTTTCCCAAGGCTTGTCTTTAGTCCTCTACTCTTCTTACTTTGTACTCTTTCCCACTCTCATGGGTCACATACCATCTATATGCTAATGACTTTCATCTTCATCTCCAGGCAGGCTCTCTCTCCTGAGCTCCAGAACCTTATATGCAGCTGCAAACTGTCTAGACAGATCTACTAGAAACAGTCCCAGACACCTCAAATTCAGCATGTCTGAAATTTTGCTCATTATCTTCCTCTAACTCCAGACCTGATCATCCTAAAATGAATGTTGAAAGGACATTTGCTCTTGTCTCAAAATTTCACCTAAGTCCTTATTAGTTATCTATTTTATATACAGTACTGTTTATGTGTCAATCCCAATCTTCTAATTTATCCCTCCCTCCCCCAACCCCTGGTAACCATAAGTTTATTTTCTACATCTGTAACTCTATTTCTGTTTTGTAGATAAGTTCATTTGTAGCCTTTTTTTAGATTCCACATATAAGTGATATATGATATTTGTCTTTCTCTGTCTGACTTCACTCAGTATGTCAATCTCTAAGGCCATCCATGTTGCTGCAAACAGGGAACTCTACTCAATACTCTGTAATGGTCTATATGGGAAAAGAATCTAAAAAAGAGTGGAGATATATATATATATATATATATATATATAACAGATTCACTTTGCTGTACACCTGAAACTAACACAACATCGTAAATCAACTATACCCCAATACAAATTTTTAAAAATTAAAACAAATTTCACCTAGGTTCCAAAGGTGACTACATATGCAGTAGGTATGCCCACTTTCTAAAGAAGGGCTGCTAGATACATACCTTTAGGACCTGCAAACGGTGCCTGAATTGATTCTGAGACCTTCACCTCATCATCTATTTCCAGACTATATAAAGAGAAGAACAGGAATTCAGAGCAGAGTCATTGAAGTAATAAGTTTTTGGAGAAGCATCCTAGGCAAGTGAGGTAGAGCCTAGGAGACTCTGTGAGAGAGAGAGTGTGGGAATGCCTGCACAGAGAGAATTCTGTCTTCTCATTCCCTGGCCTGAAGCTTGCTGGGCTGCAGAAAAATTTTAGCCCCTCTT
This sequence comes from Balaenoptera acutorostrata, assembly GCF_949987535.1. Classification (NCBI taxonomy): domain Eukaryota; kingdom Metazoa; phylum Chordata; class Mammalia; order Artiodactyla; family Balaenopteridae; genus Balaenoptera; species Balaenoptera acutorostrata. The sequence continues at coordinate 41,370,994 of NC_080064.1, read as the reverse complement.
GGACTGGCAAAGTATGGTTAGAATTCTTTGGAGAGTTTTACATGTATACCAGGGTTTGGGAACATATGGGAACATAAATGTTAATGCTTACTTTTTGCTTCAGAATTATGAGTTTGGGAAGCTGGCTAGAGTAACTTGTGAAGGTGGGTGAGGAGAGAGGCAGAAGGGCATTCTGACTTACAGTAGTTTTGTGGGGGCAGGAAAACGTGAATTTCTCATGAGCCAAGTGAGAAATCTGAGAGCCAGATTACAACAGCACCGTTTATGGGAGATAGTTAGGACTTGGGTAGATTGGATGTGGGAGGACGTCAAGAAGGAAGAGTCAAGGGTTTTTCTCTATTTTTTTTTTTTCTCTCTTGAACATCTGGGTGGAAGGAAGTGCCATGGGGAAATGGAGAAGGAATGAGACAGGCCAAGGTTGGAGATAAACTTTAAAAGTCATCAACATAAATATGGCTCTTGAAACCATGAGATTGGATGAAATCAACTAAGGAAATACAGAAGAGGAGTGAGTAATGGGTGTGTGTTTGTGTGTGTGTAGGGGGACTTAATTATTTGTTTCCTTTGCCATGAAATGGTGAATGAGTGTATCTTTTTTAGAGGGTTATTTTGAGTTTAATTGATTTGGCACATTTGAAAGTGCCTTACAATATAAACAGGATTAAAAAAAATGTTTCTTAATTCTGAGTTAGGCTCTGTGATGGAGGAGTGATAGACAAGGATAGAGAGCTAGGTGGAGATCAGTAAGGAATGATGATGGCTCTTAAAGGGACTTTGAAAATTAAAACCTTTTTAAAAATCATTAAAGTCAATTAACATGTTCATTTTAGAATATTGAGAAAATCCACTGAGAAGAAACCAGCATCCAAATACAACCACAATAACATGTTGATTCATCTGCTCCCAGTATTTTTTCTATATTTTCTCTTTCTTTATTTTTTTAATAATCTGTGTTCATACTGTGTAAAGCTGTACTAATTGTTGATGTGTAATAGAGAGGTGGCCTTTACTCTGAATTGGAAGGTACCTACTGAGCTGTCTCAAGTATGTTCAGAAACTGGTTGGTAGTTGCTCTCTCATTCACTTGTGTGCACACAGACACCTACATGCTACCTTTTAAAAACCTGTTGTAATAAAAATGTGACACAGTCTATGTCTCTCGGAAATATCATATGCTTAGAAGTTTTAATTAAATTCACCAACTTTCTCCCTACTCGTTGTCATAATCATCATTTTCATCATCAATAATTATAATGAACACAGAAAATTATAAACAGCTTCAGGAGAGAACCAATTAGTGGACACACAGAATTAATTTGAATTCTGCTATTCTACTGTGTGTTTTAGTTTGTTAGTTCATTTAATTCTTCTGGCATCTCTATGAGGTTGTTTTACAGATAAGAAAACTGAGGCTTAAAGAAGTTGTGTCTTTTCTAAAGTTGTAAACTAACTAATAGTGGAACCTGTATTCTAAAACAGGGTTCTCTGACTCCAGAGCCTATGTGGTTTTCCACTTTGCTAGGATCTTTTCAGAGTGACTTAAAAAGTGGTGATTATTCCAGACCAAGGCACCAAAAAAAGCTGTTGGTCTTGGGAGAAAAAACATCCCGAAGGAAAGGAGATTCATAGCTTAGTCCAAGTGGCTAATATAAGCCAGTTCTTTTGGCAACCTCTACTGCATCTGCCCCACAAGGGCATAGTGCATGCTGGCATGTATCAGGCTCTCTCTTGGGGAGCCATTAGCACATAGAGTGACCAGCCATCTCCATTTGCCTGGGATTGCCCTGATTTTAGCACTGGAAGTCCCATGTTCTGGGAAATCTGTCAGTGCTGGGCAAACTGGAACAATTGGTCACTCTAAGCATGCCAAAAATACATGACAGTGAGTGGAGTGGGAGCATGGGAGCCAGAACCTGTGAGACATGACCCTTTCCCAGGGTGAGGAAGGAAAGTAGCAGTCTTTTACTCTTTGAGTTGGTCTGGGTGATGCCAGCACCTGATCAATCCTGTGATAACATGGAGAGACAGTGTCGACCTTGCCTCTGACTTTTTGTCCCCAGTGTCTTCAGTGCATGCAGTGGAGGCAAATTGATCCCTGGAAGAACAAGCGGACAACTTTTGATTGGCTGGAAAGGTGATTTAATCTCTGTGTCCCTAACATCAAGCCCAGTTCCTGGCACAGGCTAGGCATTTAGTTTCAGTGTTTTGTTGTTTGACTTATTTGCTTTGATTTTTGAGTTAATGTCCTTTTTGGAAACCATTTACTAAACATGCATTACATGCCAGGGATTGTATGAATAACTTTTACATACTTTATTATGTCTAATCATTACTTTAGACCTGTGAGGTAAACACTATTTTTTTGTTTTGTTTTATAAATGAAGTAACTAGGACTTACCAGTAATCTCATAGCTAATAAGTGCCAGAGCTTCTGTTTATGCATCAATCTTCTGACTCCAGTCCAGTTCCCTTTGCCTTCTACTAAAATCCTATTCAGTAGCCAAAATTATAGAAAACTATTCTATCTAACCCAACCCATTCCAGTCTAATTCAGTGTAACTTAACTTGTACTTACCAAAGTTGGTTTGTACCTAGAAGTGCAGTAGACATTGATGGACCAAATGTCCAGTTCATGTCTGAGCCTCTAGCCCTTAACATATGTATTCATGCAAAGTACTCACTGGAGGCCTATTGAAATGAAAACAGAATTAATAAGACAAGGTCTTGTCCCCAGGAACATCTCCTCTTGTGATGAAGAGAGACATATGCAAAACTATAATATAGGGAATATTTGCAGGAATGCTAGAGCTGTATAAACTATACTAGGCTTTGTGATCTGCTTTTTTATTTATTAGTAGATCAATGAATATATTTCCATTTCAATAAGTGTTGATCTATATCACTTTTAAGGGCTTTATTTTTTTTCCATTATAAAGATGTTCCATAATTTATATAATAAACTTCCTATGGTCAGACACTGAAGTTTCTAATTGTAAATGATGACACCCTGATAACTAAATCTTTGTGCCAGTTTTTATTTATGTTTACATAATAATTTTTAAAAATATACAGTGCTAATCAAAGATCATATGAACTATTTCATGGGAAAATGACTCCTTGTCAGTAAAAGTATTCAAGCAGGGGATGGTCATCACTTTTGGAATAGGTAGAGTGCCAATTGTGGTGGAGCAGACAATGAGGAATGGGGAAGATTGTGAAGAGATGAGTCTGGAAAAAAATGGACATGGAACCTATAGGATGTGTATAACTTGAACAAGGAATGAAGTGGAGGAAGCTTCCCAAGTCAGAAGGAAGACAACTGAGTGTAGTTCTGTACGATTGAGATGTAGGAAGTACCAAGATACCTATATGAGTTTGCACAGATAAACAGGAGTTCTACTGTGTGCCAAGCACTGTTTCTCATTATTCCTTACAACACTCTAAGGAAGTTAGTATCTCCTGTTACTGAGGAGGAGACTGAGACTTGAAGTGGTTAGCCATCTGTTGGCTCTGTGACCGTGGGACAAATCCCTTACCTCTGTAAGCCTTCTTTCTTCATTAGTCAAGTGAGGATTATGGCGTCTGCCTTAGAGGGTAACTGAGAGGATAAATTCACAAAGCTTGGCATATAGAAAACATGTAATAGAGAGAGAATATTCTGAATCTAATACCTATGTTTTTCTGGCATATGCTATTTGTCACAGAATATGTTTAGGACAACAGAGTCCACTCCAGCCCCCTCTGCAATCCCACTCTTAGGGTGGGGCTTACTACTTGGTCTGGTTCTCCCAAGTACAGAGCCTGGGTCTGGGTTTGGGTTGCATCTTCAATATGTGCAGGGACTAAGGAAACAGGGTCCTGACAAGCTACCATCAATGGCTTACCATCAAGGAGCAGTCTCCATGTGAAGCTGTTGACTATCACCTGAGACTAAGATGAGGACAGCTGTTAGCATCTGCAAAAGAGCACAGAGAGGCAGCGGGGAGAGAAACACTCTTAGAGTTAAAAAAGGGCAACCTGTCTCCTTTATAAGCAACTTTTGTATGGGCCTAACCCTAACTTTTCCCTCAATTCACTTTATGTGCCATTAGGACAAAGGTGACATCTCCACATTTTGTAACTTGGTTCTTGTGCTTAGTCATCCTGACCTGGACGTGTGCTCTGGTCAGCAGTCTCTATAACATTTATTGCTGAACTTGCTGTTCATCATTCCATGCCAGAGCCACTGATTTTTTGATATAAGGTGAAGTCTAGTGGGCATATGGCTTTGAGGTCAATCAGATGAAGTTCATTGTCATGGTTTGAGTTTAAAGGATCTTGTCAGAAAGTAGTTATTCTCTTTAGGTAGCTGCCAGGTATCAACAAAGTTCTCATTGTTTAGATGGAAATTACTCTCCCTAGGAAGGTATTTCCCACTTGGCCTGCATTCAGGATCATATGTCAACAAACCTTCAGGATCAGCATACTTCTTTCCTGCCTGTCAGAATGAAATACTAATAGTGGGGCCCATCAATCCTGATGCTGCCTCCTTATTTTTAATAACCAAGGTCACTTTGCTCAGAATTTACATTTTCCATGCAAATGAAAATAAAACCATAAAAGGAACTCTTGGCATTTGTTGCTGTGCTGATAGTGCCTTATTTTTCAACATTTTGAATTAGTGAATAGGGTGTATTTGAAAAATGTAAGGTGATAGGAGAGCCATTTGCTTGCCTGAAAATAACACTCATATGCTTTAGAAAACACATCTACAAATCAGCCTAGCTAATCAGTCAATTGTTTTCTGGGTATCTAGTTTATTAGATTAATGGTGTCTTGGAACATTTGGAGGCATGTAGAGATGTCATGGTTTATCAGAATATCCATTCAAGGCAGTAGTTAGGAAGCAGGTTTTCTCCTCTTTAGGAAAGAAAGCCATGACAAGTTGGGGAGAAATTTGAATGAAACAATAGGTAAGTCTTAGTTTTATGAAATATAGTGATACAAAATGTGTTCTCCCTACCCTCCAGCACCCTAATTTCTGAGGGAGTACTTTGGAAGGGTTCTTGTGGTTGACTCATAATGTCTGTTCTCATGTGCTCTTTTATAGAATCATAAAATGAGACAATTGTGTTATACCTCCAAAGATTTAAGAAGTATACCTAATATCTTAGTCATTTGGGGCTGCTATAACAAAATTTTGGCTGCTATAACCATAGACCAGGTGGCTTAAACAAACAAACAAACAAACAAACAAAAAACCACATTTATTTCTTACAGTTCTGGAGGATGGGAAGTCTAAGATCAAGGTACTGGCAGATTTGGTGTCTAGTGAGAGACCACTTCCTAGTTCATAGACGGCTGTCTTCTTACTGTGTCCTCAGATGGTGGAAAGAGGCTGAGAGTATTCTGAAGTCTCCTTTAAAAGGGCACTAATACCATTCATGAGGGCTCTACCCTCATGACCTCATCACCTCCCAAAGACCCCACCTCCTAATGATCTCAGAGAGACAGCAGTGAGAGGTGGCTGGAAGCACCATCTTAGTTCCCCGCCCAGGATTGAACCTGGGCAGCCTGGATGAAAACCAGGAATCCTAGCCGCTAGTCCACCAGGGGCTAGAGGCTCAAAGCAAAATACCCCTGGCCCTTGCCCCCATTGAAAAATGCATTTCTCAAGAAGTCAAAAACTGTAAAACCAGGTATAAAATTTATTATTAGAGACACAGCACAACAAGTGGGAGAGTACACAGAGAAACAGTTTGTTCAGTTAAGACAGAAGCAAGGCAGAGATATACTCATGGGGAGAAAGGTGTGGGCGTCCTCCCTAATGAGGAAGAGTACAGTAAAGAGGCGGTTAAATCATTTATATAGGGCAGTTCTTCCAGGTCTTTGTTTACCTTTTCCCAATTATCTGGTTTCTTTTTCCACACCTGATGTGCCCTAGGACCACTCCCCAACATGCTTGTGCAACTTTTTTCCAAGATGGATTACAGCCCAGAGGCCTTGGCATCACATATTATGGGGTGGTGCCCCCTCCTTTTTGACCCCCAAGGAGCCTTTCTGCACATGTACAGTCAGGGAGGTCTCCCTTGCCCCAAGGATGGGAAATATGTGACCTCTTGATCTGTACTCAAACAGGGTCTAGCCCCTCTCTGTCCCTGCCACGACTGTTATCTTAAAGTGTCCACAGGAAACAAAGTCCAGCTATTTACTCTGTTCCTGTTGTTATTTCTATCTTGAAGTGCAGACAGGAGGCTGATTGTAAATATCTAGCCTAGAGCCCACCTGCCTCCTTCCTCAGGAAATGTGTACAGGAGGCTAGTTGTAAATGCCTAGCCTGGAGCCCATATCTATCTCCTGCCTCACATTAATATAATTACATTGGGAGTTAGGATTTCAACATAGGAATTTGTGGGGGGACACAACCATCAGTCCTTAACACCCAGACAGACATGTTCTTCAGTGACCCTATTTCTTCACTGTAGTGAGAACTTTTCCCTCAGAAAGGACTGGCTCTTTGAGGGGAGGGTACTCGGGAGAGAACTATCCTTTCATGTTGAACTCTCTGGGAAAGGGAGTTAGTCACCAATTGATACCTGCTTCATTTTGAAATGGCATGCGTATTCTTCTTTTGCTCTCTGAGGAGGTGAACTTTTCATAGAGAACTGAATTAAAATTGGGAGGACAGACTGTAAAGATCTGTGGAAAGTGTGTTCCATGCAAAGAGAACAGCACATACAAAAACCTTAGGGCAGAAGCAAACTTGATGTGCTTGAAAGATAGCAAGAAGGCTGTTGTGCTGAAGTAGACTGAGTTAGAGAACAGAATATGAAATCAGAGAGATAGGTAGGGGTCAGGTCACATAGAACCTTGTAGGCCATAGTAAGGAGTTTAAATTTTAGTATGTGTCTGATGAGAAGCCAATGAGCAAGGGAACGACATGATCTGATACACATTTCTAATTGACAGTAGGGTGGCACATATGGAATCAGAGAGAGCAATTAGGCTCCTGCCCCAGTCCAGATGATGGTGGCTTGGACCAAGGTTATATTAGTGGAGATGGAGAGATGTTGGGGGAAGTCAAGAGAACTTGCTGATAAATTAAATGTAATGGGTGAAAGAAAGAGCAGTCAAAGATGATACCTTGGTTTTGGCTTTGCTAAGTAAGCATTTTGGTAAATGGTGTTTCCATTACTAATAATACTGAGGAAGAATAGAGGTGGAAGGTTGGGATCATGAGTTCAAATTTATACATGATAAATTTGGGATACCTATTAGACATCCAAGACAAAAGGTAGGAGTAAGTATCTGGAGCTCAGAGGGAAAGTTAGGGCTTAGAATATAATTAGGGAATCATTAGCATAGAGGTAATATTTAAATTAAAGTGAATGGATGTGATCACCTAGGGAGCAAGTGTGGATAGAGAATGGAGAGGGATGAGAGAAGGACTCTAGGGGTTTTCCAGCATTAGAAGTCTGGAAGACAAAGAGGAACCAACAGATATAACTGAGAAGGTGACAAGTGATCTAGGAGGAAAGCTGGAAAGTATGATGACATGAAGCCAAGGAAAACAGCTTTCAACAAAGGCAGGAATGATCAACTGTGTCAAATGCTCTTTAAAGACTGAGTAAGATGAGAACTGATCATTGATCACTGGATCTTTTTCTCATCCACCGTCTCACAGGATGCAGTTCTCCTTGTGCTGTGAAAGAAGCATGGCACAGAGTGAGTGATAATTGTATGATTATTAATTATGCTCATTGTAATTACCCATTCATTGCCTTCTGCTCTCTCTTTGTGGAAGCCAATCCCAATTTAGGAATGGGCCATATTTAACAAGTTTATAGAAACAAGGTCATATTTAACAACTTTATTCCCATTCAGGAACCTACAAAAGCCTGTTTGATTAATATGCCCTAATATGCCAGAGCTAGAAGAGCTCTTAGAGATCACATAGTCCTATGCCCTCATTTTATTGATGAAGAAACTGAGACTCTGACAGGGAAAATGAATTGCAGAAGGGAACACAGCAGATTAACCTCAGAGCTGGGACTAGAACTCACACCTCATGGGTCAGAGGTGATTGTTCTTTGTGTTACAACCCTGTGCCACTTCTTCCAGCATGTGAGATTAAGTCCTTTGGGTCTTGAAAACTTTTCTATCTTTAATAGACCATGATTAAAGTGAAAACATTCTATAAAGAGATAACACTTAAATGAGTATGAGTGCAAACGCTTTAAAAATGGAACACAGTTGCCTAGATGAGGGGAGGAAGTTGAAGTTGGGATGGGAGAATTGCACGATCCTGAAGACAAAGACAGTGTTATAGAGGAAAGACCAGCCTTACCTGGGTTTGGATCCCAGCTCCATCTACTCCTATTGTATGACCTCTGTTAAGTTTATTAACCTTCCTGAGCCCCATCTATAAAATAGGAGCAATATATATATAGGTCCTATTGATAAGTTATGAGGATTAAGAATAACACATCTAAAGTGCTTAGCTTTTTCTTGATGTGTGGTAGGCATTCAATAATAATAACTCTTTATTGCTATTTTATCTTCCTTCCTTTTTCTTCTGCTCCAGTGCTATGGGTGTCACTGGCAGCAGCCCTAGATCAAGCCAATGTCTCCAGAGTCTGGTTTCTCCTGCCTCTGGCCACTACCATCAGACCTGTGGCTTCCAGACCTCTGGCTGTTTTGCCTCCTGGCAGACTAGAAGCAAGGCCTTTAAAACTGCCTGGAGCTGACATTATCTTCTTCATGGCCCCTGTGCAGGTCAAGCTCTCACCATCAGGGACAGCCACAGCTGAAGCTGTTTCTCCTCTTCCCTAAGGCTCATTCTACTGCTGCCTTTTTGCAAAGAAAATGCCTAAATTCATATGGACAAACACTTTTAAGAAAGAGGAGGCTTCATTTAAACTAGTAATTTGATGAGGTGTCTTCAGCATGTCAGGCATTGTGTTAGTCCCCAGACTCTGGGAGTTTGATTTAGAAGGCAAGTTAGACATGGAAACAAATAACTATTTCCCAACTGAGTGGACTAACCACTCAGCAGAGGTGCAAGAAACATGCTGTTGGGGTGTAGAGTGGGGAAGGCAAGAAGATGTCCTGGAATGGGTGTGGTTTAAGCTGAATCTTAAAAGATAAGTAGTGTATCAGTGGATGGATAATTAGGGAAACTACATTTCATGCAAAGATATGCAGGCAGCAAGTACAGGGGAGAGGGAGTTAGGGATTAAAAAAGAGTGTGGGGAAGACAAGCCTTTTATTGAAGAAACTCAAATGCTCTACTTAGGAATTTGGGTATGATTCGTGACAGCATAGGATGTCAAGAGGTATAAGATATCTTAGAGGCTATCAGGTATAAACACCTCATTTTACAAATGAGAAGACTGAGGTTCAGATAGAAGAAATAATTTGGCTAGAATCCCATAGCAAGTTAGTGGCAGAAACTGGGACTGGAACCAAAGTTTACTGATTCCCAAGCCAGTATCCTTCCTATCCATTACTCCTGACTTCTATGCATAAGAGGGAACAATTGTACACAGTATCAAAAAGCAGCATAAGGTCTGAGACCTTTCCTCACTAGAGCTCAACTGAGATTCAGGGGATTTGTTTGTGGACAGAGATTGGGACCTCACCGATCTCATGTCCACTTAAAATAATTGGGATGTGATTTTCTATAAATCAGCTTTAGAATAGTCAGCTTAATTATTAAATAAAATTGTATCCATGGTTTTGATCTTGTAAATTATCACATTTCCTATATTTTATTATTTTCTACTATAAATGGAAAAGCTAGAATTTATAAAAGAGGTATGAAGTTAGTAGGTTATTCTGCCCTGGAAGCCATCTTCTAGAGGTTGAAAAGACCAGGATCAGACCTTAGGTGAAAGCTGAAGTTGCCAGAACCTGGGTTCTAAGTTGCATTGACTTAGGTCATTGTTCTAAGTTACTGTCCGCTTCACTCCACTACACTGTTCACTATAAAATTCAGGTGTCTGTGATACTTTCAGTGGTCCTGAACAAAACAGTCAAACAGGCAGACAGACAAAAACAACTGCCTCACCTTTTTCAGTAAATTCAATTAAACAAACATTTCAGCCATCTATTAACAAATACTCATTGAAGGACTGCCATGTGCCAAGCACAATGACATATACTGGGGAGGTATCAGTAAATAAAAACAAACATGGTTCCCATTTGTATTAGTTTGCTAAGGCTGCCATAACAAACTATCACACACTGGGCAGCTTAAACAACAGAAGTTTATTTTCTCACAGTTCTGGAGGCTAGAAGTCTGATACCAAGGCGTTGGCAGGATTGATTTCTTCTGAGGCCTCTTTCCTTGGTTTATAGATGGCCATTTTCCCCCTGCCTTCACATGGCCTTTCCTCCATACACATATATGTCTACATCCTAATCTTCTCTTCTTGTAAGTATACCAGCCATATTGGATTAGGACTCATCCATTTGACCTCATTTTATCCTATTTGCCTCATTGAAGACCCCATATCCAAATACAGTCATATTCTGAGGTACTGGGGCTTAGGACTTCAACATATGAATTCCGGAGGGACACAGTTCAGCCCGTAACACTGTTCTCAATGAGCTCGGTCTAGAAGGGACACACAAATTTATCCAACAATTATAAAAATAAATTTAGGATTATGAACTCTGTTAAAGCGTTATAAAGGAGAGATACATGGTGTCATAAAGATATATAAGGAGGCATGTCCTGTCTTAAAGGGAGAGATGTGTTGCAGTGAAGGAACCTTAGAAGGTAAACATATGAGCTGAGATCTCAAACATGGGTAGGAGGAGATAATTAAGAGAGAGTGATGTGGGGAGGAGGATAATAAGCGGGGGGAGAAGAACCAGGTAGAGGGGAGCAGCTTGTTAAAAAATCCCATATTCAGTACTTTCTATGTGCGGAACACAGAGGTAGATTTTGAATAGAGCAATGGAACTCACGGTCTGGTGAGGAGACAGCTACGAAAACATACTTTCAACAGAATATGATCAGAGTTGTTATAAAGGCTAATATCAACACTTATATGCAGCAGTTCTAAATTTCCAGAAATATAGATAAGGGAGGCACTAACTGCTTACTATGGGGTGAAGGCAGGAGGTCAAAGCCGTTCACAATAGCTGAAATGTTACACCATACAGATCCTGATGCCTATTTGGGAAACCTAAATAAATGAAAAATATATTAAGAAAGCACTGCAATCATTCCTTCAAAATACTTTAGATCTAGAGGTAGCATGGAGTCGAAAGACCTGTATTTTAGTCCCCTCTCTGCCCATCCTGTTGAACTTTCTCATCTGTCACACAGAGATAATGGTATGTATCTCATCTCCCTCATGTGTTGGGAGGGTATTGTATGGATCGAACGGGGATCCAAGAAAGCAGGAAAAGAGATCTGGCTAACAGAGAGATGAGATGATTTGGCTGAAGTCAACAATCCCTTCCTCGCTGGTCTTTGTTCCTGATCTGGAAAGATTTCCAAACTGAATGTGGAGATGAGACTAAAGATACCTAAAGAATCAGACACTGAGGTAAGGGCTAACTAAATTACATGCAGGATCATATAGCAGGATGGGCTATGTGACATGAATAATAGTAAATGTCAGTGTTCTCAACAAATTCTTGCTAATGCATTTTTTATTCTAGACAAAAAGCTATAAAGGATTCCTTGGCCAAGCTGGAAAACAATTTCTAGATTATGCTGTTTTCTAAGTGCTTTTTCTGATCTAGAGTTAAGAGTCAGAACACATAAGTTTGGCTTCCATGCAGCTGCGTACTACATCACCTTTATAACCTTAGCAACATCTCTGCCTCTCTCAGCTATTGGGCATTGCTAGGTGAAAGGCACTGTCCCAGTCATGCTGCAGTATTATCTCACAATCCTATATGGTATATGTATATTATCCCCATATTACAGATGAAGAAACTCAGCCTTATTAGTTAAGTAACTTTTTTAAGTTAGTAAATTGTGACTCCAAAGCTCAACCTTACTGGAGGGAAGTAGGTAAGGGAAGTTGAAGCAGAAAATCTTCAAATTCCTTTCTATCTTCAGAACCACTGAGAGTAAGTTTGTGCCTCAGTGAAAAAAATGTTAAGCCTTTCAGTAAGGGTAGGCCAGCTAAAATCTTTACTGCCTTAGGTCCTTTGCCCTTGCTGTACTTTTACCCAGAAGACTCTTCCCCTGCAAGCAAGGTTCCTTCTTGTTATCCTGATTTCTGCTTAAATGTTACTTTCTCAGGGAAGTCTTTCCTGACCACCCAGTCGAAAGTAGCTACCCAGTCACTCTGTTTCATTATATCATCTTATTTTAATTTTTTGTATAACACTTATTACTGTTATATTTTCTTGAATATATGTTTTATTTTTTGTTTATTTTTTCCCCTCACTTGAATATAAGCTTCATGAAAGTGGTACTTTGTTTATCTTAGTCAAATCGTATACTCAGAATCTACAATAGGACTACATGGAACATAGTGGATACTCAATAAATATTTTTTGAATTAATGCATGAACAAATTCTTTATGTAACAGACGGAAGAACTGCAACCCAGAGAGGAGATGGACTTGTCCAAGTTCAAGGAATGCAGATTGAGTGTTAGTAGGAAGAACATTAGCTTAGTTTCTAATAAAGTATCAGTTAAGATTTATTGAATATCTTTTACGTGTCATACATTATTCTGCTTTTGAATATATTTTATGTAAACTTTCTCCAAATTTTGAGGGTAGGTAGTCAGCATAAGTAATATTGAATACTAGCCCCACATTCCAGTAGCTTAACACAATAAAGGTTTAGTTCTCATAAACATCACAAGGTGATCTGAGTCAGAAAGTTCCAATGGGTGGTTCTGTTTCAAGAGATAACTCAGGGATCCAAGATCCTTCAATTTTAGGATGCTGTCCTCCTCAACCCATTGCCTTCAAGGTCACTGTATAAGGGGAAAAGAAAACATAAATGACTACATGTGAGATTTTAAGTCTAAGCCTGGAAGTGGCATACGTTATTTCCATCCATACTCCTTTGTCTCCTGGAACTTCCATCCACACTGTCACCTGGAACAAGCTACCTGCAAGGTGTGCTGAGATATGTACTCTTTCACAGAAAGAGAAAATGGTATTGGTCAATATCTAGCCAATATCTACCATAATATTGTCACCATTTTACAGATGAAACAACTCTTTGGTGGCTTGCCTGAGATTCCATAGTAAGTAAAGGAGTGAAGATATACAACCAAGGAATCATGCCAGACTTGTGTCAATAATAGTGCCCTTTGCTCTATATCTGTATAGATTATTGCTTTTCAAGGTTGTTTTTGCTAGAGAACTCTTTCTACAATAGGAATTTTATAGAGAATTCCAGCATGTAAAATAGATCAACAGGAGTTCTGAAGCATTGTAAACCTTAAGAAGATTCTCTGAGAACCTTCTAAGGCCCTCCAGGCCCAGTGTGGAAACCTGGGGACCAAATGATTTTGATGGGCCCTTCCAGCTTTGTCTCACATATTTCATCTCTTGATTTCATGATATTTCTAATGTGAGTCAAAAGGTTAAAGTCATGAATATGTCTCAGAACTGGGTGCTTGTCATCAAAGATTTCTGCCTCAGGGCCCAGAAATAAGCTATGGAACTACAGATGAAATCCTGGTGCTGTATGTGCTGAGCCTTCGAACCCTTTCCCCACCACCCACCATCCATGCAAAAAGTTATCTAATTGTACAAGGCATACTCTGGAAACTTTCCCAGTGGAATAATAGATCAAGTAACCAAGAACTTTTTAATTTTGCAAAGTGTGCTCTTCCTTATAATTTACTTAATATAGAAATTTAATGTTCTGCAGTTTACTGAAGAAATAACATTGAAAGTATTTTAAAGTTAGCTTGGGAGCTCGCCTTTGGTTGCCAGTTTGACTTTATTATTTGATTATCCAGATAAAGGCCAGCAGTAACAATATGCTCTGCCTTAAGTGGTTCAGAGGGGTTATCTCTTAGCCATTACCAATTCTAAATACAAGATTTAAATTCAAGGAGAAAAATCACACAAGAGCAATTTACTGAATTTGCTCAAGTTAGTCCCTTGAGTAAGATGCTTGATTCTCTGGACCTGGGTTGTGATCATTATACTTTTGCAGAAAGTCCCTAACCTTAGTGACTGACAAATTCTATGGCACTATTCATTTAAAAAAACACATACTGAGGTCAAAATATGTGCCAGACACAGTGGTGGATGCTACAGATGTCCAGACTGGCTTAAAGCCCTTAACTCCTGCCCTTTGGTCCCATGGCTTGCACCTCGATAAAGGCTCCCTCTACCAGCCTAAGGGCATGTCTCTAGGCATGCCCTCCAGAACACATTTACCTGAGCAGGTTCTGATCACCAGAGCAGATACTTCCTTTTAGATCTGAGCATTGACATTTAGTTAGTTCCCTGCTTCTTAATGCTACCTTCTTCTGGTCTTATAAAGTTGTTGTTCTTGGACCTAGGCTCACAATTAAGGATCAGCCTCACTTATTTTCCTGCCTGGGCAGACTCTGTAGAACCCAGCCTGAGCTCAAGGTTCTGAGCTCATTTTCCTTGGAAAGGATGTGGGACAAAGATGTAATGTTGACTGAAACAGTCTCTACTCTTAAATATACAGTGTGAATGGTATTTAAGAGGTATAATTGACAGGACATGGAGAATGAATAGATGTTTGAAGATGAAGGAAAGAGATATCTAGGAAGATACCAAGATCACTCCAGGTTACTTGGTAGAGTTGGCATTTGAACTTGATCTTAATACATAAATTTTTAACATGCAGAGGTGAGGTAAAAAATGTGTTTCAGGTATAAGGAACATCATGAGCAAAAGTTTAGAAGTTATATATTCCAGATTCCTTTGAGGAATGTCTGATTATTTCCTCTTTTAGACATCTTTGCCTTCCTTTTTTAACAGCCAGCACAGTTTATGTTTTCCTTCTCCTAACTTTCCCCTACTCCTCTTAGCAATAAGATAGATGTTTTCGTTTTTGTTGCAGAAATTTAGTCACCATTTTACTTGAGTAGCTAAACTTCAGTAATTCCGGCAATTTAACTGATTCAGATTGAATGCTACACTGATATTTAACTTGTTCCTCTTTCTTCCCGTCACCCACAGGAGCCTGATGGATCATTAGTGACACGATTAGAGAGAGAGTGATCCCGGTAAATTATTGGTGTTCAATAAATGTTAAATAATTGTAGAAATAGGACCCAGCGGAGACTGGCACTCTGCAGTAGAAACAGAAGCTCACAAAGTGTGCCTTTGCTGATAATCAGGTTTTGCAATTCAGAGTAGGCACAGACTATGCACCATTTCTCATCATTGAAATCCACATACATTTGTAAGATAAACTAATTAATAATCCAGTTCTCTTAAGTAAATAGAAGTCTATGCAAAGGAGAAAGTGTTAAACATCATAGATGCTGCCATGGGGGATTCACCTTCCCTCCAGCTTGAAGAGCTGTAGCCACCTAGATGAGCAGGTGGAGGAAATGAGGACATGATGACCAGTGGATTACTGGGCACACAAGTGTTTTACCCAAAGTACCTCTGAGTCCTGTCCCAAAGTACTCCAAGAGCCAGATTCCCATCTGTTAATGGAAAGCCTATCTGCCAATATGAGGACTAGCTTTGCCAAGCATGGATTTTGTGGTGTTAATGGCTTTGGGCAGAGCCTTGTGCTGCTTGCTGGCAGGGAGAATCCTGTTTGATTCTAAAGAGTCCAAAATTTATATTTTAAAACATATTTTATTTGACAGCCAGAATCTAATGAATCTGACATCATCTGTCTGTCTGCAGATCTCAGCTTGAGAATATCAAACCTACAGTAAAATAACTCCTCACAGTTTATAAAGCACATTTCCTATCAACTATCCCATTTGATCCTTATGACAGCTAAGGGCAGAAGGGAACCTAATATGGTAGGTGCTTTACATGCTGTCTCATCTAATCTCTGAAGTCTCTTTAAGTCCTCATTTTACAGATGAAGCTCCAAGGCATTGAGAAGCAAAACACTTGCTCAACGTATGCTTGAGCTGAGTAGGAAAGCTAGTGGGACAGATATTAATCTCAGGTTCAAGTGTATCATGATCTCATTATCAAGGGCCAGATCTTCTGAGCACCTACTTCATACTAAGCATTTATTTCTGCATGTTATTCAATCTTTAAACCATCTTTTAAAATTATTTTTTTTATTGGAATATAGTTGATTTACAATTTTGTGTTAGTTTCTGCTGTGCAGCAAAGTGAATCAGTTATCCACTCTTTTTTAGGTTCTTTTCCCATATAGGTCATTACAAAGTATTGAGTAGAGTCCCTTGTGCTATACAGTAGGTCCTTATTTGTTATCTATTTTATATATAGTAGTGTGTATGTGTCAATCCCAATCTTCCAATTTATCCCTCCCCCCTTTTTCCCCTTGGTAACCATAAGTTTGTTTTCTATATCTGTGACTCTATTTCTGTTTTGTAAATAAGTTCATTTGTACCTTTTTTAGATTCCACATATAAGCGATATCATATGATGTTTGTCTTTGTCTGACTTACTTCACTCAGTATGACAATCTCTTTTTTTTTTTTAAAAACATCTTTATTGAAGTATAATTGCTTCACAATGGTGTGTTAGTTTCTGCTTTATAACAAAGTGAATCAGCTACACATATACACACGTTCCCATATCTCCTCCCTCCTGCATCTCCCTCCCTCCCACCCTCCCCATCCCACCCCCCCAGGCGGTCACAAAGCACCGAGCTGATCTCCCTGTGCTATGCGGCTGCTTCCCACTAGCTATCTATTTTACATTTGGTAGTGTATATATGTCCATGACACTCTCTCACCCTGTCACATCTCACCCCTCCCCCTCCCCATATCCTCAAGTCCATTCTTTAGTAGGTCTGTGTCTTTATTCCCATCTTGCCACTAGGTTCTTCATGACCTTTTTTTTTTTTCCCCTTAGATTCCATATATATGTGTTAGCATACTGTATTTGTTTTTCTCTTTCTGACTTACTTCACTCTGTATGGACAATCTCTTTAAACCATCTTGTGAGGTAGATATTACTGTTCCAATTTTACAGATGTGGTCAGTCAGTAAACATTTATTGAGCACCTACTCTATGCCAGGCACTGTTTTAGGCACTGGATATTCACCTTTGAATAAGACAAGCATAATTCTTCCTCTCATGAAACTTACATTCTAATGGGAGGAAATAACAAACAAATATAAGAATTTAAAGCTGATAAAGTATAGAGAGACTGAGGCTCTGTTTTAGATTGAGTGATCATGGAAGGACTCATTAAGGATGAAACATTTAAATTAAGACCCAAATGTCAAGAAAGACCCAGTCTTAGAAAGATCTAAAGGATTATTATTACAAGCAAAGAGAAGAGCAAATAGACACTAAGGAGAAAATAAGCTTTGTGTCTTTCAGAAAAAAGAACATGCAAAAGTAGTGGGAGAGTAGTGAATGATGGGAAGAGAGATCTGAAATGAGGTTGCAAAGTTAGGGAAAGGGCAGATATCATACACCTTATAGTTCTGGTTTTATTGTACATGTGATAGGAAGCCACCAGAGGACTTAAAGCTAGGGAATAACACTGTGTTTACAAAATAGTCACTCTGGCTGGTGTGTGGAGAATGGATTATATACAGGAAAGATTGAAAGACTAGTTAGGAGATGATTGCAGGGGTCCAAATGAGAGATTGTGGTGGCTTGGATAAGAGTGGTAATAATAGAGGTAGATAGAAGCGAACAGATATTGGACATATTTTGAAGTGGTGTCAACGTGACTTGCTTAGGTGTGGTTTGAGAAAAAGAGAGGAATCAAAGACTCCTAGGCTTTTGTCCTGAGCAACGGAGTGAATGGAAGTGTCCTTTACTGAAATGACGAAGGCTGAGAGCAGAGCCTATTTTGGTAGTGAAATATCAAAAGTTCTGTTTTGGCCACATTGTTTGAGATGCCTATCAGACAATAAATTGTATATAGGTCAAGCAGGCAGTTAAGTATGTCTGGAAATCAGAGGCTATAGACATTCAGAGATCAAATAGCTTGTCAAATGTAAGCCAGAAAAATTGGTGGAGCTGGTTTGTTTGACAAAAGCTCCAGCCCTTCCCTAGCCCCAAACTGGAATTGACTGTCAGTTGGACAGAAAATCAAGTTCAGCAACAAAATCTACCTGTGGTAGGAATTTTCTTTTGCCATACTTCACTAACGTCCCTTGGATACCTCTTTGTCCCTCCCTATAAACATGGTTAGAAATTGAGTTATTTTAACACTTTCTCTAGCTGTCAGGCTTGCTATATTGCCTAGGAGTTAGTGGGGAAACAGTGAGGTTAATTCCCAAGGAGAGTCACCTGTGGCCATGAAGGTTCCACTTACTCTGCAAAATGTTGAAGAACACTGGCTTCAGATTCAGCCCATGAGGTTAATCCCTGGCCATGTGATCTTTATCAAATCTTAACTCAAAACTCTCTGCACCTATTTCCTCATTTATAAAGTGGGAATACTAACACTTGGATTAACTGGGATAGCCTATGTAGTGCTTAGAGTAGCCATTTGGAAAGCATGGGTGATAACTATCATTAATAGTAATGATGATGATAGTAATATTTTGTAGTCACCTTTTAGGTTAAATCTTTGAGTATGATTTATGGGAGTGGGATTAATGAGTCAAATGGTATGACTGTTTTCAAGGGTATAAATGGTCAAAGCACCCTCTAAAATTTTAATTTGAGAAAAGATAAGAGGTATCTTGATATAGTAGAAGAGGAATAGACCTGGAATCACACAAAACTGGACTTGAACTCTGGTTTTACTTCTATTCCCCTTCACTTCTTTGTGCCAAAGTTTCCTTATCTATATACTTGAGTAATAGTACTCACCGTGCCTGTTTTCATGCTTATTGCACAGACTTGTGAGTATGGAAATGAAATAACGTGTATGAAAGTAATAGCCTGTGCAAAATTTCAGGGATGGTTATAATTATAATTATTACTTATGGGTACCGAATCAGCAGATGATAATGGCTAGACAGAATTTAGCCAAGACTTCTTACTTCACCTATTTCACGGCATCCTGACACCTGACCCACTGCTGGACACTACATCTGCCTTCCCTCAGTCTGGGTGGCCTGTGGGAATAAGGCTTGACCAAAAATCTCTGGGACAGATTTTATGATAGATATTCCTAAATGAGCTCCAAAAATTTAAACAGTCTTATCTGTCCAGCTTGGTTGAGTGGACCATGACCAAACTGAAGTAGGGCCTGAGTCCCATCTCTATCTTGCCAGTACTATTTCCAGCCTTGAAAACCTCAATTTTAATTTTAATTTTTTAAAGAGGACTTTAGATATGCTGAGTTAGACTAATCATAATCCTTGTTTTATATATGCTGTCAGTATTGATCTATGCATGGCCCTTTTATTCTTTATTTATCATTTTAAATAATTTTATGAAGACTCAAAAACCCACTTTCCAATGCAAGGAAAAGAATATTATGGTAACTTACATCTTCCTTTTGCCTCTCATTTCTGTGCCTCCACCTCAAGGGTAATTAATTTCCTGAATTTTATGTTTTTAAAATAGTTTGATCAAATACATATGTGTAGTTAATATATTATTTAATTTTCATTGTTTTGGAGCTTCACAAAAGGGGTATAATGTAGTAGATGATCTTCTGAGACTTGCTTTTTTGATGATATGTCACTAAGATTTATTCATGTCACTGGGTTTTACTATTTATTTATTCATTTATTTTCACTATTGTATATTATTCCACAGTAAGAATATGCTATGCTAGTGTTTTGTTTAAAATCCTTTCACCAATATGCATGAGTGAAATGATTGGTGATCTTCCTCTTGTACTTTTTCAGTTTTGGCATCACAATTATACACTTTATGAAATAATGAGTCAGGGGATAGTTTACCTTCTTCTGTTCTCTGGAGGAGTTTTTTCCCTGAAAATTGGTTAGAACTCACCTATAAAATAATTTGGCCTGGTGTTCTATACGATGGAAGGTTTTAAATTCCCTCTTCATTTTCTTAAATAGTTATTAGTTTATTCAGGCTTCCTATTTTTTTAATTAATTAATTTATTTTTTTATATTGGAGCATAGTTGATTAACAATGTTGTGTTAGTTTCAGGTGTACAGCAAAGTGATTCAGTTTTATATATATATATACATATATATATACATGTATCTATTCTTTTTCAGATTCTTTTCCCATTTAGGTTATTATAGAAGAGTGAGCAGCGTTCCCTGTGCTATACAGTAGGTCCTTGTTGGTTATCTATTTTAAATATAGCAGTGTGTACATGTCAATCCCAATCTCCCAATCTATCCCTCCCCCCCACCCTCCCCCATGGTAACCATAAGTTAGTTCTCTAAGTCTGTGAGTCTGTTTCTGTTTTGTGAATAAGTTCATTTGTATCATTTTTTTTTTTAGATTCCACATATAAGCAGTATCATATGATATTTGTCTTAACTCTGTCTGACTTACTTTACTTAGTATGATAATCTCCAGGTCCATCCATGTTGCTGCAAATGGCATTATTTCATTCTTTTTAATTGCTAAGTAATATTCCATTGTATATACGTATCACATCTTCTTCATCCATTCATCTGTTGATGGACATTTAGGTTGTTTCCATGTCATGGCTTTGTAAACAGCACTGCAATGAACTCTGGGGTGCATGTATCCTTTTGAACCATATTTTTCTCCAGATATATGCCCAGGACTGGGATTGCTAGATCATATGGTAGCTCTATTTTTAGTTTCTTAAGGAACCTCCATACTGTTCTCCATAATGGCTGTACCAATTTACCATGTTTCCTATTTTTTTTAATCCATTTTGGTAAGTTATATATTTTAAGAAATTTGTCCATTTCATCAATCAATGTTGTCAATCAGAAATATCACTGAAAAATTATCCTCTGTAGGACTTGCTTTCATGTTGTTTAAGTGGACATTTTCAAAAGGGCATTCAAATGCAGTCAAGAAGGTGGGAGAGAACCAACCAACTAATCAATTAACCATCTCTCCCTCCTCACTCTCTCCCTCACTCCTTCTTTTCATTGCCTATTACATACTAGACACTTAATATATGTTCTCTCATTTAATTTATATCACACCCCTGAGAGCAAAAGTTGTGTTTTCGTGTATACAGATGAAGAAACTAGAGCTCAGAGAGGGTATATAGCAAGGAAATGGTCAATTTGAAAGTATGTTTGATTGACCCTAAAGCTTGGGCTCTTTTCATTACACCTCCTGTCTCCCAATTTGACTTTTCTACTTCCAGTGGTTATCAAACTTTAATGTACATAGGAGTCACCTTAGTTGCCTGGTTAAAAAGAAAAAGAAAGATATTTGGGGACCACCAGAAATATTTAGATAAATTTATTATGTCTGTAGTAGGACCTGGGAATCTGCATTTTAGTAAAGCATCTCTGGTACTTTTGATGCAGTGGGTCCTTCATATCATACTTTGAAGAACCCTTAACTAGATTATGAATGCCTTGAGTGTGGGAATTGTGTCCTATTTATTCATTCCTCTAGGAGGAAGAACTCAACAATTTGCTGTAGAAATGAGTGAATAAATGAAATAAGGAATGGATTTAGTTATATTTAGGTGTCAAAGACTTATTCTCTCTAATTGAAAAGAACTTCTTTGACCTAGTTACCAGTCTCTGGTGTTTATGTTTCCCACTCTACTTGAACTTATTATGCTCCATAGGGTAAATAGCCTTTTCTTGCTTCCTGTACATCAAACTCAGCTCTAGGAGAGAAAAAGATTTCCTGTCATTTTAAATGTCATCCACCATTCGATTTGTGTGTTCCACACCGAAAATTGTGAGAAGGCTGCTGGGTAGGAGGGCACAAGCACAGAGAGGTAACCAAATGGAACCTTGCCAGGTCTGCTCTTCTTTTGCTAAGTGAAACTATAGTCTTAGGGTGAAGCTTTGGGGAAAAAGCATGGCAGCTGCTACCTCTAGCCTCTCAGCTACAGTCACTGAAACTCTGAGCTACAAACTTAACACTCCCACTGCTCCTCAGTCCCTGAGCCAATCCTGATCATGCCAAGGGTTCTGTCATCTAACTCAATGCATCTACTCATAAGTGGGCTCTGAAATCGTCTTGTTGCCATAAAGCTGGTAGGTAGCCTGCTTGAATTTCTTGGTCAATTTGACTGCCTAAACCCCAGTCCTCTTCCTGGGAAGAGAAGACAGTCTGTTTGGGCCCAAAAAAGACTAGCTGAGGAGACATACCCAGTCCCTTTTTGCCTTTTATACATTAGTCCATTCGTCCATTCAATTTCCTTTCCTTCATTTCTAAACTTTGCTAGTTCCTATTCCAAAATACTACTTTATATTTGTAATAACGTTCAGCAGTTTCTCACATCCTGATAGGGGAAGCCAAAATACCTTTGAGTTTTCATTTTCTTAACTTTTCAGAGAGAATCATAATATTGACCTGCCTTACAGAGCATTAAGATTAACTAATTAACATTGAATAGTACTTTGGAAATGTTAAATACTATAGAAATGCTAAACAGCTTTAATAGACTTGGAGTCTAAAAGGCAAATGAAACTTCATTTAAATGCTTTTATATTATGTTTTTTTTTTTTTTTTTCTCTCAGAAGAGGTTTAAAGGAGGCTATGTAGCTACATTCCTGGTTCCAAATAGGAAATGTCACAATGAGTATAAAACATGGATGTCTAATTTCCCCACCTTTCCTTTTATTCTCTGTTTCTCCAGCGGATCACACATTCATTCAATAAGCATTTCCTGGTTGCCTCCTTGTTGATAAGTAGCAAGCAAGGCACTGCAGATACAGTCATTGTCTCTGACCTGTAGGAGAGATAGATACATGTGCTCTCAAGTAAATGTAAAAGAAGACAGACTCAGTGACATTATAGAGATACAGGTGTGAGGGGAGAGAATGATCACATTCCAATCGTCTCTGTATTTCCATGGTGGATGGAAAACTCAGGAAGATTTCATGTAACTTGCATTAATGGGGCTATGCGTGAAAGATTAAATGAATTTTGATAGACAAAGGAAATAGCATGAGGAAAGTTCACGTGTGCATTGTTTAAGATGGGGGAACTATAGTTCATAGAGGTTATATAGCTGATCTGAGGTCACACAGTGAGTCAATTCCTTAGGCAGAAATTAGGACCCAACTTTCCTTATTTCTATTCTAATGTTAATTCATTGAACTAACTGTGCTCCTTAATAGTAAAGGCAATTTTACAAAATGCCTATTTATCATAATTTGTAATGTATTTGTTGCAGAAAGTTGAGATCCTACACTAAGATGATCAAAGGGGAGAGGGCACTGCATATAAGCAGAAATATACACAAAGTAAAGATCCTTGGAATATTAAGGATATTAAGGAATATTAAGGTGCATAACAGGAGTGGGTGGGATTGGGTAAATGATCATCCACCTGCCATGAAGTGGAAGGTACTGGGGATAGTTGTAAGTAAAATTAGATAGCACATTGAATTAAGAAGTGTATTGAAAGTTGGAATAATGGAGTTTTCATCATGTTGAGTGTGAGGTGTGGCAAAATGACACAGTAGAAATGACTAGTGGATAGGTGAAGCTACAACTCTGATTGGTAATAAGAGGACAACGTAATTTGGGAGTTATTGGCATGGAAGTGATATCAAAGTTATGAAAATGAAATCTCTGAGGGAAGAACAAAAATCTCAAGATTTGATGATTATAGAGTTTATGACATGTCAGCTCAGTCTAATTCTTGGTTATACATGCGGGAAACTGAGGCCCAGAAAGAAGAAACTTGCTTAAAATTACCCAGTAAGTCAGTAGCAGAGTTGGAACTAGAGCCCATGTCTCTTCACTCCCACTCCACTGCCCGCCTTTCTCCCACTAATATTTATTTTAACCTATTTAGGTGTTCTGCAATAGAGAAATGTAGTTGCTCAAGTGAATTTGAAACTTGAAATGGAAACCAAAATCATGAACAGGAAGAGAATATTGCCTTCCTTATTTTTAATCATTTTCTGTCCAGCAATTCTTAGGTTCAACTTGGAAGGCATGGCCTCTGGAGATAGAGGACTTCAGGTTCCCGGGAGATTATGTGTGGGTTCATTTCTCCCTCTCTGGTTCCATTCCCCTTAGGTTTGTTTTTATTAATTTCCTTTCTTGGGGGATGGTTTGCTGAGAGACATTTGGGATGTTGCTGGGCATATTTGGTTCCTTTTTCAAATCATAAATGCCCCCTTTTCCTCAGCTGCTGGGGAACTCTGCCGTGAACACACCCACTACCTCCTCAGCCAGGAGATTGCCTTGACATGTGCCCTAATCCACACTCCCCCTACACACCCTGCCTCACCAGTGGTAGAGAAATTACAAATAAATTTTAACCACTGTTTATTAATGACCATCTACCTTGAATCAGGGTTCAACTTAATTTACATGAATTATTTCAATAGCCTAGTGTGATCAGTATAATTATATCCACCTTACAAATAAGGGAATTGAGAAACAGCTTATCTTAATAAGGGGTTATGTGACGTGACTATGGTACACAGAATAAGGACCCTCTAAAGATGTCTATGTCCTACTCCCTGGAACCTGTGAATATGTTACCTTACATGGCAAAAGGGACTTTGCAGATGTAGTTAAATTAAGGATATTGAGAGGAGAAGATTTTGCTGGATTAGCCAAGTGGGTCCAGTATGATCACAAGGGAACTTATAAGAGGAAGGCTGAAAGGTCAGAGTCAGAGAAGACACGATGATGGAAGCAAAGAGGTCAGAGGGAGAGAAAGGGAGAGACTTGAAGATGCTGTGTTCCTAGCCTTAAAGATGGGGGAAGGGGCCACAAGCCAAGGAATGCAGGTGACATGTAGAAGCTGGAAAAGCAAGGGAACAGATTCTCCCCTGAGCCTCCAGAAGGAATGTCACATTGCCAACACCTTGATTTTAGAGTTTCTTATCTCCAAAATTGTAAGATAATAGATTTGTTTTGTTTTAAGTCTGTATTAATTTGTTACGAAACAATAGGGAACTAAAACAATAAAGTCAGATAGCAGGTAATTTTTTCCAGTGATTTCCATTTTACCAGATGTAAAGAATGCCTTTCTACACTCATGTAACTGAATCCTGCCTTGACACAATTGACTACTCATTTATTTGTGACTCTATTCCCTTCACTTCTAAAATATCACATACTCTTTAATATCTTCCTCCTTCTCTGATCATTGTGTCAGTTATGGACTCCTTCTCTTTTTTTCCTCCTAATGATTTTTCATTCCTTTCCACCTCTTTTTTTCCTTCCCTTCCTTTTTCTTCATACTGTCCCTGAATAATTTCATTCACCCTCATGACTTCCACTTTTCACTTATGTGCTAATGATTTCCAAAGATATCTCTCCTCTAACTTTAAACTGTCTATTAAAATCTACCCAAGGAGAATTGAAAACCAAGACAGAGAAAATCTTAAACGTAGATACAGATAAAAGATCAATAATCTTTGAAAGTGCAATAGATATGACCTTTTGGTAGACATGATGAAAGTCAGAAGATGACAGATTGACATCTTTAAAGTTCTGAAAGGAAAAAAGCAACTAGGATTCTATTCTTAGTGAAAATACCCTTCAAAAATGGAGGCAAATAAAATCTGAGAAAATTCACTGCTTGTAGACCTGCACCACAAAAGTACTTTAGGAAGTTCTTCAGACTAAAGAAAAATGATCCAAGATAGTTTCCTGCAGTTTCACAATGAAGTTCCTAAGTGTGATTTTCTTTGTGTTTCTACTGCTGGAAATATGTATACTGAGTTTCTTGAATCAGTGAATAAACATCTTTCATAAATTCTCAAAAATTCTCAGATCTGTGGCAAGGAATGAAAAGCAAAAGAAAAGAGTAAACATATGAAGAAAAGGATATTGATTGTTTAAAATAATAGTGATAATAATGTCTTCTAAGTGTTATAAAATAGGTAGAAGTAATATATTTGACAATTGTAGTGCAAACATGGAAGGGAGTAAATGGGATTAAACAAACATAAGATTCTTGTCTTTTTCTTAGGAAGCAGACATATGTAAAAATTTAATGAGCTATACACTTAATATTTTTTGTGCTTTACTGTATGTAAGTTGTCTTTAATAAGAAAGAAAAAAGTGAAAGTGAATAAGTGTTGATATAGCTAGAGAAAAGTTATGCATAAATTCCTTGAGATGGGATTCAACTTGACAATATTTTCTCTTTCTCTTCCTTATACTCCCAACATAAGTCCTCTATGACTAGTAATTCATTCGACAAATATTCATTGAGATTCCTGCTGTGTGCCACTCACTGTGATAGGAACTGAATATATATAGAGAGAGATTGAGACTAACGTTAGAAGTGTTCAGAAATGAATAAGAAGTAGTGATCAGTGAAAGCCTCTGAGTAAGGGAGAAGCTAATTGGAGCTAAACATTAGGGATTTCTGTAATAAATATCATGGTAGATTTAAGGATGGAGGCACAAAATCAGATAGTGCAATTTTCTCTTGGTTCTATACTGCCTGAGGTCACTCCTATATCCTCGGCTTTTCTAAGACTCACTTCATTTTATGGAGACAAATTCAGCACTTTCTCTCTTTTTTAATTTAATTTAATTTTTTTTTAACAGCAGGTTCTTATTAGTTATCCATTTTGTACATATTAGTGTATATGTGTCAATCCCAATCTCCCAATTCATCACACCACCACCACCCCCTGCCACTTTCCCCCCTTGGTGTCCATACGTTTGTTCTGTACATGCAAACCAGTTCATCTGTACCATTCTTCTAGTTCCACATATATCCGTTAATATATGATATTTGTTTTTCTCTTTCTGACTTACTTCACTCTGTATGACAGTCTCTAGATACATCCACGTCTCTACAAATAACACAATTTCGTTCCTTTTTATAGCTGAGTAATATTCCATTCTATATATGTACCACATCTTCTTTGTCCATTCGTCTGTCGATGGGCATTTAGATTGCTTCCACGTCCTGACTATTGTAAATAGTACTGCAATGAACAATGAAGTTCATGTGTCTTTTTGAATTATGGTTTTCTCTGGGGATATGCCCAGTAGTGGGATTGCTGGGTCATATGGTAGTTCTATTTTTACTTTATAAGGAACCTCCATACTGTTCTCCATAGTGGCTGTATCAATTTACATTCCTACCAACAATGCAAGAGGGTTCCCTTTTCTCCACACCCTCTCCAGCATATGTTGTTTGTAGATTTTCTGATGATGCCCATTCTAACTGGAGTGAGGTGATACCTCATTGTAGTTTAGATTTGCATTTCTCTAATAATTAGTGAGGCTGAGCAACTTTTCATGTGCTTCTTGGACATCTGTATGTCTTCCAATGGTCTATTTAGGTCTTCTGCCCATTTTTGGATTGGGTGGTTTGCTTTTTTAATACTGAGCTGCATGAGCTGTTTATATATTTTGGAGATTAATCCTTTGTCTGTTGATTTGTTTGCAAATATTTTCTCCCATTCTGAGGGTTGTCTTTTCATCTTGTTTGTAGTTTCCTTTGCTTTGCAAAAGCTTTTAAGTTTCATTGGGTCCCACTTGTTTATTTTTGTTTTTATTTCCGTTACTCTAGGAGGTGGATCAAAAAAGATCTTGCTGTGATTTATGTCAAAGAGTATTCTTCCTATGTTTTCCTCTAAGAGTTTTATAGTGTCCAGCCTTACATTTAGGTCTCTAATCCATTTTGAGTTATATGTTTTGTATGGTGTTAGGGAGTGTTCAAATTTCATTCTTTTACATGTAGCTGTCCAGTTTTCCCAGCACCACTTATTGAAGAGACTGTCTTTTCTCCGTTGTATATCCTTGCCTCCCTTGTCAGAGATTAGTTGACCATAGGTGCGTGGGTTTATCTCTGGGCTTTCTATGTAGTTCCATTTATCTATATTTCTGTTTTTGTGCCAGTACGATATTGTCTTGATTACTGTAGCTTTGTAATATAGTCTGAAGTCAGGGAGCCTGATTCCTCCCGCTCCGTTTTTTTCCCTCAAGACTGCTTTGGCTATTCGGGGTCTTTTGTGTCTACATACAAATTTTAAGATTTTTTGTTCTAGTTCTGTAAAAAAATGCCATTGGTAATTTGATAGGGATTGCATTGAATCTATAGATTGCTTTGGGTAGTATAGTCATTTTCACAATATTGATTCTTCCAATCCAATAACATGGTATATCTCTCCATCTGATTGTATCATCTTTAATTTCTTTCAGCAATGTCTTACAGTTTTCTGCATACAGGTCATTTGTCTCCCTAGGTAGGTTTATTCCTAGGTATTTTATTCTTTTTGTTGCAATGGTAAATTAGAGTGTTTCTTAATTTCTCTTTCAGATTTTTCATCATTAGTGTATAGGAATGCAAGAGATTTCTGTGCATTAATTTTGTATCCTGCAACTTTACCAAATTCATTGGTTAGCTCTAGTAGTTTTCTGGTGGCATCTTTAGGATTCTCTATGTATAGTATCATGTCATCTGCAAACAGTGACAGTTTTACTTCTTCTTTTCCAAATTGTATTCCCTTTATTTCTTTTTCTTCTCTGATGGCTGTGGCTAGGACTTCCAAAATTATGTTGAATAATAGTGGTGAGAGTGGACATCCTTGTCTTGTTCCTGATCTTAGAGGAAATGCTTTCAGTTTTTCACCATTAGGAATGATGTTGGCTGTGGGTTTGTCATACGTGACCTTTATTATGTTGAGGTAAGTTCCCTCTATGCCCACTTTCTGGATAGTTTTTATCATAAATGGGTGTTGAATTTTGTCAAAAGCTTTTTCTACATATATTGAGATGATCATATGGTTTTTCTTCTTCAATTTGTTAATATGGTGTATCACATTGATTGATTTGCATATATTGAAGAATCCTTTGCCCCTGGGTTAAATCCCACTTGATCATGGTGTATGATCCTTTTAAGGTGTTGTTGGATTCTGTTTGCTAGTATTTTGTTGAGGATTTTTGCATCTATATTTGTCAGTGATATTGGTCTGTAATTTTCTTTTTTTTAAGTATCTTTGTCTGGTTTTGGCATCAGGATGATGGTGGCCTCATAAAATGAGTTTGGGAGTGTTCCTTCCCCTGTAATTTTTTGGAAGAGTTTGAGAAGGATAGGTGTTAGATTGTCTCTAAATGTTTGATAGAATTCACCTGTGAAGCCATCTGGTCCTGGGCTTTTGTTTGTTGGAAGATTTTTAATCACAGTTTCCATTTCAGTGCTTGTGATTGGTCTGTTCATATTTTCTATTTCTTCCTGGTTCAGTCTTCGAAGGTTATACCTTTCTAAGAATTTGTCCATTTCTTCCAGGTTGTCCATTTTATTGGCATAGAGTTGCTTGTAGTAGTCTCTTAGGATGCATTGTATTTCTGCAGTGTCTGTTGTAACTTCTCCTTTTTCATTTCTAATTTTATTGATTTGAGTCCTCTCCCTCTTTTCTTGATGAGTCTGGCTAATGGTTAATCAATTTTGTTTATCTTCTCAGAGAACCAGCTTTTAGTTTTATTGATTTTTGCTATTGTCTTCTTTATTTCTATTACATTTATTTCTGCTCTGATCTTTATGATTTCTTTCCTTCTACTAAGTTTGGGTTTTGTTTATTCTTCTTTCTCTAGTTCCTTTAGGTGTAAGGTTAGATTGTTTATTTGAGATGTTTGTGGTTTCTTGAGGTAGGATTGTGTTGCTATAAAGTTCCCTCTTAGAACTGCATTTGCTGCATCCCATAGGTTTTGGATCATCGTGTTTTCATTGTAATTTGTCTCTAGGTTTTTTTTGATTTCCTTTTTGATTTCTTCAGTGATCTCTTGGTTATATAGTAACGTATTGTTTAGCCTCCATGTATTTGTCTTTTTTACTTTTTTTCCCCTGTAATTGATTTCTAATCTCATAGTGTTTTGGTCAGAAAAGATGCTTGATATGATTTCAGTTTTCTTAAATTAACTGAGGCTTTGTGACCCAAGATGTGATCTATCTTGGAGAATGTTCAGTGTGCACTTGAGAAGAAAGTGTAGCCTGCTGTTTTTGAATGGAATGTGCTATAAATATCAATTAAATCTATCTGGTTTATTGTGTCATTTAAAACTTGTGTTTCCTTATGAATTTTCTGTTTGGATGATCTGTCCATGGTGTAAGTGAGGTGATAAATTCCCCCACTATTATTTTGTTGCTATTGATTTCCTCTTTTATATCTGTTAGCAGTTGCCTTATGTATTGAGGTGCTCCTATGTTGGATGCATATATATTTATAATTGTTATATCTTCTTCTTGGATTGATCCCTTGATCATTATGTAGCATCCTTCCTTGTCTCTTGTAACATTCTTTATTTTAAAGTCTATTTTATCTGATATGAGTATTGCTACTCCAGCTTTCTTTTGATTTCCATTTGCATGGAATATCTTTTTTCATCCCCTCACTTTCAGTCTGTATGTGTCTCTAGGTCTGAAGTGGGTCTCTTGTAGACAGCATATGTATGGGTCTTGTTTTTGTATCCATTCAGCAAGCCTGTGTCTTTTGGTTGGAGCATTTAATCCATTCACGTTTAAGGTAATTATTGATATGTATGTTACTATTACCATTTTCTTAATTGTTTTGGGTTTGTTTTTGTAGGCCTTTTCTTCTCTTGTGTTTCCCAGTTAGAGAAGTTCCTTTAGTATTTGTTGTAGAGCTCGTTTGGTGGTGCTGAATTCTCTTAGCTTTTGCTTGTCTGTAAAGTTTTTGATTTCTCCATCGAATCTTAATGAGATCATTGCCAGGTAGAGTAATCTTGGTCGTAGGTTCTTCCTTTTCATCACTTTAAATATGTCATGCCACTCTCTTCTGGTTTGTAGAGTTTGTGCTGAGAAATCAGCTGTTAACCTTATGGGAGTTCCCTTGTATGTTATTTGTCATTTTTCCTTTGCTGCTTTCAATAACTTTTCTTTGTCTTTAATTTTTGCCAGTTTGATTACTATCTGTCTCGGCATCTTTCTCCTTGGGTTTATCCTGTATGGGACTCTCTGCACTTCCTGGACTTGGGTGGCTATTTCCTTTCCCATTTTAGGGAAGTTTTCAACTATAATCTCTTCAAATATTTTCTCAGGTCCTTTCTCTCTCTCTTCGCCTTCTGGGATCCCTATAATGCGAATGTTGTTGCCTTTAATGTCCCAGAGGTCTCTTAGGCTGTCTTCATTTCTTTTCATTCTTTTTTCTTTATTTTGTTCTGTAGCAGTGAATTCCCCCATTCTGTCTTCCAGGTCACTTATCTGTTCTTCTGCCTCAGTTATTCTGCTATTGATTTCTTCTAGTGTATTTTTCATTTTAGTTATTGTATTGTTCATCTCTGTTTGTTTCTTCTTTAATTCTTCTAGGTCTTTGTTAAACATTTCTTGCATCTTCTTGATGTTTGCCTCCATTCTTTTTCCGAGTCCTAGATCATCTTCGCTATCATTATTCTGAAATCTTTTTCTGGAAGGTTGCCTATAGCCACTTCATTTAGTTGTTTTTCTGGGGTTTTATCTTGTTCCTTCATCTGGTACATATCCCTCTGCCTTTTCATCTTGTCTATATTTCTGTGAATGTGGTTTTTGTTCCACAGTTTACAGGAATGTAGTTTTTCTTACTTCTGCTCTCTGCCCTCTCTCAGCACTTTCTAATGTCCTCTAAGATATGGATATTTGAGAAGTCCTCCAGACAACCGTGCCAAGAGGAAAGGAATGGTTGGCATAGTCTCTTTCTCTTTCTCCCTCAAATAATGTAAACAAAAGTGGCTCCAGTTTATCAGAATAAAAGTTGTGGGTGAGGCTGCTGGAGAGAGTGCCAAGCTGTCTCAGAGAGTGACTCAAGATGACATTATAGTACTAGTCCCAGTACCGTTGGTATAGGATCATAGCCAAGAGGTGAGATGAGTTTTTTTGCTGTTAAATCAACTCTGCAGTTAGTTTCTGTTTTAATGCTGTTAGAGAGAAATTACTTTTGGAGTCTATTCTA
The DNA here is from genome assembly GCF_949987535.1 of Balaenoptera acutorostrata. Classification (NCBI taxonomy): domain Eukaryota; kingdom Metazoa; phylum Chordata; class Mammalia; order Artiodactyla; family Balaenopteridae; genus Balaenoptera; species Balaenoptera acutorostrata. The sequence continues at coordinate 41,338,974 of NC_080064.1, read as the reverse complement.
GTTAATTTGCTTTTCTGAAGGACTCTTCCTTAAATTCACAATAGCTTTAGGGGACTTCCCTGGTGGGTCAGTGGTTAACAATCTCCCTGCCAATGCAGGGGACATGCGTTCAATCACTGGTGCAGGAATATCCCACATGCTGCAGAGAAACTAAGCCTGTGCACCACAACTGCTAAGCCCGTGCACCATAACTATTGAAGCCTGTGCACCCTAGAGCCTGCGCACCACAACTACTGAGCCCACGTGCTCTAACTACTGAAGCCTGTGTGCCTAGAGCCCATGCCCTGCAACAAGAGAAGCCACTGCAATGAGAAGCCCGTGCACCACAATGAAAAGTAGCCTCCGTTTGCCGCAACTGGAGAAAGCCCGCACACAGCAACAAAGACCCAACGCTGCGAAGATATAAATAAATAAATAAATGAAATCAAACAAAAAAACAGCACACAAAAAAACAATAGCTGATAATGTTTGAAACATATAGAAGTTAAGGATAAGAAGCACTGAATTATGAAATAAAGTGATTCATTTATCTAGTTAGTATTCACTGGGTTCCTAAACTGTATCAGGCACTGTGTCAGGCACTAGTTGTGTTAGTTCTTGGGGATATAAATATAATTAATTGTAGTTTTGACGAACTCTACATTTATAGTCAAAGACAGACAAAGAAAACTCAATTAAAATGAAGTGACAACTTTAAGAATTCATTATGAACCAAATGCAAACAGGACACAAAGGAGGAACTAACTACTTCTGAGGAATCAGGGAAGGTTTCATTGACTGGTCATTTGAACTGGATCTAGAAGAAAAAGTAGGAATTCCCCAGGCCTCAGTGGCCATTCTAAGCAAAGGAAGGAACAGGAGCAAAGGTATGAAAACTTAAAAATTCCCTGTCTGGCAAACTATAGGAATCTAGAACATGGAGTATGTTTCAGGAAGTTGTAGGATATAAGAATTAAGACTATGAAATGAGATGAAGGTCAGTTGTCAATGGACTAGAAAGTCACTGTAATGATGGACTATCTATAATGGGCATGTTTACTGAACAACCCAAAGTGTTTCTTTTTTTAGAGGTAAGCATTTACAAAACAGTTAGTTGAATAAAGAGAGATATACAACAAACTATAATTAGGTTAATATTATAACTCCAGTATAATTCATTTAAAAAATTTCTTTGTGAGAAATTTAAAATATGTAGAAAAATACAAAGAGCAATATTACAAACATGCTTGTTTACCACCCAGAATTAATAGCCATTAATATTTTGTCATATTTGCTTCCAGTTTTTGTAGTAAGAAAGGGGGCATTACAGACTGTATTTGTTTTCTCAGGCTGCTGCAACAGATTACCACAAACAGGGTGGCTTAAAACAGCAAAAATTTGTTCTCTCATAGTTCTGAATGTCAGAAGTCTAAAATTAAAATGAAATCAGTGGCCATGCTCACTCTGGAGGCTCTAGGGGAGAATCCTTCTTTGCCTCTTCTAGCATCTGGTATCCCCTGGCATTCCTTGGCTTCTTTGGCTAGTGACTACATCACTCCAATCTGTCTTCATCTTCACATCACCTTCTCTTCTATGTGAGTCTTCTCCTCTTGTTTCTTATAAAGACACTTGTTAGAATCAGGGTCCACTGGGTAATCCCAATTATTTCATCTCAGGATTGATAACTTAATTACATCTGCAAAGACCCTTTTTCCAAATAAGGTAGCATTCTAGGATTCCAGGAATTTGGATGTGGACATAAATTCTGGGGGAACAACATTCAACGTACTCCATAGATACAACTGAAATCTATTTTATTCAAAAAAATCATCTCATTTCTTATTCCCACTCACTAAAGCTCCTATGTTGCCTTCTTGTCCACTTTTGTGTTGTTTTACATCTTTTCCTTTTTTATTGGTTTTTTTGGTTTGTTTATTTTTATTTGTTTTTATTATTTATTTATTTTATTGAAGTATAGTTGTACAATATTATATGTTACAGGTGCACGATATAGTGATTCAAAATTTTTAAGGTTATACTCCATTTATAGTTATTATAATATACTGGCTATCTTCCCTGTGTTGTACAACATATCCTTGTAGATGGTTTTATACATAATAGTTTGTACCTCTTAATCCTCTACCCTATTTTGTCCCTCCCCTCTTCCCTCTCCCCCCGGTAATCATTAGTTTATTCTCTATATCTGTGATTCTGCTTCTTTTTTGTTATATTCACTAATTTGTTGTATTTTTTAGATTCCACATATAAGTGCTATCATACAGTATTTGTGTTTCTCTGTCTGACTTATTTCACTTAGCATAATACCCTCCAAGTCCATCCATGTTGTTGCAAATTGCAAAATTTCATTCTTTTTTATTGCTGAGTAATATTCCATTGTATATAACATATTTATATATTATATATATATATTTATATATCTCTATCCATTCATCTGTTGATGGACACTTAGGTTGCTTCCATATCTTGACAATTACATCATTTATTTTCATTCATATAAACTCATCTAGTAGTTTTTCTATGTGTGTATGGTTTTGGATTTACAAAACTATCATCCTGTACAAATTGTTCTGAAATTTGCCTTTTTATCTCAGTGCTGTATTTTTGAGAACTGGCTAGCTTTGGGAACTAAAAATAGCTATGTTCTAGTCTATTTCTCTTTATTTTTATTAGTCAGGATAAGCTAGGTCCCCCAAATCTCAGTTATTTAACACAGGAAATGTTCACATCTCACTCCCGCTATACAACCAGCATGGGTCAGTGGCATGCTGTGCTCTATAGATTCACTCAGGGGCCCAGGCTGAAGAAGGTTTCACCATCTTGGCAGCACACCATATGCAAATCAAGGCCTCCTCAGTTACACAGTAGGAGAAAAGAAAGCTGTAAGGTTTCATACAAGCAATTATATGCTTCAGTGCAGAAGTGTTATTTCCATTCATAAGTTATTAGCCAGAAATAATCACATGACCCCACACCTAGATGCAAAGGAGGTGTAGACATATGCCCAGAAGGAAAGAGCTGGATACAGTGAGCAATAGAAATCTCAACCACTTTGCTATTATCCTATCACATGAATATATCACATTATAAACCCATTTCCCTATTGATGGACGTTAAGGGAGTTTCCAAGTTTTTGACATTGTAAATAATGCTGCACTAGGCATTTGTATATGGTAATTTTTGTCCTTATGTGAACATTTCTCCAAGTCATATACCTAGAAGTGGGATTGTTGGGTCATAGGTTATGCATGTTATTTATTTAGTAGAGGCTGTCATATTGTTTCCAAACTGCATTATTAGTTTACATTCTCACCAGCAGAATATGAGAGTACCATTTTCCCCTACATTTTTACTAGCCTTTAACATTTTCATGCTTTTTATTTTTCACCAGTTAGATAGGTGGAAAGGGCATCTCACTGTTATTTTAATGTATGGTTTCCTGATTAGTAGGTTTAACATGTCAGAGAGAGAGAGCTATTTTTGTCCATTTGACTTAGTCAGCAAATATTTATTGTGCACTTACTATACACCAGAAACTGTGCTAGGGCCTAGGGATGTAGTATTAATATCCAATTTTAGGCAATTAATCTGGTCCTGGGGTATGGTAGAAGACAGGAGAGATCAAGTAGGTTCTTCAGGTCCTGACAGATTCAAAGTGGAGGTGACCTCAGAGACAGCACTAGTAAGATTATGCCATCATCCTAGGGGAGGAGTTGTGTACTCTGAGCCACTCTCCTCCCCAAAGCATTTTTCTAACCTAGATGATAAGTACGTATTGAGGGGAGGCGTGGTGAGCTCTTAGCATACTGAGACGGAGCTAAGGGTAATTTAGATTCCTGTTCCACAGCCTGTGGAAGTCTAAGAGCTTCATAAGATTTCTGTGCAGCTTTCTTGGGGAAAACCTCACTCTTTCATGGTCACCTCTGCCTCTAGGTTATACTTGTATGTACTGCCTCTGTTTCACACTGCACTGAAACACATGTAAGATTTCCTTTCTCTCTTTACAGACCATGACACAGATTGCTACTTGCCTACTTTACTATTCATTCTCCTCTGCTTCTTGTTTGTTAGTAAAGATTTGGAAAAGATTTATATCACAAAAAATGAAAAAAAATAACAGCTTCTTATCTTGAAATATTCTTCACCCCACCACAAGGGAATTTTTATTAGCCTCTTAACTACGTTTAATCATCCTTACCTGCACTTACCACCATTTCCATAGTTTCTTTCTCTGTCTACTTGGGTGCAAAACTCAAATTTCTCATTCGTTGATGTTGAACCCTACAACTATCTGCTTATATTGCTTTGGCTTTTGCCATTTGGGCTTTACATATACCCCAATTTACTTATTTTCTCAAGCATGAAATCTGTGCCAGCTTAACAGCATAATAGATAAATTATTTTTACCTCATTGTACTTTAATAATAATAGTAACTAACATTTATTGAGTACTTATTATGGGATAGGCACCATGTTATATTCTTCACATTTTTCTTTTTCAGTTTTAAAAACAGCTATATTGAGGGATCATTCACATGAAATAAATCACACATATTTAAAGAGTACAATTTGATGTTTTGACATGTGTCCACATTCACAAAATCATCTCCTCCCCAGGCAAATACTAATCTTTAAGTTTGACTTTAATTAGTAGTTAACCCTTAACTACTAATTCTTTAACTCACTATAAAATTTTTTGTGTGTTCTTTAGTTTTATATAAAGGGAGTCACACACTATATATTCTTCTTTATTTGGCTTCTTTCACTCAGCATAATTGAGATTTATCAATGTTGCATGTATCAGTGTTTCATTCTCTTTTGTATATTTTATACATGTCTTCCATTATATAGACGTACTGCAATTTTTTGATCTTTTCATCTGTTGATAGACATTTGAGAGCCAACCCACACACAAGATTTTAGCTATTGCAAATAAGGCTGCTATGAACATTCATGTACAAATCTTTGTGTGTATATAATCTTTCGTTTCTCTTGGGTAAATACCTAGGAGAGGGATGACTGGATCAGATGGTAGGTGAATGTTAATTGTTTAAGAAACTGCCAAAATGTTTTCTAAAACAGTTGTAACGTCTACATTTCTATGAGCAGTAGACTATCCTTTGTTGCCTGACTTACATTGTCTTGAAAACCATTGTTTCATATATTTTGTCCTGTGTTTTAGTTTTTTCATGCAGGAGTATAATTCTAGTTTCTGTTACTTTAACTTAGACTAAAGCAGAAATCCTTTTCTGCCTTATTTAGTGCTTACAACCACCATCTAATGTAGGCAGTCTTGTATTCCCCACATTAGCGTTAGAGAAACTGCTTTATTTCAAGCATTCGTTTTCTGTTCCTACTGTTCTTTTCATTTGTTCGTCTAGTCAGTCAGTATTTCAGTCACTGCTGTACCAAACACTGTGATTGTGTGCTGACTATATGAAAGAATAGAAAGAGATTTTCATTGTAGGAGTATCACTGTGGTATCAGTAGAGGGCAAATTAGAAAGTATGAGAGAAGAGGCAGGTGCAATAATCCATAAAAGAAATGGTGAGAAGAACTAGTGACAGTGGCAACAGGGTGGAAAGAAGTCTTCACATATATTTATATTCATTAAGTGATACACAGATTTATGGAGTAACAGCTACTTTCCATGCATGGACTCAAAACTTGTCTTTTAATTAACTAAGCAACTTTGTGGTTGGATGGAGATGGATGATATTTATACTCATTCCTTCCTTCCTTTATTCAGCCAGCCGTTGCAGGGGGAAGCACTTACATACACAAACTGTTTGCCAACAGGTGAAGTAAACCTGGTATCTTTGATTCTGCCTCAGTCTGGTTCAGGTTTCTCTGCATATTTCTTACTTTCTTTAGGTCACTACTATTATACCACTTATATCCAGGGTGTAGCTTAGAATCAGGAAGAAAATGAAAAAGATATTTTAGAAGAGTATAAAATAGCATGACAAAATGTTTTGCATTTTTATTAGGTGACAAAGACATTCATCTTTGTGGAAAAATATATAAATGTTCTATTGAAATGTTAAGGGTTTCTTTTTAGACACGGGGCATATTTCATTTATTCTTTCTACTTTGTGTTTTACTGTTTCTTTTGGCTGCTTTTTTATAGTAAACAAATATTATTTTTATAGTAAAAATGAAATCAATGCAAAATCAGGCATGAACAAACCATTTCTGACTTCTAATTTGGGCTTCCAAAACTCCCTGTTTTATACCACCTTTAAACATTGCCCACCTCTATATAGATCTAAACATAATAGATCCTTGTTATTCTATATCTCTGTGGGCATCACCTTCCTTAATTAGCTTCCCAGTCCTGGCCCACTATATCCAGCTCCAGGTCAAGTCTCAGTTGACTTGGTGTGATAATGAAACAGGGTAATGTTTAAGAACATCTGGGTCAAATAGAATTGAGTTCATAGCCTCATTCTGTCATTTACTAGCTATGCAGATTTGGACAAGTTAACCTTTCTAAGCCTCAGTTTTCTCATCTGTAGCACAGGCCAGAAATATTGATATTATTGGATTGTCATGAGAACTGAGTGAGATCATGCATATAAAGAGACTAGCATAATCCATACATATTTCATAAATAAAAAGCTGTCATTATCTTTATTGATTAAGGAAAATCTAACCTTGCATTTCCCCCTAAATCAAATCTAGCAGGTATTGTGATGATGCAACATCTGAAGGCAATTAGAATTCAACTCTCCTTTCTTCTCCCTTTCTAGATCTAGGTTCATGAAGACTGGGCAAAATGGAAAAAAGTAGGCAGAATCACATATCAACATATACAAATTAATTTTCTACAAGCAAGGCACTTGGCATTTCCAAATTGCTCAGGAACATACATCCATATACAGGATCAGACCATTGTAAAAGAATGGCTCTGTGGTCTAGTGATAACAACCCTGGAGCCCAAACTGCCTGCCTTTCAGTCTGAACCGCTACTTACTAACTGTTACCTTGTAAAAATTATCTAAACTCTTTGTGACTCAGTTTCCTACTCTTTGGGTTGTTAAGAACATTAAATTAGATTATGTGAAGTATTTAGAATTGTGCTTAGCACATAATAAGCCCCATGTGTTTACTACCATCATCACCTGCATTTGCATTTAGATATGCCATCTTTTGTATACTTATCAAAAACTAATGCATTTATGTTTTGTCCAAATATTAATATTGGGCTGAATAGAATCTTTATTCCTATTTTTACAATTGAGGAAATTGAAGCTCAGAAAGATAAAGTAACTTGCCCAATATTACACGGATATGTAAAGGTATATAGAAGAGGGCCTTATACATAATAAGCTCTCAATAAATATTATTATATAAAAAGTTGAAATTTGATTCTAGGTCTCCATAACTTCAAAAAACACTTTTTTTTGTCACTTCACAAAGCTAATCAACCAGCTCTTTTTTTAATTTTGTTGACTAATGTGTTTTTTTGCGTTTGCCTAATGGCAGTGAGCAGCTGCATATCCGGAAATACAGGAAAATATATTATTATAGTTTAAACAATTGAATAATTGACTATTTTCGGTAATGTGGCTTTAAATTTTTTTGAAAACAAAAGGAGAAAGTGAAATGATATATCCACATGAAAATCCTTGTAAGAGCAAGTCATATACAGTAATTATATTATTAAGTGGAGCTGCCAGCTTTACAAAGTTAGGTATTATATTACCCTATATTAAGGATGTTAGATTTTTAAAGTGGGTGTTTCAAATGTCTACTCTTAATTATCACTGTGTAACTGAAGCAACACATGGACTCCTGCCTGCTCTTTCATGTCTGCTTAGATTTATTTGGAGACTGTTTTCTTAATTTACATTGAGACATTTATGTTCACAGATTCAGAAGCCCAAGCAGGGTAGCCACTGTTCTATTGTGTAATTGTGGGGATCTCTAAGCCTATTTCCCACTTCTTCTCAAACCTGGATATTACGTCTCAGTTGAGGTAAATGAACTTTGGTCTTGTCCCTTAATTCTCTGCTCACTTTATAAGGATGATGATAATATATTATTAATATTTATTGATCCCTTCTTATAGGACAAGCACTATGTTAAATACTTAACAGTAATTGTCACATTTATTCCTCACAATAACTAATATTCTCAATGCACAAAGGTGCAAAATGAAGCTTTGAAAGGCATCATAACTAGCTCAAATTATAGCCAGGATGACTCCAGAACCTTTTCTCTCTTTTTTTTAGCATATATATTTTTTAACATATTTATTGGAGTATAATTGCTTTACAATGGTATGTTAGTTTCTGCTTTGTAACAAAGTGAATCAGCTATACATATACATATATACACATATCTCCTCCCTCTTGTGTCTCCCTCCCATCCCCCCAACCCACCCCTCTACATGGTCACAAAGCACTGAGCTGATTTCCCTGTGCTATGCGGCTGCTTCCCACTAGCTATCTATTTTACATTTGGTAGCGTATATATGTGAGTGCAACTCCCTCACTTCGTCCCAGCTTGCCCTTCCCTCTCCCTGTGTCCTCAAGTCGATTCTGTACGTCTGTGTCTTTATTCCTGTGCTGCCCCTAGGTTCTGCAGAACCACTTTTTTTTTTTATATAGATTCCATATATATGTGTTAACATTCGGTATTTGTTTTTCTCTTTCTGGCTTACTTCACTCTGTATGACAGATTCTAGGTCCATCCACCTCACTACAAATAACTCAGTTTCGTTTCTTTTTATGGCTGAGTAATATTCCATTGTATATAAGTGCCACATCTTCTTTATCCATTCATCTGTCGATGGACACTTAGGTTGCTTCCATGTCCTGCCCATTGTAAATAGAGCTGCAATGAACACTGTGGTATATGTCTCTTTGTGAATTATGGTTTTCTCAGGGTATATGCCCAGTAGTGGGATTGCTGGGTCGTATGGGAGTTTTATTTTTAGTTTGCTAAGGAACCTCCATACTGTTCTCCATAGTGGCTGTATCAATTTACATTCCCACCAACAGTGCAAGAGAGTTCCCTTTTCTCCACACCCTCTCCAGCATTTATTGTTTCTAGATTTTTTGATGATGGCCATTCTGACAGGTGTGCGGTGATACCTCATTGTAGTTTGATTTGCATTTCTCTAATGATTAGTGATGTTAAGCATCCTCCATGGGTTTGTTGGCAATCTGTATATCTTCTTTGGAGAAATGTCTATTTAGGTCTTCTGCCCATTTTTGGATTGGGTTGTTTGGTTTTTTGATATTGAGCTCCATGAGCTGCTTGTAAATTTTGGAGATTAATCATTTGTCATTTGCTTCGTTTGCAAGCATTTTCTCCCATTCTGAGGGTTGTCTTTTCGTCTTGTTTATGGTTTCCTTTGCTGTGCAAGAGCTTTTATGTCTCATTAGGTCCCATTTGTTTATTTTTGTGTTTATTTCCATTTCTCTAGGAGGTGGGTCAAAAAGGATCTTGCTGTGATTTATGTCATAGAGTGTTTTTCCTAGGTTTTCCTCTAAGAGTTTTATAGTGTCTGGCCTTACATTTAGGTCTTTAATCCATTTTGAGTTTATTTTTGCGTATGGTGTTAGGGAGTGTTCTAATTTCATTCTTTTACATGTAGCTGTCCAGTTTTCCCAGCACCACTTATTGAAGAGGCTGTCTTTTCTCTACTGTATATTCTTGCCTCCTTTATTAAAAATAAGGTACCCATGTGTGTGTGGGTTTATCTCTGTGCTTTCTATCCTGTTCCATTGATCTATATTTCTGTTTTTGTGCCTGTACCATACTGTCTTGATTACTGTAGCTTTGTAGAATAGTCTGAAGTCAGGGAGCCTGATTCTTCAAGCTCCGTTTTTCTTTCTCAAGACTGCTTTGGCTATTCGGGGTGTTTTGTGTTTCCATGAAAATTGTGAAATTTTTTGTTCTAGTTCTGTGAAAAACGGCATTGGTAGTTTGATAGGGATTGCATTGAATCTGTAGATTGCTTTGGGTAGTATAGTCATTTTCACAATGTGGATTCTTCCAACCCAAGAACATGGTATATCTCTCCATCTTTTTATATCATCTTTAATTTCTTTCATTGGTGTCTTGTAGTTTTCTGTATACAGGTCATTTGTCTCCGTAGGTAGGTTTATTCCTAGGTATTTTATTCTTTTTGTTGCAATGGTAAATGAGAGTGTTTCTTTAATTTCTCTTTCATATTTGTCATCATTAGTGTATAGGAATGCAAGAAATTTCTGTGCATTAATTTTGTACCTTGCTACCTTACCAAATTCATTGATTAGCTCTAGTAGGTTTGTGGTAGCATCTTTAGGATTCTCTATGTATAGTATCATGTCATCTGCAAACAGTGGCAGTTTTACTTCTTCTTTTCCAGTTTGGATTCCTTTTATTTCTTTTTCTTCTCTGATTGCTGTGGCTAAAACTTCCAAAACTATATTGAATAATAGTGGTGAGAGTGGACAACCTTGTCTTGTTCCTGATCTTAAAGGAAATGGTTTCAGTTTTTCACCATTGAGAATGATGTTGGCTGTGGGTTTGTCATATATAGCCTTTATTATGTTGAGGTAAGTTCCTTCTGTGCCTACCTTCTGGAGGGTTTTTATCATAAATGGGTGTTGAATTTGGTCAAAAGCTTTTTCTTCATCTACTGTGATGATCATATGGTTTTTCTACTTCAGTTTGTTAATATGGTTTATCACATTGATTGATTTGCATATATTGAAGAATCCTTGCATTCCTGGGATAAACTCTACTTGATCATGGTGTATGATCCTTTTAATGTGCTGTTGCATTCTGTTGGCTAGTATTTTGTTGAGGATTTTTGCCTCTATGTTCATCAGTGCTATTGGCCTGTAGTTTTCTTTTTTTGTGACATCTTTGTCTGGTTTTAGTATCAGGGTGATGGTGGCCTCGTAGAATGAGTTTGGGAGTGTTCCTCCCTCTGCCATATTTTGGAAGAGTTTGAAAAGGATAGGTGTTAGCTCTTCTCTAAATGTTTGATAGAATTTGCCTGTGAAGCCATCTGGTCCTGGGCTTTTGTTTGTTGGAAGATTTTTAATCACAGTCTCAATTTCAGTGCTTGTGATTGGTCTGTTCATATTTTCTTTATCTTCCTGGTTCAGTCTTGGAAGGTTGTGCTTTTCTAAGAATTTGTCCATTTCTTCCAGGTTGTCCATTTTGGTGGCATATAGTTGCTTGTAGTAATCTGTAATAATCCTTTGTATTTCTGCAGTGTCAGCTGTTACTTCTCCTTTTTCTTTTCTAATTCTATTCATTTGAGTCTTCTTTTTTTTCTTGATGAGTCTGGCTAATGGTTTATAGGTTTTGTTTGTGTTCTCAAAGAACCATCTTTTAGTTTTATTGATCTTTGCTATCATTTCCTTCATTCTTTTTCATTTATTTCTGATCTGATTTTTATGATTTCTTTCCTTTGGCTAACTTGCAGGTTTTGTGTTCTTCTTTCTCTAAATGCTTTAGCTGTAAGTTTAGGTTGTTATTTCAGATGTTTCTTGTTTCTTGACGTAGGATTGTATTGCTATAAACTTCCCTCTTAGAACTGCTTTTACTGCATCCCATAGGTTATGGGTTGTCGTGCATTTGTTTCTAGGTATTTTGTGATTTCCTCTTTGATCTCTTCAGTGATCTCTTCGTTATTTAATAGTGTATTATTTAGCCTCCATGTGTTTGTATTTTTTACAGAATGTTTCCTGTAATTGGTATCTAGTCTCATAGTGTTGTGGTTGGAAAAGGTACTTGGTACAATTTCAATTTTCTTAAATTTACTAAGGCTTGATTTCTGACGCACGATATGATCTATCCTGGAGAATGTTCCATGAGCACTTGAGAAGAAAGTGTATTCTGTTGTTTATGGATGGACTGTCCTATAAATATCAATTAAGTCCATCTTGTTCAATGTGTCATTTAAAGCTTATGTTTCCTTATTTCTATTCATTTGGATGATCTGTCCATTGGTGAAAGCGGGGTGTTAAAGTCCCCTACTATGATTGTCTTACTGTTGATTTCCCCTTTTATGGCTGATAGCATTTGCCTTATGTATTGAGGTGCTCTTATGTTGGGTGCATAAATATTTACAATTGTTATATCTTCTTCTTGTATTGATCCCTTGATCATTATGTAGTGTCCTTCTTTGTCTCTTGTAATAGTCTTTATTTTCAAGTCTATTTTGTCTGATATGAGAATTGCTACTCCATTTTGATTTCCATTTGCATGGAATATCTTCTTCCATCCCCTCAGTTTCAGTCTGTATGTGTCCCTGGTCTGAAGTGGGTCTCTTGTAGACAGTATATATACAGGTCTTGTTTCTGTACCCATTCAGCCAGTCTATGTCTTTCGGTTGGAGCATTTAATCCATTTACATTTAAGGTAATTATTGATATGTATGTTCCTATTACCATTTTCTTAATTGTTTTGGGTTTGTTATTGTAGGTCTTTTCCTTCTCTTGTGTTTCCTGTCTAGAGCAGTTCCTTTAGCGTTTGTTGTAAAGCTGGTTGGTGGTGCTGAACTCTCTTAGCTTTTGCTTGTCTGTGAAGGTTTTAATTTCTCCATCAAATCTGAATGAGATCCTTGCTGGGTAGAGTAATCTTGGTTGTAGGTTTTTCCCTTTCATCACTTTAAATATGTCCTGCCACTCCTTTCTGGCTTGCAGAGTTTCTGCTGAATGATCAGCTGTTAACCTTATGGGGATTCCCTTGTATGTTGTTGTTTTTCTCTTGCTGCTTTTAATATTTTTTCTTTGTATTTAATTTTTGTTAGTTTGATTAATATGTGTCTTGGCATGTTTCTCCTTGGATTTATCCAGTATGGGACTCTCTGCACTTCCTGACTTGATTGACCATTTCCTTTCTCATATTAGGGAAGTTTTCAACTATAATCTGTTTACCTATTTTCTTAATCCCTTTCTTTTTCTCTTCTTCTTCTGGGACCCCTATAATTCAAATGTTGGTGTGTTTATTGTTGTCTCAGAGGTCCCTGTGACTGTCATCAATTCTTTTCATTCTTTTTTCTTTATTCTGCTCTGTGGCAGTTGTTTCAACTATTTTATCTTCTAGGTCACTTATCCGTTCTTCTGCCTCAGTTATTCTGCTATTGATCCCTTCTAGAGAATTTTTAATTTTATTTATTGTGTTCATCATTGTTTGTTTGCTCTTTAGTTCTTCTAGTTCCTTTTTAAACGCTTCTTGTATTTTCTCCATTCTATTTCCAAGATTTTGGATCATCTTTACTATCATTACTCTGAATTATTTTTCAGGTAGACTGCCTCGTTCCTATTCATTTGTTTGGTCTGGTTGGTTTTTACCTTGCTCCTTCATCTGCTGTGTGTTTCTCTGTCTTCTCATTTTGTTTAACTTTCTGTGTTTTAGGTGTCCTTTTTGCAGGCTGCAGGTTCATAGTTCCTGTTGTTTTTGGTGTCTGCCCCCAGTGCTTAAGTTTGGTTCAGTGGGTTGTGTAGGCTTCCTGATGGAGGGGACTGGTGCCTGTGTTCTGGTGGATGAGGCTGTATCTTGTCTTTCTGGTGGGCAGGACCACATCTGGTCGTGTGTTTTGGGGTGTCTGTGACCTTATTATGATTTTAAGCATACTCTCTGCTAATGGGTGGGGTTGTATTCCTGTCTTGCTAGTTTTTTGGCATAGGGTGTCCAGCACTGTAGCTTTCTTGTCGTTGAGTGGAGCTGGGTCTTAGTGTTGAGATGGAGATATCTGGGAGAGCTTTCACCTTTTGATATTACATGGAGCCGGGAGGTCTCTGGTGGATCAATGTCTTGAACTCAGCTCTCCCACCACAGAGGCACAGGTCTGACACCTGGCCGGAGCACGAAGACCCGGTCAGCCACACTTCTCAGAAGAAAAGGGAGAAAAAAAGAAATGAAGAAAAAATAAAACAAAATATAGTTTTTAAATTAAAAATTTTTTTAATTATTAAAAAGTAAAAATTAAAAAAAAATAACAATGAAAGAAAGAAAGAAGAGAGCAACAAACCAAAAAAGAAATCCACCAATTATAACAAGCACTAAAAACTATCCTAAAAAAAAAATTAAAAAGAACAAAAAACTGGACAGACAGAACCCTAGGACAAATGGTAAAAGCAAAGCTATACAGACAAAGTCACAAAAAGAAGCATACACATACACACTCACAAAAAGAGAAAAGGGAAAATATATATATATCTATATATATATATAAAAAAGGAAGAGAGCAACCAAATCAATAAACAAATCTACTAATGATAATATACTCTAATTACTAAACTAAGATAAACATAAAACCAGAAACAAATTAAACGCAGAAAGCAAACCCAAGTCTACAGTTGCTCACAAAGTCCACCACCTCAATTTTGGGATGTTTCATTTTCTATTAAGGTATTCTACAGATGCACGGTGCATCAAGTTGATTGTGGAGTTTTAATCTGCTGCTCCTGAGGCTGCTGGGAGAAATTTTCCTTTCTCTTCTTTGTTCGCACAGCTCCTGGGGTTCAGCTTTCAATTTGGCCCTGCCTCTGTGTGTAGGTCGCCTGAGGGTGTCTGTTCCCAGCCCAGACAGGACAGGATTAAAGTAGCAGCTGATTAGGGGGCTCTGGTTCACTCAGGCCGGGGGAGGGAGGGGTACAGAATGCGGGGCAAGCCTGTAGCAGCAGAGGCCAGTGTGACATTGTAGCGGCCTGAGTCATGCCATGTGTTCTCCCAGGGAAGTTGTCCCTGGATCTCGGAACCCTGGAAGTGGCAGGCTGCACAGGCTCCTGGGAGGGGAGGTGTGGATAGTGACCTTTGCTTGCACACAGGCTTCTTGGTGGCTGTAGCAGCAGCCTTAGCGTCTCATGCGTGTCTCTTGTGTCTGTGCTGATAGCCATGGCTCGCCACTGTCTCTGGAGCTCGTTTAGGCAGTGCTCTGAATCCCATCTCCTCGCACACCATGAAACAATGTCTCTTGCCTCTTATGCAGGTCCAGACTTTTTTGTGGACTCCCTCCTGGCTAGCTGTGTCTCATTAGCCCCCTTCAGGCTGTGTTCACGCAGCCAACCCCAGTCCTCTCCCTGGGATCTGAACTCTGAAGCTCCAGCCTCAGCTCCTAGCCCCCACCCATCCCAGCAGGTGAGCAGACCAGCCTCTCAGGCTGGTGACTGCTGGTCAGCACCGATCCTCTGTGGGGGAATCTCTCTGCTTTGCCCTCTGCACCCCTATTGCTGTGCTCTCCTCCATGCTCTGAAGCTTCCCCCCTGCTACCCCTCGTCTGTGTCAGTGAAGGGGCTTCCTAGTGTGTGGAAACTTTTACTCCTTCACAGCTCCCTCCCAGAGGTGCAGGTCCATCCCTATTCTTTTTTCTCTGTTTTTTCTTTTTTCTTTTACCCTTTCCAAGTATGTGGGGAGTTTCTTGACTTTTGGGAAGTCTGAGGTCTTCTGCCAGTGTTCAATAGGTGTTCTGTAGAAGTTGTTCCACATGTAGATGTATTTCTGATGTATTTGTGGGTAGGAAGGTGATCTCCATGTCTTAATCCTCTGCCATGTTGAACGTCTCTCCAGAACCTTTTTTCTTAAACACAATATTTTTTTCTTATTACAAATGCAATGTATATTTGTTGTAGAAATTATAGAAAATGTAGATGATCGAATTGAAGAAAACAAAAACAACTCATAACCCAGTTAAAAAGAAATAACCACTGTTAGCATGTTGGCAGAATTTTACTTTTTCGTTTATCTCCATAGCTACCTTAGTTATAGAGATATAGAGTCAAAAAAGTAAGATTGTGTACATATTTTTTTTCTTAACAATTAGATAATATGAAACTATTTTGCAAACCTACTTTATCTTCCACCTGGCAATGCATTCTAAGTATTTTCCACACATTAAATATTTTTGTATAACATTCTTTTAAAGGATTCTCAGGAGATAATTGTTTGGCTCCATCATAGTTCATTTTATCAATCCCTTGGTATTGGGCAATTAAGTTCTAGAATAAACAATGCTATAATAGAGAGGTTGTTGTTCACTATGATTATTGAGTTACACCAAATTCCCATATATGGAATTGAGGCTAAATATATTTAAAACACTTCTGAGACATGTTAATCAAATGCCCTCCAATTTATACCATTTTATACCCACTCCAGCAGTGTATAAATGTGTCAGCCTGATTACTACCAAAATTAAAAACCCTTTTCTTAATGATATAGCATTCTTAACTGGTTAGATTAGACATTTTAGGACTAATGGCACTCTGTAATTTTGTTTTGTTTGTTTGTTTTTTTCCTTTTTCACCTCTCCTATACATGTCCCCCACATCCTGAATCACCCTTCTCTCTCTCTCTGTCTTTCTCTCTCTGTCTCTGTCTGTCTCTCTCATAATAGTGATGATTTTTTTCTTGGTTGTGAGAGCTTTTAACAAAACTGATACAATTTTTAGTTGAGCAGTTTTAGGTTTACAAAAAGTAATTGAACAAATAGTACAGAGAGTTACCATATACACCCCTTGCCACTCTCCTGATTTTCCCCTATTATATAACATCTTGCATTAGTGCAGCATGTTTATTATACTTGATGAGTCAATATCGATAAAAATATTATCAACTGAAGTCTATAGTGTACACTAGGGTACACTCTTTATGTTGTACATCCTATTGATTTTTACAAATGTATAATGACATATAACCATCATTAGAGTTTCATACGGAATAATAGTTTCACTACCCTAAAAATCCACTATGCTTCACCTACTCATCCCTCTCTCCCTCCCTTCTCCCAACCCCCTAACAACCACTGATCTTTTTACTGTCTGCATAGTTTTGCCTTTTTCAGAATGTCATATAGTTGGAATCGTACAGTATGTAGTCTTTTCATACTACATGCTATGTTCACATGGCAATGCACGTTTGTTTCCTTTCTGTCTTTTCATGACTTGATAGCTCATTTCTTTTTATTGCTGAATAATATCCCATTGTATAAATTACCATAGGTTATCCATTTACCTATTGAAGGACATCTTGCTTACTTCCAAGTTTTAGAAATTATGAAACCTTCTATAAGCATGTGTGTGCAGGTTTTTGTGTGGACATAAGTTTTCAGCTTATTTGTGTAAATACCAAGGATCACGATTGGTGGATCCTATGGTAAGAATACATTTAGTGTTGTAAGAAATCACCACTCTGTCTACCAAAGTGGCTGTAAATTTTGCACACTCATCAGCAATAAATGAGAGTTCCTGTTGCTTCATATCTTCACTAGCGTTTGGTGTTGTCACCGTTTTAGATTTTGGCCATTCTAATAGGTTCATAGCAGTATATCATTGTCATTTTAATTTGCAATTCCCTGATGACATATGATGTGGAGCATCTTTTAATATGCTTATTTGCCATCCATGTCTTCTTTGGTGAGGTATCTTTTCAGATCTCTAGCGCATTGTTTATTAATTGAGTTGTTTGTTTCCTTATTGCTGAGTTTTAAGATTTCTTTGTGTATTTTGGATACCATTCCATTATCTGTTATGTATTTTGCTAATATTTTCTCCCAGTCTGTGGCATACTTTTTCATTATCTTAAGTGAAAGTTTTTTATATTGAGTAAATTAATTCTTTTTCTGTTTTATAGAACTGGATGTATTTTCCCACTTTATTATTTACCTTTCAGTTTTCTTCAAAGTATTTTTTGATGTTCAGAGGTTTTCATTTTCAAATTGTCAAATCCATAAATCATTTCCTTGGAACTCATTTCTTTGTGGTTAAACAAAGAAAGACCCTTTCCTTCAAGAGTATATAGCAAATTGTTCAATTATACTCTCTTTAAAGTCTCTGTGGCTTTACTTGGTTTTTCTTCCTCTCCTCCACTCCCTCCTCCTCCATCTTTTACATTTAATCTTTAATCTACTATATTTTGGCTAGTTAAGTTAGACATAGGGACCTAAATTTACTTTTTTGTCAATGATTAGCTAGTTATTCATCATTGTTTGTTGAAAAATGTATTCTGTGTCATTAGAATATAGTTTTAATACCTATAAGTTTGTAATATATTTTATTACTTGAGCATGTCCCTCTTTATTACTCTTTTTTTTAAAAAGTGTTCTTGACTATTCTCTTGTGTTTTGAAAGATGATTTTTTGAATTACTCTATTTCACATTCTAAAAATATATTTGGCATTTTTATTGAAGTCATGTTTAATCTATAGGATAATTTGAGCAGAGTTGACATATTATGATATTGTCTTTCCATCCAGAAAATAGTGTGTTTTATCTTTTTCTGTTCATACTAGAGTTGGGTAACTTTATTTAAGCAAGTCTTCATTTTTTGTTAAGTTTATTTGGAGGTGGTTTCTATTTTTATTGCTATTGAGCATTAGATATTTTTTCTATTATATTTTGGAACTGGGTTTTGCTAATATATGGAGAAGCTATTTATTCTTATATGTAGGTCCATTTAAATCACAGGTTTTTATAAGACATTAAATAGTGTTTCTGGGAACTTTAGACAGCATTCAGTGCCCTTGCATATCTATGTATTGAAGCTTCATCTATTAGAGGCAACAAGAAGAAATGAAATCAAATTGAAATCAAATCCTGTCCCTTACCTCTGTGACATGACAAATCATTTAAGAACCACTGAGCCTCAGTTTACTAATATACAAAATGGGAATAATTATGTGAGAACCCAATAAAAATAATGGTCCTAATTTTTTATCAACTATTACATCATGTGATAAAATTGATAGCTATTTATTATTAATTTGAGGGCTAAATAATCATTCTTATTATGTTCACAACAACATTCTAAAGTAGATAATATTATTATCCCAACTTCCATGTGAGAAAATGGTGGCTTAGAGAAGTCTTTAGTATGTATATAGTATTGTGGTTAATGAGAGAGTTTTGGAGCCTGGCTGCCTGGTTTAAATTTCAACTCCCCAACTTACTCATTATATGACCTCAGACACATTTCTTAACCTCTCTGAGCATCAGTTTCTTTATTCATTGTATGGAGAATAATAATAATGTGTACTACAGAAGTGGTTTATTTATATTGTTTGTTTGTTTTGAGGTGCTTAGAATAGTGCCTGACACACAGAAAGTGATGAATAAATATAAGCCAACTTAACAGCTTGTGCCTCCTCCTTTGAGGCCAGAAATTCAGTGATAGTCATAGAGTCATGTGTTTTTCAGGGTCACCTTAAAGGCTTAAAGGAGTGTCAGAGGATCAGAATCTTTCTCCTCTAATCAAATTCTGCTTATCCTTCAAAGTTTATTTTAGGTAAACAGATTAAAGAGAGGCTTATATGATTCCATTGATCACGACCACAATTTAGACAGAATTTTCTGATCAGTTAGAGCAAAGTCTGAACAGCAGCCCTATATCTCTTAAATTCTTACCTCCTACACCTAATCTTTTAGAAAATCCAATTGGCTTTTCCACCCACACTGCCCTAGACTGAACACTATTATCTCTTGCTTGGATTACTGCAACAGCCCCATAAATGGTCTTTCTGATTCTACTTGTGCCTTCCTACTTGTGCCTCTATTGCTAAAACAATAGCTAGGGCTATCTTTTCAAACATAAATTAGATCATGTTTTGCCTTTTGCTCAAAACTCTCCAATAACTTTCCACTTTACTCAGAATAAAATGATCTTAAAATGATTTAGAACTACTTAATCTGCGCCCCCCACCCCAGCCCCTTCCTCTCTGACCTCATGACCTTATCTCATTATTTTGTCCCTCACTCACCCTGTTCCTGCTACACTGATCACTTGCTCTTCTTTGAGTATTCCAGACATCCTCCTATCTGTTTCCTTTGTCTGAGTATTCTTTCCTCAGATACATGTTTGGCTAACCCCATAGATGAGCATAGATGATGTGTCTCATCAGACTGGGGAATTTTTTCTTAAATTCATTTGTGACTACTTGAGAATCCCCAGGAGGAGTGAGTAACCTTTAATCTCCTACTAACAGAATGTCTGACTGGAGAAGCAGCTATGCATCTCTGAAGCATGGTAGCAACGAACTTAGCTTAACACATTGTTAAGCAAGTAGGCTAGCACTGGTAGGCACTCAAAGAATAAATTTGGGAAATGTAAATGAATTTATATGATTTATTGTTCCAGACATTATACTTGCAATGTCTCTAATCTTCCCATTAACCCTATTAGGTGGGGATCCTTCACTGCTTTTATTTTACAAATGAGGAATCAGAAGCCAGACAGATTACATATGGTGAAGTAGAATTCTGACCCAGGTGTGTTCCTATTTAAAGTCTATGTTTTTTTACCTCACCAGATCATTTTGGAGTTTATCAAGTAGACTAAGCTGTATCTCCTTGTTAAGCGTCAGGGTGCTGGGTAGGAGTGGTCAGTGGCAGAGCCAGTGGTTTCTGGTTGAGGCATTGAAAAAGTGACAGACTTGCCACATATGGGAATTTCCATTTGTCACAAGAGAATACAAGATGGCAAGGTTCAAGAGAACATGAGAATCTCCATCCAGAGAAATTCTACTTTCCCAGCTTTATCTGGTACTAAATATTTGCATACTCCAAAATTACGGATTTGGAGGATATTCAAAGAGAATCTGGCCACATTTGAGACAAAAGTTTAGTGGAGAGAGAAGAGGATCATGCCTCTTCATTTTGCCCTCATACAAATGACCCAGACTTTCTTGGCCTCCACTTTCTCATCTGATAAATGTCACAAACAGTAAAGAATTATGGTGATGAAAATTGCCATAGTATCTCCACAAGTTAATCAGTCTAGGTGAGATCAGAGACATGTTCTCAAGAAAATGCAAACTGAAACAGGAAATAAGCAGTACCATAATACTAAGTTTTCAGATAAATAATACTCTGTTTGAGATTCACATCATTTCTTCTCTATCCCCACACACCCTTCTAAAAGAACTTATCATAGCCTAGAAGAGACAACCATGTATACCATGTGATCTCAACCCCAGAATAGAGGAATAATTACCTTATCCAAGCTAAACCAGTCACATTTTCTCTCCCTGGAAATTAGAGGACTATGAGAAACAGCTATAAAGTCTCATTGATTTGCACCTGAGGCTATGATTTTGTAGAGGCTATCATGTCCACATGAAAGTAGTTGAGTACAAAAGCCTATTAAAGAGAGAGAAGAATGAAATGAACACAGCAGAAATGAGAAACTGCAAGAAAGAAAGGGGCAGAAACTATCTGACTGGTTTTTAATAACCAGTAATAATAATGCAGCCCATATTTGGGAACCTGACATCTTTAGCATTCTTACAATAAACCCCACTTTCCTGAAGGAAGCTTGAGTGGGTTTCTGATCTTTGATCTTTGCAAACCAACAATTTTTAAGCTTATGTTATAAAGGATATCATGTATAGAATTTTTCTGCAGCTATAGAATTTTTTTGCTCAGTGACTGAACAGATCCCTTCCTTACCTTTTAAAAGACTTCTATATAAATAAAACATTCATATGAAAGATGTCTTAGTCCATTCTGGCTACTATAAGAAAACAACATAGACTAGGTGGCTTATAAACAACAGGAATGTATTTCTCACAGCTCTGGAGTTTGGGAAGTCCAAGATAAGGCCCCAGCAGATTTGGTGTCTGGTGAGGGCCCACTTCCTCATAGATGGCCATCTTCTCACTGTAACCTTACATGGCAGAAGGGGGTCAGGAGAGCTTTCTTGGGCTTGTTTTATAAGAGCAGAGCCCTCATGACCTCATCAACTCCCAAAGGCCCCACCTCCTAATTTCATCACCTTGAAGATTTGGATATTAAAATGTGAATTTTGCAGGAGGAGAGGGGGATAAAAACATTCAATCTGTAGTATTCTGCCTCTGCCCCCCCACCCCCAAATTCATGCCCTTCTCTCATGGAAAATTCATTCATTCTTTCCTAATAGCCCTAAACGTCTTAATGCATTCCAGCATCAACTTAAAATCCAAAAGACAAATATTGTATTATTTTACTCATATGTTGAATATAATAAAATGAACAAACAAGCAAACCAAACCAAACCAAACCAAATGCATAGATGCAGAGAACAGAGTAGCAGTTACCAGAGGGGAAGGGGGATAGAGGGAGGGCTAAATAGACAAAATGGGTCAACTGTATGGTGATGGATGGAAACTAAACTTTTGGTGGTGACCATGATGTAGTGTATATCAGGGGTCCATGGCCTGTTAGGAACCGGGCCGCACAGCAGGAGGTGAGTGGCGGGTGAGCATGTGAAGCTTCATCTGTATTTACAGCCACTCCCCATCACTCACATTACCACCTGAGCTCTGCCTCCTGTCAGATTAGTGGCAGCATTAGATTCTCATAAGAGCATGAACCCTACTGTAAACTGCACATGTGAGGGATCTAGGTTGCGTGCTCCTTATGAGAATCTAATGCCTGATGATCTGAGGTGGAGCTGAGGCAGTGATGCTAGCACTGGGGAGTGGCTGCAAATACAGATTATCATTAGCAGAGAGGTTTGACTGCACAGAGACCATAATAAATCAATTGCTTGCAGACTCATATCAAAACCCTATCAGTGAGTGGGAAGTGACAAGTAAGCTGCATGTGGTGGCAGGCTTTATAGTGGCAAGTGAGTTGATGTACTTGAGTTTCACAGCTGCATCTGGTGGCAGGCTTTAAGTCAGAATCCGACACTTATTTTAGTCCATGAGTGGCCTGCCCATTATTTTATTTACCTCTTCCGTCCATGCCTCTTTCCCGCACTGGGCACTTGTCTCAGTCACAGTTTTGGTAAGCCCACAAGCTAACCCTAGCCAAAATGAGTAAAAAACAAACATCGCTGGAGAGCTTCTTTGTAAAGGGGGAAAGACCCAATGATGAGACAGCAGAAGAGTCTAAGGCTGCCAACAAAAAGAAAGCTGCATTTAAAAGAAAATACCAAGAGTCCTACTTAAATTACGGGTTCATTGCAACAGGTGATTCATATTCTCCAAGCTCACTTTGTATGATATGTGGTGACTGGCTATACGAGGAAGCCATGAAACCTTCAAAACTGCTTTGCCACATGGAGACCAAGCACCCTACATTAAAAGACAAGCCTTTGGAGTTTTTCAAAAGAAAAAAACGTGAACACGAAGAATAGAAGCAATTATTTGATGAAGGCCACCACTTCATCAAATGTGTCTGCAGTGAGAGAATCACTCTTAGTGGCTAACCACATTGCTAAAGCTAATCACTCTTAGTGGCTAACCACATTGCTAAAGCTAAGAAGCCTTTTACTGTTGGTGACGAGTTGATCCTTCCTGCTGCTAAGGATGTTTGTCATGAACTTTTAGGAGACTGCAGTTCAAAAGGTGGTACGAGTTCCTCTTTCGGCTAGCACCATAACTAGATGAATTGATGAAATAGCAGAGGCTATTGAGGCACAATTGTTAGAGAGGATTAATGAGTCACTGTGGTACACAATCTAGGTTGACGAGTCTACCGATGTTGATAACAAGGCAACAATGCTTGTTTTTGTGCGATATATTTTTCAGGAGGATGTGCATGAGGATATGTTATGTGCACTTTTGTTGCCAACCAACACCACAGCGGCAGAACTATTCAAGTCTTTGAATGATTACATATCAGGAAAACTGAACTGGTCATTTTGTGTCGGTATATGCACAGACAGAGCAGCTGCCATGACTGGACAGCTTTCTGGTTTCACTACTCGGGTCAAAGAGGCCACTTCTGAATGTAAGTCTACACGCTGTGTCATCCATAGAGAAATGCTGGCTAGCCTAAAAATGTCAGCTGAACTTAACGTTTTGCAGGATGTGATTAAAATTATCAACCACATTAAAGTACATGCCCTTAACTCACGTCTGTTCACACAGCTCTGTGAGGAGATGGACGTAGGGCACACGCGTCTTATATGCAGAAGTGAGATAGCTTTCTAAAGGTAGATCACTGGTCAGAGTTTTTGAGTTACGAGAGCTGCTCCAGAGATTTCTTTTAGAAAAGTCACCACTGGCAGCACATTTCAGTGACACAGAATGGGTCGCAAACTTGCTTACTTGTGTGACATATTCAACCTGCTCAGTGAACTCAATGTGTCACTTCAGGGGAGAACGATAACTGTGTTCAAGTCGGCAGATAAAGTGGCTGCATTCAAAGCCAAACTGGAATTATTTGGGTGACGAGTGAACATTGGGATTTTTGACATATTTCAAACAATAGCAGAGATTTTGAAAGAGACTGAGCCAGGGCCTTCTTTCTCCCAGCTGGTGCATGATCACCTATCTCAGCTTTCAAAAGAGTTTGAGCATTACTTCCCAACCACAAAAGACCCCCAAACGGAGAAGGAATGGATCCGCGATCCATTTGTGAATAAGCCAGGTGAATCGACTTTGTCCGTGCTAGAAGAGGATCAACTGCTTGAGATCGCAAATGACGGTGGCCTTAAAAGTATGTTTGAGACAACCTCAAATCTCCATACGTTCTGGGTTAAAGTCAAGGCAGAGTATCCTGAGACTGCCACAAAAGCACTCAAAAGCCTGCTTCTACTTCCAACGTCCTATCTTTGTGAAGCAGGGTTTTCAGCAGTGAGAGCAACAAAAACAAGATTACAGAGTAGACTGGACATAAGCAACACACTTCGGGTGTCACTGTCTCCCGTCACCCCCAGATGGGGCCATCTAGTTGCAGGAAAACAAGCTCAGGGCTCCCACTGATTCTGCATTTTGGTGAGTTGTATAATTATTTCATTATATATTACAATTTAATAAATAAAGTGCACA
Organism: Balaenoptera acutorostrata; assembly: GCF_949987535.1. Classification (NCBI taxonomy): domain Eukaryota; kingdom Metazoa; phylum Chordata; class Mammalia; order Artiodactyla; family Balaenopteridae; genus Balaenoptera; species Balaenoptera acutorostrata. The sequence goes on along the minus strand of NC_080064.1, from coordinate 41,314,271 downwards.
ATAAACGTACTGTGCTTGAATCATCCCGAAACCATCCCCCCTCCTCCCGCCCAGTACGTGGAAAAATTTTCTTCCATGAAACTTGTCCCTGGTGCCAAAAAGCTTGGGGACCTCTTGTGTGTATGGAAGTTGAAAAGTAATGTTGTACACATGAAACTTATACAATGTTATAAACCAAATTTATCTCCACAGGCCCTTGCACTCTGGGCTTGTGATGGAAGGGGCAGCCCCAGTGATCTCAAAAACACCTTCAGGGTCATTCTTCCATTGTTTTGGACAGTAGCTCCGGCATCTGTTTAGATGGCTGATCTTTACGAATCTCCTTATCAAATTTGTCTTCTCTCCTGTTCTTTTCCATTCCAGTATGGATAGGCTGAGAATTTTCTAAATTTTCGAGTTCTGTTTCCCTTTTGATTAATATTGTCCTTATTTCTACCAACATTCTGTTCACAACCACTTAGGTATTCTCTAAGAAGATTGAGGCTTTCTTTAGGGTTCTCCCCCTCTCCTTCTGAGCCTTTAACAGTCCCTTCACAGCAATGTAGTCTTTTTCTAGCATGAACTTCCAAAATTTTCCAGCCTCTACCCATTACCCAATTCCAAAGCTGCTTCCACATTTTTAGGTATTTATTACAGTAGCACCACATTCTCAGAACCCATTTTCTTTTTCAGTCAATTTGGGCTGCTATAATGATACTGTAGTCTGGGTAGCTTTTAAGCAACAGATATGTATTTCTCATAGCTCTAGAGGTTGGGAAGTCCAAAATCAAGGCACCAACAGATTCAGTGTCTGGTGAGACATGCTTCCTTATAGACGACAGTCTTCTCACTGTAACCTCACATGGCAGAAGGACCAAGAGAATTTTCTTGGGCTTCTTTTATAAGGGCACTAATCCCTTTTATGAGAGCTGTGCCTTCATGATCTCGTTGCCTCCCAAAGGCCCCCTCTCCTAATTCCACCACCTTCAGGGTTAGGATTTCAGAGTATGAATTGGGGAGGGGGGTAGGCAGAAATATTCAATCTATAGCAAGAGAGATGGAAAGGCCTTTCACTGACCTGGGTAAGGGGGACCAGAAATTCTGAATTGTGAACATAGCTCAATGTTATACCATAAGAATGATGACTTTCTATTACTTTCTGAGACCAGTAATGAAAATATCAACTACATAATAAAGTAAATGTTGATCTTCTTTAATGACATCATAAAGGATTAATTGATTTCTTTTTAAGAAAGTCACATTTCCTATAATGTGTGTATAACTTATTACACATGCCAATAGATTGAATTTAAAGAGATGCTTGAAACAGATGCCAGTGTAATACTAGAAATAAAAATGAAATAATTTCATTACATACAATTTACTGTACAAGTTGAGATTGGAGCCAGACTGCTTAGGTTCACGTAACAGCTCTAATAAAAATAATTTTTGGTTATTTAACTTCTCTGGCCTAAGTTTCTTATTCTGTAAAGTGAGGACAACAATACCGATTTTATAGCATTGTGAGGATTAAATTAGTTAATATCTGTTAAGTGCTGCGTCAGCACATAGAAGATACTCAGTAAATGTAAGTACAGTTAATAAATTTAGTGCAACTTACTAAAACATTAGTAAATACAAAAAGGATAATATACGTATTTGTCAATATTTATACGTGGCCATAAAAAGTTATAATAAATATAATAGTTTATACTAGGTGCTAATTTCATGATATGCTGGCATCTTAGTAAAATCCATTGGTGAAAAAATATTCTAGAAAAACAGTTTTAGTAATAATTATGTCTAACATTTGTAAGTTGATTTATAATATGAACATTACTGTTATATACACCACTTATTTTTATTTTCACTTTCACAATAACCCTACTGATTAGGCATTGCCCGTATTCTTCAGATATTGAAAGCGAGGTTCATTGAGGGGAACAATATTGTCATTTGGGACAGATAGCAGAACTGAAACATACTTTATCCTACCTGACACTTGTGTACTATTGGATAAAAATAAAGTGTTTCAGGGTGTGATCAGGATGAGTTTTCTTTGTGGCTTCTGCCTATTTTCCAAGTCCCGTTCACCCTCCTATATTTTAGGCAGAGCCGGGTAGTGATAACCATCTACAGGTGACCTCTGGATCACTCTCCTGCACCTGCCTGCCTGCTTCAGCCACCATGTCAAGGGTCCCTCAAGTGATAAATTCCCAGATTTTCTATCTAAATAGCTCAGACTGAAGTCCTTGAATATTCATGTGCGTGGAATCTTAGATTGAACAATACAGTGTGTCCAGTTGAATTCTTTAAGCTGAAGTCCATCCACTTTACTTTTTTCCTCCCCTCCTTCTCTCCACCCTTCCTCTTCTCTCTCCTCTCTCTCTCTCACCTACTTTCTTCCTGTTTGGTATGGATTTGGCTGCTATCCTCTTTGGTAGAAAAGTTGAGCTTACTTAAAAAGGCTACATTGTATAGCAGAAAGAAAGGGCCTTAGATTCTAGTCCTTATTTACTATGAATTATAATAAAAATAACTGTCATTATAGGATAAAACTCTCATGTGTTAGGTCAGTTGAGTGCTTTCCATATGTGAACTCCCTTAATCCTCACAATGTTCTATGTGGCAGACGTTATTAACAGTATTTTAGAGGGAGAAACTGAACCTCAGAGAGGCTATGTGACCCAAAATCTTCTGATGCCTGTATGTATTTTTCACTGCCACTCTTTCCCAATTCTGTGTGACATTAGGTGTCACATCCGCCAGGGGAAACTGTTTCACTAATATAAGATAAGAGAATCAAACTTAATAAGCTCTAAGTTTCCTTCCAACTCTAGCAGTCTAATACCTTTTATGTTTCAAGAGTTTCCCCAAAATATAAAATCTAGATATTTCAAAACTGTTAAGACATGTGTCAAAAATGATATTTTTAAAGTAAAAACGTGCATTTGAAAGAAAAGTAGGAAAAAACATCATTGTTCATCAACTCCTAGAGTTCTTTCTTTTACAGATGTCAATACAAAGTAAAGTGCTACAATAATTATAGTGTAGATTTTCTCATAATTACTACTCCTCAGTTGGTTTGCTATACAAGGAAAGGGGGAAAAGGGGGAGGAAGAAAAGAGAAAAGTTCACCTTGCAATGAAGAACTAACTGCTGAAGAGGTAATCAGAAGAGGGTCTAATTGTTCCACAGCGAGGAATAATTTAGCCAACAGAAATGATGCTGTGAATTAAGAGATACTGATTGGAGAACATCTACTTCACAATGGATATTGATACCAAAGGGCCTTTCTTTTCTTATTAAATTAGCAGACTTTATCTGAGCACCTATTATGTACCACAAATGAACAAGGCATGATTGTTGTCCTCAAGGAGCTCACAATCTGGTGGGAGAAAGAGATTATACCCAGAGAGTGAAATCAGTCATTACAGTTATGAGAGAGGCAAGCACAAGTAGTGCAAACACAAAGGAGGGGTTTCTAACCAGGACTTGGGGTCAAGAAAGGCTCCCTGGAGGAGGGGGATACCAAAGCTGAGTTGTGAGCATTAAAAAATAATTAGCCAGGCATAGAGTTTCAAGAAGGCATTCTATCAGAGTATGCACAACAGCATGATGAGCTAGTTATGGTTTCCATGGCTGAATACCTGTGTGTCTCCTGTTCAAGGAAAAGCTATAAAAACATACCAACTCCTCTCTGGTTTTGTTATCAAGTAAGATTTTTAAAATGATTTTTTGTGTCATTATGTTTTAATGCCATATATCTAGCCTCTGTTTTTGTTTTGTTTTTTACATTCTCAGCATAACGTTGCAAGGAAGAGATTATTGTTTCTTACTTTACCAGTTAAGGAACAGAGGTCTGCTGAAGTGAAATACTGACTTAGGTCACAAAGTAATGGCAGAACTGGGATTCAAACTCAGGTTTGTTTGACTCCGAATTCTCTGCTCTTTCCCTTTACTACATCTGCAATTACAGGCTGGATCTGGAACTTGACTCCTAAACTTCTATTTCTAGGGAAGTGCACAAATTACTAAAATAGGGTTAGAAGAAGAATATTTACATTTATTTATTTATTTATTTATGGCTGCGTTGGGTCTTCGTTGCTGCGTGCGGGCTTTCTTTTTAGTTCCGGGTGAGCTGGGGCTACTTTTCCTTGTGGTGCGCGGGCTTATCATTGCGGTGACTTCTCTTGTTGCGAAGCACAGGCTCTAGGCACACGGGCTCAGTAGTTGTAGCTTTAGAGCGCAGGCTCAGTAGTTGTGGTGCATGGGCTTAGTTGCTCCACGGCGTGTGGGATCTTCCTGGACCAGGGCTCAAACCCGTGTCCCCTGCATTGGCAGGCGGATTCTTAACCACTGCACCACCAGGGAAGTCCCAATATTTACTTTTATTATATGATAAAAAACAAATTTTCACCAAGACCAGATAAAAGCATTACAAGAAAGGAAAACTACAAACCAATATCAATCATGAACATAGATACAAAAAATACTCAAAAAAAATCTTAGCAAATTGAATCCAGCAATGTGTAAAAAGAATTATGTACCATGACCAAGTGGGATTTATTAACACGTGTGCAAAACTGGTTCAATATTTGAAAATTAATGTCATCTACCATATCAGTAAAATAAGAAAAACATTTGACTAAATTCAACACCCATTCCTGATTTTAAAACAAATAAACAAAAAAACCTCTCAACAACTAGGACTAGAGGTGAATTCCCTCAACTTGATAAAGAACATCTACAAAAAAAATCCTATAGCTTGCATTGCACTTAATGGTGAGAAACTGGATGTTTTCCTCATGAGATCAGGAAGAAGGCAAACATGTGCCTCTCACCATTCCTATTCAACATTGTATGTATTGGATGTCCTAGCTAGTGTGAAATGACAAGAAAAGGAAGTAAAAAGATATACAGTTTGGAAAGGAAGAAAAAGCAAGTTGTCTACTAAAGCAAATAAATAAAATATGTTCTACCATGGAAGTGAGTAATATCAATTATAACTGACTTCGAACATTGCCTTACTGTTTACAATATATTTTCATTGACACTATCTTACCTGAGTCATTAAGTTAGGTGAGATAGATGTTTTTCTCTCTTCCCTGAGGGAAGATGGTAGCTAATTTAATCTCCATTTTGAAGATGAGTAGTAATGGTTAAGAGTAAGGGCTTTGGAACCAGACAGGTCATAAACAGAACTCCAGTCTACCATGAGTGTGTTACTAAACCTCTGGACATGTCCTCACCTGTAAAAGGGGGATAGTAAGAACTAGTTCAGAAAAATTGTTTCAGGTAATAATGCTATTTTTATCCAGACATCTCACATATTAGTTTTATGATCTTAGGCAAGGTGCTTACAATCTCTGAGCCTCAGTTTCCTCAAATGTGAGATGGGGATAATAATAGAGCATACCTCATGGGTTTTAATTTTTTTAGAATTAAACTAAAAAATATGTGTAAAGCACTTGTCACACAGCCTGTTACACAATAAGCACTTATAAATGACAGTAACCATTGTTATTATTCTTTTATCCTTTGCTCATGTTTGATGATAAGTGAACAAGGGACTGAATGAAGGGTTATGGGCAGGAGAGGACGGATCAGTTTTGGAGAGAAGGCTGGATATGCACACAAGTGGCTAGATTGTAGAGGACCATGAGTGACAGACTAAGGCAAAGAAGAGGTGTAAAGTTTAGAATCTTGAGGAAAATGAGTTGAAGTTTCTATTGGTGCTTTGTTCCAAGCTCTCCTGTCAGGTAGCTCATGAATAGTTTAGGACCCCAATGATAGATTCTTTCTTATAATTTCCCAGGAAGTTCTGCCCTCTCTCTCTTTTTTTTAGGCTGCTTATTCCAGGAAGGAAGAGGGAGGGAGGAGAGGCCGGGCATCCCAGTGATCCAGGGCCATTGGGAGGTAGTGCTAGTAACTGCTGCTGTTCAGAGAGTAGGAAGCAACCCTGATTTAGCATGATCGCTTCTGAAGGTCCTTGGAGCCTGGCCAGCCTTCATCCTTCCTGGGGTTCTTATTTTGCAATCTGTTTGCAAATAGAAGGAATGCCGCCAATTTGACTGGGGCATAGAATCCAGCAGAGATGATGATGGTAATAATTCTGCAGTGGCTGGGCACTGATGCCATCAGGGAACCTGAGGGGAGTGGGGGGTCTGTTGCTTTGAATAACAATTCCTGATCCTATGGCCTTAGAGTGATGGGTGGGACTTTCAGCCCATTCTCCTCCTGAGCCAGCATCTGTTCCTTAGATTAAAGAAAAGGCTGACTGTTCTCTTCCAGAAATAAATACCCATTTGTTTGTTCTGAGCAAACTTGTGCCTGGCCCAGGTCAACCTCTTCTGACAAGGCAAGGAAAATGTAGAGATGGATAGGTCCCCGAAAAGAATTTACAGAAGTGTGAATTTTGCCAGGTCTGTGTGTTACTGCTTGGAAAGGGCTGGCTCAGGGTACCGGGTTAGGCTGGCAAATTCAAAGGCAGACGGTCCTGCCTACACAGCAGCCTCCTGGCCGGAAGTCGGGGGTGGATCCAGATGGGAATCATATGCCTGTGCCATGTGTGTTTGCATTGGAGGGGAAAGAATCTCATGGCTGACAACTTTCTTAGGGCTCTGTGCAGAACTCACAGCATGAGGTGTGAGGAAGCTGCTGGGGTGATTCTATGCTCTGAATTTTAGAAACCATAACAGGTACTTGAACTGAAACCATACTTGGGTACTTGAACTGAACCTGGCCTGTCATCTGATTGGATGCCAGACTAGAAACTCTAGACAGCTCCAAAAATCTACTTTTTCTTGTCCCTGAACATCCTATAGGGAAACTGTCCAATCCCACTGTCACATGCTTTTTCAGTTTCCATCCTTCCATTATATTCCAGGATTCAGACTCGAAGAATGTTTAAGCACCTACCAAATGATGAAAACCAAGTGCTACAGGAAGTAGGAATTGTTATCTCCATCTTGCAGATTAAGAAACTGAGATTGGTCACATAGCTAGTAGGTGGCAGAATCAGGATTCTCCATCCCACAGCCACTGTTATCCTGTGGCTACCCTTTCAGCTTCATCTCTTTCACCTTTCCCAGCATACTCTGCAGTCTAGCCATACTAAACTGCTTTTAATTTTGTGATAACTTTTTATTTAACATGTGTCCTTTGCCCAGACCTATTTATTTGTCTGAACTTTCTTCTCCTTTCTTCTCCTTCCCAGCCCCTCACCACCATCAACTTCCTGCCCCAATAGCTTAGCATAGCTGTCACTGACTTTGGGGAGTTTGTACCTGGCATATAGTATGAACTCAATAAAACTGAGTGAATGATGCAAACTTCTCTTGTCCAGATGTGAGGCCATGGAACAGAAACTAGGGATTAGACAAAAATGAGAAAAGCCAGAGGGTGGGAGTGAGAGTCTGGATAAATTGAGTTAAAGAGATAAGCTGTCATGGATTTTAATGGAATGCCTTTGACCTTGTACATAGGTAGGGAAGGAAGCATTAAAAACGCTGACCAGTCTGGATACCTAGGGTAAGATATCGGGTCTCTTGACTCGATAAGTCTAGATCTAATGTGGAGTCTAATGTACTACTTGGTTGAAAAGTCCTATCATCTTCAACAAAACTAACAACATATTTTTTTCTTGAGTCTTCACTGCATTTGTGACAATGACTGAGGTTGCTGCTGACAGTGCTGATGCACAAGAGCCTCTGTGTTGACTAAGTTCATCTCCCAAGGACTTACTCCTTTATTTTTTGGCAGCTAGGTGCCTATTTTCCACTTTGATAAGCCCAGAGAACTGAATTCAATTTCGCTGAAGGTTTTATCCTCCTATCTGCCCACTACAGGCAACTCACAGGGCCATGACCTTTTCATGGGGAAGTTGTTATATAAGAATATTTTAAAATTTCAGAGTCATAGACTGTCAGAACTACTAGAGGCCTTAGAAATCATTCAGACATACTCCTATCAATGGGAATGAGGTCACACAGAAAAGTTAAATAGAGTCCCCTGACTCTTGGTCTAGGACTCTCTCCCTGATCCCACAACCATAGTCACTAGGTTTGATGGGGAGAGAGATGGAGAGGACCTGCTTAACTGCACAGAGTTACCAAAAATATGACTGGCTTTAGAGTCAGACTTAAATTTGAATCCTGGCTCCATCTCTATAAGCTCTGTGACCTCAGATATGTGACTTGATGTCTCTCTGTTTTCTCAACTGTGTAATAGATATGTTGATGTTGACATAGTTGTTAGGAACAAAGCTGGTGAGCACAGAATGCCTAACAGTAGGCATTAACTACCATATATTGCAGTAGGTGGATTGTTTTGATTTTTTTTCAGGTACTTTGGCAAAATTGGGATAACTGAAACATATTTGAGGGTCTTGGTTGACAAACCATTTATCTCAAGAATGCTTAATTACTCTGGTTCCTTTCAGCAACTTGGAGTTGTCATTCTTTAGACAAAGATGTTGTCAGAAAAAAATTCATTAGTGGGTGACATTGGGGCTTTGTTTACATTACTTCATTGAGTCACTGCTAGGACTCCAAGTTGCTATGGAGGTTTGAACATTTTACAGAATTCCAGCAAACCATAGATGTCTTGCTATATGACAGCCTTCAAACCAAGAAGTAAACTGCTAAAATCTACTAGAGATCTGCTACAACTACTGAGAAAGGAGTCCTGGCAGATGAGGTCCACCAGCGAAAGAGACAAAGTGCCACACTTGGACATTTTCCATTGGAAAGTCATAGAAGCTAGTCACATGCAATCTAACAATACTGTTTTCTGGGATAATGGAAGTAGTACTGGACTAAGAATTAGGAAGCCTGGACTCTAGTCTCATCTTTTTCACTGATCTGACTCTGGTCCTAGGCAGGTCACTTATCCTTACTGCCTAGGATGCTCTCCTAAACTGCAGTGTTTCACATCTCTATTCCTGTGATCATAAAATGTTTTACATCATCCCCAATTCCCACCCTTTACCTGGAAATCTTATTTGTCCTTAAATTCTTAGGTCAGGAAGAGCCTTCTTTAGATAGATATTTTTGATCTATCAGACTGGAGTTTGTCCTTTCTCCTACGATCCTACAAACTCCATCTCTTCATCTGCCAGGTCACACTGCATTGTAGACTATTTACATCTACCTCTTCCCTAATCTACTGTAAGACCCTTGAGAGTGGGGGTACATCTTAATTTTTGTTATATCCTCAGTGCTTATACTCTACTATGTAGAAGGTGGGACTCTAGCAGGAACTGAATGAAGGATAGGATTTGGGTAGGTGAGGGAACAATCTAGGGAGACTTAGTGGTGAGAACAAAGGCATGGAGGCTGGAATGAATGAGCATAATACATTCAGTTATTTATTCATAGATTCACTTAAGCACTCATTGATTTATTCACTTATTTAGCACAAACATACAATAGGATCCTATTGAATGCCAGGATACAAAGAATAAATAGAAGTTTCATCCTTAATAATTTTCTATTTGGGGGGAGGAGGGATACAGACAAGTAAATAAACATTTAACAATATAGAATGATGATCACTGTGAAAGGACTTCCAGGTTGCAGAGAGAGCATAGAGGAGGTACCTATGTGGGCTTGAGGGTTAAATAAAGCTTCTTGGCGGAAATGACACCTCAGCTGAGTTTCAGAACATGTGTAGGAGTGAACCAGGCTGACAGAGGAGAAGAAGCATTCTAGAGCTATGTTTGGGGCTATTGGTGAGCCAGGTCTGGCAGAAATAGAAAGCTTAGTCTGGACAAGCTTGGGAACATGAGATCGGAGAGATTGACTTAGTGACATGGAATTCAAAACCATATTTAGATATGGGAAAGCACAGGTAAACTGAAAAATGGGGAGCTGTTGTAGGCATGCCACAGTTGGAAGCAAGAATCAGTTTGGAAAGACTTAGCTGATGTTGAACTGGTCTAATCTTGTAGTAATCCCTCACTTTGCTCTAAGGAAAAATTTAGAGGAAATATTTTCCTTCAGGAGAATTGTTCTGTTTGGGAAAGGGAATAACCTCAGTTTACATCCCGTGCTATGTTCCAAAAGTATATACTTAGAATGCAACTCAAGCATGTAGTTTCTTTTGCCAGAGGGATCCATGTGGATTTTTCAACTGTCCAAACACTTTGGGTCATTGGGACAAGAGCCTTCAAAAACCAAACTGAAGACAAATATTTCAAAAATCATCTGGGAAAATGAATAATAATAATAATTAGTAGATTTTAGATGCACTCTCTGTGTATTTTCTCTGTAATGTTGGGAGTTACATATTATTGTTACCAGTTTTATACACAAAGGAACAAAATATGGAGACTTTAAATGATTTTTCCAAAATCATTCAACCAATAAGTGATATATCCAGGACTAATATACAGTTTTTCACACTCTCAATTCTGTGCTTTTTCTACTATGTCATAAATTCTATGTCTCTAAATTTCAGGAACTCTGCTGTTGGCATTTCTATTCCTTTGAAACTGTAGAGGGTAAAACATTCAGTTACATAATTTGACATTTAGATTTAGCTTTCCTCCAGAGCTGAAGTATCATATATTTGTCTACCAAGTTGGCTTTGTAATATTTCAGCTTTAGTTTTTTGTTGGCCCTGATATAAAAATATGCTATTGTCCTACTTAAAGCACTGGCTTAACTCTGACTACAGAAAATTTCAAGAAAACTGCGAACTATTCAAAATAATTTGTGGTCTTTAAAATATTTTTCTCACTTAAGCTATTATAACTATTTTTAGATGTATTCCATATTATCTAAAGCTTTTAGTGCTGTTGTTAGTGTTGATCTACTGTTATTAAGGAGACATAGTAAAGGTTCTAATCAACTTGTAAAAGCTGGCAGTAGAAGCATAGGTTTTAAGAGCTAGAAGAGATATTAACTATATATTCAGAATCTCCTTAAGGAGTCATAAATATTAGTGGGAAGTTTTTTGGAAACTTTTTCATTGAAGACTAGCATGCATACAGTAAAATTCTCAAATCTCGAGTGTATAGCTCAATGGATTTTTACAAATAAACACACCAGTGTAACCACTTACCTTGATCAAAATATAGAATATTGCGTTACCCAGAAGACTCTCTGGTGCCTGCTTCCAAGAAATACCCAGAAAGGTAACAAATATTCTATCAACTCAGACTAGTTTGCTTGTTCTAGAACTTCCAATAAATGGAATTTTACTATATATATCCTTTAGAATATGGCTTCTTTCATTCAACAATATATTGTCTATATTATTGTGTTTAGCTATCATTTATTCTTTCACATTGATGTATAATATTCTGTTATACTACAACCAGTTTGATTTGGTGTGATACTATTTGGTTTAGGACTTTGGGTCTACATTCATGAAAGTCTATTAGCTTCCTTTCGTGTCATATTCTTATCAGGTTTGGTATCAAGGTTATGCTAGCTTCATAAAATGATTTGGAGGGAGTTCCCTCTTTTTTTTAATTCTCTGACTAGATATCAATTACAGGAAAAACTGTAAAAAATTAAAACACATGGAGGCTAAACAATACACTACTAAATAACCAAGAGATCACTGAAGAAATCAAAGAAGAAATCAAAAAATACTTAGAAACAAATGACAATGAAAAGACGATGACCCAAAACCTATGGGACACAGCAAAGGCAGTTCTAAGAGGGAAGTTGATAGCAATACAATCCTACCTCAAGAAACAAGAAAAATCTCAAATAAACAAGCTAACCTTACACATAAAGCAATTAGAGAAAGAAGAAGAACAACAACAAAAAAGCCCAAAGTTAACAGAAGGAAAGAAATCATAAAGATAAGATCAGAAATAAATTAAAAAGAAATGAAGAAAACAATAGCAAAAATCAAAAAAACTAAAAGCTGGTTCTTTGAGAAGATAAACAAAACTGATAAACCGTTAGACTCATCAAGAAAAAAAGGGAGAAGATGCAAATCAACAGAATTAGAATGAAAAAGGAGAAGTAATAGCTGACACTATAGAAATACAGAGGATCATGAGAGATTACTACAAGCAACTATACGGCAATAAAATGGACAACCAGGAAGAAACGAACAAATTCTTAGGAAAGCACAACCTTCCGAAACTGAAACAGGAAGAAATAGAAAATATAAACAGACCAATCACAAGCACTGAAATTGAAACTGTGGTTAAAAATCTTCCAACAAACAAAAGCCCAGGACCAGATGGCTTCACAGGCAAATTCTATCAAACACTTAGAAAAGAGCTAACACTTACCTTTCTCAAACTCTTCAAAACTATAGCAGAGGGAGGAACACTCCCAAACTCATTCTACGAGGCCACCATCACCCTGATACCAAAACCAGAGAAAGACGTCACAAAAAAACAAAACACAGGGCAATATCTCTGATGAACCTAGATGCAAAAATCCTCAACAAAATACTAGCAATCAGAACCCAACAGCACATTAAAAGGATCATACACCATGATCAAGTGGGGTTTATCCCAGGAATTCAAGGATTCTTCAATATATGCAAGTCAATTAATGTGATACACCATATTAACAAACTGAAGAATAAAAACCATATGATCATCTCAATAGATGCAGAAAAAGCTTTCAACAAAATTCAACACCCATTTATGATAAAAGCTCTCCAAAAGGAGGCATAGAGGGAACCTACCTCAACATAATAAAGGCCATGTATGACAAACCCACAGCCAACATCATTATCAATGGTGAAAAACTGAAAGCATTTCCTCTAAGATCAGGAACAAGACAAGGTTGCCCACTCTCACCACTGTTATTCAACATAGTTTTGGAAGTTTTAGCCACAGCAATCAGGGAAGGAAAAGAAATAAAAGGAATCCAAATCAGAAAAGAAGAAGTAACACTGTCACTGTTTGCAGATGACATGATTCTATACATAGAGAATCCTAAAGATGCTACCAGAAGACTACTAGAGCTAATCAATGAATTTCGTAAGGTTGAAGGATACAAAATTAATGCACAGAAATCACTTGCATTCCTATGCACTAATGATGAAAAATCTGAAAGAGAAATTAAGGAAACACTCCCATTTACCATTGCAACAAAAAGAATAAAATACCTAGGAATAAACCTACCTAAGGAGGCAAAAGACCTGTATGCAAAAAACTATAAGACACTGATGAAAGAAAGTAATGATGAAACAAACAAATGGAGAGATATATCATGCTCTTGGATTGGAAGAATCAACATTGTGAACATGACTATACTGTCCAAAGCAATGTACAGATTCAATGCAATCCCTACCAAACAACCAATGGCGTTTTTCACAGAACTAGAACAAAAAATTTCACAGTTTGTATGGAAACACAAAAGACCCCAAATAGCCAAAGCAATCTTGAGAAAGAAAAATGGAGCTGTAGGAATCAGGCTCCCTGACTTCAGACTATACTACAAAGCTACAGTAATCAAGACAGTATGGTACTGGCACAAAAAAAGAAATATAGATCAATGGAATAGGATAGAAAGCCCCGAGAGAAACCCACGCACATATGCTCACCTTATCTTTGATAAAGGAGGCAAGAATATACAATTGAGAAAAGACAGCCTCTTCAATAAGTGGTGCTGGGAAAACTGGACAGCTACATGTAAAAGAATGAAATTAGAGCACTCCCTAACACCATACACAAAAATAAACTCAAATGGATTAAAGACCTAAATGTTAGGCCAGGAACTACAAAACTCTTAGAGGAAAACCTAGGCAGAACACTCTATGATATAAATCACAGCAAGATCCTTTTTGACCCACCTCCTAGAGAAATGGAAATAAACACAAAAATAAACAAATGGGACCTAATGAAACTTAAAAGCTTTTGCACAGCAAAGGAAATCATAAACAAGATGAAAAGACAACCCTCAGAATGGGAGAAAATATATGCAAACGAAGCAACTGACAAAGGATTGATCTCCAAAATATACAAGCAACTCATGCAGCTCAGTATCACAAAAACAAACAACCCAATCCAAAAATGGGCAGACGACCTAAATAGACATTTCTCCAAAGAAAACATACAGACTGCCAACAAACACAGGAAGGGATGCTCAGCATCATTAATCATTAGAGAAATGCAAATCAAAACTACAATGAGGTATCATCTCACACTGGTCAGAATGGCCATCATCAAAAAATCTACAAACAATAAATGCTGGAGGGGGTGTGGAGAAAAGGGAACCCTCTTGCACTGTTGGTGGGAATGTAAATTGATACAGCCACTATGGAGAACAGTATGGAGGTTCCTTAACAAACTAAAAATAGAACTACCATACAACCCAGCAATCCCATTACTGGGCATGTACCCTGAGAAAACCATAATTCAAAAAGAGTCATGTACCACAGTGTTCGTTGCAGCACTATTTACAATCGCCAGGACATGGAAGCAACCTAAATGTCCATCGACAGATGAATGGATAAAGAAGATGTGGCACATATATACAATGGAATATTACTCAGCCATAAAAAGAAACGAAACTGAGTTATTTGTAGTGAGGTGGATGGACCTACAATCTGTCATTCAGAGTGAAGTAAGTCAGAAAGAGTAAAACAAATACCATATGCTAACACATATATATGGAATCTAAAAAAAAAGTGGTTCTGCAGAACCTAGGGGCAGCACAGGAATAAAGACACAGATGTAGAGAATGGACTTGAGGGCACAGGGAGAGGGAAGGGAAAGCTGGGACGAAGTGAGAGCGTTGCACTCACATATATATGCTACCAAATGTAAAACAGATAGATAGTGGGAAGCAGCTGCATAGCACAGGGAGATCAGCTCAATGCTTTGCAACCACCTGGGCGGGGGTAGGGAGGTTGAATGGGAGACACAGAGGGAGGGGATATGGGAATATATGTATGCATATAACTGATTTACTTTGTTATACAGTAGAAACTAACACAACATTGTAAAGCACTTATACTCCAATAAAGATGTTAAAAAACAAAATAAAATAAAAGACAGAAAAATATCCACATGTCAGTGTACCCATGCAGTTCAAACCCCCATTGTTCAGGGGTCAATTGTAGTTATAATTTTTTTTAAAGTCCCTGCTGATACGTGAACTTTTTGGATAATCTGTGGATCAGGTTCTTTTCTTTTTTATTCTCATTTATTTGTTTCTATTTCTTGACATGGCTCATAAATTTGGTTGATACAGGAATTTGCATTTGAAAATGTATATGCTTTTATTAATATTTTTTCCCCTGGTGGATTTCATTTTCTTCTGGAAGGCAAATAACTTTGGGAAGATCATATTTATCCAGTCAAGGCTGAATTTCAGGTATACAAATTCAGGTACATGTTTGGCTTCCCTTACTCCAAGGGCATAACCCTTCTGGTATCTCAAACAGTATGGAGTATTTACCCAGGTTTTCCAACTTAGTGGACTCTGAACTTCAGACTCTTTTTCTGCAGCACTGTGAGACTCTGTTGAAATCTCCACTTACCATTCTAACTTCCTTGATGCTGGTTTCTACTTGACTTATTAGCATCTTACCCTGTATATGAGCAGCTTAGAATTTTGCAAATGACTTGAAGGGAAATTGCACGCAAAATTTTTGTCTCACTTTTCTATGGGTTCTTTAATTCCCAACTGCCTTGGCAGTCCTGCAAGTCAGTTTTTATTTTGCCAAGCTCAGATTCACTAGATTCAGCAAATGCTCTCTGTTGGATCTAGAATTCACTTAAATGTTGGCCTGATAATTTCATAGTATTTTGTTAGTTCTCCCATAGTTTTAAGAATGTTTAAAGTCGTTTTATGAAGCAGGGTCAGTCTGGGCACCCACCATCATACCATCTCTCTAGTGCCTTTTGCATTGTACCATACCCATACCCCTTTTCTGAGACTTGTCTCCCCAGGCCCATTGAAGGGAAATGACAAAATCTTATCATTTGAGTTTCCACAGTGTAAAATAAAAAAGCATGGACTTTGGAGCTAGACAAATCCAGACCTGGGTTTCATTCATTCTGTCTCTGCTACATAAGTTATATCATCTTAAGAAAGTATAGTAAACAGTCTGACTCCATTTTTGACATCCGACTTCTAACACCTTTCAAGATCCACCTCTCCTTTACCTTCTGTCCCATATCTGGGGAAGCTGATAAGAAAGCACTGGTGCCGCCTCCTTTAGCACTGGCATGGAGTTCAAACTACACAAGCCCTTATTTATGAACCTGGCTCTTACCCCAACCCACCGTAAAACTCCAAGCAAGCCTCCTTTCCTGCTCTCTCAAGCCTTTTTCAGACCAGTATGGGGAACTATTCTACCTTTGCCATAAATCCTCATTATGTGGGTAATAAAACTTTTTATATGCTCTTCATGGATGTGTAGCATCATTCTAAGCATCTGAACCAAATTTGGGGTGGGAGAGTGTATTTTATCTCTGAAGGGTGACCAAAGAGAAAGTTACTTGATCTTTCAGTTTTCTTCTTATTACTTTCCTAATCTGTAAAATGAAAAATAATATATTTTATTATATTAAAAATAATATATTTTATTATTATATTTTTATAAGGATATAAAAATATCCTTATAATAATAATATTATAATATAAAATATCCTGTAATATTTTTCTAAGGATTAGAAATAACACGGGGGCTTCCCTGGTGGCGCAGTGGTTGAGAATCCGCCTGCCAATGCAGGGGACACGGGTTCGAGCCCTGGTCTGGGAGGATCCCACATGCCACGGAGCAACTAGGCCCGTGAGCCACAATTACTGAGCCTGCGCATCTGGAGCCTGTGCTCCGCAACAAGAGAGGCCACGATAGTGAGAGGCCCGCGCACTGCGATGAAGAGTGGCCCCCGCTTGCCACAACTAGAGAAAGCCCTCGCGCAGAAACGAAGACCCAACACAGCCATAAATAAATAAATAAATAAATATTAAAAAAAAAAATCTATAAAAAAAAAAAAAAAAAAAGAAAAAGAAATAACACGGAATATAAGGGCACCTAACCATTTCTTTGGAACTTAGCAGATGTTCAACAAATTATATATATAAAATAATAATACTTTTCAGCCAACCTGACCATAGACTATCTTCCACTCTCTATCCTGACCTTTGATTATTTTATTTTTCTTCTAAGTTCTTATTACTATCTGATATTTCATTATACATTTATTTACACATTTGTACATCTATTCATTTACTTGTATGCTGTTTGTCTCCCTCACTAAAATGTAAACCACATGAAGGCAGGAACTATATATGTCTTGTTTATTTGTGTATTCCCAGCACGTAAAATGTTTTGAGCCCGTAGGCAGAGTTCAATGAGTGTTTCTTGAAAAAATAAAGGAATGAGTCAGTCATATATATATAGAATCTAGAGTCTCCGTTTTCACTTTTGACCTGATTTAACTGTGTTACTGTGTCCAAACTCCTCAGTCCATGACTCTGAACCCTAGTCAATTATCTCTACTGTAGAAATAGGAAAATAGAGGATCAGACATAGGAAGTAATCTTCCCAAAGTCAAACAGCAAGTCAGTTGCATAAACCAGGAAGGAAAGACAGGTCTCCTCTCTTTCAGTCCAACTTTCTTCCCAGTATGCCTCCTCCCATCCCGCACCCAAAGATAGGCATTTTCCCATGGTGCTTTCTCTATTTGTTTCCAAAATCCACTGAATGATGTTCAATAAAGCAAACACTACTTTTTAGCACAAGTCAACCTTTTCCTAATTGATTTTTCTCATTTTTCAACAGATTTGTAATTGTCAATTTACTTGCTGAGTTGAAGGTGGCACCTGGGTTTGTCATTCTAACCCTTGGAGTAATTTAACTCTACCTTGTAAGACAAGTTTCTATGCTTGTATTATTCTCTGTTGGCATTGTCTTTTCAATCAATCAGTCATGAAAAATTCATGCCCAAGGTAAAGCCCTAGTGAAACACTCTGAGGAAAAAGTGATTATCTTTAAACAAAGTAGAGATCTTAGTGTTCGCTGAAATTCAGTGGAGAGAGCAGCCTTTAATAAGGAAACATTTTATCTGCTGTTTGCAATCCATAAGATACTCCGCTTTTTCCACTTAAAATTGATCTCTTCCAATTCTCAGGTTTCCAAAATTGCTATAAGGTGAAGCTCCAAGAATGTGGAGTCTAATAATTTGAAGTTTGTAAAAGCTTAACATGAGCCTTTCATGAATGATGAAAAATGTGTCAGCTACACATAGCAGGGTGATTGTGTAAATACAATTAGGATAATGTTGCATCAACTTTTTAAAACATGTTTATTTCAGGTTGGAATTAGAAAATATTTTGATCTATTGGGTTGTCCTGTAATTATGGAGAGTGAGTGATTCCTTCTTCAGATGGACTGAAACAACTGTGGCTTCAGGCTGAACTATTATATTGGTTCTAGCCCTGACCTCAACCATAAAATGGAATGTGGGCCTGGGTATAGCCCTCATACTGTCTGGAGACTAAACCTATATCTCTGTCTCATCGCTGATTTATAATCAGTTACCATTGGCCTCAGGGGAACTGGATGAGAGAATTTGCTTGACTTAGTTCAACCCTTCCTCCTGCTGGCAAACAACCTCAGCACCTGGTCTGATCGCAGTTAGTGGCTTCATAACTCCCCTGTAAAGCATTACCATAAAACAATGCTGTAATTTAGACAAGAGTTAACACCTATCCTTCTCAAACTCTTCCAAAAAACTGGAGGGAAGAACACTCCCATACGCATTCTATGAGGTCAGCATCATGCTGATACCAAAACCAGACAAAGATGTCACAAAAAAAAGAAAATTGTACACCAATATCACTGATAAACACAGATGCAGAAATTCTCAACAAAATACTAGTAAACAAAATCCAACAACACATTAAAAGGATCATACACCATGATCAAGTGGGATTAATCCTAGGGATGCAAGGATTCTTCAATATATGCAAATCGATCAATGTGATACATGATATTAACAAATTAAAGAATTAAAACCATATGATCATCTCAATAGATGCAGAAAAAGCTTTTGACAAAATTCAACACCCATTTATGATAAAAACTCTCCAGAAAATGAGCATAGAGGGAACCTACCTCAACATAATAAAAGCCATTTACAACAAACCCACAGCAAACATCATTCTCAATGGTGAAAAACTGAAAGCATTTCCTCTAAGATCAGGAACAAGACAGGGATGTCCACTCTTATCACATTATTCAACATAGTATTGGAAGTCCTAGCCACAGCAATCAGAGAAGAAAAATAAATAAAAGGAATACGAATTGGAAAAGAAAAGGTAAAACTGTCACTGTTTGCAGATGACATGATACTATGCATAGAAAATCCTAAAGACGCCACCAGAAAACTACTAGAACTAATCAATGAATTTGGTAAGGTTGCAGGATACAAAATTAATGCCCAGAAACTTCTTGCATTCCTATACACTAACAACAAAATATCAGGAAGAGAAATTAAGGAAACAATCCCATTTACCATCACAACAAAAAGAATAAAATACCTAGGAATAAACCTACCTAAGGAGGCAAAAGACCTGTACTCAGAAAACTATAAAACACTGATGAAAGAAATCAAAGATAACATAAACAGATGGAGAGATATACCATGCTCCTGGAGTGGAAGAATCAATATTGTGAAAATGACTATAGTACCCAAAGCAATCTACAGATTCAATGCAATCCCTATCAAATTACCAATGGCATTTTTCACAGAACTAGAACAAGAAATTTTACAATTTGTATGGAAACACAAAAGACCCAGAATACCAAAAGCAATCTTGAGAAAGAAAAACGGAGCTGTAGGAATCAGGCTCCCTGACTTCAGATTATACTACAAAGCTACAGTAATCAAGACAGTATGGTACTGGCACAAAAAGAGAAATATAGATCAATGGAACAAGATAGAAAGCCCAGAGATAAACCCATGCACATATGGTCACCTTATCTTTGATAAAGGAGGCAAGAGTATACAATGGAGAAAAGACAGCCTCTTCAATAAAGTGGTGCTGGGAAAACTGGACAGCTACATGTAAAAGAATGAAATTAGAGCACTCCCTAACACCATACACAAGAATAAACTCAAATGGATTAAAGACCTAAATGTAAGGCCAGGCACTATAAAATTCTTAGAGGAAAACCTAAGCAGAACACTCTATGATATAAATCACAGCAAGATCCTTTTTGACCCACCTCCTAGAGAAATGGAAATAAACATAAAAATAAACAAATGGGACCTAATGAAACTTAAAAGCTTTTGCACAGCAAGGGAAACTGTAAACAAGACGAAAAGACAACCCTCAGAATGGGAGAAAATATTTGCAAATGAAGCAACTGACAAAGGATTAATCTCCAAAATATACAAGCAGCTCATGCAGCTCAATATCACAAAAACAAACAACCCAATCCAAAAATGGGCAGAAGACTTAAATAGACATTTCTCCAAAGAAGACATACAGATGGCCAACAAATTCATGAAAAGATGCTCAACATCACTAATCATTAGAGAAATGCAAATCAAAACCACAACGAGGTATCACGTCACACCAGTCAGAATGGTCATCATCAAAAAATCTACAAACAATAAATGCTGAAGAGGGTGTGGAGAAAAATGAACCCTCCTGCACTGTTGGTGGGAATGTAAATTGTAATTGTTCTCTCACTATGGAGAACAGTATGGAGGTTTCTTAAGAAACGAAAAATAGAACTACCATGTGACCCAGCAATCCCACTACCGGGCATATACCCTGAATAAACCATAATTCAAAAAGAGTCGCATACCACAATGTTCACTGCAGCACTATTTACAATAGCCAGGACATGGAAGCAACCTAAATGTCCATCAATAGATGATTGAATAAAGAAGTTGTGGCACATATGTACAAGGAATATTACTCAGCCATAAAAAGGAATGAAATTGAGTTATTTGTAGTGAGGTGGATGGACCTAGAGTCTCTCATACAGAGTGAAGTAAGTCAGAAAGAGAAAAACAAATACCGTATGCAAACGCATATATATGGAATTTTAAAAAGCGGAACTGATGAACTTAGTTGCAGGGCAGGAATAAAGACTCAGTTGTAGAGAACAGACTTAAGGGCCCGGGGGGAAAGGGGAAGCTGGGATGAAGTGAAAGAGTAGCATTGACGTATATACACTACTGGATGTAAAATGCATGGCTAGTGGGAAGCTGCTGCATAGCACAGGGAGATCAGCTCGGTGCTTTGTGATGACCTAGAGGGATGGGGTAGGCAGGGTGGGAGGGAGCCTCAAGAGGGAGGGGATATGGGGATATATGTATACATATAGTTGATTTACTTTGTTATACAGCAGAAACTAACACAACATTGTAAAGCATTTATACTCCAATAAAGATGTGGGAAAAAAAGTAAAGCTATGCTGTAGAACAGTCATCCCATAATAATTCCCAGGTGCTTTGGGAAAAGGAAAGACCCTTTCTAAGCAAGTGCTGCTCTCTGTCTTAGAATTACTACTCTACAGTTTGCTATCCATCAAGAGTTTTTTTTTTGAATTTTATTTTATTTTTTTATACAGCAGGTTCTTATTAATTGTCTATTTTATACATATTAGTGTATATATGTCAATCCCAATCTCCCAATTCATCACACCACCACTACCACCACCACCCCGCTTTTCCCCCTTGGTGTCCATATGTTTGTTCTCTACATCTGTGTCTCTATTTCAAAAGCTTTTTATAAAAAATCTTTGTCTCCAGAGGCAAATTGCATTTTAATTTGTAACATGATTCTACATGGGAGGAGAGAAGTTTGCTATTTCTTGGTTTAGCCTAGATTATCCAGAACTGAGAAGAGGAATACAGTATTTTTTACTATATAGAGCTCCAGCTTTTGAGTCAAATTAACCTGATTTGGGGTACTGATCCTACAACTTGTCATTACTGTGCCCTTGGGCAAGTTACTTAATATCTGTGAGAACTTCAGTTTCCTCATCTGTAAAATGGGAATATTAACACCTTACTCACAATTATTGTTAGGATTATTAAATGAGGTTTCACACCTGATACATAACAAGTATTTAATAAAAATAGCACCAAAGAAACCTATATCCTGGAGCTGAAAGAACCCTCAGAAGAGTATTCACTTTAGCTATCTAGCTGAAGATTGAGCCTTCAGACTGGTAATGTATTATTATTATGATTTTATGGATGGGTTTACTGAGATAAGATAAAACACACTGAAGTTTAAAAACATGGTAAGTGATAGAGGCAAGATTTGAATTCAGGTTTCTGCCTCCTAAGACTATAATCTTATCCAAACTCCTCATTTTATAGATAAGTCGAGAGAAAGAAACTGACATTGCTTTATAACATAACCATGTCACCTCCCGTGAAACCAGCCAAAATGGGAAATTCTCAAGGGCAGGAACTGATTTTTTTCCCCACTAAAGCTGGAGAATAAAAATCTAGAGAAAAATTGATCAAAAATACATATTAGTATGCTCAAGTTTAAATATATTTTAAATATAGGTAGACAATATTTAACGAATAGACCTATCAAAAACAATTACAAAGATGGTGAAGAAAAAGTCAGTTTAATACAAATAGTGTGACTATGAACCCCAATGTGAAATTACTTTTCTTTTTTTCTTTTTACTTTTTTATTCCTTTTATTTTCTTTTCCTTCTTTTAAAAAAATTGTTGGCATATAATTTATTGACATATAATTGACATATAGTATAAGTTAAAGGTATACAAAGTACTAATTTGATACATTTATGTATTGCAAAATGATTATCACTATAATGTTATCTAATACCTCCATTATGTCATGTAATTCTTTTTTGCAGTGCGAACATTTAAGATTTACTCTCTTAGCAACTCTCAAGTATATAATACATCATTATTAATTATAATTACCATGCTGTAGTCCCCAGAACTTATTCATCTTATAGGTGGAAGTTTACCTTCTTTGACCAACATCTCCCCCTTTCTCCCCATCCACAGCCTCTAGTAACCACCATTCTGGTCTTTGGCTTATATGAGTTCAACTTTTTCCATTCCACATGTAAGTGATTTGTTTCCCTTCTTTTTAATGTTTCCTTTCTTTCTTTTGCTCTCCTTTTTTTCTTTTCTGTTTTTTGCATATTTTTGATTACTGAAGCATTACATAGTATATCATTTGGATATTGCTAAATTACAAAGCACCCCAAAATTTACTGGCTTAAAAGAATAAGCATTTATTAATGGTCATGGGTCAGCTGGGTGGTTCTTCTCTATTGGTGGTTAGTTCTGCATCAGGTAGATTTTAGCTAGGTTCTCTCTGACTTGAGCTAGGTTCTCTCATATGTTTGCAAGTCAGCTGGCTGTAGGCTGGTCTGCGATGGCTTCAGCTGGAACAACTAGGCTGTGTTCAGTGTGGTCTCTTATGCTCTGTCAACCTACTCTAGATGTGATCAAATACTGGTGGTAGAATTTCAAGAAAGAACATGGAACTACTCAAGGCTTTCTGAGGCCTTGGCTCAGAACTGGTATACTGTTACTTCTGCCAATTTCTACTGATCAAAGCCGTCATGGGTCGGCCCAGATTCAAGAGGGTCACCTTTTAATGGGAGGAGCAGCAAAATCATAGTTCAGCGTATATGGAGAGGAAAGAATTGTGAGAAATGTTGCAATCAATCTACCACATCTGATTTGTATGCACTGTAAGAAAATAGACAAGCATTCAGAGTCTCATCAAGGAAAGGTGATGACATTAAACAAGGTAACCCAGGAATCAAAATCATTTCCAATATTATAATAAAATGATAATACAAGTAAACAGAGTACAAACATAATAGAGACCAGAAGTGGTTAGCACTGTGGTACCACCTAGGGGGTGATAAATTCACCTTAAGAGAGGTACTGAATGAACAAAACAAGGAGGGATTTTTGGTTTTGTCTAAGTATAGAAATGTATGCATTCCTGTTTGAGAATTTCAGAGGCACTGAAGAAAACCTGTGGCTTCTTCCCTGTACCTTATGAGTAGCCCATTTAATAAATAAAATGTGTATACACACCTGTTGCCCCACATGTCCTATGACCTCTGTAGCACCACTGGGCAAGGGAAACATGGAGTGGGTAAATGTAGAGATTCACTCTCTTGTTGATTATGGTTTGGCCTAGGATTGGAGCCATCTAGGTAATCTATTCATTCTCCTTGACCTTTTCATCATCCTGGAGAACAGGAAGTCAATTTTGGGGTGTTCTTTTCAAAACATAGGTCTGAAACTTTCACACCTACACTTAAAACTCTTCAGTAGCCCCTTCATGTTGTTTTCAGGAAAGGTTAAAACCCCTTAACATGGCCCATGCACCTTTTAATGCCATAGTCTCATCTCTTACCCTAGAATTAATTCTTTGTTCTAGCCACAGGAAAGAGCTTGTAATTCCACAAACCACTCAACCTTTGCTCTTGTTTTTCCATCCAATTGGAATGGCTCCCACACTTTCCTTCCTGCCTGGTCAGTCCTTATTCATCAGTGAAGATATAGCTTTCTTCCACTTGGCTGGCTACAGATGGTAACTCAGCATTTTATTTGTATATGTGTGCGTGTGTGTGTGTGTGTGTGTGTGTGTGTGTGTGTGAGTGTCTGTGTTTTATATGTTTATTCCCTCTGCTAGGTAGTTTCTTAAGGGCAAAGTATGTTATTCATTTCTACAGTCTGAGCACATAACAAATTAGGAGTCCTGTAACTGTTTATTAAATGAAATGATTAAATGAATTTTCTTGAATGAATGAATGAAATTTAGAACAAACTTTCTGTAGGAAATGCTGTCAGATTGAGGAAAAGAGAGGCATTTTTTGTCTGTATGTTGGTGAATATGTATTCTGGGTTGTAGGGAGAAGAAAGAGACTCCCTGAAAGATCTTATTTTTCTTCTGCCATGTTGCTAATGCCCTTGTTTGATATGCTAAACTTCCCTTGATGAAAATGTTTTGCTCCATTTCCCTTCTACCTCTTTTGGCTGCTTACTCACAAGCCTTCAGTGAGAGAGAAGAATCTTCTAATGTGCAATCTGTAAGCCATTTCTTTATTATGTCTATCAGACTGCAGTATCTGTGTGAAGATTTTGACAATTTCCAGTTGACAAGACACAGGTGCAGCTGAGTAACAAATTTTGCTGGTTCATTGTGAGCCCCAACAGCAGCTTATAATAGGTAAGGATTCGTTTTTCACATAGCGATTATCTATATGCCAGACTTCATGGCTTTGATATATCAGGTCCAGGATTTCCTGGCACTTGACTGGCAACCTGTAGGTTCTTCATGGACAGGAAGCTTAACTTTATATTTATATATATATAAAATGCACATGTGTATAGTTTTTATCGTTTCCTGACCACATCGTCTTGGCAATTATAGTTAATCCTATCAAAAACTCTACCAGATAAGTCTGATTTTCCTCTTTGCAGATGAGGAAAACAAGTCTCAGAAAGATGATAAAACATGGTCAGAGTTGCACAGAAAGAGGTCAGCTTGGAACTCCAACATTTCTTCTACAATGCTGGGAATCAGATTTGGCTCAGAGCAGGTAATATAAAAACAAAAATATGGCTCTGAAAGAAATTAGCTGATTGGTTGGAAAAACAGAGATCTAGATTTTATCCCTAACTCAACCCCACATTACCTACATACCCTTTGATGTGTCATAACACCAAAGCAAATTTACCCTAAACTCTTGTGCAGTCCCGCCCAAGTCACACTTACCTGGTGACATGTCAACACATGACCAAACATGTAACTAGACATACGCCAAAGCAGCTTTCCCCCATTGTGTTATATACCTCTCTGACTGTCAAGTAGTTGTCTCAAAAGGGGTTACTGATATCACTCATAGGAAAACTACTTATGCCTAACTTAAAGAATCAAATTCATTTTTTAATTTAAGTATAATCATTAGTAGACTAAAACTAGGATGAATAATTTCCAAATTACTAAAGACAGAAGGAACAGCATAAGGAAGATTTTAAGCAATTGTCGTGAAATACAAGTTTTTTTTTAATTGTAAAGGAGCATAAACAATATACATTGTGAAAGAAAATAACCAATAAAAGATTTTTAAAAGTCACTGAATGTGATACCATATAAAAGTTAAAAGGAAATATTTACTAGAGATTTGAGATATATCATAAAACCACAATTATCAAAACAATGGCTGCCTGTCACTAAAATGAATACACAAATCAGTGAAATAGAAATGGAAGTCCAGAAATAAACCTAAGCATTTAAAATTTATTTTATGAAAAGGTGACATCTGAAATTAGAAAGGAAAGGGATGACTTAATCAATAAGATGTAGGAACCACTTGCTAACAATTTGGAAAAAATAAAAAAATAGATAACCAATAAGAACCTACTGTATAGGGAACTCTACTCAATGATCTGTGGTGACCTAAATGGGAAGGAAATCCCCAAAAGAGGGGATATATGTGTACGTATAGCTGATTCACTGTGCTGTACAGTAGAAACTAACACAACATTGTAAAGCAACTATACTCCAACAAAAATTATATTACACTGAAATGCCTAATGAAGTAAAATTATTTAAACTTCTGAAATTTAAAGTAGGGAAAATTTCAAATACATGTTAAAAATATAAAAACACTCAAGGATCCACCCCTAAGATGAAGCAGATGTTAACATTTGGTCATCCTTTAGATTCTGCTTTCTTTTCTTGATTTTGATAAATAGAACATTATAGGTACAGCTTTCCCTCTTACTTTTCTTTCTCCCAGAAGTAGCGACAGTCCTGAAATTAATGGGTATAATTCCCATTTATGATTTTATACCTCTGTTGTACATGTATGTATTACATTAAAATATGCTATATGCTTGCCTTATTAATGCTTATCTTTTCACTAAACATAGTTCTGGAGGTCTATCTGTGTTGATAAATGTAGCTCTGGTTCATCCATTTTAAGTGATAAGTATTATTCCATTGCAGTTATGAACCATAATTTATGCATTCTCATTCTGAGTTAAGTGGTTTTAGTTGTTTGTTTTACTATTAAAAAGGACTAGTACTACAATGAACATTGTTGTATATATCTCCTTGTGTAATGTATAAAAATTGTTTTAGGAAAACACATAGAAGTGGAATTGCTGGATCATAGATTATAAGCATCTTTATCTTTGCTTTATTGTCAAGTTACCCTCAAAGAAGCTATTCTATTTTACATGCTCACCAGTGGTGTTAACAAAAAAATCACTGTTTCTTACATAATTTCCAACACTTGGTATTTTCAGATTTACTAATTTTTTTGCCAATATGAGGGTAAGAAATGTATTTCATTATTTTCTTAACTTATATTTCCTCCGTTAACAGTGGGGAGATCATGTTTTCATGTATTTGTAGGCCATTTGTTTCTTCTTCTGTTACTTGTCTAATTATATCCTTGGACTATTTTCTATTGGATAGTTGGTCTTTTAAATTTTTATTTATAAGAGTTCTTTATAGGTTTATGTATTAAACCTTTTCCATTATAAGCATTACACGCATGACTTCTTCAATCATTGTCTTGTTTTTTCATTTATTTATGGTATATTTTAACATAAAATATACCATATTTTTGTATAGCAGTCAAATATATTTTGTAAGACAGTCAAATATATTTATTTTTTCCTCAGGGCTTATGCTTTGTCTAAAAAGTCCTTACACATCCTGAGTCCATAAAATAATGTACTATATTTCAGTTTATACATATTTTTTCCTTAATGCATTTGGAATTTATTTGTGTATTTGGTATGAGGTAGGGATCTAACTTTATGTTTTTTCCATATGGATGACCCATTGATCCAATACCATTCATTGATTATTCAACTTTTCAATCTCATCTGTAATGTTATCTCTGATATATATTGAGTCTGTTCCTAGGCCCTCTGTTTTGATCCATTAAGTCTATCTCTATAGGTTTGTAGCAATGTTAAGTCACATTGTTTTAATGTCTATAACTTTGTAGTAAATCTTATCTGATAAGGATGTCTTTGCTATTTTTTACCCTCTGTATTCCCATAGAATTAAAAAAAAATTTATACAATTTTTAAAGGTTACAGTCCATCCTTGTAGCCTATCTTATACTCAGTACTTTATACCTCCCCTCTCACTCCCCCATCCCTACAATACCCCTCCCCTGCTCCCCACTGGTAGCCACTAGTTTGTTTTCTATATCTGTGAGACTGCTTCATTTTGTATTCACTAGTTTGCTGTATTTTTTAGATTCCACTTTTAAGTGATATTATACAGTATTTGTATTTCTCTGTCTGACTTATTTCACTTAGCATAATGCCTTCCAAGTCTATCCATGTTGCTGTGAATGGCAAAATTTCATTCTTTTATGGCTGAGTAGTATTCCATTGTGCGTGTGTGTGTGTGTGAGTGTGTATGTGTGTGTGTGAGTATACATATGTATGCTGCATCTTCTTTATCCATTCATCTGTTGATGGACACTTAGGTTGCGTGCATATCTTGGCAATTTTAAATAATACTGTTATGAACATTGGAGTGCATGTATCATTTTGAATTAGTGTTTGGGGGTTTTTTTTCAAATATATACCAGGAACAGAATTGCTGGGTCATACGGTAGTTCAGTTTTTAGAAACCTCCATACTGTTTTCCACAGTGGCTGCACCAATTTACATTCCCACCAACCAACAGTGTACGACGGTTCCCTTTTCTCCATATCCTCGCCAACATTTGCTGTTTGTGTTCTTTTTGATGACAACCATTCTGACAGGTGTGAGGTGATATCTCTTTGTGGTTTTGATTTGTATTTCCCTGATGATTAGTGATGTTTTTCATTTTTTCATGTGCCTGTTGGCCATCTGCATTTCCTCTTTGGGAAAATGTCTGTTTAGTTCTTCTGCCTGTTTTTTAATCAGGTTGTTTGTTTTTTTGATGTTGAGTTGTATGAGCTGTATATATGTGTTGGATATTAACCCCTTATTGGTCATATCATTTGCAAATATCTTCTCCCATTTTTTGCCCTCTGCACTCCCATATAAATTTTACAATCAACTTATCAATTTTAAACACACACACACACACACACACACACACACACACACACACACACATGCCCCACAGACACATCTGCTGGGATTTTAGCCAATTACATTGATTAATAATGAATCTTCAATCTATGAATATAATAGATTAGTCTATTTAGTAAGCTTCTTTGATTTGCCTCAATATTTTAGAATTTTCTGTGTAGAGGTCTTGTATTTTTGTTGCAATAATGATTTTGTATCATATCTTATACTGATATTTTTGACACTATCATAATTGGTATCAACTTTTAAATTCTATTTCTAATTGTTCATGGCTAGTACATATACAATTAATTTTTTAATATTGACTTTGTATCAATGAATTCTAATAATTAGTAGGTTCTTTGGGGGTATTCTGCATACATAATCATGTTGGCTATGTAGATAATAAAAGTTTAATTTTTCCTTTCCAACACTTCTCCTTTTATTTACTTTTACTGCCTTATTGCAGTGACTAAAAACTTCAGTACAAGGTTGAATAGGAGTGTCAGTAGCAGTCATTCTTTTCTTGTTCCCAAATTCAATGGAAATGCTTTAAAGTTTTCATGATTAAGTATGATGTTGCTGTTGGTTTCTTCAGTTTTTTTTCCTTCTGGTAGATGTCCTTTATAAGATTAAGGTCTTTTTATTTTCCTTGTGATTGATTTTATTTTATTTATTTTTTTATTGAAGTAGAGTTGATTTACAATGTTGTGCCAATCTCTGCTTTACAGCACAGTGACTCAGTTATACACATAGAGACATGCTTTTTTTATATTCTTTTCCATTATGGCTTATTACAAGATGTTGAATATAGTTCCCTGTGCTATACATTAGGACCTTGTTGTTTATCCATTCTAAATGTAATAGTTTGCATCTACCAACCGCAAACTCCCAGTCCATCCCTCCCCCTCTCCCCCTTGGCAACCACAAGTCTGATCTCTATGTCTGTGAATCTGTTTCTGTTTTATAGATATGTTCATCTGTGCCATATTTTAGATTCCACATATAAGTGATATCATATGGCATTTGTCTTTCTCTTTATGACTGACTTTACTTAGTATGATAATCTCTAGTTGCATCCATGTTGCTGCAAATGGCATTATTTTGTTCTTTTTTATGAGTGAGTAGTATTCCATTGTACATATGTACCACATCTTCTTTATCCATTCATCTGTGGATGGACTTTAGGTTGTTTCCATGTTTTGGTTATTGTGAACATAGCCTATGTTCTGCTATGCCTAACATAGCAAAACATAGCCTAACAGTACTGCTATGAACATAGGGGTGCATGTATCTTTTTGAATTATAGTTTTATCCGGGTATATTCCCAGGAGTCGGATTGATGGATCATATGGTAATTCTAATTTTAGTTTTCTGAGGAACCTCCATACTGTTTTCCATAGTGGCTATACCAACTTTTCTGAGTTGATTATTATTAAAGAGTGTTATATTTTATCAAATGCATTATCTTCACATTTGAGAGAAACTTCTTTAATTTATAAATATGGTATATTATAAGGATTAATTTTAGAATTTTAATACAACCTTGCATTCCTAGAGTAAATTAACTGTGATTTAGTGCTCCCTGCCACTGGATTTAATTTGATAATTTTTTGTTTAGTTGTTTGGGAAGGAGATTTTCCTGAAACATCCCTTTCACATTTCATTATCAAGTTTATGTGCATCACATAACAAGTTGGAAAATGTTCCCTCACTTTCAGTTATCTGGAATAATTTATGTAGGATTGGTGTTTTGGTTTCCTTAAATGTTTGGAAGACTTCACCAGTGAAGTTGTCTGGGCCTGGCATTTTCTTTGTAAGTTTTTAATAGTATATTCAATTACCTTCGTAAATTTAATAGAATAATCAGATTTTATGTGTCTTCTATCAGTTTTGATTAGGTATGTTTTTGTTTCTCTAGAATTTGCCCTTTTCCTCTAATTTTTCAACTTCATTGGAAAATGTCTTTTTGCTATAATATGTTTTCTTGTCTTTTTAATGTTTGTGGTCGTGTTTCCTTTTCTTATTCCTGATATGAGTAAATTGTGCTCTTTCTATATTTTTCTTATTATCAGTCCATTGTTTTATAGGTTCATTGTGGAAATTCATATGTTCTTGAATCCCTAACCTTCTTGGAATCTCTATTTATCCTAAAGGTTTCCTTCAGTTTCTCTTTCTTTTAATATGTAAATAATCATATCATCTGTGAATAACTTTTTTTAATCCTCATATTTTTTACTACCATTTCTAATTTTATTGCACTAGAACTTTCAGTATGATGTTGAATAAAAACAACAGTAGCGGCATCCTTATGGTTTCCTGACTTTAAAAGGAGGATTTCTCATATTTCACATTAAGTAGGATTGCTATAAATTTTGTGTTTATTTATTTTTTTATACAGCAGATTCTTATTAGTCATCCATTTTATACACATCAGTGTATACATGTCAATCCCAATCCCCCAATTAATCACACCACCACCCAACCCCCTGCTGCCTTCCCCCCTTGGTGTCCATAAGTTTGTTTTCTACATCTGTGTCTCATTTTCTGCCCTGCAAACCAGTTCATCTGTACCATTTATCTAGGTTCCATATATATGGGTTAATATACGATATTTGTTTTTCTCTTTCTGACTTACTTCACTCTGTATGACAGTCCCTAAATCCATCCACATCTCTACAAATGACCCAATTTCATTCCTTTTTATGGCTGAGTAATATTCCATTGTATATACGTACCACATCTTCTTTATCAATTCGTCTGTCGATGGGCATTTAGGTTGCTTCCCCGACCTGGCTCTTGTAAATAGTGCTGAAATGAACATTGGGGTGCAGGTGTCTTTTTTGAATTATGGTTTTCTCTGGGTATATGCCCAGTAGTGGGATTGCTGGGTCATATGGTAATTCTATATTCAGTTTTTTAAGGAACCTCCATACTGTTCTTCATACTGGCTGTATCAGTTTATATTCCCACCAACAGTGCAAGAGGGTTCCCTTTTCTCCACACCCTCTCCAGCATTTGCTATTTGTAGATTTTCTGATGATGCCCATTCTAACTGGTGTGAAGTGATACCTCACTGTAGTTTTAACTTGCATTTCTCTAATAATTAGTGATGTTGAGCAGCTTTTCATGTGCTTCTGGGCCATCTATATGTATTCTTTGGAGAAATGTCTGTTTAGGTCTTCTACCCATTTTTGGATTGGGGTGTTCATTTTTTGGATATTGAGCTGCATGAGCTGTTTATATATTTTGGAGATTAATCCTTTGTCCGTTGATTTGTTTGCAAATATTTTCTCCCATTCTGAGGGCTGTCTTTTCGTCTTGTTTATGGTTTCCTTTGCTGTGCAAAAGCTTTTAAGTTTCATTAGGTCCCATTTGTTTATTTTTGTTTTTATTTCCATTACTCTAGGAGGCAGATCAAAAAAGATCTTGCTGTGATTTATGTCAAAGAGTGTTCTGCCTATGTTTTCCTCTAAGAGTTTTATAGTATCTGGTCTTACATTTAGGTCTTTAATCCATTTGAGTTTATTCTTGTGTATGGTGTTAGGGAGTGCTCTAATTTCATTTTTTACATGTAGCTGTCCAGGTTTCCCAGCACCACTTATTGAAGAGACTGTCTTTTCTCCATTGTATATCCTTGCCTCCTTTGTCATAGATTAGTTGACCATAGGTGCGTGGGTTTATCTCTGGGCTTTCTATCTTGTTCCATTGATCTATATTTCTGTTTCTGTGCCAGTATCATATTGTCCTGATTACTGTAGCTTCGTAGTATAGTATGAAGTCAGGGAGTCTGATTCCTCCAGCTCCGTTTTTTTCCCTCAAGGCTGCTTTGGCTATTCAGGGTCTTTTGTGTCTCCATACAAATTTTAAGATTTTTTGTTCTAGTTCTGTAAAAAATGCCGTTGGTAATTTGATAGGGATTGCATTGAATCTGTAGATTACTTTGGGTAGTATGCTCATTTTCACAATATTGATTCTTCTAATGCAAGAAAATTGTGTATCTCTCCATCTGTTGGTATCATCTCTAATTTCTTTCATCAGTGTCTTATAGTTTTCTGCATAAAGGTCTTTGGTCTCCCTAGGTAAGTTTGTTCCTAGGTATTTTATTCTTCTTGTTGCAATGGTAAATTGGAGTGTTTCCTTAATTTCTCTTTCAGAGTTTTCATCATTAGTGTATAGGAATGCAAGAAATTTCTGTGCATTGGTTTTGTATCCTGTAACTTTACCAAATTCATTGATTAGCTCTAGTAGTTTTCTGGTGGCACCTTTAGGATTCTCTATGTATAGTATCATGTCATCTGCAAACTGACAGCTTTACTTCTTCTTTTCCCATTTGTATTCCTTTTAATTCTTTTTCTTCTCTGATTGCGATGGCTAGAACTTCCAAAATTATGTTGAATAATAGTGGTGAGAGTGGACATCCTTTTCTTCTTCCTGATCTTAAAGGAAATGCTTTCAGTTTTTCACCATTGAGAATGATGTTTGCTGTGGGTTTGTCATATATGACCTTTATTATGTTGAGGTAGGTTCCCTCTATGCCCACTTTCTGGAGAGTTTTTATCATAAATTGGTGTTGAATTTTGTCAAAAGCTTTTTCTACATCTATTGAGATGATCATATGGTTTTTATTCTTCAGTTTGTTAATATGGTGTATCACATTGATTGATTTGCATATATTGAAGAATCCTTGCATCCCTGGGATAAATCCCACTTGATCACGGTGTATGATCCTTTTAATGTGTTGTTGGATTCTGTTTGCTAGTATTTTGTTGAGGATTTTTGCATCTATATTCGTCAGTGATATTTGTCTGTAATTTTCTTTTTTTGTAGTATCTTTGTCTGGTTTTAGTATCAGGGCGATGGTGGCCTCATAGAATGAGTTTGGGAGTGTTCCTTCCTCTGCAATTTTTTGGAAGAGTTTGAGAAGGATGGGTGATAGCTCTTCTCTAAATGTTCGATAGAATTCACCTGTGAAGCCATCTGGTCCTGGGCTTTTGTTTGTTGGAAGATTTTTAATCACAGTTTCTATCTCATTACTTGTGATTGGCCTGTTAATATTTTCTATTTCTTCCTGGTTCAATCTTGGAAGGTTATACCTTTCTAAGAGTTTGTCCATTTCTTCCAGGTTGTCCATTTTATTGGCATAGAGTTGCTTGTAGTAGTCTCTTAGGATGCTTTGTATATCTGCGGTGTCTGTTGTAACTTCTCCTTTTTCATTTCTAATTTTATTGATTTGAGTGCTCTCCCTCTTTTTCTTGATGAGTCTGGCTAATGGTTTATCAATTTTGTTTATCTTCTCAAAGAACCAGCGTTTAGTTTTATTGATCTTTGCTTTTGTTTTCTTTGTTTCTATTTCATTTATTTCTGCTCTGATCTTTATGATTTCTTTCCTTCTCCTAACTGGGTTTTGTTTGTTCTTCTTTCTCTAGTTCCTTTAGGTGTAAGGTTAGATTGTTTATTTGAGATTTTTCTTGTTTCTTGAGGTAGGCTTGTATTGCTATAAACTTCCCTCTTAGAATTACTTTTGCTGCATCCCATAGGTTTTGGATCATTGTGTTTTTATTGTCATTTGTCTCTGGGTATTTTTTGATTTCCTCTTTGATTTCTTCAGTGATCTCTTGGTTATTTAGTAACGTATTGTTTAGCCTCCATGTGTTTGTCTCTCCTACATTTTTTTCCCTATAATTCATTTCTAAGCTCATAGCGTTGTGGTCAGAAAAGATGCTTGATATGATTTCAGTTTTCTTAAATTTACTGAGGGTTGATTTGTGACCCAAGATGTGATCTATCCTGGAAAATGTTCCAAGCACACTTGAGAAGAAAGTGTAATCTGCTGGTTTGGGATCGAATGTCCTGTAAATATCAATTAAATCTATCTGTTCTATTGTGTCATTTAAAGCTTGTGTTTCCTTATTAATTTTCTGTTTCAAAGATCTGTCCATTGGTGTAAGTGAGTTGTTAACGTCCCACACTATCATTGTGTTACTGTTGATTTCCTCTTTTATAGCTGTTAGCAGTTGCCTTATGTATTGAGGTGCTCCTATGTTGGGTGCATATATATTTATAATTATTATACCTTCTTCCTGGATTGATCCCTTGATCATTATGTAGTGTCCTTCCTTGTCTCAGTAACATCCTTTAGTTTAAAGTCTATTTTATCTGATATAAGTAATGCTACTCCAGCTTTCATGTGATTTCCATTTGCACAGAATATCTTTTTGCATCCCCTCACTTTCAGTCTGTATGTGTCCCTAGGTCTGAAGTGGGTCTCTTGTAGACAGCATATATATGGATCTTTTTTTTGTATCCATTCAGCAAGCCTGTGTCTTTTGGTTGGAGCATTTAATCCATTCTTGTTTAAGATAATTATCAATATGTATGTTCCTATTACCATTTTCTTAATTGTTTTTGGTTTGTTTTTGTAGGTCCTTTTCTTCTCCTGTGTTTCCCACTTAGAGAAGTTCCTTTAGAGTTTTGTTGTAGAGCTGATTTGGTGGTGCTGAATTCTCTTAGCTTTTGCTTCCCTGTAAACCTTTTGATTTCTCCATCAAATCTTAATGAGATTCTTGACAGGTAGAGTAATCTTGGTTGTAGGTTCTTCCCTTTCATCACTTTAGGTATATCATGCCACTCCCTTCTGGTTTGTAGAGTTTCTGCTGAGAAATCATTAACCTTAACGGAATTCCCTTGTATGTTATTTGTCTTTTTTCCCTTGCTGCTTTCAATAATTTTTCTTTGTCTTTACGTTTTGTCAGTTTGATTACTATGTGTCTCATCATGTTTCTCTTTGTGTTTATCCTGTCTGGGACTCTCTGTGCTTCCTGGACTTGGGTGGCTATTTCCTTTCGCATGTTAGGGAAGTTTTCGACTATAATCTCTTCACATATTTTCTCAGGTCCTTTCTCTCTCTCTTCTCCTTCTGAGACCCCTATAATGCGAATGTTGTTGTTTTTAATGTTGCCCCAGAGGTCTCTTAGGCTGTCTTCATTTCTTTTCATTCTTTATTCTTTATTCTGTTCCACAGCAGTGAATTCCACCCTTCTGTCTTCCAGGTCACTTATCCATTCTTCTGCCTCTGGTTTTCTGCTATTGATCCCTTCTAGTGTTTTTTTTTTTTTTTCAGTTATTGTATTGTTCATCTCTGTTTGTTTGTTCTTTAATTCTTCTATGTCTTTGTTAAACATTTCTTGTATCTGCCCGATCTTTGCCTCCATTCTTTTCCCGAGGTCCTGGATCATCTTCACTATCATTATTCTGAATTCTTTTTCTGGAAGGTTGCCTATCTGCACTTCATTTAGTTTTTTTTTCTGGGGTTTTATCTTGTTCCTTCATCTGGTACATAGCCCTCTGCCTTTTCATCTTGTCTATCTTTCTGTGAATGTGGCTTTTGTTCCACAGGCTGAGGATTGTAGTTCTTCTTGCTTCTCTGTAAATTTTTAATAGATATCTTGTATAAGATAAAGGAAGTTCTCTTCTATTTAGAGCTTGCAAACATTTTTTAAAAACATTTTTTGAATGGCTGTTGAATTTATTAGATAGTTTTACTATATCTATTTGTTGATAATTCAGTATTTATCACTTACTCTATTAATATGATAAGTTACATTATCTCTTTTTAATGTGGAATAGTCCTTCCAGTCGTAGGGTGCATCTTAATTTGTATTGCTATATTATTGTGTGTGTGTACGTGTGTGTGTGTTTGTTTGTATAAATTTACTGCTGGATTTGAATTGGTAATATTTTATTAAAATTTTTCATTCAATGTTTATAACTGACATAGGGCTATATTTTTCCATTCTCCAGTTGTCCTTGCCTGTTTTTGCTTCAAATTTATAATTGCCTCATAAAATGAGTTGCATAGCTTTTTGTCTTTTTCTTTTATTTAACTTAACTTTAATATTTATGAAAATAAAATACATTTATATTATTTTAAAAGTCAAATGCTACTGCAAATGCCAAAAATAAAATATCTCCTTACTTTTGCCACAGTTTTTGATTCCTGCTTCCTAAAGCAAGAATCAGCAAACTTCTTTATTTTTTATTTTTTAATTAATTTTTATTGGAGTACAGTTACCTTACAATATTGTCTTACCTTCTACTGCACAGCAAAATGTATCAGCCATACATATACATATATCCCCTCCCTTTTGGATTTTCCTCCCATTTAGGACGCCACAGTGCATTAAGTACCGTTCCCTGTTCTATACAGTATGTTCCCCTCAGTTGTCTATTTTATACATAGTATCAATAGTGTATATGTGTCAGTCCCAATCTCCCAATTCCTCCCACCCCACCCCTTTCCCCCCTTGGTATCCATACAATTGTTCTCTACATGTGTGTTTCTATTTCTGCCTTGTAAATAAGGTCATCTATACCATTTTTCTAGATTCCACATATATGCGTTAATATACTACATTTGTTTTCTCTTTCTGACTTACTTCACCCTGTATGACAGTCTCTAGGTCCATCCACATCTCTACAAATGACCCAATTTGATTCCTTTTTATGGCTGAGTAATATTTCATTGTATATATGTACCACATCTTCTTTATCCATTCCTCTGTTGTTGGACATTTAGGTTGCTTCCATGTCCTGGCCATTGTAAATAGTTCTGCTGTGAATGTTGGGGTGCATATGTCTTTTTGAATTATGGTTTTCTCTGGGTATATGCCCAATAGTGGGATTGCTGGCTCATATGGTAGTTCTATTTTTAGTGTTTTAAGGAAGCTCCATAATAGCCATAGCAATCCGAGAAGAAAAAGAAATAAAAGGAATCCAAATTGGAGAAGAAGTAAAACTGTCACTGTTTGCAGATGACATGATACTATACATAGAAAATCCTAAAGATGCAACCAGAAAACTACTAGAACTAATCAATGAATTTAGTAAAGTTGCAGGATATGAAATTAATACACAGCAAACTTCTTTTGTAAAGAACAAATTTAGGCCTTGTGAGCCAACATGTCTCTGTCACAACTAGTTAACTCTGCTATTATGTGGCAAAAGCAGACATAGACATCACCTAATCAATGAGGAGCAAGGGCATTTTTTTTTTTTTTCAAAAACAGGCAGCAGGCAGAATTTGGACCTTGCTCTCCTGCTCTTGAGGCAGTCATTTATATTTCTTCTCAGTGTTTCTTCTGATATTATTTCTGTATTTCTAAATAAAATTTCTATACTGCTATTCTCTATTCATTTTCGTTTTCGAAAGTATTTACCAACTTTGTATTATGAGATAATGATTTCATTCTTTAACCGTTCTGCTAAAAATACAAGCACTTCTCCTCCCCCTATATTTGTATCACTATAATATAATATTTATATCACTCTATCACAAGCCTTTGCTTGGCTGCTTAGGTCTCTGCTTCTACTGATGTCTTTCATCATTAAAAGATTGTCATTAAATTTTGAAATAAGGTTCTATATACATATTTGGACCATGCTCATTCATTTCATTGGCAGAGTCTCCCATACCTATATTTGTAAATCTTTTATCTTTGATTGGGAGTTTTCCCACAGAGGAATTTTCTAAACTCCTGACTGTAGAGATACGCTCGACT
Organism: Balaenoptera acutorostrata; assembly: GCF_949987535.1. NCBI lineage: Eukaryota > Metazoa > Chordata > Mammalia > Artiodactyla > Balaenopteridae > Balaenoptera > Balaenoptera acutorostrata. Next base: position 41,275,712 of record NC_080064.1, on the reverse strand, counting down.
ACCAGTATTCTGGATTTTGAATCTGGAATCTCTTCAACCACTCCAGAGAATGAGCCTCTAGTTTCCTGTCATGATGGACAAAGAGTCACTTGGGTGCTTGGTGTGAGGGAAGGAATCTGGGGACTTAATTTTTCTTTATAAGGACTTTGAACCAAGCTGTGCCTGCCACCCCAAGTGCTTCCAGTGTTTTGCATTCTGAGATTCTTTGGTGTGAATTATTATTTTGTTTCTTAATTTTTTAAGTTAAGAACTTACCACTTATTTTTTTAACATCTTTATTGGAGTATAATTGCTTTACAATGGTGTGTTAATTTCTGCTGTATAACAAAGTGAATCAGCTATGTATATACATATATCCCCATAGCTCCTCCCTCTTGTGTCTCCCTCCCACCCTCCCTATCTCACCCCTCTAGGTGGTCACAGAGCATGGAGCTAATCTCCCTGTGCTATGTGGCTGCTTCCCACTAGCTATCTATTTTACATTTGGTAGTATATATAAGTCCATGCCACTCTCTCACTTCGTACCAGCTTACACTTCCCCATCCCCATGTCCTTAAGTCCATTCTCTACGTGTGCATCTTTATTCCTGTACTGCCCTAGGTTCTACAGAAAAAAAATTTTTTTTTTAGATTCTATATATATGTGTTAGGATACAGTATTTGTTTTACTCTTTCTGACTTACTTCACTCTGTATGACAGATTCTAGGTCCATCCACCTCACTACAAATAACTCAATTTCGTTTCTTTTTATGGCTGAGTAATATTCCATTGTATATATGTGCCACATCTTCTTTATCCATTCATCTGTCGATGGACACTTAGGTTGCATCCATGTCCTGGCTATTGTAAATAGTGCTGCAGTGAACATTGTGGTACATGTCTTTTTGAATTATGATTTTCTCAGGGTATATGCCCAGTAGTGGGATTGCTAGATCATATGGTAGTTCTAGTTTTAGTTTTTTAAGGAACCTCCATACTGTTCTCCATAGTGGCTGTATCAATTTACATTCCCACCAACAGTGCAAGAGGGTTCCCTTTTCTCCACACCCTCTCGAGCATTTATTGTTTGTAGATTTTTTGATGATGACCATTCTGACTGGTGTGACGTGATACCTCATTGTAGTTTTGATTTGCATTTCTCTAATGATTAATGATGTTGAGCATCCTTCCATGTGTTTGTTGGCAATCTGTATATCTTCTTTGGAGGAATGTCTGTTTAGGTCTTCTACCCATTTTTGGATGGTGTTCTTTGTTTTTTTGATATTGAGCTGCATGAGCTGCTTTTAAATTTTGGTGATTAATCCTTTGTCAGTTCCTTCGTTTGCAAATATTTTCTTCCATTCTGAGGGTTGTCCTTTCGTCTTGTTGATGGTTTCCTTTGCTGTGCAAAAGATTTTAGGTTTCATAAGGTCCCATTTGTTTATTTTAAATTTTATTTCCATTTCTCTAGGAGGTGGGTCAAAAAGGATCTTAATGTGATTTATATCACAGAGTGTTCTGCCTATATTTTCCTCTAGGAGTTTTATAGTGTCTGGCCTTACATTGAGGTCTTTAATCCATTTTGAGTTTATTTTTGTGTATCATGTTAGGGAGTGTTCTAATTTCATTCTTTTACATGTAGCTGTCTAGTTTTCCCAGCACCACTTATTGAAGAGGCTGTCTTTTCTCCATTGTATACTCTTGCCTCCTTTATCAAAAATAAGGTGACCATACTTGCGTGGGCTTATCTCTGGGCTTTTTCTCCTATTCCATTGCTCTATATTTCTGTTTTTGTGCCAGTACCATACTGTCTTCATTACTGTAGCTGTGTAGTATAGTCTGAAGCGTGGGAGACTGATTCCTCCAGCTCCGTTTTTCTTTCTCAAGATTGCTTTTGGTATTCGGGGTCCTTTGTGTTTCCATACAAATTGTGAACTTTTTTGTTCTAGTTCTGTGAAGAATGCCACTGGTAGTTTGATAAGGATTGCACTGAATCTGTAGGTTGCTTTGGGTAGCATAGTCATGTTCAGACTGTTGATTCTTCCAATCCAAGAACATGGTGTATCTCTCCATGTGTTTGTATCATCTCTAATTTCTTTCATCACTGTCTTATAGTTTTCTGCATACAGGTCTTTTGTCTCCTTAGGTAGGATTCTTACTAGGTGTTTTATTCTTTTTGTTGCAATGGTAAATGGGAGTGTTTCCTTAATTTCTCTTTCAGATTTTTCATCATTATTGTATAGGAATGCAAGTGCATTCCTATAGGATTTCTGTGCATTAATTTTGTATCCTGCTATTTTACCAAATTCAATGATTAATTCTAGTAGTTTTCTGGTAGCATCTTTAGGATTCTTTATGTATAGTATCATGTCATCTGCAAACAGTGACAGCTTTACTTCTTCTTTTCCGATTTGGATTCCTTTTATTTCTTTTTCTTCTCTGATTGCTGTGGCTAAAACTTACGAAACTATGTTGAATAATATTGGTGAGAGTGGGCAACCTTGTCGTGTTCCTGATCTTAGTGGAAATGGTTTCAGTTTTTCACCATTGAGGACGATGTTGGCTGTGGGTTTGTCATATATAGCCTTTATTATGTTGAGGAAAGTTCCCTCTATCCCTACTTTCTGCAGGGCTTTTATCATAAATGGGTGTTGAATTTTGTCGAACGCTTTCTCTGCATCTATTGAGATGATCATATGGTTTTTCTCCTTCAATTTTTTACTATGATGTTTCACGTTGATTGATTTGCATATATTGAAGAATCCTTGCATTCCTGGAATAAACCCCACTTGATCATGGTGTATGATCCTTTTAATGTGCTGTTGGATTCTGTTTGCTAGTATTTTGTTGAGGATTTTTGCATCTATGTTCATCAGTGATATTGGCCTGTAGTTTTCTTTCTTTGTGACATCTTTGTCTGGTTTTGGTATCAGGGTGATGGTGGCCTCGTAGAATGAGTTGGGGAGTGTTACTCCCTCTGCAATATTTTGGAAGAGTTTGAGAAGGATAGGTGTTAGCTCTTCCCTAAATGTTTGATAGAATTCACCTGTGAAGCCGTCTGGTCCTGGGCTTTTGTTTGTTGGAAGATTTTTAATCACAGTTTCAATTTCAGTGCTTCTGATTGGTCTGTTCATATTTTCTATTTCTTCCTGGTTCAGTCTCGGCAGGTTGTGCATTTCTAAGAATTTGTCCATTTCTTCCAGGTTGTCCATTTTATTGGCATAACGTTGCTTGTAGTAATCTCTCATGATCCTTCGTATTTCTTCAGTGTCAGTTGTTACTTCTTTTTCATTTCCAATTCTATTGATTTGAATCTTCTCCCTTTTTTTCTTGATGAGTCTGGCTAATGGTTTATCAACTTTGTTTATCTTCTCAAAGAACCAGCTTTTAGTTTTGTTGATCTTTGCTATTTTTTTCTTCATTTCTTTTTCATTTATTTATGACCTGATCTTTATGATTTCTTTCCTTCTGCTAACTTTGGGGGTTTTTTGTTCTTCTTTCTCTAATTGCTTTAGGTGCAGGGTTAGGTTGTTTATTCGAGATGTTTCCTGTTTCTTGAGGTAGGCTTGTATTGCTATAAACTTCCCTCTTAGCACTGCTTTTGCTGCATCCCATAGGTTTTGGGTCGTCGTGTCTCCATTGTCATTTGTTTCTAGGTATTTTTTGATTTCCCCTTTGATTTCTTCAGGGATCCCCTCGTTATTAAGTAGTGTATTGTGTAGCCTCCATGTGTTTGTACTTTTTACAGATCTTTTCCTGTAATAGATATCTAATGTCATAGCGTTGTGGTCAGAAAAGATACTTGATACGATTTCAATTTTCTTAAATTTACCAAGGCTTGATTTGTGACCCAAGATATGATCTATCCTGGAGAATGTTCCATGAGCACTTGAGAAAAATGTGTATTCTGTTGTTTTTGGGTGGAATGTCCTATAAATATCAATTAAGTCCATCTTGTTTAATGTATCATTTAAAGCTTGTGTTTTCTTTTATATTTTCATTTTGGATGATCTGTCCATTGGTGAAAGTGGGGTGTTAAAGTCCCCTACTATGATTGTGTTACTGTCGATTTCCCCTTTTATGGCTGTTAGCATTTGCCTTATGTATTGAAGTGCTCCTATGTTGGGTGCATAAATATTTACAATTGTTATATCTTCTTCTTGGATTGATCCCTTGATCATTTTGTACTTTCCTTCTTCGTCTCTTGTAATAGTCTTTATTTTCAAGTCTATTTTGTCTGATATGAGAATTGCTACTCCAGCTTTCTTTTGATTTCCATTTGCATGGAATATCTTTTTCCATCCCCTCACTTTCAGTCTGTATGTGTCCCTAGGTCTGAAGTGGGTCTCTTGTAGACAGCATATATATGGGTCTTGTTTTTGTATCCATTCAGCCAGTCTGTGTCTTTTGGTGGGAGCATTTAATCCATTTACATTTAAGGTAATTATCGATATGTATGTTCCTATTCCCATTTTCTTAAATGTTTTAGGTTTGTTATTGTAGGTGTTTTCCTTCTCTTGTGTTTCTTGCCTAGAGGAGTTTCTTTAACATTTGTTGTAAAGCTGCTTTGGTGGTGCTGAACTCTCTCAGCTTTTGCTTGTTTGTAAAGGTTTTAATTTCTCCATCAAATCTGAATGAGATCCTTGCTGGGTAGAGTAATCTTGGTTTTAGGTTTTTCTCCTTTATCACTTTAAATATGTTTTGCCACTCCCTTCTGGCTTGCAGAGTTTCTGCTGAAAGATCAGCTGTTAACCTTATGGGGATTCCCTTGTGTGTTATTTGTTGTTTTCCCTTGCTGCTTTTAATATGTTTTCTTTATATTTAATTTTTGATAGGTTGATTAATATGTGTCTTGGTGTGTTTCTCCTTGGATTTATCCTGTATGGGACTCTCTGTGCTTCTTGGACTTGATTAAGTATTTCCTTTCCCATATTAGGGAAGTTTTCAACTATAATCTCTTCAAATATTTTCTCAGTCCCTTTCTTTTTCTCTTCTTCTTCTGGGACCCCTATAATTCGAATGTTGGTGCATTTAATGTTGTTCCAGAGGTCTCTGAGACTGTCCTCAGTTCTTTTCATTCTTTTTTCTTTATCCTGCTCTGTAGTAGTTATTTCCACCATTTTATCTTCCAGGTCACTTATCCGTTCTTCTGCCTCAGTTATTCTGCTATTAATCCCATCTAGAGTATTTTTAATTTCATTTATTGTGTTTTTCATCATTGCTTGGTTCCTCTTTAGTTCTTCTACATCCTTGTTAAATGTTTCTTGCATTTTGTCTATTCTATTTCCAAGATTTTGTATCATCTTTACTATCATTATTCTGAATTCTTTTTCAGGTAGACTGCCTATCTCCTCTTCATTTGTTAGGTCTGGTGTGTTTTTACCTTGCTCCTTCATTTGCTGTGTGTTTTTCTGTCTTCCCATTTTGCTTATCTTACTGTGTTTGGGGTCTCCTTTTTGCAGGCTGCAGGTTCGTAGTTCCCATTGTTTTTGGTATCTGTCCCCAGTGGCTAAGGTTGGTTCAGTGGGTTGTGTAGGCTTCCTGGTGGAGGGGACTAGGGCCTGTGTTCTGGTGGATGAGGCTGGATCTTGTCTTTCTGTTGGGCAGGACCATGTCCGGTGGTGTGTTTTGGGGTGTCTGTGGCCTTACTATGACTTTAGGCAGCCTCTCTGCTAATGGATGGGGCTGTGTTCCTGTCTTGCTAGTTGTTTGGCATAGGGTGTCCAGCACTGTAGCTTGCTGGTCGTTGAGTGAAGCTGGGTCTTGGTGTTGAGATGGAGATCTCTGGGAGATTTTTGCCGTTTGGTATTAAGTGGAGCTGGGAGGTCTCTTGTGGACCAGTGTCCTGAAGTTGGCTCTCCCACCTCAGAGGCACAGCCCTGATGCCTGGCTGGAGCACCAAGAGCCTTTCATCCACACGGCTCAGAATAAAAGGGAGAGAAAACAGAAAGAAAAAAAAGAAAGAGGATAAAATAAAGTAAGATAAAATAAAATAAAGTTATTAAAATAAAAAAATAAAAAATAATTATTTAGATAAAAAGAAAAAAAAATTTTTTTAATTAAAAATAAACCAAAACAAAACAAAAAAACGGACGGACAGAACCCTAGGACAAATGGTGAAAGCAAAGCTATACAGACAATATCTCCCACAGAAGCATACACATACACACTCACAAAAAGAGGAAAAGGGGAAAAAATAATATATCTTGCTCCCAAAGTCCACCTCCTGAATTTGGGATGATTCGTTGTCTATTCAGGTATTCCACAGATGCAGGCACATCAAGTTGTTTGTGGAGCTTTAATCCGCTGCTCCCGAGGCTGCTGGGAGAGATTTCACTTTCTCCTCTTTGTTCACACAGCTCCCGGGGTTCAGCTTTGGATTTGGACCCACCTCTGCATGTAGGTCGCCTGAGGGCATCTGTTCTTTGCTCAGACAGGACGGGGTTAAGGGAGCAGCTGATTCGGGGGCTCTGGCTCACTCAGGCCGGGGGGAGGGAGGGGTATGGATGCGGGGCGAGCCTGTGGCGGCAGAGGCCAGTGTGACGTTGCACCAGCCTGAGGTGCGCCATTCGTTCTCCCGGGGAAGTTTTCCCTGGATCACGGGACCCTGGCAGTGGCGGGCTGCACCAGCTCCCAGGAGGGGTGGTGTGGAGAGTGACCTGTGCTCGTACACAGGCTTCTTGGTGGCGGCAGCAGCAGCCTTAGCATCTTATGCCCGTCTCTGGGGTCCGCGCTGATAGCCGCGGCTCACGCCCATCTCTGGAGTTCGTTTAGGCGGCGCTCTGAATCCCCTCCCCTTGCACGCCGCGAAACAAAGAGGCAAGAAAAAGTCTCTTGTCTCTTCGGCAGCTCCAGACCTTTTCCCGGACTCCCTCCCAGCTAGCCGTGGCGCACTAGCCCCTTCAGGCTGTGTTCACGCTGCCAACCCCAGTCCTCTCCCTGCGATCCGACTGAAGCCCGAGCCTCAGCTCCCAGCCCCCGCCCGCCCCGGCGGGTGAGCAGACAAGCCTCTCGGGCTGGTGAGTGCTACTCGGCACCGATCCTCTGTGCGGGAATCTCTCCACTTTGCCCTCCGCACTCCTGTTGCTGTGCTCTCCTCCGTGGCTCCGAAGCTTCCCCTCTCTGCCACCCGCAGTCTCTGCCCACGAAGGGGCTTCCTGGTGTGTGGAAACCTTTCCTCCTTCACAGCTCCCTCCCACTGGTGCAGGTCCCGTCCCTATTCTTTTGTCTCTGTTGTTTCTTTTTTCTTTTACCCTACCCATGTACGTGGGGAGTTTCTTGCCTTTTGGGAGGTCTGACGTCTTCTGCCAGCTTCAGTGGGTGTTCTATAGGAGCAGTTCCACGTGTAGATGTATTTCTGATGTATCTGTGGGGAAGAAGGTGATCTTCGCATCTTACTCTTCCGCCATCTTCTCCTCCACCTCCCAGATTGATTTTTAAATCAATATCAAAAAAGAGTAATCATCTTGCCTAAGCTCACAGAACCAATGGGGAACTGGGTTTCAGTCTCAGGTATATCTATCTGGAAAGTCCATGATCTTATTCTCTTGAGTCAGTGGACTTGGTTCAAATTCTAGCTCTACTACTAACTATTATGTAGTTTTAATTTACTTAATGTCAATACCACTTGTCTCATCCATAAATAAGAGGTAATAAATAGTCCCTGTCTCAAAAAGTTCATTATCCTCAAAACAAGTGAGATAATGCATCAGATATCAGCTTGGGGTGAGGTCCAGGCATCTCTAGTACTTAAAAGCTACCCAGGTGATTCTAATACACAAAACACTGAAACTCTGAGTGCTTAACTTAGAATTTGGTGCATAGAAAGTCTCAGAAGTTGTTAGTTATTTTTATAGTTATTGGTGTTACCATTACCTCATGGATACAGTTTCATCTGATGTATTTTGAGTAAATAACTGACAAATAACTAGAAAATATGGAAAACCAAGATTTCCTGCACTGCTTACTTCCAAATACCTTTGATTCTCACAACCACATGCTGCCTTGCTAAGTAAGCTAGAAAACATTTTTTAAAAATGCACAGGTGGAGATTAATAAAAGACTGTGTTCAGGAATTCTCTGGCAGTCCAGTGGTTAGGACTCAGCACTTACACTGCCAGGGTCTGGGTTCGATCCCTGGTTGGGAAACTAAGAACTAAGATCCTGCAAGACGTGCAACCAAAGGGGGAAAAAAAAAAAAAAAAAAGGCATACTTATTGTCCAGACACTTAAGTTTTAAGTCCTAGCTCTACCAGTTAATAGTTCTGGGATCTGGGGCTGGGGGATAAGCCAGTTAGCCTTTATTAGATTCAATTTCCTCATGTCTAAAACTGGGGTAAAATAAACAACTTTTGTTTATGGATAGAGAAGCTAAATAATATAGCATATTTTAAACGCCTGAGAAAATTTCTGGTACGTATTAGGATATGAATGATCAATAAATATTCCACTTTTTCATTTCTTTATTCCACCTTCACATATACACATTATTTCTGTATTAGATTTCCCCCTGCATTTAGCATTAGTCTAGATCCTGAAAGTGCACCACAGCTTCCGGGTTCACTGGAAATGGATCTGACACCTGGAATCTCAGAAGAAAAAAGGGGGATTAAGCCCTGTGAATTTCAAAGGCCATTTGTCCCCTTGATATTGATTTTCTTAAAACAGACAGTAGCCAAGACCCTGGCAGAAGTAATTGAACTGACAACAGGCAGGTCCAGGTTATTAATAATGGAATAGTCTTGGACATTCTTGATAACTTAATTTAATGACTGAAAGGAGTTCTGAAACTGAAATGCCTGGAGATGGGGTCAATGGCTAGGTCTCTGAGGAGAAAGGAAAACATGAGTTATTCCTAAGAATTTATTTCATAGAACAAAGCATTTTATGGTAGTCCCAAATATGAGGCCAGAGGAAATGGTTTTGATTTTCTGTTTTTAAAGGACAATGAAATTTAAAGGCTTGAAAAATTGCCACTATATTTATATTTATTTTTGCCTTTATTTTGGAAAACAGACTTGGTTAGAGTTACGGAGTTTGAACCTTAGTGAGTAACTCAAGGGTAGAGATCTTGGATATCTTAACTTTTTTATCCCTTGGGTTCAACTATCAATTCTCCATCTTTTAATTACATGGCTCAAGACAAGTTAGTTAACTGAACCTCAGTTTCCACATCTGTAAAATGGAAATGTTAATCTTTTTATTATAATTATAAGAGAATATTTAAAAAATTTTAAGTGTATAAAATTTCTGGCACTTGACATTAATACCTCACACAATAAACATTTGTTCAATGAAATAATACATGAATTTTGATGCTTCTGTCTTCCACTGCCTCTGGCTAGAAAAGCCAGCCTATGCTTAACCTCTTGCAAGCTTTTCATTTTCTCTGACTATTCAGGCTGCCCTTGCCCTGAACATCATCCTCTCTCCTTTGGACTATTTCAGTGGTAATTTAATGTCTTTTAACCCCAGTTCTCTTTTCTTTCCCAATCTCTCCTCCCAACTTGTGACAAAGCTGTCTATTGAAACAAAGACCTGATCTCTTTTAACTATACTACCCTTCTGGAAGGGTTTTAGTCATCTAAAACATTCCACTCCCCCATTTTAAAGGTGAGAACCAGAGAGGGAAGGAGCTCACCCAAGTGTCTGTGCTCCTATAAATTGATACTGAGATTAAGGTTGAGCTCAGTACTCCTGGCCCCTAGCAGAAGATAACAAAGGGGGAGCAGACATATATCCTTTAGTTCTAATCAAAGGGGTGCTGAGCAGTTACAAATTTTTTAGTTTCAATTTTGCACTAAGTTGTTATCTTTAGTTTTTTTGAACTTCAAACACACTACTGTTACTGTAATGATAATATTATTCATTTCCATGGAAATTCTAGGTAAGCCTAGAAAGAGGGCACAATTAATAATGGTAACTAAAACTTATATAACTTTCACTATGCACCAAGCATAGTTCCAAACACTGTACATTTATTAAATTATTTAATTCTCATCAGTAATTCTAGGTACCATTATTATCCCAATTTTTCAGATGAGGAAACTGAGGCACAGAAAGATTTAGTAGCTTGGCAAAGTCACGCATTGAGAGTGGTAGAGTGGGATTAAAACTCAGGCTTCTAGGTTCTAGAGTCTGTGTTCTTAAGCTAGCAGAAAGACATTGAATTTCTGTGAACGCCATTTATCCTCACTATGTTGGTAGTTAGTCCATATTGTTTCCTATAACCCTGCTTATTACTTCCAGTCCTAATTATCAGGAAGTGGCAACTTGAATAGCATAGTCTTCTGATAAACTTTTCCCTCTTTCTTTTTCAGAGAGTCATTTTCAACATTGTTAACTTCAGCAAAACTAAAAGTCTTTATAGAGATGGGATGGCTCCTATGGTGAAATCTACCAGCAGACCAAAATGGTAAGTGACCCACAGAATGGAACCTCCTTCTGACTGGGGAATTTGACCCCGGGCTCAAGTTTATCTGCTGTATGGCTAGGGCTTAGTCTCACTGGCACTAAGAAGAGTTAGATGAGTTTCTGGATGGCCATTATCTGGGCTCTAGGTACTGCTCTTTGAGAATGTTGGAATAGAAAACATGGTCCCATGTTTGGAGTCACTAGCATTCAATTATGCAGGAAGGTACAGTCTGTTATTTGATAAACTCCCTGTCCTGTTTGCCTTTTATCATGATATATTTGGAAGCATAATTAAAGTTGATTCCGTTCCTTTCTTTTCTAACCTGGGCATACATATTGTACAGTAACCTAGGAGGACATCAGGAGCTACAGTTTAGAAGATATCCCTCGGTTTGTTTGTTTGTTGTGGTGTTTTGTATAGATGTTGTGTGGGTTTTTTGGATGTTAAAGTTCTGTTTGTCACATTGCTATAGTGTGGATGAGGACAGTTGTGTAGGATTACTTAATAATAGTAATGATGATGATGATGATAATGATGTTAATAATAACTACTGTCACTTACTGAGAGAGCCCTCTCTTTGGCAGATGTTTAATATTTGCTGTTACTAGTCTCACAAAGTTTTTGCAAGGGAGATTTTAAATATCCCTATATTCAGATGAAGAAATTGAGGCTAGGATAGGTTAAGTACTTTCTCATGACCATAGATAGTAAGGGGAGGAGCCTGTGTTATTGTTATCCCACACTGACATTCAAACCAATTAATTTCTTCATCCTTTCATTCATGTATTCATTCAACATTGATTGCACCAAAATGAGAGTCTTTAAAGACAGAAACCAAGTGTTATTCATCTGTCACACAGTAGATGTTAAATGAATGCTTTTGAATTGAACTGAATTCATGATGAGAATTTACATGTAAAGTGCCTGGCACTTGCTTAGTGCTCAATAAATGTCATCTATTATTGATAGTATTATGTAGAATACTATACAAATTCCAGGAATTGTTAATATTATTCTAGCTTTGATACCTGTTCAAATATTAATGACTAGTGAGAAGATCATCTCCAAGTACCTATATTTATAGAAAGCTAGCAATTCATAAATATTGAATTGTGCTTTTATGTAGAAAAGATACTTGGCAATTTTCTATAAATGCTGGGCTGAGAAGCTCAGGTTTGTAAAAGTGTAGGCATTTGATGATGATAGTCAAAACCCTTTATTAAAAGATAAAAATATCTTCCTGGGCCTGTTTTTTACTTTACTAAATCAAGTTAACTATACTGCTGTTCCTCAGTTTCCTTTTGACATTGGGATGTGAACAAGGGGTAGGCCTTTGCTTTGAGTCTCTGAATTCGGACTGACTGGATAATAACAGAGCACTTCTTTCTGTTAATAGGCGTATGTATAGATAGATGCTTCAAACCTTGTCACCGAAGGATATCACTGTTGACCTGCTCACAAGGGCCTTAAAATAACATTGTACTTCTTTTACCAGGCTCTGTGTTGGGATCTTACATAACAGCAATAATCACCATTTGGTTTCCTCAAGTGTTCAGTTCTGGAGTCTTCTCTTTTTGTGTGCTTTTGAAAATCCTTTTGCCTTAATTATTTCATATTGTTTTGTTTTGTTTCTCATGGACTACCATTTGGGTCCTGTCTGTCAGGGTTCTTGACAAGCTTTTGAAATATTAATGAGTCCTTGTATTTATATTATAATGCCTTAGAATTAAGTTAGCATTCTTATCCAATGTTGGCAGGCTCTCAGCAGCCTCTGTTATCCAGTCACTGGACTTCTCTAACCGTCTAAAAAGATTTTAAAGTTTCAGAACCAAGTTTGTTGTAGTTGAAGCCAATAAGACACAAGGTACCAGAGTAAATCAAGTTGTTGATATGTCTAATCTCCCCTGTTTTTTGCTTTACCATCCCCAGACTTTGGATGGAAAGCTTTTTATCTTCCTTCACACTCCCCTTTCCTCAAGCAAGACATTTGGATATTTATTTACTTGATACGACTTTATTGAGCACCTGAATGTGCTATGCACTATAGATATTGGGCATATACAGCATGAATATGACAGAAACGATCTGTTCCCAAAGAGAATTTTCATTTTAGAATTTTATTAACTGATCTCTGCAGGCCATAATTGTTACCCTTCTTTCTACTGGTTTGTTCTGAAGATCCTTTCTGTCCCTTCGGTGCTTTCTGCCTAGGACTTTCTTCCATTCCTTTGTTGATTCCCAGTATGAGAACCTATCTTCCAGTAATCATCATCCTAAATGTACCCAGTGTAACATAAGAAGTGATGTGACTGTTTAGCTCTCAGATTATTAGATTTTACTGGTCCTATGGAGTTCCACAATTTAGTGTTCTAAACAATGTCCCGACTTGAGGCTGACAAATGCCATACAGATCTCATGTCTTCTCTAGTGTCTTCCTAATTCTAGTGTCCCCAATATCAGGGCAACCACCATAATAAAAGGAGAAGTAGTGGATACTTTTCTTGTCTATGGGCTTTACCTACTTTAATATTACAAATAGGCCTTGGAAATATTCTTACCTCATGACAAACATTAAAAGCCCTAAATTTCCTGGATGAAATATATACCAAATTGGGAAAATAAACGTTCTTCACATTTTCAAGGTGAAATAAACATTCTTCTTCACCTGTCATAGAGGGCTGTAACTGATTCCAAGCAAAGATGCCTTCAGGACTTAGCATGGGTCTGGTAATCAATTAGTTGTGGAAAGCAAATAAGCAAAAGAAGCAAATAAAAAGCCATTATGCAAATAAATATATGGCCACTCAAGGCTGTTCTGCCTTGAGGAGAAAAAAATCAGCATACCTAGCAGCAAAGTGGAGAAACTGAAAGATTCAGAAGTTTTCTGCCTATTTTAGTTCATTCTAATTCTGCTTACATATTAGACTTATAGGGATTGTTGGTTGTTGGGACTCTGTAGCATGAAGTTTTTTCAACCATGACTGATTAATATTTTTTAATATTGTCAAAGGCTGAAATTTCTATGTGCTAGACACTGTTGGAAACCAGCATTACAAAACAGCCGATATCTGTATCCTCACCTATGCAGAAACTAAACCTAGGATATTTACACAGCTAGTAAGTGGTGGCATTAGCTAGAGACCTCAGGACTCCACCTTTACTGTTCCTCCCATATTCCATGCATGGAAAGGGTAGAGAAGGGGGCGCAAAGAAGCAGGGTGTAGCATGCAGCTGTGTGGCCTTTGGTAGATCTGAAATAACTTCTCTGATTGATTTGTCCATTGTAGTAGATTGAGGAGATTGGACTAAATCTAAGATGTAGCTTTCATGTAACACATTGTTATTGAGAATCTAACTTTGTGCTAGGTACTGGGGTGGTAAATATGAATATGACCTGGATTATATCTTTAAAATTTTATTTTTTAGGGGTTTAAATGAAACAGAAACATAAATAGGCACAATGTAAGGAGCATTGTACTAAAGACCTCTAGGGAGGTATATAAAATGTGCTGTGGATTAGAGATGAAGAAGAAAATGATATTATTAGGACTCGGGGAGAAAGGGAGAAGCTTCTGGGGCAGGTGGTATTTCAGCTAGATCTTGAGGAAATTGGACAAGAACAAAATTAAGGAAATGGCATTCCAAACGCAAGATATAACTTGATGAGCCATGATACCTCTTTTATGAGCTTCAGTTTCCTCACTGTAAAAAGTGCATAATAATACTTTCTTACAGAGTTGTTATGATAAATAAATGTGAAATAGATATGTAAATACTTTTTAAAGTCTCAAGGATCTTATTAATTCAATAAATTTCTTTTCCTCTGTCTCACCCAAGACTGACTGAATGAGTGTTATTCCTTCTTTCCTTCCCTTTCTCCTTCCTTCCCTCCCTTCCTTCCTTTATTCTTTTCTTTCTTCCTTAAGCTTGTCAATAAATGCTAAGTAGTTACAATGGACCAGGAATTATGTGAGGTATTGGAATAAAACAAGAGAAATATGATTATTGTTCTCATAGAGCTCATAGTCTACAGGGCTAGACATTAAATATGTAACTTTTGATAAATGTGATAACTGTTAAAACAGGGGGGGATTCAGCATGCATGGAAACTCTTCAGTATGCTATATAGCATTTAAGACTTAGACTGCTTCAAGGATAAGAGACCTTCCTTAGGGATGTTATTTATGCTGAGAGCTGCAAGATGAATAAAAGTAACATCATAGTGGGTGGAGGTATGTGTGAAGTGATAGAATGTGTTTGACGGCCAAGAGTTGAAATAGAACATTACATATTTGATGAACAAAGAAAGGCCAATGTGATTGGAGCATGAAATTCTAAGGGGAAAGTCTGGAGAGGTAGGTGTGAGTGAAACTGAGGTGAGCCTTGTAAACCAAGATAAAGAGTTGGACTTAAAAAAAAAAAAAAAAGAGTTGGACTTGATTCTGAGGGCAATGTAAAGAAATTGAAGGGATTAACCAAGAGCAGGACCTGATTGGCATTTTATAAAGATTAGTCTTGTTTCTGAATAGAGAATATCTTGGAGAGGAAGACAGTTGTTTAGAGATTTTTTGCAATACCTTAAGCCGATGATGGATTAGAGTGGTAACAGTAGTGATGAAAACAAGTGGATGGATTTGAGGGTTAACAGAGGTTGAATAAACTTGTCTGTGATTGACAAGCTGTGGCAGGTAAAAGAAAGTGGGGGTGGGGGGTTCCTGCATGACTCCCAAGTTTTCTGGAATAGGCAACAGAAGGGATGGTGGTGCCATTTACTGAAGATAGGGGCCATGGGACAAGAGACAATTTTGGCAGATTTGGTTGGATAGGGGATATGATGAGCTTAGCCTTGGAATCATTTAGCTAGAAGTGTCTGGGAGATATCTAAGCAGAGATGTCAAGTAGGCAATAGGGTATATTGATAAGCAACTCACGACATGAATATGGAGGTGCAGATTTAGAAGTCATAAACCTGTAGATGATAACCAGAACAGTGGGAACAGATGTGATCCCCCAGGGAGGTCATATGGAGTGAAAAGAGATGATTAGGACAGGGCTCTGAGAAATCCCCATTTAAAGGTCAGGAAGAGGATGAGAAACACAAAAGAAGATGAGAGGGACCGGCCAGAGAGTAGGAAGAAAACCAAGAAACTGTGGTGTCATGAAACCGAAGAGACATAAAGAAGGAGTGGCTAACACTGCCAACTGCTACTGAGGGGTCAAAGATAATTAAAGGTTTTAAATGCTCAATGTCTGTAGTGACATGGAGGTTGTTAGAAGCTTTGGTGAGTGTCCTTTTAGTGATGTGGTGAGAGTTCAAGCCAGACTGTGTGGGTTGGGGGATGGAGAAAGTGTGAAGAAATGGAGACCATAATTATGGACAGTTCTTTCAAAAGTTTGGCTACAAAAATGGAGGAAAGAGATACAAGCCCATGAGATAGACAGCAAGTAAACAAACGGTTAAAATATTCTTTTGAATTAAGTGCAGTGATAGAGTTATGTACAAATAAGCAATAGATCTATATTCTCTATTCTTAACATAATGATAATCTTTAGCCTTATTCTTGTCAAAAAACGTCTAAAATTTTGAAATTAATGATTTTCTTTTCCTGAAATAATGGTGCTTTACTCTATTGTTACAAAATAATATTTTTGAAAAATTATAAATTCATGAATTAATAATTTGTAAAACAAGTCATATACTTAAAATTAAATTACATCCCCTTGCCCACCCCCCATATACCTATCCTCTTTCCCTGCTTTATTTTTCTATGTTGCACTTATTTCCATCTAACAAACTATAATGCATTATTTATTTTATTAGTGACCTCTCCCTCTATTAGAAAATAAACGCCATGAGAATAGCAATTTTTGTCATTTTAAAAATCACTTCTGGGCCTTCCCTGGTGGTCCAGTTGTTAAGATTCCATGCTCCCAATGCAGGGGGCCTGGATTTGATCCCTGGTCAAGGAACTAGATCCCATATGCTGCAACTAAGAGCCTGCATGCCGCAACTAAAGATCCCACACTCGGCAACTAAAGATCTGGCATGCCACAACTAAGACCTGGTGCAGCCAAATAAATAAATAAATATTTTTTAAAAAAACCTTTAAAAAATTCACTTCTGTATCCCTAGCATCTAGAACTGTGCCTGACACATAGTAGGTACTCAATAAATGTTTGTTAAATAAATGAATTAATCCATTATCCCTGCACTAAACCTAACAATTACTTTTAATATTACATTTTCCTTTTTAGTTTATTTCCATGGAAACAATCAAATATATATACCCATTTGTATTCTGTCCTTTTCATTTAACATTATATCAAAGCAGTTTCTCATGTTTGATCCTCATGTTCATTATACCATTGTTGGAGAAGTTTTTACTGTCTTCAGTATCACAAATTACTGTGTCATGTTCCTATTGCTGGTCATTTAGACTGCCTATATATTGTTTTTCTAAAGTAGATACTATTATATAGATTTACGTTTATTAAATTATTTTTTAGAATCAGTTCCTAAGAGAGAGATTGCAGAGTTAATGATTATAAGCTCCTGATATGCGTGCTCTCAAAATATGTTATATCATATTAAAATGTTACTCTCGGTGTTTCACTCTATCAGTTTTACTGCAATCTGGACAGCATTAAGAATTGACATTGAAAAAAAAATGACTAATTTAGGAGCTGTAAAATGGTCCTTGTAGTTGTTTTGCTCTCATTTAAGTTTTATATTTTAAATCTATTAGCATTAGTGCAATGCCATAAAATCAAGTTTCCAAAAATAAATACATATCCATTAAAAAGAAAAGGCAAGACATTACAGACATCTGGTTCTGGGACAAGATGGAATAGATGCATTTCTCCCTATGTCTTTCACTAAGTACAGCTAAAACCATACACATTACTTATGGGAAAAACATAGATGACTCTGAAAGGTGAAGAGATGAGGGAAGAATGGCAAGGTTTCCCTGACCTGACAAATGATATAGTGGTGAGAACCCTGGGTTTTATTGTTGCCTCATAAATACCAGAATGGTTGCTCAAGAAAGCAGCAACCTGGAAATGCCCATGGGCACAGAGAAAAACCAAGCCTTCCCAAAAGCCTGTTCTGGCTAAACAAAGGACAGAAAAGGGGCAGCCTAGTAAGATAGAAAACTTTGAGAAAATAATTGCCTACTCTAGCCAAACACTGTGGAAAAAATCTGTAGCCCCATATTCTCCCTTAACAACAAAGGTTGAGTGGGGAGCCTAGGCTTCCATTTTTGCTCCAAACCCCCAACCAGTTCATATCAGAGAAAAGTACAGAACTGGGACTTTTATTCCAGCTGGTCAGTAATGAACCCTTCTCACCTATGATGTCAGACCACATGAGGAATCTGGATTTCCACCACCCACTTGAGGATGAGATCAATAACAGAGTGCAGGGGAACAGAGAAAGAATAAATGAATGTGAGGATGGAACAATAGAAGTTACCCATTCTGAACAATACAGAAAAAAATAGACCAAGAAAAATGAACAGAGCCTCAGAGACCTATGTGACAATAAATCTAATATTCATGTCATTAGAATCAAAAGAAGAGAAGAGAGTGGGACTGAAAAAGTGTTTTAAATGGAGGAAATCTTCTCAGATTTGAAAAAAATACATAAACCTACAGAATCAAGAGGCTGAGTGAACCCCAAACAGGAAAAACTGAGGGAAATCTATGCCAAGAAACATCATAATCAAATTTCTGAAAACTAAGCACAAAGAAAGAATCTTGAAAGTGTTGAATAATAAGAGGAAATATACCAGAGGGAAGTGACATAATGTTTCTCAAATGCTGAGAGAAAAGAATTGTCAACCCTGAATTCTATATCTAGCAAAAATGTCTTTCAAGTATGAAGGGGAAATCAAGACATTCTAGATGAAAGAAAAACTAAGAATATTTGTCACCAGCAGACCTATTCTAAAAGAATGGGTAAAAGAAGTTCTTGAAACAGAGAAGAAATAATAAAGAAGGGTTCTTGGAATATCCAAAAGGAAGAAACAGAAAGAGTGAAAGGATGGGTAGATACAACAATATTTCCTTTTTCTCTGTGTTCTCTAAATTATGTTTGGTGTCAAAACAAAAATTATAACATTGTCCAATGTTTTCAATGTATGTGGAGGAAATACTGAACACAATTGTATTATATGTGGAGAGGTAAAAGGACTTAAAAGGAGGAAGTGTTTCTACACTTTTCACTCAAATTGGTAAATGTCAACACCAGTAGATTATGATGTTATGTATTCATATTATAAAAGGATGGTGAAGGAGGTGGGGCGGGTGTAACATAAAGGGGTAGCATCTGGGAGATCTTTGTTGTGGTAACATAATTCTGTATCTTGATTGTGTTGATGATTACATGTGATAAAATGGTATAGAACTATACACACACATTGTAGGAATGTAAATTTCCTGATTTGATGCTGTACTATAATTATGAAAGATACAGCATTTGAGGGAAACTAAGTGAAGGGTATACAGGATCTCTCTGCACTAGTTTCACAAATCCATTAGAATCTATAATTACCTCAAAACAAAAAGTTAAATCCATATTACTTAACTCTATTCCCCCCATACAAAAAAAGCTCCCAAAGCATAAGAATAGTTTGAAGAATGTCAAAAAGTACAGAAAGATCTAAGGTTTCCAAGGGATTGAAAGAGGGGTGGGAGAAAACATGGGGAGGGGACTTTTGAAGCCAGAGATGTGACAAAAGGAAAAACTCTAAAAAATTTAGCCTAGAATAGATAATGTAACCCAAGGAAATGTGGAAGTAGAAATAGGGTAGTGGGGTGAGAGTAACATGGACTTGAGTCTATATTCCACCTCTGGGGAGGGGGTGAGGACAAGATGGCAGAGTAGAAGGACCTGAGTTCACCTCCTCTTACAAATATACCAGAATCACAACTAACTGCTGAACAACCATTGACAGAAAAGGACTGGAACCTACCATAAAAGATATTCTACTTCCAAAGACAAAGAAGAAGCCACAGCAAGATGGTAGGAGGGGCACATTTGCAATACAATCAAATCCCACACCTGCCAGGTGGGTGACCCACAAACTGGAAAATGATTATGTCACAGATGTTCTCCTACAGGAGTGAGAGTTGCTTTTTTGTTTCTTATTTTATTTTTTTAAATAAAAAAAATTTTTTTGGCCACACTGCATGGTTCCCCAATCAGGGATTGAAACTGTGTCCCCTGCATTGGAAGCATGGAGTCTTAACCACTTGACCACCACTGGAAATCCCAGGGTGAGAGTTTTGAGTCATATGCCTGGCTCCCCAGTCTCGAGTCTGGCATCAGGAGGAGAAGCCCCCAAAGCATTTGGCTTTGAAGGCCAGCAGGGCTTGATTGCAGGAATGCCATAGGACTGGGGGAAGCAGAAATACCACTCTTGGAGGATGCACACAAGGTCTCGTGCACACCTGGACCCAGGGGAAAAAGCAATGACTTCATAGGAGCCTGGGCCAGACCTGCTTGCTGGTCTTGGAGAGTCTCCTGGGGAGGCAGGGGGTGGCTGTGGCTCACTGCAGGGACGACACTGGTGCTAAAGGTACTGGGGAGTATTCACTGGTGTGAGCTGTCCTGGAGGCCGCCATTTTGATGCCAAGACTTGGCCCCACCCAACAGACCTTAGGCTCCAGTGCTGGGATGCCACAGGCCAAATAACCAACAAGGCAGGAACACAGCCACACCCATCAGCAGACAGGCTGCTTAAAGTCTTCCTGAGACCATAGCCACCTCTAAACACACCCCTTGACACAGCCCTGTCCACCAGAGGGACAACACCAACTCCACCAACCAGTGAGCAGGCATCAGTCACTCCCACCAGGAAGGCTGCACAAGTCTCTTGGACCAGCCTCACCCACCAGGGAGCAGACACCAGAAGTAAGAGGGACTACAGTCCTGTAGCCTGTGGTACTGCAAACACAGAAAGTTAGACAAAATGAGACAGCAGAAGAACATGTTCCAGATGAAGGAACAAGATAAAACCCCAGAAGAACAAAGTAAAGTGGAGGTAGGCAATCTGAAAAAGAATTCAGAGTAACAATAGTAAAGATGATTCAAGATCTCAGAAAAAGAATGGAGGCACAGACCAAGAAGAACGAGAAATATTTAGCAAAGAGCTAGAGGATTTAAAGAACAAACAGAGTTGTACAATATAATAACTGAAATGAAAAATACAGTAGAAGTAATCAATAACAGAATAAATGAGGCAGAAGAATAGATAAATGAGCTGGAAAACAAAATGGTGGAAATCACTGCCACAGAACAGAATAAAGAAAAAAGAATGAAAAGAAATGAGGACAATTTAAGAGACCTCTGGGACAACATTAAATGCACCAACATTCACATTAGAGGGGTCCCAGAAGGAAAAGAGAGAGAGAAACGGCCTGAGAAAATATTTGAAGAGATAATAGCTGAAAACTTCCCTAACATGGGAAAGGAAACAGTCACCCAAGTCCAGGAAGCGCAAAGAGGCCCATACAGGATAAACCCAAGGAGGAACATGCTGAGACACATATTAATCAAATTGACAAAAGTTAAAGACAAAGAGAAATAGTAAAGGCAACAAATAACATACAAGGGAATCCCCCATAAGGTTATCAGCTGATTTTTCAGCAGAAACTCTGCAGTCCAGAAGGGAGTGACACAAAATATTTAAAGTGATGAAAGGGGAAAACCTACAACCAAGAATACTCTACCCAGCAAGGCTCTCATTGAGATTTGACAGAGAAATCAAAAGCTTTACAGACAAGCAAAAGCTAAGAAAATTCAGCACTACCAAACCAGCTTTACAACAACGCTAAAGGAACTTCTCTAGGTGGAAAAGAAAAGGCCATGACTAGAAGTACGAAAATTTGAATGGGAAAGCTCAGCAGTAAAGGCAAACATACAGTAAAGGTAGGAAATCATCCACACAGAAACATGATATCAAAACCAGCAATCGTGAGAAGAGGAGAGTACAAATGCAGGATATTGGAAATGCATTTGAAATTAAGAGACCAGCAACTTAAAACAATCTTGTATATATAGAGACTGCTATATCAAAACCTTGTGGTAACCACAAACCAAAAATCTACAAGAGATATACACACAAAGAAAAAGGAATCCAAACAATGCTAAAAATAGTCATCAAGGGACTTCCCTGGTGGTCCAGTGGCTAAGACTCCATGCTCCCAATACAGGGGGCCTGGGTTGAATCCCTGGTCAGGGAACTAGATCCCACATGCCACAACTAAAAGTACACATGCCACAACTAAAGATCCCTCATGCCACAAGGAAGATCCTTCATGCCAAAACTAAGACCCAGCACAGCCAAATAAATAAATATTAAAAAAAAAAAAGGTAGTCATCAAATCACAAGAGAAGAGAACAAAAGAGGAAGGGAAGAAAAAAGACCTACAAAGACAAACCCAAAAGAATTAACAAAATGGCAATAAGAACATACATATTGGTAAGTACCTTAAATGTAAGTGGATTAAATGCTCCAACCAAAAGACATAGACTGGCTGAATGCATATAAAAACAACAGCCATGTATGTGCTGTCTACAAGACACCCACATCATATCTAGGGACACATACAGACTGAAAGTAAGGGGATGGAAATAAGTATTACATGCAAATGGAAATCAAAAGAAAGCTGGAGTAGCAATACTCATATCAGACAAAATAGACTTTAAAATATATTCCATCTCTGGGTCTTCCACAAGCTCATGGAATGAATCATGAGTAAGTCATACAACCTCTCTGTGCCACAATTTCCTCGCACAGGACCCAGCAAGGTTGTCCACTCTGGATGATCTTCACATTGTGCTGCCTGGAGGGTCCTTGCCCAGGCAAGGGTAGAACCCAGCCAGGATGCAGGCCATTCTCTCTTATTTCCACCAGAGAAGATGTGCTTTTGTCCTCTTCCCTTATCAGTGATTGAGTTGAATTTTGTTTTAAGAAAGATATATACTGACATCCCTCTCCCCTCTATATAAAAGAGAGATTATTATCTACAGTCTTTCAGATGGGGAATAGAAACCAGAAGAAG
The DNA here is from genome assembly GCF_949987535.1 of Balaenoptera acutorostrata. Classification (NCBI taxonomy): domain Eukaryota; kingdom Metazoa; phylum Chordata; class Mammalia; order Artiodactyla; family Balaenopteridae; genus Balaenoptera; species Balaenoptera acutorostrata. The sequence continues at coordinate 41,253,250 of NC_080064.1, read as the reverse complement.
ACAGATGACTTGCTCCAAATCATACAGCAAGTAAATGCCAACAGAGCCTGGAGCCCACATGGGACTGAATTATAGGCCTATCACTTTCCTCACTGCTGCCACATTGCCTTCAAATGAAGTTTGAAAACTTGGAGCTTGGTGACAACTTCTACCATCGTCTAACCATTTAGTTTTATATAGTGCATCCTACCAACTGGAACTATCCAACAATGGAGGGCTGTCAGCCTGTGGTGAGTTCTAGAGCTGCTTCAGTTGAGGAGGATGGTTCCCTGTCTGGGAGAAGTGGAGGGGATTCGTGCTCCAGGAGGGAGAGTGGACCTATCAGTATCAGTGTTCCCAATTAAATAATACGGCATGCTGGCAAAGTATTATAGGTACTGGTATTGTTTTAACCTCAAAACTCAAATGGAAAGAAGCACAGAAGGGAAGAGGGAAGGAAAGAATCCATGCTACAATCCCAGCCGTGGGACCATGAGACAAATGAGGAAATGAGTGAGAGCTGAAGAGAATTTGCTGATTAATGAACCAGAAGGTGGTGACTTCCAAGATCCCTTTAAACTCAAACTATGGCCTAAATTACTAGGATTTTAGGCCCTTTGTATGGAATTCAAGATTAATGCACATCATTCTGTCATAAACAGCTTTCAGACATTGTGCTTGGTTCTATGATCCTCTCGGAACTTTGGAAAGGGTCCCTATCACTCTCCCAATCTTACGAATGAGGGTACTGAGGCTCAGAGTGATTAAGTAACTTGTTCTAATAGTTTAGGAAAGCTAGTAAGTGGCAGAGCTGGGATATGAATACCGAGTCAATAATTTAAATCTTAGTCATTTTCCCTATTCTAATATAGTAGTGGTTAAGAGCTTAGTTATGGTTTGAAGTGGAGTGATCTGAAGTTGAACCTGGCCCTGTTGTGTCTGTCATGAGGAGAATATGTGACTTGCTCAAGATCATACAGCAAGTAAGTGCAGAACAGAGCCTGGCATCCACGTGGGACTGACTAGTAGACCCATAATTTTCCTCAACCTGCCCCACTGCCTCCCTTTGCTTTTTCTCCAAGAAAAGGGGCTGACATGTAATAGCTTGGTGTATGAAAAAAAGCACTGGCTTTGCCGTCAAACAGTTGAAACTGAACTCAAATCTCAGATCTTGCCTTTGGGCAAAACCAATAATATTTACCATTTATTTACTTCAAATAATACAGACAGTGTGCTTAATATCCTGCTTGAATGATCTCTCTCACAGCAGAACTTGGGTGAGGAGACTCAGTGTTTGTGATATGTGATAATACCAACATCCCAGAAGGAAGGAGTCTTAGTGATTGCCTAGACAAAAGCCCACATTTTGCACACGAAGAAACTAAGGGCCAGAGAAGTATTTGTCTAAACACTCCAAGTACTCTGTAAGAATTAGATTTAAACCCAGTACCTCTAACTCTTGGGGCACAATATGAAACAGTCTGCAAAACAATTTATTGTTACAAAATGATTTTGCATCATGGTATCGTCACGATAGCTCCAGGAGGCAGGAAAGTCAGAGGTTATCACCTCCGGGTTGAAGAAACCCAGGCTCGGAAAAGGGTGTCATAACTACTCAGGGGCAGAGAGCAAAGCCTCAGCCCCAGATCTGTGTGACCCTTAGCCATGCCGTTTCCATTACCTATTCCTGACTGGTAGGGTGACCAACCAAACTGGTTTGCCTAGAAGTATGGGGTTTCCTGGGATGTAGGAATTTAAACTTTAGTTTTAAATTGAGGATTTCCTGGGAAAACCAAGACAAACTGATCATCCAACTCCTGAGGGAGAGGCAGAAATGAAGACTCAGGGAGGTAACTCTAAAGACAGAACAGAAGAAAGACCCTGTGTTAATATTGGGAAGATAAAACCAAAGACCACAAAATAATATTGGCATAGTCCACTAATACTCTAATCAGTTTCATCACTAATATTAATGTTATTACCAGTTACCCTTGAACATTTTCCTATTAAATAATAGTACCAAGAGCTATGTTTGCATTTAGGTTAGGTTTCAAAGTGCTCCCTTCCACCTTAGGTTAGGGATCACTAAGAAAACCTGAACATTTCCATGAAAACTTACAATGGCATTATGTTAAAATGTCCATGTAGTTTAATATTTTAAGAATTGAAATATGTAGTAGAAAGAAATCAAGAATAGGAATCTAAAAATCTGAGTCCTAGTCCTGGCAATACTGTTCTGAGATTTAAACAATCAAAACAGATCCATATTATGGAAAAATCTTTGTATAAAATGGTATTCATTATACGGTAGTTGATAATGACAGAAACTCAAACTAACCTAAATGTTCAAAACCAGGAACATCATTAAGTAAATTATAATATGTCAACTTGATGCAGTATTATGTAGGCATTAAAAATAGTTTCCAAGCATTAGTAATAACATGGGAAAATGCTGATCTTATATAAAGTAAAAAAGTAGGGTATAATACTATATATAATTGTTATAATAGTATGAAATCTATGTATGTATATATACAATACATTAAATGCACACATATATAATACTGTTAACTGGTGTCTATAGATGGTAGGATTATGGTAGATTTTTATTTCTTTAGAGTTTTTAATATTTTTAGATATTCTATAATTTTGTATTCTTGAAAAATCAAAGTAATATTTATTAAGAATAAAATAATAGTTTGTTAAATGATGTTAAAAATTTACTTACACTTGGGTTGAGTCATATCACTTTCCTGGGACTAAGTTTCCTCATCTTAGTAAAATGGATGTAATGTACCCTATCCTTCTGACCTCCCAGGGTATTATTTGTATCAGTAAAGACAATGGGAGTGAAGGAGTAAGAGGCGTTTGGAAATACAGGCCATGACCAAGAGTCAGATTCTTATTAAGAGATGAGACAGATGGACATGTAACCCTACTAGTCACCTGTGGCAGTGGTGTGCTAGAGCTGCTCCGATCAGCTTGCAGAAGCTGATTATTAAGTTTTCAGCAATTTTGTGAGCTGCTTTTAAAACCATCGGTAGTTTTAGTTTGAAATCATCACATATTTATATCATGAAAATTGAATCAGGCCATTAAGGTGACACCAGCACCTCTTGAATGTTGTGAGAGGCTGAAGAAATGAATGGAAATGTAGATTCTTGTATATTCACAGGACTTTGTCTCATTTAGGTCTCCAAAAGGAAACAGACAGCACACCCAAGTTAGGATAATTTGAGGGAGGTTTATTTATAAAGGCCCGTTGTATTAAAGATAGGTGGTGTAGAACCACAAAGGATAGTGCAAGAACCTGGGGCTAGAAACATCAGAATTGTTACAGGAGGGAGAGGTTATTGTAACCTAGAAAGAGAGAGTTGTATAGAGTGGGCTGCTTTGAAGGTAGTAGTGACCTTCTATCAAGAAAAATAGCCAACCTTAGATGACTTTATGGGAAGGGATCCAGAGAAATAAATACCTCTGCCTCCTTCCTGACTCTGATTTCTTGCTAGATGTCCCCATTGGAGGACCTAAACAGAAGCCAGAATCACAGAATGCAGTTGATGTAATCCATAGAGGTCAGCCATCTCAGGCAGAGAAAAGGGTAAAGAAGGATGAAGAGTGTTACAGAGGGGCAAATGGAATGTAGTCAGCACAGTTTAGCTTCAGTTTCAGTTTCCAGCTGACACTGACTTGAGTCCTTGTTTTCTTATGAAAAGGTATATAATAATACCCTACTTTTCAGGATGGTTTTGAAGATTTAATAGAATACATGTGAATCACCTTACAGGAAGCACCTGATGTACAGTAATGTGTCCAAAAATGGTGGCAATTATTATTGTATTATGTTACTTCATATCATTGAGCTATTTTTCTCTTATCAATAAAATAGATAAAGTACTACTCACTGCCCAATGGTTATTATAATTATAAACATTAACCTTAGGATATAAAAACACTCTGTAAGATATGATGCTTTAAATAATATTAAATATAAGATGGACCCTACACTCTTTATCAGAACTGAAAACTCAGCTTTCTGTTTCTAGATCCATCACCCCTTTCTCTACCTATAGACATCCTACCCATGTGTTCTTTTTTATACCACAGACTTGCAAAGCCTCTTCCTATGCCTGGAATACTCTTCCTTTTCCTCTTCCTTCTCCTCCTCTTCCTGGTTAACTTCTGTATTTGCATCAGGCTGCAACTTAGATGCCTTTTCTTTGGGGAAAGCATCATCAATGGAATCACTAAGGTGAAATCAAGCACTCATGTATTCACACAGCTTCCTCCTATCCTATCATATACTGTATCCTATATTCCTATGGATTTAACTTCCTTCCCCTATAAACTTGTAAGTTTCTTAAGGGCATGACAAATTAATTTGTCATGTCACAGTGTCTATATATATTAGGATATGCTAACTATTGTATTACATTGAAATGTCTAATGGATCAAGCAAATATAATTTTCTAATAATTTATAATATAAATTTTTTTCATCATGAACAAATGGATAGGGTATCTCTTAACTATATAGCCATTCAGGGGCCCAGGGTGACTGTTATCTTCAATGCATAGCTTCCAGGGTTACCTGGGCATCATCTCCATTCCAGCCAGCTAGATAGGAAAAGAGGTAGGAAGATCCCACCTGGGAGTTTTTCATTAGCAGTCCTGAAAATGGCTCGTAGTACTTTCAGTCAAATTCCATAGGCTAAAATGTAGTTGAACGGCCATAACTAACCATAAAGAAAGTTGTGAAATGATGTGTAGCTGTGTGTGCAGGAAGAAGTGGAAAGCAAGGGTTTCCCTCGATAGCTGGTGGGGTTGGCTCCACTCCCACACATAGGTACTCAAATACTTATTAAATGATTACATGTATTTCTTCTTAACAGCTCATATCACACAAGTGAAGACTTTCCTGATTCTACCAAGAAAATATTTGTGTTTGCATCACTTTTGTGGCACTTACCTTCCTCTACCTGAATTACAGTTATTTGTACACATATCTTACCTTCCACCAAAAATTACAAATTCCTTGAGGACAGCATCCAGCATGTGAAGCAATGAGGTCTAGTGGGAAAAGCAGTAGCTTAGGAATCATACAGCCTCAATTTAAGTCCTAGTTCTGCCAGGTATTATATGTGTGATCTGGGTAATTTCCTTCGCCCTCTGAGCCTTAGTTGCTGTTAATGATATTCATGGCCTCACTTATTTCTTTGGGCCTCTACTAATCTTTTTGGTTGTGAATCAACACCTTGAGTTTGCTTTCAGTTTATGTTAACTGATAAACATAACAATTAGATGAGATTGGATTTATCTGGGGCCATGTGTTTACCTTTTAGGGTAATTAAGTGATTGGACCAGGAACAGAGACCAGAGATTTATAAGGACCATTTTTTTTCCCTGTGATTAATGAAGTCAAAATATGAGCTGACACTTAACTGCTGCTCAGCTGAATCTGAGGATTCAAATTCATGATAACAAAAGAAATAGCGATATGCCCAAAGATTTGTTCTTAGGATGTTCATGGCAGTATTGTAATTGGGAAAAATTATAAATTATCTAAATACTCATTAGCAGAGATTGGTTAAACATAGTTTATATATCATAATATGAAGTCATTAAAAATCATGTTGCAAAAGAATGTTTAAAACAAAGCTAATATGTATACATATAAATGACATAAACAAAAATATTCCTAATGGTTTATCTGTGTATTTTGGGTATTTTCTTTCTTTTTTGGAAGTGCTTTCCTGTTATGTTTCAAATGTTTAAAAATGATTATCATTGCTTTCATAACTTAAAATGTATTTGTAATTAACAAAACAAAAATTATTATAATTGTGCCCTCTGACTTCCTGTAGTCATTTTATACAGATCATATTCTTCATGAGTCCAGGATTGTTCAGGTTATCACTGTTGAGCAGGTCTTTAAATTTAGGATTTATATTCTTGTGCCAGCTAGGTCTGGGTTTGATCATACGTCTCTCTCTTATTTTAATAACAGCTTTATTAAGTTATAATTCATATATCATATGGTTCACTTATTTAAATTTCACTTATTTAAAAATTCAATGGTTTTTATTATATTTAGAGTTATACAACCATTACTATGATCAATTTTAGAACATTTGCATAATTGTTAAATAAAATAAAAATAAAAACCTGTACCCATTAGTAGCCACTCTGCTTTCCCCAATCCCCAGCCCTAGGAAACCACTAATCTATTTATGTTCCATTTCTATAGGATTACCTATTCTGAACATTTCATATAAATGTAATCATATAATATGTGGTATTTGTGATTGGCTTCTTTCATTTATCATAATGTTTTCAAGATTCATCTATATTGTAGTACATGTCGGTATTTAATTTTTTTATAGCCTAATAATATTCCATTATATGGATAGGCCATATTTTAGTCATTAATTAGCTGATGAATGTTTGGGTTATTTCTACTTTTTGGCTGTTGGGTATATAACTAGCAGTTGAATTGCTTTATTGTATGATAACTCTATGTAACCTTTTTTTTTTTTTTTTAATTTTTTTATTTATTTATGGCTGTGTTGGGTCTTCGTTTCTGTGCGAGGGCTTTCTCTAGTTGTGGCAAGCGGGGGCCACTCTTCATCGCGGTGCGCGGGCCTCTCACTATCGCGGCCTCTCTTCTTGCGGAGCACAAGCTCCAGACGCGCAGGCTCAGTAGTTGTGGCTCACGGGTCTAGTTGCTCTGCGGCATGTGGGATCTTCCCAGACCAGGGCTCGAACCCGTGTCCCCTGCATTGGCAGGCAGATTCTCAACCACTACGCCACCAGGGAAGCCCCTATGTAACCTTTTGAGCAGCTACCAGACTGTTTTCCAAAGTGCCTACACCATTTTACATTCCCACCAGCAGTGTATAAAGTCAAGTATCTTTTTTGATTTCTATATTTTGTTCTCCCATGTTGCATGTGTGTATGTTGTATGCGGTATGTGTGGTTTTGCGGGGACGGGTGTGGGTGAGTAATGTGTATGGGGTGTGTGTGTGTGTGTGTGTGTGTGTGTGTGTCTGCACACATTTGCCTCTTTTGCATCAGAGTCAGGGCTGGTGATACCATTTAGGTACTGCATTTTCCACCCCCTCCCAGAATAAAATGCTTTGTGGCCTGTTTGAGGCAGATCTTGCTTGGCAGCAGGCTACAGCCAACTCCATAGCATGGCAGCCACTAACCAGGCAGATCTATAGTTGGTCTCAGGGTTTCCAAGCTTTGGAAGGGACAGTATCTCCTGTTCTTTCTAGCAACTACTAGGCAAAGTAGTAGTACCCCGGGAATGGGGTACAGTCAGAGCTCAGTTTGCCAGCAGTCTCTTAAAGTGGTTATTGAGCTTAATTATCAGGGAGGATTTCAAAGAAGACAAACTTCTTCCCCAGCAATGCCCCTTTTCTTCTTGATCCATCTCTCTGGAGCCAACTTCTAAAACCCAGGTTCCACCACTTACTTTGCTGGATTATTAAGCAGTTTATGTAACCTCTCAAGCCTCTGTTTCCTCAGATATAAAATGGAGCTAATAATATCCATCTTACAATGTAGTTGGGAGAATTAAAGCTATGTGACCCCCCCAAAAATATTGTAGCTGTAAGAATTATTGGTTCAATTTGCTCTTTTTTCATAAAAACCCTGCATTGTCTCTAGAACTTAATGCCTTTCCATGAAAGTTTGTTTTTGTTGTCAGGTCTGTGTTTTCAACCAAATCCAGAAAGCTTTATTTGATATAAGAACTTAATAAGGATACTTGGATCATAAGCAGAATACTTATTATTCTTTGGCTTATGATCAAGTATATCAGAAACAATAAAATGATTTAACTTGAACCCAGATGTGGTTTAACATAAGCGAGTTTAAAAAAAAAAGGAAAAATCTCTTCTCACAAAACAGCACATTATAAAATCCTAGTCATTTAAAGAAGATGTAACTGAAATAGAAGGGATTACCTCCCACTCACTCTGGTGAGAAGAAAAGGAACAATTAAAATGAATATATTAGGGAGAATATTATTTTTATTTCAATATTTCTATTATATTTTCTCCAATTACATGCTGAATAGGGTTATTTAGTGTAACTGAAACCCCAAGGTAGAGTTTAGAAAGAGTGAATTGTAGAAGATAAAGGCAGCTCTCTTTTGCAAGCCGGAGGGTAGTTTTTCCTGACAAAAACAAAGATCAGACAGTAAGTATTGGGGGAGGTATGTAGTTTTGAGTGAATCAACAGTGATAAAGTCTCTCAAGTCTCTACCCTTTGTCAAACTTCTTTTTCCAAACTGGATAATATAAAAAGATTCTTTATACACCACTTTGAGAGGGCATGTGGGTGTGTGTAAAGGATGGTGGGAGAGAGTATAGGGGAAGGAGAGAAGAAAGTAGCACCTTTAAAATTCTTACAGCTATCATAGAATTTTAGAGTCTGAAGAGACCGTAAAGATCACCTGGTCCTAACTGTTAATGAACAAAAGATAAAAATGAGGCTCAGAGAGGGGGCATTCTTTTCCCAGAGACACATAGCAAGGTGGACAAAACCACATCTGAAACTTGGGTCTCCCCTGAGGCCAGAGCCAGACTCCTAAGCTGAGCAGCCCCGTGGGTAGCTTCATGCTGTGACTGAAAGAGATCCAGATGTGAATACAGGCTCTACCTGGTATCCATCTGGCTCCAGACAAGTTGTTTCATGTCCCTATACCTCGATTTCAGTGTTTCTGAAAGACAGCCATGACTAGTTTGGGGGCAGTTATGAGAATTAAGTGAGAGAAGGTGGAATGAGTCAACCAGTGCAACAACTGGCATCCCCTCTCTCTACCCATTCCTCTTAAGCTTAGACTTTACCCTGTACCATGACCAGGCCTGGCTAGTTTTCCAGAACCTCTCAGCCTGTCCCCAGCCCAGCCCTCACCTCGTCCGCTCTGGCCTAGCGCTGTGAGTGCCAGCCCTGAGCAGCACCGACTCACTCTCCACAGCAGAGTGCGTTGCTCACTCTGTCCTGCTCAGCACGTTGGTATCCCCATGACAGCTCAAGCACGTCCATAGGTCAGGACCCAAGCCCTGACAAGTCCTTTTTTGAATTTGATCAAGGCATCCAGATGTTTGTTCTGATTAGAGGAATTTTATAGATGACGGACTCCCACTGACCACATCATCCACCCCAGTTTCCAAGACTATTTCTGGAGCTGAGCGTTTGCTGAGAAATGTGCCTGGAACCTGAGCTGTTCTTACTCTGCTTGCTCCTGGTTTTCTCTTTAAAAAGGACCATGTGAAGGGGTTTTTCTAGATCAGGTTGGCAAACTTTCAAAAGTGGCTTGTGTTAGTTCTTGCCTTCCTCTCTCCCTTTCTTTCCTGTTCTCCCTACCTAACTTCTTCCCTGTGTTTAGTAAAAAGATAATGAAGGCAAGGACTTTTACTAGATATTGTAGGCGTTAAGTCATAGTACCAGTGATTTACAATCTAGCAGGAATCTATTTATAATACACCTGGGTAAGTGGTATGCACAGGATGCTAGGGAAACAAAGAGGAGGGGGACTGATTCCACACAGGCTGTCAGGGGAAACTTCCCTGAAAAGGTGGCATTTGAATTGAGTCTGGAAGAAGTTGAAATGTGTGAGCTTAGCAAGCTGGGTAAATGGGTGTCTGGGCAAAAGAAAGAGTACTGCAAAGGTATGAGAAAGCAAGGTGTATTTGGGAAATAATGAGCAATTTGGGCTGACTGGAGCACTGTGTGCTGGGAATGGGAAAGATGAGCAGAACTTGGGTCCTGTTGCAGGTAATAAGACCAGAAAAATAGGTTGGGAACAGACTGCTGACTGTGAGCTTCTTGAGGTGGAGAAAATACTGTATTCTTTATACCCTCCTAGACCCAGAAGCACAATAGATGCCATGTGAATGTTGTTGAACTGGTGTGAGGCACCACCATCTTTCTTCTGAATTACTGCGGTGACCTCCTCCTGGCCCCCTGCTTTTGCCCTTGCACCCCTGCAGTCTATTCTCTACAGAGCCACTGCAGTGAGCTTTTCAAAACACAAGTCAGATCATGTCACACTTCTACTCACTTCATTTCTTACTGCTTTTTCCCTTGCTCCTAGTGATCCAGCTGCACTGGCTTCTTTGCTATTCCTCAGGCACGCCAGACACACTCCTGCCTTAGGGCTTTTGCACTAGCTGTTGCCTTTGCCTGGAAAGCTCCAACTTCAGATATCCATATAGCCACTCGCTCACCTCCTTCAAGTCTTTGCTCAGATTTCTCCTCAATGGCATCCATCCCATCATTTCAAAGTGCCCCCACCCCAGTGCTCTTGATCCCTTTTATCCTATTCTACTTATTGCCATTGTTGTTGTTCCTAGTCCTTATGTTCTAATAGATTTATGTAGTTCGCTTTTTAAAAATTATGTTTGTCGTTTATGCCTGTCTTCTCCTGCTAGAACATTAGTGTCACAAAGGTCGGGATCTTTGCTTTGTTTATGGATGTATCCCAAGTACCTAGAACAGTGCCTGGCACATACTAGGTGTTCACAAGATATATATTGTATGACTTCAATAAATATTATCTGAATTCTGCCTCTGTGCTGGACATTTTATAAATATAAAGATGAATAAGACATTTTCCTCATGCTTATGAAATTTGCAGGCTGTTAAGGGAATCAGGACTGGTACATGTCACTCTGTTCTAATACAAGGTAATAAGTAGGAAAAGTCACATAGAAGATGCTAATGGACATCACAGGAGCGAGAGGTCACTTTGAATTTGGGGCCTCTCATGTTCTCCTTGAGCGTTAGAGTAGTAAGATGTGAAGAAGAAGCCAGGAGCAGTTAAGCTACAACAACATAAAATGCAGGAGCAAGGAGGCTTTCAAGAGATCATGAGCTCCAGACTCCTGCCACCAGCATAGTAAATACATTCTCTTCTGAAGGAGAAGAGGTCACTGCAGCCACGAATATTAGGTGACTGTTCAAGGTCAAAGAACTAAGTCAGGGATCTTATCATGGGATCAGAATTCAGTTTTGTATCCAGGAACATACTGGATATTGTATTCAAATTTTTGTGCATATTTTTACATAAACCATATCTTTCAACTGATTCTTAAGAGGGTCTATGACTTCAAAAATTTGAGAATATACTAAATACGCCTAGCAGGTCAACTGGACATCAGGTTTTTTGTTTTTTTTTAACATCTTTATTGGAGTATAATTGCTTTACAATGGTGTGTTAGTTTCTGCTTTATAACAAAGTGAATCAGTTATACATATACATATGTCCCCATATCTCTTCCCTCTTGCATCTCCCTCCGTCCCACCCTCCCTATCCCACCCCTCTAGGTGGACATCAGGGTTTTTACTTCACGGTACAGGGTGCTTTCCATCTTAAGGCAAGGCTACACCAACCGTTAAGCTGTTTGATTCAATCAGATCTCACTTGGGGGAAAAAGAAGGGACATTATCAGTGATCAGATATGTGCCTGAGAAAGTCCACTTTGGCGGAATGGATGATGACTTTTTTGATGGGCCAATTAGAAGGCAATTAAGATACTGTTGCTGTTACCCAGGTGAAAAATGATAAGAATGTGAACCAGGTGTGTGGCAGCAGGGGTGGCAAAGAATAGATTTATCCATCCTTTCCACATGTATTTATTGAATGCCTACGATGTGTCAAGCACCATTATTGGTACAGGCAATAAAATGGTGAGAAAAGAGATATTGCTCCTGCTATTATGAAATTTACAGTGTAATAGGGGACATATTATTTGAATAATCATAAAAATGAATTTTTAGAAAATTACAAAAATAAATGTATGAATACAATATTTGGTAAATACTATAAAGGCAATATACACATTTGAAAGATAGAAATTTGAATTTAAGAAAGGACCTAGTGATTGGAAAAAGAGAACTATGTTGGGGAAGACTGTTAGGTGTTTGTTTAGGGGGATAAATAGAAGATGGAACTAGTCCCAGAGACAGATAAAAGGATAAGTAATACTGGAAGAGAAGCAGGTTTGAAGTGAGGGAAAGCAATAATGTGTCCATTTTTGCACAATAGGCTGTGGGACACCCAAGTAGAAGAGTCCAGTTAGAAGTTGGACATATAAATTTGAGCTCAGGAGAGATATCAAGGAAGGAGATTGAGATTTTGTTGTTACTGAGACGCGGGTGATGGTTCAAGCCACCTCCAGAGATGTAACATAATGTGGGAAGACACTCCTCCCACCTTCCATAGCAGCTCCAACAGGCATAGTTATAAATCAGATCATTAAATATTCAACAGAGTTTGCAACAGATAAAAGTGATTTTGTCTAGTTTCCCTAAATTTTAATATGTTTGTGCACCTTAATCCTTTCATTATCATAAACATTCATTCAAGTTAAGTATTAAACACTCTTATTTGTCAGGACTTATGTTTTTTTGCATCTGATCTCATTCTGTATTAAAGGCTGGAAATGTGAATGAACTGAAATGTTTGGCAGTAACAGACTGCTTTTGCCTACTCTTGTATTACCTGAAGGTTCTGAAAAGGAGAGTATGGACTTTGTTAACAGATGGACCTGGGATTCATTTCTACCTCTCCTACTTTCCAGCTGTGACAGACGAGGTGCTTAATCTTTCTGAGCCTCGGTTTTCTCATCTCTAAACTGCAGTTAGGGTCATCTTGGAGGTTTAAAAAATAATCTAAAACACTCAATAGAGTGCCTAGCACTTAGGAAGTACTCAGTAAATGCCCATTTCCTATGAATTCAGTTCTCAAGGTGATTGATCTTTTTGCACAGAGCCTCTCGTCACTATCTCTCAGAGACCATTGGCTCTGGATTGGCTGGCAGCACTGTACGAGAATCCAATGTGATTCCTGATGGCCACTAGCCCTTGTAGCCCCAAGGAGATGGAACATTTGTCTGGGCTCACTCTATAATCCATGGAGATCCAGTTTGCTTAATGTCATAGGTGGCCCACAACAGGGTTTGCTTACTGAAAATAAACTCCCAGGTAAGCAAATTTTGTGAGCCATGCCAATGTGAGCATGATATACCAAAGTCAATTTGGCAGCTCCTCTAATTTCACCCCACCAGGACATCTTATCCTCGTTAAGGTAAGTGGGGTCAGCTGAAGCAGTCCCACCTTGGGACTAGTGGAAGTCCATGATTAATCTGCCTGTAAGTCTCCTCTGGCTTCTCTGCCTAGTTCTTTAGTATTGTGTTCTGGCAATCATGGAACAAACTAAATAGTATATATCTTTGCAGTTGTGGCCCTTTCTCTTTTTAAGAATCGGGTATCAAACAAAGCATCCTGTGACATATAAAAGAAGACATTTTCTTTTTTTTCCTTATCAGTTCAGCTGCGCAGTTATTTTCCATTGCCATATACAGAATACACAGTATCTCTGATTTTGAGGCAGTTGCAGTTTAGTGAGCAAGAAAGAAACTTAAATAATTCCAATATTGAAGGCAGGATTGGTGCCTAAGTCTTCATCTTCATATGCCTCCTGGCACCCAGTTGCTGGCATGTAGCTGGTGCCCAGTAAATTCTGGTTGGTTGACTGAATAAGTGAGTGAATGGAAGCAGTCAGTAGTTAAGTCTTAGGGCCTTCCTAATTTTTCTGTAGTTAGCTTGTTTGGCTAACTGACGTATCTGACCGTTTCGTTTTCATTTTCAGATCTTTTCCTCTATCTTCTCTTAGAGATTATACATACAGGTATAGGCACAGATACAAGTATGCATTTGTACATGGGAACACAACCGTACACACACATACATATATGCTCAGTGTATGCTGTATCTATCACGAAGGAACTTGACTACAGGATTCAGTGGTTCAACTTCCTATCGCCTCATCCCAACCAGACCTTCTCCTTCTACTCCTCTAAGTGAGCACCCTTTTGGACAGTGAACCCCCAGGGTAGAGACAGTGTCTGATTCATCTCTGTTCCTCCAGTGTCCTGCACAGGGCCTGCCACAGAGCCTGCTCTATGTCGATTTGGTTGCATAGCAGAGAGACTGAGATTTTTGTTAGTGTTGAAGTCCAGAGTCATGTGGAACTTGGTGTAATTAGGGCAGACGTGTGAGCTCTCAAGCTCCTTCTCTACTCTTCTGTTTCTCCCAATTTTCTTCTGCTTGCTTAAAGTCCTTTGGATGGGTTCCTAACTACCTTATTAAAAGACTTCCAAGTGAAAAAGAAGAAGGCCTAGACTTTATAATAAAGTGTCAGTGATACAGATTTATGTCACCTTAACAGTATTTTCTGAATATGTACTATGTGCAAGGCATATTTGATCCTCACAATTGGCCTTTGGTAGTATAGTAAACAATATTCCCATTTTACAGATATGAAGGTTGAGATTTGTAAAAGGTAATTGAAGCCCAGGGCCACACAATGATTTAATGGAAGATCATGTATTAGAGGTAGAGAAAGACCATGAAGTAACCAGACTAGTGGAAGGACAGAGAGTCGAGGATTTGATAAAATTCAAAAGAGAATTTTCTGATTTGTCAGTTTTTTGATGGGTTTCCTTGGGATTGTTCCTCAGTTAGCATATCAGTTAGTTTTAGGAAACACTAACTCTCATTTTTAAGCACAAAATTCTAGCATACCAACCAGTTCTGGGCAAAATCATGAAAGCAGCATAAATTTTTGTGGCATCCTTACTGCCCTACACCATATTAGTCCTCTTTGGGCCTATAGCCCTTGAACCCAGCTCCTCCAAATCTGGTGTTCTGGCTTAGACCAGGGCTTCTTAAAGTATCATCATTCTTATCCTCATTGCCATACTTATTCCTTACCTTCATCATCATCACCAGCATGTATTGCTGTCAGAATCAATAAGCAGATGTCAAAGGGAAAGGGGAAGAATGGAAGGGCTGGTGAATAACTAATGTAAAACTTCCTAAAAATATTTCCCCTAATAATTAAGGACTACTAATGACCTATTCAGGACTGTACTCAGTGAGTGGTTGCTTAGATCCAGGTTTAGTGAGACTCTATGGATGATTTCCTGGACTTGCAACCCATGCAGTTTCATAGGGCCCTGCCCTTAGAAGAGCCTCATGCTTGGTTTAATGTCCTGTTCTTGCCCTCTGGGGAACTTAATAATATTTGAATAAGAGGCTTACATTTTCATTTTGCACTGGGCCTCTCAAACTATGTAGTCAGTCCTGTAAGAAGTCATCTCAAAGGCAAAATAAAGCGTCAAAGAAACAAAACAAAATAAAACAAAGCAGCTGAGAAGGAGCTAAAATTAAAGAATGGCTGCCCTATATAAACTTTTACACTTGACAGAAGGTTTTCACATGCATATACCTGTGTGGAAAGCTTAGACTATCAAGTGAAGCAGCAGGGGAAGACCATTACTGTTATTTGAACCCATAAAGCCCTTCCTTACCATTATACCACCAAGTCTACTTCTTCTTCCCTTGCTGTGATACCCTTCTCTTCCTCAGTGTTTTTTAATTCAACTCCCATCCCAAAACTTTAGGACAATAATATTAAACCTTCTTAGACTATCCTCACTCTTTTATCAAAATTTATTTCAGGGCCTAAGTCTGAACTGGTTAAACTCAAAAACTAGCTCCCCAATCAGGGACACAGTATTGATAATGCATCCTTCTCTTTTTCCAAATTCTGAATTTTAATTTTACCTTTTGAAGAAATTTAATCTCCCTTTCAAAGATCTGTCTAGGAGATGAGGAAACAACTAAGTGAATGAAATATAGAGTGCTACCTTGTTGTTCCCTGTGAGCTTGTACTGTCCAGCAGTCAGAAGCATTCAGTGAGAACTTGGGCGCCTCTGAAGGCATTGAATACTCTGTCAACTCTAGAGGATGTTGAAGAGGGGATCACATAATTGCAGAGTCGTATGTGACCTTTAGACCCAGTTAAAATGCTTAGATTTAACTGCTTTTTTATTTTGAAACAAAAATATTTTATGAAGCCGGAATAGTTATCCTCTATGGTTTACTGCACAATGAAACTCCTTTGGAACTAGATGCACCGTGGGAGAGAGATCTAAATGCATTTCCAAGACCCTTCCCCAAGTATACTTTAGCACTTATATTTACTGAACATCTTGTTCCTGACTGTGAGCTTCTGGAGGCCAAGGAACAGGTGTTTTAGGGGTTTTTTTCTTCCTGCCCTTTACATTCAGTTTAGACTGGGCAGACAAAGGAACCCTAATGAATTCTTTGTAATTAACTCTAAAAGCTACAGTTTCTTTGTGATGGGTCAGGTTCTCCACAACATGCTTTCCATTTATTTAATCTTCACAGCACAGCAAACCTATGGCATAGGTAACATTTTTATTTAAAGATGAAGAAACAGAACCTCTGAAAAGTTATTTGCCTGATTTCACACAGCTTGGAATCAGAGGATCTGGGATACAAACATACATTTTTATGGCAACAAAAGCTAGCCCTCTCTGAGGAGAACTGCAGAGTAGGAGAGAAGGGTCTTCTTTGGGTATTGGGGCATCATGTCTGCTGACAGTAGACTCGCTGTATTCTTAGAGGAACTACTGAATTTTGAGGTGGGCAATATGGTGGGAAAAGGGAAGAAGAGTAATATTTAATTGAGCACATGCTGTGTGCTAAGAATTGTGTTAAGCTCTGTCATAGATGTTTTCTAATTTAATCTTCTCTATAATCCTCAGCGATAGCTATTCTTATTCCTCTTTTACTAAGGGAGAATTTAAATCTAAAAGGGGTTAAGCAACTTACCCAAAGCAAGTAGCTGGCAAGTAGCATAGCTAGGATTCAAACCAAGTATTCATGATGACAATGTCCACACTCATTCCACTACATAATGACAGATATGGATTGGAGAAACAGGGAAACAATTTCACACAGGCAAGAGTGGCCAGCGAAAGCAAGATGCAGCAAGGAAGCATATTTTAATTCTTGAGAGATTCCATTTTTTGGTTTCCAAGTTCTGGTTCATTTCACCCTTAAGAACAATGGGTTCTGGGCATGACAACCAAAGCCTGTAGCTATTTGAGAATGTGTCTGGGATGTTGTAATCAAGGTGATCTTCCTGCAGTTTAATTCAAAAGAGGACTAGTGAGCTTCAATAGTTATGTGTGGGCCAGATATTCATTACCCAGCCTTGCTTCATGCTGATCTAGTTAAGGTTTTTTTCTACCTGCCTAAAAAAGAAAAATAAAAAAATACTAACTCAAATGTTTTGAAGCTACTCTTAAATTATGAGACAAGATTCCTTCCCCCCGGCTCCAGCCCCTTACCTAAACAGAAATAAATAGCTGCATAGGGTTTCAAAGGAAAGTATGGGAGTATTGTCAGATTGGCTGATGGAAAGCAGCCCAAGTGTCTTGCTCAGCACTGTGTCAAAGGAGCATTTCTGGAATCTTTGACAGCCAAGCTTTCCTGCTGATTGAATGACCCCCAAGACAGTGATCAGCAGGGAGTGAATTAAAAACATTGCCCAGAAATTAACTGCTTTTTCAGTGTAGTCACTTCCACTAGCTCTGCTGGGAACAGTAAATATTCCACTTATTTAGGGACTCTGGGCATTGCTGTGTGGTGGGAGGTTTCCTTTTATGTTTGTATTGAATCTGTAGCCCATATTAACAATGTAGGAATCATTTGTCCAGGTAAGCCTTACATGGGGCACGCATTTCCTTAAATAGGTAGCTTGTAGTATATCTTCTTTTTCCATCCCTTTCTTGGCAGCTCTCATGAGTATCATGGCTCAAGGTAAAACCATGGCAAAATCCAGAGATTCTAACTTCTCCCCTGATGTTAATTTTCTTTGGGACCTTGGCAAAATCACTACTGTCTCAAATCACCAACCTTGTCAAGAGAGTCATTTAGGAGAAACTTCACCACTCTAAGGCCTTTGAGATGGAACAGGGGATTGAGTCCACAGGGGCTGTTCTCAGGGGCAGTGGCAAGAAATGAAACTGGAAAGGTCAGTTGGAATCCATGACATGGGGTGAGTTTTGTCAAGAGGTCTGTCCTACCTTTATTTTTTTTTTGTATCTCTTTTGATAGCAAAGGCTGAGATTTGTATAGGTATTACAAAATGAGGAAAATGAGATGCCTCCCAGTAACTTAGCACAATAAAAATTTGATTTTTCTGAAGTTAAACTTAAAACAAACTGATTGGAGGAGAGATATGGAAAATCATCTTTAAAAATGCTTTCAGATCTGTAAGACTGACTGGTGAAATAATACATTTAAAGAAGAACATATTGACCCACAGTGGGTGATAATCCTGTGCATCATAGAAAAGGGAGTTGTGCAGTAGTTTTGGGTGGGCTTCTGACTCAGAAGCTCTGACCTGAGTGCTCTTGTGGTATAAACCTCTTTTAAGAGCCAGCCATGGAGGCTAATGGAGGGACCACTGTAATGTAAATGTTCCAGTGAGTATATGAAACTCAATCTAATAAGTCATTTTTGAATCATCACTTTGTGGCTGGTACTGAGGGTGAGCTGACAGGGAGATGTTGTGAGATAGTATAAAGACTATTTGACTAGCAAGAAAGACTTGAACCCAAAAGATCTTGGCTAGAGCCAGCCTCTTCCCCTGTCTAGCTATGTAACTTTGGGCAAGTCACTTCACTCTCTGACACTCAGTTTTCTGACTGCTTTCCCAGCCTCACTTTTACCACTGTATGTCCTGTTTTGCACATTATCCTTCTAGGTTGCTCGACTGCCCTTGTTAACACCATATTTTTGCCTATGCTGCCTCCCCTGCCCTCAGCATAGAGTGCCACCTAGGCTCCCTCTGTTGCTTTCCATCACCTGGAGTCCTGGTGTCTTCCAAGGTTAAGCTCACATTTGCCAATCTCTTGGTTACAGAACCTGACTGCCCCTGCCAGTTGCCTCTACAGCTAAATCTGCCTCCTCAGCTTTGATCCTAGACACCAGTGGGGGTTCCTGAGGTCCCAGAATGCCTTGTTCAAGTGACTACTTAATTTCTCAGTTTTTCATCAGATAGCTGAAAGGACGTCACGTGAGGGAGAAAATACATGAAAATAGTACAGTTTCAGAGAACAGGAACAGTACCAGTAGGGAGAAGTGGTAGAAATATATAGTATGACATTCCTAATAATTAATATTGTTAAAGAATGATTGAATTCCCTTATAAGGCAGTGGACACCTTATCACTAGAGGTATTCAATCAGAGAATGAATGAATGATTCAATGATTCCTGATCACAGAAAGGGGATTTTTGCCCCAGTAGGAAGATCGGATTAGATGGCCTTTAAGATCTCCTCCAACACTTATATCCTAGGCTTTTATGATCACTTCAACAGATGAGTAGGTTAGGAAGTGACAAATGGCAGGGCCAAAAGCTGTAATACAGTCACTAAACTCGAAGCAGACAATTTCAGAAAAGAGTATCAATGTTGACACACATAAGCAGAGATTATTAATCAAACATTTGTTTATTTATTCATTCATTCAGTCACCTTTTATTGAGTGCATGTTATGTTCCAGGCACAATTCTGTACACTATAGAGATTCAGGAGAAATAAGAGGCAGCCCCTGCCACCAAAATAGTATAGGCCAGTGATGCAGACATATATGTAAACAAATTAATATAATGAGATCAGTACTACAAAGGAAGAGCAAATCAAGTGTGACAGTTGCATGGAGGAGAGAGAGAACAACTTCTTGCATAGGTTGGGGATAGCTTCAAAGAGGAGTTGGAGGGCTTCCCTGGTGGCACAGTGGTTGAGAATCTGCCTGCCAATGCAGGGGACATGGGTTCGAGCCCTGGTCCGGGAAGATCCCGCATGCCGCGGAGCAACTAGGGCCGTGAGCCACAATTACTGAGCCTGCGCGTCTGGAGCCTGTGCTCTGCAACAAGAGAGGTCGCGATAATGAGAGGCCCGCGCACCGCGATGAAGAGTGGCCCCCGCTTGCCACAACTAGAGAAAGCCCTTGCACAGAAACGAAGACCCAACACAGCCATAAATAAATAAATAAATAAATAAATAAATAAATAAATAAACCCAAAGTTAAAAAAAAAAAAAAAAAGAACAAAGAGGAGTTGGATTTGGACCCAGGATAAGCAATGGGAGCTGGTCATGCATTTTCCAAGCACAATAACAGCTTTATCAAAGGTACTGGGATGTAAAAGAGCAAAGTATGTTTGGGAAAAATAAGAGAGAGGAAGATAGATGGGGTGAAGGAAGAGAAAGGCAGGCACTCGGCTAAATGAGGAGAGGCAAGATTCTGCCAAAAGGCCTTAAACACCACACTCAATGTAACGTTTAGATTATAAAGTATGTGGCTAGCACAGAGCAGACACTACAAAACGGTAGCTCCCTTCCTCTCTGCTTGTTCCTTTCCTGTGCATGGATGTCTAGATGGGTTCAAGGAGGGACCAAAGGCTTCTCGTCACTCTCCAAGGTCTGACCAAGGCGCATGCTCTACAAATCATGTTTTGCTCTGACTCTGTAGTTGTCAACAATGCAGAACTCTGTTAAGAGGGATATTGTGTCAGAGGTTGTTACGAGGTGAGTGCCCATTCCCAATGAAGGGGTTGAAGACCCAGGGAGAGTCATAAGGTTATTGCAAAGGGGTCCCAAATTCAGATGTGGCTCTACACTCACTGTCTGTACACTGACCAACAGTGTCTCTCACAAAGATGTGAATTCAAACAGACATTGTTGCTGTTGTGATTAATAAAATGCACATCCATTTGAAAGCTTCACTGAATTGATTGTAACTTTTGGCCATTGCATAGTTCTTGAGTAAAAATACAAATACTATCATGTGAAAGTTTGAGGAAAGTTTTAACATTTAACAGTTTCTCGCAAAATTTGCAACCAGTAGTCTAATTGGGAGAGACTTGAGTTCGAACCCTGTCTTTGCCACTCAGCCTTGTACTTTCCACATCATCTTGTAACTTAGTTAGTGTGAGTGTCTCCTCCATTGTGGGCTTCTCAGAATCAGACATGGTGAGATGTCATATGCATCTCTATGCCTCCAGAACCTAGATTTGATAGTGGCAAAGTAATAGCAGTAGATACATACCTGCAGACCTCAGCTGCTATGTACTGAGTCTACTAGCCATATGGCCTTGGGCAAATTACGTAAGCACCATGAACCTTAGTTTCCTCATAATAAATCTGAGATAGTGATACATTATATTGAAGCACTGTTGTGAGGATATAGAGCAGATATATATATATGTATATATATATGTATATATATATATATATATATATATATATATATATATATATATAAAACAGGAGTCAGCAAAGAGTCTGACAAATTGCAGATGCTCAAAAATGTTGCCATTTTCCCTTCCTCCTTTCCTTAGCATTTGACTAAGGGTGGTTGTGATTTTTTCATCAAGCAAGTTACATTTTCATATTTTCACTTTGGAGTCACTATCAATGGAATAGTGAATAAGAAGCTTGGGATAGGAGGAGGAAGAGGTCTGGGAAGCAGGGAGAAGAGGGGATAATGGCCACAGAAAGGCAAGTTAAAGGACTACTTCAGTAATACAGGTAGAGATGATGAAGCTTGGACAAAGGCAGTGGAGGTGAAGATGGAGGAGATAAAACCCAGAAAAAGTAATATTTGGGGATGATTGTTTCTGATAACAGAGCTTCATGGCAGTGAATTATCTTTCCTATGGTTTACTTACAAGGAGCACATTATGTCTGGAGCTGGGCAAGTAGGGGGACCTCTCTGAAGAGTCCAGATTGATGCACTCTTCCTTGAAATTAGATATGGAGGGAGCTCCTGCAGAAGAGTGCAGAAATTGCCCATGAGGAAGAGCCAGAAGTACCATGAACTCTTGGGAATAAAGAGAAATTGTCCAGAGAATGTTTAGGAATCCTGACAGGGTTTTGGCAGTTTACATACCATCCAGTGTATTTAGACATAGAAGTGTAATGTCAACTAGAAAAGAAAAAAGAAAAAAAGCCCATTTACTCTACAGTTCATCTCTGGGGAATTTCATCTATCTCCTGTTGCCCATATAATTGAGGCTACAGACACTGCCCCTGATAGGACCATCTGATATGTACAGGAGAGATATTCAAAAGTTGTTAAAGGGCTTATCCTGGATCGGGTGCCCTTTCACCCAGCCTAGACCTACATACTTCTCTTGTTTTCTGCTTCATGTCTCCACTTGAAAAGTGATTTTGAAAAGTAGCATACAAACTGATCAATCATGCAAACAAGACAAAACTCCCACGGAGCACATGAAGGAACAGAACAAAGATTATTTTTGTCTGTCTAGTTAGGATTTGCATATGCTGGAATATTTCTGACAGGTTCCTTGTGGCTCTCCTGAGAGAAAAAAAAAATCACGAATCTACATATAACTAGAAGATGAGGAAAGTTCAGTGGAGAAAAATAGAGTGAGGTTCTTTACATTCTCAAGTTTCTATTGCAATAGTTAATGTGACATTCAAGTTACAAAATGGCAGTGATGGTGCCTCTGGCTGATAACTTCAGACAAATGAGGGGGAAAATAAAAGATTCTTCTCTATCTTGATAGGAAAGAGGCTGAGAATCGCTTTTTCTCAACCTTCAAAAGTGTTTCAACAACAAATATTTTTGGTGCTGCCTTTATCCTTTCTCTACCCCTTCAATCTCAAGACTTTCAGGTTAAGACCCTATGCCAATCTTATTCCAAACAGGAGGCTTATTACTAGTCTCAGATTCCAGCATATGATGTCTGAATTAGTCCTCAGTATGTCTGGGCATGAGGGTAGGTGGGGAACCTCAGCAATTTGCATGGTCATGGAGAGCCTTTCTCTACCACAAGCAACTGGACTTTTTCCTCAGTTTCACTGTCCAACACTCTAGTTTCCCTCTAGGACTGGATAAGACCAGTGCTCAAGTCTGAATCCCAACTTGTTTGACTGGAGAGTTCTGATACAGACTTTAAGTCAATTCCATCCCCTAGAGAGGCAGAATCTTCTCTCTGCACTGCCTGAATGAATTGGTCTCCCAGAGTCTTTACTTCCTGCTTGATTTTAGACTCACCTGCTACTTGGTCTCACATCCAAGCCACTTGCTTGCCTCAGTGGGTCCCTGGGACAAAATTCTGTCTCAGCCTGGCCTCATCTTAGCATGGTGCATTGCATGGTGAGTAGGTAAGTGGATGATTCCCCAAACTCTTTCCTTCCTGTTCTCCTCTTGTCTCCTCTCACTCTCCATTGGCGAGCATCACTGAGTTCTCTCCCAAACAAATTATGTTCCCTGCCATGGGCCAGACACTCTGGACACACCCCTATCATTGTAATTTCATACACTATACTAAATTTGTTTATGTGTCTCTCTCCCCAACTAATCTTAAACTCTGAATCGGGAGTCTTATTTATTTCTGTGCTTCCAGGGGAAAAAAATAGAAGCTTAATACATGATTGTTAAACTGAGTTGAATTTAGAAGCTTGATTAAATGTGCTTAGTTTAGTGTACAAAATAAATGAAACACAAGCTCTTGAGGCTCACATCCAGACTGGGGACATAAGACCTGTCTCCTATGGTTCATTACATCAGATGTGATCAGGCTTTTGTGTCTGATCTGGAGCGTACACCTCAGAATGCAATGCTAGAGAGATCCCTGCGAATTGCAGAAGACAGAGAGGCCTTTCTAAGGAAGTGTGTGCACTGAGTTGTCCAGATCTAAAAGCTCTTAATTCACCCAAACCTCCAAGGTACTTGAGTTTCTGAGATACATTTCAGAAAGTCACATTAATCAGGCATCAGCTTTTCTCTGCCCATCAAGAAAGCAAGCCTATGGTACATACGGTACATACGAATATGAAGGGACATGTTTGATACACATTTTGTACAGCTTACAAATAGTTGTAGTAATTATCATATTGTAATACTAGTAGTAATTGCCACATTGTACTTTGTGTTTACTTCCTTCCCTATTACTAAGGGACAATGTTCAACGTAGGTAAAGCATGGTACATTTTTTTTTAAGATTTTTTTGATGTGGACCATTTTTAAAGTCCTTATTGAATTTGTTACAATACTGCCTCTGTTTTATGTTTTGTTTTTTTGGCCATGAGGCATGTGGGATCTCAGCTCCCCGACCAGGGATTGAACTCAGACCCCCTGCATCGGAAGTTGAAGTCTTAACCACTGGACTGCCAGGGAAGTCCCAAGCATAGTACATTTTAAGTGTTGAAGGAATAAATGATGTTCACACACAACAATGGTAAATTTAGGATCTGGAAAAAATGAGACTGTATCCTTTATTTTATAAAATGGTAGAATAATTATTAAAAATAAATGCTTTTGTTATCCCCCGTTTTAAAAATGGAGCCCTGCTAGTAACATGAATAAAGAAAGGAAAAATATTCACCTTACTCATTGTAACCTAGTTGCCATGGATTAACAGAAAAATCACTTATAAGTTTCCTAGCCACCAAGGACCAAAGGCAGCACTATAGGCTACATAGTTCCTATTGTCAGAAAGGAAGAAACATACTAATTCCTCAAGGAGTAAATTTTTTTACCTGGTGGAAATTTCTCATACAGGACTTCCTCCAGAGTCAAATTAAGCAGCATAATTGTTACCTCAGGGAGCCAACCTGTGACAAAAACAAGGATAAGTGGTCTTCAGTGATCTGACAGAACACTGTGGACCATCTCTGAACTGCCAGGTTCCTATAATGAGGATTTGTTCTCCTTGTCTTGATTTAGTTTGCAGTAATATGATTAAGGGTTTTCCTTAGCACTTTCAGTTTTCCTGTCTAAGGGCTAGCAGCTTGTTTAAACATTTGGATTTAGTTGGCAACCATCTGAAAGTTATCTATTCTGTATCTGGATGGCCAATATAATTTCTGAAAGACTGAATGCCAGAATTGGCAATGTCAATGTTAAAATTCAATGATAGGCCATCTGATCTGGTAAAATAGCTTCTCCAAAGGCCATTTGTTTGTGAAACCTGTCTGTTGATATGCCCTAGCTTTGTTGAATGGCAACTACTGGGACACATCTAGAAGCCTGACTTCCATATCTAGTGTAGAGATCAGGGTATTAATTGTCAGCTACTCATTTGCATTATTTAATCAAGATGGATATATTAGATCTCACTGAAAGAAAATTTTCCTGTTCTTCCTCATCCCCAGTGTAATTTTCTCTGAGCTGCTTTGTAAACTGCAAGTGGAGAAAAGACCATGACTTGGAGACAGACAGATTTGTGTCCATATTCAGACTACATTGCTTACTGGTTGTGTGACTAGAAGTCAGTGAATCTCAATGAATCTTAGTTTCTCCATCTGTAAAATGGGGATCAGTGTAGCTACTGATACTTTGCAGGTTTCTTATGGTGATTAAGTGACATAATACATGTAAAACTCCTAGCCCAGGGCGTGGCATAGTAGTCATGTAGCAAATGGTAGCTGCCAGAATGGTGGTGGTGGTGTTGCTGATGATGGTGATGATGATGATGATGATGATGATGATGATGATGATAATTTGTAAAGGTGGGTAGTTCAAACCTGCTTCAATTTTTGTTGTGAGATGATAGCTTTGAAAACTGTAAAATGCTATATAAATGTAAAGTATTATTTAAATTGCTATATCTGTGTTCATGGAGCAGTTCTTACATACTTCTATTGTAAGAGTTATCACATTGCAAAGTAGTTAATTCTTTGCTTGTTTGTCTATCCCACTACACTGACAGCTTCATCCATGTGGGACTGTGTCATATGTGATCAGTAAGTGTTTGATAAATAAAGAATGAAGGTTTAATGTTTCCCCTTGAGATGGCAACAGCAATAACAACAACTACTACTATTACTACTATTTGTTGAGTTTTTCTGATTAACAAGAAGTGTGCAAGGCACTTTCACATATAATATTTTGTGAAATATTTCTATAATATTTATATAATATTATTTTAATAATATTTTCATTAAAATATTTTCATAAAACCCTGTAATATTAGCATTATTATCCTTATTTTACAGATAAAATAAGTACAGAGTTGTTGTGATCCTGTAGATACAACTGGTTGACTTAATTTCCCTCACAACCTTTTTATTTCATATGGCTTTGGATAAAAGTAAATTTTAGTCTATTCTTTCTGTCTTCCCCCAAATTTTGAAATTGTGGATTGGTTGTGGATGAATGAGAACCATCTTTCTAACTCAACTGCATATTTCTATAACTGAAATATTTTCTCAACACACAAATGGAAAATAAGATAGAGATTTCAGAAAGAGTATGATCATCCTATGATAGCAATGGAAGAACTGCTAATAAAAACAATAGCCATTTTAAAAGCAATCACATGGATTAGATGAAATGTTGTTGCTTTTTGTTCCTGAGAGACATCTTGCCTGTGTGCTAGGGATGCACTTGGGCCATAAGCTGGTCATCATTTGGCAGGGTACTTTGAAATGATAGGTGGAAAATTCATTTTCTAAAGAGCAAAGAGCAACATCTGGGAGGGAAAGATATTATGTTGCTATTTCCAGGGCCCTAGTCAAAACCAGCAGTGTAAAATAGCATTTCCAGTGTGGAAAAGCAATACGCTTTCAAATAACTTTAGCAAGAGAAAGACGGAGCAAAGGAAAGGGTAGAATTATAACCAGATAGGACTTGTAGCAGGGCTAGATAGAGTCTATTATTTGTTTAAAGGATTATCTGGGTCCACCTCATCTTCAGTATTTGTGTAAGTTCATCCGAAGAGATTTCATAAGGGAAGGGGTAGCGTTTATATTCATTAAGCCAGAATCAACAGTATGATTTTTGCACAAGATTTTTAGGGAGATTTAAAATGATTAATGCATCTTCAAGTAGTTAGGGATGGAGGATTTTCTAAAACATCTTATCTTTATCTAATAAGGCCTCCAGAGGATACAAAAGCTTATTAAGGCATACAGAAAAATTTGCAGCAGTTTATTAAAAACACATTTGCACAAATTTCCAAAGTGTGCTGCTATTGTTTGTCGAGGCTGTGAGATAGCGGCCTCTTTCGCAATGTGTATGGAAATGGATGCATAAAATCCCCTGTTTAGTAAGGCAAGTGACACATGCTCCCCTCAGTACAGTGGAACAATTATAAGCTTCAGAGTCAGTCTTGTGATCAAATCCTGATGTAACTTAGTAGCTACATGACCTGCAGCAGATACTCACTTTGTCCACATATAAACTGGGGATAATAGTATCTAATTCCTTGGGCTTTTTTAAAAAAGAGATTAAATGAGATCATGTGTGCACAATAATGCTAAGCATAGGGGTCTGGACATGATAAATACTCTATGAAAAGTACCTCAGTCTAGGCACCTAGCCAGCACAGTCTGGATAATGATCTGGAAAAAAGTTACCTGGAAACCTGTGGATGAATGGGTCTCATTGCCCCAAATCTGACCCACTAACCAATCTCTCTCTTTCACTTCCCTCCTGGACATAAATGGAGGTCACTTTTTGCTTAACAACTATTTATTGAGCACATCCTGTATTTTAGGTCCTGAGAATACATGCAGCAGTGATACACTGGGAGTACCAAGTATTCTCATGAAGTTTATCCTCTCACATGGATTATTGCACCAGCCTTCTGATTGGTTCTCCTGTATTCAATTTCTCCTCTTAAAATCTAGTCCCTACCTACTCCTAGTATGAACTATCCAAAACACAAGTCATGTCATGTTGATCCCTTTCCAAAAACCCAGCCAGGTTTTCTTCACCTATAGAATTAAATTTCCTGTTTGTAGATATGACAGTCGAAGTCTTCATCAACTGTTCCCAGCTGACCACTTCTGCTTCATCTCTAACTTGTTTTCACATCACAGCTCTCACTGGGCAACCTGCCTTTCCCTGATCTCATGCCCTATCCTTTCAGTAGTCTTACCTCTGCAAATTACTCATTATGAGACTGGGCTAGGCTTTGCTGTTCCCTTAAAGCAGTGTTCTTTATTAATACTTCCATTGTTAAATATCTTTTGTTATATAAATAGAAACAGAGTGTCGAGAATAAGGGAGAAAGAAGGTCCTGCTCTTCCTTCCCCCCACTGGACTTTGGAATCCACATCTGGGGCCTTTACTGTAAACTTGATGTTGATAGAGGTCCAGCAGAGACTGACTAGAATTGGGAGTAGAAATATTGCCTTTAACCAAAATATAGTTCAGGAAGAAACTAAATCTGGACAATAGAAAGTTACTGTTTCATCTGTATGGTTCCTTTGCTCCTTGATTTAAAAACATGATCTAAGTTTCATTTCAAACTTATTTACCTGATAATGATATAAGATTGAGATGATATACATTTTATTTTTTAATAAGGTCACAAATACCTAAAGTTAATTTCATAATTTTTTGTTTGAGTTGTTTCAAAATATTAAACTAATGAACATTTTAAATTACTGAAATATATGTGTTAGTTGTGCTGGATAAAATGGTTTCCAAGGTCCCAGGCAACTTTCCAAGGTCCCCATGGCTGAGGTCGCTGCTTATATTTCACATGCCCTGGCACTCCTCCTACTAGGACCGTCTGCTTAGTTATTCCACCCAGCACTGACTCACTCCCTGCTGCTGGTAATGAAGATTCTCTGTATCTGGTTTTCTTGGAAAATAGCTTCAGGGTTGGGAGGTGTGTGTGTGTATTTGTGAATGTGCATGCCTGCACATATGTGTGGGTCCACCAAGAGCTGAGTTCTGACATAACACGAATACGTTTTTCTCCTTGGAAACCAAATCAGGCATGACCCTGTTCTGGGTTTCTTTAGAACAATAACTTGAACTAACTTTATTTTTATAGCTTAAGTAAATCTACTCATTACTCATAAAACCAGCAGCACTGTGGGACAAATGCACTGTGGTAAGATGAGAAGTGAAAGATCTCCAGGGGTGATGCCAAATTCTTGGACTCCTCACCCCATATTAGGCAGCACCCAAGAATGAATCTTCTCTGCGATGGGTATCACGTGGCCACAAAAGGGACAGCTTGTCTTATAAAATCTGTCTTGAATTCCTCTAATTTCTAGCTCTTTGGTTTCTGTTATCTGAGAACTGCTTGCAAGGCTGGAGAAGATGAGAGCAGGGAGGTAATGGGGAAGAATTGATGATAGGATAGGATTTCAGGTATCAACCAAGGCAGACTGAGGAGAATCAAAATCATTAGAATTATTATTGAGAAGAAATAAATCATTACTGAGACATTATAGCTCAGGAGGAAAAGTGTGGACTTTTAAGTCAGGAGGATGACCATTTTGAAACCTGGCTCTACCACTTTCTCCCTGTGTGATTTGGGGCAAGGTACCAAATCTCTCCTAGCCTCAGTTTCCTCATCTGCAAAACAGAGTTAACACCAGAATCAACTCATAGGCATAATATAGTGTCTGAATTACATATATATAATTATATACATATAGAATTATAATATATATATATATATACACACACATATGTGTGTATATATATATATATATTCACTCAGAAGAAGCCATGGCACAAACTTCATGATCTAAAAATTATAGCTGTTATTATCATTAATTATAGTAGTAGTAGAATGAGAAACAAGAGTTGCATAGAAAATGATAATACACAGTGAAAGAAAACATTGAGAGGATGCGCGGCAAAGTCAGTGGCCAAGAGAGTCATGAGTAGGGAAGGGCAAGAAGAGACTCAGTGAAGGGTGAGTATATGTGTCAAGAGGCTTCTTTTGTGTGGTTTCTGGCTCTTGTTTGGAATGGGAGCATGAACTTAATGGAATACCATCCTGGCTTTTGATCTCCCTCAAAGAGCATCATTCTGTCTTTCCAACTCTGTCTTGTCAGTCAATAAAACCTGCAAAATCAATTGGTTATACAGCAAAGGGTGAGAGAATTTTGATACTGCCACTCATAGACCCCAGTCTAACTGGGTTCAGCTAGAATGGCCTGATGACAAAGTCATTACCTCAAACCTATATTTTAGCTCATCCTACCTAGGGCCTCCTGAGACCACTCCTAGTCATATTATTATTATTATTATTATTATTATTATTATTATTATTATTTTTTTTTTTGGCTGTGTTGGGTCTTCATTTCTGTGCAAGGGCTTTCTCTAGTTGCGGCGAGCGGGGGCCACTCTTCATCGCGGTGTGCGGGCCTCTCACTATCATGGCCTCTCTTGTTGCGGAGCACAGGCTCCAGATGCACAGGCTCAGTAGTTGTGGCTCACGGGCCCAGTTGCTCCGCGGCATGTGGGATCCTCCCAGACCAGGGCTCGAACCCGTGTCCCCCGCACTGGCAGGCGGACTCCCAACCACTGCGCCACCAGGGAAGCCCCTTCCTAGTCATTTTTGCTGGATTGGGAATCCTTGGATAACAATACCTGCAGGAACCATGCCGGAATTTTCTTTTCTACTTGGAATAGTGCATCAATCTTCAGGTCATCAATTTTCCATGGACTGGGGAGGAAGGGGGAGGAAACAATCCATCGAAGAGCTTTGTTTGCCAGGAGTCCATTCCACCCAACTGGCTACTGTTTCCTCCCTTTCCTTTCTACCAAAGTCTGATACTCAGAATGTTATTTATAAAAGGTTCACCCATTGATCCAAGTTCTCTTTGGGGGGTTATTTTTTTCCAATTCTTTATACTCTTTCCAGAATGTTTTGTCCTCCAGACCCATCCCTATCCTGGTCATCTCTGTTGGATTTTTTGCCATTGACATGCTTGGAGTGTGGGACCCAGATGTGGATGTCAAAGTTGTAAAGTCTACTCACTGTGGGGAAGATTGAGCAGAACCTTCATTTTTTTCATTCTCATCACAATTTCGATTAATGCAGCAGAATAATATGTATAAAGCAAGTATCAGGGAAGGAGCTGTGTTTGGGAAGGGTCAAAGCCTTAATAGCAGAGATAAAAAAGACATGGAGAGAAAACAATTAAGGAAATTAGGCAATGGAAGTACTATTTACAATAGCCAGGACATGGAAACAACCTAAATGTCTAATGACAGATGAAAGGATAAAGAAGATGTGGTACATATATACAATGGAATATTACTCAGCCATAAGAAAGAGTGAAATTGGGTCATTTGTAGAGATGTAGATGGACCTAGAATCTGTCATACAGAGTGAAGTAAGCCAGAAAGTGAAAAACAAATATCATATATTAACACATATATGTGGAATCTAGAAAAATGGTACAGATAAACCTATTTCCAGGGCAGGAATAGAGATGCAGATGTAGAGAACAGACAAGTGGACACAGCAGGAGAAGGGGAGGGTGGGACGAATTGTGAGATTAGGGTTGACATATATACAATACCATGCATAAAATAGATAGCTAGCGGGAGCATGCTATAAAGACAGGAAGCTTGGCTTGGTGCTCTGTGGTGACCTATATGGGTGGGATGGGGGGAGGGGTGGGAAGCAGATCTAGGAGGGAGGGGATATATGTATATGTGTAGCTGATTCACTTCATTGTACAGCAGAAACTAACACAGCATCATAAAGCAATTATACTCCAGTAAAAAAATTTAACATCTTAAAAAGAAAGAAAATGAATATTACTAGAGACAGAGTATCTCATCATGATAAAAGTGTCAATACAAGAGAAAGAAATGAAATATTTTTAGTTTATTTGTACCTAAAAGAGAGCTCCAAAATTCATAAAGTAAAAACTGACAAAATTGAAAGAAGAAATAGAAATACCAATCATTATAGTTGAAGATATCAATACTCTTCTCTCAGTAAGTGATAGAACAAGTAGAACAGTAAGAACAGGAAACTTGAACAGCACTATCAAACAACTTGACCTAACTGACATCTATAGAACACTTCACCCAGCAACAGCAGAATACCTTTTATTTTCAAATGTATGTGGAATGTTTACAAAATAAACTCTATGCTGGATGACAAAAAATAATTAATTAATTAATTAAAGTAGTCAATGAAGGAAGTAATCATCATAATAATAACAACAATGATAATAATTATAATAGACCTTTCATTCCTAAGTCTCTTCGCTCTCACAGGGCCATCCCAGTGGTCAGAGGTTTTCTAAATCTCAGAACCTGTCACTGGAATTCAGTGCATTTTTTCTGGTCTCCCTTAAGGGAACAAGGCCCATGATACAGGAACAGAAAAGCTGATTAAGAATTTCAAAACTTTATCCTTCCCTCCAAAATGTGAAGGTGACACTGTCCAGTGATTCTCAGTCCTTCCTTGACTACTTCTCTCAACCCAGGTACTGAAGTGACTTTGAACATTTTTCTAAACTGGGTCTGTTTTCTCCTTCCTTTGGCTAATACCAAAATTTACTTCCTAAACCTTCCTTCCCACTCCCCTTGTCCAAGTCTGAGATGTCCTCCTCATTCTGCCAGATTAACTTTGTTTTCCTAGTAGCTTTGCTCCATAACTAAATTAGAGCAAAGATTGGGGGAAAAAAAACTGGGGTCCTATCCCAGTGTGAAGGTGCAAGGTCCTTGGAGGTGTGTGAAGATCCAGGAATTCAGTCATAACCTCATCAGAGCAGTGAGTACATCTGTGAATAGATTTCCCATTTGTAAGGTACTTTTACAAAATTTCATCTGTCTATAATTTTACATTGTACTAATATTATGCAATGGATATATAAGCAACATAAAATGTAATTTCTGAAAGGAAACATACAGGGACTTTTGGGGTCACCTAGTACAAACACCTTTGTTTTTCAGACAAGAAACTTGAGCCCACAGAGGAACTGTGATTCATCCAAGATTACACCACTAGGACAAGCTGGAATTGGGGCTTATGCCAGGGTCTCTTGACTCCCAATACACTACCCTGATAAACAGGAATCCTACTTCCCTACTTCTACTCCTACCCCACTTTTCTATTGAGATTGATCCTAGGGGCAGGGGCAGAATTGAGTGTTTATGCTGAACATGCCTACAGTTTGTTTACCTGTGCTATCAGAGGAAGTAGACATACACTCAGTTTCTACAGAGTCGAAGGGCTTTCCAGAATCTAGGAGGAACAAGACAGTTAAGCGAGAATCAATAAGAGCTAAATACAGATGGATGGAGGTTGTTTAAGGGACACAGGGAGCAATGAAGAAGAGGAGCAGCCTTATTTACAAAGGAAAAATTCTATGCTGCCCTCCTCTGTGTCCATGAAAGAGGAAATATAGAACTTCCAAGGAGTCACTTTGGCAATAAATTAAAACCATGAGGGGAAGCAAGAAGCAATGAATTTTCAGGAGGGTATTCAATCAAAACCCTGGCTCTATGAGGAAATAAGAGGCAGAGGAAAGATAGAGTTGGTCTGAGCTATGGTTTGTATCATAACATCTTGATGCTCAGAGCATAGAAGAACCAACCAAGACAAGGTCAGTAATCCAGTGCTCCATTCTGAGTAATTGGGCCCAGGAAGAAGGAAAATGGCATGTGATAAAGCATCACCAGACAAGATCTCTGCCACTTACTAGCTGTGTGAGGCAATCATTTTGCCTCTGTGAGTCTATGGTGTCATTAGAAAAGCTGTGCAGATGTGAGTTCCAGTGGTGAGTGCCCACATCTGAATAGCAATCACCAAATACTGTGACATGCTCCCAAGTGTCTGTGCAGGAGATTTGGGGCCAGGGGACCTGGAATCACATTCTGTATCTGTTAATAGCTATGAGTAACATCACTGTCCTTATCTATAAAATGTGGACTTTAGGGAGAATCAAATAAGAGAAAAAACATGAAAGTGTTGTACATTATGAAGTATCAAATATAAATGCTTAGTGTTAGTATACTCATAATAACTATTATTATCTTTTGCCTTCTCTTGGGACAACATTATCCAGAGAAGAGGGTCTTGACAATATATGAAGACAGATTCTGTTTCACAGGGTCCTTGAACCTCCTGAAATTATATCTAAAGTTTTAAGTGTAATTATATCAGCATTTTGAAGGAGTTTATGATCCAAAGGACTTACGGACTTGATTTATCAGAGATCTGCAGCCTTTCATTCTGACCCTGACACCCAGGGGATACTATAGCAGTATAGAGGCTCACTATAGCTGTAGAGTTGGTAAATGGAGCTTGGGGGAGGCTGTTAAATTGTAATCACTAGGGGAAAAAGTTATGGGATGTTTGAAAAAGTTGCCCCAAATCTTCAGATATATCCCTTCCTTGGTGTCATATTTTCCCTACCTCTCACCACTTAGAAATCACTGAAAAGGCATATGGATCCTGGATCAGCTTTAATTCAGTCCTTATTCTACTGTAGGCTCTCATTCCTACATGTCTACTAAATCTCCTTCTTTTAAGGTTACCAAATACTTCTTAATTGGCAAATTGCCAAATATATGGGTCATTTTCAATTCTTATCTTGTAAAATCTCTAGAATTGGACATTTTTTGTCATTCTTCTCTCAATATCTTTTACTGAAATATAATTGACTTACAATATTATATTACTTTCTGGCGTACAACATAGTGAGTGATTCAACATCTTTATATATTACAAAATGATCACCATGATAAGTCTAGTTACCATCCGTCACTATACAAAGATATTACATAATTATTAACTGTATTCCCCACACTTTACATTTCATACCTTTGTCTAATTTGTTTTGTAACTGAAAGTTTATACCTCTTAATCTCTCTCACTTATTCCTCTCCAGCCCCCACCCCATTCCTCTCTGGCAGCCATCTCTTTGTTCTCTGTACCTATGACTCTGTTCCTGTTTAGTTATGTTTGTTTGTTTAGTTTATTAGATTCCACATCTAAATGAGATCATGTAGTGTTTGTCTTTCTCTGTCTGACTTATTTGATTTAGCATCATACCCTCTACGTCCATCCATATTGTTACAAATGGCAAGATTTCATTCTTTTTTATGGCTGAATAATATTCCATTGTGTGTGTATACCACTTCCTTTTTATCCATTCACCTATTGATGGACACTTATGTTGCTTCCATATCTTGGCTATTGTAAATCATGCTACAATGAACATAGGGGTGCATCTTTTTGAATTAGTGTTTTTGGTTTCTTCAGAAAAAAACCCAGAAGTGGAATTGCTGGACCATGTGGTAGTTCCATTTTTAATTTTTGAGGGACCTCTGTATTATTTTCCATAGTAACTATACCAGTTTACATTCCCACCAGCAGTGCATAAGAGTTCCCTTTTTTCCACATCCTTGCCTATTAATTGTCTTTTTGATAATAGCCATTCTGACAGATGTGAGGTGGTATTTCACTGTGGTTTTGATTTGCGTTTCCCTGATGATTAGTGATATTGATCATGTTTTCATGTGTACGTTAGCCATCTGCATATCTTCTTTGGAAAATTGTCTATTTAGGTCCTCTGCCCATTTTTTAATTTAGTTGTTGTTGGTTTTTTGATTTCTGAGTTGAATGGGTTCTTTGTATAGTTTGGATATTAACCCCTTATCAAATATATTGTCTGCAAATATATAAGCAAGCTTCCTTTCTGTTTTGTTGATAATTTCCTTTGCTGCACAAATGCTTCTTAGTTTGACGTAGTCCCATTTGTTTGTTTTTGTTTTTGTTTTTCTTGCCTGAGGACATATCCAAAACAATATTGCTAAGCCCAGTGTCAAGGAGTGTATTGCCTATGTTTTCTTCTAGGAGTTATGGTTTCAGGTCTTACATTTAAATCTTTAATCCATTTTGAATTTATTTTTATATATGGTGTGAGAAAGTAGTCCAGTTTTATTCTTTTGCATGTAACTGCCCAGTTTTCCCAATACCATTTATTGAAAAGGCTGTCTTTCTCCATTGTATAGTCTTGCCTCCTTTGTCATAGATTAATTGACCATTTGGCTTTATTCCTTGGCTTCTGGGCCCTCTATTCTGTTCCATTGATCTGTGTCTGTTTTTGTGCCAGTGCCACACTGTTTTGATTACTGTAGCTTTGTAGTATAGTTTGAAATCAGGGAGTGTGATACCTCCAGCTTTGTTCTTTCCAAAGATTATTTTGGCTATTCAGGGTGTTTTGTGTTTCTATACAAATTTTAGAATTATTTGTTCTAGTTCTGTGAGAAATGCTACTGGTATTTTGATAGGGATTGCATTGAATCTGCAGGTTGCCTTGGGTCATATGGTCATTTTAACAATTTTAATTCTTCCAATCCATGAGCAGAGTTCAACATTTTTTTATTGTTTGACTTCATCACAATATATTTTTATGGCTTTCCTCCTATGCCTCCATCACTTCATTATTGCTCTCCTTTGTAAATCTTCTTCCACTACTTTCTTCTTAAATGTTGATGTTCCACAAATTTTTGTTCTTCCCATGCTTTCCTCTAAGAGTTTTATAGTGTCTGGCCTTACATTTAGGTCTTTAATCCATTTTGAGTTTATTTTTGTGTAGGGTGTTAGGAAGTGTTCTAATTTCATGTAGCTGTCCAGTTTAACCAGCACCACTTATTCAAGAGGCTGTCTTTTCTCCATTGTATACTCTTGCCTCCTTTATCAAAGACAAGGTGACCATAAGTGTCCATCAACAGATGAATGGATAAAGAAGATGTGGCACATATATACCCTGGAATATTACTCAGCCATAAAAAGGAACAAAACTGAGTTATTTGTAGTGAGGTGGATGGATCTAGAGTCTGTCATACAGAGTGAAGTAAGTCAGAAAGAGAAAAACAAATACCGTATATGCAAATGCATATGTATGGAATCTAAAAAAAAAATGGTACTGAGGAACGTAGTGGCAGGGGAGGAATAAAGATGCAGACATAGAGAACGGACTTGAGGCCATGGTGGGGGAAGGGGAAGGTGGGACGAAGTGAGAGAGTAGCATTGACATATATGTACTACCAAGTGTAAAATAGATCACTAATGAGAAGCTGCTGCATAGCACAGGGAGGTCAGCTCGAGGCTTTGTGACGACCTAGAGATGTGGGATAGGGAGTGTGGGAGGGAGGCTCAAGAGGGAGGGGATATGGGGATATATGTATAC
Source organism: Balaenoptera acutorostrata (assembly GCF_949987535.1). Lineage (NCBI taxonomy): Eukaryota > Metazoa > Chordata > Mammalia > Artiodactyla > Balaenopteridae > Balaenoptera > Balaenoptera acutorostrata. The sequence continues at coordinate 41,216,427 of NC_080064.1, read as the reverse complement.
ATACAGCTGATTCACTTTGTTGCACAGCAGAAACTAACACAACATTGTAAAACAATTATATTCCAATAATGATGTAAAAATTTTTTATTCTTGACTCACTGTTTTTTACTCTACCCTTTTTCTTGAATTTTATCATCTTTTGTATTTTCAAATGCCATTTATATGTGGTTTATTCTAAAGTCTAATTTTTCTCTTATCCAGATCTTCTCCTTGAGCACGAGGCCAATATATCCAAATTCCTGTCAGATGTCAACACTTATGTGTCTATTACACCTTACCTTCAACATGTCCAAAACGGAACTCAATAACTTTATCTAAATTCTTTTGTTCCTCTTCCACTGTGCTCTATCTGGTTTACTGCACCACTGTCCACCTAATTACTCAAGCTAAAAAATTGTGTCTTCAACTTCTGTCTTAGGTTCACATCTCAATCATTATCAAGTCTGCCAAATTTGTCTCCTAAGTATTTTTTAATTTGCCCCATTCTATTTATTCCTACTGCCTCTAAGCCAAGTCTCTAATTATCTTTCATCTGAATGTTGAAATGTTCTCCAAAATGGTCTCATTGCTTTAAGCCTTGTCCATCTCACATATATTTCCTATAAAATCTCTCTAAAACCTAAATCTGAGTATGACAACTCTCACTCACACTGTTTCTCATTTACAAAAATGTGCTAGCGGATTAGCAGTCATTCTACTCAAGCTGTTGACTTTTAATACTGAGGGAGTTCCTTGGTGGATAGCATTTCCTGGAGGAAATGAGGTATTTCTGTGCTCTTCTCCTTGTTATCACTGGAGTGAATACTCACTCACTGTTTTATTTCCACTCATTCGTTTTTAATAACATGGGATTTTCCACCTCTCCCAGCTCTATCTCCTCTATACATGCATCCTCTTTCTGGCTGGGAATTAGGAAAAATTCAGGACACTGTTATCAAAATTAAGTTTACCAAGTCTAATCAGCCCTTTGGGAAGGCAGGAGGGAGAGCAACTTCTTAGTAAAAAGTGCTGAGGATTACTTAATTAAATAGGTTTATAGAATTAGATTCAACTTTATACCAGAAATTTCAAATGAATTTCTTTGGTGAGGAATCTGTAATGTCTTCTTGAATGTCATTTTGTTTTTATTTTTTAAAGACTTGGCATGAAATGTCATTGCATTTTGAATAAAACTAAAGAAGTAAGTTCTGAACTGTTTGGCCCAGATGTTTTTGCATGTCAGTATATTCATATGCATTCTAAAAACTTACAGTTAGGCTTTATTCAGGTCTGGGCATTGCACACTAAAAGGGACTTGGACAAAATGGAACATACCTAGGTTAGTAAAATATCTTAAACCTTTTTTGACCTGTCAGAAGTTCAAATTCTGGCACTGTCACTTTAAACTGCGTAACCTTGGGCAAGTCACTTAAACCTCTCTGACTGGCAAATTTCTTACTTACAAGTGAGACAAATATGTAAGCTGCCCTGAATATTTTGTTAGACTATGGTTCATCAAGGGATTAAAATGAACTCCATCATTGTGTGGCAGGCTTGGAAGGCCAAGTTTAGGAGGAGATGGAGTGAGTAGGAAGTTAACAGGAAAAGCAAACCAAGAAGAAGAATGGCTGGTTGTGTGTGGTTCAGATCCAGTGGGAAGGAGGGAATGGAGAAAGTGAGAATGAAGATGGTGGGTCTGTTGAACACATTCATTGTAGAGCCCTGTTGTCTGAGGGAATGTATCTGAAATGCGCTTGGGCAGGGGATGGAGACAGGAGTGGGCTAAGGTGGAAAGGAGGAGAGCTGGGCCCTGGGAAGACAGTACCTACAGAAATTAAGTGGTGAACAGGCCCTAGGCAGAAGCCTGGGATGATACAGGGCAACACCCTGCCTGCCTTGTTTCAGTGCCTTTACCCAGAGTAAAAGAATCCCAAATGCACAGGAGCTGCAAAGATGATCAGGTCTCTCCCCTGAAATTTTCTGGGACATTTGCTCTTTTAGAGTTTCACTAGAGCCTTTTCACCTTTGCCCTCTGGCATCAGATAGTCATACCTGTCCTCATATCATAGCTATGGGACAGGATGCAGTTCTGAGAAGGCACAGGGCAGACAGAGAAATAGATGTTCATGACAAAGAACAAGGAAGGGACCTGGACCAAGGCAAAGACTAATTACCTGACTAGAATACTGGATAAAGGAGTGTCTAATGCAGTTTCTGGCACAAAGAGGGTTAGGTCATGGTTAAAGTTAATCAAGGAGAACTGGACTAGTCAGTTTGGAGATAAGGTTCGGGGAGAGTGTTAGAATATCTAAAAGCTTGTCATGGTACCAGGAAACCAAGTGGTTTTGGATGTTTCAAGAGAACAGAACTAGACTAGTGGGTAGAAATATAGTGAAGCAGATTTTGATCTCCTATGGGAGCTGTGCAGTCATGAAGAAGGCTGTCTCAACAGGCGGTATGAGCTTCCTGTCACTAGAAATGTATTCCCAGAAGCTGTACATGGGATCTCCGTATTAAGGGGAAAGCCAAATTAAGTGCCTTTTGATGCCCCTTTCAATAATCCTGAGGCTTTAGAAAGCTAGAGCAGCTGGAGAGAGAGTTCACACTCTCCTATTTTCATGGATCTTCTTAGTTTGTGATCTTAAGATATTTTCTATGGAGAAGAAAGGCAGAGAAACAAAAGTAGTCTTGCTCCTGATAATATAGCATTGTGGTTAAAAGTTTGATCTTTGAGGTTAAACAACTATGGGTTCATCTCTGGATTCTGTTATTTTTAAATCATGTAAGTTGAATAACTTATCTGTGAATCAGTTTCTTCATCTTTAAAATGGGCATAACAGTACTACCTTTAGTAGTTGCGAGGATTAAATTAGATGCAAGATGTTTAGCGCAGGTCCTGACGTATAGTAAGTAAGCACTTAATGTAATGATAATGATAATGACAGTGATGAAAAGGATGCAGAGGTAGAAGACAAATATGGTGTTAATGTTGTTGACAGTGACACAACTTTCTTTCATATGCATTTAAGCCAAGTTAATTTTACAAACCTATACCAAGCACATATGTGCAAATTGGAATCCATCTCTAATTAGTTGTTTGGTTGCAACTTCAGAAACAGGTGGACAGACCCAATCTCTTATAGTAGGAAAAGTTGTGCAGCCAAAGGTGAAGGCGTAGAACTATATTTATCCCCTGGGATAGGACAGGAAACTTCGAAGAAATGGTCAGACAACTAGAAAGAAAGCTAGGAGATACCACTTTCCCAACTGACTTTTTGATAAAAACTGTTTAAAAACAGCTTTATTGAGGTACAATTGATATACAATAAAACTACACATATTGAAAGTGTGCAATTTGAAAAATTTGGACAAAGTATACATCCATCAAACTATCATCACAATTGAGACAATGAACATATCCCTTTCTTCACACCACTCTTCCCTTCCACCCCCAGTTCAGTCCCCAAGCAACCCTTGCCAACAAACTTTTGAAGAGAGTATCTTAAAACAGAGACTGCTCAACCAGTTGGAATGAGGCAGAAAAATAAAGTAAAACAACGACATTGAAGAATCCTTGAAATTGACCTTCGGGAGAAGTCAGTGAGAGCAATTTCATTAGTAGAAGCCCTTCTACTGGGGGTTAAAAAGCAAGTGAAATGTGAAGAAAGAGAGACAGCAGTGTAGAGTCCTGGGAGAGTAGAATTTCTACAAGGAGGGATTTTGCAGGTAGGACATTGCAATGAAGGTAATCCACAATTATTGAGCACCACCTATGTGTTACACCTTGTGGGGGAGACAAGGCATATAATACTTGAAGGCCTAAGGAGTAGCTGGCCCAGAATGCATGAGAAATTTTATATGAGCAATCATGAAGGCTACTACTGTGGGTCCATTACAAGTGAAAGGATGCTGGGAGTACAGGATAGAAGCAGAAAGCTGTCTTCAAGCGGCAGCTGGAGAGAGAGGGTACAAGGATTTAAATCCAACAGGGCCAGAAAATAAGCACATATTAGACTGGGTATTACCAAGTCTGAATCTTGAAGTTTGTGTTAGAATTCTGAGAAGAAGGATCTTTTGTGGCTGGAGCACAAGTAAACTCTTGAATAGAGGATGGACTTTAGGGGGAACAGAGCAGAGGCATGTTATAGTGGGAAGAGCAGTAGGTTTAAGGTTAGCCACTCTGGATAGTGTCCTCACCTCATCAACTTATCATTTCTGCATCTCATTTGTTTTTTAAATGGGGCACGGGCTGTTGTATCAAATAAGAGAATGTGAAAGATTGTATCCTCTAGAGCTTTGTTTCTGTCTGTATAAGGTTGTTATGTTTATTAGGATGGTTGGCTTAAATTATACTTTAATATGTTACATTAAGGACTAAAATGCTCTTTCATTCATTCATTCATTCATTCATTCATTCAATAGATATTTACTAGTGCCCACAATATGCCAGCATTGAAAATACTAAAATAAGACAAACTTAGTCGCTGTTATAATGAATCTTTCATTCATTATGGGTTAAACAAGCATCTTGTGATAAATGATATGATTAGAGAGAAGTACAGGGGTACAGTGGAAGTATCTAGAAGAAACTCCCAGTCTAGTCTGTTGAGACATTGATGAGAGACATTCACTTGGAGAATGTTTTTTTAAGTGAAGACTTCTTCTTCTCTTAACATTCAGGACCTTCTTTGTATCTGAATTGGCTGTTTAAGGGACTTTTCATCCCACTAGATAGCAGACTCTTGGAGAGCAGACACTGTTTTTGATTCATCTCTGTATCTCCCATGCGTTCTGCTCAACACATGGTATATACTTAACAGTATTTGCTAAATTGATTTGAGCTAAGTGTCAGCACATCCAATTAAAAACCCATGATGGTTATTTCCAGTCCAAATAAGAACAAAGCTTTTAGTTTTCCTTGAAGTTAAAATGCAAAAGAGGCAGGAGTTCTAGGCTTATAAGACCACATCACATTTCTAGTTCAAGTGGGTCTCTTCCTGTCTTCTCAAGAACACTTTTTTTCTGATTTATCCCATTAACCACATGCCCTGAGCAATCAGATCCAAAGTTAACACATGCAACTTTTGCTAGTTTCTCCTTCCCTGTGCAATTCTAAGACCTTTATGGAAATAGACTAGAATAGTGAAGGGAGCCTAGGAGACGATGGGAAGCTACCCTATAATCATGTTTGTTTCATAATAGGTTTATAGAAATTATGAATACAGCTATTTTATTGATGGGACTTTTAATTATCCACCATGCTGAAGGGTGAGGCAAAATATCTCTCAGCCCCACTAATTAATATGGATATTCAAAGGCTGTTAATTAAAGACAAAGGGACCAAAGGAACACAACCCACCCTTGACTCTGATGAATGTAAAGTCAAACCAATAGCTTATTTCTACATTAACATGATTGATAAAAAGTCAAGCTCAGACCCAAGCCTTTTCCTCTCAGGGAACTATAATTTTCCTGTTTAGACAATAGACTAAAGGGCTCATCTGTGGACCCAGGAACAAAGCCCAGAGCTGCAGGCACTGAGAAGACAAGGGAGCTATGGATTATTTTGTGAGACCTGCATTTCAATAGGCAGCATTGCACAGTCCCTTTGTAGCCACTGTTTATCCTAGAAACTCTGTGTGCAGCTTCAGACTCATGGGCAGGCCCAGCCCCAGCCATGCTGGTCCAGAGGAACCTACCTTCCTGTTCCCAGGTGCACATGCCTGTTTGCCTCTGAAGAATCACATGCATGCTAGCAACCTGTCTCTCTTGAAGCAAATTATATTTATACATGCCAGATGCTGCAGTTACTATCTTTAGTCTTTGGAGGAACATAAAAAGAAAGAATGCATTATTGTAGCAGGAGGGTTCTGTTGAAGAAAATGTCATATGGTTTGGAGAAAGGAATATGGGCTTTAGAAACACAGTGGTTTTACCCCTTAATAGCTCAGTGACCTTGGGCTTGAGCCCTGGTTTCCTCATCAAAAATTTGGATATCAAAACCCACTTTTTCAGGCTTTTGTGAGAATGAAATAAGCTAAAGAATGCAAAGTTCCCAACAAGCAAAATATTACCAAGATCTTGCCTTGTGTTCAAACAGTGCTGTTTATTTTACAATGGTTTGAACCTTACTGCAAACCAGTGAGGTAAGCAAATCAAGATTTATTTTCTTTTTTTTCACTGGTAAGGAAACTTATGATCAAATAGTATAGATACAAAAGAGGCCACTTAATCTTGGAGATGCAGCTTCCTCATTTCTAAAACAGTCAATGCCACTGTCCACCTCTTTGGATTGTGGTGAGGATCAAATGACCTGATGGAGGTGAATGTGCTCTGTAAACTGTTGCGCACCATGTCAAATTATAGTTTGATATGTTACATTAAGGACGCGCCCAAGGTCATACGGAGAAGAAGCAGAAGGTCTGTATATTCATTCATTCATTCACTCATTCATCCAACAAACATTATCAACTCTATCTATGTGCCAGGAACAAAGCATTCATAGTCTAGAAGAAAAGGTAACATACGTGGACAACAGTAAGATAAGGTAGATTACTCTAAGTAGCTTAGAGAGCTGTGTGAGAAGTTGGATTCTCTCTGATGGTCCAGTTAAATGGTCTATGGTTTCCTTCTTTGCTCTCCATCCCATTCCATACTACTCCCAGATTTATGCCACTCATTCACTTAGCTTTCTATGGATACCCACTGTCTATGGGATAGCAAATACCTGTCTACATGTAGTATATAACCACTCTCCTGTGCCCTCATGGGCAGGCTTTGCTAATTGATCACAGTACTTCTTCCTACCAAATCTGGATTTAATCTCAGAATCCTTCTCAACTAAATACTCCAGAGAGTAACTGCCAATTGATCAGAGTTGGCCCTAAGTTCTATGTCCCCTGGAGTGGTATTCCCACTGTGTTCTATGTAATTCTATTCTTTGAATATGAACAGAGGAGTGAAAACTTTGAGCTCTTTCTAAATCAACAATAATCTATTTATTATTATTTTAAAAAAATTTTATTGGAGTATAGTTGTTTTACGATGTTGTGTTAGTTTCTGCTGTATAGCAAAGTGAATCAGCTATACGTATACATATATCCCCTCTTTTTTTTTCTTTTTATGAGATTAACATAATCTTTTTTTTTTTAATAGATCTTTATTGGAGTATAATTGCTTCACAATACTGTGTTAGTTTCTGTTGTACACCAAAGTGAATCAGCCATATGCATACATATGTCCCCATATCCCCTTCTTCTTGCGCCTCCCTCCCACCCTCCCTATCCCACCCCTCTAGGTGATCACAAAACACTGAGCTGATGTCCCAGTGCTATGCTGCTTCTTCCCACTAGCTAACTATTTTACATTTGGTAGTGTATATATGTCGATGCTACTCTCACTTCACCCCAGCTTCCCCCTCCCACCTCGTGTCCTCAAGTCCATTCTCTATGTCTACATCTTTATATCTGCCCTGCAACTAGGTTCATCAGTACCATTTTTTTTCTTTTTTTTTAGATTCCATATATATGCATTAGCATACGGTATTTGTTTTTCTTTTTCTGACTTACTTCACTCTGTATGACAGACTCTAGGTCCATCCACCTCACTACAAATAACTCAAATTCGTTTCTTTTCATGGCTGAGTAATATTCCATGGTATATATGTGCCACATCTTCTTTATCCATTCATCTGTCAATGGACATTTAGGTTGGTTCCATGTCCTGGCTATTGTAAATAGTGCTGCAATGAACATTGTGGTGGTACATGTCTCTTTTTTTTTTTCTGATTTTCTTCAACTACTTTATTTTTTTTTAATAGATCTTTATTGGAGTATAATTGCTTCACAATACTGTGTTAGTTTCTGTTGCACAACAAAACAAATCAGCCATATGCATACATGTGTCCCCATATCCCCTCCCTCTTGAGCCTCCCTCCCATCTTCCCTATCCCACCCCAAAGCACTGAGCTGATCTCCCTGTGCTATGCTGCTGCTTCCCATGAGCCAACTATTTTACATTCAGTAGTGTATATATGTAGATGCTACTCTCACTTCACTCAAGCTTCACGCTCCCACCCCATGTCCTCAAGTCCATTCTCTATGACTACCTCTTTATTCCTGCCCTCAGAAAGAGAAAAATATGTCTCTTTTTGAACTCTTTTTCTCAGGGTATATGCCCAGTAGTGGGATTGCTGCATCATATGGTAGTTCTATTTTTAGTTTTTTAAGGAACCTTCATACTCTTTTCCATAGTGGTTGTATCAGTTTACATTCCCACCAACAGTGCAGGAGGGTTCCCTTTTCACCACACCCTTTCCAGCATTTATTTTTCTAGATTTTTTGATAATGGCCATTCTGACTGGTGTGAGGTGATATCTCATTGTAGTTTTGATTTGCATTTCTCTAATAATTAGTGGTGTTGAGCATCTTTTTACGTGCCTCTTGGCCATCTGTATGTCTTCCTTGGTGAAATGTCTATTTAGGTTTTCCACCCATTTTTAAATTGGATTGTTTGTTTTTTTGATATTGAGCTCCATGTGCTGTTTGTATATTTTGGAGGTTAATCCTTTGTCTGTTGTTTCATTTGCAAATATTTACTCCCATTTTGAGGGTTGTCTTTTTGTCTTGTTTATGGTTTCCTTTGCTGTGCAAAAGCTTTTATGTTTTATTAGGTCCCATTTTTTAATTTTCGTTTTTATTTTCATTATTCTAGGAGGTGGGTCAAAAAAGACCTTGCTGTGATTTATGTCATAGAGTGTTCTGCCTATGTTTTCCTCTAAGAGTTTTATAGTGTCTGGCCTTACATTTAGGTCTTTAATCCATTTTGAGTTTATTTTTGTGTATGGTGTTAGGGAGTGTTCTAATTTCTTTCTTTTATATGTAGCTGTCCAGTTTTCCCAGCACCACTTATTGAAGAGGCTGTCTTTTCTCCATTGTATATTCTTGCCACCTTTATCAAAGATAAGGTGACCATATGTGCGTGGGTTTATCTCTGGGCTTTCTATCCTGTTCCATTGATCTACATTTCTGTTTTTGTTCCAGTATCATACTGTCTTGATTACTGTAGCTTTGTAGTATAGTCTGAAGTCAGGGAGCCTGATTCCTCCATCTCCGTTTTTCTTTCTCAAGATTGCTTTGGGTATTCGGGGTCTTTTGTATTTCCATACAAATTGTGAAATTTTTTGTTCTAGTTCTGTGAAAAATGCCATTGGTAGTTTGATAGGGATTGCATTGAATCTGTAGATTGCTTTGGGTAGTATATTCATTTTCACAATATTGATTATTCCTATCCAAGAACATGGTATGTCTCTCCATCTGTTTGTATCATCTTTAATTTCTTTCATCAGTGTCTTATAGTTTTTTGTATGCAGGTCTTTTGTCTCCCTAGGTAGGTTTATTCCTGGATATTTTATTCTTCGTGTTGCAATGGTAAATGGGAGTGTTTCCTTAATTTCTCTTTCAGATTTTTCATCATTAGTGTATAGGAATGCAAGAGATTTCTGTGCATTAATTTTGTATCCTGCAACTTTACCAAATTCATTGATTAGTTCTAGTAGTTTTCTGGTGGCATCTTTAGGATTCTCTATGTATAGTATCATGTCATCTGCAAACAGTGACAGTTTTACCTCTTCTTTTCCAGTTTGTATTCCTTTTATTTATTTTTCTTCTCTGATTGCTGAGGCTAGGACTTCCAATACTATGTTGAATAATGTGGTGAGAGTGGACATCCTTGTCTCGTTCCTGATCTTAGAGGTAATGCTTTCAGTTTTTCACCATTGAGAATGATGTTTGCTGTGAGTTTGTCATAAATGGCTTTTATTATGTTGAGGAAGGTTCCCTCTATGCCCACTTTCTGGAGAGTTTTTATCATAAATGGGTGTTGAATTTTGTCAAAAGCTTTTTCTGCATCTATTGAGATGATCCTGTAGTTTTTATTCCTTAATTTGTTAATGTGGTGTATCACATTGATTTGCATATATTGAAGAATCCTTGCATCCCTGGGATAAATCCCACTTCATCATGGTGTATGATCCTTTGAATGTGCTGTTGGATTCTGTTTGCTAGTATTTTGTTCAGGATTTTTGTTTCTATGTTCATCAGTGATATTGGTCTATAATTTTCTTTTTTTGTGATATCTTTTTATGCTTTTGGTATCAGGGTGATGGTGGCTTTGTAGAATGAATTTGGGACTGTTTCTTCCTTTGCAATTTTTTGGAAGAGTTTGAGAATCATTGGTGTTAGCTGTTCTCTAAATGTTTGATAGAATTCGCTTGTGAAGCCATCTGGTCCTGGACTTTTGTTTGTTGAAAGATTTTAAATTATGGTTTCAATTTCATTACTTGTGATAGGTCTGTTTATATTTTCTAATTCTTCCTCTTTCACTCTTGGAAAATTGTACCTTTCGAAGAAGTTGTCCATTTCTTTGTGGTTGTCCATTTTTTGGGCATATAGTTGTTTGTAGTAGTCTCTTATAATCCTTTGTATTTCTGTGGTCTCAGTTGTGGTTTCTCCTTTTTTATTTCTAATTTCATTGATTTGCGTCCTCTCCCTTTTTTCCTTGATGTGTCTGGCTAAGGGTTTATCAATTTTGTTTATCTTCTCGAAGAACCAGCTTTTAGTTTTACTGATTTTTGCAATTGTCTTCTTTGTTCCTATTTCATTTATTTCTGCTCTGATCTTTATGATTTCTTTCCCTCTGCTGACTTTGGGTGTTCTTTGTTCTTTTTTCTCTAGTTGTTTTAAGTGTAGGGTTAGATTGTTTATTTGAGATTTTTCTTGAGGTGAGATTGAATTGCTATAAACTTCTCTCTTAGAACTGCTTTGGCTGCATCCCATAGGTTTATGGGTCATCGTGTTTTCATTGTCATTTTTTTCTATGTATTTTTTAATTTCTTCTTTGATTTCTTCTGTGATCTCTTGGTTATTTAGTAGAGCACTGTTTAGCCTCCATGTATTTGTGTTTTTTACAGTTTTTTTCCTGTAATTGATTTCAAACTTCATAGCACTGTGGTCAGAAAAGATGCTTGATACAATTTCAATTTTCTTAAATTTTCTGAGGCTTGATTTGTGACCCAAGATGTGATCTATCCTGGAGGATGTTCTGTGTGCACTTGAGCGAAAGTGTATTCTGCCACTTTGGGGTGAAATGTTCTATAAATATCAATTAAATCTTTCTGGCCTACTGTGTCTTTTAAAGATTGTGTTTCCTTATTTATTTTCTGTTTGGATGATCTGTCCATTGGTGTAAGTGGGATGTTAAAGTCCCCTACAATTATTGTGTTACTGTCAATTTCTCCTTTTGTGGTTGTTAGCATTTGCTTTATGTATTGTGGTGCTCCTATGTTAGGTACATAAACATTTATAATTGTTATATCTTTTTCTTTGATTGATCCTTTGATCATTATGTAGTGTCCCTTCTTATCTCTTGTAACGGTCTTTATTTTAAAGTCTATTTTATCTGATACGAGTATTGCTACTCCAGCTTTCCTTTGATTTCCATTTGCATGGAATATCTTGTTCCATCCCTTCACTTTCAGTCTGTATATGTCCCTAGGTCTGAAGTGGGTCTCTTGTAGGAAGCATATATATGGGTCTTGTTTTTGTATCCATTCAGCCAGCCTGTGTCTTTTTGTTGGGGCATTTAATCCATTTACATTCAAGTTTATTGTCAATATGTATGTTCCTATCACCATTTTCTTAGTTGTTTTGGGTTTGTTTTTTGGGTCTTTTTCTTCTCTTGTGTTTCCTGCCTAGAGAAGTTTCTTTAGCATTTGTTGTAGAGCTGGTTTGGTGGTGCTGAATTCTCTTAGATTTTGCTTGTCTGATAGCTTTTGATTTCTCCATCGAATCTGAATGAGATCCTTACTGTGTAGAGTAATCTTGGATGTAGGTTTTTCTCTTTCATCACTTTAAGTATATCCTGCCATTCCCTTCTGGCCTGCAGAGTTTCTGCTGAAAAATTAGCTGATAACCTTATGGGGATTCCTTTGTATGTTATTTTTTGTTTTTCCCTTGCTGCTTTTAATATTTTTTCTTTGAATTTAATTTCTGTTAGTTTGATTAATATGTTCTTGGTGTGTTTTTCCTAAGGTTTATCCTGTATGGGACTCTGTATGCTTCCTGGACTTGGGTAATTTTTCCTTTCTCATGTTAGGGAGGCTTTCGACTATAATCCCTTGAAATATCTTCTCAGACCCTTTCTTTTTCTCTTCTTCTTCTGGGACCCCTATAATTTGAATGTTGGTGCTTTATTGTTGTCCCAGAGGTCTCTGAGGTTGCCTTCAAATCTTTTCATTCTTTTTTATTTATGCTGCTCCTGGGCAGTTATTTCCACCATTTTGTCTTCCAGCTCACTTATTCATTCTTCTGCCTCATTTATTCTGTTATTGATTCTTCTAGTGTATTTTTCATTTCAGTTATTGAAATGAAGTGTTTGTCCTTTAGTTTTTCTAGATCTTTTTAAAACATTTCTTGTATTTTCTCAATCTGTGCCTCTATTTCTAAGATTCTGGATCATATTTACTATCATTACACTGAATTCTTTTTCAGGTAGATTGCCTATTTCCTCTTCATTTATTTGGTCTTGTAGGTTTTTACCTTGCTCCTTCATCTGTGCCATATTCTTTTTCCATCTCTTGTTTTTTTTTTTTGTTTGTTTGGCCTGAGGCTTCCAACATTGGAGTGTGTAGGCTGTTGGGTAGATCTGGGTCTTGGTGCTGAGATGAAGACCTCCGTGAGACCTCACGCTAATGAATATTCCCTGGGGTCTGAGGTTCTCTGTTGGTCCAGTGGTTCAGACTCGGAGCTCCCACCCCAGGAGCTTCAGCCGAACCCCTGGCTTGTGAACCAAGATCCCGCAAGCTGCATGGGGTGGAAAAAAAAAAAGAGAGAAAACAATACCAAAGTAAAAAATAAAATTAGACTAGGAAACTAATAGATATGTTAGAAAGGATATAAAAATAAAAATATAGATGAATCAACAACCGGAAAATACAACAGTACCACAATAGCAAGAAAAGAGGAGGAGGGAAAAGAAAAAAGAAAAAGAAAAGGGGGGGGGGGAAGGCCTTGGCTGTGGAGGGTGGGCCCTAAACAAGGGTGAGGTTTGGGTGGTGGGTGGGGCATATGCTTAGGACCCACAGGGTTGGAAAAGGCCCTGGAGGCTGTGGAGGGTGAGGCTTAGGCTCAATGGAGCAAAAGGGGCTGAGGCATGCCTCCCACCCCTGGTCTCAGAGGGTGGGGCACCTCACCTGATAGCCCAGCAGGCTTCCTGGGCTCAAGTGGGTGGGGCAAATGCCCTCCTCTCCTCTCCTGCTCCTCTGGTCCCAGAGGGCCCTTCCCGCCTGCCTCTCCTGTTCTCCCCTCGGCCTCCTTCCTATGCCCTCAGGACCAATGTGGCTGGGGGGAAGGGGGGTCTTGGAGGGCAGGGGATGGCCTGGGAACTCAGCAGGCTCCCTGGGCCCAAGTGGGGGGAGGGCAAACGCCCTCCAGTCTTCTCCTGCTCCTCCTGGAGGGCCCCTCGCACCCGCATCTCCTGATGTCCCCAGCCTCAGAGGCACCAATCCTGTCTGGCCTCCACTTCTCCTCCCACCTCTGTCCCCCCACGTCCTACTGGTTCACTTGGGGGTTCCTCCCATCTCCTTGGGTGTCAGTGTCCCCCACCAGCAGCCGGCAGGTGCCCTAGTTGTGGGGAGATGCTAACTCCAAGTCTTCCCACACTGCCATCTTGACTCCACCCCCATCCCCTCTTTTTTAGATTTCCTTCCTATTGAGATCACCACAGAGCATTGAGTAGAGTTCCCTGTGCTCTACAGTAGGTTCTCATTAGTTTTCTATTTTTATACATAGTAGTGTATATATGTCAATCCCAATCTCCCAATTCACCCCACTCCCTCTTCTCCCCTAGGTATCCATAAGTTTGTTTTCTACATCTGTGTCTCTATTTCTGCTTTGCAAATAAGTTCATCTGTACCATTTGTTTTAGATTCCACATATAAGTGATATTATATGATACGATATTTGTTCCTCTCTTTCTGACTTACTTCACTCTGTATGACAGTCTGTAGGTCTATCCATGTCTCTGCAAATGTCTCTCGGAACTATTTCATTCCTTTTTATGGCTGAGTAATATTCCATTGTATATATGTACCACATCTTCTTTATCCATTCATCTGTTCATGGACATTTAGGTTGCTTCCATGTCCTGGCTATTGTAAATAGTGCTGCAATGAACATTGGGGTGCATGTATCTTTTCGAGTTATAGTTTTCTCCAGGTATATGCCCAGGAGTGGGATTGCTGGGTCATATGGTAGTTCTATTTTTAGTTTCTTGAGGAACCTCCATACTGTTCCCCATAGTGGCTATACCAAATTACATTCCATACAACAGTGTAGGAGGGTTCCCTTTTCTCCACATCCTCTTCAGCATTTATTGTTTCTAGAATTTTTGATGATGGCCATTCTGACAGGTGAGAGGTGATCTCACTGTAGTTTTGATTTGCATTTCTCTAATAATTACTGATGTTGAACATCTTTTCATGTGTTTGTTGGTCATCTGTATGGCTTCCTTGGAGAAATGTCTATTTAAGTCTTCTACCCATTTTTTTCATTGGGTTGTTTATGTTTTGATATGGAGCTTCATGAACTGTTTGTATATTTTGGAGATTAATCCCTTGTCAGTTGCTTCATTTGCAAATATTTTCTCCCATTCTGAGGGTTGTCTTTTCATTTTGCTTATGGTTTCTTTTTCTTTGCAAAAGCTTTTATGTTTCATTAGGTCCCATTTGTTTATTTTTGTTTTTATTTTCATTACTCTAAGAGGTGGGTCAAAAAAATCCTGCTGCGATTTATGTCAAAGAGTGTTCTGCCTATGTTTTCATCTAAGAATTTTATAGTGTCTGGCCTTACATTGTTCTCTTTAATCCATTTTGAGTTTATTTTTGTGTATGGTGTTAGGGAGTGCTCTAATTTCATTCTTTTACATGTAGCTATCCAGTATTCCCAGCACCACTTATTGAAGAGACTCTCTTCTCTCCATTGTATATTCTTGCCTCCTTTTGTATATTCTTGCCTCCTTTGTCATAGATTAGGTGACCATAGGTGCATGGGTTTATCTCAGGGATTTCTATCCTGTTCCATTGGTCTATATTTCTGTTTTTGTGCCAGTACCATACTGTCTTGATTACTGTAGTTTTGTAGTGTAGTCTGAAGTCCAGGAGACTGATTCCTCCAACTCCGTTTTCTTTCTCAAGATTGCTTTGATTATTTGGGATCTTTTGTGTTTCCCTAGAAATTGTAAATTTTTTTGTTCTAATTCTGTGAAAATGCCATTGGTAATTTGATAGGTATTGCAGTGAATCTGTAGAATGCTTTGGGCAGTAGAGTCATTTTCATAATATTGATTCTTTCAATCCAAGAACATGGTATGTCTCTCCATCTATTTGTGTTGTCTTATTTTTTTCTTCCTTTCTTTTTTTATTTGGCTGCATCAGGTCTTAGCTGTGGTGCCCAGGCTCTTCATTGCACTGTGAGGGCCTCCCTCTAGTTGTGGTGCACAGGCTTCTCTGTAGTTGTAGTGTGCAGGTTTTCTCTCTCTAGTTGAGATGTGCGGGCTCCAGGGCATGTTGGCTCTGTAATAGTAGTGCATGGGCCCCAGAGTGTGTGGACTCTGCAGTTTGCAGCTCATGGGCTCTCTTGTTGGGGCGCCTGAGTTCAGTAGTTGTGGCATGTGAGCTTAGTTGCCCCGCGGCATGTGGGACCTTAGTTCCCTGACCAAGGCTTGAACATGCATTCCCTGCATTGGAAGGTGGATTCTTTACCACTGGACCACTGAGGAAGTCCCATGTTCTGTCATCTTTAATTTCTTTCATCAGTATCCTATAGTTTTTTGAGTACAGGTCCTTTGTCTCCTTAGGTAGGTTTATTCCTAGGTATTTTATTCTTTTTGTTACAATGTTAAATGGGATTCTTTCCTTAATTTCTCTTTCTGATCTTTCATTGTTATTGTATAGGAATGCAAGAGATTTGTGTATATTAATTTTGTATTCTGCAACTTTACCAAATTCATTGATAAGCTCTGGTAGTTTTCTGGTGACCTCTTTAGGAATTTCTATGTATAGTATTTATCATGTCATCTGTAAACTGTGACAGTTTTATTTCTTCTTTGCCAATTTGGATTCTTTTGTTTCTTTTTCCTCTCTGATTGCTGTGTCTAGGACTTCCAAAACTATGTTGAATAATAGTGGTAAGAGTGGACATACTTGTCTTGCTCCTGATCTTAGAGGAATTGCTTTCAGTTTTTCAGCATTGAGAATGATGTTTGCTGAGTGTTTGTTGTATATGGCCTTTATTATGTTGAGGTAGGTTCTCTCTATGACCACTTTCTGGAGAGTTTTTATCATAAATGGGTGTTGAATTTTGCCAAAAGATTTTTCTGCATCTATTGAGATGATCATATGGTTTTTATTCCTCAATTTGTTAATATGATGTATCAAATAGATGGATTTGCATATATTGAAGAATCCTTGCATTCCTGGGATAAACACCACTTGATCATGGTGTATGATCCTTTTAATGTGTTGTGGGATTCTGTTTGCTGGTATTTTGTTGAGGATTTTTGCATCTATGTTCATTAGTGATATTGGCTTGTAATTTTCTCTCTCTTTTTTTTTTTGATATCTTCATCTGGTTTTGGTATCAGGGTGATGGCAGCCTCAGAATGAGCTTGGGAGAGCTGCTTCCTCTGCAATTTTTTGGAAGAGTTTGAGAAGCATACATGTTAGGTCTTCTCTAGACACTTGTTAGAATTCGCCTGTGAAGCCATCTAGTCCTGGATTTTTGTTTGTTGGAAGATCTTAATCACAGTTTCAATTTCATTACATGTGATTGATATGTTCATCTTTTCTGTTTCTTCCTGGTTCAGTCTTGGAAGGTTGTACCTTTCTGAGAATTTGTCCATCTCTTCCAGGTTGTCCATTTTATTGGCCTATAATTACTTGCAGTAGTCTCTCATGATCCTTTGTATTTCTGTGGTGTCAGTTGTAATTTCTCCTTTTTCATTTCCAATTTTATTGATTTGAGTCCTCTCCCTTTGTTTCTTGATGAGTCTGGTTTATCCATTTTGTTTATCTTCGCAAAGAACCAGCTTTTAGTTTTACTGATCTTTGCTGTTCTTTTCTTTTTCCCTATTTCTTCTATTTCTGCTCTGATTTTTATGATTTCTTTCCTTCTACTAGCTTTGGGTTTTGTATGTTCTTCTTTCTCTAGTTGCTCTAGGTGTAAGGTTAGGTTGTTTATTTGAGATTTTTCTTGTTTCTTGAGGTAGGATTGTATTGCTATAAACTTCCCTCTTAGAACTGCTTTTGCTGCATCCCATAGGTTTTGGGTCATCGTGTTTTTGTTGTCATTTGTTTCTAGGTTTTTTTTGATTTCCTCTTTGATTTCTTCAGTGATCCATTGGTTATTTAGTAGCATACTGTTTAGCCTCCATGTGCTTTTTATAGTTTTTTTCCTGTAATTGATTTCTAATCTCATAGCATTGTGATCAGAAAAGATTCTTGATATGATTTCAATTTTCTTAAATTTATCTAGGCTTGATTTGTGACCCAAGATGTGATCTATCCTTGGGAATGTTCCATGTGCACTTGAGAAGAAAGTGTATTCTGCTGCTTTCTGGTGGAACATCTTATAAATATCAATTAAGTCTATCTGGTCTAATGTTTCATTTAAGGCTTGTGTTTCCTGATTAATCTTCTCTCTGGATGATCTGTCCATTGGTGTTAGTGAGGTGTTAAAGTCCTGCAATATTATTTTGTTACCATCAATTTCCCCTTTTATGGCTGTTCGCATTTGCCTGATGTTTTGAGGTGCGCTCCTATGTTGGGTGCATAAACATTTACAATTGTTATATCTTCTTCTTGGATTGATCCCTTGATCATTATGTAGTGCCCTTCCTTGTCTTTTGTAACAGTCTTTCTTTTAAAGTCTATTTTGTGTGATATGAGTCTTGCTATTCCAGATTTCCATTTGCATGGAATATCTTTTTCCATCCCCTCACTTTCAGTGTGTATGTATCCCTAGGCCTGAATTGGGTATCTTGTAGACAGCATGTATATGGGTCTTATTTTTGTATCCATTCAGCCAGTCTGTGTCTTTTGGTTGGAGCATTTAATCCATTTACATTTAAGGTAATTATCAATATGTATGTTCCTATGGCCATTTCCTTAATTGTTTTGGGTATTTTTGTGTGTGTATTTTTTCTTTCTTCCCTTCCTCTTTTGTTCTCTTCCCTTGTGTTTTTTCCCTAGAGAAGTTCCTTCAGCAATTTTTGTATAGCTGGTTTGGTGGTGCTGAATTCTGTTAGCTTTCGCTTGACTGTAAAGCTTTTAATTTCTCTGTCAGATCTGAATGAGAGCCTTGCTGGGTAGAGTTCTTCATTGTAGGTTTTTCCCTTTCATCACTTTAAATATATCATGCCACTCCCTTCTGGCCTGCAGAGTTTCTGCTGAAAAACCAGCTGATAACCTTATGGGGTTTGCCTGAAATGTTATGTATTGCTTTTCCCTTGTTGCTTTTAATTTTTTTTTTTGTATTTAAATTTTGTTAGTTTGATTAATATGTGTCTCGTGTGTTCCTCCTTGGGTTTATCCTGTGTGGAACCCTCTGTACTTCCTGGACTTAGGTGACTCTTTCCTTTCCCATGTTAGCGAAGTTTTCAACTATGATCTCTTCAAATATTTTCTCAGGCCCTTTTCCTTTTTCTTCTTCTTCTGGGGCCCCTATAATTCGAATGTTGGCATGTTTAATGTTGTCCCAGAGGTCTCTGAAACTGTTCCCATTTCTTTTCATTCTTTTTTCTTTTTTCTGTTCTGCAGCAGAGATTTCCACCATTCTATCTTCCAGATCACTTATCTATTCTTCTGCCTCAGTTACTCTGCTATTGGTTAATTCTAGTTTATTTTTCGTTTCAGTTATTGTCTTGTTCATCTCTGTTTGTTTGTTCTTTAGTTCTTCTAGGTCTTTGCTGAACTTTTCTTTTATCTTCTTGACTTGTGCCTCCATTCTGTTTCTGACATCTTGTATCATCTTTACTATCATTACTCTGAATTCTTTTTCAGATAGATTGCTTATCTCCTCTTCATTTAGTTGTTCTTGTAGGTTTTTATCTTGCTCCTTAATCTGCAATGTATTTCTTTGTCGTCTCATTTTGTCAAACTTATTTTGTTTCTGGTCTCCTTTACACAGGCTGCAGGATCATACTTCCTCTTGCTTCTGGTGTCTGCCCCCAATGAGTGAGGTTGGTCCAGAGGCTTGTGCCATTATCCCCTTGAGAGGGGGTTTGATTTTTGTTGTTTTGATCAGAGCCTGCCCTAGATATTGAGCAGGTCCCCGCCTTTGCTCTGTGGTTGTTGCAGCCTTGTCAGGGGTGAGGTCTGCTCCCTGGTTTTTGGAGTAGAGGCCTCCAGATCTGTTTCTTGACTGTGATTCTGATCTGTGGTGTGAGGTAGGCAGTATTGGAGCACTCCCAGTGGGAGAGCAGCCACTGAGTTTTCCTGCACTGGAGCTGTTCACCTGTGATTGTGCTCCATTGTGTCCCCTTTTGCCCACTGTGCAGGCTAACAAAGTATACTGTTGTTGGAACTGCTCTCAGTTCTGCCTTAACTGTGGGTATCCTGGCAATTGACCCTGGTGACTCTCAGGCATTGTTATCACCTGGCCACTGGCACAGGTACACTGAGGTTAGGTTCCAGTAATGCAGTAATTGTGCACCTGGACTTGCTGTTGGAGCTATGTAGGCAGCTCAAATTCTGGTCTGGCCCTACCCCCACATGTACGTACCCAAAGAGCCCACAGTTACTAAATCCAGACCAGTAATAGGGGGTTTGACTGGTGTTGTGTGACCAGAGCCTGCCCTGTATATTGAGTGGGGCCTCCCCGTTGCTCTGTGGTTCTCACTGCCCTTTCAGGGGCAGGGTCTGCTTCCTAGTTGTTGGAGTAGAGGCTCCCAGATCTGCTCCTTAGCTGTGTTTCTGATCTGTGGTGTGACCTAGGTGGGGTTGGAGCACTCCCACTGGGAGGGAAGCTACTGAGTATTCCTCCTCTGGGCCTTTTCACCTGTGAGTGTGCTCTTTTGTGTCACCTTTCACCCACTGTGTGAGTTCTCAGATTACGCTAATGTTGACACTGCTCTCGACCCCATCTTATCTGTGGCTATGTCAGCAATGTCTCTCAGACATTGCTCTCACCAGGCCACCAGAGTAGATCCACTGAAGTCAAGTCCCAGGATTGTAGTCATCATGGATCTGGACCTGTTGTGGGTGTTATGGGGGCAGTTCAGACTTTACCATGGCCCAACCCCCACGTGTATGGGCCCACAAAATCTACCACTGCTAAAGCTAGGTCCATCTTGGCTGTGGGAGCACTCATCCATTCAGATGTTTTATTGGTGCTGAGTTTTTACCAAGCCGGTCTCAGGGGTGTCAATTCATGGTTTGCACACCTGCGAGGAGAGATTTCAGCTTCTCTTCCTTAGTTGCATGGCCCCTGTGGCTCAGCTGTGCTTTTAGACCCACCTCTGAGTGTGGGCCACCCACAGGGGTTTGCTCCCGAAGCTACCCTGAAGCACTCTGCCCCACTGAGGACAGGACATGTAGGTGGCATGGCTGCTGGGGTCATGGGAGTACTGGTGGCGACTAGTGCTTGGGGGAGTCGGTGGCCACAAGAGATCTGGCCCCATCAGTGATGAGGTGCATGGGGAATCCAGTGGCCACAGGCACGACAGGTCTGGCCCTGGTGGGAGACTTTCCTAGCTACCGGCCACCGGCAGAAATGGCCAGCCCCGGTGGGGGCCTTTACTATTGTCCGGTGGCAGGAGCTCATGGTCCAGCCCCAGCAGAGGCCTTTCCTAGTGCCCAGTGGCAGGCGCAGGAGGGCCAGCTCTGTTGGGGGTCTTTTCTAGCATTTGGCCTCAGGCACGAGAGGGTCAGCCTTGGCGGGGGCCTTTCCTAGCACTTGGGCGGGCAGGGGCTGGCATGTGGGGAGAGAGGCTGCAATGGCGGCTCCACCCCCTGCGCATCACTCAATAATGATGCCTTGCTTCTATGGCAGTCCGGGTTTCTTCCACAAGCATTCCCGGTTGCAGATTTCCTCACTCCTGTCCCCTCATGCTGTCTCCTCGCATCCAGCAGCAGTCCTCTCCCTGGGTTTGCTCTCCAATCCCCACGTTCCAGCACCCAGCCCCCATGTGCACTGGTGGACACACGTCCCAGGCCAGGGCACACAGGACTGTGGCATGGACTGTCTGTGTAGATCTCATTCTGTCCTGCCTGCCAAAGACCGGCCATTTCACTATCCTCTGACAGCCCCAGTTGCTCCTTTTCTGTCCCAACTGATCTCCCTATTGGTGAGGGGGTTTCCCCACATGAAGGAACCTCTCCACTCCTTCAGCTCCCCCCAAGGGGCACAGGTCCCATCCCACTCCCTCTCCTCTTCTTTTTCCTTTCTTCTTTCTTTCAACCTACCTGGTTATGTGGGGATCTTTCTTGTCCTTTTTGGTGTCCAAGGTCTTCTGCTACTTTTCAGCCAGTGCTCTGTGAGAATTGGTCCATCTGTAGATGTATTCTTGGTGCATTTGTGGTGAGAAATGAACTCCATGTCCTCCTACTCCTCTACCATCTTGCTTTCCTCCCAGTATTTTATAAATTAGAAAAGTAAAGCTCACAGAGACTGAGAGGCTTGTTCAAAGTCACACATTTAGTAAATCCATGGACTGGGATTCAAATATCAGTATTTTGATTCCAATCTGATATTTGATTCCAGTACTGATATGTCAAATTGCTTTTTAATTTTATGTTCTGCAGAAGCTGTGTGCTGCTCTGCTCAAATTCCATTTTTTGGAACATCATATCGACACACTCACTCAATTATTTGCTCATTCAGAAAATATTCAGGTGTTAAGGAGTATAGAGATTATTATTCAAAGGACATGTAATAATTATCTATATAATTAAACTATAACCTGCCTGAGGGCTGGAATTTTATTTTTGTACATCATTAAACCTGAGTGCTGAGCACAGTGCTGTTATATAGCATTTGTCTAGTCGTTTAGTAAATGTATTGTCTAGTGGGTGAGCAGCCAAGTAAACAGACTATGACAATAAAATACACAATTGCCTGACATGGTCTCTAGCATTTTGTAGGTGCCCAGTGTTTACTGTTAACTAACACTCAGACCAGAGTGGTATAGGAACACCCAGGAGGGTCCCTTTGTCTAGCAGAGGGAGAAAGAAGTGACAGTGAGCTGCATCTGAAAAGGGTCAAAGAATGTTATACACATAATGAACACTGTGTGCAAAGACAGGGAGATTTGTAAGAATAAAACATATTTGGGAGAATGCAAGTAGATGAAATGAGATGAGGAATGCATAAGCCACAGTGAATATTGTGGCCCTAAAGATTTTTACTTTGTTCTGAAGGATGTTTTGGATCTATTCCAGAATTTTAAGCAGAGGAATGACAATGGAATTTGTCTTTTAGAAACAGTTTCTGGAATCATAGATAATTTTTTTTTAATTTAAAAAATTTTAACAGCAACTCAACAAGAGGTCTTGAACATTTCACTTTCATAAATGTTTAACTTTTATTATTGTTAACACTGGAGCCAATAGATGGTTGTGTGTCTCTGCATATGTGTGTGTATAAAAAGCAATATTAGTAATAACATTTTCCTTAATTAATTTTCCCATGACTGAATTCCTATTTGAATATTCATTCTTACAACACTGCAGTATATTGTGATGCACTTCGACGAAATTAACTCAACGAGCTCCTCTTTCCAATTTTAATATTCCGTTGGGTTTTCTATTGCTGAAAACTCATTAGTATCTGAGTGCAGTGCTGACGAGAAACAAGAGAGAGGCATATTGCGTGACTGTGAGTCAGAGAAAAGAGACAGCTGGCACAAGAATTTTCTAATAAAGTCCAAAAAGGCTGCTGTGTCTTAACAACACAAAAGGGGTGCTTTGAGCTTTCCCTTTGTACTAAAAGTTTTGAATCTTATTCACACCTTTTATGAATGCTGGCAAAAGCCAAATTGTTCTCACCGAAACCTCATGGATCCATGACAGAGAAGCGTTGGTATATTTTCCAAGTTTTCTAGTGGTGTTAGAATTTGTGTAAAGATTTACTTCAGACATGTGTCCATGTAGATGACATAGTTTGAATCTCCAGCAAAATTATTTCTAGCAATATATCTCTTGACTACTTTTCCTCCTCCTTCTGCTTCAGTCAACCTGTGTGATTTGACTATCCAATTCTGCTCCATATTTTCTTTCTTGCATACTTTTACTTATGCATTATTTCTTCCTAGAATGTTTTCTCCTGTCATCTTTATATGTTGATAATCTAACCATTTTTCAAAGCCGAGTTCAAATGCTTTGCCCTGCAAGACTTCCATGAGTTCTACAAGTAGACGTGAGTACTCCTCCTTCTGGAATCTGTGGTACCCATCACATTCCAAGTTCTTTGACAGTAGTTTGTGCACACACCATCTTATAATTAAAATAGCTGTCATTTATTGAGCTCTTGCAATGTGCCAGGCTTAGTATTTTTATCACCATCTGGGGTTGATATTATCATCACCATTTTATAGATGAGGTAACTGAGGCTCAGAAAGGTTTATTGAGTTTCCCAAGGACCACAAAGCTAGTGACAACTCTGTCTACACAACTAAAAGCTTATACTCTTTCACTACACTAGACAATTTTCCTGCTTTATTTGCTCAGTGTTTGAGGATGTAGGGAAGGTCATATTTTAGATCTGGATTTGAATTTCTGAAGGCAGAGATTAGATGGGATTATTTTAGGTAGATCAAAGTATGAGTGCAGACATGAAGACATATGTTATGTATTGGGATTGGGGGGCAGAAGGTGTTGGGGAATATTGGCTCATCAAGATGGCTAATGCCAAGGTTTTTATGAAGGAGGGGAAAGGGCATTAGGCCGGAGGGCAAATTATGTCCAGATTGTGACAGGCCATAAGTGTGGAGGAGAGGAACACTCTAGTTCCAAGGCCAGGAATGGAGGGAGAAGCTGAGGCCCTTGGTTGAGGCAGGAGGGCGTGGAGAAAGCTTATGATGTTGCAGGGAAAGTGCTAGGGAATAGGGTTAGAGAGAACATAGCTCATTTTTAATTGAATGGTCACCTGGACATTGCCTGAAGTCGAGATATAGAACCAGATGACATTGATTTGATGCTGATCTTCCTGCATCAAATGATGGTCTTGCTAAAGGAAGGATACTTAAATACTTGCAAAAATAAGATTAAGTCAAGGAGCACCAGTTTTAGGGAAGGAAGAGATGTGAGGTCAGGGAACTAAGCAGGGCATTGCATAAGGCAAGTAAAATCAGCCCCTAAACTGGGTCATGAGGCAGGGAGGTGTGAGGGGAAAGTAGCAAGAACTTCCTTCGTGTTTTTAATGTGTTAAGACTGTTTTAGTTCAACGTGAGGCATGATCAGGAAGAACATATGTCCAAGTTTCTCTTGTTTTGAAGTGTTGATTGGTATAACTAAGAGAATGCTAAAATAGCTCTATAGACACATTGAAACATTTCTAAAGTAACATCAAAATCTGTTCCAATTGTGGTGAAGGGGAAAGAGGGTGTGTTGTATTCTTGTGGTGACGTGTAATGGGCCCTTTGGCACATCATTAACTTTGGACAAGCAGTACCACCTCCTGCCAGATATTTTGGGATCCCTCTTTAACAAGCAGGGGTCTGACACAAGAGCTGTGATGCTTTGCTTGTAGCTGGCTCACCTACAGTGTCTGTGGCAAGGCATCTCTGCTTTCTACAGCTATTTTCTTTTTTTTTTTTTTAAATTTATTTATTTATTTATTTTTGGCTGTGTTGGGTCTTCGTTTCTGTGCGAGGGCTTTCTCTAGTTGCGGCGAGCGGGGGCCACTCTTCATCGCGGTGCGCGGGCCTCTCACTATCGCGGCCTCTCTTGTTGCGGAGCACAGGCTCCAGACGCGCAGGCTCAGTAGTTGTGGCTCACGGGCCTAGTTGCTCCGCGGCATGTGGGATCTTCCCAGACCAGGGCTCGAACCCGTGTCCCCTGCATTGGCAGGCAGATTCTCAACCACTGCGCCACCAGGGAAGCCCCTCTACAGCTATTTTCTATACCCTTTTCTGTAGAAACTATTACATAAAGAGGAATTTCTATGGGGAGAGGGACTTGGTCTGTCTTATTCACTGCTGAGGCTAGTATGTGGGTATTTGTTGAATGAATAAATGGAGCATGACATGGACTAGAAAAACCTGGGTTTAGTATCCAATAACATAATTATTAACTGGAGGCTTCTAAGCAAATCATGTAGTTGGTTCCTGGGTCTTTGTAAAATGGGGAAATATCTTCTGCCCTGTTTGACCCACAGGATTCTTGTGAGGATCAAATACCTATGAGAAAACTTGGAGGAACATTATAATTAGCAGAAGGAGATAAAAGGGAGTGATCTATTACACATTGTGTCCTGTGCCAGGTGTTTTACCTCCAACACCATATTTCAATCTCATGACAATTTAAGAGAACATTATCCTTGTCTTCATCTTTCACATGAGGACATGAAGGCTCATAGAAGCTAAGGCCACACATTTAGTAAGTGGCAAAACAAAAGTGTCAGAGCCTTTTCTGTCTGACCTTGCAAAACCCATGTTCTTATTCTCTATACTGTAGAAATATGAGGTAATTTTATGGAAATACTGACATTTAAACGTAAGCTTTTAAAGAAACCTATCATAGAAGGTCAAAAGTCATTCTTAAAGGACACAGCAATGGTACCTGACTTTCTCTAGGAAGAGACATCTTTGCCCTTAGCATCATGGTTCCCAGCCACCTGTATATCAATATATTTGCATACACGTCTGTGGGAACTGGGGTGATAGTGCTATTGGGAGCATAGATCTCGTCTGCTGATGCTACCTTTTCTCATTTCTATCCAGCTCTCCATTTAGTGATGCATGTTCAGTGTGCTGATTACAGAATCATTTTGCCTATGTGGACTATATTTGGTGGAAGTCTGCTTTTTCCCTTTTTCTTCCATTATTCTTCCTACAGCAGTTAGAACAGTCTTGGTTTATTTGAGTGACGCCAAAACATGTGCTAAGTGAGGGGGACCACTGTACTTGGAGACAGAGGTGTGCATGGAATCCCAGTTCTGCCCTCATTTAGCTTGGGGACCTTGGACTCTCAGTAACTCAGCCTTCCTCTGTAGAACAGTGACAAGAACAAACAGTCAAGAGAAGCATGTCAGAGAGTCAGTGTATGTGAAAGGTCCACTTCTATGCAGCTCTGTCTTTGAGACCTAGTACATGTTAGTTTCCCTCCTTCTTTTCTTTATCTTGGTGTTTGGAGTAATTGCTAAGAATCAAGAGATTTGGGTTCTAGTCTCAGACCCTGAGCAAGTCACTTCACTTTGCTGGGCCTCAGTCTCTCCATCTGTAATGAAGCAGGTTAACTACGTAGTCTATACTTTTAACCATGGAATTCTGTGCAGGTCCCAGACCTGTCAAAACCAAGGGTCTACCACATGGAGTGGGAAGTGCTGTGATGGGGGTTCTCAGAGTACTGTGGAAGAGAACTTGACTTAGGCCTGGAGAAGGTGGGTTGGGGGCTACAGATCAAAAAGTCAAGGAAGTCTCCCTTGGGACGACAGTGCTTGAGCTGACTCTTAAAGATGTGTAAGAGCCAGCTAAGCATGGAGAGAAACAGCATATTTATCAGGAATGTGTAAAGCCTGAAGGTGCATGAAAGCAAGTAAGTTTCAGAAAACTGAAAGTTTGTCAATAAAAGTGGAACATGTGACTGTTGTGTAGGTATGCATGCATATGTTGTAGGTATGGGGGAAAGGGTCGGAGAGAGGAAGGCTAGCTGAAAGTACTAAGGAGTTTAGACTTTATTCCATAGATTATGGGGAGCTATGGAAGGGGAGAGGGGGGCATGGTTTTGACTATTAGAAATACCCTTTTGTAACTATAAGGAGAATGGATTGTGAGAGGCCAAACAGAGGCAGACAGACCAGTTAGGAGGCAATTGCAGGAGTTCTCAATAATGAGCATGGAATATTAATGGATACTGAAAAGACCAATTGGCTATAGTAACTGTGACCATGTGGTGTTATGGAGGAGGAATAAGAAAGGCCAAACCAGTGAGGTTGTCAACATCAAAGACTCTCCAATACAACTAGAAGGAAGCAGGACCTTTTCTGATTCTCTTATTTGTGTGTAATTACAATTAGAGGTCAGTTTTACACATATGCTAAGCAAATAACAATCCCTCCCCATCCCCTCTGAGATACAGATGGATTTCTAAATTTCTGTATAATACTTAGGATTGAATGTGGATATTTGTTAAATATCACCTTATGACCAGGAGACTTCCTGGGGCAGGAGAATCACCCTCTATGTTTGATCAGTCTTAAGAGAAGGGATTTGATGTATTTTAGTAGAAGAGATGAGATTATGTTTAGAAAGAGAATCAGGGACCCCTGCTTTCTTGGCAGTCACTGCCATTTTGTTACTCATTATCAGAATTGCACCCCTTGTACCACTTCTACTCTCTAACTACATCATTCAAACTTCAAACTGTGAAAAGTGGAACTATGGTATTGCAATACAGAAATATTTACTGAGTATCTGTTATTTCTTGGGAGGCAGCCAGGTCTAGAGAAAAGAAAAAGGACAGAGTCATTAGCAGAATTAAATAAAATTATATGAGGCATGGAAGGTGCCCAGCACAGTGCCTGGCATAAGGGCAACTCAACAAACAATGGTCTCGTCCTTCATGCCCCTAGTATAAAAGGATCCAATGATGAATAAAGAACAGCTTGTACCTGCTGGTATTTATAGCCTCATTTGCATGATGAGATATAATGAATAAAAATAATCTTTCTAATGCTTCACAGTTTACAAATCACTTTCACATCCACTATTTCATGTCAAGCTTCCATATCAATTCAAATAACCAGGGCAAAGCATATTATTAGCTCCATTAAACAGATGAGGAAATTGACATCCAAACATGCTAAGTGACTGAACAAGATCGGATTATTATCAAGGGCCAGGGCAGGTTTGCCTGGCTCAAGCGTTTCCATTGTGGAAGGTACAAGTTACCATATAAACTAAGTTCTAGCCTGTCAGTAGTAGGATTTGTAGTTTATAGTTTCATAGTAGAAACAAAGTGCTAAGGGAATCTTGAACAGAAAGTGTTCATTCTGCTTGGAACTCTGTAATCTAGTGTTGTTTCCTGCTAGTTTTCGGGATTCACCTCTGAGGATGGTCATTCTTCACCTGGTCATCTGCCCCTGTCTCACTTATGGTGGGATTACAGTAATGCCCTAGAAACTGGTCTAATCTGCTGAGGGTTTTTGCCCCATTCTCCTAGTCTCAATCTTGCTTTAAGGTACCCATCTGGGGCAGGCAGCCCTGCAACTCAGCCTCTGGGAGTCACCTGAGTTTAAGAACCAACTACCACTGCCTATGTCCTGCTACCTTCAGCCTACTTTGTAATTTGAATTCCTGGATCCCCTAGGGGAAACCACAGCTCCTGTCTTCTGTTATTTCTCATCTTTTGTGCAGTCCCCTCCTCAGCTTCCATTGAACAAAACAGGCAAGATCAAATTTATTATGGCACTGACTCAAGGCCCTCACTGGTCTTGAGCCTCTGACTGGCTTATCTTGCATGCGGAAATATAGAGAAAAAGAAGAGAATGCAACTAAGCAGATTGTTATTCCGAGGAAAGTAGGAAGAAGGTATATAATACCTGTTCCCAAGAAGATAAGACACGCTTAGATGTGAGGTCAGTAGACAGCACTAGACTCAACCTGCAAAGTGTATCTTGAGTGCTGCTTTAAATGTATTACCTCATTTGGCCTGTGCAATAGTCTTCTGAGTTGGTATTAGTATTTTTATTTTATGAAAGAGATAACAGAGGTTCAGAGAGATATATATGACTTGCCCAAGTCCCCACCGCCAGGAAGTAGCAGAGCCACAGTTGAGGATCCATTCCTCCGACTGAATGTGCTATTCTTTTCTCTTACTGGAAAGCTGCAGTAGATGATCAAGCTCTAGATCACGCAGCTCAGACACTAAGCTTTGTTGGGGGTGGGCTGGGGAGCAGTGTGGGATGGAGCATTTGGGGAAGGTTTCTGAAGATCCCGGGAGTTTAAAGATGAATTTGGAGAGGTTAGGAGGGAGGGAGGAGGACATCCGTGGGAACAGAGTGTGCAAGGCTGTGGAGGTGGGAATGAGCTGGGCACAAGTGGAGGTGGTGTGGATCGTGG
This sequence comes from Balaenoptera acutorostrata, assembly GCF_949987535.1. Lineage (NCBI taxonomy): Eukaryota > Metazoa > Chordata > Mammalia > Artiodactyla > Balaenopteridae > Balaenoptera > Balaenoptera acutorostrata. The sequence goes on along the minus strand of NC_080064.1, from coordinate 41,187,117 downwards.
TCTCACAGGAGCAGAAAGTGAATTCTGAGGAGGACAGCTTGGTTTGCCTGGGAGGGGGACTATCAGCCTAGGTATGCCTCTTCCTCTCCTCCCCCCAGTAGCTGTGGGGACCAGTCCTCTATGAGCGGGAGAAAACCCACTAAAAGCAGGATTTTGGCTCTGTCCTGCAGACCATGCTGAGGAGAGGTTTTTCTAAGCCATGTTTAAAACCTTGTGTTGAAAAACATCCCTAAATCCTCTAACAGAAGACAGATGTCTGCCTGAACAAATATCAGCTCTCACATAGTTTGTTGTTTTTATTTCCTCAGCATTTGCTTATTGAATCTGACAACCTCCTATAATTATCCATTTTCCAGAATGAATTATGGAGTGCATGTCCCATGGATGTGAATCATGCTGCTATTGGATCAGAGTGTATGGATGTAGGGTGCCTCTCTGCAGGGGACCAGCTTCTGTCTGGCACCTTAATGCTATTCCATTTCCCAGGCCTCAGTACCTTCACCTGGAAAATTTGACCCCTATATTTTGGGTCAGAACCTTCAGCATTGAATATACCAAGGCCATGGTTCATCCAGGACTAAAAGGACCCTCAGTTTAAACAGTTCAGTAAATTTAACAGGGTAGAGTGAGCCTTGAAGTTCAGACAGACATGGTTTTGAATTTTCTACCTGCTACCTGCAAGTTATGTAACATTTCTGAGCCTCAATCTCCTCATCTTTAAAATGGTTGTTGGACAAAACCTTGTATACAGTTGGTGTTATGATCATTTTTGTCATAACAAAATTTTTGTCAAAAATAAATGACAATTTTTATTATTATTGCCCTTTTCCTTCTTGTCTGGACCTTATGTAGTGGTTGATAGCTAATTTTTATTGGGGATTAGGATATTTTGCTAGTCATTGATAAGTGCATTGCATCATTTAATCCTAATGACCACCATATGAGATTGGTACCATTATTATCCTCACTTACATATAGGGAAACTGAGATTTAGGAGTATTAAGTAGCTGCCCAAAGAAGGTCATATAGCTAGCAGAGGCAGAGTCAGGGTTGGAACACATGCAGTCTGGCCCAGAGCCTGACCTCATAGCTGCTTCACTGGCTTCATCATAACTCCTAAACACTTCATCTGTCCTTTTCCTAAGACAGAGATACCACCTTATACCCCAGGTCTGACTGTTTCTCTGTGCCGTAGCTCTTCCCTTGATGACCTATCTGGTACTGCCTTGCTACTGCCAGGCCTTCCCGTAAACTCCAGCCCAGTATCTAGAGACCTGATGCCCCTCCCTACTGGTATTGATCTCTGAATATTGCTCCTCCTTTTCTCTGTCTGCTGGGCAATGATTTGTTCATTCTTACAGCAAACTTTCACCAAGCATCTACTATGTTTCAGGCCCAATGTAAGGCACTGGCAATATCAAAACAAATTAAACAGGGCTACTGTTATAAAAGAAGTCAATTCTAGTCAGGGAGACAAACAAAGATAGAGAAATACCACATTCCTAACCTATTCAGTTCTTTGCCCCCATATATAATTCATCCCCATGATCTGTTGATCTTACCTCCTAAATTTCTCTTGAATATGTCTGTTTTTCACTATCCCCATTGCCATCCTACAGTTCAAGTTACTATTATTTCTCACTGAGTTACTGCAGTAGCCTCCTCACTGATCTCCTTTGTCCAGATTGTGTCTACCTCCAAACTATTCTCCATAGTGCAGCAAGATTGATCTTTGAAAAATGTAAACCTGCTTAAAATACTTCATGGCTTCCCATTGTTCTTAACATTATGGAAACAAAAATAAAATCTCCCATATTTGAGGAAAGAACATAAGGGTGTTGTATCAGCATAAGATAACTGAGTAGTCTTTAAAGATCCTTCTAGCTGTAATATATAAGATTTGACTTCATTTGGATGGAACTATGCAGCCCTGATACCATCTCTTAACAAGACTTACCCACTAATTACCGACTATTCTTCAGTTACCCCAAGCAGATGGATTTTTACCTACTTTAGTGATAGGACCAATTCAAGAAGAATTCTTTCATTCATTTATTCATTCATTCTGCAAGCTTTCACTGAGCATCCATTGTGTTTCAGGTCCTGCACTGAGTGCTGGAGATACAGAGTCAGCTCATTCATCCCTAGGAACTGTTCTAGTTACTGCTTCTAGTGTTTCAGCTGTGACCAGCAGGCAGAAAACAGGCATGGTCCTTGTTCTTATAAAGATTAAATACCACAATGAGACCTAGTTTCTGCTCTTGGAAAGCTTGTGTTCTATTAGGAAAGACATTGTTCATTTATTTACTCAACATTTACTGAGTACCTACTATGTGCCAGGCCCAGGGGTTACAATGATGAATGAAATAGACACAGAGTTGTCATAATGACCATGTGTAGTGGTAAGTACAAGATCAGAATTCTGTGCAAGGGACTGTAGGAACCCAAAGGAGGGAGACATGAATTCTACATGCAGGATCAGAGGATTTTTCATTGGAAATGACTAGTAGAATTAGGCCTTAAAAATATGTAGTATACCATATTAGTGCTAGGTACAATGAATGAGCATCAAATTTAAGAAAAACTATTATACTTCACATTTTTGCCAGGCTTTGCCTTTTTACAGAGACTATTACTGCTACTATTTTATAACCCTGCATTGTATTGATGAGGAAACTAAGGTTCAGTGGTATGAAGTGACTTTCCCAAAGCCACAGAGCTAGTAAGCGACAGGATCAGGATTTCAGTCCAAATATGCCTGGCTTCAAATCCTTTGTTCTCCTCACTCCACCCTGCTAAATGCACTGACTTTTGTAGACTCTGTCACTTAGCCTCAGACATATCATAATTTCATTTATAATTCCTGTGTATCACAGCCTTCTAACTGTCATGTTCAGTTTGAGGCTCTCCCTGTGAAACCCAGTGAAAGCCTTCTCTGGGGCCAGAGTTCTGGAAAAAAGATTTATTGCTTTAGGAAAATTGGTTACCAGTTGGCATTAATTCCTGTCTTGTTTCCTGAGCTCCCATCATCTCAGTGATACCTGAATTTCCCTGGCAAACCTCAGGCTCTGTCTCTAAGCAGCAGCTGCTATTCCCTCCCCATCCTTCAGTAAGAAAGTGGCCCCTTCAGGGGGACCATGAAATCAATGTACTGGGCTTAACAGACCTCTGTAAAAGAGCAGAGCAGGCAGAAGGCATGACACTCAGTTCCTCCAAGTGCAGAGCATCGTGCTAGGGACCACAGGGAATCAGAAGAAACTGATCATATGGGAATTGGGGTTATTGTTTCAATCTGACTGATACGTTGCTCTGTTGTTATGAGCCTCAGTTTCCTCATCTATAAAATGAGCATGGTCCTATCAGTCCTGTCAACCTCACCGGTTTGTGGAGAATCATCTGACATATGGCTATGAAAGTGTTTTAATAACTGAAGAAGTGTTATTCACATCACATATCGTTCCTTAGTGATCGTGATTATGATCTGATTATTTAAAAGATCACATAAGAATGGTTAGATGGTAATGAAGCCATTTCAGTCTGGCTGACCAAGACCAGTAAAAGCTAGTCAAGCATTCATCTGTATTCACACCACAGAGATTACTCCATCATACCACACTTTAAAGACATTATTTGTATACATGTGTTTCTATACTAGATTATGTGGCAAAAAGACTTGACTAAGGATGAATCAAGTTCAGTGGTAGAGTCAGAATTAGAATTCGGGGGTTTGGATATTCCAGCACTATTTCCACTCCACCATGTGTTTTCCACAAGATAGGAGTCTAAATAGGACTTTGAAGCCAGATTGTTTGGATAGGAGTGACCCTTGAAAGACAGGCTAGAGTTTTGTCAAGGAGTTGCCACTTGTTACTCTTTCCTGGCCTAGGACCAGGACAATTCTCTAACTCTCAATCAACCTTTTCTTTTGTTGTTGAATTTAACAGGGAGTAAGTCATGATGACACCTTTGTGTTCTGATAGCCCCATTCCAAATTTCCCCACATACATTATGGGACGTAGACAGTGTGTACTTGCATGTGTGTGTGTGTGTGTGTGTGTGTGTGTGTGTGAGATGGATGTATAAAAGAGAGAGAAAACAGAAGCCTCTAGAAGGTTAAGATAATCATTTTTGATAGTACCCAGGAGTGATCAGGCCCTGAAATATAGACTTATATTAGCTAAAATTTTGTATTATACAATTAAAGTAGGCATCGATGCAACAATTTATTAATATATCTTGAGAAAAGACTCTCACTAGAAGCAGATTACACAAGGTCCACATAGTCTATCATCTGTGCATTATCTTCTATCATCAAGCCACATTGGAAGCCAAATCATTATTTCAAGTTTGCTTTGGTGATTGTGTAAGCAAGAGGAATTATATGCTACTTTATAACTTGAGGGATTGTTCCTTCACAAGATAGCTATAGTAATGGAACTGGAGTACTCTACATGCGCCTTTCCCTTTTTGTGGAGTGTGACGTGCATGTTGGTGACTCTAAGTATGTAGATTCATGTGTTTCTGGAAGTATGTGTATTTGTGTGTATGTATGTAAATATATTTGTATGTCTGGGATCCTTACTAAGTCTATTTTTGGAGATCCCACTTATTTTACCTACCTTACTACAACTTGAGACTCATTCTAATGTTCTGTATACAGCTGGTGCTCAACAAATGCCTGATTACTAATAAAATTGGTCAATAAGATATATAGTTTCCAAGTGTGGAAAATATGGCTCTTTCATTTCCGTCATCATCACCATCAAACATTCATAAGATAAATGCATACTATGTGCATAGAGAATGTGGAAAACCAAGTCTATGATCTTGTTTTCCCATTAATAACACTATGCCCTCCTAGGGTAATTATGTACATAATTGTACAGGCAGGAAGAACCTTCTGATCAAGAACAATTAATGACTCTTGACCAAGTGATTTAGGAATAAAACTATGCATAGATTCCATGACTTGTCACTCATCACTATACCATCTACTCAGGTAGCCAGCTACTCATCTCATCCTTCTTGCACATAGCTCAGGGCACTTCCCACGTAGCCACTTATTTGGTATCTTAACAGATCTATGAGTAAAGGTCTTCAGCCCTGATTTGGAGCTCAGGACAACCTACTGACTTTTTAGCACAGCATGTATGATTCCCTGTAGACTTTGTTCTGCTGATGGATATCTTTTAACCTCACTGTAAATAGCAAGTCAATCAAGTAAGTTTTTTTTCCTGGTTTTAGTAATAGCACACGAGAGCTGGAAAGCATCCTAGAGAAACTTCTATATTCCAGTGTCATTGTCACCACTCCTGTCATCATTCTTGGTGATTTTGACATTCAGTATTCTAATGCCTTCGCATCTCAGTTCTTTCATTTTCACCCTCCTCAGACACTCTATTCATTGTCATACCTTAGATTACTACCATATTTTATTGAATCTAAATTGCCATTACATTTTACTTTTCAGAGGTGATAAAATGTGAAAAAAATACCTGCATTATCTATCTTTTCAGTCCATCCACTTCATACCCCCACTTTTACAATTCTGTGATCCCCACGAGAAACTCAAACAATTGACCCTAATATCTTTTCAGTTCTCTCACCTGCCTTGAATCATTATTTCCTTCCTCAAGAGTCCATGGTTTATCTTTATAATCATTCCTCCACATACACCTTCAACTACCTTACCCTCTGGCCCCCTGTCTTACTTCCTGAGAAAACTCCAGTTCTGGCTAAATCCAACTATATCAGGATAATTTTTTTTTCAGTCATACCTGAGGAGATGAGTATATCTGGAGAAAAAAATCAAAACCATTGTTTCTGGTTTCTCTTTAAATTACCTCAAACATCAGATGAGCCCGTACTACATTTGCCAAGTCAATTTACTCTTCCATTCTTTCAGTAGACAATTTTACATTTTTTCTCTCTTCAAATTTCAACATTCCCACTCCCCTCCTCACACTCAGTTAAAGATTATGGTGGCTTAAGAGGTCCAAATAGATGTCATTTTTCTTTCCCACCTGAGTTCAGAATCTTTGGACAGAAAGGCACAAGAATTAGCAGATGGAGATTAAAGATATCATCTTTATTGCTGATAAAGAAAACATAGCATATATCTGCAGATCAGCAGACTTTCAAGTGGAGAAAACCAGTCAATCACAGGGAGCCCTAGAAAGCTTCAGGCCTACTTTCTTCCCAGAGATAGAGTATTCTCCTAAAAGTTGCACAGCACAGAGGGCCAGAGCAGAATGCATACTCTCTGTTGGTCATTCCTAAACAATCTCATCCCATTCTTACAAATTCATCAACCAAAAATGGCCCTAAGGAGAAGGGAATGAATACTTAGAAAGAAGCCATGAGTGTAAAACATGAAATTAGGGTAAAGAAACTTACCTACCAACAATGACTGCTTTTTTATTTCATGGGGAAATAGAAGCAATCCCTGGAGAACATCCTTCTACCCTCCAACCAGCAAATCTATGAATTTATTACAACTTTGCTATCCTTCTCTCTAAAATTGATGGATTCTTTGTGCTCCTATCTATAGCCATTTTTGCCCTGGATCTCAACTCTATGCACCTGTATATAACGTTGGGTTGGCCAAAAAGTTCGTTCAGGTTTTTCTGTAAGATGTCAGGAAAAACCCAAACGAACTTTTTGGCCAACCCAATATATAGATGAGAAATTTCCTTCTCACTTCTCCCTAATCTCTTTCCAGTCCTTACTGGATTATTCCTGTCAGCATACAAATATTATATATTATTCCAACTTAAAAAAAAATAAAACAATTTCACCCCCCATTTTCCTTCACCTGCTGACCCAATTCTCTGGCTTTTGATATAGAAAAACTTTTCTCTCACTCTTAGGCCAACTCCAAGGCCATTTCCCCATAATTCCACTGAAATTATTCTTGTCAGTGTCACCAGTTACTTCCATGTCACCATCCCATTTGGTTAGTTTTCCTTCTTGACCATTCAGCAGTTAAGTGATCACTCCCTTCTCCTTTCCCCCTCCTTTTAAAATATGAATTTATTGAGGCATAATTGATATACAAAGAGTTGCACATACTTCATGTGTACAATTTGATGATTTTGGACAAAAGAAAACACCAGAGATACCATCACCACAAGATAATAGACCTAGCCAACATCTCCAAAAGTTTCCTTGTATCACTTTGCTTTTGTTTATTTGTTTGTTTTGTGATAAGAACATTTAACATGGTGTTCACCCTCTCAACAAATTTGAAGTACACAATACTGTGTTATTAGCTATAGGCATTATGTTTTACAACAGATCTCTATAACTTATTCATTTAGCATAACTGAAACTTTATACCCATTGAAAAACTCCCAATTTCCTCTATCTCCAGCCCCTGACAGCTACTACTGTATTTTCCATTTCTATGAGTTTGACTATTTCAAAACTTCATAAGTGGAATCATGCAATATTTGTCCTGTGACTAACCTTTCATTTAGCATAATGTCCTCCAGATTCTTCCATGTTTTCATAAATGGCAGGATTTCCTTCCTTTTTCAAGCTGAATAAGATTTCATTTTGGTATATACAACATTTTCTTTATCTATTCATCTGTTGATGGATACTTGTGTTGTTTCCATATCTTCTCTATTGTGAATAATGCTGCAGTGAATACAAAAATCTCTTCAAGATCTTGATTTTAATTCTTTTGGATATATACCCAGAGGTGAGATGGCTGTATCATATGGTAGTTTTATTTTTAATAGTTTGAGGCACCCTCATACTGTTCCATAGCTGCTGCACCATTTTACCTTTCTCCAAAGAAGACTTACAGATGGCCAACAGGTATGGGGAAAAAATGCTCAACATTGATTATCAGGAAAATGCAAATGAAAATTACAATGAGATATCACACCTGTTAGGTTGGCTATTACAAAACACACACACACACACAAAAGATAGCTGATGCTGGCAAGAATGTGAAGAAATTGGAATCTTTATACACTCCCTCCTTCTTAAACACTCTGCTTGACTTGATATTCTATATTATTCTGATTTTCCTCCTTACCTCCTGACCATTCCTTTTTTGTGTATTTTCTTCTTCTCCTTCTCAACATGTAAATGTTGGAGTTTTCTCTATCTATATTCATTCTTTAAGTGATTTCACCCAGTCCTGTGGCTTGAAATATCATTTATATACTGGTGACTTTCAGATTTGTATCTTCTCCAGCTCCGACTTTGCCCCTGGTCATATATCCCATAGTATTCCGTATATTCATGGAACTACCCTTTAACCAGGTGTTTAAATCAAAGAACTTGGATTACTTTTTGGCTTTTTTTTTTTCTCACACCCTGTATCCAATGATTCAGCAAATCCTGTTTTCTCTGCCTTCACAATCCCATATCTGATCACATTTCAGCTATCACTGCAATCACCTAGTCTAAAATCACTGCTAGCCTAAACTACTCAGTTGTCTCCTGGCTGGTATCCATGCTTCTACTCTTGCTCATATCTATCTCAGAGTAAAATTTCTAGTCCTTACTGTGGCCTACAAGACCGAACATGTTCTACCACCCTGTGACCTCACTGAACTCATCTCTTACCATTCTCCACCTCACTTGCTTTACTTCACTGGCTTCCTTGCTGTTCCATGAACATGTCAAATAAGGTCCTGCCCAAGAACACTTATACTCTGTTTCCTCTGCCTAGAAACTCTTCTCTAAGAAATCCACATGCTCCACCATTTCTTAAAATCTCTGTTCAAATGCCACCTTTCCTAACTATACAATATAAAATTATAATGCCTAAATCTTCAATCTTTATCCCCTTACCTTGTTTTATGATTCTAATAGCACTCATAACCTCCTAACATATAATCTCTTTTTTCACTAGTATAACATCTGTCTCATACCACTGTAATGTAAGCTCCAAAGTAGGGATTTGCCTGCATGGTTCACTATATTCCTAGCAAATAGGACAGGGCCTGACAAATAGTAGGAGATTAATAAATACTTGTTGACTGGCTTAATGACTAATAGAATAAATATACAATTGCAAAGTCCTTCTCAGGATTAAAGACAGGATAGTGTAGGCGTACACACTCAGGAGTTAGATAGACCTGATCTCAAATTTTGGCTTTACCAGTTTCTACCTTATTATTTGGTTCGGAGGAAGTAAGTTAACTTCTGTGAGCTGCCTTCTGACCAGTAAAATAAAGGCATTAATATCTGTTTCAAAATATTATTTTTTGGATTAAATAAATAGATAGGAATGAAACACCAGCCTTAGACCATGCACACAAAAGGCACTTAATATAAGGTTGTTCTCCTTTCCCTTTCTGTTGTAAGATTTATTTTTGTTCTTCCACCCTTACAGACCCTCGGGGTAATATGTCAGACTAGTCTATCTAAAATTGATGATGCTCTATCCTACTTAAACCCCATGGCTCCTTGATGCTACAGTAATAACATCATACTTGCTCACACTGATTTTCAAACCCTTCAACAATGAACTTGGATGGGTTTTCAGACATTATCTTCTATTAACTTTTTCCCTGGACCTTGTGCCTCACCCACACTTATTATTCAGGGAACGCAGGGTATAGGTCCTACCTCCACACTTTTATATATTTTGCTTATCTCTGCTCACAACGTCCTTTCCCACCATCTCCCTTATTAAAGTTCTACCCACCATTTAAGCTCCAGTCAAATTACCAAATTCCTAGACATCCCTTCCCTCAATTCATAAATCACTCTCCCTCTCTTTCCTATAGATCTTTACTGGTTCATAAGGCTTCTCCTCTGTCATAATCATATCAGGGAAGCATTTCTTGCTACATGCCCTCCTCCCTCTCCCGCTCTTAATTTTTGCAAGGCACACATCTGGCTCTCATCCCATATGAAAATCCTGCTTAACATTTACCACACTGAGGGGCACTGCATGTCCACCTGTCTGTTTCACTCCTAGATTGTAATTTTCTTGAAGGCAGCATCAATGCCTTATCCCCAATCTGAATTCTCAATGCTTAATGTGGTTCCTGGAAGATGGTTGATATTCAACGTATTAATGAATGAACAAAGTGTCTGTCTCTCCTAATCTGGATCTGGAAATTTGGAACTATTTCTTTTTCATCTCTATATGTTTTTTTCATCCTCTATCATTGTAGCTGGAACATCAAGAAGAAATATATTTTATTTTATTTTTTTTCACATCTTTATTGGAGTATAATTGTTTTACAGTGTTGTGTTAGTTTCTGCTGTACAACAAAGTGAATCAGCTATATGTATACATATATCTCCATATCCCCTCCCTCTTGAGCCTCCCTCCCACCCTCCCCATCTCACCCCTCTAGGTCGTCACAAAGTATAGAGCTGATCTCCCTGTGCTATGTAGCTGCTTCCTATTAGCCACCTATTTTACATTTGGTAGTGTATATATGTCAATGTTACTCTCTCACTTCATCCCAGCTTCCCCTCCCCGTGTCCTCAAGTCTATTCTCTATGTCTGAGTCTTTATTCCTGCCCTGCCACTAGGTTCATTGGTACCATTTTTTTAGAGTCCATATATATGTGTTAGCATACGGCATTTGTTTTTCTCTTTGTGACTTATCTCACTCTGTATGACAGATTCTAGTTCCATCCACCTCACTACAAATAACTCAATTTTGTTCCTTTTTATGGCTGAGTAATATCCCATTGTATATATGTGCCATATCTTCTTTATCCATTCATCTGTCGATGGACATTTAGGTTGCTTCCATGTCCTGGCTATCGTAAATAGTGCTGCAATGAACATTGTGCTGGATGTATCTTTTTGAATTATGGTTTAAGAAGAAATATATTTTAGACTAAGATATGTTCTCTAGAATCTGACATCTTGAGTTCAAGTCCCAGCTCTACTATTTGCTAGTTATGTGATTTGAACAAGTTTCTTACCCTCTCTGTACTTCAGTTTCCTCATGTCTAAGTTAGAGATAATAGAGGTTGTTATGAGGATTAAATGTAATAATTCTTTTATGAGGATTAAATGTAATAATTCTTATGTAGCTCTTAGCCCAGTATGTGGTGCATAGGATGTCAATAAACATTAGTTGTTATTTTTGAAATGTAGTGAATAAGTGGTTATGGAATTTGCTCACTCAGAAGGCTCTTATGAGCATTAACTATATATCAGGGAGTGTAGTACGAAGTGAGAATATAGAGGTGTATACAACATATCCTGAACCACTAAGAAAATCACAGTCTATTGGCAGAGCAATGTGTTAGTTCGAGTCTCCTGATAAGCAGATGCCAAAAATGTAAGAATTGAAAAATGCAAGATTGAAAAATATAAGAATTTTATTAAGGGAAATACCTGTGAAAGAAAATGAGGAGAGAGCCAAGGAGGTTTGGAGACCTTTAAGATTGTGAGTCTGATGCCAAGCAAAGGAGGGAAGGAAGGTTGGGTGAAAAGTTCAGCAAGGTCACTGGGGAGTCCTTGAGTTAAAATTACATGTTGGAGGAGTCTCATGTCTCCCAAGAATGGCTCTGCCTTAGTATTCAGTCATTAGGTTTTTGGTTGTGAGCAATCTGTGAGAAATGTGGCTTTGGAGAAAATGAAGCTCTGGATTTTAGATTGCAGGAGTTGGAGTCCTAGATCAATTATGCTTCCCTGTAGTTGGAGGTTTGCAAGGTATATTCTCATGGCCACCATAGGAAAATGCATGAGTAATATGGGGGGTGGGCACAGAGGAAAATGTGACTATCCCCCTGGAAGATACACAGAGGTATTTGAGAAAGAGATACCTCAAGGACACAGAGCTAGCCACATCACAGCCGTTGATCATACTTACTGAATTGATATGGAAGGAAGGAACAAGTCACGCAAGGAAGGTTGGTGATCAGTGGAATGACTATCACATTGTAGCTCCTGCACTTCTAATAGTTAGAAACATATGTGAGTTCTGCTCCCACATCACTTATTTCCATAGTTTATTTCTAGACATATTCTTGCAGAAAAATTCTTTTTTTTTTTTTTTAAATGTTCATCTGTTTCCACTCTAAACTCATTTAGAACTGGAGGGTTTTGGTTGGATCCCAGAATCACTTGAAATATGGGCTGTGATCAAGCCTTGTATGCTGATGACTACAGGGGGTGTGTAACCCACACAAATGGAAACAATATTCAGATTCCCTACCTGAGCCACCCACTGTAGGCACCAGAACAGTGACTCTGAATGATGACCTGGTTCCTGCTCTCCAAAGAACAGTTGAAGAGGTCCTTGTGCCTAGGACTTTGCAAAAACAGAAAAGCAATCAGTTGGGAAGAATTAACTTCAGATTATGTGTGACAGATTTTTACAATAATGGCCTTCAATGAAACACAGCTCCCAGAATTCACGTTCCTCTGCAGTGTGATACTGACATTCTTCCCATGAAAGGTGGAGCCTATTTCCCCACCCTTTGGGTCTAGATTTGCCACTGTAACGTGGCAGAAGAGAAACTGATTTCTGCAGCTAGGCAATAAAAGCCCTTGTCGTTTTGCTTTGGTGCTGTTAGAACGCTTCTGTCATTATGTGAAGGAGTCATCTAACTTGCTAAGGAATGAGATACCATGTGAAGGAGAACTGGGGTACCCCAGATAACAGTCACACCAACTACCAGACATGTGAGTGAAACCATCTTATATCATGCGGCCCTAGCTGACCATTGGATGACTGCAATTACATTAGAAATTCCTTGTGAGATGAACAGAACTTCCCAGCTGAGTCTAGCCCAAATTGCTTATAAACACAATTGTGAGCAAATAAATGATTGTTGCCTTAACCCACTAAGTTATGGAGTGATTTGTTATGTAGCACTAGACAACTGTCATATAATAGAATTAACTATTTAAGGTTTAACATTGTTATAGATCCAAAGATAATTATTAAATATTCCCAAAATATTAACAATTTTGAGACAGGATGGTTTAGTGGAAAGGGCTTGGGGTTTGTCTTTGCAAAGTTGGGTTCTGGTCATCTAATTTCTCATCTAACCTCTTTGAGCCTTAGTTTTCTCATCTGCAAACCAGAAAATACAGTTCTAACTGTATAGGCTTAGCGTGAGGACTGAATGACTAAAAACTAGTAAGTCACGTGGTGAGTAACACATGGAATTACTCAATAAATGTGAATTTAAATCCCCCATCCTCCTTCAGGCTTACATATTGTGGGTGCTTCATAAATAAATGTGCAATTTAATTGAGTCCTGCTCTCTGGTTGATTTTCCTTTAGAAGATTTCCATCTTGCTTGATATCTTCGTATCACTAGAAGAGTAAATTAAATTAAACTTACTAGCAATGATTTATATTTTTTTTACTCATCAAACAAGGATTTGGGAGGAGATGGATAGGTATGTGTATTCCTGAATTTATTATTTGGGTACTGGGGGTAAAGAAAATTAGTATTAATAAAACAAGTATGTGACCAGGGGAATGCTTAATGAGTACAAGATTTACTTTTAGGGTGATGAAAATGTTTTGGAACTAGACAGAGGTGGTGGGTGCAAAACACTGTGAATGTACTGAATAGTTCACTTTAAAATGGGTAATTTTGTTATGTGACTTTTACCTCAATTTTTAAAAAGAAAAAAGGTATGTGGCTCATGACAGCAATGATCTGGCTTGGAGTTGATGAAGCTGTGAAAAGTGAAATAGAAAAACACAAGGCCCTATAAGGGAGTAGAAAGGGACTGGTGTAATCAGTTCAGCAAGGAATTATTCAGTTGTTATATGGATCAAGGGGGTCATGGGGCAGGATATAAAGAGCTATTTGGATGGCCAGGCAATCCGTGAATTAGAAGAGAAGATGTATGCTCTGCTACAACTGGGCTGAGTTTCTTTCTCCCCTACAAGTGTGGTACTAACCCCTGTTCAGTATTTTTCTTATATGGTTTCACTAGTCTAGAATGCTGACTGGCTTCCCTGAGATAAAAATTTATATGCTAATACTGCTTTTTAATTTGGGAGGGAGGCGATCTCAGAACCAAGAGTGAGAGAAAGGGGGATTTAATATAGAGAAGGAGGTAAATGTATGTAGGCGTGTTTCTGGCTGGCAGTAGCTTTGCAGCTAACATATTTGGTTCTCAGCCTCCCTCCTCTCCCATCAGTGAAAATGTGCCCTATTGAGCATCAATTCTGCCATACTTCAGGCTGTGTGATCTAAACCCCAGTGGCTGCTGGGGAAACAAGTTCCAGGACAGCAGCAGCAGATGCATCAGCAGAGTGAGTCACAAGATACAGAATGAGTCACTAAGGAGGTGGGCAGTGTGCAAGCCCGCAGCACTCCATGCTGGCCCACCTGTAGCCTGCAGCCCCATGGGCCTGGGTAGGTGAGCCAGTGTGAGTGTGTGGGTGCCAAGCAGGTCACATTGTGCCTTGTGCCTCAGCAACAACAGGGAAGCCCTGGGCGCAGGAGGCAAGAGTTGCGTGATGCAACACGTGAGGCCAGGCTCTGTTGGGTTATTCCTGCAACATAAAAATCTAGAACTGCAACCGTGGTGGGCCTAGCTGTATGAACAGGCAGAGTGCCAAGGCAACATGACCCCCACCATGAAGGTGGTGGAGGAGCTCAATAAGCCTCGCTCCAGTGAAGATAAACCCCTTCTTCTGCAACTTCCAAGAATGTGGTTGGTGCTAGGTCGTCTTCCTAATCTGGTCATCAGTAGCTTCAAGGAAAAATCTTGGCTTAACAAATCTGGGAAGGTGAATAACTTGGTTGGGTATTCTCATCTGTACTATTTCTTTAATGCTATCCTCCAGATCACAGCAATTTGGCATTGTCTTGTAAATGTTGAGTGTTTACATACCCTAACACCCAGCAATTCTACTTCTAGGTAAATATCTAACAGTAACTCTTAAAATGTGTACCAGGATACAAGATTGATCATGGAACCCTGATCATAATGGTAAAAATCTAGAATTTATTTTAAAGATAAATAAATAAACAGAACAAAATAAAGTAAAATAAGATTAGGCCCAAATAAGAGTATCTCATGAAGCATGGATCATCATTAATTTAATTCTATATACTCAACATTCTTTAAAACACATTTTTTTCTTCTTATTCTGAATCTCAGTTGCATCATGGCATAGAGCACTTGGAATTCCTAGAATACAGTGATTTATTTATTTACCACCTTTGTACATAATGGTTTTTTTGGCCTGCTGTGCTCTTTCTGTAGTCGTTCCTTCTCATCCTCTAAGCC
Organism: Balaenoptera acutorostrata; assembly: GCF_949987535.1. Taxonomy (NCBI): domain Eukaryota; kingdom Metazoa; phylum Chordata; class Mammalia; order Artiodactyla; family Balaenopteridae; genus Balaenoptera; species Balaenoptera acutorostrata. The sequence goes on along the minus strand of NC_080064.1, from coordinate 41,171,912 downwards.
TCAGCCTAAGTGAGTATCCTTCCTCTGGGAAGGAGCAGTGGAGCATTTCTAAAGACCAAGATATAGACAGTTGCCTAGTCTGTTTATTCATGTAGCCAGCCCTCCTCGAGTAGTGATATGGTGATGTGATCATTGGCCCAGCACAGGTTAGCTGATACCTCAATCATGTGGTAGGTAGAACAGAATCATGAAATTATGATGAGCTTCCTGGTAGAGGGTACATGTTTTGTTAGAAAACTGGAAATAAGGGTGACCAGGCATATGGGGAAAGTGTGAGCAAAGGCATGAAAGAGGGAAAGCATAAAATATATTCCAGGAAGAATGAGAGGTCCAGTGTCTGTCATGTAAGTATAGAAGTAGGAGGCTAGAGCCTGATAAGTCCAACATATTGATCTAGGGCTAAAGTTTGAAAGGTCTTGAGTATCTTATTAAGGAACCTCTACCTTATACTGGAGACCATGTGAAATCATTGAGTGACTATAGGCAGGGAGGAGATGATCAAAGCTCTTTTTAGGAGAACTATTTGACAATGGTGTATAGAAAAGATTGGATGAGAGACATTCAGAACCTGTACAAAGAGCCAGAATATACACATGGGGTGTGGGTGTTCAGAGTATTTTGGACACCAAGCCTTACTGAAAAGGCTGTTAATGTGTTTCTGAAACAATAAATGAAGCTTGGTCCAAAATGGGAAAAAAAGTCATGAAGTCAAAAGCCATGAGGGTTATCAGTAGGTCAGAATGAAAGTCAATGCAAGTTTCTGAGTGTTGCAAGTAGGACTCCTGCTTTTGTGTGATTATGAAGTAGGGAGCAATGTCAGAAAGCTCAACAGAACTATGAAGGGCCAGGTTGGAAACTGCATGAAGTTGACCTATTTGGAAGTGAGAGTAATGGTTTTACAGGAGATATAAAGAATATAAAGAGGAGTAGTGGCCATGGGCTGATGTTTTGCCTATGGGAGTTCAAATCATTCTGGATGATACCACTTTACCCCTTTCAAGTCTCCAATCTACACTATGCAGACTTCTTTTTTTTGGGGGGGGGGGAGGAGGGCTGTGCTGGGTCTTAGTTGCAGCATACGGGACCTTCCTTGCCACGTGCAGGATCTTCGTTACGGCATATGGGATCTTTAGTTGCGGCATGCATGCGGGATCTAGCTCCTTGACCAGGGATCGAACCTGGGCTCCCTGCATTGCGAACGCAGAGTCTTAGCCACTGGACCACCAGGGAAGTCCCGACCATGCACAGACTTCTGCACAGAGAAGTTAGATAAATATCTAATAGCATGCTGGAGCTCTGATGGAATCAGCCACAAATTAGTATCAAAATAGCTGCATAACCAAGTTAGACCACTAAATTACTCTGGAAAAGTAGTCAGGCTTTTGAGTGCCTAACTTGCCTGAGTACCATCTTGGAGCTCTTGGCTCCTATAAAACATTAACATGACAAATGAGAGTTTTGATCATGCCAGATATAACAATATCCATTTGTTTAATTAAACATTTGAAGCTGCTCTTAGTGTGGCTCATTTTTTAAAATGTTAAAAATAAAATTAAACACATAATTAAGCTGACAAAAGATAAAGACCCTGATGCTCCAAGTTGAAGGCAGTTAATTTATATGGATCTGGGTCCCTGAAGGCACCACAGTTTATTAAAGTTACCAAGGCAGGGATGTGATAAAATATTTTATGCAGTTTTTTAAAGGCTAAATTGCTCTGATACTTTTAAAGTTCACAAGATGCAGTCAGTTAGGATGCCTTGTTAGCTAGCTATTGTTTCCCTTTTTGAACAGGTCCGGAACTTGAAGCTGGGCCCTCCTTCCTTATTTCTTATGACTAAAAGCATTCATAGACTACCCATGGTTGGGCAAATAATCAGAAATTCACAGGTGGATAGGCCCCAAGAGTTTATTATTGTTAACAGTAATGAATTGAGAGGATCCATGCTCAGTGTACCAATACTGAATATGACTCAACTATACATCTCTTTCCACCTTCCCTACCTCTCTCCTTTTAATCTCCCTTCCTCCCTCCTTTGTCCTTCTCCTGCCTTTTTCTTCCTTGCTTTTTTCCTTCCTTCCCACCACCCCTTCCTTGTTCCCCCTCTTCCTCCTCTCCTTTCTTCTCTCCTTCCCTCCCTCCCTCCTTCCCCTTGTCCCTTCCTGTACCATTTACTCCCTCTCTTCTTAGCACCTTATCAAAAATTTGTTACTCATTAAATTATCTTTCAACTTTGGAGTTCATGACTTAATGGCATTTCCCTAGCTGAGTTAGAAATATCCTCTACAACAACTCTCCAAAGTTGACATTTGGTCTCCACTTGTATTGTTCTAGCCATGGCCACTCATTACTTTCCAAGGAAATGTCTTTGCTAAAGGAAAGTCAAATTTGTCTCCCTACATTTCCTCATTGAGCAGATGATTCTCTCCTCATACTCTCTTCTTTGATACTTTCAACATAATCTTCTTTCTGAATCTAGAAATGTTCTTTACTGTCCTATCCATGTACCATGTCAATTTCTTCCTTCACCCCTTTGCTCTTGTTAGTACCCTTCCAGAAATTATTTCCTCTGTCTAAATTTTTGAAGTATCATCTACCTTCCTCACTAATCTGACCCTCACTGAACTGTGTTAACATTTCTGGTTAGAAGCAACCTGATATACATGACATTGACTGGACATTTCAGGAGTATATATCACACATTGTTCCACTTAGGAGCTATTTTAAAGTATCATACTACTGATTGTTTATGGAAAGGCAAGAGTAGTAAAGAGTCCTGAGAAGGCACTAGCTACCACACAGTGGGAAGCTGAGAAAGCTTCATGTGCTGAGATCTCTAGTTTCTCGAAACTTATAGAATCCCTGGTCACATTCAGTTGAATAATCAAATGTGCAGGGGGAAGATGAAACCAGTGGAGTGTCTCACAGGTGAGTGGGGAACAGTGACTGGAGGTAAAAGGTAGATGATATTCCAAATTTTAAGCAAGCAGACATAATTTTTGTTGGCCTATCAGTAGGTAACAGGTGACAAAATGAATTCCAGGAATGTAAAGTGACATTCCAGAAGTTATAACTTTACTAAGTAGCAGACATGAATACAGAGCAACGCAGCCTAGAAAGATTACAAAGCAGGTCCTCAGAACCAGAGCTCTGGACCCCTGGCTTCCAGTAGCACTTTGGCTACACCTCTGTCACATCATAGTTTGTCTAAGATTATCGTTGTTTGTGTGCCTCTTTGCCTCCTCCTTGGGCTAAAAAGCTCTCTGAAAGCATAGTCTGGGCCTCATTCATTTAAAAAAAAAATTTCATTTATTTATTTTGGCTGCGCCGCGTCCCAGCCGCGGCACCCGAGATTTTCACTGCGGCATGCATGCAGGATCTAGTTCCCTGACCAGGGGTCGAACCCATTGGGAATGCAGAGTTCTACCCACTGGGCCACCAAGAAAGTCCCCTCATTCATTTTTTATTGCATCAACACAAAAATCCTGGCCTCAGGCCACTGGGTGATAGCGACTTTAATGGATTGCCTCTGAGCACATTTGGGAGGTACGCTTCCATGTAATACTTGGTGCCCCAAAACTAAGGCAGCTGAGCTGGTGGTCTTCCTATAAGTGTTCAGGGCTTTATCCCACTACTCTAACCTAAGTTCCCTTCCTCTAGACTCCTAATTGGTCTCTCCACTGGTGTGCCTGCATTATCACTCCCACACCACTCCCACATCTAGGTGTAATTGATATGTTCCTAGAACTATTTCCTGAGTAACTTTATCCTCCTAAAGCATATCCTGTGGCACCCTCACAGCCACACGACCTGTAAAATTCAGTATAAATCCTTCATTGTAGCTTTCAAGGTCCTACAAAATATGATCCTAACCTACCTTCACAGTCTTATTTCCTACATCTCCACAAACTGGACCGTATACTATTTCTCCAAACATGCATAAACCATACCCACGCAACTTCCCCAGCTCTTTGCTTTTGCTCAGGCTGACCTACAGACCCACAATGTCCTATTATTCCCTTTTTACTAAAATACTTTTTATCTTTTAAGGCCCATATCAAATGCTACCCTCTCCATTAAACCTTTCCTGATTTCCAAAACAGGTGGGCTCTTCCTCCTCTAGACTCCTTAAGCTTTATTCTTCTTTTAGTAAACATCCTACATTTTGAATTAAATCACTGTTATAATGTGTGATTTTATTCATTCATTCATTCATTTACTCAATAGACATTTATTGAACATGAGTATTTGCTTTTTTGTCAGGCCCTTTACAAGTTGAACAAGATTGGGAAGTCACTGCAATTGAAGGGCTCAAAGTTCAGTGGAGGAGACAAGATATTTGTAAACATACACACACACAAAGTATAAGGTGTTAGCCCTAAAAATACGTATGAACGGAATCCTATAGAAGCAAAAGGGAAGAAACCAAGAACTTTACTTACTAGGAAGGTCAGAGAATCTATCATAGCTTAGGCAACATTTGAACTGTGACCAAGGAATGAGTAAGAGTTTGTCTAAATCAGAGAATGGTGGCTCAGTAAAGTGGATTTTTACCACGTTATAATCTTAATGAGAGGGGAAAGTGTTTTCTTCAACTCTTTATTCTCTTTCACTCTGCCTTGCACATAATCAACGTTCAAATAAATATTTGTTGAATGAACAAATGAAAGACTGTGTGAAAGAATTCTTTCTCCAGAAACCAGCATGATAAGGCACACACTATAATAGTTCAGAGAATTACCCTGAATGAATGCTTACTGTGAGAGGACTAATCTATCAGTTGCAGAGGGGCTACGTTAAAAATGCAGACATGATAAATTATAACTATATATAAATATTTATCTTCATTTGGGTCATCTCCTGAGGAAAATTTCTAGAAATGGACTTCCTGAGAATTGATAAATATTACTGAATTACTTTCCAAAACGGCGTATCAAGCAAAAGAACAAAGGAACTCATAGTTATTGATTGCCTATTATGTGTCAGTTGCTGTGCTATCAATTTTTGTGTATCATCTCACTGAAGTCTCACAACAATATCGAGGACTAATTATTTCTATTTTACAGAGGAGAAAACCAAAATTCAGACAGGATAGGGGACCTGCATTAGATCTCATAAGTAGTAAATGAAAGAGTCATGACTCAAATTCATATCAAACATTTCAAAGCCCAAATTCTGTCTACTACTATACACAGTACAAAGAATAAGTTTATTAAATTGGTTTGGCTGGAATGGTAGATCTGTTTGGGCATTCATGGGAGATCAATTTGAAGGAAGCTCAGCTGAACAAAAATATGAATGCTAAGTTGAAGGATTTATTTTTGTTCTCACAATCAAGAATGAGTAAACGTCACCCTTGATTCTTTACAAATATGAAGCATTCATTCATTGGCTCATTTATTCATGTATCAAACATTTATTGAGAATAACTATAATGTCATGCGACTCATATATACTCTAGAATTTATACATGCAAATATGTGATGTTCCTTTTAAAGTATCTCCAGAAATATGTGGCAGATGTTTAGAAGGGAATGCCAAATGCTGGAGAGAGTAATTTTCAGGGACATCATGAAAAAGTGAGGTATGTCATAAAGATAATCATCATCATTATAGTTTATTATGATACTTGTTAATATAGTAACTAATATTTATTGGTTGCATTCAATGTATTGACCATAATGCCAAGTGCTTAACATATATTATCTCAATTTTCATAATCCTCTGAGAATGTTATTATTATCTCTGTTGCCCAGGTGAGAAAAAAACGAGGCTCAGATAGGTTGAGTAACTACCCAAGATCAAATTGCCAGTAAGATTGTACTTGTTGACTAGATGAGTAATTTTATCTTCATTTTACAGATAGGAAAATGAGGCTCAGAGGTGCAAAAATTGAAATTTTCTCAAGGCCACACAATGAGTTAGTAGTTTTCAGATGGCTCTTTCTCAAGAAGCAGAATCCTGGGAGGGAATGTTAACTGATGTCAGCTAAGTCGGCATTTTTCAATCTTTAATCCACCTGTAGATTACCTGGAGATCTTATTAAAATGCAGATTCTGGGGCTTCCATGGTGGCGCAGTGGTTGAGAATCTGCCTGCTAATGCAGGGGACACGGGTTCGAGCCCTGGTCTGGGAAGATCCCACATGCCGCGGAGCAACTAGGCCCGTGAGCCACAACTACTGAGCCTGCGTGTCTGGAGCCTGTGCTCCGCAAAAAGAGAGGCCATGATAGTGAGAGGCCCGCACACCGTGATGAAGAGTGGCCCCCGCTTGCCGCAACTAGAGAAAGCCCTCGCACAGAAATGAAGACCCAACACAGCCAAAAAAAAAAAAAAAAAATGCAGATTCTGATTCAGTAGTTTGGTGGTGAGACCCGAGATACTGCATTTCCAACAGGATTCAAGGTGATGGCAATGCTACTGGTTTATGAACCACACTCTGAGTATCAAGGAACTAAACATATTGAGTTTACTGCATACCAGGAACTCTTCTATGAATTTATCATGTATTAATTCATTGAATTACCACAGTGACCCTATGAAGTAAGTACTATTTTTACCTTCATTTTAAAATCAAGGAAATCTAAGAAGCACGAGAGAGGCTGAGTATCTTCCCAAATGAATCAGTGGTGGGATCAGGTTAACAATTTAGGCAGTCTGACTCTAGAACCCATCTATGCTCATGAATATTATGTGTTACTGTCATATGAGAGCAAAAGTTAAAGACACATTTTGTAATAGTTCAGTGTCAATAAGAGGCCTAGTGTAGGGGAATTTTACAGGTGTTGGTCATGATGAGAAAAAAGCAATTAATGATATAACTCAGCATAGAGCATGGCAGAAACAGAACTTGAATCCAGGTAAATCTGGTTGTAAAATCCATTATCTCTTGATGATGCTAGGAACAGACTTCACACTATACTCAGCAAGGATCCACTGAATGCCTACAATGTACCAGACACTAAGGACATAATGGTGAGCAAGACCAGCAATGGCCCATGCTTTCACGGAATGTGTATTATGGTCAGAAGAAAAATATATAATAATAACAAATATTGAGCGTTTACTATATGCTAGATCCTGTTCTAAGCACTTTATGTTTAATCATCATAACAGCCCTGTAAAATAGATACTAGGACTGATGAAGAAACTCAGGCATAGAGAAGTAAGTAACTGCCCTTGGGCCACAGTTAAATAGCAGAACTAGGAATTAAATCCAGGCAGTCTGACTTCAGAATCTGTATTTATTACCACTATGTTCTAGGCCTCTATAAATAGATGAATATAGAGTGTGATAAGAGCTAGGATGGAACTAAACAAGATGCTAAGGTAGAGGAAAATAGGAGACCTACTTTAGATACAGGGGACTGAGAATGCCTTTCGGAGGAATAGGACATTTTACCTGAGGCCTGAAAGATGAGAAGAAGCTTGTCATAGAGAGAGTCAGAAGAGCATTATGCCTAAAGGGAACAGAATTTGCAAAGGCCCTGGGATGGGAAAGAACGCAGAATATTTGAGTAATTGAAATAAACCAGTATGCAAGAAAAAGAAAAAAAAAAAAAAGATGAGATTAGCCTGGAGAGGTAGGCAGAATTCAGATTATACAGAGCCTTGAAGATCATGAAAAGGAGTTTGGATTTTGTTCTAAATATAATAGGAAGCCATGAGAGGGTTTTAAACAAGGGATTAAAATGATTGTGTCTATCTTGAAAAAGAGAATTCTGGTTGCTAGGTGGATCATAGATCAGAGAGTTCATGACAAGAAACAAAAAAGATCATTTAGTAGCCTAGGGGAGAGATGACAGTGGCTTGGATCAGGTTGGTGGCAAGAGTTGAAAAAAAGTAATAATGATAGAATTAACTAGGAAGAACAATGTTAAAAAGAGGTACAGGACAACTCTTATAGAGAGAGCCAGTGATCTGAGGTGTGTGGTCAGAAAATAGAGATGCTAGTCAAGAGACTCTGGCTGAAGATGGCCAATATGCAGCTGATTTCTCCATGGGAATATCAGGTGCCTCATGGGAGAGAGGGAATACCATACAATTATCAAAACTGGTTCATATCCTGCTTCAAGCTTCAAGCAGTTAACATCCAAATCAATTTTAATACTGTAGAACCAGAATGTTTCTTGTAGTTCTGCAGAGGGGAAACACAATCTACAAGTTTCTGTATGCTTATTGTGAATAGTTGAGGTAGGCTAGGATAGAGAAAGGATATAAAACATTCCATACAAATATAATATAACTTTAAAAGTCTCATTTCTTTATCTTCACACATCATCAAATAATGTTGGTTAAAGAGATTAATTTGAAGCAAAGAGGAGCTACAATGTACCATCATATCTGAAAAGCCAAAAAATTATATTTTCACCTCATTTCAATGGGGGCACCACGGAATTATCTGAAAACACTCCTTTAAAAACTCCTCTCCTTGGAGTTATTTTAGATTTGGGTTTAAAACTTTGCTCTGCCACAAATTTTCTGGGCAAGTCAATTTATCTCTCTGAGCCTCAATTTTGCCATCTGCAAACCGTGACCTAAAAGCCCTGTTGGCAAGTGGTTGTAATAATAAAAACTAGTGTATTCCAAGTGCCAGGCATATAGTGGATACTCAACAAATGATGAGAAGGAAACCTATTATTCTGTAAGTACTAGTACTGATTCTGGCCCATTGTAATCACGGGAGCTCAGGTATCTCTGATGACCTCATCTATAGGAACCTGAGGGGTTGATCTTTCAAACCTAAGAAAGTCTCAAGAAACTTTGAAAATCATAAGTGTAGTCAGCCCTGACTTGAACTAAATTCATTCAACAATCAATTAACATAAATTAATTCTTTTATTTGTTTCTGTGTTCCAAAGGATCTTAGACTAAAGGTTGAGAAATAATCTTTCAATTACCTTCTAATGATTATATTGTATTGTTTGCATTTTATGGTAACCATCCTTCAAAATGGCTCCTAATGATCCTCAACCTACATTGCACCAGAGCTAGTATGTATGATAACACTGTTGAGATAAGGTTATAAAAGACGCTACAGGTTCTATGTTGGTTCTCTCTCTCTCTCTCTCTCTCTCTCCATTGGATTCTTCACTCTGGGTGACGCCAACTGCCATGTCATGAGAACTTCTTTGGAGAGGCTTATGTACCATGTGGCGAGGAACTGAAGCCTTCAGCCAATAGCCATGCAAATGAGCTTTGGAAGTGGATCTTCCAGGATCAGCCAGGTTTTCAGATGACTGCAACCTTGGCTGATAGCTTGACTGAAACCTCATGAGAGACCCTGAACTAAAACAATCCTACTAAGCCATTCCCAGATTCCTGACTCTCAGAAAATGTGAGCGATAATAAAGTTATAAGCGAATATGTTTTAGAGTAATTTGTCACACAGCAGTATATAGCTAATACACTATTTTGTTACTCAAGTCTAAGGAAAATTGTCATTTACATTTAATAGCCTTTTCTCAGCACTTTGACTTAACTCTTGTATTAGTATCTGGGGTTCAGTTTCTTATCTGTTGTCTACTCTGGGCATGATTGTGGTCAGGATGAACCCAAATGTCAGGATAGGCAACTGTTACCCTGATGGTTTGAGTAAAAGGAAATATGTGATCTGGAAGTCCATGGCCAAGTTGGAGTCAAAAGACTGATTTCAGATTGTTGAAGCTGCTGCGGTAGGAAACAAGAATCAGAGACTCAGCCTAGGGCCTGACACTTAGCAGGTACTCAAATATCTGTTGATAGAGATTCCTCACACTTGAGCCAAGTCAACCCATCCATAAGTAGATGGATTTGTCTCTCTTACCAAGGGCATGCTTCCAGATCCAGACTGCAACAACTGTGCCATGTGCCTATAGGTATCCAGTGGCTATGAGAAGACCAGGAATCTGTGTGTGTGTGTTTGCACATGCAAAAGTGCATGAAATTATGCTTACATGTGTGTGGCTCTACCAAAACTAAGATTTATTTCCAATTTTTCTTTTAAATTCAGCACAGTTACCATGTTGGGAACTGATCTACTTTGTCAAATGAAGAGCAGCTTATCATGTGGCCATTTACCTGACTCTGGGCACATTCTCTTTCATCCTGGAACTGTCATCGCAGATGGCAGAGGCAATACCCCGTGTGGCTACAGTTTGAGAAAAGTTAGGGTATAACCATAGTATAGCAAAGAGGCCGCTGGTGAACTCCTCCTTTGCAGGGCAGGCCAAGTTTGACAGGTCAGCTAGGGAGATCATGTTTGCAGCAAAGATCCCAGACCATACCCAGAAATGGGCATTGTTGACACTGCCAACTCATCATCTGTGAGTTCCCTGTCACAGTGACTTATGTATTTAATGTCCCATGTGGAGCTGAGAAGATGACCCCCTCGGTCTTACTTCATCTACCTACTGATGGAGACCCACTTCCCTATTTTCCTAGATTTTGGTATCTAGGAGTATGGTGTGTGTAATGGTTAAGAGACTGGACCCTGGAAGTCCAACTGTATGACTTCAAATCCTGTATTTCCACCTAATATCAGGGAAACTCAGGAAAGCCCATTTTCAACTCTCTAAGCTTTATTTTCCTGAACTGTAGAATGGGATAAAAATAGCTCCTATCTCAAAGGATTGTTGGAATAATTAATTAATGCATATAAAAATCTTCAAACAGTGTGCCTTGCACACTGTAAATATTCAGTATTTCTTAGCTATTTTTATCATTATTAGTACTATGAAGCAGCTTGGTGTAGAAGAAAGAACTTGGATTTTAGGGTTGGATGCACTTTTTGGGTGACCTTGACAAGTTACTCAGCCTCTTTGAAACTCTATTTCTTCATCTGGAAAAAGAGAAGATATTATCTACACTGGAGGGTTATTTTAAGGATTAAATAAAGTCATACATGCATAAGATCTGAGACATAGTAGGTAAAAATAAATTATATTTCTTTTCTCCTTCTTTAGCTAGGTTATAAGTGCTAACTCAGAAATCTGATATTTATGGGAAAATGGAATCCATTATCCTTAAAAAATGTATGTGAAGAAGAGTGCACTGTTGTACGGAAAGGGGAGTGGTTCTGTATTTAGCATCAGATGGGCAAAAGCATTTAAGTTCATGGTTGGATGCTTTCGAGTTTCTATGAAAACAAAATCCAGCAGATATAATTAAGTATGCAGCATTCGGAATGGAAGCAGGCACTCCTCTTCATTGTGTGGGCAATAAAACCTGGAGGAAAAAACAATCAATATGTTGGTTCAATTAAGTTTTCAGCTACCAATAACTAATTTCAGTCCTCATGGTTTTTCTAGGGTCTAAAATATATTGCTTATTCTTCTTAAAATATTAATATAGCCCTGAATTATTTATTGAGCCAAGAAACACTGTACTCTTTTAACATGGAAGAGAATGGAAGGTTATTTCATGTCAGCACCATAGAAGACAATAATAAATCTGAAATGTAAATAATACCTCTGAGAATAGAGCCTGGTTGAAGGCCAAAACAGGTAATTTCCAGACTTTCTTTTGTGATAAAGAAGTTGGAAAGCCATGGAAAAATGCTGTTTGGGCTTCTGATTCTTTTAGGGTCGGCAGCATCTTGTGGGTTGTTTATATCATTCTAGAATGTTTTGATCATTTATAATAATACTATTTAATTTCATGTCATTAAAAGAACCTACTATAATAATAGCAATAGCTATCATTTATTGAGATTTTATTATGTCCTGGGCATTATGCTAAGTGTTTATATACCTTACCTCATCTATACTCTTAACTCTGTAAAGCAGGTACTGTTACTGTCCCTATTTTACAGGAGAAGAAACTGAGATCCAGAGAGGTTAAGTGTTTTGAATCCCTGGCCTCTGACTCCAGAGCTCTTTTCTTGATGAAACAACTTACCACTTTTACTCAAAGACAGCATTAATCCCTCCTGCCTCTCTCATTCAACAGCATGGTGCCTTGTGCTTCTACTTTACTCTGCCTGGCTTTGTTAGATGTTTGTTTATGTTGGTATTTTCCACTATTGCAATGGAAAGAGCATGGTCTTTGAAATTAAACAGAGCTGGGCTTGCTTTCCACATCTTCCCCTTACTAGCAATGTTACCTTGGATTACTTAGTGCTCAAAATAAATCTCCAAGGTGGGAACTATTTTATCTCAGTTTATCACTCAGTAATCTGGGGCTTAGAGGGGTTAAGTACCTTGACCAAGGTCTTACTGCAAGTATGTGGAGGAGCTGCATTCGAACCCAGGTCTGTCAGAAGACTCCAAATCTCATGCTTTTAGTAATTTGTCTTATCTACATGATTGCAAATATTTGGAGTAGCAATTTGGTGACTGGGAGATCATCTAGAAGCCCCCTAATTTTGCAGATGGAAACCAAGGCCCAGAAAAAGGGAGACGGTGCTCAGGACACATGCCGAAAGTGTGTACTATGAGTTCTGTTTTGCTTTGGAATATATATGCCTAGTCTTTGAAAATTCACTACTTCTCTATGTAACTTCAGTTTCAATCAGATAGATTAAAGGAAAACTAAAATTTATAGAGATATTACTGTGTGCTTAATTTGATATATTACATAAATCATATAATACTTATAGCAGCCTCATTGTTTGGGTATTATTATCTCCATTTTACAGATGAGGAGATTGAGAAAAGGGGGGTTAGTACCCCTGGGTTCTGCTAAGCAGTGGTTTGAAATATTCCTGTTGAGAAGGGCTCTGCTCCCTCTCTTGATAGAAAGGCTACTCACTCTGCTAGGTAGTGGTATAAAGGAAGCTATTGTGGAGTGATGCACATGGAGAAATTCTCTCTCTTCCTTTTGGTCTCATTGGAATGACTTTTATTTGGGGTGACCTTGAGTTTCCTTTCATCATTAAGGGAGATATACTGTATGTTTAAATACTGCATTATTAATAATATTTGCCTGGGTGCAGAGTCGTGATCAATTTTTCATGTACATCATTCTTCATGCAGCACTAGTTGAATTTCAAGTAGATCCTTACCTTCACCTCTCCTCCCTCAGTGACAATCTCCAACAAGGAGGATGGCAGGCCTGAGACTCCTTATCCACAGGAGAGATCAGAAATGCTTCCCTAGGTCAGCCCAAGATTCTTTGTTGATAAGGGCACCATGAGGCAGCTGTGAGGATGTGGTAGGTGTCTTCTTGAAGCTGAACCTTGTACCAGAGGATGCAGGGGTCAAACTCCTGAACCTCCCATAATATTCTGTGACTCCATTGTCTTATCCAAGTCACCTCCATCCCTTCTTCCCCACCTCCCCCCTTTCATCTGTCCTACTTCAAGCATTCATTGAGCATCTATAATATACCAGGCACTGTACCAGAGGCCGGGGATGGGGACAGAAAAAATAAAAATTTCTAGTTTTCAATGGATCTCCCCATCCTGACTGGGAGGCAGACACAGAGCGGTGTGATTGACACTATGATCTAGAGAGGTACAGGGAATTATTTTTTTTTTTAAGTTTCTAGGTAGGGTCCAAGTTTCTTTCTGCCCTGAATTATATTTATTTTGTAACCCCCATGTGAGTGAAATTTTACACTCGTTTCCCCAGAGAGCTTCTTGGCATGTGGCCAGATCAGTGTATTGCTCAGCTTCCAAATCTCCAGGGAATATTTGAAATAGGGGACAGGTGTGCTTACCCCCAAGTCTCGCTAATAAATCTAGTTAACACAAACAGCATTAATTTGGTGATTTGTACATGAAACTTTATACTCCCTCCTCCCATGCTTGCCAAATACCTCTTCTTCTAAGGATCCAGCCTTAGAAATGTGTGGGAAGCAGCTCTAGGTGGACCTTCCATGCTAATCTTATTAGCCTTTCTGATGCTCTTGATGCAATCCATGGGATTATCTTCCTTCCCATTCTCCTGTTAAGCTGTCCCAGGTCTTGGAAGCTGATTGACTTACTGGGCTTGACCAGAGGCCCTTCAAGAAGAGAAATTGGTTCTGATTCATCTCTGAAACCCCAGGTCCACCCAGCACAGTGACTAACACAGAGCAGACACTCAAGAGGATGTTTGAGGGAGGAAGGGAAGGGAGAAAGAAGAAAAGAAGGGAAGGGAGAAAGAAGAAAAGAATGGAAGGGAAAGGTAAATAAAGATGGGGAGAGAAGGGAAGAAGAATAAAGGAAGGCAATGTTCCCATTTCATTACCTACTCCACCAAGACAAGGAAGGTTTTTGTCATTCAGTGGTGGTAGCATAGTGGTTAAGAGGGAGAGTCTGAAGTAACCCAGATAGATAGGGTGCTGTCCACCACAAACTAAACCTCCTTGAACTTTAGCCCTTTTTTTATGTTGGAATAATAGTACCTACTTCTTAAACTTATTATAAAAGTTAAACAAACTAATGTATATAAAATACTTGGTGTAATCTGCCACATAGTAAGTGTTCAATTAATGTTACACTTTATTAGTATGTTTTATTAGTATTTATTAGGATTTTTAAAATCTCATTGTCTCTTTCCCTCCTGTATTTTTCCTACTTTTTACCTTCACCGTGAGCAGGAAATTCCTTCCTCAGAAAGCATTATCTCTTAAACCCAGCATTTCTCAAAGTGTTCTGAAAAACAGATGTTAATAGGTGTTATATAAAGGAAGGATTCATATTTAAATAAATTTGAGAATCCTGGATTAAAAATAAATTAGCCAGATTCTTTACAGCAGGACTTTTTATAAGATTGGAATGTGCTATTACACATAGTAAGTCTTTAGAGGGGGCCAGCACATACAGCATTCCCACAGTTATTTGACTATAGATGTTCTCTCCCTCGTTTCTTCCCAGACTATCTTTTGGAATTAGTGTTCTTAAGGACTTATTTGCCCAACACTGCCTTAAAGAATTACCACAGTGTTTTTTCTGTCCCTGTCAGAGGACAGAAGTCAGTTCCATAGATTATTTGTTTACTTACTGAAGCACTCCATTAACAATTTTTTTAACTATCAATGGGAAAGGGCAAAAATTTCCCTGAGCCTCCTAGGCTTTCTTCATGTGTATATATTTTTTTAAAAGGAGTTAAAAATTTTATTTTCATCCAGCTATTCATTTAACAAATATTTCTGAGAATCTATGTGTTGGGCTGCTCCCCACAGGCCTACAAGGCCTGTGCTTGCCCAGCTTCAAGATGGAAGAAAGAGCCCAGAGTCAGCAACAGAGACATCAGTGGTTTAGTGGATGGGGGAGCTTACACATCTGAAGCAAGGTAGTAGAGCCACACCCCACCGTGTGTGTTGGATGGTGGGCAGGACATGGTGGCAGTCTTCGCTCCTGGTGGGAGGAAGGGGAGATTGCCAGTTATAGGGGGAGTTATGTCGGGTTGGCTCACTAGTTACCAGGGAAAGCAGCAGAAGGGCAGGCCCCTCACCAGCCCTTTGATAAGAACGATCACTAGCTGGGGCCTAGGGCAAGTATGTAGGAAGGTCAGTCATGTGAGTAGGGTGTAGGTAAAGCAGGCACTGGTCGAGCAGGGGATTACAGAGAGCAAGGGAGCAACCATCTTGAGTGGCCTGACTATACATTATGTTTGCCACTCATAGTGCTGAGCGTTGCTGGAGCGTAGGACTGATACAGAAAAAGGCAATCAAACTTTCAGTTGCAAGTAGAGTGATTAAGAATCTACAAGGGAATATGGGAGCTCATCAGAAAAGCATTTAATACAGCCCGGAGGAGTCAGAGAAGGGTGCCTGGAGGAAAGATCCTGATAGGATCTCAGAGATCAGTAGGATTTAGCCAAATGAAGGTGAGTAATTGGGGAGAATGAGTCTATAGGAAAGAGGGAACATCATGTGCAGAGAAGTAAGAGACACACGTTGAAAGAAGTTCAGTGAGCTGAAAGATCAAAATGAAAATAGCACATGCTTATTGTAGCAAATTTAGAAAGTACTGAAAAGTACACATGACTCAGGAAAATCCCCTCTGATTTCTCCTCTTAAAGACAACTCTTAAAATTTTATCCTATTTCCTGTTAGTCTTCTTTCTATGCATTTTCCCTTTACATAGTATAGCATAGAATATATGAATATATACATCTGTTTACTCTTAATAGTTCATTGTGAGTGTATATGCAATTTGTGAAAGACTGCTTTGAAGCTTCACTTTCAATCACTGATTATGATATATCTGTGCAGTTGAGACCTGTAGTGACCCTTCAGCTTCAGCTATAATGGAGCGACAACAGTGCTCCAAACAGTACCCAGATGTTTTCCTTGATCACCTCTCTGGTGACAAGACTCCATGGTCAAGCCACAAGCTGGACATATTTTATAACAACCTGCACACCCCTAGGGTGTGCAAGGCCCCAGGTACATATTTTTGGTGGGGCTCCTGTCTATAGAAACGATTTGATTAAAAATTATAAAATTCATGGACCCATGTGAAGAATGTGAATTTAGATGAAGATTTAGAGCAACAGTTAGGGAAGAGATATGTTTGGTTACTGTTCAATCAGTGCATGTGAAGCATCCAGACACCATCTTTTCATGTTCTTTATTGCCAAATACGTGGTTCCTGGTTAATTTCATATTTCCCATCTGGAGAAAAAGGTAGCAGCATTGATATTACTCATGATGCATGGCTCTTTGGAACATGTTTGTATCAAAACAATATAGATCGCCTTGCCTCTGCAGTTTCCTAATACCATTTATTTAATGCTGGCTATATTATTACTCGTGGCACCTCATCATTCATGGTGTTGTTACAGAAAAAAAATATTCATGACACTTGTTAAAGAATGGTAAAGCAGAGTTTATTCAGAGGGGTTACTGCAATGGGGTTTTGCAGGGGAGAGAGATCAGACTCAACTCCAGAAACAATAAGGAAAAATGAAAATTTATAACCAAGGAGCAAGAGAGGGTGGTGGTCAGTAGATAGAAAAATACAAATTACTAAGAGGAGACATCAGAGAAGAGGGGAGATTCTGGTTAAACCAGCTGAACAGGATTCTTACTGAAGACAGGCCAGGGTGATTAGATGTTGCCTGGGGGATAATGGAGGATGAAGAACCTGATTAGGTATTGAGGGTGAGCATATTATCATGGATGGGGATTCTGGCTAAACTGACTTAGCAGGATTCTGGCTAAAATTGAATAATGTGGAGATGAACCTGGAAGCCCAAAAGTCAGGGCCTAGTTGAGAGAAGAGAATTCAGAGGAGCCTGAGTAGAGTTTGGTCAAGGAGAGAATCTTTGTTGTGTCTCCCACAAATACTGGTTTCTAATAACTCTTTCAACGGGTTTTTATGATGCTGTGTTGATGATGAACACAAATGCAGGACTCATTCCAAGTGTGCAGGAAAATGTGAATGATAATTCTTGGTCTGGTCATGTTAAATGTACCATCCAGAACCGTATAGCATAAACATAGATCAACATATTTTCCAACCGTGTCTTTTCTTAATCTCTTTAGCTTTAGGCCATAATCACCGTATCCCTAGCATATGTGCTCTTTTGATGTTGGCTACACAATGTTAAGTGCCTTCCATATACCACCATCAGTAGGAAGAATAAGCAAGGGACCCATACGTGAAGAGAGAAGAACATACCCATTCACACAAGGAAATTTTGTGCTCATATGGCACACGTTAAGACAGACCTAGGAGAGCACAACATTCACACATTAATTGAAAACAATCAGGAGAACTTGTGGGAAATGCAGAACAACCACTTCAAAAGACTTCACAGCAGATAGGCATGAGATAGGTACAGCCATTTCTAGAGAACAGCCTGGCTCTACTGTCCAGGAGGAGACACAGGGTAAAGGATGACTGCTGCCACCGATGCTGTCTTCAGTTGCTGTAACTCCAGAGACAGCACCATGGTTGGAACATAGACAGGCAAGAGCCAATGCCTGGGCCCATACACATTGCTCAAGCCCAGAGGTTGGTGGCGGACCATGAACCATCAGTAACCTAGATCCCTGGACTTGTCCTATAGCCAACATAAGTGGGAGTCACCCAAAATCATCACGTTAGCATTATCCTGGTGGTCTAATATTGCATAATCCTGTAAAAGAAATATCACACCAGCTGACAGAAGTGATCTGCTCTCCCAGCCATCCTCCTGGAACTGGGACCTAGACACGGGCCATAGAGCAACCCCATAACCATGAGTCCTGGAGCTCCGCAGATCATCTGCCTGTTTCTACGTGTGAGGAACAGGGGGTAGAGGGTTTGAGAGCACCCTGAGGGTGAGAAAGGGGAACCTGGGTACCCTGCCCAATTGTCACTGCTATCCCTGGTTGATCTTAGGCACTAGAGAACTTAGAAAATTTCAAGATAGGCACTTCTGGTGACCAGGACCCAGAGGAACCAAGTCTTGGTTCAGGATATTTTGCTTCTCTTCCATAGCCAGCCCAGGCACTGGAGAGGGACTTAGACAACTTTCAAAATTGTGAGACCAGAAACAGTGGTCCCACTTAGCAGGGTCAGAAGGCATTACTGAGCCTAGTCTAGAAGTTTCAGTTCTGGCTTAGTGAAAAGTTCCAAAGAAATGATTCCTATCTCACCCTCAAAAGTATATTTACAATAGGTAGGTTAGGTGTTGAGGGGAGCTGAGTGCATTTACTTCAGAGAAACATGTAATTTCCATTGTCCTGAAAGAAATAGAAAATAGCCAAATTCCAGAAATCACCATGTAAACACCCCAGTGACATGCTCCTAACTTCACAGGGTACAGATAATAATAGTAATAATGACAGCAGTAATAACAGTAATAAGTATAAAATTACAGTTTATTGAATACCTGCTATATTCCAGGAACCATGCTAGGTGCTTCACGCATATGTTACCTTTAATCCTGCTATAACCCTACAAAGTAGATATCACCTCCATTTGATAATATGAAGAAAATAAGGTTCAGGGAAGTGAGGTGATTTACCCAAGGTCACTCAGCTGAGGAGTGGCAAAGCCAGACCCACACAATTTTATAGCCCATGTTCTTTGCATTACCTCTTACTGCCTTTTCTAAGTTGATTAGCAAGTGCCCCTTGAGAGTGCAGAAAAATAGCCCTGTTTGGGACACAGACTCAGGGTGGTGCACAGGGGCACCTACAGGACCTAAGACTTCTCCCTGCCAGCCTAAGACCTGGCTAGGGTGCTTTGTCACTACCTCCCCACCCCACTCACCTGCCCTTTTCTCGGCCTGAATCACTATCCTTCCTTCAAGTCTGTAGGCTCGCCCCTCTTCCCAGTCATGCCATTGGATTTTCTTTTTTTCCTAATTGCATTTGTACGTCAGCATTTCATTCTTCAGTGGGCTAAAATTAGGTGCCCTCCCTTTCTTCAAGTAAACAAGCATGTGAATCCTCCTAGCAGATGACCTTTAAGCTATTGGCTGGCCTTGAAAGTACAGTTTTCACTGGAAACCTGGGGGCAGCAACATTTCTTATGAGGTGCTGTGGAAATTCAGAGACCTGGATGCTAGCCCCTGTGTGACCTTGGTCAGGTTACTGCCTCTTTCTGACCCTGGGTTTTCTAATGTATGAAATGGGGTTGTGGGGGAACTTGGGGTGGATAAGATCTCGTTGCAACTTGCTAACCTATTCTGTTTCTCAAACTGATGTGCAGCAATAGCATCAAATTGAGCAAACACATCTAGGAATCCCCTCCTCTATGATCACAGGGCAGTGTGGTAGGAGAGAAAGAGCATAGGCTTTGGGGTCACAAAGCTCTGGGCTTGAATCCTGCCTTTCTACTTCTATCTGTATGACCTGGGGAAAGTCATTTAATGTCTGCAGACATTTGTGGGCAGAAAATGTCATCTCCTGCTCTCCTCTTCTGTCCCTTCCCTCACTGAGGCTGCTCCTTTATCAGCTGCAAAGCATCAGTTTTGTGCTGGTGTCAGCACTCTGGGCTTGCTGAAACTGATGAATTATGACTCCCTCTGACCCCAGTCCTCTTCCTCTTGGCTCCCCAGCTGCTCACTGCCAGCAAGCCATGCCTTTATGATCAGAATTTTAGGTTGCTTGTAATGATAATGGATGAGGCAGAAGAATGGCAAAGGCTACATCTGAAGCCCAATCATCAGGCCACACAGGGAGCCTAGTATGATCACCCAGGCCCCATCGTGCTCCCTGGAGGGGTTCTGGAGCACTTCTCAGTGTTCTATTCATGGGTTCAGAGCAATGGTGCCCACATGCCAGGTATATCTAATGACGTGGGACACTTACCACCACCATCCCACCTTACAGCTACCAACTCCTCATCCTCTTGGCTAGACACCTGAGGTAGGTTCTCTTCTCAGCTGTGTGCTTCCTCTTTCAATGAACGTGTGTTCACTTATCTACTCAGTCACTCATTAATCAGACACTCATCCATTTATTTAAATTGACAGAGCCACCGGAATGATGTTACCAACCCTTTCGAATCAGCCCCAACAAGGTTCCTCCTTCCTAGTGCTGATCAAGCCAATAGAATGAGACCAAGTTCTGTGAAGAAGTTTCGCTCTTTGGCCAGAGAATGGAGAGGTGCGAGCTTGCGCTCCAGAGCACAGGCCCTCCCCTCTGCCTGACAGGCTCGCTGACAGGCCGAGGGTGGGGCTGCTTTATAGGGCGCTCGTCCGCGGGGAGGGGGCGGAGCTCTTGCGGGTTGCGCACAGCTGTGCCGCGCACACTCCAGATCCGGGTGCACGCGCAGCGTCTCTGCACGCTGGCCCGCGCCCACCGCGCCATCTTGAATCGCAGTGCTGTGCGCAGCGTGTCTGCACAGACCCCCCGAACTGACGTATCTGCGCAGCCGTCTAACACCAGGAACTCTGGTCTGAAGGGCCAGGTGCAAGGCCTCTGAACGCGGCACCTTCTAAGCGAGTGAAACTGGCCTAAACACAAAGGAAAAGAAAAAAAAAAAAAAAGGTTAGCGTTTATTTTATTACCCAGATTCTAGTTTCATTTCCCAAGAATTGTTAATGGGCTTTGCCGGTGACAATAACACATAGTTTTTTGTCATCCCTCACAATGCTAGGCACTTTACGCAGCTGATCTTACTCACTGTGGTTAGGGGTGTAGGTTCTGCAGTCAAAGTGCCTGGATCCAAATCCTGAAGCTTCTACTTATAGCTGTGACCTGAGGCCAAATCCTTAACCTTTTTTTTTTTTTTAATTTTTATTTATTTATTTATTTATTTATTTATTTATTTATGGCTGTGTTGGGTCTTCGTTTCTGTGCGAGGGCTTTCTCTAGTTGCGGCAAGTGGGGGCCACTCTTCATCACGGTGCGCGGGCCTCTCACTATCGCGGCCTCTCTTGTTGCGGAGCACAGGCTCCAGACGCGCAGGCTCAGTAGCTGTGGCTCACGGGCCTAGCTGCTCCACGGCATGTGGGATCCTCCCAGACCAGGGCTCGAACCCGTGTCCCCTGCATTGGCAGGCAGACTCTCAACCACTGCGCCACCAGGGAAGCCCTCCTTAACCTTTTTGGGCTTTCCTTTCTTCATTATTGGATTGGCCAAAACGTTCATTCGGTTTCCCCATATCTTACAGAAAAACCTGAACGAAATTTTTGGCCAACCCAGTATAAACTAGAGACACAAATACTACCTACAGGATAATAAGTGTTCAGAGAATAAATGAGCTAGCATATAAAAAATGCTTAGAACTAGACCTGATACATAGTAAATACGCAATAGAAATTAGCTATTATGACTAAAGCATGCAACAGGCGTGAATACCACTATTACCTCCATTGGGAGATATAGAAACTGAGGTAAGAAAAGCTGGAAAATCATCCAAGTTTAAAGAACTGATAAATAGTAGAGTTGTAAGTCAAAACTAGGCCGTCTTATTTATGATCTGTAATTTACTTGGCAGAGGAATTGGGTGGGGTGGCAAGCGTGGTGGAGAGAAGATTATCTAAGATAAGAAAAATAAATGCTAGTGCAAAAAAAAAAAAAAAGGCAGATGATGTCTCGGATATTTCCTGCTCTTACCTCCTAACTATATTCATGACTTTCTGAAACAACCCTTTTCCACCTATGACTTTCTAGAAGACTCCCTCCTCCAGCCAAGCTGCAGATTCCTCTCACGTTCGCTGTATTGTTTTCCTTACCTGGAACACCATTTCTGCCTGTTTCTGGATGAAGCTGGATTGACCCCATCCTGTTTTTCTTGGCTTAGCTCACACCCTCTCTCCCACATCTTCTGTTCAGCCATCAAATGCTCTCTGGAACTTCCCAGAGACGACTATCTTGTTCTGTCAACACCGTCACCACCAGCCTCACTGCCTTTGCTCTCAATGTGATTTCAGCCTAGAATCCTCTCTCTGCCTATGAAAGCTCTTACTCTTCTTTCAGGGCCTAACCTAAGTGCCTTTCTCTCTGTGGTCTTACAGGGCTCTGCAGGCTGAGTTAGTCAGTCCATGCTTTGTGTGCTCCATTCCTCCTGAACTCCTCTCTCACAGCATTTATCACCAAGTTGTCACTGTCTATTTTTAGGTTTCTCTCAGCTTAGTGTTTGAGGTCAAGGATTGTGTCTCATTCATATCAGGGGCCTTAGCACCCAACATAGATCTGAGGGATCAGCAGGTATGTGTAAATTAGATAAAGTGAAAGAAATTGCACTGAAGTGAGCTGGGTCTTTGAGCATGAGTATGAGGTATAAGTGAGAGAGGCTAAAGGCTCAGTGTTCATTAAACACAATGCTAGATTCAGGCTGCTTTTAAAGGCAAGCCTTTGGACCTACCCTTCCTTCCTTCCTTCCTTCTCTCCTTCTTTCCTTCCTTCCTTCCTTCCTCTGTCCCTCCCTCCCCCTTCCCTCCCTCCCTCTTTTTTCCCTTCCTTCTAGAAATGATAAAATGTCTTTGTTGTGTGTTTAGTGCTGGAATATAAAAGAGTAAGCACTGCTCCTTACCTCATATTACCCGTTCATGGGGCTTCCTCAGTGATGGGCTCCCTGGGGGCATCCCTGCCTCCAAAGACTCCCTGCCTCCAAAGTCCTCTAACATAGCCCCTCAAGACCCTCTCCCTCTGTCTTTTGCAGAGTTCTAAAATAGCCCTGGTATCCACTGAGAGTCATCATCAGCCAGCAACGCACTGGCTCTATCCTTTTTCCCAATCTTCTTTCTGTGGGCTCCAAAATAGGGCAGATTGACAGTGTTCAGAGCATATTCATACCATTGCCTTATGCCATGTTTAGTCTTGCTGGTGGAGAGGCTAAGAGAGGATGTAATTTATTCCTTACAGATAGAAAAACCAGGGCTCAGAGGACTTGTGAGACCCAGTTTCTGTTCAGATCTGTGCATGGGCCTGCTGAAATGCATTTCACCATGGATGACCTAGCTTTTTCATTGGCAGAACCATTTTCAGTAAGATTAAGGCTATTTTACACTAGAGAACCAGCACAGTCTGGGTTGGCAAATGGCAAATAGAGATAAAATGGTGAGAGAGTTGCTGCTGAGAAAATGACATGTTCAGGGTTGTGTCCCAAAGAGCAGTAATTGCTGACTTCTACATTTTTGTTTTTGTTTTTCCACTTCACTCCCCATGCCTTGGTGTATGTAAATGGTTAGGACTGACTCCTTCCTGAGAAGATCTGTGATTTACTGTTTTCCTTTCATATATGTAAGGCTTCTCAGTCAGACCTAAGGATACCCTAGGAAACTTGATTCATACATCATGTTATCAAGTATTCCCTGAGTCCCTGCTCCATGCCAAGCCCTGTCTGGACACACTGAGAATTATTAAAAAACATGACACAGTCCCTGCCCTCGTGAAGCTCACAGTCCAGTGACAGAGATAGACATATTTGCATCAAATAAAACTGATACAGAGAAAACACAGTTGCACCAAGTTCAAGACACAGTTGCATGGTTGTGCCAGGGGACACAGAAGACGAAGGAGCCACTTTCCATGCAGTATCAAGAAAGTCCTCCTAGCTAGAGCAATCCTTGCCTTGAATCTGGAAAAATTCATAAAGAGGTGTTACCTGGGTATTCAGGATCAGGAAGGGCATTCCAAGAAAAAGCAGCAGCATGTGCCCAGAACTAACAGGTTGATGTGTTTCAGAAACAACAAACAAGTTCAGTCTGGCTTCTCCTTAAACTAATGAATAGTCTTGGGAGGAGGTAAGGCTAGATAAGTATTGGGAGGGGGGGGGGTAGGCCCCTATCACACACTACTACTTTGTTGGCTTGTCCATAGGGCAATGGAAGGTCTCAGAAGGGAAGTGACTTACCCAGTTAATGCATATCTCTGTCTGTCAGGAATGGAATGGGATGAACCCTTGTAAAGGGGCTGGAAGATCTGGGTTCTGCCTCTTTCTCCATTCCCTGCAGATTGGGTGAAAATGTTCAAGTCTTGTAATATCTTCAAGCCTGTTTCTTCACTTGTAAAGTAGGAATAATATCTGACCTGCTCATCCTATAAGGTTATTTTGAGAAGAAAGTGAAGAAATGGGTATGAAACTAATTTGTGAGTTATAAACAAATTTGTCATTATTATTTATAGTATCTTTTTTATTACCATATTAAGCTTATATTCTCAATAGACATTTTAATATCCCTCAAATAACAGAAGTAGTATCTGCAATAAAAAGTTTTATGATTACTTTCCTGGGATATAACTTAGAAATAAATTTAACACTATTACAAGCATAGAGATAGGGTAAAAGAAGGGAAAGAAAATATTTATTGAGCACTTACATGCCAAGTGCTAGGCTAGATTCTTTACTCACATTTAAATCATTCAGTACTCCCATGAGAGCAGGGATTATTATTCCATTTTATAGATGAGGAAACTAAGGCTCAAAGAGTTGTAATAACTTATCAAAAGTCACTCAACTAGTGAATGGCAGAGCCAGGATTATAACCCAAATATGCATTAACCCAAATCTTTCATTCTTCTCTATACATTTGGTTTGTTGGAGAAAGAAGGCAGTGAGGCAAAGGAGACAGGAGATGTTTGCAGATGGGAATAGATATGGCATGCATTTGAGAGAGTGAGGAGCTCTTCCCAGCTCGGAAAGAGGAGGTGGGTTTAGGATCACTGAAAAATTTTAGCCAAAAAGTTTTGAAAGCCATGCAACAGTTTTTTGGGTTTTTTTTTTAGCTCTTGACTTACAGGCATGAGTGACTGGACATTGTTGAGTAGAGGAGATCTAAGTAAGGCTGTTTTGAGGGGAAGATTAGGTCAAATGAAGAAAGCTTCAGAGAAAAGCAATGATCTAAACAATGTTTTAGGTTTTACTTTATTTTTTAGTTTTATTGGAGATGCTAGGTCTTTACTAAGTTTGATAAAAATTATAGTTAAATAATACATTTTATTATTTTATTATTCTGTTTATATCTTTTAAGATACCAGATTCCCAGAGTATATAGCCAGCAGAATATTTATCAGATTCTATAACCCTGAAATCATTAGAAGTTGCACAATTTTCATAGTCATAATCTTAGTTTCCTAGAAAAACTTAAGTGTGAGCCACTATGGAAAACAGTACAGAGGTTCATTAAAAAACTAAAAATAGAGCTACCACTCCTGGGCATATATCTGGAAAAGATGAAAACTCTAATTTGAAAAGATACATGCACCCTAGTGTTCATAGCAGCACTATTTACAATAGCCAAGACATGGAAGCAACCTGGGTTCCTTCAACAGATGAATGGATAAAGAAGATGTGGCTTATATATAAGCACATATATATGGCTAAGTGAAACATTACTTAGCCATAAAAAAATGAAATATTGTCATTTGTAGCAACATGTATGGACATAGAGAATATCATACTAAGTGAAGTAAGTCAGACAGAAAGACAAATATGATATCACTTGTATGTGGAATCTAAAAAATAACACAAATGAATCTATTTACAAAACAGAAATAGACTCACAGACCTAGAAAACAAGCTTATGATTACCAAAGGGGAAAGTGGGGGGGGGGGGTAAATTAGTATGGGTATGGGATTAACAGATATACACTACTGTGTATAAAATAGATAAGCACAAAGATTTACTGTATAGCACAGGGAACTATATTAAATATCTTCTAATAACGTATAATGGAAAGTAATCTGAACAAATACATATATATGTACATAACTGAATCACTCTGCTGTACATCTGAAATTAACACAGTACTGTAAGTCAACTATACTTCAGTTGAAACACACACACACACACACATACACACACACCCCAAAAAACAAAAACAAAAAGCACTCCAGCTGAATTCCTAGCCTAGTTTCTTTCAAGTCCCTTTCCTGTAACTACACTGGACTATTAGGTCCCTTGCCTGAAATGTTCTTCCCTTCTTTTCTATTAACCAATATTATGTCCAATTATTGACTCAACTCTTCTTGAAGTTCCTACCTTGACTTCATGCAAATTTAACTACTCTTTCTTATATTTCCAGTGGCTTCTCATTACTCTTAAAGTAACATTCAAATTGCTTATCATAGTCTTTAAGGCCCTGCGTAATTTAATCTCTGCAATTTCATCTTCTTTTTCCTTCCCATGTCTCATTAAGCTCCAGTCATACTAGCTTCTTCAGTTTTCTCAAATATTCTAAACGTATTTCCTGGATGAGAGTCCTAGCAGGAACTTGAAGAGAATTTAATATAGGGACAATTTACAATGGTGTTGGCAAGATATAGGGGAGACACAAGGTATAATTCAGTACCTGGAGTTAGTAATACTAGGGCACTGTTACCACATAAGACCTGAAGAAGCAAAGGGAAGAAGTGGTTATCAGACCTCAAAATAAGAGAATTCTTTTGAGATAGTCACCTGACAGGAGCTGAGAAAGATAGATTGAGGCACATAACTAGCTTAATGTGACTCCACAAGGAAGGATGCAGGGAAGTAAATACTCAAACAATTCTCTCCTCTCTCCTTCCCTTATATATTTCTGGGACTCCCCATTGTCTAAACCCAACCTGGAAGCTGGAAAGCCAGGGAGCCCTTTTTATTTAGTAGGTTGAACCAATTGCCAAAATCAGCAGTTCCATAAGTTTCAATTCATAAGGTTCACTACTGTATTGCACCTAACACAGTACCTGATGTGTGGCTGGCACTCAATAATTCTTTGTTAAATAAATGAATGCATTGCTCCTTCTTTCCACAGAAGCTTATACTTCTTTCATAGCATTATCACAATGTGACTTGTACTATAGTTGTTTATATATCTTTCTTTGGTGAGCTTCTTGAGAATAACAACATTATTTTATTCTTTTTAACTCCCAGTATCTGGTAGAGGGCCTAGAACATAGTAGGAGATAACTAAAATTTTAAGTGAAATAACAGTCCACCTTAGAGCAGGAATTTGACACTGGGTACATGCCCCAGGGCATTCTATTTTGAGCTCATAAAACTATCTTATATTACTACCTAATTGTTGACTGTGTATTGTCACCTCAATTCCTATAAGGATAGCCCCATGTTTTCTCCTCTTAGGTCCTCCAGAGCATCCTTATATTCTCATTTTGTGTTTGTTGATTCCTGCTTTAGACATATTTCTAATTAGCTTGGTTGCTGGCTTCATAGTCCACAGTAAAATATAAGAAGGGACACAGGAAAAATAAAGGGCTACCATAGCAAGTAGATTAATAGCTGCATGAGCAACAGCCAATAGTCTGACAGCAAAATGGGAAACAAAAACAACTTGAATTCAAGCTCCACGAGACTATGGACCATTATTCCTATTACTTGTCTCCCAAATATCTAAAAAAGTGCATGATATGTGGTAGTAATAATAATTATGATAAAAAATAATAGCATAGGGCTATGCAGATACCTGAATTATATCTAGACTTTGGTTCCAGAGTCCTTGCTCAATAAATATTTGTTGAATTAAGGAATAAATAAAAGAATGAATGAATGAAGTGCATTACTTCCCAGTCTCCAATTCATTTGATTTCATCATTGGATGGTGTTTATACTTGAGAAGAAATGCAGTTTACATTGTACTTGCAAAGTTTGTTAAACTGAGTATAACTGAATCTAAGTGGAGTAAAATTAATAAGTCCCTTCTTGTTTAATACCAGTAAATGTTACTGTGCATTCTTGTTGTGTTTAAATATAAACTCCATTGAAACTGTGTTTCTCCCTTGGTTGTATATCTCAGTAATTAAAGCAGTTTCTTAACTCTCAGAAATGGCACCCACATTTTAAAGCCCCAAGAAGGAGTACAAATATTTAGTACGAGTTTTACATGGTGGCAACTTTCCCTTAGGCACAGTCCCGTTACATTTATAGCACTTGCCAGAGTTGTGCCAGTCACATGGCTCCAAAAACTACTAAAAAAAGAGGACTAAACTTTAAGCCTAAAAATAAAAGAAAAGGGAAAAAATCTGAATGCATGTCATATCACCCTGACAGCACCTGCAAGTTCTGTTTTGATTACATTGCGTGCAGGTCAGTGGACACACCTCAGAAATCCTTGTCTCCTGTAACTTGAGAATCACTAGCAGTTAAGTTTTGTCAAATACTTTGCCAGCTGGCTTTGTTCATCACCAATAAAAATCCCTGGAGCCTTGACAGCTCTTTTAGATGGCAAAATATCTCCTTTTGGAAATCTGTGCAAGTTGGAGGGCATATTTTTCTGTGCTGGCCTGTCCCAGTGCAATGAGTACAATTGTGGATGCCCTATCTTAAGAGGATCATGCTGCTTTCCTGGGACAGTTTAGCTTGAGAGAAGAGGGACATTGAAATGAAGATGAAGGAACCAGAGATGTTGAGTTTGAAGAATAGACTGGCTTCTGAATTTGTTAGCTCTGTGACCTTGTGCAATTCTGCACATCTGAGATACTCCAGGCCTATGTTTCCCCATCTATGATTTGTACATGTACTATTGTTGTGAGAGTAAATAGAAAATATATTGGAAAGTACCACATCAGTTATAAAGTTCTACCTAACCATTATTATTTTATTATTATTCAAATATCTTGTGAGGCCAAACATTAAGTCAAAAAATAGTATATGACAAAAACTGTTAGAGTGCTAGTCCATAAAACAAGCCTTGGTAAATTTAAGAAAATTGAAATCATATTAAGCATCTTTTCTGACCACAATGCTATGAGACCAGAAATCAGCTATAAGAAAAAAAGTCTGCAAAAAACACAAATACATGTGGAGGCTAAACAATATGCTACTAAACAAGCAATGGATCACTGCAGAAATCAAAGAGGAAGTAAAAAAATACCTGGAGACAAGTGAAAATGAAAACACAATGATCCAAAATTGATGGGACACAGCAAAAGCAGTTCTAAGAAGGAAGTTTATAGCGATACAAGCTTACCTCAGGAAACAAGAAAAATCTTAAATAAACAACCTAATCTTACACCTAAAGGAGCTAGAAAAAGAAGAACAAATGAAATCCGAAGTTAGTGGAAGGAAAGAAATCAAGTTCAGAACAGAAATAAATGAAATAGAGATGAAAAAAACAATGGAAAAGATCAGTGGAACTACTAGCTATTTCTTTGGAGAGAGAAACAAAATTGATAAGCCTTTAGCCAGACTCATAAGAAAAAAAGAAATTAAAATCAGAAATTAAAAATGAGACATTACAACCAACTTCACAGAAATGCAAAGGATCATTAGAGACTACTACGAGTAACTATATGCCAATAAAATGAACAACATAGAAGAAATGGGCAAATTCCTAGAAATGTGAAATTTCCCAAGACTGAACCAGGAAGAAATAGAAAATACGAACAGATCAATTACCAGTAATGAAATTGAATCAGAAAAACGCACACACAAAAAAACAATTCCCAAAAAACAAAAATCCAGGACAAGAGGACTTCACAGGTGAATTCTACCAAACATTTAGAGAAGAGTTAACACTTATCTTTCTCAAACTGTTCTAAAAAATTGCAAAGGAAGGAATGCTTCTGAACACATTCTGTGAGGCCAGCATCATCCTGATACCAAAACCAGACAAAGATATCAAAAGAAAAAGAAAATTACAGGCCAGTATCACTGATGGACATAGATGACAAAATCCTCAGCAAAATACTAGCAAACCAAATCCAACAATACATCAAAAGGATCATTCACCATGACCAAGTGGGATTTATCCCAGGGATGCAAGGATTCTTCAATATACGCAAATCAATCAATGTGATACACCATATTAACAAATTGAAGGAGAAAAACCATATGATCATCTCACTAGATGCAGAAAAAGCTTTTGACAAAATTCAGTACCCATGTATGATAAAAACTCACCAGAAAGTAGGCATAGAGGGAACATACCTCAACATAATAGAGGCCATATATGACAAGCCCACAGCTAACGTCTTACTCAATGGTGAAAAGCTGAAAGCATTTCCTCTAAGATCAGGAATAGGACATGGATGCCCACTCTTGCCACTTTTATTCAATATAGTATTGGAAGTCTTAGCCACAGCAATCAAACAAGAAAAGGAGATAAAAGGAATTCAAATTGGAAAAGAAGAAGTAAAACTCATTGTTTGAAGATAACATGATACTCTACATAGAAAATCCTAAAGATGCCACAAACAAATTATAAGAGCTCATTAATGAATTTGGTAAAGTTGCAGGATACAAAATCAATATACAGAAATCTGTTGCATTTCTATATGCTAACAATGAACTATCAGAAGAGAAATTAAGGAAATGATCCTATTTGCCATTGAATCAAAAAGAATAAAATACCTAGGAATAAACCTAAGGAGACAAATGTCTGTACTCAGAAAACTATAAGGCATTGATAGAAGAAATTGAAGATGATGCAAACAGATGGAAAGATATACTGTGTTCATGGATTGGAAGAATTAATATTGTTAAAGTGACCATACTATCCAAGGCAATCTATAGATTCAGTGCAATCTCTGTCAAAATACCAATGGCATTTTTCAAAGAACTAGAACAAATAATTTTAAAATTTGAACAGAAACACAAAAGACCCCAAATAGCCAAAACAGTCTTGAGAAAGAAGAACAGAGCTGGAGGAATCACACGCCCTGACTTCAGAATATACTACAAATCTATACTAATCAAAACAGTATGGTACTGGCACAAAAACAGATGCATAGATCAATGGAACGGAATAGAGAGCCCAGAAACCCACACTTACTTGACCAATTAATCTACACCAAAGGAGTCAAGACTATACAGTGGATAAAAGACATTCTCTTCAATAAGTGGTGCTGGGAAAACAGGACAACTACACATAAAAGAATGAAATCAGAACATTCTCTATTACCATATACAAAAATAAACTCAAAATGGATTAAAGACCTAAACATAAGACCAGAAACCATAAAACTCCTAGAAGAAAGCATAGGCAGAACACTCTTTGACATATATTGTAGCAAAATTTTTTGAATCTGTCTCTGACAGAAAAAATAAAAGCAAAAATAGGCAAATGGGACTGAATTAAACTTAAAAGCTGTTGCACAGCAAAGGAAACCAATGATGAAATGAAAAGACAACCTACTGAATGGAAGAAAATATTTGCAAATGCTATGACTGATAAGGGGTTAATATCTAAAGTCTATAAATCGCACATACAACTCAAGAGCAAAAAAACAAGCAACCCAATTAAAAAATGGGCAGAAGAACTGAATAGACGTTTATCCAAAGAAGACATACAGATGGCCAACAGGCATATGAAAAGATGCTCAACATTGTTAATCATCAGAGAAATGCAAACTAAAACCACAATGAGATATTACCTCACACCTGTCAGAATGGCTACCATAGAAAAGAACATAAATAACAAATGTTGGCGAGGATGTGGAGAAAAGGGAAGCCTCCTACACTGTTAGTGGTAACATAAATTGGTGCAGCCACTGTTGTAAACAGTATGGAGGTTTCTCAAGAAATCAAGAATAGAACTACCATATGACCCAACAATTCCACTTCTGGTTATATATCTGAAAAAAATCCAAGACACTAATTTGAAAAGATACATGCATCCCAGTGTTCATAGCAACATTATTTACAATTGCCAAGATATGGAAGCAACTTAAGTGTCCATCAACAGGAGTGGATAGAATACTACTCAGCCATAAAAAAGAATGAAATTTTACCATTTGCAACAACATGAATGGACTTGGAAGGTATTATGCTAAGTGAAATATGTGAGACAAAGACAAATACTGTATGATATCACTTATATGTGGAATCTAAAAAATAAAAGAAACTAGTGAATATAACAAAAAAGAAACTGATTCACAGATACAAAGAACAAACTGGTGGTTACCAGTGGGGAGAGGGAAGAGGGAAAGGACAAAATAGCAGTAGGGGATTAAGAGGTACAAACTACTATGTTTAAAAAAAAAACCAGAAAACAGCGTCAGAAGGCCTGAGCCCAAATTTTAGTTAGGCCACTTGATAGCCATGTGACTTTATGTTATTCACTTAGCCTTCTGAGCTTCAACTTTCTAATCTCTAAAATTGGAATTCATAAGTTCCTTCAAGAAACAGATATTAAGCCCCAATTTTGTTCGTGAACCTGGTCATATACGGAGATAAAAAGGTAGGTGCTTTTATCTTGTTAGTGAGACAGTAACTAAAAAGAGATAGGATCATAACTTATAACCAAGGGTCATTGCTCTGTAGAGAAGTGTATCTATCCCAGCCTGATGCATCATTGCTTATTTCCAAAGAGAATTTGAAGCAACAAACAGTAGAAATGTTAAAGAATGTTAAAACAGTCCCTTGCCAAGACCCTTTTCACCATGGTCTCATTTGATCCTCATTATAGTCATACAAGGTAGGAAGAGCAGCACCATTGTTGCCTTCACATACATCCACCCACTTATTCATTTAACACATTTATTGAGGGCCAAGTACTGCACATAAAGTGCTGTAGTTGCTGTCTGACTGTAAATATGTATCATTTCCTCACATGCTTTTCATGCACAAAATATTTGAAAAGGTCCTCATTGGATGTCCCCTTGCACTGCATGGAGAGGAAAAGATCCTTGGACTTAAAGGTGACCAGCCTAGGGTTTAAATTCCCGCTCTACCAGGACAGACTGAGGAGCTCTGGCCTAATTGTAGAGCTGGCACATAGCAGGCTCTCAATAAATAGTAAAAGAGTGGGTGAATGAATGGATGAATGAATGAATGATGACATTTCACATCTTTGAGCTTCAGTTCACTCACTTGTAAAATGGAAATAATAACTACTGGATCCCAAATATGGTTGTGAGATTTGCATAAATTATTGTACTTAAGAAGTGTTTCTGTAAATGGTAAAGCAACAAGTATGGCTCTGCTTGGACTCCATCCTCCTCTTACCCAGCACAGATAGCCATAGTTCCTCCCTAGAAATTACCTGCTCTGGACTAGCTTGCCTGAGTATATTTTGGACACCTTTCCTTTTGGCCAGACTACTCTGGTTGCTATGTTGATAACAGACTATAGGGCTACAAATAAGGAAACCAGTTCTGATGGTATTTCTGTTATCTAAGCAAGAAATGGCAGTGACTTGAACCAGAGTGGTAGCAATAGATTGATTGTTTATTGAATGTATTTTTAAAGTAAACCCAGTAGTATTTCTTAAAGGGTTGGATGTGTAGTAAAAGATAGATAGGAGTCAAAGATGATTCAGGATTTTTGCTCTGAGCACAACGAGGATGGAGTTGCCATCCACTGAGATGGAAATGACTGTACTTGGGGTAGGTTTGTGGAGGTCAGATTAGAAATTCAGTTTGGGGCATGTTAAATTGAGGTGTTAGAATCCAAGTGGAAATGTTGAAAAGGCAATTGGATGTATGAGTCTGGAGATAGAGAGGGATGTTTTAGCTAGAGATATAAATTTGATGAGCAGCGCCACAGGAGGATTATGTGGGATGAGGACAGCCATTGCCTTTGGCAACCGGATCACAGGTGAGGTTTTCAGAGCCATTTCAGTGACGTGATAGGGAATGAAGTCAGACTGCAGTGTGTTAAGGAATACACAAACATCAAAAAAGTAGCAATAGTAAATGTGGATTACTCTTTTTAAGTATTTCGATAGTGGAGGGAAAGAGCAAGGAGGCAGGAGTTGAGGGAAGAGAACTGATATTTTAATTAGACTATAATTTGGGGCCCATTTTTGACTCCATATCTCTTAACACACTTTTCTCCATTAGCTTCATCAAAGTCTGTTTCCAACTGTTCCTTCTCTGGTTTTCCCTCTGGCTGCTACTTAAAGGTTCTGACTGCAGTAGTCTTCTCTTTGGACTTTATTCACCCACCTGACAGAGAATGATATAAAAGCCTAGCCTGGCATTCAAGACTCTCCAAGATCTGGCTCTGGTGTGTTAATGTTAGTTTCTTCCTTCCACACTTTCTCTCCCATACAACCTAAACTCTTTCCACTCTGGATTGTTTTCTAGTCCCCGGAACTTCTCACTTTCACGCTTTCATGCCCTGAAGCATGTTCTTCACTTTGCCTAGAAGCCCCACCACCTGCTCTCTTTCTTCATGTATGTAAATCTTCTTTTTTAATCGAGACTCTGCTCAAATGCTGTTTCTTCCAGGTAGCATCAAACTTCCTTCCCTCACCTGTAGGAATTAGAGCACAATTTCCCTTTTTCTTGTAGTGATTACTTTCAACGTGTCCAAAAATGGCACACATTATTATATAATAATTATTTTATAGGTATTGATAGAAATGTTCAGGATGTTGAACAGTCTCTTTCTGAAGCTTTGAGATTCTGTGATTCTTTTATTACCAAGTGCCATGAAGATGCCAAATTCTGACATCATCTGCCCACCCACTCACTATATCATTTAGCTCACTTCCTATACAGCTACTCTGTGCCCTTTAGAGCCACTCCACTGGACTGAGGATGAAAGATCTGGATTTTAGTTCTCAATTTATTGGAAGATCCTGAGTATCAGTATCAACATCAATATCATGAGTACTAACCTGGGTATCAGTCACTTTATACGAAATGAAGATCACAGTCTCTATTGTAGAAGAAGGTATTACAATCATATCCTTCCGAAACCAGAGATTACACAGACTATTTAAATGTCACCCCCTTCAGGGAGTTTTCCTGGTGTTCCCATACCATCATTCCCCACATCTGTGTTTCAACATCGTTTTGTATAAACTTCTGTCAATACATTTATCACACGGTATCACTCAATCTCTACCATACAGTTAATATCAGAAATAGTTTAGTGTCATGTTAATAGCATGGGATTTAAGTTTATGTAGATCTAGGTTCAAATTCTTTTTTTTTTTTTTTTTTCCTCAATACACATTTATTGGCCAGTTCGTTAATTCTGTTAATAAATACTTGTCACAAGGGCATTAAGTGCATTTGCAACACACTGACTGCACCACAATATGTAACACTGGTTTCAGATGACCTTGATGTAGAATGTTTTTTTTTTTTGTTTTGTTTTGTTTTTTATTTGTTTTTTTTTCCACACACACACACTGTATTTTATTTTTACAAGAGATAAATAGACTGACACCAAGCATTGTACATGGATGACCACAACAAAAGCAACAATGATTGCAATTACCAAACATGAAACACACTCATACTATGTCATAATATTGACATTCAGTCCAGTAATCCTCCACTGTAACAGCTCCTTTACTTTGCAGTGAAAATTGATTTGTATATTCTTTGCCTCTGAGTCCTTGTGGGATTTTTTTTTTTAATTCAGACAGAAAGTCACAAAAATTATACTCATCCTCATCAGTTCACTCAGTCCCATGTAATTAATTTTTTTTTTTCATCTTGATCTTTTGTTAGCACTTTTATGAGTTCATCAGTTTTTCATTAGAGTTCTGAAAATGCTTATTCATTCAGTTCAGCAGTACAGTCAGTTACCAGAAACCTGTACTTGTCAGAGTCTTTTCCATGAATTTCTTGAAGATGAAACCCTTTTATAGGAACATACTTGCAAAATCATCAGAGTACACCCAGAACTGTCTGTAAATGATAGAAGACTTAAAAATGACCATGGTTAAAGATTTGATGAAAGTTCATAATAATGCAGTTGACAAGAAAATTAGTTATTTCTGAGATATACATTTTAATGTAATAACTAGGATTATTACTTATAACCTTATACCAGAACATATAAGATTTTTAGAAGTTTCCTGTAATGTCTGAAACATTTATATTAACATATTTCCATACATATTTCCATACAAATACAAATATAAGATTTTTAGAAATTTCATGTAATGTCTGAAACATTTATATTAACATATTTCCATACATATTTCCATACAAATACAAATATAACATTTTTAGAAATTTCATGTAATGTCTGAAACATTTATATTAACATATTTCCATACAAATAACCCAATGAAAGTTTAGTATTAGTTGTTTTGTTTGTTTTTTTATACTGCAGGTTCTTATTAGGCATCAGTTTTATACACATCAGTGTATACATGTCAATCCCAATCGCCCAATTCAGCACACCACCATCCCCACCTCACCGCAGTTTTCCCCCCTTGGTGTCCATATGTCCATTCTCTACATCTGTGTCTCAACTTCTGCCCTGCAAACTGGCTCATCTGTACCATTTTTCTAGGTTCCACATACATGCATTAATATACGATATTTGTTTTTCTCTTTCTGACTTACTTCACTCTGTATGACAGTCTCTAGATCCATCCACGTCTCAACAAATGACTCAATTTCGTTCCTTTTTATGGCTGAGTAATATTCCATTGTATATATGTACCACAACTTCTTTATCCATTCGTCTGTTGATGGGCATTTAGGTTGCTTCCATGACCTGGCTATTGTAAATAGTGCTGCAATGAACATTCGGGTGCATGTGTCCTTTTGAATTACAGTTTTCTCTGGGTATATGCCCAGTAGTGGGATTGCTGGGTCATATGGTAATTCTATTTTTAGTTTTTTAAGGAACCTCCATATTGTTCTCCATAGTGGCTGTATCAATTTACATTCCCACCAACAGTGCAAGAGGGTTCCCTTTTCTCCACACCCTCTCCAGCATTTGTTGTTTGTAGATTTTCTGATGATGCCCATTCTAACAGGAGTGAGGTGATACCTCATTGTAGTTTTGATTTGCATTTCTCTAATAATTAGTGATGTTGAGCATCTTTTCATGTGCTTCGTGGCCATCTGTATGTCTTCTTTGGAGAAATGTCTATTTAGGTCTTCTGCCCATTTTTGGATTGGGGTGTTTGTTTCTTTGATATTGAGCTGAATGAGCTGTTTATATATTTTGGAGATTAATCCTTTGTCCGTTGATTCATTTGCAAATATTTTCTCCCATTCTGAGGGTTGTCTTTTTGTCTTGTTTATGGTTTCCTTTTCTGTGCAAAAGCTTTGTAGTTTCATTAGGTCCCACTTGTTTATTTTTGTTTTTATTTCCATTACTCTAGGAGGTGGATCAAAAAAGATCTTGCTGTGATTTATGTCAAAGAGTGTTCTTCCTATGTTTTCCTCTAAGAGTTTTATAGTGTCCAGTCTTATATTTAGGTCTCTAATCCATTTTGAGTTTATTTTTGTGTATGGTGTTAGGGAGTATTCTAATTTCATTCTTTTACATGTAGCTGTCCAGTTTTCCCAGCACCACTTATTGAAGAGACTGTCTTTTCTCCATTGTATATCTTTGCCTCCTTTGTCATAGATTAGTTGACCATAGGTGCGTGGGTTAATCTCTGGGCTTTCTATCTTGTTCCATTGATCTATGTTTCTGTTTTTGTGCCAGTACCATATTGTCTTGATTACTGTAGCTTTGTAGTATAGTCTGAAGTCAGGGAGTCTGATTCCTCCAGCTCCATTTTTTTGCCTCAAGACTGCTTTGGCTATTCGGGGTCTTTTGTGTCTCCATACAAATTTTAAGATGATTTGTTCTAGCTCCGTAAAAAATGCCATTGGTAATTTGATAGGGATTGCATTGAATCTGTAGATTGCTTTGGGTAGTATACTCATTTTCACAATGTTGATTCTTCCAATCCAAGAACATGGTATATCTCTCCATCTATTTGTATCATCTTTAATTTCTTTCATCAGTGTCTTATAGTTTTCTGCATACAGGTCTTTTGTCTCCCTAGGTAGGTTTATTCCTAGGTATTTTATTTTTTTTGTTGCAATGGTAAATGGGAGTGTTTCCATAATTTCTCTTTCAGATTTTTCATCATTAGTGTATAGGAATGCAAGAGATTTCTGTGCATTAATTTTGTAACCTGCAACTTTACCATATTCATTAATTAGCTCTAGCAGTTTTCTGGTGGCAGTTTTAGGATTCTCTATGTATAGTATCATGTCATCCGCAAACAGTGACAGTTTTACTTCTTCTTTTCCAATTTGTATTCCTTTTATTTCTTTTTCTTCTCTGATTGCCGTGGCTAGGACTTCCAGAACTATGTTGAATAATAGTGGTGAGAGTGGACATCCTTGTCTCGTTCCTGATCTTAGAGGAAATGCTTTCAGTTTTTCACCATTGAGAATGATGTTTGCTGTGGGTTTGTCATATATGGCCTTTATTATGTTGAGGTAGGTTCCCTCTATGCCCACTTTCTGGAGAGTTTTTATCAGAAATGGGTGTTGAATTTTGTCAAAAGCTTTTTCTGCATCTATTGAGATGATCATATGGTTTTTATTCTTCAATTTGTTAATATGGTGTATCACATTGATTGATTTGCGTATATTGAAGAATCCTTGCATCCCTGGGATAAATCCCACTTGATCGTGGTGTATGATCCTTTTAATGTGTTGTTGGATTCTGTTTGCTAGTATTTTGTTGAGGATTTTTGCATCTATATTCATCAGTGATATTGGTCTGTAATTTTCTTTTTTTGTAGTGTCTTTGTCTGGTTTTGGTATCAGGGTGATGGTGGCCTCATAGAATGAGTTTGGGAGTGTTCCTTCTTCTGCAATTTTTTGGAAGAGTTTGAGAAGGATGGGTGTTAGCTCTTCTCTAAATGTTTGATAGAATTCACCTGTGAAGCCATCTGGTCCTGGACTTTTGTTTGTTGGAAGATTTTTAATCACAGTTTCAATTTCATTACTTGTGATTGGTCTGTTGATATTTTCTGTTTCTTCCTTATTCAGTCTTGGAAGGTTATACCTTTCTAAGAATTTGTCCATTTCTTCCAGGTTGTCCATTTTATTGGCATAAAGTTGCTTGTAGTAGTCTCTTAGGATGTTTTGTATTTCTGTGGTGTCTGTTGTAACTTCTCCTTTTTCGTTTCTGATTTTATTGATTTGAGTCCTCTCCCTCTTTTTCTTGATGAGTCTGGCTAATGGCTTATCAATTTTGTTTATCTTCTCAAAGAACCAACTTTTAGTTTTATTGATCTTTGCTATTGTTTTCTTTGTTTCTATTTCATTTATTTCTGCTCTGATCTTTATGATTTCTTTCCTTCTGCTAACTTTGGGTTTTGTTTGTTCTTCTTTCTCTAGTTTCTTTAGGTGTAAGGTTAGATTGTTTACTTGAGATTTTTCTTGTTTCTTTAGGTAGGCTTGTATAGCTATAAACTTCCCTCTTAGAACCGCTTTTGCTGCATCCCATAGGTTTTGGGTCGTCGTGTTTTCATTGTCATTTGTCTCTAGGTATTTTTTTATTTCCTGTTTGATTTCTTCAGTGATCTCTTGGTTATTTAGTAACGTATTGTTTAGCCTCCATGTGTTTGTCTTTTTTACGTTTTTTTCCCTGTAATTCATTTCTAATCTCATAGCGTTGTGGTCAGAAAAGATGCTTGATATGATTTCAATTTTCTTAAATTTACTGAGGCTTGATTTGTGACCCAAGATGTGATCTATCCTGGAGAATGTTCCGTGCGCACTTGAGAAGAACGTGTAATCTGCCGTTTTTGGATGGAATGTCCTATATATATCAATTAAATCTATCTGGTCTATTGTGTCATTTAAAGCTTGTGTTTCCTTATTTATTTTCATTTTGGATGATCTGTCCATTGGTGTAAGTGAGGTGTTAAAGTCCCCCACTATTATTGTGTTACTGTCGATTTCCTCTTTTATAGCTGTTAGCAGTTGCCTTATGTATTGAGGTGCTCCTATGTTGGGTGCATATATATTTATAATTGTTATATCTTCTTCTTGGATTGATCCCTGGATCATTATGTAGTGTCCTTCCTTGTCTCTTGTAACATTCTTTATTTTAAAGTCTATTTTATCTGATATGAGTATAGCTACTCCAGCTTTCTTTTGATTTCCATTTGCATGGAATATCTTTTTCCATCCCCTCACTTTCAGTCTGTATGTGTCCCTAGGTCTGAAGTGGGTCTCTTGTAGACAGCATATATATGGGTCTTGTTTTTGTATCCATTCAGCCAGTCTATGTCTTTTGGTTGGGGCATTTAATCCATTCACGTTTAAGGTAATTATCGATATGTATGTTCCTATGACCATTTTCTTAATTGTTTTGGGTTTGTTTTTGTAGGTCCTTTTCTTCTCTTGTGTTTCCCACTTAGAGAAGTTCCTTTAGCATTTGTTGTAGAGCTGGTTTGGTGGTGCTGAATTCTCTTAGCTTTTGCTTGTCTGTAAAGCTTTTGATTTCTCCATCGAATCTGAATGAGATCCTTGCCGGGTAGAGTAATCTTGGTTGTAGGTTCTTCCCTTTCATCACTTTAAGTATATCATGCCACTCCCTTCTGGCTTGCAGAGTTTCTGCTGAGAAATCAGCTGTTAACCTTATGGGAGTTCCCTTGTATGTTATTTGTCGTTTTTCCCTTGCTGCTTTCAGTAATTTTTCTTTGTCTTTAATTTTTGCCACTTTGATTACTATGTGTCTCGGCGTGTTTCTCCTTGGGTTTATTCTGTATGGGACTCTCTGCGCTTCCTGGACTTGGGTGGCTATTTCCTTTCCCATGTTAGGGAAGTTTTCGACTATAATCTCTTCAAATATTTTCTCTGGTCCTTTCTCTCTCTCTTCTCCTTCTGGGACCCCTATAATGCGAATGTTGTTGCGTTTAATGTTGTCCCAGAGGTCTCTTAGGCTGTCTTCATTTCTTTTCATTCTTTTTTCTTTAGTCTGTTCTGCAGCAGTGAATTCCACCATTCTGTCTTCCAGGTCACTTATCCGTTCTTCTGCCTCAGTTATTCTGCTATTGATTCCTTCTAGTGTAGTTTTCATTTCAGTTATTGTATTGGTCATCTCTGTTTGTTTGTTCTTTAATTCTTCTAGGTCTTTGTTAATCATTTCTTGCATCTTCTCAATCTTTGCCTCCATTCTTATTCCGAGGTCCTGGATCATCTTCACTATCATTATTCTGAATTCTTTTTCTGGAAGGTTGCCTATCTCCACTTCATTTAGTTGTTTTTCTGGGGTTTTTTCTTGTTCCTTCATCTGGTACATAGCCCTCTGCCTTTTCATCTTCTCTGTCTTTCTGTAACTGTGGTTTTTGGACCACAGGCTGCAGGATTGTAGTTTTTCTTGCTTCTGTTGTCTGCCCTCTGGTGGTTGAGGCTATCTAAGAGGCTTGATGGGAGGCTCTGGTGGTGGGTAGAGCTGACTGTTGCTGTGGCGGTCAGAGCTCAGTAAAACCTTAATCCACTTGACTGTTGATGGGTGGGGCTGGGTTCCCTCCCTGTTGCTGTGGCGGTCAGAGCTCAGTAAAACCTTAATCCACTTGACTGTTGATGGGTGGGGCTGGGTTCCCTCCCTGTTGGTTGTTTTGCCTGAGGCAACCCAACACTGGAGCCTACCCGTGCTCTTTGGTGGGGTTAATGGCAGACTCTGGGAGGGCTCACGCCAAGGAGAACTTCCCAGGACCTCTGCTGCCAGTGTCCTTATCCCCATGGTGAAACAGAGCCACCACTTGCCTCGGCAGGAGACCCCCCAACACCAGCAGGTACGTCTGGTTCAGTCTCCCCCAGGGTCACTGCTCCTTCCCCTGGGTCCCGATGCACACATTACTTTGTGTGTGCCCTCCAAGAGTGGGGTCTCTGTTTCCCCCAGTCCTGTCACAGTCCTGCAATCAATTCCCACTAGACTTCAAAGTCTGATTCTCTAGGAATTCCTCCTCCCGTTGCTGGACACCCAGGTTGGGAAGCCTGACGTGGGGCTCAGAACCTTCACTCCAGTGGGTGGACTTCTGTGGTATAAGTGTTCGCCAGTCTGTGAGTCACCCACCCAGCAGTTATGGGATTTGATTTTACTCTGATTGCGCCCCTCCTACCGTCTCACTGTGGCTTCTCCTCTGTCCTTGGACATGGGGTATCCTCCTTGGTGAAGTCCAGGGTCTTCCTGTCAATGATTGTCCAGCAGCCAGTTGTGATTCTGGAGCTCTCGCAAGAGGGAGTGAGAGCACGTCCTTCTACTCCGCCATCTTGGTTAATCTCCTCCTAGGTTCAAATTCTTGTTCTGCTATTTTTTAGCTGTGTGACCTTGACTAAAATTATGTAATACCTCTGATCATTAATATCATGATTTATAAAATGGGGACTTTATTTGGAAAAGGTGAAATGCTAAATATAAAACATCTGGCAGACTGCTGGATACATATTGAATTACTTAGCAAATATTTGTCAATTTGACTTCATTGAATTGGTTCAGTTCATAAAGCATTCTCTCTGCATTCTAATGCCACAAACTATTGGGGAGATGAAATTAGATCATTGATTTCATTTTTATAAGTGAAAAGGGTTACAGT
This sequence comes from Balaenoptera acutorostrata, assembly GCF_949987535.1. Taxonomy (NCBI): domain Eukaryota; kingdom Metazoa; phylum Chordata; class Mammalia; order Artiodactyla; family Balaenopteridae; genus Balaenoptera; species Balaenoptera acutorostrata. Next base: position 41,129,417 of record NC_080064.1, on the reverse strand, counting down.
TTTAACCTGCTGTGAACCTCAAGAGTGGACTGATTGTCTGAAAGACTAGCATATTTCTTGTATTTAAATAGAACAAATTGAATTACAGCTTGAACAGCAGTAGAAATTCCCACAGAGTAGTATTTTTTCAATATAAACCATTATCCCTGCCAGCCATATGTATAGACATGGCAAAGCTTATGTATTTTTTTTCATTAAAAACAAAATGATTAATTTCACAAGTTAATTTATTGTATTTGTCACAACAGCCAAATTCAAATTAAATATTCTAGTGCTTAGAGATATTAAAGACTGGCTTATTGAAAGGAGTCTGTAGTTTTGGTGCTCTTTTCTTAGAAGAGCCTGTAGTTGTTATTTTTTAGCAAGAAATCTAAAAGGGTTTTACAGCACCATTTTTCCTGATGTATTATTTTTAGACTTTAAATTGGTCCCTGGTTGCTTTCAGAAATTGAATTCTCTAGTATAATGTCTGTTAATCATGGGAGCAGCAACACATAGTGGACAAGATGCTGCTTGAAAGTTGGAAAGATCTGCATTTGAATTCTGGCCTTAGGCAAATTCCTTAATGTCTTGGAGTACTTCTCCTCATCTGTGAAATGGGGATAATGAAACTTAGTTTTCAGAGTAGTTGTGTGAAATGAGTTGAAGCAAGTGAAATGCCTGGCGACAGGTAAATGTTCTTTTTCAAATTGTCTACACTTATGTTTATCAGTGAAACAGGACTTTCTTACTTGCCAGGACAGAGGGTTTGTTGTTGCTCTTTTTGCCTCTGTGCTTGTCCTTAAATAATCATTACAACCTAGTGAGAGATCATATGAAAATTTAAACTTGGGATCTTGTTTTTAGCAGCTTTGGAATAAAAATATTTCTTTATAGTTTTGACTATGTCATTTTTTGCACAATTAATTTATCTGGTCATTAAAGTAATATATGTTCACTGCAGCAAGTTTAGAAAGTACAGAAAGTCCTAAAGAAAAAACAAAAATCATCTGAAGTCTCACAATTCAGTGACCACCACAGTTAATACTATAGTTTGATCCACTAATTCATTTTGTGTACATGCACGTGCTGTGTGTATTCATGTTTGTGTGTGTACTTTTCATTTTATAAAATTGAGATCGTAAAAATACTCTGGATTTTTATTGTTTTTTTTAACAGTTTTTTTTTCATATAGCAATATATCACAAACATTTTATATATAATCACAGTTTTCAAAAAATACTATTTTAATGGCAATAAAGTATTTTATCATATACAATAGCTTATTTAAAAGAAATCCATACTTTTTAACCATTTACATTGGTTGTAAATATTTGCTCTTATACATAACCTGGCATCTCAGCAATGAACATTCTTGCATGTGAACTTCTGTGCAGTCATAATTGTTTCCATAGGATAAATATTTGGCATGGTAATTACAGTCAAAGGGTATGAACAGTCACATATTGTCAAATTTTGTCCTCTAGAAAACTATTTTATCGATAGTTAGTCCCATTGAACTGTGTAGAAGAATATTCATTTCTCAACTCCTTGCCACACTGGGTATTATGGCATTTTTAATAGTTGGCAATTTAATATAGGAATATGGTATTTTAGAGTTTTCTTTTACATGCATTTAAATAATAGTGGGATTAAAACCTTTTAATATGTCTATTGGCATTTTTATCCCTTTAATGAATTGCCTAGTCACATCTTTCACCCATTTTTCTGAAAATATATTCATTTTTTTCTTAATGATTTAAGAGATCATTTTACATACTACTAACAATAATGCCAAGCTCAATCCATAACATGAGGATAAAAAGCATTGCTCATATGAAGTCCTTTGATGTCTTCTGGCTCTAAGATAGATGTCCCCAGTGGAGCCGAATTTGGTCACTTTTTAAGATCCCTTCCATTTCCAAGTCATATGACTATATGATTGATAATCACTGTGATTCTCCTTGGCTTCACTTATGAAGTGACTTCAAGTCAGAAGTGTTGCCCAGACACTTAAGATTCTCCTTATTCCTCTGAGTCCTGGGTCCAGCTAACATGGGACTTTATAAATGATAATAAAGTTGTCATCATCTCCTTTTCAGAACCTACCTGCTCCTTCTCATCAACATTTAAAATACTTAAGACATTCCTGTACTTTAGAGGGAAAAGCCCTTGACTACAAAATTCCCTTGAACTCTTTCCTGGCAGGCAAACATTTTGAAAAAGTTTTCTGTATTTCCTATTCTCATTTTCCGTTTTTCAGTAACTTCCACCAGTTACTACCAGTTACTACTTCAGTAGCTTCCACCACTCCAATGAAACTGCTCTTCACAAGTCAACAATGACCTTGTTACCAAATATAATACATGGTCTCATTCCTTATCTTTTAATCACATTTCATCCTGTTGACCACACTGTACTGAATTCTTGAATTCCATGAGACCACTCTCTCCTGTTTGTTTTTTTCTCACTACCTTCTCCAAAAGTTCTTCTCCCTTTGATAATTTCCTAAATATTGGTGATCTTTAACTTGCTTGGTCCTCATCTTTTCTCATTTTTTGAACTGTACTAGGGAAGTTAATCTAATTCGTTGGCATTAATTATAACTGCATGTTGCTTCTCTGACTTTGTATGCAAACCTATATATATATATATATATATATATATATCCATATATGAGTTTCATATCTCTTCTTTGGTATATTGCAGGTACTTCAAATTTCATTCAAAAATAGACTTATCTATCACCATCCCGATAAACTGATGCTCCTTCAGTGTCTCTTATTTCAGAAGATGCCACTACGACTCACCTCGTTATTCAGGGCAGAATTCAGAGCATTATTCCTGATTCTGATCTTTCCAGAATTCAATCAATCACCAAATCCTGTCAAGCTTGTCCGTTCTCCTGCTTCATAAATATCTCTTCAAAACAAAAACAAACAAACAAACAAAAAACCCCAAAAACATATGTTGTTGTTGGTAGTAAACGTACCATTCTCTCTTGCCCCAAGCATTTGCACATGCTGTTATGTCTATTTTACAAAACTATTTTGATGTCTCCTTCAGATCTCAGCTTCCCCTGAGAAATCTCTGTAAACCTCTAATTTGGGTTAGTTGCTTCTATAAGGTACTCTCATTGCATCTGGATTTCCCCAACATAGTATTTAACACACTTGTTATTGCTCATTTGATTCTCCCTCTTATAGTAGATGAGCAGCTCCATAAGAACTTTGTTCTTTTAAATAAAATAACTTTACTGATATGTACTTACATACAATAAATTGCTCACATAATAAGGGTAGAGATCAATGAATTTTGACAAATGTATACACTCATGGAACCACCACCGTGATATTTCCATCACCACCAAAAGTTCTCTTGTGCCTCTTTCCTGTCAGCCTCCCTCCTTGACCCCCTCACCCAAACAACCACTGATCTGCATTCTTCTATTGTAGATTCAATTCATCATTCCTAAAGTTTAATATAAATGGAATAATAAAGTATGTATTCTTTCATTCCTACCTTCTTTACTCAGTACTGTGTTTTGCAGGTATCAGTAGTTCATTTGTTTAAATTGCTTAGTAGCATTCCATTCTATAAATATACTGTAACATTTTTAGCTGCTCATTTGTTGATGTAAATTTGAGTTGTGTTCGTGAATAAAACTACTATGGGTATTCAGTATAAGTTTTTGTGAAGGCATATAATTTTATTTTATTATTTTTTGAAATTTTATTTTATTGTGTTAAGAACACTTAATATGAGATTTACTCTCAATACATTTTTAAGTATACAATGCAGTATTGTTAACTATAGGGACAATGTTGTACAGTACATCTCTAAAACTTACTCATCTTGTATAATTGAGACTTTATGCCCATTGTTTAGCAACTCCCAATTTCTTCCTCCCCGCTACCCCTGGGAACCATCATTCTACTCTCTGATTCTATGAATTTGACTATTGTAGATACCACATGTAAATGGAATCATGCAGTATTTGTCCTTCTGTGAGTGGCTTATTTCACTTAGCATGATATCCTCACAGTTCATCCATGCTGTCACCTAATACAGAATTTCCTTCTTTGTTAAGGCTGAATGGTGTTCCATTGTATATACCACATTTTCTTTATTCATTCAATTGTTTCTAAATCTTGACTTTGTGAACAGTGCTGCATATGGGAATGCAGATATCTGAGATCCTGATTTCAATTCTTTTGGATAAATACCTATAAATGGGATTGCTGGATCATATGGTAGTTTTATTTTTTTATTTTCTGAGTACTTTGTATGTTCTCCATTATAGCTACACCATTTTACATTTTCACAAACAGTGTACAAGGGTTCCAATTTCTCCACGTCCTTGCCAACACTTATTGTCATTTTTTTAATAACAGCCATTCTGACAGGTGTGAGGTAATATCTCATTGTGGATTTGATTTGCATTTCCCTGATGATTAGTGACATTGAGTAATTTTTCATATCCATTGGCCATTTATTTGTATGTTTTCTTTGGAGATATGACTACTCAAGTCCTTAGCCCATTTTTAATTGGGTTACTAGTTTTTCATTTTTTGTTTTTTACTATTGCATTGTAAGAATTCCTTATATATTTTGTAGATGAACCCCTTATCAGATATATGGTTTGCAAATATATACTCCCACTCTGTTACCTTCCACTCTGTTGATTGTTTCCTTTGCTATGCAGCAGCTTTTTAGTTTTAGTCCCATTTGTTTGTTTGTTTATTTATTTATTTTTATTGCCTGTGCTTTTGGTGTCATCTCCATGAAATCATTGCCAAGACCAATGTCAAGAAGCCTTTCCCCTATGTTTTCTTCTAGGAGCTTTACAGTTTCATGCCTTACATTTAAGCCTTTAATCTATTTTGAATTGCTTTTTAGTATGATGTAGGATAAGGGTTCAGTTTCATTCTTTTGCATGTGGATATCCAGTATTTAAAAATTTTTTGTCCATGAGTTGTTGCTGAATCAGTGTGTTTGTGGGTGGAAGGAGGGTCCAAGGCTTCCTATTCCGTCATCTTGCAGACATCACTCCTCAGTACCATGCTCTTTTAATTACTCTAGCTTTGTAATATTTTTTAAAACCAGGAAATTAAAAGCATACCATTTTATTTCCACTTAGGAATGAATTAATGGGTTATACAGTAAATATATTTATTAACTTTATAAAAATCTGGCAAACCATTTTCTAAAATGGTTGTATGTACCATCTGTATATTCCCACCAGCAATGTATGAAAGTTCCAGTTACACTATATCCTTGTCAACACTTGTTATTATTAATATTTTTAATCTTAGCCCTTCTAGTGGGTATGTAGTAGTGTGCAATGTAGTTTCTATTTTCATTTCCTAGTGGCTAATGATGGTGAACATTTTTCATGAGCTTATTGTACATTTGTTTATGTTCTTTGGTTAAAAATCTATTCAGATCTTTTGCCCATTTCTGATTTTATTGTTTATCTTATTAATGAATTGTCTGAATTACTTATATTTTCTGGATACACGTTGTCAGATACATGATTTATGAATAATTTCTCTTTTTCTGTGGCTTGTTTTTTCATTTTCTGAGTAGTTTCTTTTATAGAGCAAACATTCAATTTTCATATTATCAATTTTATCATATTATTTTCTTTTATGGTTCACACTTTCGGTATCCTATCTAAGAAATCTTTGCCTAACCTAAGGTAAAACATTTTTCTCCTATATTTTTTTTCAAGAAATATTGTAGTTTAAGCTTTTACATTTATATCTGTGATTTCAAGTTAATTTTTGTATATGGTATGATATTAGGGTCAAGATTTATTATTTTTTTCCATATGGACATACAATTGTTCCAGCATCATTTGTTGAAAAGATAATCCTTTTCTGATTGAATTATACTGGCTGTGATGTTAAAAATCAATGACCACATTCCATTTCTATTCATATCCTCTTTCTGGACTCCACTATGTTCCTTTGATCTATGTCTATCCTTAGGCCAATTTCACACATCATTGATTACTTAAGTTTTACAGAAAGTCTCAAAATCAGGTAGTTTAAGCTCTCCAAACTCGTTTTTCTTTTTCAAAAGAGTTGTGGCTATTCTAGTTTCTTTGTATTGCTATATAAATTATACAATCAATTTATCAATTGGGATTGCATTTAATCTGTAGGTAAATTTTAGGATAATTGATAGCCTAACAGTATTAAATCTTTTAATACATGAACGGTGTGTATATCTTCATTTATTTAGGTCTTCCTTAATTTCTCCAACAATGTTTTGAAGTTTTCAGTGTTCTATCAATTGATGATAAAGGATTGTTGAAGTTTCCAACTATAATTGTGAATCTGTTTTTCTTTCAGTTCTGTCAGATTTTACTTTACGTATTTCAAAGCTGTTTTAGGTGCATACATTTTTATGATTTTTGTCTTCTTCATGCAGTGATCCCTTGATCATAGTGAAATTTTCTCATTATCCATGTTGATATTCTTTCTCTGAAGTATACTTTATTTTATGTTAATGTAATAATTCTGCAGCTTTCTAATGATTACTGATTGCATGGTATATATTTTCCATTCTTCTTACAAAGAAATGCTTGTGTCTTTATATTTAAAATAAAATTCTTGTAGGCAGCATATAGTTCAACATTGATTTTTAAATTCAGTCTGGCAATCTCTGCTTTTAATTGGAGTGTTTAGATCATTTCAATATAATGTGCTTGTGAATTTGGCTGGGTTTAAGTCTATCATCTTCCTCTTTGTTTTCCATTGCTTCCATTTGTTCCATCTGTTCTCGGTACTTTTTTTCCCCTCTGCTCCTGCTTTCTTTTGGATTAATTGGAGTATTTTTAAGGATTCTATTCAGTCTTCACTGTTTGCTTTTTAGCCAAACCTCTTTGTTTTACCTTTTCAGGGTTGCTTTGGGGTTTGCAATAAGTATCTGTGACTTATCACAACCTACCTTCAAATAGTATTATAACTGTTCGCATATACCGAAGTATCTTTAAAACAATATACTTATATTTTTTCCTGTTCTTTTGCTATTTTTATCATAGATTTTATATCTACATATCAACCCACAATACATTGCTGTTATTTTTGTTTTAAACGCCTAAATCTGCTAGTCACAAATTATCTTAATTTGGTTAGCTGAAAAACTTTCATTTTGCTTTAATTTTTAACAAAGACTGAGTTATTTTATTATGAAATGTTTAATTATGTCACTTTTATTTTGAAACATTTTTGCTCTAATTTTAAGTTGACAGTCTTTTTCAGCACTTTAAAATGCTGTTCGACTGTCTTCTGGCTTACATAGTTTTGATTAGATTTCTGCAGTCATTCTTATCTTTATTTCTCTTTCCATAGTCTTACTTCTCCCCACTTCCCTTGCTGCCTTTAAGATATTTCTCTTTATCACTGGTTTTCACAAATTGTATTATAATGTGTCTTGGTGTACTTACTTTATGTTTATTCTACTTGTTGTTCACTGAGCTACATGGATCTATGGGTTTATATTTTTCATCAAATTTGGAAAAATTTCAGCCATTATTTCTTCACTAACAAATATGTTTTCTTTCCTTTTTCTCTCTCCTCTCCTCCTGTGATTCCATTTACATATGCGTTAGACCATTTGATATTGCCCCAAACGTCACTGAGACTCTTAATTTTTTTCACTCTTTTTCTTTTCTTTTTTTTTAAATCTCTGTGCTTCATTTTGGATAGTTTTTATTGCTTTGTCTTCAAGTTTTCTAATCTTTACTTCTGTAGTATCTATTCTGAAATTAAGTCTATCCTGTGAATTTTTTTTTTCAGATTTGTGTTTTTTATCTTTAGAAGTTTCATTTGATTAATTTAATATCTTCCATTACTCTAATTATGACTATTTTCCTTCAGTTAATGTTCTTGTATGCTAACTTTACTATATCTACAATTTATGAGTTTGTTTCTATTGACTTATTTTTCTTATGATTATTGGTCACATTTTCCTACTTCTTAATGTATCTTTAATTTTTGATTTGCTGCTGGATTTTGTATGTTTGTACTTTGTTGTCTTTCTTTAAAGACCTGGGTTTTGTTTTGGCTGGAAGTTGAGTTGCAGTTCAGTTTGATCGTTTTATAGTTTGGTTTTTAAGATATTTTAGGGAAGAGTGCCTTTACTCTAGAAATAGTTTAACCCTGTTTCTGAGGCCTGGCCCTTTTCTGGTGTCTTTTCCAGATGACTCAAGGTATCAGTGAGGGCTCTCCACTCTTGGAACATGACCAATTCCTAACCTCTCTATGATCTCTGGGAAGTGTTCAGCTAACAGTTTTCCCCAGTTGCTCTTTTCCTGATCTCATGGAGTTTCACCCTTATGCATGCATTTGGAGACAGCAAAGACTCAAGGCACCACTGTGCAAATTTCTGAAGATCTTTTTCTGCAAAGCCCCCTCTTCTCAAGGACTATCCCTCATTATTTCAGAATCTCTGGATTCTGATCTTTATCTTCTCAATTTTGCAACACCATTAGGCTATGCTTGGTATCCCTTCCTTTCTCCACTATCAAAAATATGCCTCCAGGCAAAAAGCCTAGTTGATTACAAGCCTTACCTCACTTTCCTCTCTTGTTTTACACATGAGAGCCCTGCATTGCCTATTGTCCAATATCTGAAAACAATTTTTTAATATCTTTTGTTCATTTTCTAATTGTTTAAGACAGTAGGGTAAATCTGGTTTCTGTACTTGCATCATGACTGGAAGTGAAACTGCACACCTCAGATGGGACTTGAACCCAGTTGCACCTCAGATGGGACTCAAACCCACAATCTTCTAACTGAAATCACACAACATGTCTCAGGACTCAATGAAGCTCATGTTCTTTATGTCTCAGCTCAGAAAGAATTCAGTGAGAGGCAAACTGATAGGCAAGAAGTAGAGTTATTAATTTCAGATTCTTGTGAAGGATACAAGCAGGCAGGCAAGAGGGTTCTGCCTTGAGAACTAAGTGGGCTACATTTTTATAATCAAAGGAAAAGTAAGGAGGGATAGAAGACCACCTTCTTTCTCATTCTTTGAGTAGATATCAGGCTTACATCATTAGCTCCTCCTTTGCTTTGAGTGGGAGAGTGTTTGACTCTATAAGGTCAGACTAGGACTGTCATGGCACTATTCAAATCAGCAGAGGTGTGGTAACATATACTAAAATATGTTAAATCATCTGTGGTTTCAGTATAATGAGGGTCTTCTACTTTGGAATGTCACCTTACCCTTATAGTCTTATCCTTGGTCCTAAGGATCATTATCTTGCTGACCTTGGCGAGCAAGATGAAAGCCTCCGTTTTTCCCTTAATGGCCTGGAGCATATCTCATGCTTTTATTTATGGCTTTATTGTTAAGCAAGCCTGCTTCATTTGATGATGTTCTGATAGCTTTCCTGAGTGATCATTAACTTACAGTGGTCTCCCAAAGTTTCCTAAAGCTCCCTCTCTATCTATAATCCCTTTCTATCTATAATAGTGGGATTTCTAAAACTACCTGTGTAACTATCCTACTCTATCCATATCATTAGCGTAACTCCAAGCCCTTTTAAATGTCTTTGAATGTGATATATCATAGCTAAAATAGTCTATATCCAGGATCTTTGATGTCAGAGTCTATACCAAAGCCAAATTTCAGTTCAGTTTATGAAACATTAAAAATCACTGAAAATCTGCTAAGTTTTTTATTGGGTTCTGAGATATAAAGATAAAATTGAGAAAAATTCCTTTACCGAGGGAACTATGTATAGTCAGGGAAGACAAATGGGTAAGTAATTTTGGGCAAGTCATTTTACAGTACATCAAAATAGGTACCATGGTGTAATTAAAAAAGGGTGGACTAGACAACAGTACTACCAATCCTCCAAGACAGACCTTGATTAAACTGTGGAGAATCTGCCAAGACTATTATTTAATCCTACCACTTAGTGTGTGTAAATTTGGACAAGTTAATAGTTGTCTAAACTTGAGTTTTTTCATTATCATATCTTCCTGTGATAGTTCTTGGGGTGATTGTGAGGACTAAGTGTACACGCATAAAATACTTGCCTATAGTAGTGACGCCGAAACTCAGCCTCTGTGCACCAGTGCTGAACCGAATCTCAGAGACAGAGTTTTGGGTGAAGTAGAAAAGAATAGCTTTATTGCTTTGCCAGGCAAAGGGGGACACAGTGGGCTCATGCCCTCAAAAACTGTGTGTCCCAACCCAGGGGGGATTTGGTGAGGAGTTTTATAGCAATGGTTCAAAGGTGGGGTTGCCGATAAGGATCAGGGTGTGTGCAGGGCCTGCATTCCTTTAATCTGGCCTCAGGTGGTCTCCTGATGAGCTTCTGTGGTTCTTGAGGGTATCAAACTGTGACCTTCTCTCTGGAATAAAGAATGCTTCATCAAGTAGTTAACATCTTCCATTTTAGTTATTTTAGTTCTACAGAAGAGCTCAAAGATATTGTTATGTGTATCCCTTGAGGTTGAACCAGGATCCTGTCCCAAGGCTGCATTATTATTTCTTGACTGCTCCTCCCTTGTCTCTGCATCCCTTCCCTTCCCTGATTAGCACCTGTTTGAACCAGCCCTTTGGAACTCAGGGAAGTTCATGGAGTCTGAAACCCATTCCCTACAAACAAGAAATGGGAGACACAGAAAGGCTTCTGTGCCCAGGAGCCCCACAGAGTCCTACTCTTTTTCAGTAAGTGCTCAGTTTAGTTTAGTTCTCTTTTTCTCTCTATGACTCAGCTTCTGTAACCAAACAGGACCCGGTGGGGCCCTCCTGGGCACAAAAGCCTTTCCATGTCCCATTTCTTATTTATAGGATAAACGCTTCAGCCTCCTAGACCTCCCTGAGTTCCAAGGAGCAGATTCAAACCATTGCTATTCAGGGAAGTAAGGGAATGCAGAAACAAAGGCCAAACAATCAAGAAAATATAGTGCAACAATTAAAGCAGGATCCTGGTTCCTCCTCAAGGAATATACATAACAATATTTTGAGTTCTTCTGCAGGAACTAAGGCCCCACCCAGGTGGAGGATGGTAACTTCAGGCTGTGCACAAGATTCCTAGAGCACCGCCCTGCCCTGTTACCTCATCACCAACCAATAAGAAGAAAGTCACACACCCCACAGCTCTCACCCCAAATTTTGCCCATAAAAACTTCTCCCCCAAAACCATTGGGGAACTTGGGTTTTTCTGAGCACAAGCCACCCATTCTCCTTGCTTGTCCCTGCAATAAATCTTTCTGTGCTCCAAACTCTGATGTTTCAGTTTGTTTGCCCTCACTGTGCGTCCAGCACACGAACTTGCATTCTGTAACAATTTCTCACCCATATATTTGGAATAATCTTCTATGTCTGTCTTAGGTTATAGGATTGTTGTGAAGATCAGAGATTATGGATGTAGCAGCACTGTGAAGTCTGTAGATCACTATGGAACTCTGAGGACCTTGGCAATTTTCTTTATTTTCTAAGCAGCAGCCTGGGCAAGTTGGTTAAACGTCATTGTTTCTGTAATTGCCAGGCTAATTGGAACAGTAGATTGATTTTGACTCTTACAGTATAGGGTCATTCCCAGCAGTGACAATCTTGTTAGGTTCTTCACAGTGCAGCAAAAACCTATCTTGGCAACACTGGTTATTTTATTTATTTATTTGTTTGTTTGTTTGTTTGTTTTTGGCTGCATTGGGTCTTCGTTGCTGCGCGCGCAGTCTTTCTCTAGTTGCAGTGAATGGAGGCTACTCTTTGTTCTGGCACATGGGCTCAGCAGTTGTGGCTCTCAGGCTCTAGAGCGCAGGCTCAGTAGTTGTGGTGCACGGGCTTAGTTGCTCCATGGCATGTGGGATCTTCCCAGACCAGGGCTCGAACCCATGTCCCCTGCACTGGCAGGCAGATTCTTAACCACTGTGCCACCAGGGAAGTCCAGCACTGGTTATTTTTTAGATGACCATAGGGTATATGTTATTAATTCTTGGACTTGTGTTGTGGGGTTAGTCTAAGCTTAGGTGGGTGTCTTTAGAAACTTGTAACAGCTGTTTCTTTTGACTAGCACTGCTCTAATATCAGTGTTCCAAATATATATTTCTCATATATATTTTGTCTTAGTCCACTGTTCCTGACTCACAGCTCCTAAAACCTTTGGAATATCCTGTGTTTAAGAGCTATAAATGTGTCTTTTGTTATGTTAATGAGGCGACTTTTGGAAAGCCCCTAGTTAGCCTAAGGATCAGCTGGTTGCCAGGAGAAACATCCTTGTGATTAGAGAGTTGGAACCTTCAATCTTACCCACCCCCATCTCCAACTCCAGAGAGGGGAGAAGGCCTGGATATTGAGTTCAATTGCCAAAGACCAATGATTAATTAATCATGCCTCTGTAATGAGGCCTCCATACAAACAACAGTACAGAGTTCGGAGAGCTTTTGGGTTGGTGAACATGAGGAGGTGTGGGGAGAATGGGGAGCCTGGAGAGGGCATGGAAGCTCTACTCCCCTGTCCATATACCTTCCCCTATGCATCTCTTCATCTGGCTGTTCCTGAATGATATCCTTTAATAGTAAACCGGTAATCTAGTAAGTAAAATGTTTCTCTGAGCTCTGTGAGCTGCTCTAGCAAATTAATTGGACCCAAGAAAGGGCTTGTGGGGACCACTGATTTATAGCCAGTTGGTCAGAAGCACAGGGGACAACCTGGACTTCCTACTGGCATCTGAAGTTGGGGCAGTGGGCGCGCATTCTTGTAGGATTGAGTCTTCAACCTGTGGAATTTGATGCTGCCTCTGGGTAGATAGTAACAGAATTGAGTTGAATTATAGGATGCCTTGCTGGTGTTGGACACTTGCTTGTTGCTGTAGGGACACCTCCTCCCCACCCCCCTCACCCCAACATGTTGAAATTTGGTGCCAAACTCAAAAGAGGGACTGATTTTTTTTTCTTTTTCCTGTAACTAGGAATGAGGGGCTGTTTTTTAATGAAAATAAGTCTAGTAAAAAATCATTCTTCTACAGAATAACATTGTCCAGACCATAAGAGTAGAAATCTGGTTGACTTGGCATGCTGAAAAGGACAGGAACTTGGAAGAAAGACAGATTTGGGCTCAAACTTTCACTCAGTATCTGGGTGACATTGAGAAGGTCATTCACCTTCTCTGAACCTGTTTCCTCATTTGAGAATGGAGATGATACTACTTACTTTGCAGGATAATTGTGAGGAACACATGAGTTAATGAATAGGAAAGTAATTTGTGATCTATAAAGCTTCAACTAGCTATTTTCTATTATTTTTATTTTTATCATTTTTTTATAATCTTCATACTCTTTCCTTTCCAATATGGAAGCCACCATATCTCATCTGCTTAGACTGTCTGCATATTCAGTCTAATTATGTTCCATATACACTTGATCTGTTTGATGAACACAGCTCTGGTTCTCCTTGGGAGGCAGTCTGATTTAATAGAAAGAATTCAAAGTGTGGACTTCAAAGCCAATGATCTGTGCTTTATATCTCGTTTGCACCACTTGCTGGCTGTATGACTATGAGTAAATTATTCAAGCATTCTTAGTATCATTTTCCCACCTATAAAGTGGAGACATTAAACCCTACTTCTCAGTATTATTATGAGGACTAAGTGATAGGTATAGTAAGTGCCTACATAGGAAAGGGGCCAAATAAAGATCCTTATATTTCAGATATCTAAATTCTCCAATATAGGCCTTTTTCTGTTTTCCATAAAATGCACTAGGATATGCTATTTTCTTACATATACTGCTGTTGAATGATTAAATGCCCAGATATTTTTTTCTTCTTCTTTTTTTTTTTTTTTCTTTTTGGTACACTTCGACTTTTATGGCTCCATTAAAAAGCACCTTAGACACCCATACTGTGAAATGCTTTCCTTTCAAACTTGTCAGCGTCCCCAAGTCACCCACTGACCACTAACAAACCTTGGGCTCCTGTGGGCTGATTCGTAGTCCTTAAGAAAATTGCTAGTAACCATACCTCTGAGCCCAGGCAGATACCCATTCTCTGATCATTTCTCACATCCGAACGGTCTTTTCTTTTGTGTAACTCTTCTACAAACCATAGAGTTAGTAGATGATCCCCTTCTGAGACTTTCTAATCCAACCACCTCATTTCGCAGAATCTAAAGCTAAAGGAAGCACAGTCAGCTCTCCTGTTTTCCTCACCAGTGTTATTTCTGTAGTATCTTGCTACTACCTTTACTTTATTTACGTTTAATCTTAACAACCCTGTGTGGTAAGAATGACAGTACCATTATTCCTCTGTGATGCATGAGGAAACAAGTTTCAGGAAGGTGACTTACCTAAGGTCACACAGCTTATTAAGTCACAGAATTGATTTCGAACCCAGGTCCTATTCCTCTCCGTGGAGCTACATCAGCCTGCTGCTGTTTTAAAGCCTCCAAATTGCTTATAAATCAGTGCTATGGTCAGACTTGGCACATGTAGTGTGCTCATGTGGGTGGAGTTAATTCTGCAACAGCAGCAGGTGGGCAGTGGGTCAGGGCTCCAGTCAGGCAGATGCTGGCATAAGATCTCCATATCAAAATGCATTTATACCAATCTTGCTCTACCTAGTATCATTTGACCTTCACCTTTCTGTCCTGCTTTCTGATGATTGTGAAGGACTCTATTGCACACCAGGGTTGGAAGTGGGACATGGTAGTTCAATTCATGTTTTCCCATAGGAAATCTATAGAATTAAGATATTTAGTATTTATTTATATGTTTTATTTGTTGACTGATTTATTTTTAATATATTGTTTGCCATAAATTCTTTGGAATGGATGGTAAAAATACAGAGCTTATCACTGCCTCCAAGGTCCCCAGCTGGCATACTTATCTTTTCAGCTTCATGTCTAGCAACTCTAAAAATGACCCAACTACATGGTCTTCTTTTAGTGCCCAAAAGACACTAGGCTCTTTCCCATCTCAGAGACATCTCACAAACTGTCCCTTCTGGCAAAATGACAGGAGGGGAAAGAGAAAGCCAAGAGTAAGGTTAATACCCACATTTGTTGGGGTTGAATAATAAACTTGACGTTGAGTTTTCTAGCAACCAAGGCAAGAAGAGATACAGATCAGACACATGGGTCACATTATGTGTTACAAAACTCAATTAAGTTTCTTGGGAAAAACACAGCTTTTATTGACACTGAGACCCAGGGGACGGGAAAAGGATTAGGTGATCTTTAAAGAATATATAATGTAGTAAGCAACATTCTCAGACATATCCTTAACAGCAAGGAAAAAGTCTCATAGGGCCATTTCTTATAACATCTCTCATTGTAGTCCTTTGTTATCTGCCATGTTGATAAAAGCAACTCTATAAGACACCACAATAGTGTTCTCTTTATTTTTTTTTAATTTTATTTATTTTTTTATATAGCAGGTTCTTATTATTTATCTATTTTATGCATATTAGTGTATATATGTCAATCCCAATGTCCCAATTCATCCCACCACCACCCTCCCTCCCCACCACTTTCTCCCCTTGGGAGACACCGCAATAGTGTTCTCTTATGCCCTGGCTCGATCCAAAGATAAATTTTAGAGTCTCTCAAGAAGCACATGAACTATATACATTTTAGGCTATTTTCCATGTATTTTTTTTCTCTCTCAATCAAGCTTTTCTTAAATATTAAGTGGTGAGGAACTTAAGCTTGAGTATCTGACAATTAACTGACTAGTATAATTTATGTAAGTTTTCTAAATAATCAGTGGTCTGTGTAACCCTTTTCCAACAGAAAGTTTTTAATAATCAAACTTATCTCCAAATTGGAGATAATAATGGTCTCAAATGGATGTTGTAAAGATCAAGTAATATAATATCATTATAATAATAATAATGGCAATAATAACGTAGTGGTTAACAGACATTGAGCCATTCATAGGACCCACATACTGCTAATTGCTTTATTTGCATGATCTCATTTAATCCTTTCAACAGACTTTAAAAGATAAGTATTATTATTTCATCCATTTTGAAAAAAATCAAAAACTGTGTATGAGAGAGTTTAAGTAAGTTGTCCAAGGTCACAGAATTGGTAAAATGGGGGAGTCAAGATTGAATTGCAGGTAGAATTCTGCAGAATTCCAAAGTTCTTACTCTTAACTACCATACTATAATTAACCATATTCAGTGTTCAATAAAGGGGTTAATAGTATTTTAATAGAGACACAACCTAAATTGTTGTTAATCAGTATAAGATTGATTTGATTGGAATATTTTTATTAGAAAGTGTTACACAGCCTGCAGCATTTTATTTGGTGTGACTTACCACATTTCATCAAATTTAAGAAGCTGTCAACTGTAAGATGCACCATTATTTATGAACTAGTGAGAAAGAAAAATGTTGCCAATTAAATTCTGACACAATGCTTTCTTATTACATTGAATTTTTATTTTTACTTCCAGAAAGACCTCTTTTAAACTTATTTATGCAGAGATTTTTATCATAGCTCTCTCTTGTGTATAATGAAAAGAACACGCAAATGAAATGTTAAGATATTTTGAGAACATTCAGGATCCAAACTCTTCTGAAATACTTAACTCAGTGTTGTGAATAGACACATTTTTCCACACAGTAGCAGCTTCTGTGTCTTTAAGAAGTGGCGATGCAGTCTTTTCTTCAAAGTGTCCATTGTCATCTTGGGATTTCCTCCCAAACCACTGACACATTAGCAAATATATATGCACTCAGACAATGTCAATGAATCATAACTGTCACAGAGACTGTAAAATGTATCTGGATTTCAGAAATGTTAAATGGGGGGAAATGTATATCTTAGAATTGACAATGAACTTTGTGTTGAGTTAACGTGCTATGCTTGGCTTAAAAATATTCAGTGAGGATTTGCATCTTCAGTCTCATTATTTCAACCCCAGCACAGTAAGTATATGATTCATATTTGTTGATCCAATTGGAATAGGTTATAGCTCTGGGATACTGGCTACTGCCTTTACAAAATTTGCTTATCCTCAGGTTTTCAAGGTTATCTTCTATAGCAGGTCCACTATGATAATGATAGTACTTTTTTTTCCCTAAAACTGTATCATAGAATATTTTATAATATCCTCTTTTCAATAGAAGAAAACTAATACAGAGAAAAGATACACATGCTAATTTCAGCTTTCACACTGATATTTTATGTGACCCTAAACAAGTGTCCATCTGTAAAATCAGGAGAGATATCTGAATAATCTCCAAGAGCACTTCTAGCCCAAATAGGATTTATTCTTACATGCTAAGAGGGGAGCTAACATTTATCATAAGCCAACTATGTACTCATTATTTCATATATATTATCTTAATTAATGTTCAAAATAACTCTATTTCTATAGCTATATTATATTCCTATCATAAAACAGACTTTTGAACATTAACTAATTACTTCAGGTGTTAGCTACTAAGGGGAAAAAGCTGAGATTCCCAGGCATGTCTTGATTCAAATCCCAGGCCCTCTATATTACACATGTTGCCTTTCTCAGAGTCCTTCAAACTTTAACTCTGCAGAACACAGGCAGAGTTAGGCAGTTGCTAGAACTGTGTAATTGGTGCATTATATTGTTTGAGATGTCAGACTCAAAGTTAGGATGCATCTCAATTTATTTGTAAAAACCTTCCCAAGGACCTACTCTTTGCTTGTGCTGAAGGCCAAAAAAGTAGAGAGAAATCACATCACTGTCTTTAGGAGCTCACAGTTTAGTTAAGTAACTTTCAAAATATATTCTTTGCAGTCTTAGAGTTTGTTCAACATTATTTAACAACTATTTATTGAGGAACCAACCTTATGGTGGGGATTAAGTATACTTCAGTAAATAAAATATATATGGTTTCTTCCCTTATGGGTCTTGTGGTCTAATGGTAGAGAGAAACAGGGCACAAATGAACAATTAAATACATAAGTAATTTAAAACTGTGATAAGTAATGAAAACTTAACAATTTTAGTGTTAGAAAATAGCATGAGGGTCACACTTAGTATGGGCAAAGGAGGCCTCTCTGAGAAGGTGACATTTAATCTGAAGCTTGAAGGATTAGAGGAGGGAAGTGAAGAGCACTAAAGATCATGCCCAGCAGAGGGTAGAGAATGGCTGAAAACCTCTGGTGTGAAAGATATCATAGAGTTTGAAGACCTGAAAGGAGAAAAGTAGCAGATGAAATTGGAGAGAGAGGCAGGGCCAAAATCAGGTAGGGCTTCAAATCCACGTTAGAATATTTGGCTTTTTTTCATAATGCAAAAGGAAGGCTTTTTAGTGGGGCAGGTGGTTGGAGGGGCGGGATTCACATTTAGATAAACTGATGTTCTTTCTTCCTTTTTTAAAAAAATACTTTGGCTTTTATGGAGAATAGAATATAGTGAATTACTGTAGAATAGATGGAGATAGTGGGAAGGCTGTTGTGGAAGTGAGATAATAAGGGCTTGGATTAGGATGGGTGGCAATAGAAATGAAAGAAGTTAAAGGATTTGAGATGAATTGATGAAAATTAATCAGTCGATCTAAGAAAGAAATGGAAAATTTTATTTGAGCCAAATTGAGGATTATAACCTGGGAACAGCAGCTCAGAAAGCTCTGAGAACTGTTCTGCCCTTTGGAAGTCAAGGCACAGTTATATAAATTTTTTGAGACAGAGGGCTGTGCATTAAATGACGTATTATTGACAGCTTACACAATCCAGATGTATGCATCATAGTGGCCCCTTACAAGATCAAGAAGGTGTGTTATCTTTTAAGGAGTTGTCTTGTTGATGCTAGGAGAATGTTGCTCTTTATGGTTGAGCAGGTATTTCTACCGATGGTTGATGCACAATGCAGATACATAATGCACAGTAGAGGGGAGAGAGGGAGCCAAAGGGAAGAGAACATTTTTTCTGTTTAAATTTTTCTTCTCATGCCATAAAATATAAATTTTATTTCACAGATGTGTACTGGAAGTTAGATTATTGAAAGATTAACTATATCTGTGAATAAAGGGAGAGTGAGGAATCAAGATTGAGTTCAGGTTTCTGGCTTGGGCAACTGGTTGAATATTACTGCCATTGACTGCATTGGGGAATTTTGAAAGGTGAGGAATGTGAGTGGAATAGGGGATTTGTCATGTTTGTTTTCAAAATGTCAAGTTTTAGGTACCCATGAGGTCTCTAAGGGAAAAATATATAGTAGTCTTTTGGATATACAAGGCTGGAGTCCAGGGGAGAAGTTTGGGCTAGAGACGCATATTGAGAGTTGTTAGCATATAGATAATGCCTGTATTTGCATGAGAAAAGCCTAGGAAGAAAGGTGGAGAAAAAAAGAATAAGGTTGTATAGGGTCAAAACCTAGGGAATTTCAATATTTAGAGGTTGGACAGAAGAGAAGGGTACCACATAGAAATCATAAAATAAGTGGCCAGAAGTAAGGGGAAAAGCAAGAGTAGAGTGAACTGAATTGTCATTGAAGAATATGAGGTGCTGGCAGCATGCACATGCAGAAGTATGGCCAAGAAGAGGATCAGAGAAATGGGCAGGAGCTGATGGTGGATGGAATGTGGAATCATGGGGTAGCAGTTATTTGCTAATGGTAACGATCCAGGGAGAAGGCAGGATGGATGATGTAGGAGACACAGGAGATGAACAAGAGTGCAGTCCTTGAGAAAGTGAGAGTAATGGGATCCAGAGGATATGCTGAAGGCTTTTGTTAGGAAGAAGGACACCTTCATCCATGGTAATGGGATTATAGAAAGAAACCTAGGCATGGGTTTCTAATTCTGGTTGTGGGAGTATGAGGCTGCTCCTGTCTGATGGTTTCTAAAATAGAAAGCATTAGATGAGATTATCCTCTAAGAATGGTGGTAAGGGAAAAAGAATAACGGTTTCCAGGAGATAGAAGAAGGTCTGAACTTCTAATTTTTCCCCCCCCAGGGAAAAAATAAGAAGCCTACTTACCAGAATAACCTTGTAGAATTGCTAGGCAGTGATAACAACTGCATGAATTGAAAGTGCAGTCATTTTACCTAGGTATGTGATTTTCTCCAGTTGCTTGGGGCCTGTATAAGTGCAACTGTTGGGTAGAAGAGTTCATTCTGTGTTTAGGTTTTGCCACATGAGAAAAAAAATAGATGGAGACAAGGGGATTGAAGGTGTTTGTGAAGACATAATGTTGGACATGGGAGGAGAAAGCAGGAAGGGAGTGGATAACAATAAAGTAGGACGATCAGTGGATTGGACTTCAAAGAATTATAGTAAAGTAAATGCTTTAGCAAATTAGCTTGAAATTTGCAGTTAGAGAATATGATGTGGACATTTGATATTGTAGGTAGGGTAGAGTGTATGTGTATGTGTTTGTGTGTGCGTGTGTATCTGAGAGAAAGTTGGTGGTGGCAAGGGGTGGTGAAGTGGAGAGGAAAAAAAGATTGGTGAGATCCTTTTTATTCATTCAAAAAGTATTTATTTAGTATTAACCATGAGCCAGGCATTGTTCTGTTTGCTCAGGGTACAGCATTGATGAAAAAAGCCACGATGTTGAATGGATCATCTGCATGAATGTGGAAATCACTAAGAAAGAAGCTAGAAGGTATGTGGGGAAGGAAGGAACCAGTGAGGCAAAAATTGAGGGTGTTGATAGGTAAAGCAAGATTAGTGAACCTAGTGATTCACCAAAGTATAAGCCATGGCACTTATGTAATACTGTTAACAACAACAATAGGATGAACAAAAACAACAATAATAAAGAATACTTAAATAATATGTATATGCCAAGCACTGTACTAAGTATTAACGTATATTAATTTCATTCATAAAACCACCCTATGAGATGGGCACTATTATTCCATTGCTCAGAGTGAACAGTGTTTGGGAGGAAAGAAGGGAGGAGAGAGTGAGAGCTTCGGTTGGATTAGGGGAGGTGGGAATGGAGAGGAGTGATCAGGTGAGGACAGGTACCAGAGGAGGTCTGGACCTGTAGCAGTAAGGGACTGAGGGAAATCCATAAGTAAGGTATGGTGGGATGATCCCCAATGACCTTTCAGTTGAGGAGGGCAGTGGTCTCTAGTGCTGGATTTACCGTGGGTGATGGCTTCCATGGCAGCTGTCTCCTCACGAGAGCAGGGGGTGTGTAGCCAAGATGACTGGAGACTCTCCTCCCCACATCAAGGGAAGCAAAAGGTAATTCTGCCAAAGGGAGAAGAGAAGGTGGGTTCTTATCTGCTTCCCACCCCCTACTACTCTTAGAGCAGTTCTACTTTTAATTGCTTGAGATTATAGGGCTTTATGTTAGTGTTTTTTTGGAATTGAAGGCTTTGTTTAAAAATTATAATGCTATGTTTGAAAACCCTGGTCTAGAAGATCATTTATTCTTAAGAATATTCAATCTAACCCCCTCATTTCTCCGATAGGGAACTAAGAGCTCAGAGAGGGGGTGGAACTTGCTCAAGGTCACGCAGTGAGTTCTTGGTAGAATCAGGTTTATTTCTCCTGGCTCCCAGTCTGGTGCTCTTCACCATACCCACTTGACTCAGGGTTAGAGCCTCAACAAATTCTCTAGGGTAAAGAGTGCAGCAAGCTTCTGCTGGGCTCTCACTCCTTCTCTGTGTTTGGCCTATCTCCTGCTAGCAGCCCTTACCTGGGATATTTAAAAATTCATGTTATGTTAATTACACCATAACCCCTGTCTCTGCTGACTGTATTCCATTAAGAAATCATTCACTGTTTTGTCAGTAACCCTGGGTGTCCTCTCAGGGAGAGGCAGTGCAGAGAGAGGAGGCCTCCCAGCAAGCTTTGCTCACCCTGGTAGCAGTGCTGGGCCCCATACTTGCAAAACTACTGGCAGAAAGTAGTTTCCCTGATGGCTTGGCAACTCTAGAGAGGGTGCTCTGTTCTTGTTTGCAATGACCAGAAAAGCCACTGTGCTCTCATTAAACAGAACTTCCTCACCTTTCCCCTTCCCCTTATCTGCTTTTCTATTTTCTACTTTCATTCTTTTTGAAGTGTACAGAAACTTCCTGTTATTAAAAATCTGGTGTCCCAGAATGGAACGGCAGAGATTTTGCAGTGTTTTTGTTCACTGATGTATCCCAGGCATCAAGAATAGTGGCTAACACATAGTAGATGGTCAATAAATATTTGTTGAATGAGTGATGCATGAACAAATAAATGAATGGATAATATCTGGATAATTTTTTTTTCAGTTATAATGTGCTTTATTAATATAGATCACAACTTCCTTTGTGAATCATCAAATATGCATTCATGGCATCATTTTCAAGGGCTTCTGTCCATTCCCAACACAAAATGTTAATTCACTCTCCACTGCTGCCTTTGATTTATTTTCAGGCAAATCTGTGATGCAAGCAACTTCATGCTCTGAATCTTTGGGGGTATGGAGTCTCAGCTCACCCGAGAACCGGTGGTCATGCCCTGCTCCCGAGTAGTCCTGTGGGTCAAGTGGGCCCTGAGAGGAGAGGGAGCTAAAGGACCTGAGGACTAAGGGTATCTTTGGGCAAGTATCTGGATAATTGATACTAAAAATCTGGTATCAGAGAAGTAGCTGTGGAATAGACCATCGGCTCCAACTTTCTCACAGTGTAGAGGGCTAAAAGCCAAGAGCCCTGGGTACTAGTCTTGACTGGACTAAAGAAATGCAGCAAAAAGAGATAACCTGCCAAGATGATCTGTCCAAACAGGCTATGCAAATTAGATGTCAGCTGTGGCGTCCTGTTGTTTGAGATTCATATGAAATTAACTGAAAGCTCCCACCCCATGTGCAGTGGAAGCTCTATGTTCCTCTCAATCTCTACCAGAGTTTCTTGTGGGTTGGGATGAGTTTTGGTATTCTGAGTTATTGGCTCCAAGCTCTCTGAATTAGTTCAGTTTATGGTTTATCTTGTTGTCCTACATATAATGTCCTTATGGACCCAGACAAGGAACTCAGCTCCTCTCCTGGATATACCTAAATTCACACACACACACACACACACACACACATACCCAACATACACACACACGTGTATTCATGCATGTCCACACATACACACACATATAGCACATTCCAAAAAAATTAACCTAATATATAAAACTTTTGTATGTGGATCAAATTTTCCTGAAGATTTGGGGAGATGAAAAGAATTTATGTAACAGCAACTCAAAGAAAACCCTAACTTTAATATTAGTCACACCTGTTCTTAAAAGATATTTAGCTTTTTCTACTAATTTGGGCTTCATCTTCCCCATATCATAATCCTTATATATCTATACGTATAGATATCTTAATTCATCTCTCCACTCCCTTTCCTTTATTATGTTTGTCCCATCTTTAGATTCCAATTCATTTTTTATAAATTACAAGAATTCCAGAGTTTGTTTCCTTGTCACCAGTTGAAGCTCATGACCTTACAATCTTATCTTCTATCCCCAATTAGCTTATCATAGTATTTTTTCCAAAATAAGGCAGTTGCCTTCTCAAGATGTTTCCTTCCAATGGTATCATTGGAAGGATACTGAGGTATTTCGTAGTATTTATAGAAAAGTTGAATAACAAAGACTTGAGGAATTCTTCAACATCACTTGGGGGAATCACAGCAGTAAAATTCAAGGAGTGTCTAATCAGGTATTAACATGAATATGACTCAGTGTCAACAAAACCAGTCTTGTTTCTCCATTTCCAGTTTCAAATCTCCCAGAAAGAGATTCTAATTTTCCTGACATGCCATGATCTATGAGCTATGTCCAGGGAGAAAACCATGTTAAGTAGACAAGGCCATATGTCCATCCCTAGACATTGGAGCCATTTCCAAGGCATGCAAAATCACTGGGAATTCAGTTGCCACCCCAAGCAGTATCTTACACACTGCTTCTCTTAGGACTAAACTTCATGCTAGCACTTTTCATTCATTCAAAAGGTATGCACTAGGAACACACTCAAAAATGGGCCCTGAATGCTGGAATATAGAGACAAATAAAAATGTATGTTCTAGGAATCATTGGTATTACTTCTAGTGATTTGAGTGAGGAACATTTGTGAGGTTGTGTGTGTAATTTAAGTGAGAAGATAAAACCCTTTTAGTAGTAAAAACTTGGGTATCCAAGAGAAACTAGCTGGAAACACCCATTACCCATTGTTACGGTTATCTCAGGGATGTTATATAGTTCTCTAGTCTATCAGAAATGTTCTGAGAGCAGTCAGGCAGCCCTGGGGGCCCTCCCAAAGAAAGAGGTACTTTGAATCCATTGTGGTTAGGAAAATTGAATCCCTAGATAAAGTGGTGAGTGATATGTTTTCAAAATATATTTACCTCTTCTCACTTAAAGAATGATAATTAGACCCTCCCTCCATTTTAAAGGGGTTTTGTATTCAGTTGTCCTTTCTATACAAAGGAGAGATAGCCAGTACTTCTGATTTTGCTCTTAGAGTTATTCAAGACATAAAAAGAAAAAGAATGTAGCAGCAACAGAATTACCATCACGAAACTGAACATTTATTGAGAACTTATTGTGTAAGACATTGTGCTAAGAGTTTCCATACATTTACCCATTTTGTCCTCATAGTAATTCTGTGAATTAGGTACTCATATGAAGTAAGGATCTATATTACTTCACTTTACAGGTGAGGAAACTGACGCTTAGAGACTGACTGAAGAACTTTCCCATGTCACACAGCTACAGAGTGGCAAAGGCAGGATGCAAACATAGATCCACTAACTCCAACGTTTGTACTTATTACCATTATGCTAACATGCTCCTGTCTTTTCCCCTAACGTATAGTGAAAAGATGATGGTGTTGGAACCAAGATATCAGGATATCTGGATTTAGCTCTCTATCAACTCATTGTATAAGTTTGTATAGACAAACTGTTTCGGCAATTCACTTTCCCCACCTGCAATTGGTGAGGCATGGATGGATTTGTAAGAACACATTTAGTGCCAAGGTTCTATAATCCTACAAGCTCTCAGAGGCCTCTTATAAAAGCCTTGTGCCATGTGAATTTTTGCTATTCACCGACACTGTTCTTGGAGAGGCTCTTGGGAATATAATTCTGAGGTCGTGCACTCTCCCCATCCAAAGAAAGTTTGCAAAGGCCACCCCCTCTTGTCACCTGGCAGCATTTGTTTACATCAAGCCACTTAGGGCATGGTAGATCACTATAATCTTAATGTCAATGCCCAAAATAAATAAATAAATACATAAATAAATGCATAATATCTGCTCTGGGTCTGGTAAAAGGCATTCTACTTAAAATTACAAATTCACATCAGCAAAATATTTAGTACTGGTTTGAGGCAGAAGGTCTGGGCTGGAGATTGAAATTTTGATTGCTGGCAGACAGCTCATTTTCCACATAAGAAATGTGATATGGCCCTCCAGCTCCAGGGGGATTATTGTATGGGATTATTGAATTGGTAAGCAGAGCAGTCTGTGGTACATTTTATTATGCAGTTGACAGGAAAAACAATTGTAGCCATATTTGGAGGCAAATATTTTGTCATTGCAAAACTGTAAAAACTGTACTTATTTCTGTAGGGCCTTCTGAAGCCCACTTAGATTTACAGTGGGCTACCATAGGAGAGAAGATTTGGAGTTCCCTGAGCTTTCTTCCTGCAGCTTGGAGGTTTGGGGTGAATAGATGGGAGGCAACAGAAGTGCAACAGAAGAGCTCTTGGACTTGGATTCAGAAGACCTTGGTAGAATCCCAGCTCTGCCTTGTTTAAACTCTGTAACCTTGGTCAAGTTACTTAAATTTTATGATTCCCCACTCATCTTCCATTGTAAAGTGGAGACAAAGATCCAAGGGGTTAGTATCAAAGGAAATGAAGGGGAAAGGAGAGCAAATATTTTATTAAGCATTGTCTATATCCTGTTGCTTTTCTGCACCTTCTTGACCTATGAAATAAAATAATTATACCTGCTTCTCCATTTCATGTATGATGATGTTCATTACTTAAAAAAATGAATCATACTCTGCTCTCAAGGTGATCCAGGCAAATGTGGGATTCAAATATAGATCACAGGATGCTTTTCAAAAGGCTTACAATGCCATAAGCCAAGCACAGGGTGATACGGAGACAGAGAGAGACGAACATTGAATTGTATCACAAGGACTCAGAAAATGCCTTCCAGAGCAGGAAGCATTTGAGCTTAGCCTTGGAGAATGAGAACTATTTAGCAGATAGAGAGAGAGAGAGTGCTTAAGGCGGAGGGTAGGAGGGATCAGGATGAAAGGGCCTGGAGATGCGCCAGTGCCTGTTCATGTAGTGAGGAATTCCCAGTAGGTTGAACAGGGGTCAGTGAAATGGTGAGGGCCTAGATTAGTTTTGGTCTAAGTTATTGAGGTATTTGAAAGCCAAATTCAGACTTTATCCTTTAAGTAATAGAGAGTCAACACATTTTTGTTTTCAGTGGAAGGGAGATTGCAATGAATTTGCCTCGTACATAGGTGAATGGCAGAGATTTTGGGGTCCGAAGAGTAGAAGTCAGAAGGACATCAGTCAAATATAGCATGTTTTGCTGGGTGACCATTGTCAAGTGGCTTAAATTTTTTACCTAAATTTCCCTGGGCTTTGAAATGGAGGGTGTAGAATATTCTTAGTGAAACAAGTGCCAATTATTGATTCCACAAAGATTTGGGGGGAACCTCCTAGATGAAGGGCCTTGTGCTTGGAAATGAACATGGAGATGTGGGGTTGAGGCTTGGGAATGGAGGAATGTGAGAATCTTGGCTTTTTAAAGGCTAAGCCATCATGTCTTAGACCTTCATGACCTTGGAAAAATCTTTTCTGCATTTTGGTCTGTGGTTTCCCCAACTGCACAGGTGGGCCAGGTGATTTCTGAGGTCTTTGTCACTTTAACATTCTAAGTTTTCGCCTTTCAGAACTGTTCCCAAGCCTTTTCTTATATTCTCTTTTCAACATCTAATCCCTCAACCTGGGCTTCAGTGTTACCTTTGACCCTCTTACCTATCTGGAAATATTTGCAGTACTGTGCATGCATCATCCCAAAAGACCAGGGTAAAAGGACCTCTTTCTCTGTTTTGCAAAGAGCATTGCTATAAACAGGGAGAGAGAAACCATAAGCCTCCAACAGTGGACTGTATTCCTGAGATCTCGATCTTGTGCCCTCCCCCGCAAAAAAAACCAGAAACTGTTGGGTTAGAACTAAAAGGAACTGAAAATGCTGAGAGATACTGGCTTTACTGGGTAAGCAGGAAGTCAGAGCCAAGGAGGTGGCTTGTGCGTTCTTAAACTGAGCCATGTAGAAATTTATATCAGACATGAATATCTGAAAACTGCTGACCACAGGTGCTCATGACAGAACAAGGATCTGAATCATGAGTTGGTGGATAGGACCCTAGACCTAGAGTGGATCTTAGAAAAATCTTTTCATGTCCTTTAACATCTTAGCAGTGGGTTTGTGGCCCACATGGGAGTAAGGTGAGAAAGTGATAGACGCTTGTTTCAGTGGAAACAGCAAATGACCTTGGAGTCAGAAGACATAGGTTCAATACAACTTATAAAACAAGTTGTATATAGCTTTCAACAACTCAACCTTTCTGAGCCTTGATTTTCTCATCTGTATAATGGGTGTTATAATAATATTTACTTCACGGGGGGGGTGTGAAACTCACTTTTCAAAATGGATTCTTTCATTTATTAAATTGATTTAACGACTACTTGCTAAGATCCTATTATGTATCAATAACTGTACAGGCATTAGAGATATGATAGTGAATAAGAGACAAAGTCTAATACTGTGAAATTAGAAAGCACAAATAAAAATTTAATATATTATTATAATGGGTACAGACATTTTACTCTCTCCACGCAGACCAAATACAGTATCTCCCTTTCTGCAAAGTAGCTCTGGCCTTCCTCAGGAGTTCCCATGTGTGTGGAATCTTGAAAAAAATAATAGTTATGCTAAACTTTATTCCTAACCAGTAAATTTAGTCCTGTGTCATGACCAAACTGTCCCTTTATATATGTGTTGCTCTTTGGGTGAAATTGCCTGGTCTCTCAGATTTCTGCTTCCCTTCCCTGCTCTCCTCCTCCCTTCAAAAATAATATCTGGCAATACTGACCTAGTGGCAAGAAAGGGACACTCGAGTTTTGAATCCACAAGATGTTTTCTGGATCCTACTTGATCTTGGCTGTGGGATGGCTAGTGTGGGTTGCTCCTCACACAGAAGGCCACTGAGGTATACCAGCCCTTCTGAGGGTATCTGTCTTAGTCAGCTTGGGCTGCTGTAACAAATATTATAGACTGGGAAGCTTAAACAACAGATATTTTTTCCTCACGGTTCTGGAGGCTAGAAGTCCAAGATCAAGTTGTTAGCTGATTTAGTTTCTGGTGAGGGCCCACTTCCTGGTTTTCAGATGGCTACGAACTCACTGTGTGCTCACGTGGTGGAGAGAGAGGTTATCTCTCTCATGTTTCTTTTTACTGTAAGGGCACTAAAAACATTCATGAAGGCTTGATCCTCATGACTTAATTTCTTCCCAAAGACCCTACCTCAAATATCATCACACTGGGGATTAGAGCTTCGACATATGAATTTTGAAGGGGATACAAATATTTATTCCATAGAAACATATGCTCCTAAAACCTATTGCTGGTATCCTTGTTCTCTCTCTCTCTTGATCCAGGCCTGGATGTCCTCTCTGGAGGACACAGTTCCATATTCCCTCTTGTATGGTCTGTCTTAGGGAGTCTGCCCCTGCCATGAGGACCTCTCACTAACAAACTCCCAGCCAGGTTCTTAGTTAACTGGTGAGTTCTCTCGTGGGGAAATATGGGAATTCTTAATTCTTGTTCACAATCCACAAGAACCAAGTTGTTGTTATGGGAGCTGCTCAGAGGAAGTTTGTTTCTAAGACTTAAACTGAAAATGGAACTCCCTCTGAACTCTATTTCTCTCATACTTTTCTAGATGTTTCTAAAATATCTCACCTCACACACACACACACACACACACACACACACACACACCCCTCCAAATTTTCACATTTTCAAGAAGTCAGCATTTGAACGCAGGTCTCTCTGGCTCCAAAACCCATGCTCTTAGCCATTTTCCTATATAGAGTAGGCTTATTTGGAAGCATGTGCTGGTATCATTAGATTCATATTTTGATAGATAATAAAAGTTCTAATGAACTTTTTATTCATTCATTGTTTTCTTTCGAAAAATTAGAAAACTGAGACTCCAAAGATGGATGATTCACCCAATGTCACACAGAACCTATAGGCCTCTGAGTCTTCTTTCTGCCAGGCCTTGGGTAGCTCATACATAGGAAGCTCGCACTGCCCTGGGTCCTGGTGCTTTCAGTTTCAGCAATTTGGATTTGAATGTCAGCTCTACTACGTACTGATGAAGACATCTTATGAAATGTTTTAAGCCTCAGCATCTTCATCTGTAACATGATAAAATATAACATCCTAACTTGGAATTATTAGGATGAAGGGAGATAAACTAAGTGAAATGCCTAGCACAGAGTGGAAGCTCAATAAATAGTAGTTTCCTTCTTTCCCAATTCCTAAGTGTTACTTCCTGGAACTCTTTTAGCTGCTGGCTTTGAAACTGTGTCTGCTGTGTCTGTCGAGCCCTGCCTGACCCTGTGAACATTGCCTGACTCCCTGGATTTGAGCCAACGCCAGCTTGGATTTCTGATCCCTGGCCCTGTCATGCCACCTCCAGGACCCCAGGGTGCTTGACCTGACTTCTACCCTGGCATATGTTCTCTTATCCCTCTCCACCAGCTGTCCAGTCTTGCCAGAACTTTATGCCTCTTGACCCTTTGCCAGTCAACCTTGATGGCCTTGAGGTCTATTGTAAACACTGATGCACCACCCAGATTCCCCTTCAAGGAAGACTTACTGCCCTAGCTCCTGGGAATGCTCACGCAGGCAGTTATCAGCTGTAAGCCCCTTCAGGGATGACCTCAGCTACAGAGAGATGCCCAGCCCAAAGTCATGCTTCTGCTTGCGGATTCCACACCCAGAGACTGATTGTGCAGGCCCAACTTGGGACAACTCTGAAAGGCCACTGTAGCTCCAGAGCCTCCCAGAGATGTAGCTGAGGCCACCCTTGGGCTTGCATCCCGGCTCACTTTTCCCTCCACTTACTCCTCCTTCCATCCTCTCCCTTCTACAGGTGTTGATCCCAGCGGCACTCCTTAAACATCCTGTGTGCTAATCTCTATTTCAGTTTCTGCTTCATGGGTCCCCTCAAATTGCACACAGTTCCCAACACTTATCAGTCCTGACCTTGTCCAACAGACCCTTGACTGTTCCTGCTCACACTCTAGAATGACTGTGTGTGTATGTGTGTGTGTGAAAGAGACAGGTCTTGCTGCTCTGTTATCAAAAAA
Source organism: Balaenoptera acutorostrata (assembly GCF_949987535.1). NCBI lineage: Eukaryota > Metazoa > Chordata > Mammalia > Artiodactyla > Balaenopteridae > Balaenoptera > Balaenoptera acutorostrata. Next base: position 41,099,092 of record NC_080064.1, on the reverse strand, counting down.
GCCAAAAGCACAGGGAAACCTTCACACAACTTTCTACTGCTGGGTTGTGTTTAGTGAAGGCAAACGTCAGTTGGACTTTAATCTCAAACAACCCCTGTTGTTCTTGCCTGTGCCTTACTCTGACAGGTCCTGGACACTAGGGACGCAAGGTTAAATCAGCCCAGTTTTGCAGTGAAGGTGTCACAATCTAGGGTGAGGGGCAGGCATTACATAAATAAATTATAGAAAGGAGAGATAAGTGCAATAAAAGAGACACTTCCTGCCCCAGGGAACTTGGGTAACATTTTCCTGGCAGAGTTGTTCTGCTGATTAAATGAAGCCACATAGCACAGTGTCTAGCACAGGAGAGACAGTTACTGAATCAAATCATCTGATTTTGCAGGTTAGGAGATTAGTGCCTGAGACATTGAGTGCCTTGCTTAAGGTCCTGTAGGTAGTTCACAATAAAGCTGGGACTAGAACTCAAGTCTCCAGATTCACTCTCCATGACTCTTTGCACTATACACTTTGCCTCAAGAGCGTAAAATGTGTTTGACCCATCTACTGGTATTGTTTTCGGACCTGAACTTTTGGAAAGTTGGCTGCCTCTCTCACAGTTTAGGCACACCATATACCTGGTTTGAGGCTGTGCTTTGCAAGTTCCTTTGTTCTTTGTTGAAATGAGCCCAGCAACTGGCGAGTATTTCTGTTTCCACATCCCATTCCCCCTTGAGCTTAGTGGGTTGGCAAAGAAGCATCAGACCGCAGCAGGGACATTTACATGAAAAGAACCCATTGTGTCCTTTGTAAGGAGTGTCACGCAGCTCTAAGCCATACTGCTTTTCCATTTGCCTTCCTCTGGGAGGCTCTGGCAGGAGCTTGGCCTGCTGGAGCTGCCTGAGTACTCACACCGGAAATTATATTCCGTAATTAAAATCAATAGCAAAACAGACACACAGCAGAAAGGTCATAGAACACAACAGAAAACCATTGGGTAGCATATTGCCAAGTGTCAAAATAGATTTTTGAACTTTTCTTCAGTCTGCAAATGCCTAAAGCCATCCGTGGGAGAGAGGTAGTTTGCCCCAAGCCCCAGCCTCACCTGGGAAGGGTTTAGCTAAAGAGAAGTCTCTCTGCTTAAACCCTTCAAGGTCCAGCTTCTCCAGTCCGGCAGTGCCCCTTTAAAGTCTCTGATCACCCTCCTGTTAGCCAGGTTGGAGTGAACTTCTAGTGCTGGAGGCTGTTCACAGCCTGAAACTTTCACCTTGGTCTGTCCTAACTTCCATTCCTTACATGCGTCTTGGAATCCCTGCTTTCTGTCCTACTGCTGTGACTATACCACACCTTTTCCCTTTAGTGATGATAATTGGTGTTACTTTTCTGGCATTTTTCTGTCTCAGCTCATATCTATTCTCACATCTCAGGCTGGTACAGCTCTGCCTTAAAGCAGCTCAGCCTTTGAGACCTTTCCCAGTGCTGTCTTGTGTCTTCCTTGTCCAGTTTGACCAGACGGCGAATGCTTAGACATAACTCCACTTCCTCTCTCCCCTATACCTTCCTAAGTGAAATCTTCCTTGTTCAGATACAGCACATTTATGCTGATCTTCTTTAAGGGCCAGGCATGGAGCGGGCTGGGAGTAATGTATCACGTTTAATTCTTACAGACTATAATCCTATAGCCACGCATTTTACAGAGGATCTTAGAGTGAAGTGACTTGTCATACTGTAGCAGGTCAGTGACGGAGCCAGAATCCAAGCCCACATCTCCTGCCTCCCGGACCCATGCTTGCTCCGCCACAAGAAAGCTCTTCCTTGCAGAAGCACTTACGTAACTCCATTATGGCACGTAACATGCTGAATTTTTCAGTCAGGTGGAATAATATGTCCATGGAGTCAGGAGGTCCACAATAGGAATGTGCCTAAGTAACAGGCATGAAAGAGTTTTCTGCAAGCCAGAAAGCAGCACACCTTGTTAAATAATTGCTAGGAGCCAAGACTTTCTAGTTTTCAAACACTGGACCTTAGGCAAATGCCCATTGGCCTTGCTTTCATAGGTGACCTCCAGAGGGTCCAGATGCATCAGTGAGTCAGAACTTTGGTTTGTTTTTAAGCTTTTTATTAAAGTTTAATATACAAACATAAGAGTACATATATCATAAATGTACAGCTTGATAGATTTTCCCTGTCTGAACACTCCTATGTAACCAGCACCCAGATCTAGAAACAACATTACCAGCATCTCAAAAGCCATATGCTCCCCACCCCCAAGGATAATTACTGTCCTGACTTACACAATTTATTTATCCATTATACTTCTGATGGCATGTGGTGCTTTCTAGCTTTGTGTGTCACAAATGGTATTCTAAGAAAATTATTGTATATATCTTCTGGTGCACATATGTATGTACTTCTGTTGGGTATATAAGAGGGGAAGTGTTCAGTCATTGACTATGCATATTGTATTAGTTTCCTGTTGCCGCTATAACAAATTACCACAAACTTAGTGGCTCAAAACAACAAAAAATGTATTCTCTTACAGTTCTGAAGAAGTCCAAAATGAGTCTTATGGGGTTAAAGTCAAGGTGTTGGCAATGTTGGTGCCTCCTGGAGGCTCCAGGGGAAATCTGTTTTCATGACTTTCCCAGCTTCTAGAGCTATATTCTTTGTGTTTTTTAGCTCATGACTCCGTCCTCCATCATCAAAGCAGCATAGCATCTTCAAGTCTCTCTTTGCTCCTGTTTTTACATTGCCCTCTCTCTTATAAGAACTCTTGTGATCACATCAGGCCCATCCAGACAATCCAAGATCAGCTCCCCATCTCAAGATCCCCAACTTAATCATATCTGCAAAGTCCTTTTTGCCATATCATGTAACATTTGCAGGTTCCAGGGGTTCGGGGCATTCTTGGGGAGGGACCTCATTCAGCATACTACACATATGTTCTACCTTATAAATACTGCCAATACTACCAAGTGATACCCCTACCAGCAATGTATGAGAATTCTGGTTGTTCTGCATCCTCATCAACTCTTGGTCTATTCCATTCTTTTCACTTATTTCCTGTCTAGCTCACAAAACTCCAGAAAGTCAAACGTTCTGTATCCACAACTATGTCCAAGCCCTTTCTCTCTCTAAACACGGTATCTCCTCCCCATTGCTATTTCTTTTTTTTTAAAATTTAATTAATTAATTAATTAATTATTTTTTTGGCTGCATTGGTTCTTGTTTGCTGTGCGTGGGCTTTCTCTAGTTGTGGCGAGCAGGGGCTACTCTTCGTTGCGGAGCATGGGCTCTAGGCATGCGAGCTTCAGTAGTTGTGGCACATGGGCTCAGTAGTTGTGGCTCACAGGCTCTAGAGCGCAGGCTCAATAGTTGTGGCACACGGGCTTTGTTGCTCCACGGCATGTGGGATCTTCCCGGACCAGGAATCGAACCCGTGTCGCCTGCATTGGCAGGCAGATTCTTGACCACTGCGCCACCAGGGAAGTCCCCCCATTGCTATATCTGTTAAGCAAGAACATTTAAAAGAATGAGCTCTATCTTACAATAAAATGGCATACCTAACGAGGTGATACACATTTTGTCACTAAATGTATTTAAGCAGAAGCTAGATAAACATTTGTAGGAAGGCTGTAGAGGCAAATTCTATATTGAATAGAGGTGCTCTCTTAGAACAAGCCAGCGATTTGAAGTTGAAGGACCTAGGTTTTGGCTTCACTACTTACTGTATAACCATGAGCAAGTTATTTAGCTTCTGTGAACTTCAGTTTCCTTATTTTCACAATGGAAATATTACTAATTTTCATGCATTTGCAATGATTGTCAAATGCTGCCTCCTCCAAGATACCTGGTCACATAACCATTTCTGTAATATAGGGATATATATTTTTTAAACATAGTTACCTATACTTTTATTATAGCCCTGATCACACTGGACTATAATGGCATGTTTATTTACTGCTTCTTACATGGGTCTTCAAATTCTGTAAAGGCAGGTATTTTATGTGTGTGTTTATTACTGTATTTTCAGTGCTTAGCAGAATAAGTTGCACATGGTATTGTACAATGAATGAATGAATCTTATTTCTGTTACAGGACTGGTCTGAGAACCTAGTAAGATATTGGCAATAAAAGCTCTTTTTAAATTTCAGAGCACTTTCAAGATGCATTGTTCTGTTCTTGTCATTAGTATCTTGTCGATCCAGGCAGTAAGTGTCTGGGGTAGTAACTGAAGCAGACTGGAGCCTCCTCATCAGGAGGAAGATGCTGGCAGGGGAGTGACATCTGTCCCGTCTGAATTTGTCCTTGAGGAACAGGGGGTGCTCTCTACAGGACACTATTTTTTGCCTCTCTGAAGAGCAGCCCTAATTACTGGTGATAATTAGATGCAATTTAAGGTCCTCAGGGCAATCTGTAGAAGTGCAAATTGCATCTAAGCTCTTCCGGATTTGATGTCCTTTCCCTTGATGTCTCCTCCCATCTCTCTTCCTGTGAAATAAGAGCAAAAGAAGGAAAAGGGGCCTAAAGGGGGCCAGAACTTAACGGTCATCTCTACAAAGGGCCTCTTTTCCCGCTATCCTCTGCAGAGTAAACTTCCAAGTGCCATTCAGGTGACTGCAAGCATTTGGGCGGTCAGAGGAGTGTACGGAGAAGGAGAGAGTCATTTACTCTTTCATTCCTTTGACAAATATTTGAGCGTTTTCTCTGTGCCACGTGCTGAGAATGCAGAGGTGAGCAGATGTGGGCCCCAATGCCCTTGAGTTGCTCACAGTCTGGTGGGAAAGACAGATATGAAAATAGACAATTGTAAGGTAGTCTGATGATACTGCTTGAAAGAGAAACAAAATTGATAATGACAGCTACCATTTATTGCTCAGGTCATAGTCTAGATGCTTTACATCCATTTAATCTCTGTAATAACTGTAAAATGTAATAATTCCCTTTTTTTTAGATGAGGAAAATGGGGCTCAAGGAACTAACTGGAAAGATTGGGGCAAGTTTGTTGAGGTTACTGAAGTGAGGGAGACAGTAAAGTTCTCTGTGCTTAAGACAAACAGAATGCTTAGATAAAGAGATGGATCTGTTATTGGCCAAAACTTCAAGGTGAACCTAAGAAAATTAGCCCAACAAATCAGTTCTGAACTTGCCTCCTAAGTCTATTTTTCTCTGTTTCCTGAGTTTCCACCCTTAGAACATTATCCTTTATCTTAAGATTCTGAATCTTCTTGATATACAAAGTTGGTAGGTGAAAAGAACTTGGATTTTGAGTCAGAAGGGACAAAATGATGGCCCTCAAACCCAATCATTTAATAGCTGACAACAAGATGTGTGGCTTTCTCAAGCTAGCCAATGACTTGGAAACCCTCTAATCTGATATTGTTTAAATATTTGTTTAACAGTTTAGGGAAGAGTCTTAGTGCTGCATGGGGGAAGACGACAGAAGGAAGACCCCTAGTTACAGGACATAGCTTCTGTTCTTATCTGGAAAATTTCAGCATTGACTTTAAATTTGCAAACCTTCTCAGCAAAATGAAAATCTGAAGCTAAGGACTTACCTTACCTCTCTAACCTATTAGTAAAAATCTGTTGTAGTGCAGGCACGGGAGTCTTCTCTCCTACACACATCTCTACCCCAACATCTTGTCAAGGTCTTATTTCGAACCACACAGCGGATAGTTCTGTTACATGCAGTGGTTACCATCATCTCATTATACTTTCAGTTATGCTCAATGGATCTTAGAGATTAGCATGATTGGCAGCTGCCCCTATGTCCTTCCCCTAATCAAAATCTGGTTTGAATTTTACCTTGTTTCTTACCTTCTAAAATTGGAATAATGATAATACCTATGTTGCTTCTCAATCCAACCTCATTTGCTGCCAACTTCCCTAGGGAAAGACTGTGCCAGCCATGTGGGTCCAATGGAAAAGGTCATTATCCTTCCTGGATTGAAGTTTCAGGTTTCCTATCTCCAGCTTCTCTGCCCCTGCCTTGGTTTTAGATGCAGCAGAATTGGGGAATGGTTTCTCTTCTCTTGGAGGCATAAAAAAACTTTGATTATCTTTTCCTTTTCTATGCTAAGACTTAAAGAGGTGCATTTGTAGGATGGGGGTCTAGTGGCTTGGTCCTGGGGAATAAAGAATGATAGGACAGGGCCCATCGGGGAGAAAGCAAAGGACTCCTTGCTTAGGGCTGGTTTCAGGCTCTGGGTGTGAGAGGTGAAGGCAAAGAGGTCCTTAAGTGAGAAGGGAGGCAAGGATATCAGAAAGAAGCCCTAGTCAAGAATAAAAGCTAACAGATAATACCTCCTATTTCCTGAACATCTTCAAGGTGCCAAGTACTGTCATAAAATCTTTGCCTATTTTATTTACCACAATCCTCAAACAACCCTGTGAGTTACATATTGTTTCACTCATTTTGTAGACAAAGAAACATAGGCTCAGAGACTTTAAGACACCACAAAATCACAGCTAATACACTGTAGAGCTGAGACTTTACTCCAGGACCCTCTAACTCAAAGGGCTATGTCCTTTTCACATGACATTCTCTTTCTATTCCTCTGGGATTAGTCACTCCATATTAAAATGATTTAAAATTATTGACTATATCTTGAAATTTTCTAAAGTGCAATCCATTTTGTTGTTTTAAATGAGTTGTTTGTTTTACATTCCCTTGAGTTTTGGGGTAGTATGTAGTTCATGAATGAATTAAATAATTGATTAAACCCATTTTTCTATTAACATTATAACAGCACTTCCATTAATATGAAAATATGAATGTGTCTCAGAGAAGTTTCCTTTGACATTATAATGGCTATATTAAAATTTCAAATATAATAATGAAATTCTCATTGTTTTACAGAAACAATTAAAAAAGTCTATATATAAATGCTCTGAAAGAACTATGGGATGTTCATGAAGTACCAAAGAGGAATTTATAGAGAAGCTGATATGAAAAAAGCACATAATTTTCATTAAATTGGGCTGTAATTGCAAAATCACAGTCGTTTAAGGAGAATCTTTTGTTTTGAGCATTATAGTGAACAGAACAAGAGTTGGCAGGTTAAAGCATACAATGTGGCAATTTAGACAATGAAGTGTAATCCAAATTCAGGTTTATTTAAAGGCTTGCATGACCTTCTTCCTGGGGGTATGTTGCATATATCCCATTTGTCCCACCTGCTCCTCTCTTTACCCTTTTGCTCTATCTTCCACTTCGCCCCCAGGCTGACCTGTATGGATCACATCAAGAGACTCCCTTGACATATGGTTTCTGTTTCTGTTCAGCCAATCAGGGCTACCACCAAAAGATGAGAGAGGGGGAAAAACAGTAATGTGGTATTTATTTCTCCAGTATGTGAGGGGGACATACTAGCTGGCTATGTCCCTTGATTGAAGTTGTAGTTGCTGTAAAGTGGTCCTTTCAACACAGCCCCTCAACTTCCAGGGTCTGGTAACCACTCCCTCTCTCTCTCCTTTTCATATCCTGCCTCTAGGTGGTATCTCAACTCTGGCTACAGTACTATCCATACTGGGTTTTCTCACACTCTGCTTCCACCTTTGAAAATAGTCCTGCTTTAAACTGCTTCTGTATTAGCTAGTTTGAGTATGCCACCCAGTTTCTTGCTGGGACCCTAAGTATTAACCTCTATGTGGTGTTTTGTTTACTTGTTCATCTTAGTTTTGGTTTTTTCACAAAAGCATGAAATTGTCTCAGTTCAAGTACTAAATTTTAGGCAAGTTCCATCATCTCTCTAGACTTTAATTATATCATCTCTAAATTGGGGATAATGATTTCTACATCTCAGGTTGTTATGAGGATTAAATATAGAAAGTTGAGTAAAGTATTTAGCACAATTATTGGCATATAGTAGATGCTCTGAAAATACTGGCTTCCTTTTCTTTCCTTTTTTAAATTGCTTAACACTTGTATTTGTCAAAGGAGAATATATGATTTTTGGGGAATTGATGGAGCAGGCAACACTTTAGTAAATGTGACAGTGACTTTTTAGGCACTGGAGATGTTTAAGCCCAGCCTGGGTGCCATTTGGCAGGGATGCTAATTCTGAGAACTAAAATGAAAAGGCAATCTGATGAATGGAGATTTCATCCCCTCCTCCATCATGCAAGACCCAACTCCACGATTTTTAAAGAAGGAATCAATTACCTGGGTAGGATTCTCTAATAATGCCCACACTGCAAGGCATAGGATTTCAAAGTGAGCCTGTTCCTTGGTCTACTCACCTATCCTCACCTGGACTCTCTGCCATCCCTTGAATAAGACTTTAAAAGTGGCATGCTAAATAAAATAAACCAGGTAGAGGAAGACAAATACTGTATGATATCACTTGTGAAATCCTAAAAAAAAAAAAAAAAAAAAAAGTTGAACTCATAGAAACAGAGATTCAAAAAGTGGTTGCCAGGGGTTAGGGTTGGGGGAAAAGGGAAAAGTTGGTAAAAGAGTACAAACTTTCAATTATAAGATGAATAGGGTCTGAGAATCTAATGAGTAACATGTTGACTCTAACTGATAATACTGTATTGTATAATCGCAGTTTGCTAAGAGAATAGAACTTAAGTGTTCTCACCAGAAAAAAAATGTACATATGTGAGGTGATGAAAGTGTTAGTTAACTCAATAGTAGGAATCCTTTTACAGTGTGTACGTATATCAAATCATCATGTTGTACACTTTAAATATATTGTAATTTTGTCAATTATACCTCAGTAAAGCTGGAAAAAAAGTAACCTTGCAATCTTGAGTCTGGCTGGCTCAAAACATATCTCACTCATGTACCACACACCCTTTGTATCCGTATCTATTTTCATTTAATAAATTTTTTGCACTAAATATGTGTTTGACTCTGGAGAAACAACAGCATTCAGTCAATAGATATTTACTGATCACTTACTGTGTGCTAGATTCTGTTCTAGGTCCTGGGGATACAACTTGAACAAAACGAAGTCTTTTTACTCATGAAACTTTCATTCTAGAGGGTGAGACACACAATAAAACAATATATACTATGATATCAGCTACTGGTAAGTGACATGAAGAAAAGTAAAACAGTAAGAAGAAATAGGGAGTTATAGAAGGAGAGTTATTTCAGATAGTGTGGGACATCTGGGCAAAAATCTGAATGAAATAAGGGAGTGAGCCATCTGAAGATCTAGAGGAGAGCAGTCCAGGCAAAGGGAACAGCATGGAGTTGAGGCCCAGAGGTGAGAACAAGCAAGAAGGCCAGTGTAACTGAGTACAGTGAGCAAGTGGTAAGAATGAGATCTGAGAAATAGCCAGGAGTTGGATCAGATGTAGAACTTAGTAGGCCATGGTGAAGACTTTGGATCTTGCCCTAAATTTTTAATGGGGAGGCACTAGAAGCCTTTGAACAAGGGAAGTGATATGAATCTAATTCATAATTTAAAACATCACTTGGCTGCTGGCTAGAGAATAGACTAAAGGGACCAGTGAAGGGGAAAGAGCAAGAGTGAATGCAGGGAGGTGAGTAGAGAGGTTGTTGTAGTAGTCCAGGAGAAAGATGAGGAGGGCCGCAGGCAGGGAGGCTGCTGCAGTGGCCCAGTGGAAAGGAAATGGTGGTTTGAGGGAGACTAATAAGGAGGCAACTGCAGTGGTCCAGGGGAGAGCGGGTGGGGCTTGGGTACTAGAGGTGAAATGCTGAAAAGTGATTGGATTCAGGACATATCACTCATATAGGGTCAAAAGAACATGCTTGTGGATATAATGTGAGATGTTAGAAAAGGAGTGGAGCCAAGGATAAAGGCTAGGTGTTTGGCCTCAGTGACTGGTTAGTGCAGTTGAAGGAAGAAAATCAGGAATTCAATTTCAGACATGTTAGATTTGAGATGCCCGCTAAACATCCAAGTAAAGATGTCTAGAAGGTAATTAAATATATGTCTGAAACTCAGGGGAAAGGTAGGGCATGAGATAAATATTCAAGAGTTAGCAGTATCTAACTGGATTTTAAAGCTCCAGGATTGGATCAGAGTGTAGAACAAGGGCAGAATGCATTCTGGCCCTGGGAGCGTGCAGGCCCTGTTTCTCTCCTCTGCTATTCTGTGAGGTCCTGGTGAGACAGGGCCATCTGGATCTGGGTTACCTTCTCAGGCTTGGAGTTATATACATCAGGATTCTGATTCTAGCTCCACCACCAGTCAGCCATGTGGCCTTGGGGAAACTTAACCTCTTCAAACCTGTTTTCTCATTTTTGAAAGGGACATGTTAATAATAATGAATGGAATGTAACAGGGTCTGATACATAATAAGCCCTTAATAAATGTTAACTGTTAATTTCTAGAGGATCATACTTACTAATGTTATGAACCCAGTGCTTTCCCCCTTCCTCCTCTCCTCTTCTTTCCTCTTCTTGGTCCTCTTTGGGCATGAATGAATTTGGGAGCAAAATGATTGCTTTTTCAGCTCTTATAATATCTCATTTGATGCAGAGAACAAATCTGTTTTTACATCTATGTACTGTTTATTTACATAGATTATGTCTTCATTGTATTTAATATCTTAAAGTCTTCTTTTTAAAGAAAAAAAATGACCTGGACAAACAGTGCTTGGTCAAAGAATGAGTGATTTTTAACTAATTATTTAGTAAGAAGCCATCATTTATGTGCTTGGCTAATTTTCACCCTTGTTTCTCAAATCTGCTTGGGAGGACTCAACACAGTTTTAGTCTGAAGACGGGTTTATACAGTAACTATAATTTCAAAGACTGTTCATTTGAAGTACAGTTTTGTAAATAGAATTGGATTTCAAATGAGAATTTATATGCAGAAATCTCACATAGAATCTATTGTATGGAGTGCTCTTGATATACCTTTGATGATTTGAATCAGACACGTTAAGGAGGATCAGTGAGGGGATGGTGATGGTGCTATGCGCTCAAAAATCAAAGATTTTTATGGTGGGGAAAAATCTTTTTGTAGTCACTTATTGATTGATAGTCAGTTTTTAAGCACTGCCTATGTAAGAGGTGCTGGGTGTACCAAGACAATAAGGAAAGCTCACTATTCTCAAGTAGTTTCTATCTAGGAGAGGGAGCAAGCAAAAACACACACACACACACTCACACACTCAAACATGAGTTCACTGAACTGTGTAGATGTTATGGTAAAAATCTCTTCAGGGAATAGGGAACAGTAGAATCCTACACTTAACTAATTAAAAAATAAGGCCTACCTATGAGTATAATTGGGGGTATTCCCTCTAGCTTGAAGTCTCTCTGTAATTGCTTCCAGCCAAGGAGAGCACTGACAGCCAGCGTAAAGTGATGGTGTTTGTTGACCAAGAGAAGAGAGATGCTTGTCAGTGACTCTGAATGAGGGAAATGCTTGTTTCCTGGTGTTGTCTGGAATGGCAACAATGAGGACCTGGAGCACTGTGGGAAGCTTTAAAATATTTAGACTGTGCCAACCTACAGTTGAGGTATTTGTGTACTTAACTTGATAGAGAGATGAATTATACATTGGAGTCTTTTCCTATCGTTTCCTCTACGTGTGTTGACAAACGTCCCATCATTCTCTAGGAAGCACATGCCGTGGGGATTACTGCAACGTTCTGCAGACAATTTACTTGTAGGGTTTTTGTCCCATATGCTGCTTTCTCTCCATAACAGCTGCCTTTTTATTATTAAAACACAATCACTGAATAGGGAACTTTTCCAGACTCCCTTTTCTCAAAGTGGCATTTTAGAGTGCAGACTGAATGCACTCCCTAGTGAATGTATAGTTACTCCCAAGATTTTGTCTCTCTGGAGTGTAAGAAAGTCCTTGGCCAGCTCAACACAGTAGCCAACAATTTCAGTGAAAATTCAATTGTAATTAAAAGAGAAAACGTATTGTCTTAATTAAAATCAAAAGCTGAAAACTCTACAATTTTATGCCAACTGTCAGTGCATTAGATTAGATCCTGTATATTTTTTCATGGATAGTGTTGGCCCTATCCACATGTTCTTCCTTGACCATCTATCCAGGCACAGAGATTTGTTTATTTCTTAATTTTCAAAAGAGCATATCATATCCTCCAGTTAGTTGACTGTAAGAGTATAAGATTATGCTTTTAACTACCTGAGTAGACTATTTGTATTCCAAGAATTTGACACAAAGTGGAACCTCAAGTTCTTTGCTGACTTATTCTAAATAAAAGCCTAGTTGCAGAAACAGCATTAATGAAAGTCTTCTTGAAGATATACAGTTCATTAGTTCTTCTGTCCTTGGACCACACTAGATAACCTGAGAGCTGCATTGCTGGACTGCATTACCTTTGTGCTTCATAGAGTTGCTTTTGTAGAATTGCCCTTTGACATATTGCCTTTGGCCTGCATTGAGGGACTCCATAAAAATAATATTATGAATTTTCTCAGGGAATTTACTCTACAGATGGTAAGAAAAAAGTTCTGAAAGCATGAGAAAAATTTGTCAGATTTCATTACCAGGAAAAATTATAAGTAGTTGGCTTATTTTTGCCCCAAGCAGCTAGGTTATTTTGTATTTTATTAACTGTTAAGAACATATGATTTTTCATAATTCCTTCTTTGCTTTGGCTACTAGGAAACTCAAGTTTAAAACCTACTTCTAATGAGTACACATAACTTTATGGTATGCATCTGTTTGTGATAACTTCACCTCAAACTTTGTTTCATTTTCCTCCCCATGATATCTTGTCTTCATTTCCTGTTTTGTTTATTATTTGTATTTCTCTTATATACATTTCTATAAGTCACCTCAAATTTATTTTGGACCTAGAACTGCAAGCACACACATACACAGACACAGACACACAATGACATTTTTGGTCATCATGAGGTCAAAGGTCCAGGAAATTAACTGACTTGGTCCCTTTCTTCATGTGTTTGATATAAAGCAAATAGATTTTTTCCCTGATATTTCTAGATTTTTCTTGTAAAAGATATATTGGCTCAGTTTGTTTTGGTTTTTGGTTTGTTTCTGTTTTTTGTTGTTTCATTGATTTTTTTTTTTGTTTTTTTTTTGTTTTTTTCATCAAAAGTGAGTGTGCACTGAGTTTAAGTAGAGAGAGAATCTCTGGCTACCTGAGGACAAGATTTGAGACCCACTATTAGGTTTGATTTGCCCTCTCCCCACAATTTGTCCTAGAAGACATTCCTTTTCCTAGAATGATACTTGTGTATAATCATACATGTGTAGAAGATCCCTCAAATGGCAAGGTTCTGAGGTATTTTGAGGGAGATTGTAGTCCAGTTACCCCTCTCTATTGAATTATTAAATATTGGTTTTGGGAGTCAGATAGATTGGGTTCAAAATCTAGTTCTTCTATTCAGGAGCAGTAAGACATTGACAGATTACTAAACTCCTCTCTCTCTCTCAAATACTTTATCTTTAAAAAGGGGATAATAATTCTTATATCCCAAGATTACTGTGAAGTTTGAACAAGGTAATGGGCTTAGCATGGGCCTAACACACAGAAAATGCCCGTTAATTGGTGGATATTATTACTATAATGACCACTGCTACTAGTCTTATCCACCTTTATATCTATTCCCTGCCATTGTTGGGTGTCCTGCATACCCATGCAAGGTGTTTATCACCATTGAGTTCATCTATTCAATTCAATTATTGTGCCAGAAACTTCTAGATGTTGAAAACGTAAATATAGACATACAGTGTCTGCCATCAAGGAGCTTATACTCTAGTGGAGGGAAACAAAATGTCAGATAGTGATAAATGCCATGAAGAAAATAAGGGAATGAAAGAGAGTGACTGTAGTTAGGGGTCTAATTTAAATTAAGTGGTCAGGAAAAACTCCTTGTGGGGTGACATCTGGAAGATATCTGAAAAATGAGAAGGAGTTGAGAGAAAAGCATCCAAGAGAGAGGAGGAGACGAAGCAGCAAATAAAAAGGCCTTGGGATAGGAATGAACTTGATGTATTTGAAGAATAGAAAGAAAGCATGTGGGCAGAACAGAGGAGGAAAGAAAGACAGCAGTGCAAGATAAAATTGGTGGAGGTCACATCATAGTTACGAGTTTAGCCTTTTTTTTCATCTGCATGGGAAAGCATAGAAGTTTTTAAGCAGGTATATGAAAAGATCTGATATTAACTTTAAAAACCTGTTCCCTTAAACAGTATGCAAAATCCATCTTCCCGTGCTTTTTGCTCTGCTGAGAAATTCCTTCATCTTTCCTTTATTCCTTGGTGAGCTCTTAACCACCCATCCATCAAGGCCCAGCTCAAAATGGGCTGAATGATCTCCCATGTGACATATGATTTCTCTCTGCCCCCATTACATGTGCACACATCTCTATCACAGAACTCAGAACACTTCTTATCATGGTTAGGATGCCTGTATCTTTTGCAAGACTGAATTTCTCAGGACGTGACGACAGGACTGTGTCTTATTAATCTTTAAATTTCCCGTACTTAGAAAAATGCTCCCACAGAGAAGGTGCTGAATGTGTGCTTGAGTTTTGCATTATCCATATAGAGCTGCTTTGACTGACTCAGGTAACTGAGAATTAACCAAGTTTTTTTGCTTTTTGTGTTTTTGGCTGTGCCGCTTGGCTTATTTCCCCAACCAGGGATCGAACCTGGGCCCACGGCACTGAAAGCACCATGTCCTAACCACTGGACCTCCAGGGAAGTCCCTTAACCAAGTTTTTTAATTGGAGGTAGCCAGGTGGGGCATACTAACCTCATAGGCAGGGCTTCAGTTCTCTTTTCTGTAGCCTGCATCTGTGGGCTGCTTGGCATTCAGAAGCACTTTTGATCAGCTGAGGCTTTGCTCCTCCCAGTGACATGGACACTGATACAGCTATATTCTGACTGATTTACAGGTAAATAGAGATGCAGTTTTCCACCAAAACTAATCCAGAAAGAGCAAAGTTGCCACCCCTTTTACTCTTATCCTCCCAAATACACATTTACAATGCTGGGAATCTATCTTCAGCAAGCTGGAAGCCTTGAGCTGGACGGCAACCCATTTTTGAGAAACACCACCTTCTGTAAGGTCTCATCCCAGAAGGACAAGAACCATTGCTGAATTCATTTTCCAAGTCATTCCTGCCTCTGGGACTGTTGCAAACCATGCTGTCTAATAAATCTTCCATTAAGACCTCTCTCCTTTCATTTGCCTCTTGATCCCATCACCTTTGTCTTCACTCCACAGGATTTATTTTCTTCTCATCTTTTTTCCCTTATTGCAATAATTTGTCAGTTTGCAGAACACTTTCTTAGGCTTATGCTTCAAAATGGAAGACCAGCTTGGGGAGAAAGGTGTAGTCTCCCTGATCTCTCTACTCTAACAGGCCTCCTCTTTCCACACTTAACACCACTTTCCAACACCTTCCCCAAATTTCAGACCTACCTCAAGATTCCCCCTAGAACTCTCCCAGAAAGGATTAGGCCAGTTGTGAGGGCTTTTGATAGGAAGCTGGTTGCTTTTCAATAGTCCTACCTGGAAAAAGAACCTACCTGTTTCTTCTGTTTTAGCTAACATTTCTCCAAAGTCCACTATGTGATCTCTGGTAACGTTACCTGGATCTTCTCCCTCCCTTGGTGCCATTATAGG
Organism: Balaenoptera acutorostrata; assembly: GCF_949987535.1. Classification (NCBI taxonomy): domain Eukaryota; kingdom Metazoa; phylum Chordata; class Mammalia; order Artiodactyla; family Balaenopteridae; genus Balaenoptera; species Balaenoptera acutorostrata. The sequence continues at coordinate 41,083,546 of NC_080064.1, read as the reverse complement.
CAAAGCAGAGGATGCAGATGTAAAGCAGGAAAGGTCATTTGGAGAAAGTAGAGCAAATGTATAATACATTTGACTGACGATATTCCTTAGTCTTGTATTCAAACCCCACCCTATTCCCTACAATTGAATTCAAGCTCCTCTTCAGACTCCTCACCAATGATTCCCACATAAAACCTATGCTTTAGCTTCATGGTGTGGTTACCTTGAATGCATTTCATGCATTCTCATCTCTTGTCCTTTTCATATACACTCCCTCTGTCTGAGAAATCTTTCCTCCCATTTGAATTCCTCTTCAGGAATCCTTCTGTGATTACCTCACCTGTCTCTCCTATGAAGGTCCCCATTACTTAGTAAGGTAGTGTTCTGTTTAAGTGTTAGCTGTGGAGTTGAAGCCCTGACTAACTGCCACTGGCTAGCTGTGTGATCTTAAATGACATCTTATGTGGACACTCCACATCTCCCCCACTGTACATTTCTTGTTCAATCCAAGAAGCAACTGAATGTCTGAGCTACCCCTACAAAGAGGTGAAACAGGCAGCTGCTTACATAGTATGATTTGAGGCTATCATGTGATATGAAAATTTTCCTTTACTGGCCTTTGATTAAAGCTTTGAAGATATCTTATAAAATTTCAGTATAATGGAATTCTTAGAATCATAACCTCATAGACTTTAGAATCCTAGAATGTCAATTCTGTGAAGATCCTTTGAGCCTCAGTTAGTTTAATCTTGTTTTGTTTTGTTTTTAATCTTCCTGTTTTGTAGTTTGATAAATTGCTTTTCAGAGAGGTAAATAAGTTGGCAAAGACCATATATGTAATTCAAAATTTCTTTATCAACATTATTCATCAACAACATAATTTTAATTATCTAGAAGGCAAATATGTCTTATGTTTGTGTTGTTTTTTGTCTCAATTAAATTGGTTATGTATAAGTGTATAAGATAGTTTCTTTAGTTACTAAGAATAGAAATGTATTCTTTTTAACTTAGGCAAAAGGAAATGCATTTGAAGGATATTAGGGACCTACAGAATCAGTGGGAAGTGGAGAGAGACCTGGACTTGAGGGTGAACAAGAAGTGAAGAGCTTTAGCACCAGGGAGAGGAAACCACAAAAAAAGTGGCCTTTGAGTGGATCAGTCTGGTCGGGAAATGAAGGATCACCAAGTCTTTCATTATTTTCTCTCTCTTCAAGGTAGAGATTCCATGGAAGTCATATCTGATTAGCCTAGACAGGGCTATGTGCTTCGGCATGGGATGGCAAGGCCTTTTCCCCTGTGACTCCAACAAACTGTACAAATGAAGAAGGAGTCATTTAAGTATAGGAAATAGTTTGCTATACTTTGCTTCCTTTTGTTAGGAAGAGGAAATATATGCCAAGCAGCCAATATTTACTAATGCCAACTACAGTAAGAATCCTTCATTCAAAGAAAGTGAGGTAGATAATACCAATAGCTCCCAACTGTAAAGCTCTGGTGTATGTCAGGGACATTACATGTATTTTCTTATTAGATCCTTTGAACAAATCTGAAAGAAAAATAATACCATTCCCATTTTAAAAATCAGAAACCTGAAGGTAAAAGAGAATAAATCAACCGCTTGCCAAAACCTGGATTCAAAACCAGATCTAAAATCTGTGTTCTTCCTATTGCTCCAAGCCTTCATGCACGTAAAGAGGCTAATGCAATTCCTGGCACCTAGTAGGTACTCTGTCCTGGAGGAGCAGGAGCAGCAGGGAAACATTACTGGCACTTGCTTCCCCCAAGAAATCCACTGGTCTTCACTTTATTTAGCTGTTACCTCATCAGAAAGGCCTTCCATGACAACCCGGTATAACTAACATCACCCCCTTCCATTACTTTCTATTCCCTTACCCTTATGTTGCCTTTTTTTTTCTTCATAGCACTTATTACCTCCTGATAAATACGTATATAAATATATAAATAATATCTAAATATATATGTTAATATACCATATATATATTTTTTCTCTCTCATAAAAACAGGGACTTTGTTTTATATAGTAATTTATCCTCAGCATTGAGAACTGTGCTTGATAAATAATTGTTTGATCAATGAACAAAACATATAATTGGAAGAGCGGTTCTCAGCTTTGCCTCTAACGTCCAGTGTGGCCTTGCCCAGTCACTGATCTTTCTAGACTTCAGTTATAAAATGAAAGGCCCAAACCCACCTACTCCCATTTGCCTTGTTTCTTGCCATCTGAATTCTGTTTATCTGTTTGTTTGGTTTTTGCATATTGTGCCTCTCTGCTAGTTTTCTTTTGAAGAAACTAAAAATTGTTTGAAAGACACTGGACTAGATGATCCCAAAAGTCCCATCTCTCTATGAAAGTGTATAGTTGTGTCAGTATAAAGAGTTTATAGACCTCCCAGATAGATTACAAAGAAAATCTTTCAAAAAACAATTATGTATTTCTTATTGGAAGAAAATAAAAAGTTCCTTATCTCCTATACTTCTGGTTCCCAAATTTCAGGAAGCTGATAGGTGACTTGTGAAGTTCATTTACTCATTTCAGTTACCAAAAGCTCTTTATTGAGTCCACTTTATTATTTTAATTAACATAATACCCTTGAAAAGTGGGAGGTTGTGAAACACAGGAATTCAGAGCTTCTAAGATTAATAAGTCCACTGAAGTATGAAAGCTCTTTCACATAAATTTTTAACTGTGAAGATCCATTGTGTAGAAAGGAATCTATACCATTCACCGACAGATGATGGGTACTGAGAAATGGACTCAAACACTGGCTTGCATGCGATGAAGACCAAAATGTCAGAGCTGATTCCTATGAATCAGCATTTCAACCAGTTATGTCAGGAGCTCCTTTTAAAATGTAGCTCAAATTATTTCATTACTCTCAATATCTCTACCCTACGTGGCTTCTCACACAAAACTCTTACTAAGGGCTGCAAGCCCCTATAAAATGGTCTCCTCTCTCCCTTTCTACCTTATTTTCTACCAATCACCTCCTCACTTATTCCTGTTTAATCACACTGACCTTCCTGCAGTTCCTAGAGATACACCAAGCTTGGACCTTTGTGCTTGTTGTTCCCTCTGGGCCACTATTTTCTTGAGGATATGTATAATATAATATAATATTGAATAAATATTGAATATAATATTGAATATAAGATAATATAATAATCCATATACATGTGGATTATTTCCTCACATCATCCAGTTTCTACTAAATGGTTGTCTCTGTGACCACCCTAATTAAAATTGCCCCCTCCATTACCCTCTCTCCCCTTACCTTGCTTTATTTGTATTCATTACACTCATCATTACTTTACACTGTATTATGTAATACATTGATTTATTTGTTTATCTCTCCATCTCACAATTTAAAAGTTCCATGAAAGCGTGGAATTGCTTTTTTACCTCTGCTTCCCCAACATCTAGAAGAGTGACAACATGGGAAGCTCTCAGGCAATATTCATTGAGTCAAAAAGGAAGGAAAGGGTGAAAGGAAGGACAACATCAAGGTTGATTCTGAGGTATCTGACTTGTACAATTGGACAGATGGGGATGGTGGAGCTACTTACTGAGTTGGGAGCATTTTCAGAGGGCCAGGTTTAGGGGAGGTCAGGAGATTCATTATATTCAGGTTGAAATTGAGGTAATTTCGAGACATTCAAGAGGAGCAGTTAGGTTGACAGATGGATAGGATGACCACATAATTTATCATCATCCCAAATGAAAGTGAACAGGGAAACTAAAAATAAAATTTTATGTATTTTTGAAATATTTCATGTATTGACCACCAATTGTTTTCTTATGTTGGATTTACAAAACAATTATTTTAAAAATCAAAATTCATTCTAAAAGTAAAATTAATATACATCTATGTATATTAAAGCAAATTTTTTTTTAAACTTACATTTATTTTCTTAAAATAGCACTGTTATTTTTGGCATACATTTACACACTTTAATCAGTTTTTTAGTTACATGTGTATCTAATACTATGTCATTGGTAATTTTATGAAAAATATTTTTTCTAATATGGTTTTATTATTTTTAGTTTTTGATGTCATTGCCTTCACGTCTTCTTTAGAATTGAATTTTTATGGTTAATAAGTTTGAAATTCTTGATGCATTCAATTGATTCTCCTTTATAGATCATAATATTCTTAAATAAAAGGCATTATCTCCCTAGGTACTGAGGTACCTGGTAGAGTTCAGCAAATTCTCCCAAACTGAGGACATTCTCAGTTACAAGCTTTTTAGTATTGAAATATATAAACGTTTCAGTCCAAATATTTTCATAGTTACTATCTTGTTTACTCCTTTCCAAGAAATTTTCTTAGATAAATTTTTTTTATAAAACAACTTTTGTCAAATAAAGTGCTTTTTCTTGATTCTTTTAAATTTTCACCAAATGCAGGTGCTACAAAATTGTAGGCCTTCTCAATTTCATTCCACTCTGGTACAATATATAAATATCTAATTAAAAATAGGAGCTTTTTACTGAGCCTGCGCGTCTGGAGCCTGTGCTCCGCAACAAGAGAGGCTGCGGTAGTGAGAGGCCCGCGCACCGCAATGAAGAGTGGCCTCCACTTGCCGCAACTAGAGAAAGCCCTCGCACAGAAACGAAGACCCAACACAGCCATAAATGGATAAAAAAAAAAAAAAAAAAAAAATAGGAGCTTCATCAAAAAATTATCCTCCTAAACTGAGGTATCCCAAAGTATAATCATTGGATTTCAGAATTAAGTCTTGTATTTCAATTGTGCTTTCATCATTTAATTTGTGCAATTCCTCCCTTGCTTTTGTAGAGATAAATGTCATGTCTTCCTGTTTGAAAGCTTTGTTTTCAATAATTGCAATTTGATAAAAGCTTTAAAAATTAAAATACTTTGGTGCTTCATTTGTTGAATACTTGATTAAAGATTTCCAATTGATTTTGAACAAAATGCAACCAAAATTCTGTCCTCTTTTAAAGATCCCATTAACAAAATTTAGGGGTCTCATTAACAGCAAAAACAAAAAGCAAACAAAAAAACACACAGCAAAATCAACGTTGATTAATGAAGTGGCTTATTAAAAAGCTCGAAATCTCTAAGATCCCACTGATGGCAGACAGTAAAGAAAATAAACATGGTCTGCCTTCCTGAAGCTTAAAAAAAATTTTGTTTGTGGTTTAGCATTAGCTTCATCAAAAATTATATAGTTTACTTACTTTGTGTAAATTTTGAGAACTGTGGTTTCTGTTTTGAGGGTAGAAAATAGAAGCTTGTTTTGGATGCAATTTTGATTTATATGGACACCTCCAACCAACTCAAAATAAATCTCTACTCCATAAGTTTGTTGATTTAACAAGTACATTGCTTTTACCAAAATTTGTGTTCATATTATCATAACAAAAAAATAAGTAATTTTATCTTTAATGTTGAACTTTATTTTACTGAATTAACAGTATCATTCCCACTAAGACAGTATTTGACCTTCAACAGAATGAATTTCCAAAAGCTTTACTTTGATTCCATGAATTGGATGAAAATAACTGAATTACATTGAAATTAAGTTAAATTATTTTCTATTTGAAACACCTGATGACACTGATATAACATTACTGATTTTAGTTCTTATGCTAACAGAGAAAAGACATTAACAGCTACCACTTTATATACAAGAAAACTTGGAATTAAAACTGATTGAAATGATTTTAGAAGGGCAGTCATGCACTCTAAGTAAAAGTGATACCACACATCACTCTGAAGTATGGCTTTTCATTTAAAGTACATTGCTCTAAAATAATTTCAGTCATTTTTATTCTATGGTTCTGCTTTTATATATGTAAATTATAGTCTTTGGACACAAGTTTTCTTAAAATAACTGTTAAACCAAATAGATGCTGGTGTTTCTTCAGCAGCATTGTGTCTTCTGGTTTTAATGTGGCCATGTTATCAGTACACCCCCTACAGTGGATCATAAATGCTTACAAACATTTTATGCATGTGTCATGTTTATCTCTGAATTTCATGAGGAATGAAAAGTTAGTACTCAACTTTCCTAAAATATGCACTTTTGTATTTTTGAGCTCATTGCTGGTGAAATGTTTATTGCACAAATTGTTTAGGAGTAACCAAAAAACAGAATAAATAATTTTAGATTTGCACCATATGATAAATATGCTTAGAGCAGACTATTCTCTATAAGCAGGACTGGTCAGTCTCTATTTCCCAAACATATTTCACATTTGCCTAACCTATAATTTTCCATATTTCTGATCGATCCCACCAACTAGTGACCTTGAGGCTCCATTCATCTGGCAGGTTGCTGCATGGGCCACGGCATGATTGTCTGGCATAGCCAGTTACCAGTAGTGAAAACACCTTTGAATACATCTCCCACCACCATTTGGGACCTGAAGGAGTTAACCAACCGCCTTCCTGTATCTTGACAGACACACTTAATTTTATTAGAGAGCGCATCTCCTTGAAAGAGAGGTATTGGTTACATTGGGTATGGGAAGGATCAGGAACAGGAAGCAGGGTTATCACTATTTTCTTTCCTAACTCTGTGTTTAAATGGTTCCTCATCCCTTGTCACCTTTTCTTTGGTCCCCTATCCTACCTGCTTTGTCCATTTCATACCCTAAGCACACTTAGTATGAGCTTGGAATGCATTGTTCTGAATCAAGAGTGTGATGCCAGCTATCCGTCACACAGAGCATGGTGATAATCACAGTTACCATTGTGAGCACTTGTTATGTGTCGGGTACCAGTCTCATCTCTGATCGTCAGAACAGATCTGTGAGCTAGATATTGTTTTCATTTTATAGATGTGGAAATCCAGGCTCAGGGCTACATGACCGATAAGTCATGGAAGTAGATTAGAGCCCAGGCCCATGTTCTTTCTACTGTACAATGACTACATTTCTAAAAGGCATCAGAAGCTGGAATTGAACACAGCTCTGTCTATTCGTTCTAACGCAGCTCTGCCTGACTCATTTATTCATACATTCAAGAATATTTATTGAGTGCCATCTGTATAATAGGCTCTGTGCAGGGGGACTATAAGGAGATTCCAGTCTAGTGACTTCATATCCAGAACTCTTATTATTATTCCACCTATGATGGAGCAACAAAATAACTTGGATATCAAACTTGAGTGCAAACCTGAACAAGTTGCAGCTACAGCTGGCCACCCCATCCCAAAGCACCCAGCATTCTGATACTGCCTCATACCCCATCTTATATCCCAGCAAACGATAGTTTTGAAAACATAGTCATTTTCACCTAAGAGTCATAACAACCCTAAGAGGGATTCAGGACACATTTTAGTAACCACTTTTTACACAGAGGCACCAAGAAAGGTAGAGTCCTGCCCAAGGACTGCAGCTTAGACTAGCACCCAACTCCTAGTTCTTTGTCCAGCGTCCTCTTCTTGCCTCCTCTCAGGAATCTGGATTGGAGAAGATGAGTACATGACTTAGAGCCTCTCTTTGCCAGAGGAGCCTCTCCTTGGAGTTTCTGACTTCATTAGCATTCTGCCAGCAGCCACATGTAGGTAGGAATATTGTTGCTGTCCATGACCATGGGGGATAATCAGTCTCAGCTATTCCCTGGCTCTAAACTAGCCAAAGTAATTGGGTTTAATTTTAATTTTTTTAATGGCTTGGAATTAATAGAAGCAGCTGCTGACACAGTGTGTGGGTGTCCTTCTCCAGAAGGCACAGACAAAAAAAAAAAAAGAAAAAAAAATCCTACACATAAAATAAACTCTGAAAAATAAACAACAGAGTGTGTAGGACAAAAAGGTTAATTCAAGAATCGAGCAGTGTCTTTTATCAAAAACTCGGCTGGCAATATGTAGCTCTGTCTCTCTCCTCCCACCACTAGTGCCCATCAACCCCTGACAAGATGGTAATCTGATTAGACACTGGGTGTATAAATGTGTTGCCTGTAGCTGAGCACTCCCTCACTCTCTCTTTCTCCCCCTCCCTGTGACTCACCAAGAGATTAGCTGTGACAAAGTGCGGAGAAAGATAAGAATAGATATGCTGGTGACAGGAGCACTATTATAATTATTTGGGGGAAGATCGAATTGGAATTAGGAGCAGGTCCTCTTCGCCTAGGGAGGGTAGATTTATAATGTGGGCAGCCATGCTGGTACCTGGCTGTGCCAGACGCCTGAGAAGAAAAGGAGGGGCCCACTGGCTCAGGCCAGGAGATGGTCTGGGTTGTTCCAGCCAAACGTAGACTAAAGGCCATCTGTTGTCATGGATGACAAACCAGAGATTCAGCTGCCCTCATGAAGGGAAGAGGGATGAAATCTTTCTTCAATTTCAAATATACCTGGGAAACAGGATGCCAGTTTGCTCCCTGCCTCTGGGTAGACGAGGAAGGGGAACTAAGAGACTGTTTCTGCAATTGCTGGGTGAATTTCAGATTTCACCCAAATTGTTGGGTGAATTTCACAGGCTTGGTGTGGTGGAAAGAATATGTGTTTATCAGTCAGACAATAGTGTACATCAAACAGGTAGCACATTGTTGGCATATAGGAGGTGTTTAGTATATGTTACTCCCTTTGGAGGTGTCTGAATGACTTGGTTTTGTATACCTCCTTTGGGATGTACCGCCTTAAAAGACAGATTCTTTATTTTTTCCCTCTCTGCTAATTTGAAGAAAAAAGTTTGTGTCTACTGTCAAAGAATATCCTGGGGTTGGAACTCATCTAACATCCATATTTTCTGGTTAATCAGAAAGGAAATTAGGGCTCCTGTCTTTCAGGGGTCGTGAGGAGGGGTAGGGAATGAGTCTTATGTACGCCTTCAGGTCCTGAGCTTTCTCCTCTTCCTCTGTGCTCTGGTAACCTCCAAAATGATGCATTGGGAACTTGGCTGATGGTTTGGACAGAGGCAGAGAGGATGGAAAATGGGAAGGAATCATCCATCCATTCATTCATTAAACCAAAAATTCACCTACTCATTCATTCAACAAACATGCTTTGAGCTCCTCTTCAGGGTCAAGCACTGTGCTAAGTGCTATGGATTTTGAGATGAATCAGAAACACAGGAGTTTCTGTAATTAGTATTTAGAGCAATTAGTTATTCCTGGAACTGTTGACAAAGACTTCAAAGAAGAAGTGTCATTTGAGCTGGGCCTCACTTCTCTACATAGGAATGCACTATGTAGAAAAGTATGGGAAAGGCAATTGAAGATAGAACAGCATTTAAAATGGCATTGAAGTTTCTGAAACATAATGTATTCAGGGCATGACTCACAGCTTCACATGGAGAGAGCGTAATATACAAACCTTGGTGTGGCTGAAATTAGTTACTCTAATATGTTAATATCTTAAAGTTCACTCACAGGTGTACTCATTTATCCAATTCATGAGCATTTTGGAGTACCTCCTCTATTTAAGGCTTTGTATGGATCCTCCAGAACCAGAGGAACAATATATGGTTCCTGCCCTCAAGGAGAACTCAATCCAGTGGTGGAGAAAGGCATATATTCAAGTCGATATAATGAAAAAGAGGCTATAGTAGAGAAGTATACGTAGTATGATTGTGAACGTGTTCAGTATGTACATGCATGGAGCCTGTGTGTGAGTGTGTGTGTGTGTGTGTGTGTGTGTGCACTCAGCCACATATGAATGCATGACTGAATCTGAGGATGTTTGTTACCGCCTCCCTCACACATGTGGAGGGCTTCTTTAGTCATCAGGATGGACCCAGGATGATGACTTGTTTCAAGAGCTGGATCACCCTTTAGTCTCTGAGTCCCGAGAGCACACACCACAGTCTTGGAATCAACCTGCATCTCTGGCAGGATCAGATGTTAGATTCTTTCCTCTCTGGAGTCTTCTAGGGAGTCATGGACAATCTGTTTCTCTTAAGAAGTATTCTTGACCCTACCTTCATTTTTATCATATCATTTAGGATAAAGGAATAACTTCAGAGGACTATTGTGAAGATTAAAGCAGTTAATATATGATGAAGTACTTAGAATGGCCTAGACAATTGTTATATTGTTTCCATTGATATCTCAGACTCTCTGTGCTCAATGGAATCAGAAAGTTGCCTTGCTTAACTTAATATCAAGTACAGGAACCTTTTTATGAGATCCCTTAAAGCTTCCCATGTACTCCCCTGTAACAGAGACCTTTCTACTTTCCCTTCAGCTGAACGTTAAAGAGTCTCTACTTTATACTGAGCTAAGATCTACCTCCCTATGATGCCTACCATTTATCTGTGGAGAGGAGTCTTCTTTTCCTTTTACAAGTGCTTTTAAAATAAGCAAGTACTATTTGAAACTTCTCTGTACCATTTCTAATGAGAAAGAGAAGGAAAGTTAACACTGTTCCTGTCTTCAAGAAGCCTACCTTCTCTTTGAAGAAATCTCCACTTAACTTTTGTTGCTTATTGTTAAGGGACAAACCGGTGATGAAACTGTTTTAATATCAAATGTCAAAGTAGAGAAAAATTAATGATGGATGAATAATCAGAGAAGACTTCAGAGAGGAGATATGTTAAAGGATATAGGCGTTTATTTATACATGCTTTTGTTCATTAATTATTTAGTTCGTTTAAAAAGTATTTAAAGCTTTATTGACAATCTACAATATGCCACCTCTATGAGTAAGAGTTTACCAAGTAAGTAAGGTATCTGGCAGGGGAGGCAGTACAAGTGGAGAAAAGATCAAACACAAAGACACAGAGGTACTGGAGGTGTGGCACAACATTTTTAGGGAGTTGTGAGTAGTTCAGTATGAATAAAACATAGGGCTCAAGGAGGGAGAAATGACTGATGATGCTGGAATCACAGGGAGATCTCGGGGAGCCTTTTGAGGATAGGAAGTTGTATGAAGAGTTTTTAACAGGAGAGTACTGGTGAGAATACTGTGAGACAAGATTTCTCTGGAAGCAGAAGGTAAGGCTATGAACTGGTGTCAAGGGGAGAAAGGCAGGTGGCAAGTTACCATAGGGACGATGAGCACAGACTTTGGAATCACGTTAGCTTGCGTCTAATACAGGCTCTGCTGCTTACCAAGCTTGCAACCTTGGGAAATTTTTTTTACCTCTCTGAGCTTCCATTTTCTTAGCTGTGTGAAGGGGATGTTAACAGCCCCTAGCTCATAGGGTATTGTGAGGATTCAGTGATAATGCGTATAAAAAATTTAACACCATGCCTGAGACATAGTGAAACGTAATGAGCAAAATACGAGAAAAACCATAAGCGCATTCCAAATGAGAGACACATTTCTCCTACACAGCCCCATTCCTCTTTTCCTTTATTCTTTGTGTTACTTTGCGTCCTCATGAATTTGGCCTGCTGAATTCTTCTCAAACAGATTTTCGTTAGTATCCTTAGCAGAGTCTGTCTGGAACATTAAGCCCTGAGCAACATCTCAGCTTTCTTGCACGATCACCGCAGTGTCCATTACCTTCACTCTGCCTTCAAATCAGGTTAGGCATCCATCCTACTGAGGAGAGGAGCTGGGACAGCTGCAGGCATTAGATGAATTCTCCTGGTAGCACATGATCAAATTTGGTGGAGATGGCAGGCTCTCAGAGTCAAGTTGCTAAACTTGGCTAGAATAGGAGAAAACTGAGGTGAGTGAATTTAAAGCATGGATCTTAATTGAATATACTAGTACAGAAAGACTTGAAAACATCAGTGTCATAACCTGAGGGGCTCGTGACTGTACGAATCGCTTGTGTATGAAGACACACTCACCTTGTGCTCCAGGAGACTCAGACTCAGACCTCTGAGTCAGGGCCTGAAGCAACTGTCACAGACCATTGGCTGGAGACCCTGAGGCTCATTTATTTCTACCAGCCTAACATTTCTGCATGTTCAGTCACATCACAAATGTAGACCATCATCTGTTTTTTTTATACCCTTATCCCTGCACTGGTCTGTTCTCCCTCTAATCTTGGTTTTCCACTGATTCCTCCTCTCTCCAAAACCTTCTACTTTTTACTTTTTCCTATGAAACTCAACTCCCAGGTTAATAATCCCCCTTGGACCCCCAGTGTTTTAATCCACTGCTTCCTTTACCTCTTGTCTTCCTTTACCTCAGTCTGTGGTATGTGATGCTTAACAAATATTTGCTGAATAAAACAATGACCTAAGGCCTGACTATCCTGGAGGCCATTCCTTCCCCCTTTGCCTTCTCAGGAACTGCTCATTCTCCTACATTCCATGCGCAGAAGGGTCAGGAGGGGACTCTTCGCTCCCCATTTTCCTTCCAGGCCATTCCGTGTCTATTTCATCACTGGTAGCTCCAAAATTTCAATATAGGAGGGTTTAAGGTAGCGACTGGGTTAGAAGGGAGGAGTGCCTAGGGGGTTTGCTTTAAAGCTATATTTGTGTCACAAGAAGATTGTTTTTACTTGCATGTTTTATTCCTCCTGGCTTTGGGTGTAGGAGCAAAATGGCCTTTATTTGTGGGCCTAAGCACACCTCTAGACAGCCTTTGATACTACCGTGGACTTCTACGCGAAAAGCCCCGTTCCTTTATTGCTTAAGCTGTTCTCTCTATGTCCCGCCCTCATCATTTTTGGTTTCCCGCCCATCTTAGACTCCATGGCCCATCACATCAGCCACCTTTATCTAATAGTCAAATCTATCCAGTTTTCTCTACCTGTGCAGCCACTACCTGTCCTTCTTCGGATCACTCTCATCTATCCCTTGGACTTGCACAATCATGGTACTTTACTTCTTTCACTGACTTAAAGGTATCCTATGACCTCAGGATAATGTTTAAATTCTTTAACGTGTCCCATCATGTAAAGTCGTCCCTTCACACCTGCAGATGCAGAACCCATAGATGTGGAGGGACAACCGTAGTCCCTTTCTAATCTGACTTCTGCCTTCCTCTTCAAACACATTTCTCATGATTTCCCTTCTCATTCTTTGTGCTTCAGCCATGATGAATTCCTTGCAGTTCCAACATTTTACTTGTTCCTCCTTGCCACCTGGCCTGTGCCAGAATCCCATAATTTATCAAGGGGGATCCTGGAAAAGTGTTATAAGTACTGATTTAGAATCAGACAGAAACAGATTTGAATCCCAGCTTTGTCATTTACTAGCTTGAGAGCATGGGTAAGCTCCTTACCTTTTATGAACCTCCATGGCCACCTCTGCTAAGTGGGATAACAATAGTGTGGATGAAGCCTGCCATCTCAGTAAACAAAGGGTGTACAGCCATCAAGTCATCAGCCATTGCAGTCACCCCCGACTGTGCACCCTGAGGGATTCAGGATGGAAAACAACAGGATACTGGCCCCATGAGGTTAAAGTGCATATCAAAGGAATGATTTCAGTGAGCCCAGACTCTTGTCTTCCCATACATAGAAAAGTGCTAAATTCATTAACTTGAGATGTCTGGTTTTTTTCTTTAATTAGCAATAATCTTTTGATGTTCCCATTACCTGTTTTCCACTTAATGTTAGGGTGAGATTCATGACAGCCAGAGCTACAGGCAAGCAGTACAAGCCCAAATATGTACAGCATCAGTGCCATGTAACATTGGCTCTTCCACAGGAAGCCCATACCCTTACCTCCCACCCTGGCCACTGAGGCAGCCTCAGAAAGACACCAAGGTAGAAACAAGATTCTGCAATCAACTGCTGGAATGTTACAATGCTTTGGAGCTCTTAACAGTTTTCTCCAGGCTGCCCTACCTGGAGCCAGCACCATTATTGTTTTTTTCAACCTCAGCTCTGACACCCTCCTCCTCACACTTTCCTCCATATGCCCCTTTGCCCCTTGGCTTCCCAGTTGCGTGACAAGCCACCACATGTGAGCCTTACATCCTCCACCCACTATGCCAGAACCCACCCCCCAAAACATATTTGCCCTTAAGGAGCTTCCAAACAGATCCTAGTGGATGACACTTAGGAAGAAGCCAATAAAAAAAGCAAGACTTGCTACAAAATGCAGGAGCCAAACAGGCCTGGTATTATCAGTGGACAGTCATGGAAAAGGCATAGTTGAGACAGGTTTTGTAGGATTAATAGGATTTTAAGAGACACAAATGAGAGGCATTCTCTGCAGGGAAATCGTGAATAGTTTGGATATTATACAAATGAGGAGGCGCAGTGAGCCTGTGAAGTGGGTTAATGTAAAGATGTTATGGGAATTAATGACTGGACCATTTTGCCTTTTCTCATGTATGTGTCTCAGTGTTGCTTATTGGAGAATGAGCATGTTAGCTTGGCAGAATTGCCTACACAGCATATTTTAAAGCAGTATTTCCCAAAGTGCTTCTGTGTAAAATTAGTTTCATGGAATGCTCTCTAGAAAAATAATAGTAATAATTTAAAGAAATGTTGAATATTCTTTTTCTCTCCCTTGAATATTCACAACGTGCATGAACTTATTTTAAAGGATCTGAATTAGTGTTATAATACTAAAACCTGACTTCCTTGGGGAAAGTAATCCTCCCCTATTTATGTCACTATAGCATCACACTCTTTCCCCTCAAGATACTTTTGAGTCTGTAACTATACTGTATATTTATTTAAAATATTGTATTGACTGCTTCCCTACCAGGATATATACTCCATGAGGACAAATACCTGACCTATCTTATTTACCATTTTACATCAGTAATCTAGCACAATGCCTGGGTGTATAATATGTGCCCAAAATAAGAACAAATGATGAATAAAACTTGTTCATTTATAACTCTGCGTTGTTTAAACAGTTGATAAAGGATAGGGCTGGAATTTGAACAAAGTACTGCCAGATTCCAGTCTCTTTTTTTTTTTTAAGTTTTTAATTTAATTTTATTTATTTTTTTATACAGCAGGTTCTTATTAGTTATCCATTTTATACACATCAGTGTATACATGTCAATCCCAATCTCCCAATTCATCACACCCCCCTCCCCCACCACTTTCCCCCCTTGGTGTCCATACATTTGTTCTCTACATCTGTGTCTCTAATTCTGCCCTGCAAACCGGTTCACCTGTACCATTTTTCTAGGTTCCACATATATGCGTTAATAAACGATATTTGTTTTTCTCTTTCTGACTTACTTCACTCTGTATGACAATCTCTAGATACAGTCACGTCTCTACAAATGATCCAATTTCGTTCGTTTTTATGGCTGAGTAATATTCCATTGTATATATGTACCACATCTTCTTTATCCGTTCATCTGTTGATGGGCGTTTAGGTTGCTTCCATGTCCTGGCTATTGTAAATACTGCTGCAATGAACATTGGGGGTGTATGT
Source organism: Balaenoptera acutorostrata (assembly GCF_949987535.1). Classification (NCBI taxonomy): domain Eukaryota; kingdom Metazoa; phylum Chordata; class Mammalia; order Artiodactyla; family Balaenopteridae; genus Balaenoptera; species Balaenoptera acutorostrata. Next base: position 41,068,328 of record NC_080064.1, on the reverse strand, counting down.
GTCTTTTTGAATAATGGTTTCCTCTGGGTATATGCCCAGTAGTGGGATTGCTGGGTCATATGGTAGTTCTATTTTTAGTTTTTTGAGGAACCTCCATACTGTTCTCCATAGTGGCTGTATCAATTTACATTCCCACCAACAGTGCAAGAGGGTTCCCTTTTCTCCACACCCTCTCCAGCATTTGTTGTTTGTAGATTTTCTGATGATGCCCATTCTAACTGGTGTGAGGTGATACCTCATTGTAGTTTTGATTTACATTTCTCTAATAATTAGTGATGTTGAGCAGCTTTTCATGTGCTTCTTGGCCATCTGTATGTCTTCTTTGGAGAAATGTCTATTTAGGTCTTCTGCCCACTTTTGGATTGCGTTGTTTTTTTAATATTGAGCTGCATGAGCTGTTTATATATTTTGGAGGTTAATCCTTTGTCCGTTGACTCGTTTGCAAATATTTCCTCCCATTCTGAGGGTTGTCTTTTTGTCTTGTTTGTAGTTTCCTTTGCTTTGCAAAGGCTTTTAAGTTTCATTAGGTCCCATTTGTTTATTTTTGTTTTTATTTCCATTACTCTAGGAGGTGGATCAAAAAATATCTTGCTGTGATTTATGTCAAAGAGTGTTCTTCCTATGTTTTCCTCTAAGAGTTTTATAGTATTCGGTCTTACATTTACATTTCCAATCCATTTTGAGGGTATTTTTCTCTATGGTGTTAGGGAGTGTTCTAATTTCATTCTTTTACATGTAGCTGACCAGTTTTCCCAGCACCACTTACTGAAGAGACTGTCTTTTTCCATTGTATATCCTTGCCTCCTTTGTCATAGATTAGTTGACCATAGGTGTGTGGGTTTATCTCTGGGCTTTCTATCCTGTTCCATTGATCTATATTTCTGTTTTTGTGCCAGTACGATACTGTCTTGATTACTGTAACTTTACAGTAGAGTCTGAAGTCAGGGAGTCTGATTCCTCCAGTTCCGTTTTTTTCCCTCAAGACTGCTTTGGCTATTCGGGGTCTTTTGCGTGTCCACACAAATGTTAAGATTTTTTGTTCTAGTTCTGTAAAAAATGCCACGGGTAATTGGATAGGGATTGCAATGAATCTGTAGGTTGATCTGGGTAGTATAGTCATTTTCACAATATTGATTATTCCTATCCAAGAACATGGTATGTCTCTCTACCTGTTTGTAACATCTTTAATTTCTTTCATCAGTGTCTTATAGTTTTCTGCATACAGGTCTTTTGTCTCCCTGAGTAGGTTTATTCCTAGGTATTTTATTCTTTTTGTTGCAGTGGTGAATGGGAGTGTTTCCTTAATTTCTCTTTCAGATTTTTCATCATTAGTGTATAAGAATGCAAGAGATTTCTGGGCATTAATTTTGTATCCTGCAACTTTACCAAATTCATTGATTAGCTCTAGTAGTTTTCTGGTGGCATCTTTAGGATTCTCTGTGTATAGTATCATGTCATCTGCAAACAGTGACAGTTTTACTTCTTCTTTTCCAATTTGGATTCCTTTTATTTCTTTTTCTTCTCTGATTGCTGTGGCTAGGATTTCCAAAACTATGTTGAATAATAGTGGTGAGAGTGGACATCCTTGTCTTGTTCCTGATCTTAGAGGAAATGCTTTCAGTTTTTCACCTTTAGGAATGATTTTGGCTGTGGGTTTGTCATATATGGCCTTTCTTATGTTGAGGTAGGTTCCCTCTGTGCCCACTTTCTGGAGAGTTTTTATTGTAAATGAGTGTTGAATTTTGTCAAAATCTTTTTCTGCATCTATTGAGATGATCATATGGTATTTCTTCTTCAATTTGTTAATATGGTCTATCACATTGATTGATTTGCATATATTGAAGAATCCTTGCATCATCCCTGGGCTAAATCCCACTTGATCACGGTGTATGATCCTTTTAATGTGTTATTGGATTCTGTTTGCTAGTATTTTGTTGAGGATTTTTTCATCTATATTCGTCAGTGATATTGGTCTGTAATTTTCTTTTTTTATAGTATCTTTGTCTGGTTTTGGTATCAGGGTGATGGTGGCCTCATAGAATGAGTTTGGGAGTGTTCCTTCCTTTGCAATTTTTTGGAAGAGTTTGAGAAGGATGGGTGTTAACTCTTCCCTAAATGTTTGATAGAATTCACCTGTGAAGCCATCTGGTCCTGGAACTTTGTTTGTTGGAAGATTTTTAATCACAGTTTCAATTTCATTACTTGTGATTGGTCTGTTCATATTTTCTGTTTCTTCCTGGTTCAGTCTTGCAACGTTATACCTTTGTAAGAATTTGTCCATTTCTTCCAGGTTGTCCATTTTATTAGCAAAGAGTTACTTCTAGTAGTCTCTTAGGATGTTTTGTATTTCTGCAGTGTCTGTTGTAACTTCTCCTTTTTCATTTCTAATTCTACTGATTTGAGTCTTCTCCCTTTTTTTCTTGATGAGTCTGGCTAATGGTTTATCAATTTTGTTTATCTTCTCAAAGAACTAGCTTTTAGTTTTATTGATCTTTGCTATTGTTTCCTTCATTTCTTTTTCATTTATTTCTGATCTGATCTTTGTGATTTCTTTCCTTCTACTAAGTTTGGGTTTTGTTTGTTCTTCTTTCTCTAGTTCCTTTAGGTGTAAGGTTAGATTGTTTATTTGAGATTTTTCTTGTTTCCTGAGGGAGGCTTGTATTGCTATAAACTTCCCTCTTAGAACTGCTTTTGCTGCATCCCATAGGTTTTGGATCATCGTCTTTTCGTTGTAATTTGTCTCTAGGTATTTTTTGATTTCCTCTTTGTTTTCTTTAGTGATCTCTTGGTTATTTAATAACATATTGTTTAGACTCCATGTGTTTGTGTTTTTTATGTTTTCTGCCCTGTAATTCATTTCTAATCTCGTAGCATTGTGGTCAGAAAAGATGCTTGATATGATTTCAATTTTCTTAAATTTACTGAGGCTTGATTTGTGACCCAAGATGTGATCTATCCTGGAGAATGTTCTGTGTGCACTTGGGAAGAAAGTGTAATCTGCTGTTTTTGGATGGAATGTCCTATAAATATCAATTAAATCTATCTGGTCTATTGTGTCATTTAAAGCTTGTGTTTCCTTATTAATTTTCTGTTTGGATGATCTGTCCATTGGTGTAAGTGAGGTGTTAAAGTCCCCCACTATTTTTGTGTTACTGTCGATTTCCTCTTTTATAGCTGTTAGCAGTTGCCTTATGTGTTGAGGTGCTCCTATGTTGGGTGCATATATATTTATAATTGTTATATCTTCTTCTTGGATTGATCCCTTGATCATTATGTAGTTTCCTTCCTTGTCTCTTGTAACATTCTTTATTTTAAAGTCTATTTTATCTGATATGAGTACTGCTACTCCAGCTTCCTTTTGATTTCTATTTGCATGGAATATCTTTTTCCACCTCCTCACTTTCAGTCTGTATGTGTCCCTAAGTCTGAAGTGGGTCTCTTGTAGATAGCATATATATGGGTCCTGTTTTTGTATCCATTCAGTGAGCCTGTGTCTTTTAGTAGGAACATTTAATCCATTCACGTTTAAGGTAATTATCGCTCTGTATGTTCCTATTACCATTTTCTTAATTGTTATGGGTTTGTTTTTGTAGGAACTTTTCTTCTCTTGTGTCTCCCACTTAGAGAAGTTCCTTTAGCATTTGTTGTAGGGCTGGTTTGGTGGTGCTGAATTCTCTTAGCTTTTGCTTGTCTGTAAAGCTTTTGATTTCTCCATCAGATCTGAATGAGATCCTTGCTGGTTAGAGTAATGTTGGTTGTAGGTTCTTCCTTTTCATCACTTTAAATATATCATGCCACTCCCTTCTGGCTTGCAGAGTTTCTGCTGAGAAATCAGCTGTTAACCTTATGGGAGTTCCCTTGTATGTTATTTGTCATTTTTCCCTTGCTGGTTTCAGTAATTTTTCTCTGTCTTTAATTTTTGCCAGTTTGATTACTATGTGTCTCAATGTGTTTCTCCTTGGGTTTATCCTGTATGGGACTCTCTATGCTTCCTGGACTTGGGTGGCTATTTCCTTTCCCATGTTAGGGAAGTTTTCGACTATAATCTCTTCAAATATTTTCTCAGGTCCTTTCTCTCTCTCTTCTCCTTCTGGGATCCTATGATGCAAATGTTGTTACACTTAATGTTGTACCAGAGGTCTCTTAGGCTGTCTTCATTTCTTTTCATTCTTTTTTTCTTTAGTCTGTTCCGCAGCAGTGAATTCCACCATTCTGTCTTCCAGGTCACTTATCCGTTCTTCTGCCTCAGTTATTCTGCTATTGATTCCTTCTAGTGTAGTTTTCATTTCAGTTATTGTATTGTTCATCTCTGTTTGTTCTTTAATTCTTCTAGGTGTTTGTTCTTTAATTCTTCTAGGTCTTTGTTAAACATTTCTTGCATCTTCTCAATCTTTGCCTCCATTCTTTTTCCGAGGTCCTGGAGCATCTTCACTATGATTATTCTGAATTCTTTTTCTGGAAGGTTGCCTATCTCCACTTCATTTAGTTGTTTTTCTGGGGTTTTATCTTGTTCCTTCATCTGGTACATAGCCCTGTGCCTTTTCATCTTGACTATCTTTCTGTGAATGTGTTTTTTGTTTCATAGGCTGCAGGATTGTAGTTCTTCTTGCTTCTGCTCTCCGCCCTCTGGTGGATGAGGCTATCTAAGAGGCTTGTGCAAATTTCCTGATGGGAGGGACTGGTGTGGGTGGAGCTGGCTGTTGCTCTGGTGGGCAGAGCTCAGTAAAACTTTAATCTGCTTGTCTGCTGATGGGTGGGGCTGGGTTCCCTCCCTGTTGGTTGTTTGCCCTGAGGCGACCCAACACTGGAGCCTACAGGCTCTTTGGTGGGGCTAATGTCGGACTCTGGGAGGGCTCACGCTAAAGATTACTTCCCAGAACTTCTGCTGCCAGTGTCCTTGTCCTCTCATTGTGCCACAGCCATGCCCGCCTCTGTAGGAGACCCTCCAACACTAGCAGGTAGGTCTGGTTCAGTCTCCTATGAGGTCACTGCTCCTTCCCCTGGGTCCTGATGTGCACACTACTTTGTGGTGTGCCCTCCAAGAGTGGAGTTCCTGTTTCCCCCAGTCCTGTCGAAATCCTGCAATCAAATCCCGCTAGCTTCAAAGTCTGATTCTCTAGGAATTCTTCCTCCCATTGCCAGACCCCCAGGTTGGGAAGCCTGACGTGGCGCTCAGAACCTTCACTCCAATGGGTGGACTTCTGTGGTATAAGTGCTCTCCAGTCTGTGAGTCACCCACCCAGCAGTTACGGGATTTGATTTTGTTGTGATTGTGCCCCTCCTACCGTCTCATTTTGGCTTCTCCTTTGTCTTTGGATGTAGGGTATCTCTTTTGGTGAGTTCCAGTGTCTTCCTTTCATTGATTTTTCAGCAGTTCGTTGTGATTCCAGTGCTCTTGGAAGAGGGAGTCTCCAATCGCTTTTTTTTTTTTTTTTTTTTTTTTAATTAATTTATTTATTTATTTATGGCTGTGTTGGGTCTTCGTTTCTGTGCGAGGGCTTTCTCCAGTTGTGGCAAGCGGGGGCCACTCTTCATCGCGGTGCGCGGGCCTCTCACTGTCGCGGCCTCTCTTGTTGCGGAGCACAGGCTCCAGACGCGCAGGCTCAGTAGTTGTGGCTCACGGGCCCAGCTGCTCTGCGGCATGTGGGATCTTCCCAGACCAGGGCTCGAACTCGTGTCCCCTGCATTAGCAGGCAGACTCTCAACCACTGCGCCACCAGGGAAGCCCTCCAATCGCTTTTTGATCATAGATTGGTATATGTTGTTCTCCCTAGCCACCACCTAGGTTTCTTGATGTTACAGTTTCAGTCTTGGGCATTTATTCCCACTGATTACATTTTGAAGCTTGAACAACTGTCTGATATGCCCAAATTTCTTTGTATTTTTCAGGCAAAGACTGCCACCTAAAAATGTTTACTACTACCGCTGCCCAGACCATAGGAAGAATTACGTGATGTCCTTTGCATTTTGTTTTGACCGAGAAGAAGATATTTACCAGTTTGCTTACTGCTACCCATATACGTACACTCGCTTTCAGCATTACCTTGACAGCCTGCAAAAGAGAAACATGGATTACTTCTTCCGGGAGCAGCTGGGTCAGAGTGTGGTAAGACCCATTCAGAAATGGGAAAGCTGGGGGAGGAGCTTAGCAATGGTTTTTATAGAATGCAAATAATAGATATTGGTGCTTTGTAGACTATATGCTCTGGAAATTTTAAAAATCATAGTTTTTTTGTGTAATATTTTGCTACTATTGCCACCAGGTTGTCAAAGAATAGGATAAGGCAGATGCGTGTCCTTCTGAATGAAGCTGATAAAGCTCTCTAACAAAATACAAAAGTTCTGGTGAATCCCCAGAACTGTGAGATAAAAAGAAGGCTCTACTGGGTGTTACAAAAGGTGTGAAAGCATTTTATGAGTCTAAGCTTATGAGATGAAGAATAAATTTGCTTTTTAGTGAGTTTAACTTGACTGCAGTGTAGGTTAGCAAGTGGTGTGCAGTATGGTTGTGCTGTCCACAATGTGTTCTATCTCTGCCATCTATTAGTTCCCCAACCCTTCTTCCTTCCCCAGGTTTAGTTTTCTGGGTCTGGAGATTTCAGTCTTACATTCTATATGTTTCCTATTGCTGACATAACAAATTGCCATGAACTTGGTGGCTTGAAACAACACAAATTTATTATCTTACAGTTCAGGAAAGTCTGAAATTGGCCTCTTTGGGCTAAAATCTAGATATCAACAGGTCGGTATTCCTTCTGGAGGCTCTAGGGGAGAATTCATTCCACTACCTCTCCCAGTTTCTAGAGGCTGCTTGCATTCCTTGGCTTGTGGTTCCCTTTCAGTCTTCAAAGTCAACATTAACTTATCAAGTCTTTCTCATGCTGCACCACTCTGATGCTGAATCTCCTGCCCTCCTCTTTCACTTATAAGAACACTTGTGATTATGTTGGGCTCACCCAGATAATCCAGGATAATATATCCATCTCAAGATCTTTAACTAAATCACATCTGTAAAGTCCCTTTTCTCATGTGAGGTAATATATTCACAGGTTCCAACGATTAGGACTTGGACATTTTGGGAGAGGGAGTGCATTGTTCTGCCTACCACACTTTCCTACTCTCTTTTCCTCTTTTTCTCCCTGCCCATCCCAGGATCTGAAAGTGTCCTTCACATTGGATGCATAGGTTTTGTTCTCTGTGGTCAGAAATACTTCAGTTGCTAGTAAAGAATATCTTCCCTCTACTCTAATCCTCTCCCTAACAGTGCTTCTGATGGGTGCCATGTATATCTGGTGCCTGTATCTTTTGAACTGAGAATTGGGACACATGGTGTATGAGTCAGCATGCTAGTAGGAAACAGATGGCAGCCTCACATTAGGATAATTTGAAGAGAGCTTAATAAATGGGCTGTTTACAAGGTGAGGGCACTGTGTACAGAAACCACGGGGTATAGTGCAGTTCCCTGGGGCTAGTAACAACTCAAAGGGTGTGAAGGGATGAAATGGTTAACAGAACCCAATAGTAGAGAGTCATGCAGTGGGCCATCTTGAGTGGAACAGTGACCTTCAGTTGAGGAAAAAAGTTAGCCTGAGATGATCCCACAGGGAGGGAGCTGAGAAAAATAAATACATAGAGCTCATTCTCTTACTTCCCACTGATCTACTGCTAGGGGTCCCTACTGGCCAGTGCAACTGGAAATCAGAGGGCAAGAGAGCCCACTGAAGTAATCCATACAGATAAGTTTCCCTGAACAAAGAAAATGATGGAGAAGAGCAGAGAGTGGTTGTAGAGAGCCAAATAGAACATATTAGTCACACATGGTCTGATCAACAATGTATTACTGGAAACCGTGAGATTATTTCAGATGGGACTGTTGGAGAAATCATGAGACGAATGTTTGCCAGACATATGACTTATGATATAAATTAAGAGAGAAAGAGTTTCATTCAATACTTGTGACTTTTTAAGGGTGGGATCTGTTCGTTTCATTCTTGTGTCCACTCCAGCCCTATCTTAGATTTATGCCAGGCAGAATGTAGGTGTACATTGAATGGCTATGGAGTAAATTATTGAATGAATGAAAGAATGAATTAAGATATTTCTAGAGACAATGTGAAGAGCTAAGAACATCAGAAAGCTGATAGGAGGAATAATAGGATAATTGAAGCTTCCAATAACTAATATACAAAATACATACCTAAAATAACAGCTCATTAAATGAGATAGAAGTTTATTTCTCTTCCATATACAAGTCTAGATGTAGGCAATCCAGAGCTGATAGTGTGGCTCTGCTTCTCGAAACTCTTAGGGAGTCAAGTTCTTTCAGCTTTCTGCCCTGCCATCCCTGGGATGTGGCTCTCAAACTCAATGTCAAATGTGGAATTCTGTCACATCCATGTTCCAGGCAGCAAGATAAAGAAAGCAGGGGAAGAAGGGAGAAGATACAGTATTGTGGCACTTTCACATTTATCCCATTTGATAGAACTCATATTCACACTTAGCTAAAGGAAGGATGAGAAATGAAGTCTTCATTCTGGGTGACCATGTTTCTAGCTAAAAATTAGTAGTCCTATAGATACGGAGGTGAATTAATATTGAAGGGCATCCTGAAGTCTCTGCCATAAGAAGCTTGAATTATGTGTCCAGCTCTAATACCAAACTACTCATATGACCTTGAATGTTACTTCCCTTTTCTGGGGACAAGTTTTTCATCTATAAAATGAGAAAGTTGAAGTTGATAGGGGTTTTAAAATTATTCTTTGAGGAGTTCCTCAGTTAGAATAAAATAATTCGAGACCCCTGTCCTACTTCAGACACTGTGAGGGGTACTGTAGGGATATATAATGGAGTATACAAGTCATGGTGTACTTCCAGAAATGTATTCCATACCAGAGGAAAGAAGACATTTAACAAATATATATAATGTTTTTTAAAGTATATCATTAAGGATCCCATGAGTTGTTTAAAGAATTTATGGTCAGACTAAACATCATGGAGAAGATGGGCTTTACGCTGAGTCTTGAAAGACGGGTAGGATTACTGAATACAGAGTTGGCGAGACGGTAGCCCAGAGAGCAAGAAACAGCCTGAGTCATTGCATGACGATAGTTGGTCGGAAGTCTGGTTTGATTGGAATAGGGAACCTTCCTACTGGAAGATAAGGATAGACAGGAAGATAAGGACCAAACTCTGAAAAACCTTGATTGTCATATTAAAGAATTATGGCTGTATCCTTTATTCAGATTCAACACACAGACACTAGGTCAGACACTTTATATGTACTATCTTACTTGTTTCTCAAAACAGTTTTGTGGGGTAGGCAGAATTATCCCAGTTTGGGGATAAATAATCTAAGGCTAATAAGTTACTTGGCTAAAGCTACATGGCTAGTTCATGACTAGGCCAATATTTAAACCCATGGCTTCTAATGCTGTGCCCTGGCACTTTGATGGACTCATTGCTCCTTTCCACATTGGGCCTACTAAAATAGATAGTAGATTTTGAGAAAGGGATTATACCTTATCCAAAGCTACATCTTAAGAAAGTAAAGTTAGGGAAGTGCAGGGTGTACCTCTGCTGGCTAAACTAGATTAGGGGAGCTCTGTGGATTGGCTCCATCGCCCTGATCTGGGTCTCGAAGCAGATACCAGAGTCGTTAAGGCCTTCTGGCATACTCTTGCAGACAGGACAGTTCTCGGTTACCAGGGCGTTTGATATGGCTTGTGTCTGAAGCCACCACTATAATTAGTTAATCCCTACTCCAATTTGGAGGGAGGATAATTACAAGTAGGAAGGCTAAACATGTCAACAGACAATTCTTAGAGAGAGCAGGCAGGAAGCAAGATTTTGAATTTCTAGTGCTGGAACTATTAATCACCATGGGCATAGCTGCTATTGCTACTAATTATATCATCCAAAATGGCATTTTATTTTGTTACTTACCAGTGGCCCTTTCTAACACCAGCAAACAAAATCCCTTTGTGCATACATCAAAGCCACAATCTGACATTTAAGTTAAATACATCATAGGAAAGATCTTTATTTTCTTGTTGTTTTAACACCTTTATTGAGGTATAATTTACATACTATAACATTAACCCATTGTAAGGGTAAAATTCTGTGATTTTTAGTAAGTGTATAGAGTTTTACAACTATCACCACAATCTAATTTTAGAACATTTCATCATCCCAAAAAGTTCCCTTGTAAATCCCCACTTCCACTCCCAGCCCTAGGCAACTGTTCATCTGTTCTCTGACACTGTAAATTTGCCATTTCTGAATATTTCCTGTAAATAGAATCATGCACTATTTAGTCGTCTTTTACATTTAGCACCTTGCACATAGCATTACGTTTTTGAGGTTCATTCATGTTGTAACATCCGTCAGTAGTCCATTCATTTTTAGTGCTGAATAGTATTCTATTGAAAATATATACCACACTTTCTTTTTCTGTTCTCCAGTTGATGGACATTTGGATTGTTTCCAGTTTGGGGCTATTATGAATAATGCTATTATGAACATTCATGTGCATACCTTTGAGTGGACATGTGATCACATTTCTCTTGGGTAGATTTCTAGGAATGTAATCATTGGCTCATATAAGTTCACATTCAACTTAAAAAAAAAACCAAAAAACAAAAAATGTGCCAAGCTGCATTCCAAGTTAGTAGTGCCATTTTGCATTCCTACCAACAATGTAGGAGAGAGGGTTGTAGTTTCTCCATGTGCTTGCTAACACTTGGAATTACCTATATTTTTCATTACAGCTATTTTAGTGGGTATGTAGTGAAATCTCACTGTGGTTTTACTTTGTGCTGCCCTAGTAACTAGTTATGTTGATTATCTTATAATGTGCTTATTTGCCATTCATATATCTTCTCTGCTGAAGTGTTAGTTTAAACCTTTTATCCATTTTTAAAAATTGAGTTGTGTTCTTATAATGAGTTTTGAGAGTTCTTTATTCTGAATGCAAGTCCTTTGTCAGATTCATGCTTTGCAAAATCCCCCCCTAATGTATACCTTTAATCTATACCTTATACCTATACCTTAATCTATACCTTTTCATTCTCTTAACCATGTCTTTTGAAGAATAGAAGTTTTTAATTTTGAAGTCCAACTTATCAGTTTTTTCTCTTATGGATCATGCTTTTGGAATCTTATCTAAAAGCTGCCCATCTGAAGGCCACAAAGATTTTCTCCTATGTTTTCTTCTAAAATTTTTATAATTTCCACTGACATTTAAATCCATGATCCATTTTGAATTAATTTTTTATATATGGCATGAGGTAAGGGCCTTAAGTTCACATTTTTTTTGCATATAGATATCCAATTGTTGCAGCACCATTTGTTGAAAAGACTAATCTTTTACCCATGAACTATCTTGTCACCTTTCTCCAATGCCTCTACTCAGTTTTTCTTTTTCTTTCCTATTTTCAAGGCTAAATTGTCAGGGAGTCAACTCTGTGTCTGTGTAGGTCAGCTATGATTGGACTGATATTGTGCTCATCCACTCTGAGTCTGTAAGGCTTCCATCCTCTGACAGTGGATTTGTGTGTGGGTATGGGGAGCACAAAGTTTGGGCAGTTTTCAAGTCTGCCCTGGCTTTTACTTTCCCTTTTGTGCTGTGTTCCCTGTGTGCATATGTGCAGCCTCAAGGTTGTTCATGTGTGCGCTGCTGCTTTAGGCTTCTTCTCAGGTCTCTGATGAGTCTGCACCCAGTCTCAGCCAGCATATTCTTGTCCCAGCTATGCAACTGTGGGCCCTCCTCACTTGCCCACAGACAATGCTGCTGGGTCTGGGCACTGCCTACTTCTCCAAATTAACTGAGTCCCTTCGACCATGACAGAGAAGCTGCCAATCCTCACAGCCTGGCCTGTTCTAGCATTCACCAAGCCTGGGGGAAGATGGAACCAATCCAGGACAAAACATCATATATTCCCATTCTTATTCCCTGAAGTTCAGCAGTTTTTAAAACATAATAGTTTTGAGATTGTTGTCAATTTGGTCAGTTTCCAAAGCACTGAAATGGTTGTTTGTTTCAATTTTGTCCAGCTTTATATTTGTTTTTTGGGGATAGCATTTATCAATATTCTCATTCCAACATAGCCAGAATTAGGTTTTAACTGACTCACATGAGTTTTTAAATCATATAGCCCTTGTACTGTCAGACATGGTGAAATATGGCATTATTTTCAAATGTCATTGGACTAGAGGAACCCATAACTCGTGTGTGTGTGTTTTGAAAGTATTAGATGGAGAGAGTGATTCCCATACTTAGGGACACTTGCCAAAAGGAAGTGTCTAACAAAGAAAATAGTCTGATAGTGTATTTTAGGGAATCACTAGAAAATCATGTATATGAGAATAATATGGTCTAGGCTTTACCACTGGCTAGCTCTATGACCTTGGGAAAAACATTTCTCTATGGGCCTTAGAAAGTCAGACCAGATTATTTCAAACATCCCTTCCAACTTCAACGTAAATTATGGTTCAAATGTTGATATCTTTTTGTATGTTCTAAGTCACTCATTAGCTTGTTGTAATGTTGCCTCTCAATCTGCCCTTTATTTTATAACAGTGGTAGTTATTGAGTGCTTAGCATGTGCCAGACCCAATGCTATGACTTTTATATGCATCCTTTCACTCAGTCCTCACAACACCCCTGTTATATGGTTAGTACTATAATTGAATGCCTAACATGTAACCAGCTTGTCTAAGCTCTGGGGATACAGCAGTAAAAACAGGCATAAATACAAGCCTTCATGGAGCTTACATTCTAGTAGAAAGAGACAGACAGTATTGGAGAAATTAAATCAGGAAAGGAAATACATTTTGGGGAGAAGTCTTCACTTAGAAGGAAGCATTTAAGCTCTGGGCTGTAAGTACTATCTTCTCCCATTTGCATTTTTAAAAGCTGAGATACAATGAGATTAAATAATTTGTCTATATCATGTAGCTGGGATTTGAAGCCACACCTTTGTGGACCCCAAAGAATGGACTCTAAACCAATCCTGGATAAGGAAGTATTCTGTTCACATATACAGTTATTTACTAAATTCTTCCAAAGCCATTCCTCAATACTACAAATATCTAGTAAACACCTTCTACCTGTCAGGCTCTATGTTGGGTGCTGGAGACAGAAAGATGAGTACAGAACACACCCTGCCCCTAAGAAATACTCCATGTACTGGGTGTCACAGACATAAAGGCTAATAATGGCAATGATGGTAAGAAACTTGATGTAATAGAAGTAGGAGGCAGAGGAGAGGCACAAGGGAGGAAATGAAGCATTAAGGAAAGAGGCATCTTGAATTGAGAATCAAAACATGGATACAGAGGCTGAGACGCCTGGTGAGTCCTGACTATTTAGTGTGGTTCCAGATGACAAGAGCACAGGGTCAGCTGAAGAAGAACAAGAAGAATGGTGATTGGAAAAGAATGAGAGGTAGGTGGAGGCTGGGTCAGGAGGGCTTTGAATGCCAAACTAAAGAATTTGGACTCTATCCTGAGGGCAGTGAGGAGCCAGGCAGGAGGGAATCTGATCATTGTGGCACTTAACCCTTCCATCTCCAGGCTGCCTCTGCTGATGGCAGCTGATCTAGAAGTCAGGTTAACTCCTGCCTGTCTGTCCAGTTGGCTTTCCTTTTCTCAGGCAGAGCTATTTCACAGGACAAGAGCACTAGGAGGAAAACTTTACTACCAAGACACACGTATAGTAATGATAATGTCATAGAAATACCCAGAAAAGCTTGTCTCTTTGATCTTAACATTTCACACAATTTCAGAGTTGGCAAAGACTATAGGGGTCACACTCAAATTTAACAAATATATTAGGCATTTACTATGGGCAAGGACCTAAACTGCATAGAACGGCATCTCCTCAACATTCGAGAAATATGACTTTTCAACCACTGTTCAAATACCTCTTGAGGCAGCCTGAGCTCTATCCCAATGACAAATAAGTCATACCATCCCCAGAAGGAGCTGCCTCCCTGTAACCTCCTCTCTTTGGTTCTACCACCACCCTCTGGGCCCACCCTGCATGTACTTGCTCCTCTAGCCCCTGGACAGGCCTGCAAAGATAGCAAGACAGTGGCCACAGCCCCCTCATGAATCTTCCCTTCCCCAACCTAATCCCTTTCTTCCTCCTCTCCTCCCTCGTAATTCTACATTTCTTCATATTCCATGGTTTCTAAACTCTGTACCTTCTTTGTTGTCCTCTAGACATGATCTAGGTTGTTAATTTCCTTCTTAAAATACCAGAACTGAATGTAAAACTCTGCAGGTGATCTAAGCATGCCACAGCAGAATAGAACCATTGCCTCTCTTGCTCTGGATCCTAGATCGCTAGAAATGTAGCCAGAATTTACGTTCGCTTCTTTTAACAATGAGGCCTTCATGTAGTAAATTTTTGTTATTGTTCTTTAAATAAAACTTATTTTTTATTTCTTGGATAGTCTTTTTTAAAATAAATTTTTATTTTGGAATAACTTTAAATTTGTAGAAAAGTTGGAAAGATAATACGTATAGAGAGTTTCAACATATACTTCACCCAGTTTTCTCTACTGTTAGCAGCTCAATATCAAAAAAACAAACAACCCAATCAAAAAATGGGCAGAAGACCTAAATAGACATTTCTCCAAAGAAGATATACAGATGGCCAACAAACACATGAAAAGATGCTCGACATCACTAATTATCAGAGAAATGCAAATCAAAACTACAATGAAATATCACCCCACCCCAGTTAGAATGGTCATCATCAAAAAATCTACAAACAGTGCTGGAGAGGGTGTGGAGGAAAGGGAACCCTCTTACACTGTTGGTGAGAATGTTCATTGATACAGCCACTATGGAGAACAGTATGGAGGTTCCTTAAAAAACTAAAAATAGAACTACCATGTGACCCAGCAGTCCCACTACTGGACATATACCCTGAGAAAACCATAATTCAAAAAGACACATGCACCCCAATGTTCACTGCAGCGCTATTTACAATAGCCAGGACATGGAAGCAACCTAAATGTCCATCAACAGACGAGTGGATAAAGAAGATGTGGTATATATATACAATGGAATATTAGCCATAAAAAGGAATGAAATTGGGCCATTTGTAGAGACGTGGATGGACCTAGAGAGTGTCATACAGAGTGAAGTTAGTCAGAAAGAGAAAAACAAATACTGTATATTAACGCATGTATGTGGAATCTAGAAAAATGGTATAGATGATCTTATTTGCAAAGCAGAAATAGAGACACAGACGTAGAGAACAAATGTATGGATACCAGGGGGGAAAGGAGGGAGTGGGATGAATTGGGAGTTTGGGATTGACATATATACACTATTGATACTATGTATAAAATAGATAACTAATGAGAACATACTGTATAGCAGGGGTCCCCAACCCCCGGGCCATGGACCAGTACCGGTCTGCCACCTGTTAGGAACCGGGCCGCACAGCAGGACGTGAGCAGCAGGCGAGCGAGCAAAGCTTTGTCTGCCGCTCCCCATCACTCCCCATCGCTCACATTACCGCCTGAACCATCCTCCACCCAACCCCCCCGCCAACCCCCGTCCTTGGAAAAATTGTCTTCCATGAAACCGGTCCCTGGTGCCAGAAAGGTTGGGGACCGCTGCTGTGTAGCACAGGGAACTCTACTCAGTGCTCTGTGGTGACCTAAATGGGAAGGAAATCCAAAAAAGAGGGGATATATGTATATGTATAGCTGATTCATTTTGCTGTACAGTAGAAACTAACACAACATTGTAAAGCAACTATACTCCAATAAAAACTAAGTAAAAAAAAAGAAAGTTAAAAGATCGTATATAACCATGAAACATTTGTCAAAACTAATAAATTAACATTGGTACATTACTATTAACTAAACTACAGAACTATATTCAGATTTTGTCAGTTTTTCCACTAATATCCTATTTTGGTCTCAGGAACTGATCCAGGATACCACATTGGCCTATACTAATAGATTTTACAAGTATAATTGTGACCTCTTACACTTATCCTAAGTTTAAACTTATTGGTTTTAGTCCTTTGTTCTAGGCTGCTGTGATCATTTTGATTCTTGGATACTCTTATCTGCAACATTAGTGACATCACTCAGAATTTTTAAAGAATATATTTTTTAAGAGTTAGTTTAAGGCAAGGATACAAGTGTTTGTAACAAGATAAGACCTGAGACTAAGAACAGAGATCCATGTATATTACCAGATACTTCTGTGGAATGCCTAGTTTGACATTTTTATTTCAATCCCTGAATTTGATTTTGCTACTAACCCCAGTAGCATAGGTCACCTAAGTGAACAAGACTTTACTTGTCTCCAAGTCAACTCAATTAAATTCAATTTAGTTCAATTTAATTTAGAATCTCTTATGTACCATGTGCCATGATAGATCTAGAGATAAACAAAATGTAGTCCCTTCCCCCATTTCTCCATCTTGTCCATAAGGATCATATGTAAAGTTTTATGAAATGGCTAGTTCAAATCCATGATGAGTGAGGGAGAACCATATGGCAAAGGACAAAATTTAGAAAAAGGAGCAGTCTCTGGGGAAGGGTCTGGCTAGGTGGGGCTCTACAATGGGGACCCTGGGCAATAGGAACTCCCACCAGGACTCCAACCCCTTCTTGTGAGACTGGCTCCCAGATCAGCAAAGTCACAGTGAGAATGGTCTGGTGGCAAAGGGAACATTCTGAAAGCCGTATCTTGAAAGATTTTCAAAATCTAAGCCAAACTAAGAATCTGGGAGTCAGACCCTCCCCCCCAAAAAATGCAAAATCGTAAAGCTGAAGTGAAGAAGATAGAGAACATAGTATAATCAGAGAAAGCCAGAAAGCTAGGTAAGGATGAAGAGGAGCATAGTGGATAAGTATAAGGAATTCTGGAAGCATTTAAGATATAGAGCTTGGCAGCTTCCACTACAATCCTTGTGTGGACTTGTGTGGAAAGGAGGAAAGGACAGGATCTCAGAAAGGAGCTAGAGGTAACCGATGACCTTGTGGGCAGGAAACAAGAAACAGAAGGTGATACCACAGAAAAGAGGCTAGAGAGGCCAGCACAGTTCTGATCAGCATGATATCTTCAAAATAATGTAGTCCCCTTCCATTCTTTCTCTTCCTTCTCCTTTTGTTCTTTCTTCCCCTTTGAAGTAAAACATCATGGAGTTGCAGCTGGCAACATGACCAAACAAATGTATGAAAAATAATTACATTTGGCTAAGTTTTAAATTGAGTAATTGTTGGAAGTCAGTAATCTCAATTATCAGTCCCTAATCTACCTCTCAGGAGAGTTCTATGGACCCCCATCTGCACCAAACCTTGTTCTGATCAGACACTCTAAATTAAACAAGCTTAGTGGTTTTGGCTCCCTTCCAGCAGGCCACTTCACAAGTCACCACTCTCTTGGCATAGTTTTTACTATTCCCTCCAAAAAGAGTCCAAATTAATTGAAGGCAGATACATCCTCTCAGCATCCGGCTGAGGGGCTTCCAACCTACCCTACTGATGTAGGTGGTCCTTCCACTCTAAACCTCAGCTCTGGGCAAACATGGGCCTGAAGAGGAGATGTGGGGAATCTAGCTGGGTTCTCCCTCTGCTAGAACAAGTAGACACGTGTCTGCTATACCTCAAGCTGCAGAGGCTGACCCCGACTACCACATACCTGTTCCAAACCTGGGTTTCTCCAGTTCAGTGAATGCATCACCATCATGCCTGTTGCCCATGTCAGAAACCTGTCCTATTTAACTCCTTTTTATTCACTCACCACATACTATCTGTCACCAGGTATGATCAAGGCTACAACTCAATATCCTTAGAATCTATGTCTTCCTTATCTCTGCTGTGAGTGCCCTAGTTCAAACTATCCGGGTCTCTCAGGAAGTTACAACAGCTTCTTTAGCGTAAGAGCACAAGATGTGAGGTGAATAGCTTCCAGCCTCTCTCTCTCTCTATTCTACTCACACAGCTATGTCAGCATTACATGGCTGCCAGAAAGTCCCAGACCTCCTCCTAACCTTGTGTTTCCCCTCACTTCCTCACTGATTCGCTGGTACCTGACCAAGAGACAGAATAACCTCCCAGCTAGGTTGCCAGATGGCATCCTTCTTGCTAACAGATTGCTATTTTTAGATCATTCTTTCCCCTCCTTTTTAAAAAGACATCATATAAAAAGACATATTTTGAACTTTATGCTATCAGTCTATATAATCCACTACCACTTCTTATTGCTGTCATCTGCTCACTTCTTGGACACTTCCCTCAAACATGGAGGACTTTGGTTCATAATTATCTTTTTCATTACATTGCTGCCACCATGTTGAGTGATTTCAGTATCTGTGAAAACGACCCATTGAACACCTGGCCTCTGTTTAAGCTAAGATAACAAATTCTATCATGGTCTGCAAGATCCTGCATAATCTGGCCTCTGCCTGCTTCTTCAGCTTCTCTCATACACTCTTACTTTGCTGTCCATGCCCTAACCACACTGGCCTTCCTACAGTTTTTTTTCTGTGAGCCATGGATTCTCTCCCTCACTTGCATACACACTGGCCCTCTACCTGAAATGTCATTTCTCTATGGTCCTTTGCCTAACTACTTCCTATTCTGCTTTCACTATCCAACTTGAACATCACTTCCTCATGGAACTTTTCCCTGATGCACTGTTCCCCAGACTAGTTTGAGAGCCTGTTTCATGCATCTATAATATACTGTTTCCTTTTAAAATGCTTATCACTCTTCTGGTTGTTCATTCAATATCTGTCTTCTTCTGGTCATAGATTTAGGGAATACTTTTGTATTTAAGGTATGTATAGGACTAGGGGCAGGTGGAGAATTTGTGCTGTTGCAGCCAAAATTCCTTCTTGGTACCTCACTGTGTGGTCATATTTTGTTACGTCCTCTGAAGCACATTTCCATTTTGTTGACTCAGAAGGTGTATAACATTAGGGCACAAGGTCATTTCTTTTATGTGAGTCATAGAATGTGAAAGCCAAGAAGAATCTTGCGTGTCTCTAGTTCTGGGGTTTTAAAACCATGCTCTCTGTATCTCTAAGGAAAGATCTGGGCTCTGAACAGTACCTTAGGGGCCACTGAGGAGGGGGGGGAAAGAGGGGCTTCTAAGAAGTCAGGGCACTGGCCTCTCTTGCCCTCCCTTGCCATGCATAACAGTACAGCCCCTACTTACTGGCCTTCCCCGTAGACAGTTTGAGGAGAGGACTCAGCTGCTAACAATGTTTGCAAACTTATCCCTCTTTCTACAGCTGGAGACATTGGGGCCCAGAGAGGGGAAGTAACTTCCCTGAGTCACCCAGTGAGTTAGTGGGACAGCTCTAGCTAGAAGCCCAGCTGCTGACGCGTAGGTTGTCCACTGCAGCCCACTGCTTCTCACTCCCAGACCCATCTGCAAGGTTTGCATATTTGTCTACTCTTTCTGCAGACATTAACTGAGCACCTACAAGGCAATGAGAAGGAAATTAGATGCCTTAATCAGTAGTGTGAGCTACATGGGTTAGAACCCTGACTCTGCCACTCACTAACTGTGTAACCTCTGGGCCTCCGTTTCCTCATACATTAGTCCTCCTTTCAGTAGATGTCCAGAGAAACCCATTATTCTGTCATAATTTAAGTAAAAAGGTCATGAGGCCTAGAGCCATAGTAGGATTTGAATTTTGCTCTGCCCCTTAAATCTTTCATATGTCAACTTCTCTAAGCCTCATCTGCAAACTAGGCATTGTGATTTAGCTTCAGGGTTATGGTCACGGCAAGAGGCTTCTAGTAGATGTTAGATAACAGATGTGAAAGTGCCTCCTGAGTTGTTAGTTATTACTTGGATACAATGCATTTGTAATACCATATTTCCCTTACCAGACTCTAAGCTCCCTGAAGGTATACAATTTGTCATATTAAAATGAGAACAGGTAACATTTAGAGTACTTACTACATACTAAGCATATTCTAGGTACTTTATTATCTCACTTAATCAGCTCAACGACCTTATGAAGCAGGTACAACTATTATCCCCGTTTTGCAGATGAGGAAACTGAGGCATACTACTCATAAGTGGTAATATCTGTATGGAAGAAACCAAGGTGTAGGTGATTGGTGAGGAGTGGGAAAAGAACTTGTAGGAACATGGAAGAGTCTCCTAACTCAAACTGGGGAATCAGAAAGAACTGTATAGGTGAGGTACTATTTAAGGTCTCTTTTAAGACACTTAATGGGTGAGAAGGACTTTGGTGATGTGGTAGAGAGTACGAATTGGAAAGATATCTAGAAGGTCATGCTCAAGATTGGCTGAATGCTGTGGAGAAGGAGGTTTGGGAGTGCAGAGAGGAAAGGCCTGGGTCTGTCAAAGGAAACAGTTTGGGGAAAGCTGTGGCTGGTGGTGGGTCCCAGGATAAGTCCCCAGTGCTAATGCCACTGCTTAGAGCTCCCTTGGGGATCATCCCTGCCTAGAATAAATCACCATCCATCAATATAAAAAGGAAAAGAGAAGGGGGAAAAAAGGAATCAAAATCATCATCAACTAGTTCTGACATTATCTCTTGGCATTCCTAAAAGACAAAAGTGTTACAGTGACAGTGGTTGGAAACTCAGAAGAGTGGTCACAGTGGGTGACTTCTTAAAGGCTCTTAGGGAAAAGAAAACAGAATCAGTTGCAGATCATTATTACCCATTTCCTAACAAAAATGTCCTGGTGCAGGGAGACTTGATAAATGAACTCGACATTTTCCTAGAATCCTATTTCCTAGCATTCAGAAATATTGTTCTGGTGTTAAAAGAAAACCAAATCACTGACTACAACTTTTGGCCTTTTTTAATTTATTGGCTTAAAGAAGGTCTCATAAAGGTAGGATTTCAAAGCAACTTGCAAAATGATTTTGATTCAGACTCTGCAATCTTACTTTCAAGAAGTTCACTTTGTATTCCTTTTGGTGACTGTGCCAGCAACCAGTGACGGCTCGGGAACAATATGATGGGACATGTTGTTTACAGTCCATAGCAAGGACAAAGCACAGGCCTGGCAAAGGAGGGGTATGAGTCACCCCACACCATTGCAGTTGAAATTGGAAAATACAGGTGAGATTTGACTGATGGCCAGCCCCAGGCTAGAATCTGTGCTCCTTCTCAGAGCAAGCTGTTGAACTTCCCAGGGAGTCCTTTAGCTGGCACGGCTGAGGTTGCAGTAACCCTCTCCCAGGGCTCTGCTTGTCTCTGTAGGATTGTTACCAGAGGTAGGAGAGGAGAGGTGGGAGGGAAATGGGTCATGAGCTACCTGCCAGGGCCTCCCGGTGATTGGACATTCTCCCAATGAGGCTGCTGCTGCGGTTGCCTTTAACACTGCTGACCGCTGCTTTCTCCCTTTCCTGTTTCCCTGTTCTCTTTTTTATTGGCCAAAAATATTATTTAAATGTGCATTTATCTGTAAGAAGTAAAACTATCAAATTCTTAGAAGAAAACATAGGAGTATATCTTTGTGATCTGAGGTGAGGCAATGGTTTCTTAGATATGACACCAAAAGCACAAGTAGCAAAAGGCAAATTGGATTTTATTAAAATTAAAAACTTGTGCCGCAAATGATACGTCAAGAAAGTGAAAAGACAAGCTACAGAATGGGAGAAAATAAGTTCAAGTACGAAAAGCCCAATTTAAGTATGGGCAATGGATCTAAATAAACATTTCTCCAAAGAAGATAAATGGCCCATAAGGACATAAGGGAATACTCAACATCATTAGCCATCAGGGAAATGCAAATCAAAACCACAGTGAGATATCACATCCCAGCTTCTACACTGTCTATAACAAAAGAAGACAGATAATAACAAGTGTTGGGGAGAATGAGGAGAAATTGAAACCCTCATACATTGCTGGTAGGAATATAAAATGGTGTAGCTGCTTTGGAAAACATTTGGTAGTTCCTCAAAATGTTAAACATAGAGTTACTCCATTACCCAGCAATTCCACACCTAGGTATATATTCAAGAGAACTGAAAGCTTATGTTCACACAACGACTTGTACATGAACATTTATGGCAGCATTATTCATAATAGCCAAAGAGTAGAAACAACCAAATGCCCATCAGCTGATGAATGGATAAATGTATTGTATATCCATACAATGGATTATTATTCAGCCATAAAAAGGAGTAAATTACTGATACATGCTATAACATGGATTTTATTCCACTTTGTGATTGTTCAGTTGCTGGGTTCACGGTAAGTTCTCAAGAATTTTTTGTTGAATAGATATATTAATTCACATCTCTCTTTAAAGGAGAAACTGCTGAAAATGTTCAGATTCCTTCTTTGCCTTCCCAAAGAGATATCATTTCAGAAAAGGAAACATAAAAATCCCACCTGTTTTCTTTACTGTGCCTTGGATTGGATTAATTTATTAAATGTTGGACTTTTTTCTAAATTATTTAACTTCATCCCCCAATATAATTTGATTTCTCTGGCTTATTTACCAAACTTTGTCAATAAAAGACAGTTATTTGCTAAAAAGAGAACAGAGGTATTGTCTTCTTCATATTCTATTTTATAGGAAAGGTAGTTTCTAGTGTATTTCCTACATTTAAAGTGGATAATAATAAGATATTATTATGTACTGCAGCCATTTGAATTAGCCTTCTCTTTTTCATTCAATAATATTCATACATATTTAAAAGTTTCCTAACTTTGTCTATCTAGGTCAGGAGAGTATTACCCAAGCTTGATATTGTTTGTCCAAGCTGACGTTTTACAGGAGTTGGGGGAAGATACATGGCGGGGAGTTTTCATCTCTTTCTCTCATTCATGATGCCTGTACTGCAAGTGGCTGAAGTCATACAAGTTTAGACCTAGAAAGACCCTGAAAGATTAGTTTTCTAACACCTTCTTCTCCCAGCTGAGGAAGCTGAGGCCTAAGAACAGAAGAGGTATGTAGTCTACGAGAGTATGATCTTGATTTCCTGATTGGGAATCTTATGTTCTTTGCATTTCGACAAAGAAGAACGCTTTTAGTCATGTTATCTACCATTTTCTCCCCATACACTATGTGTCAGGCTCTGTTTTCACCTTATCTCATATAATCATTTCATCTTTAGGACTACCAGTACGTTGCTATTGTTATTCCCCTACACAGATGAAGAAACCAGGGCTCAGATTAACTTACTTGCCTGAGCTCACATAACTAGCATGTGGTAGAACCAGGGTTTTGTACCCAGGTTTGTCTGACTTCAAAATGTAGGCTCTGTATTCTGCATGGATCCTTTTACTGACTACTCTGTGTTACTGTGGGGATCTGATAGGACTGTGGAAGCACTCACTCGGAGGTGAGGAGGCCTTTACTCTCTGGAGTCTCCAGGGTTCCTTCTCAGGGCAAAGCTGCCTCTTGGGGCTCTATTTTGCCTCCTTCCTGGCTTGCCTCATGACCCAGCCTGCCTTCCTCTTCTCTGTGACCGTGATCCTACCCTTGTTCTCCTGGGCTTCCTGCCTTTAACTTACTTGGGGAGGCCGATTCAGTCCTTCTAGCTTCTCCACATCTTTGCCCCCCAAAACAAGGCCATAGGCCCTCTTCTATTTTGGGTTTTCTGTTACACCCTGCAGGTACAG
This sequence comes from Balaenoptera acutorostrata, assembly GCF_949987535.1. Taxonomy (NCBI): domain Eukaryota; kingdom Metazoa; phylum Chordata; class Mammalia; order Artiodactyla; family Balaenopteridae; genus Balaenoptera; species Balaenoptera acutorostrata. Next base: position 41,044,722 of record NC_080064.1, on the reverse strand, counting down.
ACTTGGGGAACAAGGGAGCAGATGAAGGTACAAGCAACGATGAGGCAAGGCTCTAGATTCTCTTGGTGTTCGTTCTTGCTCTGGGCTCCTGTTCCTCCTTAGTGATCTCTGAGTGTGTGGAGCTCATCTGGCTGCCGTTCCCTTAGGTCCACCCTTCCTTACGTCTAGGAAGGCCTCCTCCTCCAGGAACCTCCCTCTGTGCCATCTGAGGGCCTGAATGTGGTCAGGAGGAATGATAGGTGTGTTTCCATCTCTGAGATCTTCCTCAGTACTGGAGCCTCCCACACGTAACTGGGTCTCTGCCCTCTCCAGCCCTGCTCTGCCCAGGAATGATCCTTTTTGGTTATTTCCTCTCAGAACTGATTAGGCCCAACTTGGACAGACGGTCACCTGTCGAGGGTGCCACAGAGGTGGGGAGGGGACTCCTATCCTGGGATGAGGAGTGTGGCTGAGGTTCCAGGGGGTCACTTACAGGCCTAAGGGTTTGTAATTTTGTGATAACGGATCTACACTCTCTTTGAAGGCTTGACAGTACCATGCCCATGCGAGGAGGCATTATGATTAAATGCTGGTAGTGGTGACAGTAGTGACGACAACGGTCACAGTAGTAACAACCACCATGCCTCTCTCTCCTATGGAAAGAGAATGTGGAGGTTTTGGAGTCAGATCAGCATTTGAATCCCAGCTTCACCACTAATTCATTACCAAATTAAGCAACTTACTTCACATTATTCAGCCTGTTTCTTCACCTGCACATTTTGGAAAAATAAACCTTTAATTTTCATGGCATTTGTCAGGAGTAATGTAAAACAAAGTTAAAATTTATTGAGTGCTTATATGTGTCACACGAAGTGAAAGCTAAGCTCTTGGTATGTAAATATCTTGTGTAATTCTCACAACAACCTTTTGAGACATATTCTGTTACTCTGTCCCTTCTGTAGATTGAGAAACTGATGTACAGAGAGATTAGTTAACTTGCCTAAGATCACATGGCTAGTAAGAGGTGGAGCTGGGACTTGGGATGTAAGCATAAATAATTTGTTTCAAAAGTCTGTGATTAAAAAAAGATCAGGTCTATAAAGCAGTTGCCGTATTGCCTGATACACATTAGTTTCTCAATTGGTAACTGCAACTTAACAGTATATTGAATTTCTAAAGAACTACACAAATGCAAAGTGTTTGTTTTTGTTATCTTTAAGACTTTGTCTCATCACTTAGTAAACAGTGCCTAAAAAGCTGTGTTTACAAGAGAAGGGAGTGAGATTTGGTATTTATGTGCTTACTACCATCAAAGTAGACAGCCACATTTGATAATCTTGGCTCCAGTTGGTTTATTTTAGGAGGCCTAAATTATTCACTTGGAATGTCTGTACTGATTACATTGACCACAGGAAAAAATGCCAGCACAGCCTCCCACTTAAGCTGCCTGTGGGTCAGGCTGGTCTCAGAGGAGAAGCAGCTTTCCTTGAGGTGGGGCCTCCTCATGCAGATGTCAGTATGTGTGTTGGGGGAGAGAAAGGGGGTATGTTATTGTCCCCAAGTTATGTGCTATTCTGAAACCCCTAGAAGTCTCCTCAGGACAGAATTTACCCTCATATGGCATATAACTAGTCTCTCGTCCAAGAGCAGAGCTTTTCCACAACATCCCAGTGGGTGACTATCCAGGCTCTACAGACATGCATTAAGGCATGGGGAGCTCCCTACTCCCCACAGCAGCTGTTCCCGCCTCAGACAGCTCATGTCTCCTGTTCTCCTTCTGTGGAGCCAGGGAAGGAGTCATTGGTGGAGTTTTAAAGATACAGTCAAGGGGCCTGAAAGGCACACGGAGAAACTAGAATGGAAGGAAGAGCCTAGGGTTTTGTTCTGTTTTGTTTCTGGTTGTGGTGCGATTGTCAATGTACAGGCCAGTGAGTGACGAAGTCAAACTAATTTTATATGATGTACACTTGGGCTGCTGCGTGGAGGTTGGCGGAGAACACTGTTAGGGAGTTCTCTAACAAGTAAGACAGCAGTAAGAAAATTGAAAAAGTGATAAATTCACAAACAATCTTGGAGTTAAAATTCACAGAACCTGTGGTTAACTGAATATCATAGGTTAGGGAAGAGAGAAATCAAGCATTACGTCTACGTTTCTGGCTTCTTTGAGCTGGTGAATGGCAGAGCCACCAAAATGGGGAAGAAGGCGATTCTGGGGAATGTGTTAGGTCAGCCAGAACATTCAGTATCCAGAAATGTGTAGCAAGTTCACATGTATTTCTAAGAGGTTCAGTCGTGTCAGGAAGGACTTCCAAGCAACAGTTGGTATTGGAATCAGGTGGGTGATGACCTATAGCTTCTCCCCTCAGTCCCTCACCACTCTCTGCGGCCTGCAAGCATGCTCCAGTCTCTAGGAGAAGAGATGGTAAGGCTCTGAGGTGGGGCTTTCCAGGTTTAGGTGGAGACTGACCTTGTATTCCAAGAAAGGCACTGTGACCAACTCTGACTCCATTGGCGTGTAAGGATCAGGGCCTCACTTCAGGTGTGTGTTCTAGCCTAAAACAACAAGATCCCAACTGTAGGGAAGACTAAGTCTGCTTCTGTACTCCCTGCCTTGTCAGGACTGGCCCAGGAACTGAGCACAGCTAACCTTCCAGGTGGAAACAGCAGTGCCTGCAGAATCATAGTGGAGACTGGGTGAGGCAGGGGCTAATAATTTTTGCCTCTTTCTGCTGTCCCACTTGGTAACTTCATCCTAGATTTGCTGCTTACTTGGTGTGCTTCGGTGTAACTGCAGCTCCTCAGCTTGCCGTGTGGGAAAAGACAAGGCCTGTGATACTGGTGGAGGGATGAAAGAATGAGTAGAGCTAAATAGGCAGAACTGCCTCTACATTGTCTTCTCAGAATCCCCAGTTCCTAAATCCATACTTTTGAGGGTCCCTGAAACACTTGTAGCCTGTGGCCAAAAGCATTATTTGTAGTTTCCACAGGATAATCGCTCTATTCACTGCCCTGAACCCTCTCTGGAAGTTGCTGTGTATCCATTTTGTCCATTCATTTGTTCTTTAAATTCTTTAACTCAATATGTATTGAGCTCCTATCATATGTCAATCACTACTCTATATACATGATACAGAGGTAGCAGTTGTGAGTAAAACAGACATGGTCTCTGCCCTCCTAGAGTCTAAAGTTTAGTTGTATGGTGGATGGCCAGAGTGGATGACTGGATGCCGGAGGGATCCATAAGGGTTTTTCTGGAGGCAGAGAGAGGTAGGTTAAAAATGGATAGGGACTTTGCATCCATTGAAAGCCTAATGTAAGCCAGGTGCTCTAAATGATTTACATGTATTATTCCACTTAAACTCCCAATAACTCCATGAGGCAATATTACCCTATGTTAAAAACAGGAAACAGAGCATCAGAGTAATATTAATTTCTTTTTTTTTTTTTTTAATTCTATTGTGTTTGAGCTGTTTTATTATTTTGGGTTTGTTTGTTTTTGCAGCTAGTGTTACCCTAACTAACAGCAACTGAGAGGGGAATTCTCTGGAGAATTTGATTTTTTTTTTTTTTTTAATGGCTGTGTTGGGTCTTCGTTTCTGTGCGAGGGCTTTCTCTAGTTGTGGCAAGCGGGGGCCACTCTTCATCGCAGTGCGCGGGCCTCTTACTATCACGGCCTCTGTTTGCGGAGCACAGGCTCCAGACGCGCAGGCTCAGTAATTGTGGCTCACGGGCCCAGTTGCTCCGCGGCATGTGGGATCTTCCCAGACCAGGGCTCGAACCTGTGTCCCCTGCATTGGCAGGCAGATTCTCAACCACTGCACCACCAGGGAAGCCCTAATTTCTTAATATTACATTGCTACTGAGCACTGATGTAACTCAGGCTGATCTGACACTAAACCCTGTGATGCTTCCACTGCATCACACCACTCTTCTACAAGTCATCCAAGAAAATCCAAGTTACATGCTCTGGGCTGACTGATCTACCATAGCTCTAAACTAAGGTTATGCAACCTGAGGTTCAAGGATGGGTGTTAAGGGATGCTCAAATTCCACAATGCTAGATGCCGAGTGTTGCATATGTATGTAGAGGATTTGTAGTTTCCACCAGATTTCCAAAGGTGGCTATGACCCTGTATATATCAAGAACTGCTACCTATCCCATTCTAAGCTTCTTCCTCTTCCTCTTATGTCCACCTGCACGTGGCTGTGTGTCATTGAAGAGACAGTGTAATATGTCTTAAAGACCTTGGAACTGCCATATAGGAGTTCTTGACACCAGCCCCAGCCATGCTGCTGACTTGCAGTGGGCCTTTTGCAAGTCTCTTCTTCACAGTGAGGCTTGCCTGTCAGGACACTGTGAGCCACGTGTGGTCCTGAAGACAGTGTCTCCCAGCTGGACTGCAAGGCACGTTGCAGGCATCGGGCACTTGGCAGACCCCAAGTGGCAGTGTGCAGAGTGACAGGCGCTGAGACCGACGGTGGCAGCAGGGAAGGCAGATCCCTGCTGTCAGGGCTCACTGAGAGGCCTGCTTGCCCAGTCCCTGTAGGGCATGAATAATTCTATCAGACCCTGAATCTTAGGTGGACAGCCTTTTAGGTCACCTCCTCCAACCTTCCACCCAATAGGAGCCAGGAGATAGGCCCCTTGGTGCTGAGTCTGTCACTTGTGTCTTTAACGTGACTATGGCCCCAGCTGGAATGTGCTTTCTTCCTTTTGCAATGTCAAAATGCCTGAGTTCTCAAGTGACTGAATCTACTAAATATTTAATGCACAAAGTCAGCCTTCCTGGGGCCTTTGATCTGAAACTTCTTAAAAACATCTTAAAAGCCCTTCAGAAACTGGTTAGTATTTCATCACAGTCACTTAAAATAGATATATTTTATCAAAACATCCTGTCAGAAACCCTGGAGGCAGGATGACTAACCCCCAGCGATTCTGACAACACTGCTTCCCCACATTAGGCAGCCAGTGTCTCTGGACAGCCCCGCCTACACACGGAGGGCACAGCTGTCACAAGCATCCCCGATGGCTCCAAGGCAGCAAGCAGAGGAGGCGGCAGGGCTTGTCAGAAGCCTTGGGAGGCTGCATCAATAACACCCCCGTGAAGGGAATGAACGTTTATTGAGAGTTTGCCACACACCAGGCCCTTACTTGGGCTTCTTACTTGTTGAATCTTATGGAATATTCACAACAGTCCTGTGAGGTGGGTGGTGGTCTTTCTATTCTATCAGTTCGGAAACTGAGGCTCAGGGGCATACGTTACTTGCTCAAGGTCACAGAGTGGAATTAAGATTGCAACCAGGTCTAGCTCAAAAGCCTGTTTTTCTTTCTTTCTTTTTTCTTTTTTCTCCCCCATTGAGATTGGCCCTTTCACTGAGGACTCTCAGTTGTTTCTTTTTTTAAAAAGAAAAAATAACATTTAATAAAATTATATAACTAGTACATGCTACACAGAAAAGGATAAGGAAGAAAGTAGAAATCACTTGAAATCCTACCATCTAGATAACTATTCATAATTATCTCTTGAATGATGGCTGTATTTATTTATTGATATTTTGCCACATTCCAATAGTTTCTTTATTAGTCACGCAATACAGCTTTCTCAATGCCCTACCATTCCCCCAGTGTTAGATAGGGGAGAAATGAGGGAAGAGAAGTGTGTCATGCCCCTTTCCTCCACTGCCAACCTGAGGGGGTGAAATCAATTCCCAGAAAACCCCACCACAATGAAGAGCTAAAGTAGGCCCCGGACTGGGGCAGAGGGTTCTGTCCTATTTCAGCCGCTGGCCAATTTGATGACCTAAGGAAGGCTACTTCGGTGAATTCCTGCCCTCCTAGACTCCCACGGCTGGTGTTGGGATCAATAAAACAATGAGATGGAAGTTTTTGTAAACTGGAAAGTATAGTACAGATGAAGGGAAATGTTAGAAACCAAGCCTGTGAGAAGTAAGGTGTCTCCACACCACTGGGTAGAGTGACCATATATATCTCACTTAGTATGCCTGTCAACTCAACATAATTATTAGTACTGTTCTCTTACACTCAAAAAAGTGTCCTGACTTAGGTGATAAGTTTGATGACCAGCTGACATATTGGTCGTATATGATTATTTAGCTCCAAAAGAGAGGATGACAGAGCAATCAGAGAGGTTCCCTGTAGGATGGGGCTGTGTGTAGGCTGACAGGGCAGCTAGAGATTTAGAAGGCTTGGATGAGTGGGCATTTTGTTAGTAGACAACATGTAGGAATGAAAAATATGAGGAGGCTGCCCAGCGTGGGGAGGGCACATGGGAGAGAAGGTGTACAGTGGTCACTCTGTGAGAGTCTGGCCTGCCAGCCGTGCTCCAGTGGAGGGCAGGTTTGGAGATGACATTTGGAGGCATTTAGTACTGAGAGGAAATGTGAAGCTCTGTTCCAGGATACCAGACATCCCTCATAGATTATTTTAACAACCTTTTAACTTGTCTCTCCACTTCCGCCCTCTCTTCTCTCCAACTTATTTTCCACAAGCCCCAGAGGGATCTTATAAAACCCAAACCTGGTCTTCAGTTTTCCATGCAATTCTCAATTCTCCATTTTTCTTGGTGGATAGAAAGCTAAACTCCTTTACAGATTATGCAAAGTCCTTCATGATCTTGCCCCTGCCAGTACACTCTAGCTTCAGTTTTCTTAATCTTGACCTCTGAATTTGTGATCCAGGAATAATAATGGCTTACATTTATTGAACATTTACAATGTTCCAGGCACTGTTCCAATTATTTTATGTATACTAACTCTCTTAATCTTAACAACTCTATGAGGTAGGTACTATGAGCAGCCCCAACATTTTACATAAGGGGAAAATGAGGCACAAGAGGAAAAGATACTAAGTGGCAAAGTAAGATTGGAAGCCAAAGAAGTTTTGGCTCCAAAACTTGTGCTCTTAACCATAACATTATACTGCCTCTTGGTCTAAAGCATTTGTCTTGTACTCCATGCTATTCCTTCCGCCTGCAATGCCCTCTACCACCAGTCTGCTCAGAAAACTGCTAATCTAGGGTTCAGGGAACCATTTTCAGTTAGTCACCAGAATGAGAGCTTCCTTATTTGACAGGATTCCCTCCCATTCCATTAAATAAAAAATTTACTCAACTCAGTTCAGCCCTGGGCTGGGCACATGAGGATAGGGAGGAAGGATGGGATGGCACAGAGTAAGGAAGACCCTTCCTCAAGCATCTTTTATTGCATTAGCGACAAGACTTTTAACACTTTTAATATTGTCCAAATGTGTGGGCCCAACAATAAGAACAATATAATGTAAAAGAAGACAAGATGGGGGTTGACCAGGTAATCTGAGATGGCTTGCTCGAGAATGTAGGGCATAAATTAGATCTCAAATGATGATAGAATAATTAATTTTTAAGTTATAAGGGTTATTTAGGAATTATATACTTCCAAGCTGGGAAACTGAACCTCAGAAAGAGAAGAGATTCACCCAGCTGTCAAGTGGCCGGTCCGAGTGGCCTAGCTCCCAGCTTTAGTGTCCTGTGCTGCCTCCCAATGTAAGCAATTAGCATATCTCTGAGTAGATAGAAGGGGCAAGAACTTCCCAGAGGGGTTGGAGTTGGGGAGCAGCAAAGGGAATGCAGAAGAGGTTGGGACAGGTGTAGAATATAGTATGGACAGTGAAGTGAGGAGACTCGGAGAGCATCTTCTTCCGTGGCAGAGATGGAGCCTAAACCTTCTTAAACTGGAGGGTTGCCTTGATACTGTGAAGCCGCCTCCCTTTCAACTCTGTAAAATGAAGGGTTCTTCAAAGCGTGTCTGTTCTGTCATTATTTTCTGGATCATCAAGACTCTCAGTGCCCTTTAGAAAAGCTTCTGCCTCTGCCACAACCAGCTTCTCATTAGAATTCCTGGACATTTCTCAGTGTTGCTAAGTGCACTGTGATGAACCCATGATGAGTAATGAAGAGACTGAGCTTCCTGCAGTCACATTCTGTGGAGGTTTCCTGGACACCCCCAAGATACCACAACAAGTCATATCACCACAGGCATGTCATCTCCAAATATTTATCTGTTTGTTTTCTGTGCTGTCTTACTCACTTTCTCTAACTCAACCAAAGGGGCTCCTGGTTCCTTCACTCTGGGAGTTACATTAGAACTGGAGACACATGCTTAAACTGAAAGAGCAAATGGAATAATGGAATTTTGAGCTCAAGTCAGGAATACTTCCTGCTTGTGGGTAACATGGCACTTCCTCAATGGCACCAGCAACCACAATAGTTTTGAGTATAGGCCTCTGGAAATAGGTCTGTTTTCTAGAGCTATGGCTTCAGATTATCCTTTAAGAGTAAGTTGAAGCCCCCCCCCCATATTTTTCTTCCGAATAAGAAAAAGAACTACATGCTGTTAAGTACCTAGCACAGTGCCTGGTATATAGGAGACCCTTAGCAGATGTTTATTTTCTCCCTTACAGCACTCCCTCACAACCTTCTCATAGTTGTGTCTTTTGGTCTTCAGCTCCCCCTTTCTTCTCTCTCCCTGTCTCTGATTCTTAACCTGGGTTCAAGTCTTGGCTCTGCCCATACCCATTCCCATCTCTCCAAATATTCCCATAACAGTTTATTTGGACTGCAAGATAGAAAGCAGTGCTCATCAAACTTCTCACTTCAAACTCTTTCCAGTCTTATTTCTCTCCATTCCCACCAGGGTTGCTTATGTCCATCCATCCCAAACCTCTAACTGTGCTCGAAGGACAATGTAAACGTCACATGTATAATTGTGGGCCTTTGTATAAGTGGTCCATTTGCGTTTTTTCTCAGGTCAGCCACTCTAAGAATTCCTACTTATACTTAATTATCTAGATCAAATGTCCCTGTCACTTGAAACCTTCACTGACTGCTTGAGCATAGTTAGTTGGGCCCTCTTTCCTCTTTACTTCCCTCAGTGCTTTGTGCTTCCCTCTCATCTAGCATTTTATGCCCGCTATCATCCTTGCCCCACTCTCTTCCTATTAGATTATGAACTAATTGTGGGCAAAGGCTGGGTCTAATTCATCACTGTATCCCCAGTGCCCAGCCTAGGGCCTGGCATAGGTGAGCTATTTCCTATAAGTTTATGGGAAGACATATTAGGAACTATGGCTCATTCATTGAGTACCTGCTCTGGGCCAGCTTTAGGAGAGATAGTTTTTATATGGCATTTCATTTCATTCAGTCCACTCAGTCTGTTGCTCTCTTCAATGCATTGTCCCTCTTATATGCCCGTCATACCTGTAGTGCCACAGGAAACCCTCAGTCAGTACTTTGTCTCTAGAGCATCTGTTTTCTGACTCTATTTATGGGACTGCGTTTGTCCAACAATAGGAGTCTCCTGCCAGTTGGATTTGTTTAGCTCATGTTGAGAGTGGAGAAAACACCAGACACTGGACAATAAGAGTTCTGCCAAGAAAACTATCATTTCATATGGAGGTTCCCACATAAGGGTGTGGGTGTCATGCTGAGTGAGGGAGATATACTAAAAGGAGATCCAGCCCCTGAGACACTGTGGAAATGAGATGTTAGTCTCTTAAGTTGGTGCAAAGTAGCACACATTTTAAATGCTGGCAAAAGGGACTCATTAGACTATTCAGAGACTCTGGAATTTCATCAGACTTGGTGAAAAGCCAGAGTCCCAGGGGGAAGCTAGAAAGATGGGTGTCTGCCCATATCTGGCTCCAAGAACTCTGTAGGGAACCAGGTGATGGATCTTATTTAGGCTGTATTACTAATGGGACTGATGGGCAAGTTTTGAACAGAGAGGACTGAGGTGACTCCCAGTGATTATTTCAACAGAATTCAATAGTACTAGGCACTAGATATGAACCTGGCTCTCAGGGGAAGGAGAAACATAGTTGACATCAGTTGTGTCTACCTTCAAAGAAAGCCTCCAGTTGAGTGTGGGAGGCAAGACTCACATATGGGTAACTATGATGAAAGATGAGAATGGCCGTGCTGTGAGTCATTGGTTTGGTGCTGTGGCAGTTCAGGGAGGGGAGGAGAGTAACTCCTACTGAGCCAAAGGGTTGTTTGCAGACAAAACTCCTCAATATGTAAAAAGCTCCTAACATGGTACTAAATGCATAGTAGGTGGTCAACAAACATGCATTCTCTTCTTTTGTTTTTCTTCCCATATTAAATCTTCAACTTTATTTTTAATGCTTCATTAATTCATTATCTGTGTTTTTATCCCCCCACTTCCCTGCTGTAGGGCAAAGACTGTGCTTTTGTGATAGGGAAATAAGCAGGAAGTGGTCTAACTTCAGACCATGCTAGACCTAGGCCAAGACTGAATGGAAGATGAAGCAGGTCTTAATCCAACCAAGCCTCTGTTTACCTGGTCTGTGAACAAACTCAACAAAGCGTCTTCCATGCATCTATGCATAAACATTACAGAAGCCTATTTTTATTTCTAAAATTCATTTCCTGACTAGAGTGGGAGTTAAACTTTATATTTCCTTTGATGTTCAATACCAAATGGCTTATGGGAGCCCAGGCAGAGTGGTTTCAAATAAGCATTTTAATGTAGAATAAAGGTCAACGTGCTGGAATTTGAAACCATTAATCCTTTTGCTCTTAAGGAAGACTGTACTTTAACAGAATAAATAACAGATTAAATAATAAGAGTTCTTGAAATTCCAGCTAGAAAAATTACACATTACATTGTCGAGAATTGAAACCAGTGAGACCTTAATGTTCTCTCTCTCGCTCTTCTACTTTAGGTTGCCAAGATTTAGAAGGTAAAGAGAAATTGTTCTTTTAATTTTCTATTATTTTGAAGGTAGAGAGAATGTTTGAGTTACTGAAGGTTAAGGGATCAATTATATTGGAAAATAAGCCCTTAGTTTTATGGGTGGAACAAGTGCATCACCATAGCCTGGAGAACAGAAACTCCATGCTAATTATTTCAAGTTTCAGTAGGCAAAGCCCCAGAAAGGGACAGAGAAAACCATCGAAGTAGGTCAACAAACTCTGCCTAAGGTATTACCCCAGGTGGCCAAGGCCTAGATCAGGTACTACCTCCCCTAAGAAGGCTCCTGTCACTTTTCAGTCAGTGGTTTTGACTCTTGCCTCAGAACTTGCATAGAAAGCTATTTACACATCTATTTTTCCTGGTGTTTCCATGATTGTTACCATATCTGTCTTTCCCTTTCTTGATTATACACAAGATGTGAGTTACTTGTTAATAAGAAGAAATACATTGATTGTACTCTATGTTCCAGACATTTTACTAAGCACCTTAAACACAGTGTTTAGTGTAATCTTTACCACAGCTCTATAGGGTAGAGATGATTATCTCATTTTATAGATGAAGAAACAGAGAATTAAGGAAGCCAGACAACACGCTCCAGGTAGAATAGTGGTAGAGTCAAACTTCCAATCTGGGTCTGTGGAGGCCATGTTGTGGGGATTCTGACATACCACACACCAGAGGTTTGAATTTATCCTGAGGGCAGTGGGGTATCATTGATGGTTTAAGCAAGAGAGTGATATGGTCAAACTTAAATTTAAGAACTCTCTAGCAGAAGAGAATGGTATGGGAATACAAATGAGAAGTCTACTACAGTAATTTTGGCTAGAGATGAGGGAATTACCACAACAGTGAGGGTTGAGTTATTAAAAAGAGATATTCAGGAGTTAGAATTGGGAGGGCTTGGTAACCAGTGGGTTATGGAAAGAGGATTAGGGTTGGAGTCAAGGAGAAGTGATCTCTGGTTTGGGAGCCTGGGTAAATTGTGATGCCACCATGATGGGAAGCATAGCTCAACACAAAGATGGTCACTGAGAGGACCTTCCTACCAAAGAACCAGATCAGATAGAACGTTAGAATCTTCTTGCCCAGTCCCTGATTGTTCATAGTTTCCTGCAGTTGCATTCAAATATTCCCATTTTATAGGTGAGAATACTAAAGAACAATAGTTAGGGGGCCTCTCCAGCTTCTTCTGACCTATAATAAGGGCTAAATAACTACTTTTCAATTGAGGGTTTCAAGTTGATATTAGCCACTTTGAGATGCCATGATCTGATGATTCATGTTGTAACTTCTGACACTTTGGTTCCTCCTTGGACTCTCCGGGGGTTGACGGGAAAGGGGAGGAGAATACAAAAACTGGGAATCATAGGCCACTGAAGCCTCCTTGAAGAAAGCAGATGTGTGTTATGCTTGAAAGAGAAAGCAATATTTTTAAGGAAAATACTTAATCCAATTTAGAATCTAAACTTATCAATCAACTGACTTGTTCTAGATGATGCAGTTGGTGACAGAGCCCAGCACTCAACTCTGAGCTTTTGTCTCTCAGCCTTGTGTTCTTTTCACTTCACTGTACCTGACTTCTATTACTCCTAAATTTCCTGCATTTCACACCAGCTTGAAAAACTAATTGTGCTTCCAAGCCTCAAAATTGTTTTCTGTTCTTTGTGATATCTACAGTAAGGATTTTACACCAGGCCACAAATAGGTAACATTGAACATTGAAAATTTTTCAATAACCTCCCAAAATGTGTATTGGTTATAAGTACCTGAGACATTCTTGAGCTAGAAGAGTCTTTAAAACCATCTAATCCAAATTTCCTTTACAAAGGGAATAGCTAAGTTTCAAATAGTTTAAATAAATGACTTGCACTATGATACTTTTCTACCATGTATCAAGGCCAGCATCTAAATGCCGGATTCTTTCTTATACAAAGCAGCAGAAAAAAATGTAGACAAAGATCAGCTTCCTCATTTTACATATTCAAAAACTGAGTCTTATTAATATATTTATTAACTCAATCAAAAGCCATTTACTGAGTTTCCGCTGTATGCTGGAGGCTGAAGTTACAGCAGTGAATAAGAAAGATGGGATCTCTGGTTTTCCATAGCTCTCAGTCTAGCAGGGAAGATGGCATAACATACTTAATCACAGTGGAGTGACGTGTGCTATGATAGACTATATCCAGAAAGGAGATCACCTGGTCAGGGAGGTCTCCCTGAGGAAGTGATGCTCCAGCATAGTATGGTGGTTAAAAACATGGACTCTGGAGCCAGACTTCCTAGGTTGGAATCCTCAACATGCCGCTTACTAGCTGTGTGACCCTGGGCAAGTTGCATAACTTCTCTGGGTCTTGGTGTCCCCATCTGTGAAATAGGAATAATAATAGTACCTACCTTGTAGAGCTCTGATGAAGATGAAATTACTTAATATTTATAAATCACTTAGTACTTGGCGCATGGTAACTGTGGTATAGGGATTTTAAAATAAAATTGAAAAGAAGCTGAGATCCAAATTGTGAGTAGAAGTTAACTAGAGAGACAGGAAGGCAGAAGAGTGTTCCTGACAGAGAACACTATGTGCAGACTGAGGAAAGAGAGTCTATTTCTAGGAAGTGAAAGAAGACAAGCATGGCTCAAGTGGAATGAACCCTGTTAATGCTGAAAAGAGGTCGAGGGGGTTAAGGGTCTTGTAGATCATATTAGAGTTTATCCAAAAACAGTGTGGGTTCAAGGAAAGATTTAAAGCACAGAGAGTCTTGATCATATTTGGGTCTTGGATAGTCTTTCAGGCTGCTTTGTGGGATATGGATTCAGTAGGTGTAGGATGAGGTGCAGAAATCTAGTGAGAGAGAATGTGAGTCAAGGTCAAGGACAAGATAGGACTCAGGCTTCCTGCCTTCCACGCTGGGGCTTTTTCCACATTGCACAGCATTTTTCGTAATGTGTTTTGATGGAGACATGTCATGCCAAATGCATTCTCTTCACTTCTGGACATTTGCAGTGCTTACCCTTTGAGCTGCATCCCCTTCATTAAGTGAATGTCCTGTTCCCCTGACCAAGGATGTAATTACCAAAGGAGAGATCAGATTAAAATTGAGTTTCTGTAATGGGCCATTTGTTTGGAAGGAAGCCTGAAGGTATTTCTGAGGACTTCAATCAAAGGGGAAAAAAGCCAATAGAACTTCTGTGATGATGATGATTATTAGGGCAATTGAACTCCAGGCACAGCCAGCTTCTGTATCGGTGAGTCATCGCTTGCTTTTCTGAGGCCCTTAATTGGATGAAATTTGTTTTCCTCTGTAGTCTAGACTGTCAGGGATGGAAGGGACCTTAAAGGTCATCTAGTACAACTCCACAACAAAGCTTGAGCCCTGGCTCTAGCATTTTCTTCAGTAGGTCATCCAGTCCCTGCTCACACAGCTGAACTGACAGGGAACTCATTACCTCTCTATGATAGGGCACCTATGTAAGGAAGCTCCTCCTTTTACGGAAGTGAACTCCATCTCTGGGTCCCACGTGTCTGTCCTGGTTCTGCTTCTGGGATATGTGGGGCTTATCTGCCTCCTCTGCCCCAGAAGAAAGATCTTGAGGCAGCTGCTGTGTTCCCCTGAGCCTCCTCTTCTGCAACTGTCTTCTCAAGTATGTGACCTTATGTATTATTAATGGTAAGGACAGGATACTGTAACCAAAAAAACCCAACAGTACAGTGACTTAAAGAACAACGAAGTTTATTTCTCATTCACAGATTGGCTCTAAACTGAGCAGTCTAGGTTGGCAGCCAGCTCTACTCCCCACAGTTACTCAGGAACCCATGTTCCTACCAATGCCCCGATCCACCTTCACCTAGGGCATTGTTGTTATCTTCACAGTCAAATTCAGCTCCCCTCAGGTTTTAAGTGGTGGAAAGAGGAAAGAGAAGAGAGAGAGAGAGCTCACTGCCTTAAGGCTTAGGCCTGAAGTGACACATATCACTTTCATTTACATTTCACTGGTCAGAAATTAGTCACATGGCTAGATTTCACTGCAATGGAAATGTCCATAGGAAATGTGGTCTAACCATATGCCCAAGAAGAAGAGGAGAAGATATTTAGGCAGACTTCTGCCAGTCCCCACTATAGAAATGAGGGGCTTCTGTGAGATCAGGTGGGCAGGTTGTAGCTTGGATGGGCCCCTCATTTCTATTGCCAGTTTCATTCTCTTTGGCTCTTCCTATGGCCTGTTCCAAAAAAAATGAATGTAGTGGAGAGTGCAGAGCATTTGAATGCAGACACCACAGAGCCATTTTTATTAACTGAGCTCTTGAACCAGTCATTTAACTTCTCTAAGTTTCTGTTTCTTCATTTATGAAACTGGGAGAAAAATTCCTATCCCACGAGCTCTTATGAAGGTAGGAAGAGATAACTGATGCAAATATATTTTAAAAAATGCAGATAAACATGAAATAGTTTGGCTTCAATCTTCAAACTATTGGCTTTAACCTTTCTCTGACTACCCAAACTAAAGTGTTTTTTCTTTCTTTGGATCACCCAAAGCAGTTGATTATCTACTACCATTTCAAACAGAAACCTACTGTGAAGGGCTCTTAAGACAGAGTCTTTTGCTTTACATCCGTTTGCAATCTATTTGTGTAAACAAATGGAAGCGTTTGATGGTGACCAATATTAGTAGGAGTAGCAACAGTGATGGCAGTATTCATCATTGGTGGCAATATCCATTTATCAAGCAGTTCACTATGTGCCAGCCTCTGTGCCAAGTGCTTTTTATAAAGCACCTGATTGATTTTTGTATTATTCCTGTGAAGTAGGCATTTCATCCCCACTTTATGGGTGAGAAACCTCAAGCTCAGAGACTTTAAGTACCCTGGTCAGGATCTTAGAGCTGGCAAAAAGGCTGACCCCGGATTTCAGTTTAAGACTAAGAACTCTTTTTCTTGAGTTAAGAAGATCCATCAATTCATGGGGCAGATCATGTGCAGTTTTGTTTCATTATTGGCTCACTCAGCAAACATTTACAGAGTACTTGTATGCTGGGCACTGTTCTAAACACTGGAAAGATGGTGTCCAATAGGTCATCTTTCCTGCTGACCCATCTCATTCTTAAAAGAGAAAATAGAAGCCATACGATGAGAACTACCTAAAAATTTACCAACCTACTTGCATGTGTGTCCACATGCCGCCTTTCCTTCTCTCAGAATGGAAACACACTCTTGCTAACCTAAAGCAAACCTCCTATATTCTAGACCCTATCTAGTCCCTACAGGTATCCCTTTTTCATCTATGTCTTAAACTCATCACTTTCTGGATTTGCCTATAGTCAAACAAATAAGCCATAGTATTTCCTCTCTTTAGTTGATAGAGATAGAGATAGAGATAGAGGGAGAGGGAGAGGGAGAGGGAGAGAGATCCTCCCCTGACCTCACATTTCCCTCTGGCTACAACATATTACTCTGCCCCAGTGTATAGATAAACTTCTCCAATGAATTATCTATACAGTTGGCCCTCCGTATCTGCGTGTACCACATCCGTGAATTCAACCAACTTCAGATCAAAAATACTTGTAAAAGATTTCAGAAAGTTCCAAAAAGCAAAATTTGAATTTGTCATGCACCAGCAACTATTTATATAACATTTACATAGCATTTACACTGTATTAGGTATTATATGTTATCTAGAGATGATTTAAAGTATATAGGAGGATATGCGTAGGTTACATGCAAATGCTACACCATTTTATATAAGGGACTTATATAAAATCCATCTGTGGATTTTGGTATCTGTGGTGGGGAGGCGGGGGCGGGACCTGGAACAATCCCCCACAGATACTGAGGGATGACTACATTCATTCTTTCCACTCCCTCACCATGCAGCCCTCTTCTCAGTCCATTCAGGTTGAGCTTCCATCTCCAATGTTCCTCCGAAGTAGCCTTTATCAAGATCATCCTAGACCAGCATCCTGCCAATTCTAATGATTATTTCTCTGTTTTCATGTTCCTAGACCTCCCAGCAGCATTTCACACAATTAACTCATAACCTGTTAAAATGCTTTCTTCTCTAGGATAAGACAGCACACTCCCTTGGTCGTCGTCCTCCTTCTCTTCTTCATTCTCCTCTTTAGTGGCCACTCTCTCAGAATCTTTTGACGGCTCCTTCCCTACCATACTTTGAATGTTAAAGTACTCTGGCCACTCTGCCTTCTTCTCTTCTCTTCGTTTCTCTTCTCTAGCAATGCTCATTCTCCAGGTACTCCAATTCATTCGCATAGCTTTAAATGTCAACTCTACACTAATGAGTTTTATAACTATATTTTCAGCCTTAACTTCTCCTAAACTCTAGACTAGTGTAATCTAACTGCCTACAAATCATCTATATCCTGATGTCTAATAGGCATGTCAAAATGAATACATTCAAGACAGAAACTCAAGTCTTCTCCATCATAGTAAATAGCCTCAGGTAAAAACCTTTTCTCTTCCCCTCAGATCTCACATCCAGTCCTTTAGGAGTCTTGCCAGCTCTATCTTTAACATACATCCCAATCCAGTCACTTTCCTCTGTTTCCTCTGCCATAATCCTAGTCCAAATCACTATTACGTCTTGCTTGGAATACTAAAACAGCCATTGACTGATCTCCCTGTTTCTTGCCCTCTAGCATTCATTCTCCACACAGCAGGTAGATCATGTCACTCCTTGCTTAAAACCTTTCAGTGGCTTCCATTCTAACTAGAATAAAATCTGAAGTCCTTACAGTGGCCAGTAAGGCCCTATGGGTCCTGACCTCTGCCTATTTCTCTCACCTCTTCCTCCTCCACTCAGTCACTAAGGTCTAGCTTCTGTGACCTTCTTACACAAACGTGGAAAGTTCCTTCCTCTCTCCAAGACTTGGCACTCTTCCCGTAGCGGAATTTTCATCATTCAGGTCTTAGTTAAGGTCATCTCCACAGAGAGTATTTTCCTGATAATTCTAGTGAAAATACACCACCCCGTCACTATCACATGATGCCATTTAATTTTCTTCACGGGATATATCAGTCGCTGTAATTATCTCATTTAATTTTTGTTTACTCATTTAATACTGTTTTCTCCTGCTGGAATGTAAACTCCTTGAGAGCAGGGCCTTTGTTTTGTCCATTAATGTATCCCCAGCACCCAATATAATGCCCAGCACTTAGTAAATGCTTAATAAATATGTGTAGACTGACCAACTGGATCTCTGCTCTCAAGGCCTTCAGTGTTATGAGAGTGACTGGTGACCACATAATATGACTTGTGCTGTGACAGAGGGAAGCCCAGGAGTTGTGGGAGGCCAAAAGAAACACTGGAAAAAACAGGGGCATTAGATGAGGTGAAACTGGAACTAAAGTTCGAAGGATAAGTTGGATTTAGCCAGGTGAAGAGTGGAGGAAGAAGAACACATATGGACGCACAGTAGGCATGTGTGGTGCATGACTCATCGGAGCTGGAGTAATGGAGAGGGGAGAGTTGCACAATAGCTAGTTTAGGAAGAACCTAATGTGGTGGGCTCAGAACTGAAATTTAAGTTTAAATGGGGAGCCAAGTGAACAAGCCTCATGACTGTCTTTTGTGGCTCAAATTATGTTTGAAAATTTGTATTTTTTTTAAACTTTTTATATCAAGACAGTCCCTTAGTTGCATGGTTCCCCCCCCCAGTCACATTACAGAACATGGATTATATAAATGTTGGAATTACGTACATGTACCTGACCTAATTTTGCACATGAAATCTATCCTATACTACAGAACTAACCTACTGAGAGTTTCTGTAGTAAATACATAATTGTCTAGTATCTTAATGAATACATATAAATTGTATGTTATAAATAAAATTTTATTTATGAGTTCATAAAAAGTGTTTTATCATCATAAATAAGCCATATATCCTAGTGTTTCTAGTATAAATAGGTGGTTATGACCTGAGTAATGGACTTTGGAAAGACATGCAGTTTCTTGAGGCATTAATATTATTCTGGGTACTTACTACATGACCAAATGTGGGTCTGCATAAATATCTGCATGAATAAGGTATTTGCCTTTCATATACCATTGGCAATTTTAAATGGAGATAACTCTTCCAAACAACATAACCTGCATGTGGACATGCATGTATTAAGATATATGGTCATAGCAAATACTTATGTTACCTTATAATGCTATAACAAATGCATGTCAAAGTGCAATAAGCATTGTGCAGGGAGGGAATAGTTCTGCCCTAGAATATCCAGGAAGTTTTTGAAGAGGAAGCAGCATTTGAATTAGTTTTGAAGAATGAGGGGGAATTTTCCAGACAGCAAAAGAAGAAAATGTCATCTTAAGCAGTGGGAATGTCACATGTAAAGGTAAAAGTGTGAAAGTACAAGGGATGTTCCAGGAACTCTGAGTACACTGTGGCTGGAAGACAGGTGGGGAAGAGGCGGATATGAGAGTGGAAAGTTTTGTTAGGATCAGGACGGGAAGGCCTCGAAGGACATGCCAGTCCATTTAAACTTTACCCTGTAGGCTCCATTGAAATCTAAAGGATTTACAGAATCTGTGTTGAGAAATAGTGGAGAGTATCAGGAGATTGGGACCTTACCCTGGCAGAGCCTCTGCCTCTGCCTCTGAGTTGCTGCTCTCTGGGCCTCCACACCCTCATCTGTCAAAGAGAGGGTTGGACCAGATGATCTCTAAGAAGTCCCTCCTGTGAAATTTCTTAGGCTAAGTAAGTAGCCCCATCTTTTTGGTCAGGGAGTGAACAGAGTTAGTCTATCAACACACTGAAAGACAGAATTGCTGCTTTCAAGCTAAATTTCCCCTGGGACACTCATTTCTGTGCTGACCTCTCAGGCCAGTAGAGCCAGCAGTAATGAGATATCTATGCTGGCAGGCCTCCCCTTCACCTGCCCAGTCCTATGCCTGGGAGTGCCTCAGTGAAGAGTTATGAAGGCGTTCTAAATTGAATTCCCCTCTCTCTTATCTCACACTTTATCCAGATGCTAGAGATTTCTTAACGTGGCTGGGAAAAGATAGCACAGCATCATTTGTCCTAGCCACAGGCACTTAGTATTGACCAACAGGTTTGTAGCAAAGGTGGAACATTTGCCTCTAAAGGAGATTGCTTAAGGCAGTCTTCTTGCTGTCTTAGGAGAGACTTATTTTGTCTTTCATGCTTCTATTTGTTATCAACCTTATCCTGTGGTCTTTGAAATATTCTCTTCCAGAAGTGGGAGACCTCAGACCCTCCTCACACTGTTCATCAAGGCATTTAATCAGCATATATACATAAAGGGTCTTTCCTGTGCCAGGCATTGTGTTAGATAATGAGGATAAGAAAGAAGTCAGACACAATGTGTACCCACAAGGAGCCCCCCACTTTGGTGAAGGGGGTGGAAACATACCTAGATAGTTAGGCATCATTTGTTAGTTATTACAGTGGAGAAGATATTTATCCACTAAACTGTATGCAATGAATAAGAAAAGTCCCTGTCCTCAAGTAGCTCATAGACTCATGTTTAAAATGGTAGGAATGGGTTCTATTTTAAGTGTTTATATACAGCATTCAGAGGATATACAAATTTTATCTCTTGGGACAGGGGAGTGAGAGGGTGCGTCAGGAAAGTCTTTATGGAGAGGGTAATATTTGAGTTAAATCTTGAAAAATAAACAGGCTTTTTACCAGGCTGTCTTACGGGCATGGTGGGGAGACAGCATGTGGAAAGGGAAACTAAGAACATTCTAGACAGAGTGCTTAACATGAGAAAAACCCAGACATATGAAACAGTCTTGTGTATTCTAGGAACCACATTAGGATCCCTGAGTATGACTGCATTTTTATCTTTTAAAATGGTTGTGTTTTATCCTGTAAACTTGCTAAACTCACTTAGTAGTTCATGTAGCTCTTCTGTATATTCTCTCAGGTTTTTCACGTATATAATACTTACTTTATGGCCCAGAATATGTTCTATCATGGTAAATATTCTGCACGCACTTAAGAAAACATATGTTCCACTATTGTTGAGTGGAGTATTTAATAAATGTCTGTTAGGTCAAGTTGGTTGACAGTGCTGTTCAAGTCTTCTATATCATTCCTGATTTTCTGTGTATCCTATCAATTATTGAGAGAGGAGTATTGAAATCTATGACTGTGTGGATTTGTTCAATTCTATCAGTTTTAGCTTCATGCACTTTTGAAGCTCTGGTACTAGATGCATAAATAATTAGTGTTGTTATGTCCTCTTAATGAACTGACACCTTTATCATTATGAAATTACCTTTTTTTCCCCAGTGATATTCTTTGCTCTGAAGTCTACTGTGTCTGATGTTAATATAGTCACTCCAGCTTTTATTTCTGTATTAGTGTTAAATGGTATATATTTTCCCATCCTTTTACTTTTAATCTCTTTGTGTCTCTATGTTTGAACTGCATTTATTATAGGTCACATATACTTGGATTTTTGCTTTGTTATCCAATCTGGCAATCTCTGCTTTTTAAAGTACAGTGTTTATATTGCTTATATTTAACATGATTACTGATATGGTAAGTTTAAATCTATCATTTTGCTTTTTGTTTTCTATTTGTCCCATCTATTCTTTGTTCTTTTTTTTCTCTTCCACTGCCTTCTTTTGAAGTATTTTGGAGTATTTTTTTGAATATATATATTTTTGGTTTCCCTTTTATCCTTTTTGTTGACTTATTAGCTGTAACTCTACTCTGTTATTTTTGTGGTTGATTTAGGGATTATAGTGTACGTCTTTAACTATCACAGACTACCTTCAAGTGACATTGTACTACTTCATATGTAGTATAAGAAACTTACAATAGTATATTTCCATTTCTCTGCTTCTAGCCTTTGTGCTATTGTTGACATTCATTTTACTTTTTTACATGTCTTGTAAACCCCACACTATATTATAATTTGTTTAAACAGTGAATTATCTTTTAGAGTTATTTAAATAATAAGAGATATCTTTAAATATTTATCCATATGACTACCATTTCTGATGCTCTTAATTTCTTTGTGGTACATCCAAATTTCCATATGGTATCATTTTCCTTCTACCTGAAGGACTTCCTTTAACATTTCTTAGGCTGTGGGTCTGCTAGTAATGAATTATTTTAGCTTACTATGTCTGCAAAACCATAATTTTGCCATAGTTTTGAAAGATATTTTTGGTAGAAAAAAATTCTACCTTGAAAGTTTTTCCTTTCTGTACTTCAAAGAGGTGGATCCATCATCTTCTCACTTGCATTGTTTCCAAGGAGAAAACTATTTTCACGTTTACCTTTGTTTCTCTATACATCATGTGTTTTTTTCCCCCTCTGGCTGCTTTCAAGATTTTTTCTTTGTCACTGATTTTGGACAATTTGATTATGATGTGCCTTGGTGTAGTTTTTTTTTTTTTTTCAATGTTTCTTTTACTTGGGGGTTCATTGAGTCTCTTGAATTCAGCAGGTTTATAGTTTTCATCAAATTTGGAAAAATTTCACTCATTATTTTTTTAGATTTTTTTTCTCTCCATATTAGGATTATTGAAACTGTCCCACAGCTCACTGATGCTTTGTTAATTGTGGATAGGGGGTCTTTTTCTTCTTTGTGTTTCTTTGGATAGCTTTTATTGCTATGTCTTCAAATTCACCAATCTTTTCATCTCCAGGGTCTAATATGTCATTATTTCCACCTAATGTATTTTTAAATCTCAGATATTGTAGGTTTTATCTATAAAAGTTCAATTCGTTCCTTTTTAATCTTTTTTTTGTCCCTTCCTAACTTCTGGAACACATAGAATATAGTTACAATAACTTTTTAAATGTCTTTTTCTGCTAATGCTAACATTTGTACCAGTTCTGGGTCTACTTTGATATGACAATATTTTTCTTACCATGGGATGTATTTTTCTACTTTTTTGCATGCATTTTTTAATTAGATGGAAGACATTTATTAGATGGCAGAATTTTATCCTGTTGGGTTATGGACATCTTTGTATTCCTATAAATGTTCTTAATCTTTCTTCTGGGATGCAGTTTAAGTTACATGGATACAGTTTGTCCTTTCAGGTCTTGCTCTTGAATTCACTAGGTGGGACCAGAGAAGTATTTGGTCTAGGGTTAATTACTCCACACTACTCAGATAAGTCCCTTCTGAGTATTCTAGCCAAATGCCTGTGAATTATGAGGTTTTCCAGTTTAGCTGGTGGATAGGCCCTGTTTATAGCCCCTTGTGAGTATCAGGCACTGTTCCCACTAATCCTCTCAGATGTTTTTTGTTGTTGTTGTTGTTTTTGTTTGTTTGTTTTCCGCAACCTTAGTTTTCTTACATTTGTGTGCTGATAAAGTATCCTGATGAATACTCAAGGGGAACCCTTGACAAATCTCCAGAGAATATTTTCCCTCAGCCCTTCCCTCTCCAGTTCTGTGACCTGTAAACTCTAGCCACTTTAGTCTTTCCAGACTTTCAGCTTTGTCTCCTCAACACAGGGAATTTGCCAGAGTTTTCTTGGGTTTTACTCCCTGTGTCAGGTCCTGGAAACTCTCAAGGTGTAAGCTGGAGCAATGCTACAGCTCACTGCATTAGTTTCCTATCTCATAGCAATCACTGTTCCTCATTGCCTGGTGTCTAATGTCTCAAAAACCATTTTTTCATATATTTCATCTGATTTTTCAGTTGTTTCATGTGGAGGGTAAATTCATTCCCTATTATCCTATCTCAGCCAGAAGTGGAAGTCCTCCCAATTCTTTACTATGGCATTACAAGCCCCTCCAGATGTAGACTCTAGTTACCTCTTTATCCTCAACTTCCTCTACTCCCTCATGCACACCATCCACAGTGAAATACTGTTGATACCAGGTTGCGGCACATTCCTATGTTCCCTCTGCCCACAAGGCCTTCTCCACGTCCTACCTCCTTCTGAGTAACTCCTACTCACTGTTCTAGACACAGTTCAGGCATTAGAAAACACCTCCATTTTTTTCACCCTCCACCCCTAGGTCAGGTTATGAGCTTGGCCTCTCTCTATCAGAATTGTTTCTGCATGTCTCAAATTGTGTTTCCTGAAGTATAGATAGGTGTTATAAGATAGTAGGATCTATTTGGAAAATGTTACGTTAAACACTGTTAAACAATTTTTTACTTCAGGTCTTTTCAGTACGTAATGTGCATTATGAGTCTCCAAGAGGAGATATGATAGGCAGATAAGAAAACTGAGGCTCAAAGAGATTTTATTTTTTTTTTTAAGTAAGAAAAAACATACTAGCCAAGGCCTTATTGTGCAGTGGATAGACTGGAATGTGCCAGAGAACTTTCCTACACAGAATCCAGTGTAGCAGAAAGAGAGCTACATTTCTAGTCCTAAACTGCCTATAATTCATTGTGTGACCTTGGGCAAATTACTTTCCCACTCTGACAAATACTTTCCCACATCTTAAAAATGGTGGTAGAATGTACCACAATGTTCATTGCAACACTATTTACAATAGCCAGGACATGGAAGCAACCTAAATGTCCATCAACAGATGAATGGATAAAGAAGATGTGGCACATATATACAATGGAATATTACTCAGCCATAAAAAAGAATGAAATTGAGTTATTTGTAGCGAGGTGGATGGACGTAGAGTCTGTCATACAGAGTGAAGTAAGTCAGAAAGAGAAAAACAAATACCGTATGCTAATGCGCATATATGGAACCTAAAAAAACAGTACTGATGAACCTAATGGCAGGGCAGAAATAAAGATGCAGACGTAGAGAACAGACTTGAGGACACACGGGGGGAAGGGGAAGCTGGGACAAAGTCAGAGAGTAGCATTGACATATATACACTACCAAATGTGAAATGGATGGCTAGTGAGAAGCTGCTGCATAGCACAGGGAGATCAGCTCGATGCTTTGTGACAACCTAGAGGGGTGGGATAGGGAGGGTGGGAGGGAGGCTCAAGAGGGAGGGGATATGGAGATATATGTATACATATAGCTGATTCACTTTGTTGTACAGCAGAAACTAACACAACATTGTAAAGCAATCATACTCCAATAAAGATATTTTTTTTAAAATGGTGGTAGAAGTTAGACTTCATGAGGTTAGACTTGATCTTCAACCTCCTAATCCTCTACCCTTCCATGATTGCTCCAACCTCCCTGAGCTCTTTCTTTGGTGAATTCCTACAGCCTCCCAAAATACTTTGCCAGTTGTCATCTTGTTGTACATTTCTCCTAAATGACCTAGTAGAACAGTCTTGCCTCAGCTCTGAGAGAATCTACTTCTCTTCTGACATGCCTTGAATATAACAGAGTCCTAATAAATATAATACATCTTTAGTCTTTCTTTGCTATATTCTCTGGTTCTATAACTAGTCCTAGATCAGAACCCTGGGGACCTTTCTAGACTCCACCATTCCCTCATTACCTATTTATATGGTTAACATGTTTGACTCTGGTTGCTTCTACTCCCTACATATCTCTTCAGTCAATCCCCTTATTCTCTACCCCTAAAAATATAGGTATTATTATTATTCCTCTTATTGTACTTGAAATAATAAAAGGAAACTGGGGCACAGACATTAATTTGCCCATGAACTCACAGCTAGTAAATGGCTGAACTTTGACTAAAACCTAGGTTCTAATATACTTGCTTTCTCAATTAACGTTTGCTTGCTGATTGATGAATAAATGAATGAATGAATTGATACATGAAATTAACTTGAATTTCCTACATTTCCACTATTTCTTTACTTGAAAGAAACTTAGGATAAGTTTTCCCTATAATTTTGCTTTGTTGAGTTACACAATAATCTTAACTCTGAAAAATGAGCAAGGTCCTTTTGTCCCCTGTGGGATGCCTGAGCTGTCAGTGAGCTCTTACCAATATCTCTGTACATGCTAAAAAGCTCCCCTAGAACCTCCTTGTCTTTGTTTCCCTTTGAATATCTATAAACCTGGAAGTAGCCATCATGTCAGAGCCTAAAAAAACAGACCATTCTCAACCTCTTCTCCTCAACCCTCTAGGAGGTTGTTATGTGCCCCATTTTTTACCCCAAATTGGGACAGTTTATCTAGATGACAACATAAGCAGAATTTTAGTTTTTAAAAAAGTATTAGAATGTACTGGGCTTCCATGTGAATAAGAAAAAAAAAAAGCTAAAATTTGTTACTACACTGAAAGTAATTTCAGTCTCAGGAATGTAATTATTGATGAGTAACTTTATTCCAAAATAACATCTGTCAAAGATGGCACAAAAAAAGAGAACTATAGGCCAATATCACTGATGAACATGGAAGCAAAAATCCTCAACAAAATACTAGCAAGCAGAATCCAACAGCACATTAAAAGGATCATACACCATGATCAAGTGGGGTTTATCCAAGGAATGCAAGGATTCTTCAATATACGCAAATCTATCAATGTGATACACCATATTAACAAATTGAAGGAGAAAAACCATATCATCTCGATAGATGCATAAAAAGCTTTTGACAAAATTCAACACCCATTTATGATAAAAAATCTCCAGAAAGTGGGCATAGAGGGAACTTACCTCAACATAATAAAGGCCATATATGACAAACCCACAGCCAACATTGTTCTCAATGGTGAAAAACTGAAACCATTTACACTAACATCAGGAACAAGACAAGGTTGCCCACTCTCATCACTATTAGTCAACATAGTTTTGGAAGTGTTAGCTGCAGCAATTAGAGATGAAAAAGAAATAAAAGGAATCCAAATCAGAAAAGAAGAAGTAAAACTGTTACTGTTTGCAGATGACATGATACTATACACAGAGAATCCTAAAGATGCTACCAGAAAACTACTAGGGCTAATCAATGAATTTGGTAAAGTAGCAGGATACAAAATTAATGCACAGAAATCTCTTGCATCCTATACACTCATGATGAAAAATCTGAAAGAGAAATTAAGGAAACACTCCCATTTACCATTGCAACAAAAAGAGTAAAATACCTAGGAATAAACCTACCTAAGGAGACAAAAGACCTGTATGCAGAAAACTATAAGACACTGATGACAGAAATTAAAGATGATACCAACAGGTGGAGAGATATACCACGTTCCTGAATAGGAAGAATCAACATTGTGAAAATGACTCTACTATCCAAAGCAATCTACAGATTCAATGCAATCCCTATCAAACTACCAATGGCATTTTTCACAGACCTAGAACAAAAGATTTCACAATTTGTATGGAAATACAAAAGACTCCGAATAGCCAAAGCAATCTTGAGAAAGAAAAACGGAGCTGGAGGAATCAGGCTCCCTGACTTCAGAGTATACTACAAAGCTACAGTAATCAAGACAGTATGGTACTGGCACAAAAGGAGAAATATAGACAAATGAAACAGAATAGAAAGCCCAGTGATAAACCCATGCACATATAGTCCCCTTATCTTTGAAAAGGAGGCAAGAATATACCATCGAGAAAAGACAGCCTCTTCAATAAGTAGTGCTGGGAAAACTGGACAGCTACATGTAAAAGAATGAAATTAGAGCACTCCCTAACACCATACACAAAAATAAACTCAAAATGGATTAAAGATCTAAATGTAAGGCCAGACACTATAAAACTCTTAGAGGAAAACATAGGCAGAACACTCTATGACATAAATCACAGCAAGATCCTTTTTGACCCACCTCCTAGAGAAATGGAAATAAAAACAAAAATAAACAAATGGGACCTAATGAAACTTAAAAGCTTTTGCACAGCAAAGGAAACTGTAAACAAGATGAAAAGACAACCCTCAGAAGGGGAGAAAATATTTGCAAATGAAGCAACTGACAAAGGATTAATCTCCAAAACCTACAAACAGCACATACAGCTCAATATCAAAAACACAAACAACCCAATCCAAAAATGGGCAGAAGACCTCAATAAACATTTCTCCCAAGAAGATATACAGATTGTCAACAAACGCATGAAAGGATGCTTAACATCACTCATCATTAGAGAAATGCAAATCAAAACTACAATGAGATATCATCTCACACCGGTCAGAATGGCCATCATCAAAAAATCTACAAACAATAAATGCTGGAGAGGGTGTGGAGAAAAGGGAACCCTCTTGCACTGTTGGTGGGAATGTAAATTGATACAGCCACTATGGAACACAGTATGGAGGTTCCTTAAAAAACTAAACATAGAACTCCCATACGACCCAGCAATCCCACTACTGGGCATGTACCCTGAGAAAACCATAATTCAAAAAGAGTCATGTACCCCAATGTTCATTGCAGCTCTGTTTACAATAACCAGGACATGGAAGCAACCTAAGTGTCCATCGACAGATGAATGGATACAGAAGATGTGGCACATATGTTCAATGGAATATTACTCCACCATAAAAAGAAACGAAGTTGAGTTATTTGTAGTGAGGTGGATGAACCTAGAGACTGTCATACAGAGTGAAGTAAGTCAGAAAGAGAAAAACAAATACCATATGCTAACACATATATATGGAATCTAAAAAAAAAATTTTTTTTTCTGAAGAACCTAGGGGCAGGACAGGAATAAAGGCAAACGTAGAGAATGGACATGAGGACACGGGGAGGGGGAAGGGTAAGCTGGGACAAAGTGAGAGAATGGCATGGACATATATACACTACCAAATGTAAAATAAATAGCTAGTAGGAAGCAGCCGCATAGCACAGGGAGATCAGCTTGTTGCTTTGTGTCCACCTAGAGGGGTGGGATAGGGAGGGTGGGAGGGAGACTCAAGAGGGAGGAGATATGGGGATATATGTATATGTATAGCTGATTCACTTTGTTATACGACAGAAACTAACAGAACATTGTAAAGCAATTACACTCTAATAAAGATGTTAAAAAAGAAAAAAAATAAAGAATAGCTGTGGAAGTGTAAAAAAAAATGTCTGTACAACTGATCACGCTTATATTAAAAAAAGAAAGAAAATCAAATTCGTGTTTTTTGCTCTGTCACTCATCTGTAAAGCCCCATTCTAATCCCTTAGCTAGGTACCACAGCCCTGTCATCTAGCCCCTGTCTATCTCTCCAGTCTTATTCCCTACTACTTCTCCTCTTATATTTTACCCTCCTGTCATAGTGAACTGATTCTCAGGTCCTGAACATGACTTTCTACCTTCTCAACATGTCATCTCCTCTACCTGGATGGTTCTTTACTACTTATCCACCTACTGAAATCTTTTCCATCCTTCAAAACCTTGATCAGGTGTCAATTCTTCTCTAGAGTCTTTCTTGGCTCCCACCTACACCCCAAGATAAAGTTGACCACTCTTCTGTGTATAAACACACTTACTATTCCATCT
This sequence comes from Balaenoptera acutorostrata, assembly GCF_949987535.1. NCBI lineage: Eukaryota > Metazoa > Chordata > Mammalia > Artiodactyla > Balaenopteridae > Balaenoptera > Balaenoptera acutorostrata. Next base: position 41,015,687 of record NC_080064.1, on the reverse strand, counting down.
CTCACACTGCTTTCTATTTGTTTGACTTCATTTATGTCTTATTATATATTCCTAGGAAGGAATAAGCTCAGTGCTTGACACATTTGGAGTTCAGGATAACTCTGACCCAAACCAATATTGGTAGAGGTCTTTGTGTTTCAGATTAGAAGGGACCTTGGAGGACACTCAAAGCCTTTGCTTCCTTCATTTACTGCTGAGAAAACAGTAATTTGCCCAAGACCACATTGTACATTTGATGGCATTTTTCCATTGTTGGGTAAATCCTTTTCTTTTCCAAACTGGGGAATTCAACATTCCTTTTTACAAGAGCTTTTAATGTTGTTGTTGTTTTCATATTCTACTCTAACATAGGAGTTAAGAGCATGAACTTTGAAGCCATATATACTGAGTTTGAATACCAGCTGTACTACTCACTATTGAGAAACTGGTACATATATATTTTTTCTGTTCCTCATTTGTCTCCTCTAGACAGTAAGGATATCTCATAGTACTATTGTGAGGAATAAGTTAGTTACACCTATAACATCCTTAGAACAGGGAACAACACATAGAATGCACTTAATAAATGTTTCCTATCATCTGAAGAAATAGGGAAAGGAAGGAATCAGGTTTAGCTCGGATTTCTAATACAGAAAAATGATTAGGAAGCATCAGAAGGGAAGTAGGACCCAGGTCACCTAACATATCGCACAGATGTTCTCGATTGGATCCTAGTGTTGCTATGTCCGTGGACGAAGCAAATAATACCAATCGAAAGGCGTGTGAGTGAGTTTATCCATATTTTTTCTCCTTGAATACTCATAGCAGTGGTAATAGAAGTAGGACCAATGTATAGGCACAGCCAGGGGTCACATTTCATCTCTGCCCTTAGGTAATCTTTCCAATATTCAGAGTTGCCCAAATATAAAACTGGCTGCCCACAAATGTAGTACATCGCCATCACTCTATGCACTCAAGTAGAATGTTAGCACCACCTGGGGACTCAGATCTTATACCAGGCTCAAACAGAGTGGCTACTTGAAGCAGACGGATTTTTAAGACCACTTTGATATTTATAAAAATGTGTTTTACTTTATAGTTCTAAAGTTCTAAGACTCTGTGTTTCCTTAAACCTATGAGTCAATGATTCTATGATTCCATTGGATTAACTGTAAGTCCCATAGATCATGTTTGCCAGGAGTCTGGGTATCCATTTTATAACAATATCTTTAGAACCTATTGCAAATTTTTCTATATTGAGCATCAAGGCAATTTACAAAGTGATTTCTGAGGGAGGCATCTATTTAGGACCTTTACTAAATGCTCTTATAGCTCCTCTCTATGGCTATATTTTTAACTTCTATAGCCATTTAAGTTGAACATAATTAGAGGAAAACAATTGCTAAAGCAAAAAAGCACCATCTCAGCATTTTGCAAGGAATAGATGTGGCTAGTGAGAAGCAGCTGCCCACTGCTATGCGTATATTTAGAATCTACCCAGGGACAGCTCTGACAGACAGAGCTGAGTTCGGCCTAGCTGAAGGAATGAAAAAAAAAAAAAAATGGACAAAATATTTTTATCACCTTTATAACTAATGATCTATAGTAGTACCGTTATGATATATATTTCTGAGATAACTGTTGTGTTCAAAATTTGTTGATTAGAACTTTATTGTGTACAAAATTGGGAAGTACCATAAACAACCTTTGTCATTGTCATTCAGCTATTTATGATCAACTGAATAATAATAGTAGTAATTCTTGTATCCAGGTTGTCTTCTGATCTAGTGTTCTTCCTTTACATTTTGCATCCCTACCTGTACAAATTTTATAGAACTTATCCTCTTCGGCAAATCAAATGCACATTTGATCACTTAGAGCCTCCAAAATCAAAACACTTCAGTGGTTTCTTATTCTTTTTAGGATAAACATTTTGGTTTGTTTTCCTGCTTCCCCTTCCCCTACCCTGTCCAAATCTCTGCTATCATTTTCATATACTATATACCTTAGTATGTATCACTGTTGAATTTTTCAATATTTTGATTGATGTCTATCTCTGCAATAGATTGTAAGCTTCTGAGGGCAAAGAACATGTCTGTTTTCGCTCCTTCTATATTCTCATTCCTTAACATAGTCCCCTAGAACACAGTAGATATGCAATGCACATTTGTTGAAAGAATGAATAAAATGGATTAATGAATTATGTTTTCAACTATTCTGTGTCACAAGATTTAAAAATCACAGTTTTAGGATACAAATGATTTGAAGAAAGTAGAGATACTAATTTATAGGTAAGTGTATACATACATATATTTATTCACATAGAGAGAGTGAATTATAGGTCCACTTGCAATGTAGAATTTGGGTTTGAAAAGAATCAGGACATAGTTAACATGGGAAAGGAGTCGTCATTGATGCTTTCCAGCTTTTGACAAGCAGGATTAAATTACTTTGATGGTTACTAAATAGACCTTATAGAAAGATCTCTATTTGTCCTGTGCACACATTTGTTGTCACCTGTCTTCTACTGCTAGGTGTTTATTTGTCTTTATCTTGAGTACACAGGTATCTTTGGTTCTTTTACTCTTTATCCTCAAAACAAAAACAAACTGACCAAAAACATTACAGCTATTAATTAAGGCAACTTAACCATTGCCTTGTGGAGTGACCTTTGGGATCTTGTTTAACTCTGCTGTGTACAAGGGCTTGCTTCTCTGTGTCTGGGTCATTTAGGTTCATTTAGGAAAGCAAAAACTAAGTATTTCAATAGAAGGGTTTAGTTTATGGAAATTATTACCAGGTGTGGAGGGATAAAAGAGCAAAAAGAGAACACTGAGATAGCCAGAGATAATAACATCAGGAAGCTGCTATCACTGCTGGGATTAGGGGAACAAAAGGGATTAGTTGGAGTTATCAGAACCTAAGAGTTTAGAGAGGGACTCTGTGGCATTGAATTCATTTGTTTGAGGAGGGGACATTGCGTTTCTGTGGCTGGTACAGCTGAGAGTGTATGAAGAGATTAGTTCTAGGAATAAAAAAAACAAAAACAAAAAACAAAACAGGAAACTAGAGCCAACAAATACAAAACACAAAATCACAGTCTCTTCTTTCCTCTTCTTGCCTTCCAATTTTCCTTTAGTTATTGGCAGAACCTAACAGGAAGCCAGATAGAAAAGAAATCTGGGAAATGTAGTTTGCAGTATCACAGAGCAGAGTGTAACAGGGTGGATTTGGAACTGAAAGACAGCAGGTAAATAGCTGACTCAGTCTATTCCTCTGGTTACTTATCATCTATGCATACCTTTCTACACATATTTGAATTCCGTGTAGCAAAATATGTCAACTTCATGCTTTCACCTTAGAAGATACAACTAATTTTTATACACATAAAGATGTTCTCACCACTCAAAAGGAGAAGACACAAAGTTCCAGTGGTCACTGCGTCCATTTCTAGGGTAGGTCGTGTTATCTGTTTTAGTCACAGTCCCATTTAATAATATGCAATCTAAAGGCTAACTTTAAAGGTAATCACCAAAAATGAATTTTATATAAAGTTTTAAGTGAAAAGGAAGAGGGAGGAAGAAATAAATTCACACACACACACACACACACACACACACACACACACACACACACACCTGATAAGCAAGGAAGAAGAGATGTATATTTGCTAGAGTATTCATTTCTGCAGCCGGTGAAATGGTGTAGTGATAGTTATAACTTCCATTTTTTCATTACCCATTCCATTTCCCCTTTGCCCTAAGCAAATTTCACAACTTCTTGGTGTTATTTACCTGGTGGGGTGACCCAAACCTTTATTTCTGAAGGATATGCATCCTCAGTGAATATTTATTGGGTTGTACTTTTCCATTAACTTTTATTATTGGACACAGAAGTACTAAAAGGCATCCTAGAGTACCCTCTGGGTTCCAGAATTATTTTTTCTGGCTCCCATTGTGTTGTAGCAACCCAAATCCCATTTAGTAATTGGGATCAATCACCCTAACCAGTAAAGCAACATGATTCTTTCCCTTTTGGTTTAGTAGCATAAGAAACCCTAAATAGTCAAATGGTAGCCTTAGTTTCCACTTCGATGGAACTATTATCATGTTCATTTAGGAACTAAGGCCTCCTAAACCAGCAGAGAAAGTTGTGGGGATGAGAAAATTTCTGTGAATAGGTTGTTAGGCGTAATATGAGAGAAGCCAATCTCATTTCCACCCCTTGACTCTCAGATGCATATGTTCTGCCTGTGTGAGAAACACCACCATGTTAATCACTGGTTCAAAGCATACATGATATCTTGTAAGAGAAAGCTCCAAGCTTTCAGTGTCCCAACTGGAACTGGAACTGAGTCTTTGTTAGACCGTTCCATAAATCTATCAGTCCAGCTGCTTCTGAGAAATGAGGTATGTATTAAAACTAGTAAGTATGTATGAGCTCATCACTGATATATGTTTGCAGCAAAATGAGTTTGTTTGTCAGAATTAATGCTGTGGGGGATACCACATGGTAAATAAGGAATTCCACAAATCCGTGGATTGATAGTGCTGGCAGAAGCACTGAGTGTAGAGAAGGCAAATTCAAATCCATAATAATTGTGCATTCCAGTGAGGACAAATCAGTGCCCCTTTGTTTGGAAGGGGTCTACTGTAATCACCCTACCATCAGGTGACTGGCTCGGGGTGACTGACTGGGGAAACAGGGTTGGTCCCCACTACTGGCAGATTAAATAATCAAGAAAAGTCCACGTTGTAAAGCCTTGCATAGCCTCCATCCCTGCTGCCATGGCCTCTTTGTATATCGACCCATTGAGCAAGGCCTTGGATTAGGAGATTGACATCCAAAGAACATATTATCTTAACCTGATTATTGAGAACCTACTCTGCAATAGGTGCTCTTTGGTGACCACTCACATAGAATATAAAATCTTCACATTCTTTCCATTCCAATAATTCCATCTTCATACTTCTTACCCAGATCCCCTTGACAATAATATTCCAGTCTTGCTCATTCCAAGTCCCTGTTCATCAAGCCAAGCCATTATGCTATAAATCAGCAAAGACCGTCTCACTGGCCACCTCTCTGTTCAAACAAAGTGAACAACTAAATATGCTACTTGATGTTCTGACCACTGGAAGGATTTCCCTTTATTATTGTCTTTCAAGGACATTCCTGATTGGGTGACTATAAAACTATAGTAGTCCACTTCTGATTGATGCCAGCATGTCACTTCAGCAAATTGTTTAAAGGGACTTCCTGTAAGGCCATAGGTAGACCAAAGAAGAGGAAACAATGCTGCAGGAAGAGATGCTATAGGAATCCAGGCTACCTGTTCATGCAACTTATTTGTGCCTTCAGGACCTACTAGAGCCTTATATATCATTAATGCCGCTTATATATCATTTTCACTCATTGGTGAATTGTAAACCTAAGCTTATTATTTGGTGGGTCAGATTACACACAGTTCCCAATAGGCAGTCCAGGCCACATGATCACTTGATGTCCCAAGGTCATATGTTTAGTATTTATTGGGGCTTACTATGCAGCTAGGAGTTGTTTCTCAAAAGAGAAATAGTTACCTGCTGAAGGAGGTATGACTTTGCTCTTAATTGTAGGGATCTGCTCTGTGGTTATCCTGCTGGAGCTTGCCATAGGCTTCATATAGCATCCCTATTCGCCATAATCATTTTGGATCTCCTGGGCCATAAGGTCCAAATGCAGAGCAGCTTTCACTGCAGCCTGGACCTACTGCAGACCCTTCTCTTGCTGTGAGCTCCACTCAAAACTGACAGCATTGCAGGTTACTCAATGAATGGACCAGAACAACATAGTCAAATATGGTATATGTTACCTCCAAAATCCAGAAAGGCCCACCTATCATTGTGCTTCTTTTATAGAGGTAAATACTGCAACATGCAGAAATGTGTCTTTCACTTTGGAGGGCTATTACAGGATGGTACAGACCCCTAGACACCTTGAAAATTTCACTGAAATGGTAGGTGCCAGGGTTTTTATGAGGTTTATCTCTCACCTTCTGTCACACATGTCTTCTAAAGCATCTATGGTACTTGCAACTTCCTTCTCATACTACTATAGTTATCAGTATAGTGTACCAGTGGGATGATCTGTGGGATGTCAAGATGATCAAGATTTCTGCAGACTAGATTATGATAACAGCAGGAGGGTTAAAGTAGCCCTGCCAAAACATAGGAAAGGTATGCTGTTGTCCCTGTCAGGTGAAAGTGAACAGCTTCTGGTGTGCCTTGAAAACTAATAAAGAGAAAGGCATTTGCCATATCAATAGCTTATACAAGGTGCTAGGAATAGTATTGATATTAGCCAGTAAATACATCACATCTGGAACAGCAGCTGCAATTGTAGTCACCACCTATTTAAATTTATAGTGTTGGGGGGCGCCTTCAAGATGGCAGAGGAGTAAGACGTGGAGATCACCTTCCTCCCCACAAATACATCAAAAATACGTCTACATGTGGAACAACTCCTATAGAACACCTACTGAATGCTGGCAGAAGACCTCAGACTTCCCAAAAGGCAAGAAACTCCCCACGTACCTGGGTAGGGTAAAAGAAAAAAGGAAAGACAGAGACAAAAGAATAGGGACAGGACCTGCACCTCAGGGACGGACCTGTGAAGGAGGAAGAGTTTCCACACACTAGGAAGCCCCTTCACTGGCAGAGATGGGGGTGGTGGGGGGAAGCTTCAGAGCCATGGAGGAGAGCGTAGCAATAGGGGTGCAGAGGGCAAAGCAGAGATATTCCTGCACAGAGGATTGCTGCCCACCAGCACTCACCAGCCTGAGATGCTTGTCTGCTCACCCGCTGGGGCGGGTGGGGGCTGGGAGCTGAGGCTCCGGCTTCGGAGGTCAGATCCCAGGGAGAGGACTGGGGTTGGCTGCGTGAACACAGCCTGAAGGGGGCCAGTGCACCACAGCTAGCTGGGAGGGAGTCTGGGAAAAAGTCTGGAGCTGCCTAAGAGGCAAGAGACCATTGTTTCAGTGTGCGCGAGGAGAGGACTTCCAGAGCACCACCTAAATGAGCTCCAGAGATGGGCACGAACCATGGATATCAGCATGCACACCAGAGACAGGCATAAGATGCTAAGTCTCCTGCTGCAGCCACCAAGAAGCCTGTGTGCAAGCAGAGATCACTATCCACACCTCCCCTCCTGGGAGCCTGTACAGCCCTCCACTGCCAGGGTCCCATGATCCAGGGACAACTTCCCTGGGAGAACACACAGCGTGCCTCAGGCTGTTGCAACATCACGCCAGCCTCTGCTGCCACAGGTTTGCCCCGCATTCCATACCCCTCCCTCCCCCTGGCCTGAGTGAGCCACAGCCCCCTAATAGGCCACTCCTTTAACCCCGTCCTGTCTGAGCGGGGAACAGACGCCCTCAGGCGACCTACACACAGAGGAGGGGCCAAATCCAAAGCTGAACCCCAGGAGCTGTGCAAACAAAGAAGAGAAAGGGAAATTTCTCCCTGCAGCCTCAGGAGCAGCAGATTAAATCTCCACAATCAACTTGATGTACCCTGCGTCTGTGGAATACCTGAATGGACAATGAATCATCCCAAAATTCATGTGGTGGACTTTGGGAGCAACTGTAGACTTGGGGTTTGCTTTCTGCATCTAAATGTTTCTGGTTTTATGTTTATCTTAGTTTAGTATTTAGAGCTTATTATCATTGGTAGATTTGTTTATTGATTTGGTTGCTCTCTTCCTTTTTATATATATATATATATATATATATATATTTTTTTTTTTTTTTTTTTTTTCCTTTTCCTCTTTTTGTGAGTGTGTATGTGTATGCTTCTTTGGGTGATTTTGTCTGTATAGCTTTGCTTTTGCCATTTGTCCTAAGGTTCTGACTGTTCGTTTTTGTTTTTTATTGTTTTTGGGTTTTTTTAGTATAGTTTTTAGCACTAGTTATCATTCTTGGATTTGTTTTTTGGCTTGGTTGCTCTCTTCTTTCTTTTTTTTAAATTACATTTTATTTTTTAAAAATTTTTAATAACTTTTTCCATTTTAATACCTTTATTTTATGTATTTATTTATTTATTTTTCTTTCTTTCTTTCCTTTTCTTTTTCTCCCTTTTCTTCTGATCCATGTGGCTGACAGGGTCTTGGTGCTCTGGACAGGTGTCAGGCCTGAGCCTCTGAGGTGAGAGAGCCAAGTTCAGGACACTGGTCCACCAGAGACCTCCCGGCCCCACGTAGTATCAAACGGCAAAAGCTCTCCCAGAGATCTCCGTCACAATGCTAATACCCAGCTCCTCTCAATGACCAGCAACCTACAGTGCTGGACACCCTATGCCAAACAACTAGCAAGACAGGAACACAATCCCACCCATTAGCAGAGGGGCTGCCTAAAATCATAATAAGTTCACATACACCCCAAATGCACCATCAGACATGGTCCTGCCCACCAGAAAAACAAGATCCAGCCTTATCCACCAGAACACAGGCACCAGTCCCTTCCACCGGGAAGCCTACACAACCCACTAAACCAAACTTAGCCACTGGGGGCAGACACCAAAAACAATGGGAATTATGAATCTGCAGCCTGCGAAAAGGAGACCCCAAACACAGTAAGTTAAGCAAAATGAGAAGACAGAGAAACACACAGCGGTTGAAGGAGCAAGGCAAAACCCCACCAGACCAAACAAATGAAGAGGAAATAGGCAGTCTACCAGAAAAAGAATTCAGAGTAATGATAGTAAAGATGATCCAAAATCCTGGAAATAGAATGGAGAAAATACAAGAAACGTTTAACAAGGACCTAGAAGAACGAAAGAGAAAACAAACAATGATGGACAACACAATAAATGAAATAAAAAATTCTCTAGAAGGAATCAATAGTGGAATAACTGGTGCAGAAGAACAGATAAGTGACCTGGAAGATAAAATAGTGGAAATAACTACCACAGAGCAGAATAAAGTAAAAAGAATGAAAAGAATTGAGGACACTCTGAGACCTCTGGGACAACATTAAATGCACCAACATCCTAATTATAGGGGTCCCAGAAGAAGAAGAGAAAAAAAAAAAGGGACTGAGAAAATATTTGAAGAGATTATAGTTGAAAACTTCCCTATTACGGGAAAGGAAATAGTCAAGCAAGTCCAGGAAGTGCAGAGAGTCCCATACAGGATAAATCCAAGGAGAAACATGCCAAGACATATTAATCCAACTATCAAAAATTAAATACAAAGAAAAAATATTAAAAGCAGCAAGGGAAAAGCAACAATTAACATACAAGGGAGTTCCCATAAGGTTAACAGCTGATCTTTCAGCAGAAACTCTGCAAGCCAGAAGGGAGTGGCAGGACATATTTAAAGTGATGAAAGGGGAAAACCTACAACCAAGATTACTCTACCCAGCAAGGATCTCATTCAGATTTGATGGAGAAATTAAAACCTTTACAGACAAGCAAAAGCCAAGAGAATTCAGCACCACCAAACCAGCTCTTCAACAAATGCTAAAGGAATTTCTCTAGGCAGGAAACACAAGAGGAGTAAAAGACTTAAAATAACACACCCAAAACAATTAAGAAAATGGTAATAGGAACACACATATTGATAACTACCTTAAATGTAAATGGATTAAATGCTCCCACCAAAAGACATAGACTGGCTGAGTGGATACAAAAACAAGACCCTTATATATGCTATCTACAAGAGACCCACTTCAGACCTAGGGACACATACAGACTGAAAGTGAGGGGATGGAGAAAGATATTCCATGCAAATGGAAATCAAAAGAAAGCTGGAGTAGCAATTGTCACATCAGACAAAATAGACTTAAAAATAAAGACTATTACAAGAGACAAAGAAGGACAGTACAAAATGATCAAGGGATCAATCCAAGAAGGAGATATAACAATTGTAAATATTTATGCACCCAACATAGGAGCACTTCAATACATAAGGCAAATGCTAACAGCCATAAAAGGGGAAATCGACAGTAACACAATCATAGTAGGGGACTTTAACACCCCACTTTCACCAATGGACAGATCATCCAAAATGAAAATGTAAAAGAAAACACAAGCTTTAAATGATACATTAAATAAGATGGACTTAATTGATATTTGTAGGACATTCCATCCCAAAACAGCAGATTACACTTTCTTCTCAAGTGCTCATGGAACATTCTACAGGGTAGATCATATCTTGGCTCACAAATCAAGCCTTGGTAAATTTAAGAAAACTGAAATCATATCAAGTATCTTTTCCGACCACAACACTATGAGACTAAATATCAATTACAGGTAAGAAATGTGTAAAAAATACAAACACATGGAGACTAAACAATTCACTACTAAATAACCAAGAAATAACTGAAGAAATCAAAGAGGAAATCAAAAAATACCTAGAACAAGTGACAGTGAAAACATGATAACCCAAAACCTATGAGATGCAGAAAAAGAAGTTCTAAGAAGGAGGTTTATAGCAATACAATCCTACCTCAAGAAACAAGAAACATCTCAAACAACCTAACCTTACACCTAAAGCAATTAGAGAAAGAACAAAAAAAACCCAAATTTAGCAGAAGGAAATAAATCATAAAGATCAGATCAGAAATAAATGAAAAAGAAATGAAGGAAACGATAGCAAAGATCAATAAAACTAAAAGCTCTTTCTTTGAGAAGATAAACAAAATTGATAAACCGTTAGCCAGACTCATCAAGAGAAAAAGGGAGAAGACTCAAATCATTAGAATTAGAAATGAAAAAGGAGAAGTAACAACTGACACTGCAGAAATACAAAGGATCATGAGAGATTACAACAAGCAGCTATATGCCAATAAAATGGACAACCTGGAAGAAATGGACAAATTCTTAGAAAAGCACAACCTTCCGAGACTGAACCAGGAAGAAATAGAAAATATGAACAGACCAATCACAAGCACTGAAATTGAGACTGTGATTAAAAATCTTCTAACAAACAAAAGCCCAGGACCAGATGGCTTCACAGGCAAATTCTATCAAACATTTAGAGAAGAACTAACACCTATCCTTCTCAAACTCTTACAAAATACGGCAGAGGGAGGAACACTCCTAAACTCATTCTACGAGGCCACCATCACCCTGATACCGAAACCAGACAAAGATGTCACGAAGAAAGAAAACTATAGGACAATATCACTGATGAACATAGATGCCAAAATCCTCACCAAAATACTAGCAAACAGAATCCAACAGCACATTAAAAGGATCATACACCATGATCAAGTGGGGTGTATCCAAGGAATGCAAGGATTCTTCAATATATGTAAATCAATCATTGTGATACACCGTATTAACTAATTGAAGGAGAAAAACCATATGATCATCTCAATAGATGCAGAAAAAGCTTTCAACAAATTTCAACACCAATTTATGATAAAAACCCTCCAGAAAGTGGGCATAGAGGGAACTTACCTCAACATAATAAAGGCAATATATGACAAACCCACAGCCAACATTGTTCTCAATGGTGAAAAACTGAAACCATTTCCACTAAGATCAGGAACAAGACAAGGTTGCCCACTCTCACCACTATTAGTCAACATAGTTTTGGAAGTTTTAGCCACAGCATTCAGAGAAGAAAAAGAAACAAAAGAAATCCAAATCAGAAAAGAAGAAGTAATACTGTCACTGTTTGCACATGACATGATACTATACATAGAGAATCCTAGAGACTACCAGAAAACTGCTAGAGCTAATCAATGAATCTGGTAAAGTAGCAGGATACAAAATTAATGCACAGAAATCTCTTGCATTCCTATACAATAATGATGAAAAATCTGAAAGAGAAATTAAGGAAACACTCCCATTTACCACTGCAACAAAAAGAGTAAACTACCTAGGAATAAAGCTACCTAAGGAGACAAAAGACCTGTATGCAGAAAACTGATGAAAGAAATTAAAGATGATACAAAAAGGTGGAGAGATATACTGTGTTCTTGGATTGGAAGAATCAACATTGAGAAAATGACTATACTACCCAAAGCAATCTACAGATTCAATGCAATCTCTATCAAACTACCAATTTTTCACAGAAGTAGAAGAAAAAGTTTCACAGTTTGTATGGAAACAGAAAAGACCGCGAATAGCTTAAGCAATCTCGAGACAGAAAAATGGAGCTGGAGGAATGAGGCTCCCTGACTTCAGACTATACTACAAAGCTACAGTAATCAAGACAATATGGTACTGGCACAAAAACAGAAATATATATCAGTGGAACAGGATAGAAAGCCCAGAGAAAAATCCATGCATATATGGTCACCTTATCTTTGATAAAGGAGGCAAGAATATGCAATGGAGAAGAGACAGCCTCTTCAATAAGTGGTGCTGGGAAAACTGGACAGCTACATGTAAAAGAATGGAATTAGAACACTCCCTAACACCATACACAAAAATAAACTCAAAATGGACTAAAGACCTAAATATAAGGCCAGACACTGTAAAACTTTTAGAAGAAAACATAGGCAGAACACTCTATGACATAAATCACAGCAAGATCCTTTCTGACCCACCTCCTAGACAAATGGGACCTAATGAAGGTTAAAAGTTTTACACAGCAGGGCTTCCCTGGTGGCGCAGTGGTTGGGAGTCTGCCTGCTAATGCAGGGGACACGGGTTCGAGCCCTGGTCTGGGAAGATCCCACATGCCGCGGAGCAGCTGGGCCCGTGAGCCACAACTACTGAGCCTGCGCGTCTGGAGCCTGTGCCCCGCAACGGGAGGGGCCGCGATAGTGAAAGGCCCGCGCACCGCGATGAAGAGCGGTCCCCGCACCGCGATGAAGAGTGGCCCCCACTTGCCGCAACTAGAGAAAGCCCTCGCACGAACAGAAGACCCAACACAGCCAAAAATAAATAAATAAATAAATAAATAAAGTAGCTATTAAAAAAAAAAAAAAAAAAGTTTTACACAGCAAAGGAAAACATAAACAAGATGAAAAGACAACCCTCAGAATGGGAGAAAATAACTGCAAACATAGCAACTGACAATGGAATAATCTCCAAAATATACAAGCAGCTCATGTAGCTCAATATCAAAAAAACAAACAACCCAATCCAAAAATGGATAGAAGACCTCAATAGACATTTCTCCAAAGAAGATATACAGATTGTCAACAAACACATGAAAGGATGCTCAACATCACTCATCATTAGAGAAATGCAAATCAAAACTACAATGAGGTATCACGTCACACTGGTCAGAATGGCCATCATCAAAAAATCTACAAACAATAAATGCTGGAGAGGGTGTGGAGAAAAGGGAACCCTCTTACACTATTGGTGGGAATGTAAATTGATACAGCCACTATGGAGAACAGTATGGAGGTTCCTCAAAAAACTAAAAATAGAACTCCCATACGACCCAGCAATCCCACTACTGGGCATATACCCTGAGAAAACCATAATTCAAAAAGAGTCATGTACCACAATGTTCATTGCAGCTCTGTTTACAATAGCCAGGATATGGAAGCAACGTAAGTGTCCATCGACAGATGAATGGATAAAGAAGATGTGGCACATATGTACAATGGAATATTACTCAGCCATAAAAAGAAACGAACTTGAGTTATTTGTGGTGAGGTGGATAGACCTAGAGACTGTCATACAGAGTGAAGTAAGTCAGAAAGAGAAAAACAAATACCATATGCTAACACATATATATGGAATCTAAAAAAAAAAAAAAATGTTTCTGAAGAACCTAGGGGCAGGACAGGAGTAAAGATGCAGACATAGAGATGGACTTGAGGACACGGGGAGGGAGAAGGGTAAGCTGGGGCGAAGTGAGAGAATAGCATTGACATATATACACTACCAAATGTAAAATAGATAGCTAGTGTGAAGCAGCCACATAGCACAGGCAAATCAGCTGGGTGCTTTGTGTCCACCTAGAGGGTTGGGTTAGGGAGGGTGGGAGGTAGATGCAAGAGGGAGGAGATTTGGGGATATAGGTGTATGTATAGCTGATGCACTTTTTTATGCAGCAGAAACGAACACACCATTGTAAAGCAGTTATACTCCAATAAAGATGTTAACAACTATAAAAAATAAAAATAAATATATTTATAGTGTTTTATAGTTATCCCCCAAGATTCATTTACTTACTCCATAGCCAAATATGTAATTTAAATGGTGGAAGTGATAAGAATTTCCACAGACTCAGTTCTGTTTTGTTCATAAATCTCTCCCCTAACAACCTTTTTAAAAACTAAAATTTATGGGGTTCTATTCAGTCTTGATGACTGATGAAATATACTATATGGCATTTCCCATCACTGTGTTCATATCTCCTCCTCAGGTCTACAGGAGGCTAAGTTGTATACTTCTGCTAGACCCATTCCAAGTGTGACAGCCATCAGAATCCTCATACAAGAACTGTAATTGACTAAGGGTCCCAGCTACTGCACTGAAATCCACTACTGTGTTTGCACAGAGGCCATGCTTTCTGTGGGCCACTCCCAGCAAAGACTGAGCTCACTTGAGATATTAAGGCTGTCTTGTTCCACAGTAATGGGGGACTCCTCTGACAGGCAAATTTGCCTCTAGGACTCCCTGTTCACTTTGTGGATCTTTCCTTACAAATCATTGCAGTCTAAGACACTGTTACCTCAGCTTCCTTCCTTCCTTCCTTCCTTTGCTCCTTCATTCCAGGTCATGCCTTGAGTACCTGCATCACAGTCTGACAGCATTCCCAGCTTCCTGAATGTCCCTCCTCATTTTCTCTCACAGGCACTTCCCCTATTAAATTTACTGCACACATATACCATTTTGATGTCATATTCTCAGAGCACCTGGGCTTACGCACAGAGTCTGTAATAAAATAAGGTGAGATCTTCTCTAAGCTACACTTTTTTATTCTCTGGAGCACACTGAATAAACAGACAGGCACACAAGAATCCAAGGCTACTGTCTCTCGCAGGCACCACTACTAGAGTTTATGTTTTTCATGCTTGACTATATTATTTTACATGTGAGGATGACAGTTCATAGGATGCAATATGAACTGGGAGCTAAAATCACTGATTAGGTACAATAATAGGTGTCCGGGGGGCAGGGTGTTGGGCAGCGATTGAGGGGAGAAGTACTCTGGCTGCCTCAAGTAGCAGTGCTCGTGAAGTAGAGGAATGGCTTCCAGTTTGTTGACTCTTACAGCCCCTTAGTCTCAGAGAGAGACTAGGTCTAGAGATGAGGTGGGTTTTCTACTTTCTTTGAGGTGGGAGGGCCTGTTCTATTTCTTGAGGCAAAAGTGTAAGTAGGCCACTAACTGTTTCCTTTAACCCAGCTCTGACAATTATTAGAGTTCATAGAAGTAACTCCCAGTTTCTGGCAATAGATTGTCGTTCTAATTGTGAATATTGTAAGTTCTTGTTATTTCTTTGTCTTTCCTGTATATTTTATTAGGAAATTGGAAGAGGCTGCAACAGGGTAATTCACTCTGAAAGCTGATATTTCTGTAGTTAATTGGCCAGGAAATAGCCTCAAATATACTATGAAGATAACTTCATCTGTGTTTTATTTTCTGTGCCATATTTCAAATAGATAGCTTGGCATTTTGAAATTACAACCATGAACAGTTATGGGAATATCACTAAAACAACTTAGTGAATTTTTTGGTCCCATTCATATCAATTAAAAGAGAAAAAGAACTTGCTTGAAGACTTCTCCAGCACCTATACATTAACTTTTTTTTCTGTTGCGCACACACACACACACACACACACACACACACACACACACACACACACACACACACACCCGTGGACTAGAGATGGAATTAGGTGTCCAATTAAGAGTTAGGCCACTTGATCTTTATGAGCCTGGTATAATATGATATATTTTAGGGTTAAGTGAAATAAGAGCCTTCTAGTTGGTCCTGTTGTAATCCCTTACTGTCTAATAGTAGGCACCAAAAAAATTAGTTCTCTTTTCTCTCCAATCTAGAATTTATTTTTCTGTTGATCCACGTTTCTCAAAAATAATGTCTGCCAAAGAATGAACAAATCTTTCTAAACTCTGTCTTATCACTGATCTTAGTCACAGTTAAGCATATTAATCTTGCTTGTCATAGGTTAACTTTAAGTTGACACTGCTTGTTAAAATAGAGGTTCAAAGTGGGGATTTATGAATCAGATTCCATCTATACCATAGGTAAGTCATGTAAACTCAGGCAAATCTTTTAACCTTTTGGAACATTAGTATCTTCACCTATAAAACGGGATAATGATGCCTACTCCACAGGATTGCTGTGAGAATGAGATAAGGAACCATCCGTGAAGGGTACTGGGCAATGTCTAGAACAGAGAAGGCATACCAAAAATAAGCTACAAATAAGACACAGCTGAGCCCTGTTCCTGGCCATGGACTGAGACCTAAAACGCAATCTGAATCTATGTCCTCATCCTACTGACTATTTCACATTTAACACTATTCCGCTTATGAGAGGATTGGATGGACTAAATCCATATCCCCTCTGGACCATCTCCCTTTAGCTTCCGTGCCTTTCCTGCATTCAGTCCAGCTTTCTGTAATGAAAGTAACCGGGTGTGGGGCTTGAGTGAAACAATCATCTTGATACAACATAGAGGAGGCTAGAGCTAGAATGGAGCTTAGAGGCTGCTACATCCTCCTTTATTTTAAAATGAAGAAACTAGAGTCCAAGAAGGGGAGTGACTAACCTGAGGTCATGAAAAAGGAAAGCACAAACACAGGCCTTGAATATTCATTCTCAGTGCAGAGGTCTTCCCCAGCATCGGAGGTCTGTGTAGGTGGAGAAACACCCGGCAGAAAGGAGCCCTACATCAGTTCCCTTGGTTCCCAAGGAAGGACACACTGCCCCAGCCTTACCCATTTTAGGAGGAGCAGTCTTTGCATATAAGCATCTGTGCATGGGGCTCACAAGCCAAACAAGCTGCCCACCAGCCATGTACACTTTTTTAGGTTTATTTATAGTGAAATGCACTGAATTTCGGCATTTGATTCCATGGGCTTTGATAATCTGTACACCTGTGTAATGATCTCAACCAAGATCTAGAATATTTTAATCACCCCAGCAAGTTCCCTGTGGTTATTTCCATTCACTCTCCACCCATCCATAGGCGACTGCTCTTGATTCTATCACCATAGATTAGTTTTGACTGTTTTTGAACTTCGTATAGAGTCATATGTTGTGAACTCTTGTGTCTGACTTCTTGCAGTCAATCATCCATATTGTTGAAAGTATCAGTAGATTATTCTGTTCTTTCTTCTCCGAGTAGCAGTCCTTAGAATGTATGATAGGGGTCATGTGCCAAATCTAGCATCTACTGAGTTTGGGTAAGCCATGTAACCTTTTTAAGCTTCAGTTTCCTTATCCATACAATTAGAATAATACAGTCTACCTTTCAGGATTGGATACATACCTGTTAGCACTGTGTCTGAGACATAGTAAGTGATCAGTACCGGCAGCTATAGTCATAGAATCTCGGTGCTCCTGTTACTCTAGAGATTACTGTGTGCAATTCTTATTTTCCAGATGAGGACGGGGAGGCCCAAGGCTTCTCGTCTAGGAATAGCACTCAAGGCCTGTTGACGCCCCGCCCTGGGCTTGTTCTACTGCTCCACAGTTACTTCGCACAAAGGCTCTGTTAGGCCACTCCAAACAGTACGCAACTGAAAAGTGCTTTCTTTCCGAGGACTGTCAAAATTCTCTCCCGATGAGAACCTAAATAAATAGTTTTCTGAAACCTTTCAGATTTTTTAATAAGTCAAAATACACTTTTCCAACAGCATAATTGCTTTTCATAGTGGGGCCTTAAATCTGCACTATAGAAGAATAATGCCACAGTAGATCATTTGTGAAAACTTAATGAAAACGGAGTTAGGGAACCTCTGAGTCACTAGACCTTGAAATTCACTTTCAGAAACTAATTTGCAGTAAATGCATGAGAAACATATTTAGACATGATAAACTTCCAGGCTGGTGCCCAGCAGGTGTGGAAGTTTATCTTGATTAACTCCTTTGTTTTAATTAATGCCAGAGAGCAAAGTATGAGGATCTGGCATTCTGTCACCGGGAGCCATTTTGAAAGGAATCAACATGCATTTCTGTGTTCTGGATCAGCTTGGCAGGACTGTCTGCTGTGCAGGACTGTGAGACATTCTAAGATACCACACTTGCTTCTCTCCTTCCTGGTGCTGGCCTCATTAATAATAACAATTAAGTCTACTACTTTTTTAGAGACAGGTAACTATACTGGTTAAGTACAGGCTCTGGAGTCAGACTACCTAGATTGAATCCCAACGCTATCACTTTCAAGCTATATGATCTTAGGCAAGTAAATTAACCTTCCAATGCCTCGGTTTCCCTATCTGTAATATAAGGATAATAATAATCCTCAAAGAATTATGTTGAAGATTAAATGAATTAATACAATATGCTTAGAATCTGCCTGGCACATAGTAAGTGCTCAATGCGTGTTAGCTATTGCTGTTTTATTTTCATTGTAATGTAGAAGTAGACACAGAGTATGCCATACATCTTTCTATTAAACCATCATGACAATCCTATGAGGTAGATATTATTATTTCCATTTTAGATATGAGGAAACTGAGATGCAGAAAGGGGTAAGCTTTGATGGGCTGATGTAGTGGAACAGAAGAAAACTGACCTGTGACTTGGTCTCACTTGAAATCTGTCTAGAGTTTAGTTCATGAATGTCTGTCTAAGTCACCTTGAAGAAGACCCACAAGTTCCTGAAATTTCATTGTCTGTATTCAGAGACTTAGCAGCCATTTGTTTCTACAATAGTCAAATCACCACTCTCCTAAAAACCTACAGTGTCCCAAAGTCATTTCAGTTTTCCCCTACTCTTATAAGCCACCCACCTGTCAGAGCTCATTGCAGTCATTATGGAGGAGAAAGGAGGTTGGTCATTTTTTGGCCTTGAAGCCCCAGGGCCTGTTATTGAAGTGTTGAGGGTTTTCCTGTTTTTCTTTGAGAAAACAAAAATGAAAAAAAAAAAAACCTCTCTGCCAGAAGACTGAGCAGAAATCCATGTACGCTGATGCAAAATACTTTCAAGGAACTGGTTGGAGCCAGGAATCCAAAGGTTTTTCCTCATACTACCTGGATTTGGATCTTGGTTTTCAAGGTCCCAAGTACCTGAGACCAGGAAAATGAGCCAAAATGAGCATAATGACAGCCACATGTTCTGGAAAGTAAGTAAGATTTTTTCCAGAATCAGTCCATTAGCTCATTTGATGTCAGGAAAACCTCCCAGTAGGTGGACAGGGTAGGGATAATATCCAGGAAGTGGCTTATCCTAGGTCTAGAAGTTATTTCACCTGGCTTTAGAAAGTATGTCCTTGAACTATTCCCTTCCCTGAGTTTTAGCTTCTGTATCTCTAAAATGAGGGCTTTCAATCAGAACAGTTATTTTAAAGATTTTTTAAAGTAAAAGAACCATTTTCTCAAAAAAATCTCATGTAAAATATAAAACTAATAAAAGAAGAACTGTCTAGGTTGAAGTGGAGGGTTGCAGACCTAGTTCCTTTTTGTCAGGAGAGGGTACCAGAGTTATTTTTAAGAGTTTATGTTATTTTGGTTATTGTTATTTAGTGGAGTGGAGAAGTGAGTAAGACTTAGACATGATATCAATACTGCCCTGCCAGGAACAGGCCCTGTACTGGCCAGAGACTCTGAAGAATGCTATTTATCTAGTTATTCTTTAGACACCAGGCAGCTGACTACAAATGTCTATGGCATTTACATGTTTGGGGAGCCTCCTCTCCCCAACAAAGGAAGGGTACTTTTAGCTAAGAACTGAAGGAAGGAAGGAAGGAAAGAAGGAAAGAAGGAAGGAAGGAAAGAAGGAAGGAAGGAAAGGAAGGAAGGAAGAAAGGAAGGAGGGAAGAAAGGAAGGAAGGAAGGAAGAGGGAGAGAGGGAGGAAGGGAGAGGAAAGGAAAGAGTAAAGGAAAGAGAAGGAAAGGAAAGGGAAAGAAAGGAGGGAGGGAGGAAAGGAGGGAGAAAGAAAGAGGAAGGGAAGAAAAAAGAAAAATTAATACTAATAGTTGAGTACTTTACTCTTTTCAAAGCTATTTCATGAATACTCATTCATTTAATCTTTGCAAATCTCTTTGAGGCGAGCAGAAATATTTTTAGTTCCATTATAAAGACAAAGAGACTGAGGATTTCATAGCTATCTTTGTAACAAGATTTGAGAGGCATAAAGTAGTCAATTAAGTGACAGGAAGAATTGGGGAATAGCTTTTGAAGAAGGAGGCTTCAAAGAATATTTCAGACAAAAAGAAGGCACTGGGGAAGCGTACCAGGCAGAGAAACAGCATGAGCAGAGGCCCAGAGGACTGAACATGTGTGATGCAATAGGAAATAGGGAATGTCCACTGTGTACTATGGTATTAGCTAGTATGACTATTTGCCTCGTGAGTCCAAACATATGGAAGGTTCCTAATTTGGAGAATGAGGGAGTTTGAAAATACTTGGAGAACACTCTAGAGGAAGGGAGGGTGGGGAGAGACCACAAGTTGAGGTTGGTGTTTATTTAATTTTATGCTACAAGATTCTATATTTTCTGGAAAACCAACAAGACACATGTTTGAATTTAGCTTTTTAAATTGCAAAGTTAAGTACATCTTATTTTGGATTCTGAGTCCAAACATTTGCTTGGTATTTTCCACACATCTTCTCTGTGCTCCAATTGGAGTACATCAAAGTCCTGGTTTCTCTTGATGCTGGGCAGGCTTTCTGCTGAATGCCGTCTGCTTTTCTGAAAATGCCACCAGGAAGATGGTATTGCAGGCTTATGAAAGACAGTGGAATTGACTTGGAGAGGAGATGGTGACAAATTCAGGGCGGCCAAAGAAAAGAGACAGGCTTGTCTCCGCCACGGACCCACTGTGTGGCCTTGGACAAGTCCTTTTCCTCTAGGCCTCAGTTTCTCTGTTTGTGGAATGAACAGTTTGGGCATTTGAGAAGTTAAGTAAAATGGGGGAGGGACAGTTAAGTAATGATATTCAAACTATGTCCTGATTCCAGTCATTTCTCATCTCCTCCATCATTACCACTCTAGCTCAGTCCCAATCGTCTTGTCTGTGAAGATACTCCTCTCTTAACAGATCCTTTCTTCATTCATGGCCCCCTGCAGTCTGTGCTCCACACAGCAGCCAGAATGCTCCTTTTAAAATGAGAGTCAACCAAATGTAAGATGGATAGCTAGTGGGAAGCAGCCGCAGAGCACAGGGAGATCAGCTCGGTGCTTTGTGAGCACCTAGAGGGGTGGGATAGGGAGGGTGGGAGGGAGGGAGACGCAAGAGGGAGGAGATACGGGGATGTATGTATATGTATAACTGATTCACTTTGTTATAAAGCAGAAACTAACACACCATTGTAAAGCAATTATACTCCAGTAAAGATGTTAAAAAAAAATTAAAAAATAAAATGAGAGTCAGATAATTTCATTTCCCTGTTCGCAACCCTTCAGTGGCTTACAATTCACCTAACGTAAAATCCAAAACCTTTACTATGGCTCACAAGGCCTCACGTGATCTGGCCCCCAAATTGTGCCCTTAGTTTATTGCCTACCATCCTTCTCCTTCCTCACTTGGCTCCAGCTCCTCGGCCTTCTTGTTTTTCCTTGGACTCCTAGGAACATTTCTTTCTTAGGGTTGTACCTGTTCCCTCTGACAGATTTCTGACCCCAGATTTTCACATTTTACTCTGTCTTCATTTTAAGTGTGTCAAAGAATAAAACAAAGACCACCCAAAACAAAACAAAACAAAACACACACACACAAACTAAACAAACAAAAGCACAACAAAGTTGAGTCAACTGACTTGCCTGGCAAGGAATACATGCCAAAGAAGAAAGTTTCTGTGTGTGTGAAGCAGAAGCTCTTTGAGATTGGTGGCTGTGTGTTTTTCATATCTATGACTCCAAAGCACGTAAAACAGCACTTCACCTCTCCTAGGTAATTTAATCAGAACCCTTAGGCTTTTTTTAAAAAAAAAATTATTGGAGTATAGTTGATTTACAATGTTGTGTTAGTTTCTGCTGTACAGCAAAGTGATTCAGTTATACATATAAATGTATCCAGTCTTTTTTCAGATTCTTTTCCATATAGGCCATTAGAGTATTGAGAGTAGAGCTCCCTGTGCTCTACAGGAGAGATTTTTTTTTTTTTTTTTGGCTGCACTGCACGGTATTTGGGATCTTAGTTTCCCGACCAGGGATCAAACCCGTGCCCTTACAGTGGAGTCTTAACCAATGGACCGCCAGGGACGTCCCAGAACCCTTAGGCTTTGCCCTTCAGCTGTGCTCCACACTTTCCGTTCTGTGTACATGCTGTATCCATTTCACACATTTTTCCATTTTTGCACATCTTGTTCCTCTGCCTGCCTTGTCTTTCTACCTGTTTCCTACTAGAAAATTCCCAGTCTTGCATCACAGCTCAACTTAAAAAAGGACATCTCCTCCAGGAAGCATTCTCTCGGCCCCTCCATGCTAAGTGTGTTTTTCTCTCCTATTCCCTCTGAATCTCAGTACCTAGCACACCCTGTAGCAGAGCCCTTATCATGCAATCAGGCAGTGGTATGCCTGTTTGCTCAGCTGTCTACTCTACTAAATTAGGAACTTCTTGCCTTAAAAGTAGGGGATTATGTCATAATCACCATTGTATTTTTAATGCTTGACATATTGTCATACTATAAATATTTGTTGATTTGACTATTTTAGTAAATGTAAGTGAATGAATAAATAAATGAGTAAGTGAAGAATGAAGTTCGATGATGAAGGTAATATGGGGGTTGGGGCTTAGAAGAGTTACAGTGAAGGTGATGGATAAGTACTCCTGGTGACGTCCCATCTGTAGACAGGAGAGTGAAACAGGAAAGCATGGAATAATTTCCTTGGCCATGTGCATAGTGGGTTTTGGGAACAGTGCTCAGTGAGTTCTCTACCACTGCATTCCATTTGTTAGAAAACTCTGCCAATGAAGTTGTGTGTGTGAGTGTGTGTGTGTGTCCCCAGGGCTAGAGTCATTTCAAATACATCTTTTAAGCCAAACACTAGAACATGGTTCCCTTCTTAAGAATGGCTCTTTTGTTGGACTTCTCGAAGTCAGCCTGAGGCTCTGACAAGGAGAAGACCCTCCTCTTTATCCACCATGTGGCCTTAATTGGACTCAGTTATGATAAACAGGGCATGTGAGTTATAGAATTCTGGTAAAATTTTTCTGCCTGGTGTATATAGCAGGGTAGTAAAATGCATGCTGTTGTGTAAGATGCCTTTAAACATTCAGCATCTAGGGATGAGTAATGATTACATCCCTCTTCTATTCGTAGCTGACTCCTGGTAGGAAGAAAAAGTCTCTTTCAGCCTTTGCCCAATGTCACTTATTACTGCCATTATAAATTGAAAATATTTTTCTGCCATAAAATTCCATGTGATGAATTGCACCATAGACATTACAGTTTTTTCATTGTTTTCTTCTTGATGAGCTGGCAAAATAAAGAGAATAAAACGGGTATATTCTTTTCTTTTGGAGAAATCCAATCTCCACAAATGACCCCCTTAAGACTCTCAATGACTGTTTGTATGGATTCCGATCTTAAAAAATCACCTGACTTGGGGGCTTGAGTGTGTGTATTATCAGGCAGTTAGTTTATTATTGAGCAATAGTCTGTCTGAAAGTGATTTTGAGGATGACTTCATTAGCAGAGCTACAGAAAGCTCCTGTTAAGTGATTGGAACAAGGCAATTGAAAGGGAATTTAGGACTTTTATTTAAAACAATGCTGTCTTGGACCCCTTTTCCAATGCATCACACCTTGTTACCTGAGCAAAGATAACACACTTGTTTGCCCACAGTCTGTCTTCTTTTTGAGTTAGTCCCACATTTGGAATAGAAGGAAGTTTGGGCTAATTTCCATTCTGAATACCAAGTGCCAGGAACTGTGCAAAGTGCTTCTTATATCAAATCCTTATAACAATTCTATAAGAAAATATTATGTGCATTTTATAGATGAGGAAAATGAGGGTCAGAGTACTCAAGCATTTGAGTAACTTGTCTGAGATAATATAACTAGTTTAAAATGAAGCCAGAATTCCAGCTCAAGCCTTTTTCCCCTAAAAGCTGTGTTATTTCCTCTACTGCATGCTGCCTCCTAAACATGACACAATGGAATGGACCAAGACATCGCAACTAATAGAATAATTGTGATACCACTGAGTGATTATTCTTTTGGATACTTAAGTCTGACATGACAGGCGTGACATTTGTAGGCCCTCCATATGTGTTTAAGTAGACAGATATAAGTTGTCTCTACCCCAAGGCCCTCCAATGGAAGAAGCAGAAGGCCCCTGCTACTACTGCTTTGTCCCCTGACTGCATTGTTTTCATCCAGCAGAGTGAAGACAAAACAATACCTAATGCTGTGTGGGATTATCTGTTTACATATCTGTCTCCCCACTAGACTCTGAGCTCTTTGAGTACAGGGATCTGGTCTGATTCATTTCTACAGGTCTTCATTTGGTATATACTTGATGGATAGATGGAGAAATGTGAGGTTGAGAGACAGGGACTTTGAGAACATCAGAATTTAAGGGATGGTTAGATTAAGAAAAGTCAGTGAAGGAGATTGAGACAGAGTAGTCAGAAGAGGAGGAAGGAAGCCAGGAGAAAGGAGTGTCAGTGAAGACAGAGGTAAAGGGAGTTTTAAGGAGGGAATGGTGAAAAGTATCAAACACCGAAACAGTTAAATAAATAAAATGATGATTGAGATGATTTCACATTAATGGGATCATTGCTTAGCTTGGTAAGAAAGATTGCATGGAAGGTAGAAGTGTAACTCAATTAAGGTTAAGGAATTGGGGAAGTGGAAGCAGTAATTACAGACAACTCTTTGAAGGAATGTATGGGAAGTTAAGGGATGAGATGCTCACTTGGGGAAGATGTTAAAAAGGGAGATTTTGAGGATTTCAAGTTGTGAGACTTAAATATATTTGTGAACTTCATAGAAAAAAGCAAAGGGCAAGGGGTGAGGTGGAAAACATGAACTTTGACCCAGCTATGAAGCCTCTCATTGGTACCCTGGTATTCTGTACACATACAGGCTTCAAGCTCCTGGTGATGAGGATCCTGCCCACTGCCCATCTGAGGTGTGGTCTTAGCAGTTAGCCAGAGGCTTGTATTTCATACAGTATTCAGAAGACAAATATGGCTTCTGGGCATTTCCAAAGCACCTCCTATGGGTGTATAATTATGATGTATATACCCCTGAACTTCATCAAGAAAAAGCATTCTCATAATACCAATAAAACAAGAACTGGTATGTGCTCTTATCTTTTTATACAATGAATACCTGTCTCTCTTATCACCAACAGAAGATTGACAAAACTGTCTTCAGAAGATCATCCAAATGTCTGTTTTTTAGCTGTTCACATAATAGGCAGGGGTGTGTGTGTGTGTGTACGTGTGTGTACACCTTTGTGTTTGGGATTTAATTGTCTAAATAATTGCTTTAATTTTTCACTTCTCTGAAAGCACTACTCCAGCTTAGCTGTATAACCTCAAATTGTCAGGAACTCTCTGATAACATAATGAAGACCAGGAGCAAAAGTTGCCATGTATGAGTGGATGGCCCAACCAACCAGACTGAAACCACAACTACCATTGGGGTGAAATTCATCATCACATCCTCTCTCTCCTTGATTCCTCTACTACTTCCTGGGTCAAAAACCACATCAAACAAATCACCATTCTCCAAATATACTTTGTATTGCAGACCTGTGAGACCTTTGTATGTGTTTTCCCTTTTCTTGAAATAATGCTCATCTTTTAACATTTCAAACTCCTCCTCACCCCCCAAGGTCTAGTGTAAATAAAGCCTTCTCTGATCCCCTACCCAAAGGCTGGAGTTGCTTTAACTCCAGCCCATAACATGCCTGACTTTTCCTAAATATTCCCTGATTTTGCAATGCTGTATCCCTGCTTTTCTCAGTCCAGAATGGTATTTTGTCTGCCTTTCATCTCCGTCTTAGAACCTGAGAAAATCAAAGCGGAAAGAGCTCTTAGAGATCATAATTTTTCAGATGGGGAAATTGAGTCCCAAAGAAGCAACAGGTAGACAGCAGGAAAACCAGAGCTAGATTAAGGGTCTCAGGAAGGGGAGTCGTGGGTTATTGTGGAAAGACAACGTCTTTTCAGTCAAACCAACTTGTGTTCAAACTCTGGCTCTGCCGTCAAAAAACTGATTTTTCATCCTCCCTGAGCATCAGTTGCCTTATCTGTTTAATTTTTTTAAAAAAGGGTAATATCTCTTATGTTTTTTGTATCATATAAAAAATGTCTATTTTGGTACCTGGCACATGACAGATGCTCTGCAGTTTTATGTATGTATGTACTCTGTATGCATGTATGTATATATGTATTTTCACTTTGGAGAGGCAATGTGTTAGAGAGGAAAGAGTCTCATAGTAACAATAACATTTTTGCAGTAAACAAACTCAGATGCCTATTACTTATATGACCTTGGACAAGTCACTGAACTTTTTATGGAGGCCTTCATATCTATTTGTAGGAAAACTATGTGAAGATAAGCGAAACTTTGCATCAAATACCTGCTGCCTGTACATCAATGTATATTAGGCATTCAGTAAAGGGTCCCTTTTACCATTGGCATTATTTCTTCATCAGTATCTCTTTTAATACAGTAATTCTGTGAGATTCAAATATTAGGTATTATTATGTCTGTTTGTCAAGAGGTGTAACAGATTATGGGCTGGCAGACACATTTTGAATATTCTGAACCTAACGGGCAATTGGGGTATGACATATAGATTTAGAGAAAGCAAATAGTGGGCACTGCTCAGAAATCAGGAATGTGGGTGGGCCTCCATCATCTAGAAGAACCAGGTGACAGCACTGACTCAGGTATGGAAGCAGGATCAACTGGAACATAAGAGCTGGCCCTAAGACAAAGGTCCCAGGTATGAAGTCTTTTTTGCCTACCTCCTCCCAGATGGAGCTATCACTCTCGTGTTTGAACCCTGCCCCACACATGCCCTGGTTCCATGACAGGAACTGTGCTTTTTCTGTTCTTTCATCTGCTCCAACTCTCTCTGATTTGATTGTGAACTGCTGGGGCTTTTTATGATTCACATCTGTAGTCTTCTTTACTAGTAAACCCTAGTAAACAGTGCTTAAACATAATATTTTGTTTGACTGATTAACTGTTACTGCACTCAGAGCCTGACACATAGTAAATACTCAGTGAGTGTTCAGTCAATGAATGAATGAATGAATCCAATGAAACAATATGGAAACTGTAAAATGCTGGTTTTTAGGAGAGTGCTTTTCAATAGCAATTATTACTAAGTCAGCCAGTAAGCTACTTTGGACCTTAATCTGTTTGTTGTTCAGGCCTCAATAGTTAGGCATTCAGGGCACAAGATGGCCAAGTGGTGAGCTGCAGAGGCACAGGCTGAGTCAGAAGGGATGCTATGAGGTCGTTTATTTCTCCATCTCTGAAAAGCTCTGGTAAAGAGCCCATCTTTCATGCCACCTGAAACCCCTGTGGGATTTCCCCAGGAACATCATACAGACTACTGGGCCCGCCTGGGAGCCGTTATCCTGAGTGAGATGACAGGTCTGGGAAAAACGACATGATTTGTACACATTCCCAGCTGTCATCGAAGTTACTGTCTTAATGGATTAATTAGCTCTCTGTGTTTTAGTGCTTGTATTGGCTGCTGGGCTGCTCAGCTGATCACATGCTTTCATGGACATTCAAAAAGGTAGATGGTGATAATAATAAAAATAAAGATAATAATAACAGCTAATATTTATTGATAGCCTACTGTATACCAGATAATGTCCCAAGTACCTTAAATGGATTATTTTACTCTCATAACAGCTCATAGGATGCATACTATTATTCTATACTATTATTCTCTCTATTCCTCAAGAGGAAACAGTGGCAAAATTAGGACTTAAACCCAGGATGCTGGACTCCATAGTCTGTGAGCTGAATTAGTAACCTTATCCCCAATATAAAAATGAAGACAAAGAGGCTCAGATGTTAGGTGGTTTGCTCATAAGTGACTGAACCAGCCTAAACGTAAGTCTGTCCCACCACAGTCTGTGCACCTCCAGCCCTGCAAGGTGCAGGCCTGTGCACAGAGTCAGGCAGGTCTGTTCATAGGTAGCCAGCAGAGCCTGAGCTATCCAAGTCCTGTGCGACAAGGCAGGACCCTAGGCCCCAGAGGACTGGGTACTAGGGGAGGTCTTAGCCACAAGAACAAGGCAGAGTCCTAATTGTTCTGGTTGTATGACTACAAATACAATGACCAGCAATAGGTATTACTTCCCACAAGTCACTGAACAGGTGCTCTTTACATTTTACTTCTTCTCCGTACACCTCCCCATCCCCTTTCCAATTCATTAAGAAAAAGAGTAGAGAAATGCCCAATTATTGAGTACATATTATTTGAAAGCATTTCTAGTGTGTAATTTCTGGTGATCTGCTAAACAAGCCTGTGAAATAGGTAGTATTATTATTCTCATTTTGAAGAAATTGAAGTTAAAAGAAGTAATGTGCCCAAATCACACAGCTGCTAAGTATCTGGGTTGTGATTTTAACCCAGGTCTATAGTACTTAGAAACACTCAATAAATATTTGTTGAATGAGTGAATGAATGATAGATATAACAAGGTCAGGGATCTTTCAAGTACACCAGGTTACTTTTTAGGATGTTTAAGTCTGTGGTTCTTGACATTGGCTGTGCATTGGAATATTTGCAGAGCTTCTAAAAAATACCAATTGCCCACCTCTCCTCCATTGAATCAGAAGTTATTCCCAGGCATTTTTATTTTTTAAATGTCCCAGATTATTCTCGTGTAGCCAGGGTTGAGGACCACTGGTCTTGGAAGGACTGGGATTTCTCCCTGGTTGACTTAGATGAGCAGCGCTTGTAAGAAGCTAATGGCTTCTGCTCTTAGGGGAAGTGGGCTGTGAAGCAGGAATCTGGGCATCCTTGGCCTTTGGGTAAGGTTTGCACTGCTCTGACTGTTGTTGCTCCGGCCTCTCTTGTCAACCTGGTAGAACTGTAACTTTTTTGCCTGCCTTGCCCTCTGACCACTATCATTTGCCTATTCCTGGACTTGGCATCATTAAATCCTTCTGTCTTGCTGATGGCTGCACCATCCAGCACTTCCCGGAGCCTACTGGGATGGTTACCTTAGTTTCTCCTTCTTCAACCTTCCCCTGCCCAGAATCCCCAGCCCTGAGCTCACTGCCACCCTGTAGTCCATCTCTACCAACAAACAGCTCTCCCTTGCTCTCCTTTGCTTCTTCCCAGAGAGTATAACAGTTTTTCTGTGTTTCTATTTCTTAGTCTTCTGTCTGTGACAAAGAAGGATATTGTGAAAATCAATTGCTTGGGTCAAGGAGAAAGTATTGATTCAGCTAACGGTGCTGATGCTCCAAGTGAGTCCGAAGGTGAGAGAGATAAAAATGACTGGCATTTCAGGGGCCAACTCTGCCACTTCCTCAATCTATGCTCAAGAAATGAGCTCCGAAGAATCTTCCCTCCTGTCCAATTTTCGTGGCCTCTTGGACCTGCCATTTTACTACCAATTCCTCGTACTCTGCCCCTCCTCTGTGCTACTGTAGTGCCCTGGGTCTTCCTCCAGAACTGCGCATACTGTAATATTGGTGCAACAGACATGCTTATGCACACACACATGCACAGGCACACACACACACACACACAAACCAGACTGGGATCTCCCCAAGGGCAGAGAATTATAAAGTATGCTGTGTTGTCTCTGTGCCCACTTCCCAGATCAGGTCCCACTTCCCAAATCCCAGTCCTTCCAAGACCAGTGGTCCTCAACCCTGGGTACACATGAGAATAATCTGGGACATTTAAAAAATAAAAATGCCTGGGAATAACTTCTGATTCAATGGAGGAGAGGTGGGCAGTTGGTATTTTTTAGAAGCTCTGCATATATTCCAATGCGCAGCCAATGTCAAGAACCACAGACTTAAACCATCCTAAAAAAGCAACCTGGTGTACTTGAAAGATCCCTGACCTTGTTATATCTATCATTCATTCATTCATTCAACAAATATTTATTGAGTGTTTCTCTGTGCCCACTTCCCAGATCAGGTCCTGGCATAGAGCTGGTGGTGTCAATGATTGTAAGTTATATATAGTTGAACAGTAAAGCATTTTACCAAATGTTTACACAGCAATTATTTTATATAGGACCCACAGCAACCCTGGGAGATAGTGTTCAGGAATTCATAGCCACACTGACAGAGGAAGCAGCTGATAGATTTGAGACCAGAACCGTTGACTCTATAGCAGAAAATACTGTACAACAAAAGTGTTCTATGTCAACACTCTCCATGATGAAGTAATAAAACTAGCAACTTTTAACGCAATTGACCATTCACGTCTTCTCAAATTATATTCCTCCTTTGACTTTAGGGAATAATTTTCTCTTAATTTTCTTGCCAGGTCTCCTTTTATTGGTTCTCTTTCATTTCCTAGACCTCTAGACATTGAAGCATCCTAGAGTTTGATCTTTGGATATCTTCTTTCCTCAGTTAGTATTACATCCTTGATGATTTCATCTAGTCTCATGGCTTAAAATACCGTGTATCAGCTGATGACTCCTAAATTTATCTTTACCCAGCCCTCTTCCCTGAGTTCCTGAATCATACATTCGATTGCTTACTCAAGGTCTTAGCTTGGACGTATAATAGAAACACAGCTTGTCTAAAACCAAACTTACAATTTCTAATCCCCAAAACTAGATTTCCAGCAGTCTCCCCCATCTCTGTAACTGGTAACTCCATCTATCTCCTTTCCCCCCTCTCATCTTTGAAATCACCTTTGATTTCTCTCTTTCTTGTCCAACAGCCTATCCATCAACATATCTTATTGGCTCTATGATCAAAATACATCCAGATTCCTAATCACCCTATCACTTTCACTTCTATCTCCTTATTGCAAACCAATATTATGTCTCCCCTGGATTCTTGGAAAAGCCTCCTAACTGCTGGTCCCAATTCTGGCCTTGCCTCCCCTACTCTTCCCCGTATATACTCATTATAATTTTTTCTACACCTGGAAGCCAGAGTAATCCTCTGAAATTAAAGTCATATTGTGGTAGTTCTCTGCTGAAAGTCCTTCAGTGGCTTTTCATCTCTCTAAGAGAAACAAAAGTACAAAGTGTTTACAATAGTCTAGAAGTCCCTACATGATCGGTTCTTCCAGCCTCTCTGACCTCTCCTTTACCACCCTCTCCGTTCATCACTCTCTCTACCCACACTGGCTTTCTTGCTGTTCTATGCACTTGCCAAGCATATTCTTGCTTCAAGATGTTTGCAATTGCTGGTCTTTACTTAAAATACTCTTCCCAGGTCTCCTCATGGCTCACTCCTTTTCTTCCTTTATGTCTCTTCTCAAACGTCACCTTATCAATAATGCTTTCCCTGACCATCCTGTGAGATGGCAGCTCCTCGCCTTAGTGTTTCTTGTCCACCTTACTCTGCTTTATCTTTCTTCTTCTCACAGCCTGAATATGTTTTCTTGACTATCTTCTCTTGTTAGAACATAAGCTCCAGGAGAGCAGGACTGTTTCACTAGTTTGCTCATTACTACATTTCTAATGCCTAAAACAATGCCTGGCATATGATAGGCTCTCAAATAATTGCTGATTCACTAATTCAACAAATATTTATTGAGCATCTACTATAATAACAAGTACCATCTTTTGAAGGTCACCTATTCAGTTTATGAGGTAATTCTCATATGTTGTTTGATTTATTTGTCAGAACAGTCATGAAAAGTGGGTATTAATATCTGCAATTTATGCGTGAGGATATTTGAGCTCAGGGAATGAAAATGGCTTGGTTAAGATTATGTAGGAAACAGTGGCAAAGTTGGCTCTAGAATCCACGTTTTCTCATTCCTGTGCTCTTCCTACTCTATCCAGTTGCCTCCCTTGTGAAATGATATTGATTTTAAAATTATTTGATGAACACTTCTATTCCCCAAGCATGTTGCTAGAGGCTAACATTCATGGGCAAAAACACCTGTCCTTAAGGTGACCATAGTCTAATAGGAGAGGCAAACACATAAACAAATGAGTAAAATATGATATGGTTGGTCAATGATAGAGGAAGGCACAGGACATCATGGAAGTGCAAAGAAGAATAACAAGCCAGCTCTGTGGGGAAAGAAAGGGGGCCTAACAGAGAAACAGGAAAGGAAAGTAAAACTTCCTGGAGACGTGTAGAGTCATGTATTTAAGGATGAATGGCAGTGACCAAAAAAATAACTGGAATAATAGGGAAATTCTAGTTACTTGATAAACTCTAAAGTATTGGTGGCTTAACCAGTAAAAGTTTATGTCTCATTTATATAACTGTCCAATGTGAGTCCTCCTGTTCAGTGGGCAGATTTCCTATATTTAGTGATTAGGGCAGTACCCTGAGTCTTGGGAACCCTGGGCAAATATTTTTTTATGGGACTTCTGTGTATATAAGCAAATTGATTAACAAAAATACAAAACTCATGTAAAAATTATAAAAAAGCACTATAACTATTGAAGTATAGTGACTTATGGAAGAAGACATAGAATAATGTGGAGAAAGGTAGTTTTTTTTTTTTTATATAATTGTCTAAGTAGTGCATGTGAAGCTCCTTTATGGTATAAATATCTAGGCACCAGCTCTGTGTTCTTTATTGTGTTCTTGAATATGTGGTGGTTCCTGCTTAATTTCATATCTCTCACCTCAAGAAAAAAATAGCAACCCTCTTATTACTCACAATACCATGACTCTTAGGAACCTGTTTATATTGAAATAATATAGACTCTTTGCCTCTGTAGTTTCATAATAATATTTATTCAATGCTGATTGCATAGGTACTAATGACACTGCATTGTTCATTATGAATGATAGCTTTCAGGGAATCTCTCAAAGGTTGCTTTTGTGCTTTGTTGATGATGACCAAAAATGCAAGTCTTTCTCAGATATGCAGGAAAATGTCACCAATAATTTGTTTTCTAGTTATGTTAAACTTTCTTTCTGAAATTTTACACTGTAAAATTTCTCTTCTCTTGAACTCTTTTCTTCACTATAAAAATTGGATTCTCTTAAACTCTTTAGGCCATAGTCATTGACCAGAATGTGAACCCTCTCACTATTGACTGCATTCCTGACTTCAACATACAATCCAAGCAAGGAGAATAGGCTAGGGGCTGTGGGCAGAGTAAAAGGAGTCATTTCACTGGTGCAAGGAATGTCCATCTCTCAACTAGCAAAGCTTAAAAACAACCTGAAGGCAAGTGAGGACATAAGTAGGGAGGGCCCATTGGCATTGAGAAGGTCTCTAAAGCTCTCAAACACGATAGGTATGGCCACCGTCAGAGAATTGCTGGACAGACACTGGCATGGAGCCTATATGGGAATGAATGACTGCCCTGAATGCCAATGGCAGCAAGTGCATAGGGTAAAGAGTGAGAGGTGACACAGGAACCCAGGCCCCTGAGTTAGCATACCATACACCAAGAGTTAGCAGTGGACAGTCAGTAGTCCAGAGCCCTAAACTTGTCCTGTGATGTGTCTAATGTCAGCACCCTTGGGGCAGCACAATCTCACATGATCCCTAAAAGAAGTATCATGTTAGCCAGTGGAAATCATCCTCTCACCGTACTGCCTTTATAGAACCAGGGAACCACCCAAAATTTCAGGATGACCCTTTGGGCATGAGTCCCAGAGCTCCTCTGGGCATCTGGTCCATCTTACACATGGGTTAGAGGCAGGAAAAGTTTGTGGGGCCCATTGAAAATAAAAAAGTGGGTGCCCTTGTTAAAAATTATTCAGAACTCCAAAATGGTGACAGCAGAGCATTAAACCAAACACAGAGCCCTTATAAGCATAAGGCCTTGTACAGCTGCACAGGTCACATGCTCATGAAGCCAGCCCTCAGTAGAGGGTTACAGAGCACCTGCAAGGGGGAAAAATGACTGGTTTAAGCTCAAGGCACCCTGCCCAGATAAGACTGCCATCCACTGCCAGTTCCAGGCACTGAAGGGGACCTAGAAAATTTTGCAGAAGGCACTTTAGAGATCAGGGCCTCCAGATGTGAGAGACCCAGACCAGGGCCCCTCTTGCCAGTTCAAAGGACTGTAATGTTGGTGATTTAGGGGCCCCAGCTCCTTTCATCTTATATCTTTGCCATTTCTGATGGTCTTAGAGTCCTCTGCATCCAGCTCAAAGGTGAGGTAAAGCATGGAGGGGCCCTAATACATGATGAGTTTTGATGGGGCAGTCTTGAAAGCAGTATATTTCACTTCTATTCACAATCCATTGGCTGTAACTCAGTCATATGATCACATCTAACTGTTATGGGGACTAGAAAATGCAGTCCCTGCTTAAGTAGCTACTTCTTAGTGACAGCTGTATACCGTGGTGGCGGAAGGAGGAGCAAGAGCATTTGTTGTAAAGTTAGCCTCTTTGTCTCAAGTGGAATTGGGGAGCAGAAAGGCATTCACAGGGAAAGGAACAGCATAAGCGAAGACCCTTAAGCAAGAAACAATATGATGTGTACAGGAACTATGGACAGGTGTTATTAGAGCACAAAGGATGAGTTGGAGAGTGGCTAAAGACAAGGCTGCCGCAGTCTTTAGGGGGCAGGTTGTGGAGAGTTCTGAATGTCATGCCAAGGAGCCTGCAGCTTATCCTGAGGAAAAATGTAGAGTAACCAAAGGGTTTTGAGCAGGGGAGAGGGATGTGGTCACAGTTGTGTTTCAATAAGATTTCTGGCTGTCATAAATTGAGGGCAGTGGGGATTTCCCTGGTGGTCCAATGGCTAAGACTCCATGCTCCCAATTCAGGGGGGCTGGGTTCAGTCCCTGATCGGGGAACTAGATCCCACATGCCACAACTAAAGATTCTGCATGCTGCAAATAAAGATCTTGCGTGCCACAACTAAAGATCCTGCGTGCCGCAACTAAGACCCAGTGCGGCCAAATAAATATTTTTTTTAAACAAAACCTTATAAAAAGGGTCCACATCAAAAAAATCTTTAAAAAAAAAAATAAACTGAGGGCAGTGGTTGGAATCAGGGAGCTTCTCAGCTAGGAAGCCTTTAAAGTGATCCTGTTACGAGATGCTGTGTCAACCAGGGATCATTCAGAACTTAGAACGTACTCTTGGTATTTTAAGTACAACCTTTGCAGGGGCTGGAGAGTGAAAGCCAAGCAAGCACCTCTGGGAGAGCCTTGTGGACATACACAGAAATAACTCCAGGCTGGAGTTTATTAGCACATGGTTGGAAGTTGAAATTCTGGACATAGGTGAGATTGGCTAGAATATCAAGAAATCCGTGAATACTTGGTATTATGAATGAATGAAGATACATTTGTTTCTTCCTATTTCTGTTATGCTCTCAAATCTAGGCCCAGTTTTCTTAAGTGGAAAAATAGAAGTTAACCTTGGATCCCTATCTCATAGCAAAATAAATTCCAGGTAGATTAATATCGAAGTATAAAGGTAACACTTCATACTTTTAAAAGGAGAAACAGGAGAATATCTTAATGAAATCAGAGTAGATATATATTTCTTAAATAAGACATAGAAAGCAAACAGCATAAAGGAAAAGATTAAAAATTGATTGTGATAAACTTAAAACTTCTGTCTAACAAGACTCCCCAAATAAAGTGAAAATTCAAGTCACAGACTCATAGAAAATAGTTGAAGAACATATAACTGTCAAACTGATAAACTTAAAACTTCTGTCTAACAAGACTCCCCAAATAAAGTGAAAATTCAAGTCACAGACTAATAGAAAATAGTTGAAGAACATAAAACTGTCAAAGGATAATATATATATATATACTAAACACACACCAACATATTTTAAAGCCTACAACTCAATTAGAAAGAAGACAAACAACCCAATGGAAAAAATGGAAAAATAATAAGCAGTTCACAGAAATGAAGCTGAAGAGTCATTATGAAAGATTGCTAATCTTCACTAGCCATCAAAGAACTATACATTAAAATCACAATTTATATCATTCAAATTGACAACAATTAGAAAGGCTTAGAGTACCAAGTATTGGTGAAGACATGGAGTGATAGGAAGTCACCTGCTGTTGGTGGGAGGCGTGTAAATTGGTACAACCACTGTGTAAAGTGGTACAGCATTATCTAGTGAAGTTGAAGATGCTTATATCTTGCTATCCACTGATTTCATTTCGAGAGAATGTCATACATATGCACAATAGACAGATTTGAGTTTTGTCTCAGCATTATTTGTAATAATAGAAAATTGAAAACCACCGGAGCATAGATACATTTGGTTTGGTCATACGTATAGAATACTACAGAATACTATAGAAGTTAAAATACATAAACTACTGACTTCAGACTATATTACAAAGCTACAGTTATCAAGACACTTTGGTACTGGCACAAAAACAGAAACATAGATCAATGGAACAGGATAGAAAGCCCAGAGATAAACCTACGCACATATGGGCACCTTATCTTTGATAAAGGAGGCAAGCATATACAGTGGAGAAAAGACAGCCTCTTCAATAAGTGGTGCTGGGAAAACTGGACAGGTACATGTAAAAGTTTGAAATTAGAACACTCCCTGACACCATACACAAAAATAAACTCAAAATGAATTAAAGACCTAAGTGTAAGGCCAGACACTATCAAACTCTTAGAGGAAAACATAGGCAGAACACTCTATGACATAAATCACAGCAAGATCCTTTTTGACCCAGCTCCTAGAGAAATGGAAATAAAAACAAAAATAAACAAATGGGACCTAATGAAACTTAAAAGCTTTTGCACAGCAAAGGAAACCATAAACAAGATGAAAAGACAACCCTCAGAATGGGAGAAAATATTTGCAAATGAAGCAACTGACAAAGGATTAATCTCCAAGATTTACAAGCAGCTCATGCAGCTCAATAACAAAAAAAGAAACAACCCAATCCAAAAATGGGCAGAAGACCTAAGTAGACATTTCTCCAAAGAAGATATACAGATTGCCAACAGACACATGAAAGAACGCTCAACATCATTAATCATTAGAGAAATGCAAATCAAAACTACAATGAGATATCATCTCACACCGGTCAGAATGGCCATCATCAAAAAATCTAGAAACAATAAATGCTGGAGAGGGTGTGGAGAAAAGGGAACCCTCTTGCACTGTTGGTGGGAATGTAAATTGATACAGCCACTATGGAGCACAGTATGGAGGTTCCTTAAAAAACTAAACATAGAACTCCCATACGACCCAGCAATTCCACTACTGGACATATACCCTGAGAAAACCATAATTCAAAAAGAGTCATGTACCAAAATGTTCATTGCAGCTCTATTTACAATAGCCAGGACATGGAAACAACCTAAGTGTCCATCAACAGATGAATGGATAAAGAAGATGTGGCACATATATACAATGGAATATTACTCAGCCATAAAAAGAAATGAAATGGAGGTATTTGTAGTGAGGTGGATGGAGTTAGAGTCTGTCATACAGAGTGAAGTAAGTCAGAAAGAGAAAAACAAATACCGTATGCTAACACATATATATGGAATCTAAGGAAAAAAAAAAAAAAAGGTCATGAAGAACCTAGTGGCAAGATGGGAATAAAGACACAGACCTACTAGAGAATGGACTTGAGGATATGGGGAGGGGGAGGGGTGAGATGTGACAGGGTGAGAGAGTGTCATGGGCATATATACACTACCAAATGTAAAATAGATAGCTAGTGGGAAGCAGCCGCATAGCACAGGGAGATCAGCTCGGTGCTTTGTGACCACCTAGAGGGGTGGGATAAGGAGGGTGGGAGGGAGGGAGATGCAAGAGGGAAGAGATATGGGAACATATGTATATGTATAACTGATTCACTTTGTAAAGTGAATAAAGCAGAAACTAACACACCATTGTAAAGCAATTATACTCCAATAAAGATGTTTAAAAAAAAATACATAAACTAGAGCTACAACTATCAACATGGCTAAGTTCTAAAAACATACTGTAAGGGAGAAAAGCATGCTGCAGGTTGACAATATGATACCATTTATTATATATACAGTTTGAAAGCATTCAAAAGAATGTTCTGTGTTGCTTCTTAGGTACACACATATGTAATAATGGCAAAAATAAAAGCATGGTAATGATAAACACAAATTTTCAGG
Source organism: Balaenoptera acutorostrata (assembly GCF_949987535.1). Lineage (NCBI taxonomy): Eukaryota > Metazoa > Chordata > Mammalia > Artiodactyla > Balaenopteridae > Balaenoptera > Balaenoptera acutorostrata. The sequence goes on along the minus strand of NC_080064.1, from coordinate 40,977,446 downwards.
GGAGTGTTTACCTCTGTTACAGAAGGGAAGAGGTTGGGTTAAAACATGAAGGTTTTAACTCAGATCTGTAGCGTTCTATTTCTTTAAAAAATATGAAGCATATGGCAAAATGTTAGGAATTGATGGAGTAGTATGCCATTCATTATGTTAGTTTCTGTAATTTTTGATGATTTAGAAATGTTGTAAAATTAGATATTTAAAGGTTTAAATAAGAAAATTCACCTCATTTATAAAGCATCCATCTAAAGCATAACATTGTGAGTGTCCTCCCTTTGACCCCTTGGGGATAGTGTTATTGTTGAACTTATCACTCTGATCGTATTGTTTGTTTGCCTATCTGCCTGCTACACTAGTCCAAAGAGTTCTTTGAGGCTAAGTGCCATATCTTAATTGTTTGTACATCTGCGGCCTAAACAGAGTTAATTGAGAACGTGTTAGTAAATGTTTGTTGATTGATTGAATCAATCAGTCGATCAATCAAATTCCTAAGAATGATTGTAAACCTCTTTCCTCCCTTTCCCTGACTTCTACTTTCCCTGACTTCAGAGGCCTCTGAGCCTCTGAGCCCCCCTCCTCCAGGCTCTCTTATTTTTTTCTCCATAAGGAGCTGCAGTTATTTTAATTGGAAAAACAATTTTGAAGAAAAATGTGAGGGTGCCTTTAAATATTCTATAATAAAATGGTCCTTGTGATTGAAAGCCATTAACTGGTTGTAATGTAACTTTTAAAGTATAGTGGTTACCTGAAGCAAAGCAATTTTGTCTGTTGCTATTAGCATTGGAGTTTTGAATACATTAGGATTTATGGTTTCTGTCTTTTGAAGGAAGGGAGTTGGATCACCTTGAGATAGAAGTGAACAGTTGGCACTGTTGTGTACTGGACAAATGCCACTGATGGCCAAGAAATTCAAGTGTAGGGTGCACCCCACCCTAAATTCAAAGTGCAGTTCTGCCAGCATTGGCAATGTTGTGGATTTTTTAGGGAATCCTGGGAAGCTGGCTCTCAACAGGAAGACAGGGAACAGCTTGTGAAGAGAAGGGCAATCTAGGCAGATACCACAGGGCCTAATGCTTGAGGCTGGTCTGTTTTGCTTCCTATCGCAGGAAACAAAGGAAGGTCAGCTCCAATTAAAGAGCCAGGGTCAGGGCAGACATCTACCTGTGAGGGCTCAGGCTGGCAAGGTAATAATAATAGTTAGTGATTAATGACACCCAGCTACCACGTATTTGCCACATGGTTTGCTGGATGCTTTACACTTGTTACCTCATATTTCTCACAGTATTCTTTCCATTTCACTGATGAAGAATCAAATTTAGGGAGGTTAAAATTTTTTTCTGCAAGCCACACAGCCAGAGGCAAAGCCAAAATTTAAATCTAGGACTGCCCAGCTTCCCATTTTTTCAGTTATGCCAAGTTAAACAAACTAGCATACCATGCTGTCTTACCAGCCTGTGGCAAAGAGCTAACACAAGGAAGGGAGCAGAGAGGGGAAATCTCCTCCCTGGGTGCCAGGCCCTGACCTTCACATTCACCAGCCCATCTGTTTCACCACTGCACTGGGAATGAAGTCAACAGATGTATAAGTGCAAGATTTGGGTCCAAAACCCAACTGCAGCATTACTCCTACAGAGTGACCACTGAGTGAAAATATTATAACTGCAGTTAAAGACATACAAGTGGGCTTGATATACATCCTAACTCAGATGTTCTTCTGTCAAGGACCAGGACAAGGGGAGAACCATAGGAGGGACATTCATTCTGCTGAGGAGCTGTGGGAAGTTTGGAAGAAGATCATTAGGCTTGAAGTGTGGGTAAGGCTCTCCAGGCAGGCAGTGTGGCACAGGGAAACACAGGCCTGATTCCGAATCCTCATTTCTATCCTTAATAGCTGTGTGCCCTTCCTTATGTGTGCCACTTAACTACTCTGAGCTCTTTTATAATGAAGGTAATAATAGCAGATAATCCCTTTCTGAATAATATATTTACATTATCTGATGTAATCCTCACTGATCCCTTGAGGTCATGGCTATTTTTAGCTTCTAAGATTCCTTTACCTTCCAGATTTGTGGTGCACTTTTCTCTAGGGCAAGAACTGCCACCGGGAGTAATGTGATTTGCAGGGGAGGTGAGGCCAGGGTTGGTAGTCAGAGAAAAACAAGGCTGTTTGTCGGATCAGAGAGACATTAAGAGACAGCACTCGTTCACATCATACTCATGGAAATTCATGCCTCTGTCATGTTACCCAGATTTTTAGAGCAGTGGTTTAGAAAGAAGAGCCATATATCATAGCCACACTAATAATAACCTCATGCTTTCATGTAGCCCTTTTCCACAGGGCATCTCATTTGATTTTGACAAGCTTTAAGGCAAGATGGAAGAAACACCAAATGTGGCTATATGTTCTTAGGCAGGTCACTTCCCCCTCTCTGAGTCTCTGCACAGTGCCTGACACAATAAAAATGCAATATTATTCAATAAATGTTAAAGAAATAACGTAAAATTCACAGAGATGCCATTGGAATCAAATTGGATAATGTGCAGCAAAGTGCCTTATAAACAGTATATCACCATAAATTATGGGTCAAATTGGCTTCCATCTAGGATGTGGTTTATTTCTGGGAAGATCTTATCTGGGATAAAGGAACCTGATATAGGGAGCAGTTTTGCTAAGATCTTGACGTGTTTTCATGTATGCTGGAGTTCAGGGCTGGTCTCCAGTCCCAAAAGACAGGAGAAGTGGTGGAAGGGAAAGGGAATTGAAATACAAATAAGGAAACTGAGGCGTCCTTCTAGTTACAGGACTGGCTTTGGATAAAAAGGGAAGCACACTGCTCAGGGCACCCAAGTCCAATTATTGAATTACTCATCATTTGTCAACTGAAGATCCTTTGTCTTCCCATGCCTCTGCCCCCAAAGGCATTTGTGATGGATCAGCAATTCATTTAAGGCTCAATTCTAAACTCACCTCATTTTATGAGGCCACTCGACCTCTGGGCTAGGCTGTATTGAGGCAAATGCCAAGCAGGTTGTTCCTACTCTGAGCCAAGTCCCATTCAGCAGCCTGTCTATCTGGAAGGTGTCTACAGCAGGGGCTAAGTTTACGATTCCTCTCTGGGCGTCTTAAATAGTATATGGTGGCCTTTTCATCTACCCATACAGCATTATTAATACCTCCTCAGAGCTTAGGATCAGATGGATGGAAGTCTGTGAAGCTGAAGGAGAAAAGAAACTTACTTTCACTGAGCATCTTCTGGGTTCCAGGCACTATGCTGGTATCTTCCATCCTCAGTGGGTATTTGCCGTATTTGCCGGCTCCCCAACCTCTTTTGAATACTCTTATTCATGAGTCCTTCACCTCATGGTAGAAGTTGGAAAAGTCTCTTTCCTAACTTCTCCCACAGCTAGGGCACAGGTATGTGACCTAGGCTCTAAAAATCCAAAGCACGCCCACAATAAATCAATCCTGAGGTGAGCAACTGTGAGGCCTAGGCAGGAGAGGCAACTTTGAGCTCCTGGCCCAGAAATGTCCTTTGTGCTGGCAGCATAGTAGTTGTAAACAAGTTGAACTGGTAGCATAGAAGAGGTGTTAACTGTAGCATCTGGTACTTAGTGGTAGGGGTAGCAGCTGTGGTTTTCTCATCAGACTAGGTCTGCAGTGATTTAGGCATGGAGCTTAGCCTCAAACCTGGTTTTCTGAACCTTCAGTTCATTCTGTGAGCTACCAAGTTTCCTTTAATAAGTTCCCTTTATGCTTAATCAGCTATCCAGTTTCTGTTGCTGGCAACTAAGAACTGATGTCCATCCATTATCTCAGTTGATCCCCAGACATCCTAGAAGGAAGGTGTCACTGTCCCCATTTTCACACATAGAAACAGTCTCAGAGGTTAAAGAACTCACCCAAGGTTCCACAGCCAGGGATCTATCCACTTTCAAAGCCCATCGCCTTCCCTCTACACCACATTCCTCTGCTTGGAGCTTTCTGCCTCAGTGTTCCTTCTACTCAGAAGCTGGAGGATATTGGGGAGGTGAAAGAGAGTTCCCGGACCAGAGAGGAGAGTGCTGTCATCCTCTCTACATCTGCCTTGTGTGTTTTCCAAGAACATGAACATTCATTCCTTTATTCATCCTCTTGCTCTTGAACTCTGACCCCAACCTCCGAGATTTTGCAGACCACCCTATTTAATTAGCTCCTCCCTGCCTCTCCCACTTCCTATTGTATCACTCTTCTTTATTTCCTTCATATCTGATATTATCTGAAAATATCTTTTTTTAAATAAATTTATTTAATTATGTATTATTTTTGGCTGCGTTGGGTCTTTGTTGCTGCACGCGGGATTTCTCTAGTTGCGGCGAGTGGGGGCTACTCTTCGTTGTGGTGCACAGGCTTCTCATTGCAGTGGCTTTTCTTGTTGCGGAGCATGGGCTCTAGGTGCTCGGGCTTCAGTAGTTGTGGCACATGGGCTCAGTAGTTGTGGCGCACAGGCTTAGTTGCTCCGCGGCATGTGGGATCTTCCTGGACCAGGGCTTGAACCCGTGTCCCCTGCATTGGCAGGCGGATTCTTAACCACTGCACCACCAGGGAAGTCCTATCTGATAATATCTTGCTCATTTTCTTAGTCACTTGATCTTCCTCCACTTCCTACCAGAATGTAAGCTCCATGAAGGCAAAGCCATTTTTGCCCGAGCATGTATTCTCAGTGCCTAGAACAGTGGCTAACAGTTAGTAGATGCTCAATAAATATTTGCTGAATGGATGAATGAATGAATGAACAAATGAGCAAACAACTGGATAAACACAAGTGCTGCTCACTCAAAGTAGTGTCCTGGAGAGGTTGTGCACTTATTCCAGTGATACTACTGTTGCTTTTTAAATTTTCACTGAATAAATTTATCTTTAGTAATGACTTTTGGAATGCATTTTCAAGCTATACAGTAGAAAGAACTGGGCTTTGGAATTAGACAAAACCTAGTTTCAAGCCTAGATTCCCCCATTTATTAGTTTTATGACTTTGGGCAAATTATGTAGTTTCTCTGAGCTTTTGTTTTCTCATCTTTAAAGTAGAGGTTATAATTCTTCCCTTATAATGCCATCATAAGGATTAGTGCAATAAAGTGTTTCTCCTCAACTTCACATTAGCTTTTCCTACTTGTTCAACGATTCTGGTCAAAAATACTAACCACAGTTGAGATAAGCTGGCTTACCATGTCTTTTCCGTAAGTGGCTTTGAGTAAGGAAATGCAGTAGCTTCCCCTTCAACTCTCTTCACATAGGATTAGTATAGCTGCTTTTGCACAGAACCCTAAGAATCTTACCGGAGAAGCTCTTCTGAGAAGACACTGACCGCAGCACACAGCACACAGTCCTAACTCCTGATGCCTTTGCTGACCTTGCCAGTACATTCTGACCAGTCATTTCTCAGAAAAACTAGAGTGAAAGATAAGAGAGCTAAATCTAGTATCAGCTGTGAAACTGAGCTCTGTGTTACCTTGGTCTAGTTACTTCTCCTCTCTGGACCTAAGGTTTTTTAAATCTCTAAAATGAGTGGTTTGGGCCAGATAATCTAAAATGTCTCCAAATCTTACATGATGTGACCTTGTTTAGATATTTCTATCTGAATTTTTGAGGGTCCTGAGGAAAGGTTGTTGAACAATGTTATGTTATGGCTACAAGTATCAGGACATATTGAAGATCCAGGGAGGACCCTGCCCACTCCCCATCCCCCAGGCTACAGAGCCACAGAAGACACTGGCCAGGCCTCCCCAGGAAGCCACCCAGCCAGTCTGGTCCACAGTCCTCGTCCCTCCCCTGGGGTTAAGGGAGCAAGGGGCTCCCATCTGTCTGCCCCAATTGCTGGGTTTCCAGCCATGATAGTGCTCCCTCACGACCTTTACCCAGCTAATCACAGAGGAGTAGCTGCTGTCTCTGACCTTCTCATCCCTATCCAGCTAAACCAACATTTCTGATTAAATTTTATTGATGTTTCCTGCTGAAAATAAAGGCAGGGCGGGGTGGGAGCATGTAGGCTGAGGAAAGGCAGAGGAGAGGGGGAAGGACCCTCAGCACAAGAGTAACATAAAGCAGCAACAAGATGGGACAATTGTAAAATTGTGTCCAAAGGACAGACCACATGGGCAAGGCTGGTTATGGCCTGGCCAGGTGACCAACAAAAGGGAGTTGGGAAGCTCTCAGATGGGTCCTGAGGGATCCTCATTCATCTCATTTGTCTCAGCTGCTCTTGAAGGTCTAAAACTTCTCTCATGCAATTATTTCCAGTACAGCATTCTGAAATCAGACCTTCAAACAATATTAGTTGTACTGCTGAGCCCTTAGCACTGTGCAGAGCTTGAGGATACAGCAAGGGATCAAATATAGCTCCACCCATAGGAAGTTTACAGTGCTTGAAAATACTTCCATTTGACCAGAGGGTGACTTTGGTCAAGTTACTTAATCTCCCTGTGTTTCAGGTTCTACATTTATTAAAATGGGGACAGTAATGTTACTTATCTGCAGGGGTTTTGTCAGGGTTACATGTATAGCCAATAATATGTTGATATAATATGCAGGATTCAGAGTGTGTTCATAAAAGCAGCTTTATTTTTGTCTCCTATCAATACTTCAAACCTATTCGGAGGGGTAGTCCTTCCCCTGCCCTGGATGAAAATTCCCCTTTTAGGTAATAGAAAGTCTTTCAATCACTTGAATTAACAAACACGGCCTCGATCCAGTAATTAAAAATGTCCAATCCCAGACAATAATCAAAACTCTGAACTTGATTTAATGTCTTCTTCCTTCATACCTCCACCCCCAGCCGAGGCTGAAGTGGGAGAGGAGAAGGGGAGTGAAGGGAACAGAAGTATCCCGCTTGCCTGGCACTCTCCTAAACAGGCTTCAGGCTCTCTGGGCCTGATAGATGTTTGCAGCTGACTCCCTTTCAGGTCAGTACTTTCACAGGTTCTTTGGAGGCACCTCTGGTTGAATGCAACCATAACTTGGGGAATACATCCTGCTTCTCCTGCTGTCACTACCCTCGTATTTCCTGCTTTTCTGGTAGTCCACTGTATTCATGGATTGCACAGGAGTCGATATGGCATCAAACTGATTCTATCCACCATGGGCCCCACGTCTGCTCAGAATCTTTTGCCTGGGCAAGCACTAGGATCATAGGCCAATCTCGGTGCAGCTGCTTCTTTACTTTTTCCATAGTCTCTTGTTCACCAGATTTCTCAGGAAAGCATCAAGAATCCAGAATCCAGCCCACTGTACCCTCCTCTCCCCATGCAGAGAGGAGGGGAGAAATACACCCTAATCCCTCCTCTGGAGGCATGGCCTGTGGGACCCCAGGCATCAAAAGTCCCCCTCATGAAACCCACTCTTTTTAATTTCTAACCCTCTTTTCCTTTGTATCCTTGAAGTGAGCAAGGTGTTTCAAGAGTTTTGTAATCGGTTTCTAGACACATACTTGGAAATTCTGTACAAAGTCTGACATTTCTTTGGGTATTCCAAACAAGCATTCCTCATTTCCTGGTGCCTCAAATGAAACATTCACTTGCGCATCCTGTAACAGAGTGAGTGCTCAATATATGTTACTATTTTATACATATATATATATATATATATATATATATATATATATATATATATATATAAAATTTTCTTCTAGTCTTTTATGCATGTATCTCTTATTTCAATGACCAGTATGCAACAGTGCCTTCTATTTCTTTAGCTATCTTTCCTTGCCAACACATACTGAGTATCAAGGAATTCTCATTGAACCAAAGGCTACATGAGTAAAGGAGTGAATACTGTCATTACAATTCCTTAGAAAAGTCATCATTGCTTCACCACTGCTCTTTCAGACACATTTAATTCTCTGAAATTGGTGAATCAGAAAATGAAAGAGAGTGAAAAATAGATTATGTAAACTTCAGAAAATGGTGGCTTGGAGATGGAGGAAGACTAAATTAGAGTAGCTGTTTATTGGGTCCATCAGTAGGGGAGGAGGGCGTGACAGAATTCAGGGAACCGTAGAAGCACTGGGATTTTCGGGAGAAATCTGAAAGCAGACGGCAATTGGATGAATCAGTGAAAGGCGGCGAAGCTATCTACGGGGTGGCAGTGCTCAGCAAGGGCAGCTGAGGCAGGCAGGCTGTCACTGAGACTCAGGAAAAGAAAGGCGGGGCTAGCAGAGAAGGCCCAGGAAGCAAGAGCAAAGGGAGGGCAGGAGGGCTTGATTTACAGACTGCTGACAAAGCACAAGGCAACCATATAAAGGGCAATGCGCTAGATCAGTGCAGGGAATTCCAGTCCCATCTTTGACACTGCTTTGCTCTGTGCCTTAAACATGTCTTTTGCCCTCTCTAGGCTTCTCTTTCTATGTTTGTAAGTCAAAAGAAATGATCCAAATATTCTCTAAGGACCTGTATTCCAACCTTTGTGAAAAATCATCTTGCTTTTGTGGGATGATTCTAAGAAAGATATTTTCTATTTTCACTTCAGTGTATTTCTAGTACTCTGTTCACCTGGATTTAGCAGGTCTCCTTTTTTAAAATTAAAATTAAGAAGAAGGAGGAGGAAGGGGAGGAGAAGGAGGAAAGAACAGAAGGAAGGAAGGAAAGAAGGGAAAAAGAGAGGGAGGGAGGAAGGGTTTAAAGGGCCATCAGTCATTCATACTTTAGCACGACATTGCTCAATCAGAATTTTTTCTTATCACCCCTCATCTGAAATCAATTACATTGAGGGACTGGGCTGTGGATTAGAGGCAATTTGCGAGTGTGCTGCACTTTGAAGAGTGGGAAAGATTTTGGTGGGTTAATGCAGTGAGAAGCTTAGGGCAGCATTCATTTATTCTTTCTTTATACAAACCTGTTTTGAGCACTTAAAGCTCTAAGGGTTCAGTTGAGTTTAGAGCAGAAGAATGGGAAAGAATGGAAAAGCTGAAAAGCCTTAGCCTCAGAGGCATTGTGTATTTTAATGTTAATTACAGAGGAATAAATAGCTTGAAAGTGGGATTAAAGAGAAAGATGAGTGCTGCCCTGCCCCCATTCTCTACCCCATCTTTGTCCCTCCATTCATTCATTCTACAAATATTTATTGAGACCCTACTATAAGTAGGGTCAATATACTCAATATGTTATTGAGACCCTACTGTATAAGTACAGTGCCAGAGATAAAACATTTGAGTAAGAAGGAGTCCCTGCCACTTGTTGAGCTTTATTCTAGTAGAATAGACAAACATTAAGCCACTAAGCACACAGTTAACTATTTAACAATGTGATGAAGGAGAAACACAGGGTACTAAGAAAATACACAGTGGGGAGACCTGAACTAACCTGGAACGTCAGGAAAGGCTTTTCTGAGGAAGTGATTTGAGCTGATCTCTGAAGAATGACGAAGAGTTAAAAGGATGGGGGCACAAGAAGGAGAGAAGTAGGCAGAGAAGGTGCTGATGGAGAAGACAGAAGCATGTTCCAGGAAGAGGGGAAAGGAGCATGGTATGATAGAGGGGTCGAAAAGTAGGCCAGAGGGAAATTGTTCCTGGGGAGAGGTGAGTCTCAGTTGAGGAGGTTTAGGAGGTATAGAAGGCTCAAGTGTGCACTTGAGACCCAGCGTTGGCCTGTCCCCTCCTCCTTTTTGTTCTCACATGGGCAGTTTCTCCACAGAGCTGACTTTACTCTTACCTCCTCCAGGTTGCCCTCCCCAAATTCTCCTGCCCTGGGGCAATCAAGTCCCTCCTCTGTACTTCCCTCTGCTCCTCTCCTTCCCACGTAACCATCAGTTTGTAAGACTGTGTTCTCCACTCAACTGTCAGTCCTTTTGGACAGAGACTGGGTGTCATTTATCTCTGTGTCCGCAGTGCCTGGCACAGAGCCTGACACCAAGTGCTTATGGAAGGAAACCAGCACAGTGTGGGCAGCTTTTTGACTACTGATACAAAGCTTATAGGTAGAAGGGCTCTCGGACTTTATCTTGTTCAGACTCCTCATTTTACCAGTGAAGAAACTCAGGCACAGAGAACCAAAACCAATCAATCACTCAAGGTCTGGTACCTGATAGGTGGCAAAGCCAAAATCAGAACACCAGTCATCTTCATCTTAGTCCATTGATGTTTCTCCCACATCCTGACCTGTTGATAAAACTATCACTAAGTAATGTAAACATCTCCTATAATTGGTGTGCACAGGCAATCAAAAAAAGATATATTTATCCAATTATACATTCATACAGCAAATGTTTACTTAATGTCTCCTGTGGGTCGGGCCCTAGGCCTAGGCTAGGGATTCAGAGTTCAGGAGCACAAAGTGTTCTCTTCACAGTGTGGTCAGTGCCTGTGGGATAAGTGAGCATACGTGCCTAAAGCAGTCAGACAATTTTAATGACAGAGTAAGATGACTTCTGAGACATGGAAGAATGAGAAAGGCTAATGGGAGAGGGGGATCTTTAGCTAAATGTGCAGGGCTCAAATTCAGTAGGGAAGAACATGCTATATAGAAGAGCATGAAGAAAGGTTCAGAGGAAGGATATCTTCTCACACATTCAGGGTGATAAGAATTAGCTAACATTTATTGAGCCCTTACTGTTTGCCAGGCACTATTTTAAGAACTACATGTGTTTCAACTCATATAGTTCTCTCAAACTCCATTTTCCAGATGAGGAAACTAAGGCACACAGAGGTTAAGTGACTTCCCAAGATCATATAGCTAATTAGTGGTAGAGAAAGGATTTGAACCAGGCAGACCAGATCCAGAGCCCTTAGTCTCGGTGTCCTGCTCTACTGACTCTTTACGTTGCCTCTTGACAATATACAGTTGAATCAGATTTGGAAAAAGAAAGTTGTTGGGTTTTTTTGTTTTGTTTTGTTTTTTGCCCCTTAGCTGAGTATTTACCAGGTACCTGAACCTGGCTAAGCTCTCTCATACAGTATCTCATTTTCACTTAATGCCAACAACCCATGAAGTAAGTAATATTCTCATCTGTGTATGTGAACCTAAGGCCTGTAGCAGTTCCATAGCCTGCTTAAGGTCTAATGAAGGAGTTTGCATGTCCACCACAGGTGTTTGGGCAAATGCACCGGGAAATGGGTGTGCATAAAAATGCTTGAGCTGCAACGCAACATCGCTAATTATTACAGAAATGCAAATCAAAACCACAATGAGGTATCGCCTCACACTGGTCAGAATGGCCATCATCAAAAAATCTACAAACAATAAATGCTGAAGAGGGTGTGGAGAAAAGAGAACCCTTCTACACTGTTGGTGGGAATGTAAATTGGTGCAGCCAGTATGGAAACCAGTATGGAGGTTCCTTAAAAAAACTAAAAATAGGGACTTCCCTGGTAGTCCAGTGGTTAAGATTCCATGCTGTCAATGCAGGGGGCTCGGGTTCAGTCGCTGGTCAGGGAACTAGATCCTGCATGCCGCAACTAAAATATCCCACATGCCGCAATGAAGATCCCCCGTGCCGCAGCTAAGACCCGGAGCAGCCAAATAAATAAATAAATAAATATTTAAAAAACCCCAAAAAACCTAAAAATAGAGCTGCCATATGATCCAGCAGTCCCACTCCTGGGTATATATCTGGAAAAGATGAAAACTCGAATTAGAAAAGATGCATGCACCCCAGTGTTCATAGCAGCACGATTTACAATAGCCAAGACATAGAAACAACCCAAGTGTCCATCAACAGATGATTGACTTAAGAAGATGTGGTATATATATATATATATATATACACAATAGAATCTTACTCAGCCATAAAAAAGACTGAAATGTTTCCACAAGGATTGGATGAACCTCGGCAATATGGATGAACCTCGAGAATATTATACTTAAAAGTCAGACAGAAAGACAAATATTATATAATATCATGTATAAGGGGAATCTAAAAAATAATACAAATGAATCTATATACAAAACAGAAACTTGTAGACATAGAAAACAAAGTTATGGTTCTCAAAGGGGAAAGGGAAGGGAGGAGGAATAAATTAGGAGTATGGGATTAGCAGATACAAACAACTATACATAAAATAGATAAGCAACAAGGCTTTACTATATAACACAGGGAATTATATTCAATGTCTTGTAATAACCTATAATGGAAAATAATCTGAAAAAAATATATATATATATATAACTGAATCATTTTGCTGTACACCTGAAGCTAGCACAGTATTGTAAGTCAACTATACTTCAATTAAAAAAAAAAAATACTTGAGGTAGAGTGTGTCCTGGGGTGCAGTATGGGCCTAAGGTCTCAGTGTGGGATAGAGTTAGGTTCAGATCCTGGCCCTGTTACTTCCCAACTGTGTCATAAAACCTCTCTGGGCCTCAGTTTTTCTCCTAGAAAATGGAGATAACAATCCCTGTGTTCCAAGGTCATTGTGAGGCGAATAAGCTATGTGCATAGATGGGTTGCTGGATCCCTGATTATTATTACTAAAACCCAAGGTTTGGTCCCAATGTTATTACCAAGTTCTAAGTCTCCTGTGAGCTCCAGAGGGCTTTTCAGGTGGAGCCTGAATAGTGTGGCAGCACCACAGGTGGTCTCCTGTGCCTCTCCACTCTCTGGGCAGAAAAGGATGGAATAAAGAGGGTCATCCTCATGCAGTAATCACACAGTCTCCATGATTGCCACCATTTGGGCATTTGGGGTGCCTCCAGCTGAGACTGGAGGGCTGTGCACTTGATGTGCCTAGTTTAGTCCTGGACATCTGTGGATACTTTATGCCATGGGGCAAGAAATGATGATGCCACCTGTTAGAAACCATACGAGGGCAGAACCCAGCACATTTCTCTGTGGCCGTTTCCCTTGCTCATAGAAAGAAGTGTTTCCTGGACCAGCCACATAGCTGGGATCAGATTTTAAGGTCCTCCTAACTCAGAGTTACTCCCTGTTCCACAAACTCCTTGATGAAGAGTTAGATTTTAGTAGAAGGAAATCAAGTGACTTATATAATGAATTTTTGTAATGTGGGGCTTTTTTTCCCCTTGCCCTTCTTTCTCCATATGTGAAATTTTGAGTTGTTTATCTTGGTATGAATCAGTTTCTGAACTTTGCTCAGGAACATGTTTGACTAACCAGAAAGGGGAAGTACAAGAGAGTATTAGAGCCCCTGGGGCCAGGGAATAGAGGAGCTTGCAAAAAAAGGCAGACTGAGAAAGGGGCAGCATGTTATAACAGGATGAGACCTGGGGTCTGGGTACACTCGGGGTTCTAAATCTGGCTCTGTCAGTTGCTACCAGAATGAATTGAGATAAATGCTTTCACCTCTTCTTTGAGCCTCAGTTTCCACATCTGTAAAATTGTTGGGGTTTAACTATATCATTTATAAGAATTCTTCCTCTGACAGCCTATGAGGCTGAGGTAAACTCTGAAAACCACAATTTTACTTAGACCTTGCCCTGCTTACTATGACTAGCTATAATGAGTCTTCAAGTAGTATATGAGTTAATCAGTTGATGATGGATGGATGGATGGATGGATGGATGGATGGATGGGTGGATAGGAGAAAGGAAAATCTCTGCTCAGCTTTCAGATTTTAACTTAAGCATCACCTCCCTGGTGAAGACTTCTGTGACCTCACCCTAGCTGACCAACTTAGCTGCCCCTCTGTCCTCTATGTTCTCAGCTGGCCATCTCATCCCCCCTCTGAGCTTCCCTTCATCCTGGCATTTATTATACTGTTACCTTGACTGCCTTTGCGTGGCACGCTGTGAGCTCACGGAGGCAGGCTAGTGCTTCATTTGCCTTTGTATCCTCAGTGACTATCACAGGATCTGGCACATTGGATTGTGCAGGCAGGAACTATTGAATATTGCTTCCCATTCTGGGTAGGAGACTAGGCCTGATGCCACCTAACCCTTCTTACCCTGAAATATTGTTGTTCCATTGGTCTGTGCCTCTGAATAGCTTTATGAATCCAAGAAGCCTTCTCTGACCCTCAGCCCGACCTCCACCAGGGTTAAACACACACACACACACACACACACACACACACGCAACTCAGGCTCCTGTAAACCTTTGTGCTCCCCTTCATTTCAACTATAATCACACGGCGCTGTTTGTTTCCTGAGAGCTGCTCTAGGGCATGTCTTATTCATGTAGCTCTGGCACATGTCACAATGCCAGGAGCAGAGTATACGTGAGCAAATGTTACTGAATCTCGGAGCATGCCTCAGTGGGAGTGTATGTGGGGTTGTGGGGAGAATCAAATTGCTTCATGATGGAACCGAAATACCTTTAAATAGCCACTTCCATCCTGAGAGGTATGTGCTCATCACCTTTCTCTGAGTAGCTCAGAGTGTCTCTTTGACATAATCTTGTTAACTTCATTCTGGGGAGCAAAAGTAGAGATAACTGAAGCCACCTGCACCTGTCGTAGAGCAAGACATTGGTTTATCAGTCTATGATTTTTTTGTTTGTTTATTGTTTGCCGCCCTCCCTGCCATGCAAACACACACACACACTAGGCTGTAAGCTCTGTGAGAGCAGGGACTCCTCAGTCTTTCTTGCCACTGATTCCCCAACATCTAACCCAGTTTTTTGCATACAGGAGATTCTCTATATGGGTTCGTTGACTGTACAAGAGTAAAGGTGGTGCTCTTAAAATTCCATGAAACACAATGAGATTGGCTTCCTTATTCCTGCATATTTTTCCATAAGTAGAGGAAATAACTCAGATAAAGAGGAAGTAGTGGTGCTTAGTAATTGGTTTAAAATGAAAGCATTATAACATCCAGATAAAATCCAGATATCTAATAGGAATATGCATATCTAATACCATCTACTTGCCAGGTATGTGGTACGTAAGTTCTTTATATATGTAATCTTCCATCCTTACAAAAGCCTGGCCAGTTAGTTAATATTCTCCCCATTTTACCCATTTGGAAATTGAGGCTGAAAGAGGTTAGGTAATTTGTTCAAGGTTTCACAACAGTTAGAAAATTATGGAGCTGGAATTCTAATCTAAGTTGAATATAACCCCTACTTTTTTTCCCACCATTCTTCTACTCTCTATCTACCCATCAAACTTTTACTTATTGACTACGTCTTGAGTTTTGTTCTAAATTCTGGGAATACAACATTGAATTGGGACACAACTTCCAGTATAAGAGAAACATTTAGGAATGTGGGGAGTGGAGCTGACATTTGTTGAACATCTACGAATATGCCAAACACTGTTCTAAGTTCTTTACCCAAATTATCTCATTTAATCCTCACAACAGTCTTTTAACAGTTTTATTGCTATGCCATTTAATTGATGAGGAACATGAGGATTCGAGAGACTAAGTCATGTGCCCAGGGTCACTCAGCCCTGAGCTGTGAATCCAGAACTCAAACCCAGACCAATCTCGCTCTAAAGCCTTGTTCTTCCACCACGCCAGAGTCCCCTACCACGACTAATTCGGTATCTGGTTCTAAGACTGCTGAAGGAATGGGAATGTTTCTGCAATGAGCCCTTCAATAGGCCAAGGCATCTCCTCAGTATCTCTTTCCCTGCTACAAAGACCTGCTTCTCCCTGGGCAAAGCAGGGAATATATCACCCTTGGAATTTATAATGGCAAATGTCAGGTTTCTCTGGGTGAATATCTGTAATTGCTTAGTGGACAGTGGGATGAAGCAGACCCAGAGACATAGGCCCTTCTGCCTACTCCCCCCTTCTCCTCCTAAGGGCCCTGACATTGTAGGCTAGATACAGCTTGCTGTTTAGAATCAGAAAGATCCCACTTCACATCCCCATTCTGCCATCTCAGGTGTATGACTTTGGGCAAGGATAAAACCACTTTGTTTATTGTTATGAGGATTAAATGAGAAAACATGAACAAATCCAATGGCATGAGTTTCAGCATCCTGTTAATACCACTGAGGTCCCATGAACGTTATTAGCTGCATTTCTGTAGCCCAGGGCCCCTGCCTGTTTTAGTAGGACATCCAGTGTTGTACAGTGTTCCTCTAACTCAGATAGTTTCTGGGATCTCCAATGAGTCTTACAAGTGTTTGTACACTGCTCCTGGTTATCACTTGTCACCATACAAGCTGAACTGGGATTTCATGGTTTTAGGTCTCAGTCTAACTAGGAGCTGCTGGCTTCTAGGCTGGCACTTTATTCCTTTGAATACTATGTTTATCATTGCCTTTATCTTCAGAGCTGGAAATCTATGACCTGTTGAAATGAAAGGCCAATCCTGTAGCCCAATGCCAGAAATTAACTCCTCACAGAACAATACTCCCATGAAGTGCTCTCTTTGTTATGTTCATTTCAGGGGTATCCCAGAGCAAATACCTTGGGCTCCAAAGTGTCACTGAATTTAGTGATCTACCTCTTTTGATTCACTCACAAAGCTATTAATCTAGGTCATCTAGTCAGGCTGCCAGAGTATCTGATATTGGTTATACTAGGAACCATCACTGCCCTCTGATGTTCAGGGTCTGTGACTGCTTCTTCCTTCTAGACTCTTCCTTTCTTTTGGATAAATTCTCTTTGAGGCCTTCTATTGATCCTCTGCAGTAACTTCATCGGCCTCTCTCCTTTTTTCTCCCCTTTCTCTGCCTATCTCCTTCCCCCCACATATATATATATATACCTGTCTCAGTTTATCAAATATGTCTGTGTACTTGTCAGAACTCCTGAAAAGGGCTCAAGTTTGGGTTTTATCTTTGCCTACCTCAAAAGTTCTGTGTAGCTCTGTCTGCACTTACCCCTGCTTGCTTTCTAAGCTGGAAAGGACAATTGAATCTGAGACCTGGAATAACCAGTGGTTAAGAGCCAGGTGACTTTTTGAGTGGCTGCCTTCTACAAAAATGTGTAGCTGCTATGCAGCCATTAGGTGTAACTCTTGGGGGTGGAGGACAGGGGCAATTTTCCCAGACTCACGCATCATAAGCACCTTCTCCCAGGTCCGGTTCCACCAAGTCTAGCTGCCTATTACATAGTCAGTACTCTGCCCAGTGCCTGTCCCCTAAGAGGCACTTAATAGATGTAACCAACTCTCATTCCCCTAAAAGCTACTTGGAGGCTCCAAAAGGTGCTTTCCATTCTATTAACTCAACTAGAGGTAGAAAAAGGATCTTTCTCTGGACTATTCACTACCACTTACTAACTGTACACTTTGAGCACATTACTTGAACTCTGATTGTCAATTTCCTCCTCTCTTAAATGGGGGTCAGCAATCCCTGTCCTGCTTACCTCACAGAGACATTGCAATTATCAAGGAACGTGCTTAGAAAACTGTAGAGACACTAGGACAGGGTTTCCCAACCTCAGTGCTATTGACATTTTAGGCCAGAAAATATTTGGTGAGGGGAGCTGTCCTGTGCATTGTAGGTTTAATAGTATCGTGGCCTCTACTAGATGTCTGTAGCACCTTCTCCCTAGTTGTGACAACTAGAAGTTTCTCCAGATACTGTCAAATATCCCCTAGGGGTTAAAATTCTCTCTGGTTGAGGACTGCTGGTCAGGGGAATTTTTATTAATGTCGTTGTTGTTGAATTCAAATTCAAAGCAGAGTTGCCCCCTTGAAGAATGAGAGCTGACTTGAAGGCAGAGTAGGGCATCTACTTGTCTCTGCGAAGAGGGAAGGGACAAGCCCAAAGGGTACAGAAGCTGGTTTGCCCAATCTTGGCTACATCACTGAGGCATTCTGTTGGGTCAGGGATAGGAAGATAGTTGAAGGGCAGACAGTGTTCGGCTCCCCATAATCTCCAAAGATCATATCAGCAAGCAGCCTAATCTGTGTGGAACCCCTGCCTTCCTTCCCCATCCTGGAGGCCCCATTCTTGAGCTTTTAATTTGTTTTCACAGTGGTTTGAACAAATTGAATTTGTTAATTAAAGTGGTAAAATGAAATGCTGAGCATTATTGACTAGATGCTAATGCCATTAACGGGACCAAAGGAGAGGGACCCAGGCTGTCAATCAATGCACAAATCAGATCATCAGAGTCCACAGTACAGGCTGCACCTGAAGGCTGAAGGGACAGACCTATTTATGTGTTATGTGATTTTGTCTTTATCAGTCAGGATCTGTAATTGCCAAGACATTCTTTTAGCAAAGAGTTAACTCCCTTGTGCCAGGGCTTGTTCTGTGTGCTAAGAATATTGATGAATCACACAAAACACCACCCTCAGGAATCTCAGGGTCTGGTGAGGGGAAGATGTAGAGGGATGTCACTGTAGCATAGCAGAGGGGCTTAAGAGTTCGGGCTCTGGAGGCAAAAGGCCTGGAGCTCAAATCCAGACTTGGCCTCTGACAGTCAGGGTAAGTGACTATGCCTTCAGTTTCTTTTTCTGTAAAATGGGGATGATAGTAACAGTACCTATTTTGTAAGGCTGCCATAGGGATTAAACGTGATAATTCAGGTAAAATATTTAACACAGTGCATGACACAGGGTAACAATAATAGCCATTACATACTTATTAACAAATATTAGTATAAAGTTAAACAGATTTGGGGAACAGTAGAGGAGAGAGGGATTAGATCTGCTTTGGGGAGATTAAGGAGTCTTTGAATGTGACATTTGGAGTTTGGCATTCCAGAAGGAGAAATGGGAGAAGGGCTTCAGAGAAAAGAGTCCATGCAAGGTTATGTACATATACAAATGCCCATTTTAGCTTGTAATGGTAGAAGACTGTGGGGATAGCCAGAGGCTAGCTTTGAATGACACCCTAATCTCATTCTCACCTCAGGCCTTCACAGCTGCCGAGTGCCCTACTTGGATTACTCCCGACTTCTTTTTTTCATTCGAAGCTTAAATGTCACCTCCTCAGAGAAGCCATCCCCAACCACCCATTTTAAATCAGATCATCCTGTTCTCTAATAGAACCCAGTTTTTTCCCTTTTACAGAACTTATTATAATTTATAATTACTTATTTTATCTCCTGTTTACTTAATTAAGCTCTGTCTCTTGACAGGCTATAACTTTATCATGGTAGAGACCGTGTTTGTTTTCTCACCACTGGATAATCAGTTCCCAGCATCACACAGGGTCTGGCACGTATAGACATTAGTATTCGCTGAATGGATGATTGAGTGATGTATCAAAAATAGGCAGTAGGGCATAAGTGCTTTGATTTGCATACAACACAATCATTTTGGTCAATGACAGAAACATATTGATGAATCATTTATGAATCGAAAAGGGAACTAATACTTGTTGAGTGCCTACTGTGAGCCATGCACTTTAAATGCATTATTTCTAATTCTTCCAGTAACCTTAGTAGGCAGATATTATAGTCCCAATTTTAGGGATGAGGAAATTGAGTTAGGTTATTTACCCAAAGGCACCACGCTGATAAGTGGCAGGACTGCAGTTAAAACCCAGGTGTGTTTGCCTCCCACACCAGTGCTCCGGAAAGCCTAAGGGTCAAGAGATGTCACCAAGGCCCCGGCAGCTGGGGTCATGAAAGGGCTAAGAGACAGGAAGGGGTGCCAAGGGTGGGCCAGAGGGATGTAGGAAAATAGTTTTGCATACAGAATTTTGGCAGGGAATTTTTAAAACCTCTCTTCCAGTTCAGGAATGGTTCCTGGAAAAAAGGAAAATTTTGAATACTCTATTTACAAATAATTGTGTCCATTTGGATAAATTCTTGGTTGTGAGTACTAAAATATCACTCTTAGTCATTTGCACTGGAGTTCCTCATAACACAACGCCTTTTGAGCCTCCTGGAAGAAATCAAAAGCTCCGGAACACAGGATTGAAATCTGAATGAAGAACTAATCAAAGGAGCAACACCGTAGCCATAATTTCTGCTTCTCACTTGTGACAACTGAAGAACCACTGGGGGAAGAAGAAGCTGGAGTGATAGCTAGTGGACATGGTGTTTGGGGTAGGGGAGTTGATGAAAATGTTCTACAGCTAATTGGGTGATGGCTGCATAACTCTGTGAGTAAATTAAAAAAACATTCATTCACCCTTTAATGGGTGAATCATATGATATGTGAACTGTATCTCAATAAATCTGTAATACTGTTTAAAAAAAAGAAAAAAGAAATGTCACCAGGAGACTAAGAACCCAAAGCAGTGAGGACTGTGGAAGATCACAGCGGTGATTGCCTGGTCTCTGGCCCCAGAGTCATGTGGTTAAACTTTTTCAGCAGTTGCCTGCTCTTTGAGTCTGACAAGCCCAATTTAACTGTTAAAAATGTAAACTATATAATTAGATAATAATGAGGTAAAGTCTGATTTTATTTGTTTATTTAATTTCCATTAAAGTCTTCAAAACTGATTTATCGGTGACAAAAGAAAAAAAAAAGAGAAGGACAACCACTTGCAAATGTCAGATGTTTGCAGGCAACTTAACAGATGCTGGGCTCTGGGGTAGCTGTTAGTGAATGTTATGGAGAGATAGTGTATACTTGAAACCCATAATCAGAATGTGGGTCTGTAAATACCTTTTTTTTTTTTAAAGGCATACCACAAAATAACAACACTAGCAACAAAGGAAAAAAAATCTATAAGTTTGACTAAGTAATAATTAAACTGAATCACTAAAGGCCTGAATTTATGATAGCTACAGAGCCATGAAGTGAAGCTGGAGGTGATAACAAATAATCGTAACAATAATAATTGTTAAAGCTAATTCTCCCTTATTCAGCCAAGTATCATCTTATCCTCCAAACTCCAACGCTAATAATCTCAGTTCTCCTATTTTTCAGTAGTGGCACCTTGCAAAAGATGAACCTCTTTGAGGTTAATATTCTCACCTGCACAATGGACTCATGCCTTCTGTAGGCAGCCCTAACGAAGAGTGTAGACCGGGAATTGGAGGCTTAGATTCGGGTCCTAGCTCTGCTAGCCTCACTTCAAGTCCTCAGGAAAATCACATTCTCACTCTGGGCCTCACTTTACTGCATCTGTCAAGGAAGGAGGTGGGACTGTATGCTTGGTAAGACCCCTTCCAATTGTGGTATTTTGTGTTTTCAAGAGTACAAAGCTCTACCCAGATGTAAAAGATGCTAGGTCTTGTGGTCATCATTAAGGGAGATTCCCAACTACCTTATGATTCTAATTTGGACCGGATTTCCCAAGCTTTTCCTTAAGCTTACTGAGGAACCTTGGAAAAGTCACTTAAGCTGAGACTGAGTTTCATCATCAACAAAATAGGAGTAATTGTGTGCCCTTAACGTGGTTTTCTGAGAATATAATAAGATGAATAAAGGAAGAAGTTCTTTGCAAAAAAACTGTAAATGCCTCTTCACTATTAATTGCAAATAAAAGAGTAGGATGATTCATTCTCACCCCGGTAGCCAAGAAAGTGTCATAAGCAGATTGGGGGTGGCTTCTCCCACACCAGCAAGTTCTTAAACCTTCCTTGAGGGCTCAAAGCTGCTTCAGCATTAGAATCAGGCACCAGAGTGCAGTTCTCTCCAGCCGAGGGAACTGTAAGGGCCCCTTGAGCCTGCCACTCAGACAGCACTTTTACCACAAACACACGTCTAGCAGGCTTTCCACGGCTCTTTTGGGCTCAGATAAGATCTCTGGGAAGGTTAGCCAGGCCTGTGGATTGTCCTCATAGTGGGGGACTTCCCAAAAGAGCATCCTGAGGAGAGGAAAGATATTGAGCAACTGCAGAAAGGCAAATGCTCTCACTTTACCAAAGAGGAGGTAGATTTCTTCTGCTTTTTATAAGATCAGAGAATGTGACTTTACTCCTGGATGTGGGCTTTGAGGAACTCAATGAATTATTCTTCTACTATCTATGCAAAATCAGACCAGCTGAGATGGACTCAGGAGTCAGGTAAACAACCACTTGCAAAAGCTACATTGGAAAACATGGCTGAAGTGGGTGGCAACAAATACTCAACCCTAGAAACCTATCCCCCCACCCCCCAGTCACAGGCAGCAGTGGGGCAGAGCACAGAGAAGCAGAACTGAGTGTATGCTCTCTGTAGATGGGCTGATTCCAGAGAGACAGGGAGCAAAAGCTGAGCCTCTACTGCTAGTTCTCCCCCTGTCATCAGTGGATAAGTTACTCCTACTCCCCTAAGGAGACTCCAGTAAGGTAAGGGATGCTGTGGGAGGGCGTTTGGGGGAAGCAGGATGTTATTCTAGTGGGGTTTCCTCCATGCTGAAACATATCCATAGCCAATGGAGAGACATTGGAGTGTTTTAAGCAGAACAATTACAGAGTAAAATTTACTTTTTAGAAACAATACTCTAGGATATGAGTAGAAGATGAATTTGGATCCGAAGTATAATGGGATTGGTGTAATTTCATGACTTCATAACTGCATAGCAGACTGTAAACCAAAATTGATTAATTAATCCATAATATTGACTCATTTGAACTCTCAGAACTTAGTTTATTCAACATCTTTGTCGAACAAATGAATGAATGAACAATTGAAGTTATGAAATGGAAGCTTGGCTTTTAGAGACAAGGTGCAAGGCTCAGTGATTTTGATTAGCATACCAGAGGTATGATCATAAAGGGGAACAGGGAGAGGTGGCTAAAATAAGAGAAGACAGAGTTGAGATCTCAAAAAACTTGGAGCCAGGGACTGAATAGAACAGAATGAAATTAAAGTTTAGACACTGAGACTCAGAACTAAGGCAGTGGCCATGGGAGTGGAGAAGAGAGGAACAATCTGAAGGATTCTTTGGAGACTGGTTGTGGGGATACAGGTGACTAAAGTGTCTCAGAGGACTCCAAAGTTTCTGGCTTAAGGAACCAGGTGGGTGGTGATGCCCTTTACTGGGATAGGAAACACTAGAAGAAAAGCATTCTCATTCCATTCACCTATGTCTAAGGAGAACATATAATTTATTCTGCAAAATTCACTTTTCAGAGTGAAAGGTGGTACCATTAATAATGGCATTGAAACAACAGATATACATACTAGGACATGTGGTCCCCCTATCTTGCTGTCCTGATCGCCGCATGCTCTGGTTCATTAATGCTGTCCATTACTAAGCCCCTGGAACCTTTCCTGATGAGTGACCCCCTACCTGGCATGATGACTGGGTGTCCTCAACCCATCCTCTCCTCTCTACTGAAAGCTATGTTTCTCAGCCAGCCCCTAGACACATACGTTATTGAATCATTCAGCCTAGAGTCTCCAGGGATGTGGAACCTATTCTCAATCCTTTACCATTAGATAAACATTAGGGAAAAGAAAGAGAATTAAACCTTTCTGCAGCTCCCCAGGGGCACTTACCAAAATAGGCTACCTCGTCAAAACAGCATTTAACTAAATGGGTGAGCAACATCAAGGAGGGCACCTGGGGAGAGAGGCAAGGGCTCCTGCTGAGAAAGCAGCTAGGGGAACCAAGAAGATGCAAAGCAGCCTTCAGGCCTGGGACTAAGGAGAGCGGAGCTTAACCAAGGAAAGAGCCACCCCCACCCCATCCCCTAGCAGGGCCAACAGCTCCCCTAGAGGCAAGGTTAAGTGGAGATGATTGGAACAAAATGGCAACAGTAGTTAATACGTATAGTACTTTACAGTTTCCAAAGCAGTTTCCCATCTGGCATTTACTTTCAATCTTTAGCAGAAGCCTGAAAGGGAAACAGGGAAATCATTACTAACCCTATTTAATGATACTGGAAACTGAAGGTCAGAGATGTGAAGTAACTTGCCTGTGGTCACACAGGGCTGCCTCTTATTAGCACATAGGCTAGTTGTAGGAATGGGGTTCTCTAAACTCAGGAAGACATGCTTTGGGGAAGAGGGAGTAGACTCAGAAGAATCAGGTCTGAGGGATAAAAGCTATAGTAAGCAAATTCCAACTTAATAAACGAAGAAGTTATCTGTCTATTAGATAGATATGGGCTGTCATGTAAGGTAGTGAGCTCCTTGTCCCTGGATGAGTTTAAGCAGAAGTTGGATAACAGTTATATTTTTGAGTTTAAGCAGAAGTTGGATAACAGTTATATTTTAGGAGAAATTCTCTGTGTTAAATGAGAGGTTAAACTAATGATCTCTAAGATTTTCTACTTTCTAAGTATCTATTGAACATCTACCATTTGTACACGCATACATATATAAACGTACATATGTTTCATTTTTGGAAAAACCATGCAAGGTAGAGATTCTGATTAACTCTATTTAATAGAAAGGATAACTTTGACTCAGAGATGGTAATACACTTACAATTTTTGATGCTCATTCAGTCCTTTCTTTAAAGTAAATCACATGTATCCTTTGTTTAAAATAGTAAAGAAGAGAAAAGGTAAGTCTTTTTCCGACATGTAAGATTACTAAATATTGTTCTTAAAACTTCTGTGTGTGTGTACATACTTACGTGTTTCTCTAGACTGCAAACATTGTTTTTGGTTTTTTGTGGGGGGTTTGTGGCGGGGGAATCCTGGAGGGCTTAAAAAATTACCTGAAGAATTTTACTTCTAGAAAAACACTCATTAAAAAGGTTCACAGCAGAAAATAGCACAAAGGCAACCTTTGTCATTTCTTGCCACAGCTAAGAAATTCTTACAGTTCTACAAGTGTCACTCTGTGTCATGCTTGGCCCAGACTTTTCAAAAATACTCTTAAACCAACTTTTGAGATTCTTCATTTTTTAACCTGCATTTAGGCTAACTTCTATACATGGTTTCCCTGGCAACCATGTAATTGCAGGAAACAACACCTCTCTCCTGGGTCTCATTTCCGGCAAGTATGCAACAGAAAAATTTTTTGTCTTCATAACATTAAAAGAAGATCTGTGGTCTTTTGACAGCTGAAGAAATGTTCAGAAATATCATCCCCCTTCTTACAAATTCAAGGAGTAACAACACTTTTCCTTTTCTCAACGTTTCCTTTCCATTAATTTAATATAACTCTTTTATATGTAAAATCAAAATTAGACTAAGGAATGCATTTTTTAAGTGTAAGAAAAGCATCGGGAACACCTTTTACTTCCTCAACCCTGTGGTCCGTGAAATTACCAAGGTTTAATTGAACTTGTAGAGCTTTTCCTTTGTGGAAGATATATGTACCATCCTGTTCAGCTGTCTCTCCTCTATGTCTGGGGGTAGCCAAGCAGCAGGCAGGAAGGAAGGAGGCAGGCAGCCTGGTCTTATGCTGGTGAAATCACTGCTGCATGCTGCCTCGAGGTAGAGGTCAGGGGGACCCCTGAGCCAATGTAGCAAAACCCCTGGAGTCTCTTTGAAGAGTCATATAGGAAACCTAGGCTTCCCTTGGACTCATCCCCATACTCTTTCCTGGGAGGGCTGGGCTGATTTTACATGCAAGGAGACGAGCACCAGAATGAGAGTCCGAAGGAAGGAAAGGTACATTCATTCATTCAGTCAGCCAACAAATGAACAAGTAAACAAATATATAATGTGGTATCAGGTGCTGTGAAGAAAAATGCAGTAGAGTAAGAGACAGATCAGGAAGAAGGCTATTTCAGGTGGAGTGGACAGGGAAATTTCTCTGAGTAGGTAACATTTAAGAGGGCTGAAGGAACTGAGGGAGTAAGAGGATACACGGGGGAAGAGTATTTGTGTACACTTAGTATCTGGCTTTAGCTGTACAGTAGCCCTGTGAAAACAGAATAATTATTCCCACTTTTATGGATGAAGGAATCTGACTGGCTCCCAAACCTGCCATGTTGCTGCCTAGAGACTTCATAAATCTTTAAACGTGACACTTAAATGCCTTCGTGTTGGAGTTTTTGCTTAAGTTTTTGGGTAAACTGACATCCAAGTTCATTTCTAGGCATTAATACATTGGTCTCTATGTCTCTATAGCATCTTCTGGTCCCCATGAAAAAATGTGGAGAAAGATTCAAGTAATATTCATTGAGATGACAATTTCCTCATCCATAAAAAATAATATGGCTAATAGTATCTACCTCAGGGTTGTTGTGAGGATTAAATTTGATTATGTGTATAAAATACTTAGCAAGTGCTAGCTTTATAGTGCACCCTCGGCAATAGTAGCTGTTGTTATTGTTGATATCCTAGCTCTGCCATGAAATTCCTGTGCAACCTTGGGTAAATCATTTAGCCTCTGTCAAAGTGCCTGGTTCATAGTGGACATTTAATAAATAATTATTGAATAAATGGTGGATCAAATGAATGAATGAGTGTGTTAACCACCATGGCCTTTGGTTTCTGTTTTATAGAGTGAAGGAGTTAGCTTTAAAAGTGATAATGACAAAATATTTACAACATGACGTATACAAGCCCTCTCATATGTGTAATCCATTTTAATCAGCACAACTACCATGTGGGCATTTACCTATCAATCTCCTTATCTGACAAATGAGGAATTTGAGGTTCAGAAATGGAAGAGGACCTGCCCACTGTTATAGAGCAAGTCTTAGTGCTATTATTCTCCATCTTAAAATAACTGTGAACATGAATTATTTAGCCATGCAAAGATTTGATTTGCTAAAATGAAGTTGGCTCTCCAGGTTGCTATTGTGCAGCTCTGCCCTAGACAAATAATGTTGGGAGGCAACAAAACCTTAAAAATGGGGACCTTAATGGCTTAATGGTGACACATCTGACATTTTTTTAAAATCCTGTTTTATCTGGGCCAATGCAGAGGGAGTAGAGAGAGGAAGGTTGGAACTGTCATTAGGTAATAAAGAAAGAAGTAGGAAATCTTCTCCAGATGGCAGAGTATGCCAGGCAGAAGCCTGGTTTGTGAATTGAGAGGAAGCCTGAACTAAGCCCTTAATCCCTTACACATGTCTAGTCTTTTCAACTTTACAAAGCTCTGTCCTGAGTGTGATCATATTTGGGCTCAAGTGTATCAAGCTAAGTAGAGGGGGCCCTAAAGAGGTTGATGTAGCTGAAAGGGCACTCCAGAGAGACCAGCCAGACATCCAGGTCTACTGTTATGGGGTCTTGGTGGTTCCAGACCTCTAATTATAGCTCAGTATATTTAAGCTGGACAGGAGACAGTCCTGCCCTGTGAGTTGGCACACATCTGGTAGCACTGCCCAGAGGCCTCTGCATAGGCCCAGGAGACCAAAGCCACATTTGCCGGGTTCTTTCCTTGAGGTGACCTTCCATAATAAAATCAGAGAAAAGCCCAAGATGACAACATGGTGCTGATTATCAGGTCTGATTGATATAAAGAAGAAAGTGAGTCATGAGGTTAGAAAGCTAGAGGATCTCTAGGAAATTAGGATTCAGAAGTGGGTCAAGGCAAGTGGTTCCAGGACAACCTGTAACGTAGTGATGGTGTTGTAGTGCCACATTTCAACACTGACAATTCTACACAGCATGTTGGGTGTCAAGAATAGAATAATGAGTAAATATACATGATCTCTGCCTTCATGGAGTTTACAGTTAAAACAAGAATTAATTGAATATATAGTTATAAACCATAAAAGGTACTACAGATGAAAAGTCTTATCAGAGAACATAGTAGGAAGGCCTGATATGATTTCCAAATTCAAGGGTGACACTGCTGAGGAAGTGACTTTTGAGCTGAGATGTGAAGGATAAGCTGATTAAACAAAGGATGCAGAAAGAAGGTGGGTAGAGATAATTGCTCCAGAAAAGAGAACAGTGGTAGCAAAGACCAAAGAGCAGGAGGGAGTGTGGCATGTTTTTGAACTGAAAGGATGCAAGTGTGACTGAAGCAAAGATACTGAGGGAAAGATGAGGCTTGAGAGGTTGGTAGGGCCAGACTGTGCGGGGATGCAGGGCTTC
Source organism: Balaenoptera acutorostrata (assembly GCF_949987535.1). Taxonomy (NCBI): domain Eukaryota; kingdom Metazoa; phylum Chordata; class Mammalia; order Artiodactyla; family Balaenopteridae; genus Balaenoptera; species Balaenoptera acutorostrata. The sequence continues at coordinate 40,949,840 of NC_080064.1, read as the reverse complement.
TTAGGCCATGGGAAACATTTTAACCTTTTAGCTCACAGCGTTGAGAAGCCACTGGGTGAGGAAGTAAGGATCAGCTTTGAATTTTAATGGTATCTCTGTTGTGTCAGGAATGGATTGGGAGTACGCTAAGCTGTGCAGACTCAGGGACTCACCAGCCAAGAGAAGGTAAGACAGAGAAGGACCCAGGTCTGGAGAAAGGTGGTGGTGAATGTAAGGCAGGTAGCAGAAGTAATCTCAATAACGCAGAGTTCAGAACGCAGCTTTTGCAATTAGAGCAACTATTGAGGGCCAGGCCCTGGTCTGAGAGTAAAGAACTGAAGTGTCACACCTCTCAGAACCTATCAGAAGTGAGAGGATTTTGCAGGAAAAGATATCATTTAGTTTAGCAAATTCGTGTACCAAACAACATGCTAGGTGTGTTAACTCTGTTATCTATTATCTCATTTAAAGTTGCACAGCCATCATTTGAGGAAAAGCTATCAATTATTATCCCAATTTTACAGGGGAGTAAACTGAGGCTCAGAGAGATTAAGTGACTTGGCCAAGAGCTTCCAGCCAGTACATGGAACCAAAATTTGTGCCAAGTCCGCTGGCTTCCAAGCCCAGTACTCCCCTATTTCACCACTCTCTTTAAAAAGTGACATCAAATTCGAGGAAAATAGTAAGCCCAAGGGAAAAAGAGACCTATGGAAACAGCTGATTCTGTAACGTAACTAAATTGCCATGGGATTCCAAACAGAACTTTATTATGTTTTTGTGCCAAGGGTCTAAATCGAGCCCCAGGTCCATCTGACCCAACCATCTCCTTCCAGGAATACATATTAAAATTGGGGTGAAAGCCCAGAACAGTCAGATTCTGTCTCAAGGCACCTGTGCCAAGATTCCAGCTGAAATTTTTAATTGAGTTCAAGCTCCTGTAAATGGGGATGCACTAATCCGAATGTTGATTAAGCTTTCATTCTTGCTGCTGTTGGAACAATGTGACTCTAATCCTGAGCTTCGGCCGTGGGGCTGACTATTCCTTCTCGCCCTGTTTTGACTTCCCCCACCAGCCAGCAGGGGCTTCTCGCAGACGTTCATGCCAAGGGAAGAGAGGAGGTCGCATTCTTGGTTCACTACCCAAAGCTCTTACCCAGATGGATGCACGGCTTTCAAATCATGATCAGACCCTGAACTATACATTTTAAAAACTATCTAAACAAACAGAACCCTGGCCATTGTTGTGCTGGCTGGCTGACTGGGCTGGGTTCCTGGCCCTCAACTGCGGAACCACACCCTGAGCCACAGGAGAAACTCACATAAGGTACTCTTAGTGGTTAAAAGGCAGATTTGGGCTTGAATCTTAACATCGATCCTTATAACTGAGATGCTGGAGTCGACTTCGTTGAGTTTGATCCCCAGCTCCTATGTCAGTTTTGAGGAAAGGCCCAGCACAGTAGTTGACATATTTGCCAAGAGCCAGTTAATTCCTTTCCCTTCTGTCTGCTCAGCCAGAATGACCTCCTTCTCACTCACTGGCCCTTCCCCTTCCCCTTCAGTGTGGCTGTCACCCATACTCTTTCTTGGGACCTCATCCTCACTCCACACACCCATGCACTGTCTCAGAAGGAAAAACCTGTCTCAGGGCTTCTCTGTTTCTGGTGGCCTCTGTGTGTAAGCCACTGACCCGCCTCCATTTTAGGGTGCATTTCCTACCGTTCTTTGTTGGGCAGGCACATGACGATGCAGGCAACGGCAGGAGGTGATAAAGGAGCGGACCAAAGGATGAGGCAAAAAGTATCTAAACCCCCAGAGTTCTCTCAGCCACTGCCCATGACTCCTGTCTCCACTTCTGCTATGTTAATACCACACAGCTACCACTGCTGCTATAACAGACACCGTGAGCGCCGCTGCTGCTACTATCGCTACTACCACTAATGCTACTGTTGCCGCCGCTGCTGTTAACATCACTATTACTTGTACTGCTACAATATGCTATTATGATTTTACTGCTACCCCTTTTACTACCTCTGCCGCAGCGCCTGCTAGCTAATGCCTAACTGATGTGCCCTAATCAGTGACAATGCTGCCTTTGTGCCCCATGTTCAGGCACAGTTCTCTCAGTGCGTTTCATGTAAAAACTCACTGAATCCTCACACTAACCCTCCTATTTCGGTGCTGTTATTGTCCTCATTTTATACATGAGGGAACTGGGGCACAGAGAAGTTAAGAAAGTTGCCTGAGACCACACAGCTAGAAGCGGCAGAGTCCAGATTTGAGTTCAGACCTTTTGACCCTGGAGTCCTTTCTTTCACATTATGCTATTTAGTCTCTAATAACAATAAGCTGCCTAGCTGTCCTGCTCCCAACTTTTATTCCTGAGAGTGGGTTCCCTCAACGCCTTCCGCCTTCTTCCACAAAATGCAGTCTGACCGTTTCTTCCTGCTAGCAGATAGACCTTAACATACCACTTCTGCCAAAGCCTTTATTGTAATTATTGTCTACATGTCTAATTGCCTTACTGTCCCCTTCTGCCTTCTGTGCCCCTTCCAGTATGCTGCTCTGTTCAACATTGGGTTTTTATAGAGCAGAGATCATGTTGACTCACATCTGGGGCTCCAGTGCCTTATATAATCCTTGACCTACTAGGTATCAAATTAATTGATTAATGAATGAACAAATGAACAAACAAACAAATGACCTTGAGGCGGTCCAAGTTCACCAACAACTGATGGGGATGCCTGGGGAGATAGTAAGCTTCCCCCACCACAGATGTTCCAGCAGAACATCCAGGGTTCCTGGAGATATTGAAATAGATGAATTTTGAAGTTTCTTCCAAGTTTAAGGTACTAGAATTCCTCGAGAGGTACACATGAATGTTGAACACTCTCTCCCCTCTGCATACTAGATGTATTGCTTTTGAACTCCTTATGAAATGAAAGGAAATTAGTTCCATTGATATTGATGTGAAGTTGTCAAGTCAGCTGCCTCTAGGCTTTCAGAAACCTCCAATCAACACACTGTGTGATAGATAAGAGGACAGAGACACAGAAAGGTTAAAGCCTCGTCTACTGTGGTGCCACGCCATACAGGCAGAGCGGGGAAAATAACGCTTCTGTCCTGAGTGCCATTCCAGGGTCTTGCCATTCAAGCCGTTTATCAGCAGGCTGTGGTCTTCCATAACCCAAACTGACTTCAAAAGGACATAGATCCCAACTTCCTGTCTCTAAGTAGCAAAGCAGCTCAGCTGCCTAAAACGGAGAGCGACCCAATAAGGACTTGAAATCACCCCTGGTCGTGCAATGTGGTCAGCCACCTTATATCTTAGTCTTATCTCAGTCTCCCAAGGGCCTTGCTCTCCCTAAATTTGCTGTCTCCTTCTGCATGTAATGTTTCAGCTTGGAGTGGAATATTGCGACAGGACTAAAGCCTTCCTCTCTGAAAATCAACATTTTGGCAGCCCCTTGCTGTTCAGTTTCTGAAAGTGCCCAAGCCTGCCTTCCTCATTCATCTAACCACAGGAGATCATTATCCAGTGACAGAGCTCTATTCCACTATCATTATCCTGTAATGAGAAAGCCTCCTTGAATGGGGAGGGGCAGAGATGAAGTTGTGAGGGGTGGGTGGAGGCAGTAAAGATCCTGCAGACTTTGAGAAACAACCGTGCAGCTATAGGTGCCCAGTGGATTATGCCTTATGGCATCATGGTGGGTATATACACACGTACGTATAATTTATATAATATACAATGATGTGTATACACACACATACATATATACGTATATTCATATAAAGACAACAGTTTCAAGGTGCATTAAGCATTTTGTTGTACAGCATTCATTTCTTCTTCTTCTGATAATAGCTTGGGGGAATCCTCAATCCTGATCTGGCTTAGGGGAATCACTCAAACTTGTGGGTTGAGATGGACACATATCCCTGTAGTCAGAGATGAGACACATGACCTCCTCATGCATTAGTCAGTCACCTTATTCCAACCCCTCAGGCTGCAGACTCATACTGTGGTTGGATATGCATACTGATTGTAATTTGTTGAATATATGTGTGTGTATATGTATATATATATATATGCATATATATTAATTGTTTAGTAAACAGGATTGGCTTTATGTGTCCTGAACTTATCCTCTTTGTTGCTTTTATAAAATCCCAATTTAAAATACAAAACAAATGAAAAATACCTCCAAATTAGTTTGTTTCAATTAACCATTCACTGAGTGTTCTCTAAGTGCTAAAGAATGTGATACGCACTAGCAATACAGAGATGAGCAAGACATGATTCCTTGGGTAAGTCTTTTGTCCACATAAGACCCTATCCATAAATTGGGAGCTGGGGAAAGTTGCAGGCCCACCTTGAACGTTTTCAAGACTCGGGTGATGGAATAGATGGAGGCCCACAAAGTATAATCTAAATATTTTGTTAAAAATCTACCTAACAAATTGTTAAAATATATACCTATCCTCCTACCTTGATAGATACATAATGAAAAAATGGAAAAATACTTGTAAAGCTGTAATTGTTTTTTTAAATTTATTTATTTTATTTATTTATTTTTGGCTGCGTTGGGTCTCCGTTGCTGCTCATGGGCTTTCTCCAGTTGCGGCGAGCGGGGGCCACTGTTCGTTGTGGTGCACGGGCTTCTCATTGCAGTGGCCTCTCTTGTTGCAGAACTCAGTCTCTAGGCGCGCGGGCTTCAGTAGTTGTGGCTTGCAGGCTCTAGAGCGCAGGCTCAGTAGTTGGGGCGCACGGGCTTCGTTGCTCCGCGGCGTGTGGGATCTTCCCGGACCAGGGCTCGAACCTGTGTCCCCTGAATTGGCAGGCGGATTCTTAACCACTGCGCCACCAGGGAAGACCTATAATTTTTTTTATAATGAAAAGTTGGCAAAATATCAAAGAGGTCTGAATTTAATTCCTATTGTACCTGTCTGGATATTCTCTTGGCAGAGAGATGGGTCCGCAATGTTTGCATTAGTAACGCTTGGGGCCCAGAGTAGGGTCCCTATGAACCAGATGTAAGAATAGAATTGGAAGGTTGAATTCATTGATATCGCAGTTGTCCTGTGCTCTAATGTCACTGATAACTGAGAAAATAGGTCCTTCTTAAGACAGGAAATACTTGTGTTTAAAGAGAAGAGTTTGGTTTTACATGCCCACAGATGTATGCACACAAATGCACAATTGCAAAAAATTGAAGCTGGGCTATGTGGCCAAATGCAGAATTCATTGAATGCCAGTTGTAACAGACCATAATGAAGTTAAAAGTAAATTGGACTTGAAGATGTATATTTAATCATGAATGCTGAGCACATAATACAGTGATATTAAAATATTCAAACATTCAAACCAGCTCAATGCTGGGGCTGTATGTTCTAAATCAAATGAAAACATTAAATATGTACCCAGACCTATATTATTCTTCTAGTTCAAATACCATAAATCTTAAAGAGTTGAAATGTAAGCAGCCAAGGTTATTTTTACAGTGCTATGCATTTCCTCTAGATCCACAACGAGCGATCCATCACTGAATCATTCCCAGACTCTCCTTTTGACTTCTAGGTTCTTCTGGAACAATCAGAACAGTAGCTCTGCCAGATCCTTGAAGACCTTAGAGACAGATCAACCCCCCATTTTCAGGCAGGTAGCTCTTAGAAAGTCCTGGTGGCTCAGTGGAAAACTTCCAGATTTATAATCAGATGACTTATTTGCAGTGTGCTTCAGTCAGCTATGGGCTGGAAAGCCTTGGAAAAGCTACATAATCTCTCAGAACCTCAATTTATTCATCTATAAGATGGAAAAGTTAGAAAGTCAATCTTTCTTTGCCAGGAGTATTTTATGCATACTTATAACAATAATTGTTTTATACTTTTGGATAGTTTTTGCTATATGTTCATTGTCAAAAATTTTGCAAATACAGAATAATATTATATCAGAGGAAAATATCACCATTAACACCATCCCCAAAGATAATACTGTTAATAAGTTGAACATTTTCTTCCTGACAAATTTTTTTTGCATATCTGTATATATATAGTTAAAAACATATTATATGTACAGGTTTATATCATTTAACATTGTACTGTGAACATTTTACCACAGTATTTGAAATTATGTATAAATTCTTTAAATGATTAAATAATATTCCTTTGAAATGATATACCATACTTTATTTAAAATCTAGTATTTATAGTTGAGATGGTTCTAAATTGTCATTATTTTAAACAGCATGACAATGAATTATCACATCATTTTGTAACTACACAAGCATCATCCTTCTAAAGTTTTAAGTATCAATGAAATCTTATTGATCTCTCTAAATTCAGTGCCCAGTATGGTACCTGGAATAAAGCAAGACCTCTAAAAATATGTGCTGAATAAATAAGTGAATGAGTGAGGAAACACCAGTGAGTGTCCGTTCTTCTATGACACTGCCTTCTCAGGGAGCGTGGGGGGAGTTCTCTAGCCAGAGCAGACAGAGATAGGGTAGTGGTGGGGTTCTCTTCCAAGGCAAATTTTTACCATCCTCCTCTCACGTCCACTTCCTATACTTCTGTCAGATAAATTTCCTCCCTGAAACTCAAGGGCCAATGAGCCTTTTCATTGGAATGCAGTTTCTAAAGCCATTATTGGCTTTACTCACATTTTGCCTTTGCCACAATCTACCTCATGTTGTATGTCAAATGGCAAAAGCCTTAATAAATAAAATGTTGATATCTAATTAAAAAGAATTATACTGGGGACTTCCCTTGTGGTCCAGCGGGTGAAACTCCGCACTCCCAATACAGGGGTCCCAGGTTTGATCCCTGGTCGGGGAGCTAGATCCCGCATGTATGCTGCAACTAAGAGTCTGCATGATATCGCATGCATGCTGCAACTAAAGATTCCCCCATGCTGCAACTAAGAGCCCATGGGCCGCACCTAAGACCTGGCGCAGTCAAAATAAATAAATAATTTTTTTTTTTTTTTAAGAAAAGAAGAATCATACTGGAGCACTAGCAAGGATAGGGGCCAGAGGAGGCACCTTGGTTGCATCAGAGAAGAGTAGATATTCACACAGGCACTGGAGAAGCTTCCCTTAAATGAGGTGGGCACTGCCCCTCAAAGTTCTTCTCTGAACATAATTATCTTAAGAATAAGGATAATGATAAGTATCATTTGTTGAGCTTTTTAGAATATACTAAGTAATGCTCTACATGTATTATCTTATTTGATGCTTACAACAACCTATAAAGAAAAAGAATATTAGAGCCACTGATGGAGAGTAAGGAAATGGAGTCTCTGCAAGGTTACATAACTTGAGTACAGTTGGGATAGCTGAACTTTGTAGTGTTGAATGGCTGTATGGCTGTGGAGCCGGACAGATCTGGATTTTAATCCTGGCTCCACCACCGCTTACAAGCTGTGTGACTGTGGGGAGGTTATTTAACCTCCTTGAGGCTCCATCTGCTCATATATAAAATAAAGATAATAATAGTACCTAATTCATAGGGTTGTTGTGAGGATTAAAAGACGTATAACACTTAGGCAGGACCTGGTATATAGCAAGAGCTCAGTACATGTTATTTTATTATGACTACTCTTCTTATTATCATACTTATACTATTAATATTGTTTGGTAATTATGATGGCGATACCAGACTCTGGGCTGGGGCACTGGACATCCAAAAATGTATGACATATTATGCCCGCTCTCCACGAGCTTCCAGTCTAACTTTGCCTCTAACTTTACAACTACAAAGCTAGTAAATAATAAAACTGGGACTTGAACCATAGCTGTGGAATTTTAAAACGCTTTTCTGTTACCTACTGCATCCTTCTATTGTAACATATGTCTGATATTATTGTCGTTAATAGTTTATATCTGTCTTCCCCATAAAACTGAGGCCTTGGAGGTGGGAATTCTTGTGACTCCTCTTTGTGTCCCCAGTGCCCAGCCTGGGACCTGCCACAGAGTCGGGTCCTGAGGATGTTTGCTATTATCAACTGAAGGTCCTATGTTGGGCCGTCCATCTCCTGCTTCCCCAGGCCCCAGTCAGGACCACAGTTCCAGTGTTTTTGTCCCTTTCTCTGTGTTCCATCCCCCCTCCCCCTCTCCGCATTACAATTCTGCAGTGAGTGATTCCCTCTGTCATCTCACCGTAAATTGATGACTCGAGCCTGCTGATGCGCTGAGCCACATGGCTAATACATCAGCTAAATGGATACCGAAAACACCACCTGCTCCTTCAGGCAAATGGCACTTTGGAAAATGGAATGTGTAATCAATAGAATTAAGCCTTAAGCAGAGCTCTGTACCCGTGTCCCAGTGCAAGGCCTTGGCAGGCAAACAGTGGGAAGATTTTTTTTTTCTTTTTTCAACTCTTTCAAAGCACTTGGTTTGGCACTTGTTCAGCCAGCTCTGTCTACCTATCACAGTCAGCATGGTATCCTCAGCATGCTGTCTCTCCTCTTCCCATTCCGCCTGAGTGTCTCAGTCACTTGGCCTTTATGTCCTATCTCTGGGAGACTTGGAGCGACAGTTTCCAATATGCTTAGTGAAGCACAGGCAGCTGGAGTTTGAAGCAAGGAGTTTGAAGTCAGGGAGGTCTGGATGTGACCTTAGGCAAAGACCCTCAACCTTTCAGAACATCGATTTCCTCATCAATGAAGTGACAGTAATTATTCTCACCTCATAGGGTGGTTTTGAGGATAATGTATGTGAATAGCATATGTGAAGGTGCTTTGTAAACTACAAAGCCACATATGAAGGTTAATCTCTGTTATCATTATTATTATTCCAAGGTATGGATAGGAGCATAAACTCCCTTTATATTTCCCTTTGTAATCTACTTACTTATCCAAGGAAGTGGGTTTTCAGACATGGCTGAGAAAGCCTAAGATCAAGTAGTCAGTGGCCTGACTTGGTTTTGCTCTTTCTAGGATTATGACAAAAATTAGAAAATAGAATCCATGAGCTAGGAGGGAACTTAAGGATTATTGGTGAGACTACAGACCTCGCTGTCTATCCTTGTTACAGGTGAGGAAACTGAAGTCCAGATGGAAGAAGGATTTGGCCAGTGTCACACTATGAATTAGTGGCACAGTGAGGAATAGAGGCAGGTGGCCTTGTCTTGGTCCAGGAGTCTTTCCACGAAGTTTCTGGCCAGAAAATCTTTAGGGGAGCATAGGGTGAGAAGACAATCAGGGCCAAGCCCACCTTAAGCCAAGAGTCTGCCTCTCCTTCCTCCGCATTGTGCTGGTATCACCACCCTGAGGACATAGGTGTAGAGGAGCCCCTTCTTCTCAACATTGTCTTCACCATTTACCTGGCCTTTAATTTTATGCAACCTGGTGAGATCCCTTATGTCGCTCTCTTGTGTTAACGAATCCACTGGTTCTCTAATGGAAATGATTTTTCCCCCTACCTCCAAAGGACATTTGGCAATGTCTGGAGACATTTTTGATTGTCAAGATTTGGGAGGGACTGTTACTGGCATCTAGTGGGTAGAGGTCATGACTGTTTTAAACATCCTACAGTGCATAATACAACCCCTGACGACAAAAAATTATCTGGCCCAAAATGTCAATAGAGCCAATGTTAAGAAACCCTAATCTAGTCCATTTGTGGGGCTCTGCCTTTCTATCTTTGGCCAGTGCATCAGAGGTCTGTGAGCTCTCTGTGGACTCAAATGATGTCTTGTTGTAATTCCCTCAGTAGATTCAGTATAGTAGAATGTAAGCAAATACTGCACGGTGGGGAATGGATCGATGGGTACATGAATCAGGAAATGTATATAAGGGAAGGAGCACAGGACTATGAGGCGGGAGACCCAAGTTTGGTCAGAGCCTCACCACCCGCAGGGTAAAGTAAGCGTTGGATTAAGTTAGTGATTTTCAAACTGTGCTTCATGGAGCCTTAACAATATCTCACCCACTGCATCTCTTTTATTCTATGGCTTTCGAATTTAACTTCTTCTGTACAAAGGGTTCCACAGTTTTAAAAATTTGTAAACCACTGATATAGTTCAACCCTGAGGATACTTTTAGGCCAAAATCTCTCTGAAGACTCCTCAGAGAAGGACATATAGAAAGGTTCTATTTCTAACAAGCTCAAAGAGCGCCTCTGTGACGACAGTTTATACTCTCCAGTCTTGGGTTGAGGACGGTGGCCTACCTGGCAACCTTCTGGTTTGGAGACTAACCGGCTCCTTACTCTTCTTGTGGCTGTGCAGCAAGCAGTGAGTCTATGATTCACGTGGGAAGTTGACATCAGAGAGGGGCAGGAATGTGCCTTAAGTCCTGCAGCGAGTCACTGTGGAAATCAGAAGGTACCTGTGCTAATGCCCAGGTTGGGACTCTTAGCAAAACACTGGTCTGCCTCTTGGGAGGACAGCATTTCCTTCATCTGTGGCGCTCTGTCCACAGAGCGAAAAGGTCATTGGCATCATTTCAGCAAGTCTCAACATAGTCCTAGGAGAGTGAGGAAAAACAAACACAAACAAAAGGATGAACAAACAAATAAAGGGAACAAGTCATTCCTAGCTTTCATACAAAGGAGCTGGACTTCTCTAGGAGGTGGGGAATGAGTCCCACGCCCCCGCAGTAGGCCTGCTTAACTCTGGGCCCTATCAGCATGACCAGCAATCCAATAAGGCAGTATCCTGGCTGCGTCATTAGCTCATTAGGTGGAGGCAAGTGTCTGCATTGATCTGTTTATCTCCCAGCGCCGGCTGCTGGAGAAAGGCCAGCTGTTTCCCTGAGAGCTGCCTTTCCTCTTGACTCATCACAGAGCATCAGGGGAGTCTGCTCCTTTGTCCCTTTCAAGCTCAAGGTCACTGGAGTGCAGAACAGGAGTTACACCACAGTGGTGCCTTCTGAGAGCTTCAGACATTGCAGCTCCTCCTCCATCCTTTTAATTTTCCCCTGGAGGTGACCCCTTTGGGAAATGCAAAAGGTAGGAAGTGCTTGGGTTTGCAAGGGGACAGATCTTGGTTTGAACTAGGCACTACTACTTGCATGCTACCTGTATGACCTTGGGGAAGTCATTTCCCCTCTGTGAGCCCCAATGTTCTCATTTGCAAAACAAGGCTAATAGCACATATAAAATCTCTGTGAAGATTCATTGATACAAATCTGTGAGCGGACAGACACAATGTCTAGCTAAGTGCTGGGCGCATAAGAAACACTAGCAAATCTTACCTGACCTGCCACTTCTGAGAAACTGTTTTAGACAAAAGGAATAGTATATACGTATCTATCAGTCAGGATTTGCTCATGGCATTTTTGTGAGATTTATTTGAAAATATCTGGGAGAGTATAGCTATTATTACACAAATAATTTTGTTTAGATGGCTCATTAAGAATGGACAATATCAAGGATGTATGATTTTCTACCCTCGAACCTGCACCCCCTGCATCGGAAGGCAAAGTCCTAACCACTGGACCACCAGTGAAGTCCCTTATTTAATTCTTTTAAAAATAGGAAGTAGTTTGTGAAAACACCAAACATGTAACCTCTTAGTCATCAATAATAATGGGGCCTGGGTTGTGCTAGATGATATTGGCAAAATATGTTTCTCCAAACCACTGCAACTGCATACTTTTTATTGGATTACATGTTCCCAATTTGACTAATATTCTGCTTTTCATTTTCTAACAGTTTCCTTCTTTTCATGCTACTGCCCAATTCTTAATTGAATAAAACTGTAAATATACTTGTTGTTTTATAAACATATAAAAGTAAAATAATTTAAATTTATGTTGCTGCTAATTCCACAAGTCAGCATATTACTGTACTTCTCACCAACTTTTTTCTTTGTATTTTTATGCATTTTTAATACAATGGGTGTCATATTGTATTTTTCTTTTTTCACTCAACAAAATATCATGACCATTTCCCATGTTATTAAATGTCCTTCAAAAGTATGTTTTTAAGAATTGCATAATCCATAGTATGCATATGAATAACTTATTTATTCATTTCATCTTATTCAACATTTAGGTAATTTTCAATTTTTTACTATTATAGTTTAATGAACACTCTTGTACATATATTTGCATCTCTCATTATTTCCTTGGAATAGCATTCTTTCAATCCTTATCAAAGACATTGACAATAATTTATTGATCACTTTTAAAGAAAAATGACCCTCTCCCAAGTCCTAGGTTTGCATGCTGCTTTGTTAGAGTCTGGGATACCCCCTGGTGGAGGTTACAGAACATGGCCAAAATCCGTCACACATGCCCTGATAAGGGAATTCAAAGATTCTGGGTACACAATCTTTGGAATTTGGCATATGCAAAGGACTTGTCTCTCATCCCTCCCCTCTCTGTTTCTCTCCCTCTCTCTCTCCCTCTCTCTCTCTCTCTCTCTCTCTCTCTCTCTCACACACACACACACACACACACACACATCCCAAAGCTACAGAAATTTATATGGAATAACCAAATGAAAAAAATCAAGAAAGCTCAGACCTGAAGTTGTTTTCAATTTGAAGCCAGGCCCTGGCGGCCCCGCCTCCCTCCCATCTCTATACCTGCAGCATAACGATCAGAGGATGTTTCTTCTGTGGCTAGAGATGTCCTAGACTAGAAATCTGCCCATTAGGACACTAGATGGAGCCAGATGGGAAAGTTTATGCTCTAACTGCAGTGGAACAATTTTCTCTGCTCCTTCCTTTTCAGGAACTGTTGCATGATGTGGCTGGTCTCACAGAACACCTATGTCTCTGATATTCTTGTTCATTTGAGCTGCCCTCAATCAGTCATTCATAAAACATTTACTAAGCCCTTGCCCTGGGTCGGCTATCAGACGCAGAGCTGAGTCAAACACAGTCCTTGCCTCCTTGTCGTGGAGGAGTTTATGGGCCAGTGGGAGAGGCTGCAGAGTTAAACTGTTCTCTGTTTACTTTCCTTCACTCTTTCTAGACTCCAGGAAACTGGGCCCAACACATTGCCTGACCACCCACGGACTTCTCTAGCTCCTTGCCTTTGTTCTTGCAATTTCCTCTCTCAGGAAAGCCCTTTCCTTTTATTTCTTTGTGTCTAAATCTTAACCTCCATCAGGCCCAATCCAAATGCTTCCTCCCCTGGGAAGCCTTTCCTGGTTCTTCCCACACAGAATTCCTCTTTGATTCCTTTAATCCTTTAGTACAGCAGTTCTGAAGCCTTAGTATGTATCAGGATCACCTGGAGGACTGGATCCCACTCCCAGTGTTTCCAATTTAGTACTGGGGTGTAGCCTAAGAATCTGCATTTCTAACAAGTTCCCATGATGTGATTCTGTTGGTCTAGGGAGCACACTATGAGAACCACTTGCTTTAGTGGTTTTGAGTGTTAACAAGTGCCGAGGATAGCACAGGTTGGGGACGGGAGAGAGAAACAGATAGGACAACACTTTGCTGTGGCAGAGCTGTGTGAAGAGTGCCCCAGAAGCCCAAATACAGATACGAGTAACTGTCCTTGTAGAGTTGGGAGGACCAAAAACTTCGCAGAGGGAGTGGCATTTGAGCTGGCCTTGATGGATGACTAAGACTTCATCAGGACAGAAAAGGTCAACAGCCTGTGCCAAGGTATAGTGGTGCAAAAAGCCACAGAATATTTAGAGTCTGAGAAAAGATTTATTGGGTAAGGGACATGGGGGAAAGGGGCAATATCCTTAGAAATGTGAGGGTGATAGCAGATAGCATAGAGGGCTTGAATGCCATGCTAAGTTTTGATTTCATCCTCCAGATAATGAAGGGTGATAGCAGATAGCATAGAGGGCTTGAATGCCATGCTAAGTTTTGATTTCATCCTCCAGATAATAAAGAAGTAAAACAGAAAAATAACATGGTAGAGATTTCCTTACAGAAGAATCAGTCTGATTGCAGTGGGGAGTTTGGACTGCCAGTGGCAAGACTGGAGGACTGAGACCAGTGTGAAGGCTGTTAAAATTGTCTAGGCAAGAAATGATGACAACTGGACTGGAGCATTGGGTTGGAGATGACGTGACAGATTTGGAAAGTCTGTTGGGCTCAGGCTCAATCCTGCACCTCTGCGGGAGAAACGCAAAGGTCTCTGGAACCATAGCTCAGCTTTGCCTTCCTCCCACTCCTTTTCTGAGTCCCTACCCTTGTTGTCTTGTCTGACTGCTATAACTAGGTCCTGCCTGTCTCTGTGCTGGAGCACACACCTCCTGAACTTCTCTGCCTCAAATCCCGTTTCCTCCTAGTGACTATGGTCCTGACTCTCTGTTTCTTCGTCAAATCTGTGTTCAGGTCTCTCTTTTGTCACATGAACCTAACTGGGGGCCTTAGCCTTGTCTCAGTTTTCTCATCTATCAAGTAGGGAAAATAATATTCCTGACCTGCCTTTATCACTGTGTTTTTGTGAGGATCAAGTACCATAACAGATGTGAACAAGTTTGATGTTTTACTATGTCCATGGAACCGTCAGCTTCATTTGGAAACCATTTCCATTGACTAAGAATCTCCATTTTGATAAATATTTGGGTTTCAGTTTGAGCAGAATCCTTTTATTTAACCTAAGGAAATTCAAGTTAGCAACCAGGAAAGTGTTTGAAAACTAAGCCAAAAAGCACTGGAAATCAAAGCATCATTTAAGGAGTTTGAATATAATATGGCTACTTAATCATTTGAAAAATATTTATTGAGACCTACTCAATGCCAGGTGCTATTCTTAACACTTGGGATACATTGGTGAGCAAACTGCATATTCTTGTGAAGCTTAGAGTTTACTGGAGGAGACAGACAATAAATGTAATAAATAAATTAAATAGAATGTTAAAAGAGAGTAAATACTGTGGTAAAAAAAAAAGAATATGTAAGGGGATAGATACCTCATTTCTATGGTATACCTAGATCATTGTTGAAGTGTATTATATAATACATATTTTTAGTTAAATTTCCTTTAATTTTGCTTATTTTTCCATAATACATAATAATAATTGCATATTCATTAAATAAGACATAGAAAATGCATGAAGCTAGAGTGATGATGATGATGATGATGATGATGATGATGATGATGATAAATCATCCCTAGACCCATCACCCAAAGATAGGCATTATTATTATCTGGGTATATATTTTCATCCTGAAATGAGTTATATTATTTGCAGCAATGATCTCCCTATGTTCATTTCTTCATTTATTTAACAATGTTTTTTTGATCACCTCATATGCTACGAGCTCCATGCTAGGCATATGGAACAATAGAAAGATACAGATTTTGGAATCAGTTCTTGCTCTGCCTTTACCAGCTCTGTGGCCTTAAGTTATTCAACTTCTCTGAGTCTCCATTTCTCTATCTGAAAAATGAAGACTGTGATGCTTTATACATCAGTGTTGTCACGAGGACTAAATGACTTTAATGAGCTAGAGCCTAGACAGTGCCTGGCACACAACCAGTACTTAATAAGTATCAATTTCCTTCTTCCCTTTTTTTCATTCAACAAGTACAGTATGTGTAGGGCACCATGCCAGACACTAAAGAAGACATGGCCCTGCTCTCTTGGAGCTAACAGTCAGCTGGGTCAATTATCTTAGGAAGACTTCCCAAAGAAAATGACAATCAGGCTAAGACTTGAAAGGTAAATAGGAGTTAGTCAGACAAAGATCTGGGGAAGAATGTTCCAGGTTGGTTTAAGAGTCCAGAAGCCAGAGAGTATCAGGCATACTAGAGAAAATAAAGGCAGTTCAAGGTGGCTGGAGCATAGACAGGGGGTGATGAGAGCAGAAGCCACTCAGGACACCAGTTCAAGGCAACTCCTGAAAAAAATATGTTCCTGAAGC
Source organism: Balaenoptera acutorostrata (assembly GCF_949987535.1). Lineage (NCBI taxonomy): Eukaryota > Metazoa > Chordata > Mammalia > Artiodactyla > Balaenopteridae > Balaenoptera > Balaenoptera acutorostrata. The sequence continues at coordinate 40,934,072 of NC_080064.1, read as the reverse complement.
AATTTTGGCAGGAGAATGACATGGTCAGTTTTGGATCTTAGAAAGATACCTCTAAATTCAATGCGGAGATTATTGGAGGCAGAGAGACCAGACAGGAGGCTATTGCAGTAATCCACATGAGAAGTTTTGGAGTCTTTAACTGGGGTAGTAGCTGTAAGAATGGAGAAGCGGACATTTTAAGGTCTGTTTATCATAGGATGCCATTGAGAGAGCTGAAAAGTGGGGGGGCGGAATCTAGAATGACACACCAGTTTCTCGTCTGAGTAATTGAGGGAATGGTGATGCCATACCCTGAGCTGAAGACAACGCACTAAGGGTAGGAGCAGGTTTTGGTGAAAAACTCATGACCTCAATTGACATGATTCTGTGGTACCTGTGGGACATTATTCTGGCTATACTGGGGTCATGTTCTCAAGCCAGTCCACGCCCAGGCCTTGCTATCAGACAGTCCATCTTTCTTCCCCATTTGGCCACGTGGCCCAAAGGTGGGTATTCCTGGCAAACAGATCTAGTAGAAGTTGTTTTGAGTGAAAGGGGTGCAGAATCTGCATATCTGCATGGGTAATTGAGGTTTGAGGACCAATGGCAGAGTTTATAGAAACAGTTCATTTAAAAGTTGACCCCATAATTAATTAGGATAGCTGTCTAATAAAGATCAGAGAATGCATCTGGGTTTGGGTATCACATTTCCTGAATCAACAATCCCAACATGTTCCAATGAGGAATTTTTGCTGTTTTGGCAATTTGCATGAAGTGTCTCATAGAGATTTAAAAATTATACCATCACTGGTTGTACATTTAACAAATTCCTTTTGAGGGAGAAGAATAAGATTACATTCATTCATTCATTCATTCATTCTCCACACATCTACTAAGCAGAAGCTTGCAGCCAGGCCCTGTGCCCAATTTAGAAACACAGAAATGAGAGAGTCCCTGCTGGGGAAAGCTTCAAGTCTAGTTGGGAAAACAGGTGAGTAAACAGATGATGGCAAGTCAGTGAGAGAAATATTAGGATAGATGCCAAAAACAGGGTACAGAGGACAACACAGGCAAAGGGAGCCTTAAGGAAACTGAGGCTCATGATATTAACTCGCCACAGGGTTTCTTTTGGCTTTGAAAAAATCCTATTACTCAATATTTAATAAATAATTACTTCTTTTTTGTCAAAAGGTTATTGGCAAATCTCTGAATAATACATTTGGATTATTAAGGGAAATCTGACAGCTTTGGTGGACATCAACAATGTTCTCTAGTCTCCCAAAGCTGATAGTCAGAGAAAATGATCCTTGGAACACTGTTTATCCCTGACATCAAGACAAAAAAATGGAGAGGGGAGAGAAAAAGAAAAATCAAATATCTTCTTCATGTTTAGAATACTAATGTTCTCCTTATGAAAAGGAAAATCATTTAAAAATATACAATGAAATCATTGCTGCCACCACCTTGTGAGCTTCTGTGTTCCTGGAGTGTGTGGGCCTGAGGACTAGAAAAGCACCACATGCCCTTACTTCATATGCAGGAAGCAGTGTGTAGTAGTGAATTTGGAGTCAGACTGACCTGGGTCTTTGTGGCCTTGAGAAAGTCACTTGACCTAGCTCAGACCCAATACTTTCATTCACAAAATGTATATTTATATAATATAAAGTGTACCTCAGAGGATGGTCTTGGGAATTAAATAAGATAATATTTGGAAAGTCTAGTGCAGTACCTAGATTTTCCCCCCAACTTTATTGAGGTATAATTGTATATATTTAAGCTGTACAACTTGATGTTTTGATATATATATATACATTGTGAAATAATCACCACAGTCAAGCTAATTAACATATTCATCACCATACATAGTTGCCATTTTCTTTTTCTTTTTTCTTCTGTAAAGAGAACACGTAAGATCTATTCTCTTAGCAAATTTCAAGTATGCAATGTAGTATTATTAACTATAGCCACCGTGCTGTACATTAGATCCTCAGAACATACGCATTTTCTAACTGAAAGTTTGTACCCTTTGACCAACATCTCCTCATTTTCCCTGCCTAACAGCCCCTGGCAACTACCATTCTACTCTCTACTTCTATGACTTTGACTATTTTAGATTCTGCATATAAGTGAGATCATGCAGTATTTTTCTTTCTGTGTCTGGCTTATTTCATTTAGCATATTGTCCTTCAGGTTCAGCCATGTTGTGACAAATGACAGGTTTTCCTTCCTTTTCAAGGCTGAATAATATTCCATTTTATGTGTGGTGTATATATATATATATGTATGTATGCATCACATTTTCTTTGTCCATCCATCTGTTGATGGACATTTCTGTTATTTCCATATCTTCACTACTGTGAATAATGCTTCAATGAACATGCGAGTGCAGGTATCTCTGCAAGATATTGAGAGAGATATTCCATTTCCTTTGGATATATACCCAGAAGTGAGATTGATGGATCATAAGGTAGTTCTGTTTTTAATTTTTTTTTTTTTTTTTTTTTTTTTTTTTTTTATTTTTGGCTGTGTTGGGTCTTCGGTTCGTGCGAGGGCTTTCTCCAGTTACGGCAAGTGGGGGCCACCCTTCATCGCGGTGCAGGGACCGCTCTTCATCGCGGTGCGCGGGCCTTTCTCTATCGCGGCCCCTCCCGTTGCGGGGCACAGGCTCCAGACGCGCAGGCTCAGTAGTTGTGGCTCATGGGCCCAGCTGCTCCGTGGCATGTGGGATCTTCCCAGACCAGGGCTCGAACCCGTGTCCCCTGCATTAGCAGGCAGATTCTCAACCACTGCGCCACCAGGGAAGCCCCTGTTTTTAATTTTTTGAGTAACTTCTATAGTGACAGTACCGATTTACAGTCCCACCAATAGTACACAAGACTTCCCTTTTTCTACATCCTCACAACACTTGCTATCTTTTGTCTTTTTAATAATAGCTATTGTAACACATGTGAGGTGGTATCTCATTGTGGTTTTGCTTTCCATGGCCCTGATGATTAGTGATGCTGGGCACCTTTACATATGCCTGTTGTCCATTTGTATTTCTTCTTTTGAGAAATGTCTATTCAGGTCCTTTGCCCATTTTTAAATTGTTATTTGTTGCTTTGCTATTGAGTTGTATGAGTTACTTATATATTTTATATATCAACCCCTTATCATATATATGGTTTGAAAATATTTTTCCCATTCCATAGGTCATCTTTTTACACTGTTGGTTGTTTCCTTTGCTATGCAGAAGCATTTTAATTTGATGCAATCCTACTCGTCTATTTTTGCTTTTGTTGCCTGTGCTTTTGGTATCGTATCCAAAAAACTCATTGTCCAGATCAATGTTGGGAAGCATTTTCCCTAATATCTTCTACTAGATTTACAGTTTCAGGTCTTAATGTTTAATCCATTTTGAGTTGATTTTTGTATATGGTATGAGATAAGGATCCAACTTCATTTTTCTGCATGTGGCTATCCAGTATTCCTAATATCATTTATTGAAGAGAGTCTGCTTTCTCTATTTTGTGTTATTAGCACCCTTGTCAGGGGTTAGCCAACCTTACGTGTATGGACTTATTTCTGGTCCCTCTGTTCTCTTCCATGGGTACATATGTCTTTTTTATGCCAGTATCATACAGTTTTGATTACTGGAGCTTTGTAATTTATTTTGAAATCAGGAAATGTGATTCCCCCCAGCTTTGTTCTTCTTGCTCAAGATTGCTGTGGCTATTCAGAGTCTCTTATGGTTCCATATGAATTTTAGGATTTTATTTCTATTTCTGTGAAGAATGACTTTGGAATTTTGATAGGGATTTTACTGAATCTGTAGATCACTTTGGATATTATGGAAAATTTTTTTTTTTTTTTTTTACTAATGCAACATTTTATTTCCTGTGGATGAAATTTTTTTTTTTTATAAATCTAACCCAGTTGCTCTTCATTTCAGTATTTCTTTCTTTTCTACTTTGAATTAGCATAATTCTGCACTTAAGACAAGCAAATCAGATGAAAGGAAACTTATTTTGCTTTGGCATATTAAAAAGTACAGCATGTACCCACACAGACCAAACTCTTCAAAACAAAGTACAGTGAGAAGACGCTGAAAGACAAATTCTTTATCCAAGTTTATTCTCAGAGAGCTAGAATTCAGAAACTTGCTCTGTGCACCTGGAAGCAATACTTTGTAGAAGAGAAATCTTTCTTAAAGTTTGATTTTTTAAAATTCTTTTCATTCTCTGTTAACATAGCAGAGGGGCAGCCACGGCAGGGGTGAAATTCTGGGCTCTCCTCACATCCTCAAGCCATTTTTACCTCCAGACAATGACTGCGGGGTTGCTTCCCAGTCAATACTTTGAGCTAATCACACTCGCCCCATAATTCAAGATCCGTCTCAAATTCTACCCGTCTAATATATTTTTTAAATATTTATTTATTTATTTGGCTGCGCCGGGTCTTAGTTGCGGCATGCAGGATCCAGTTCCCTGACCAGGGATCAAACCTGGGCCCCCTGCATTGGGAGCACAGTCTATTTTTGAATTTTTAAATTTTACTTTATTTATTTTTTATACAGCAGGTTCTTATTAGTTATCCATTTTATACATATTAGTGTATATCTGTCAATCCCAATCTCCCAATTCATCACACCACCACCACCACCCCCGCCACTTTCCCCCCTTGCTGTCCATACGTTTTTTTCTCTACATCTGTGTTGCAATTTCTGCGCTGGAAACCGGTTCACGTGTACCATTTTTCTAGGTTCCACATATATGCGTTAATATACGAGATTTGTTTTTCCCTTTCTGACTTGCTTCACTCTGTATGACAGTCCCTAGATCCATCCACGTCTCTACAACTGACCCAATTTCATTCCTTTTTATGGCTGAGTAATATTCCATTGTATATATGTAGCACATCTTCTTCATCCATTCATCTGCCGATGGACACTTAGGTTGCTTCCATGTCCTGGCTATTGTGAATAGTGCTGCAGTGAACATTGGGGTGCATGTGTCTTTTTGAATTATGGTTTTCTCTGGGTATATGCCCAGTAGTGGGATTGCTGGGTCGTATGGTAGTTCTATTTTTAGTCTTTTAAGGAACCTCCATACTGTTCTCCATAGTGGCTGTATCAATTTACATTCCCACCAACAGTGCAAGAGGGTTCCCTTTTCTCCGCACCCTCTCTAGCATTTGTTGTTTGTAGATTTTCTGATGGTGCCTATTCTAACTGGTGTGAGGTGATACCTCATTGTAGTTTCTCTAATAATTAGTGACGTTGAGCAGCTTTTCATGTGCTTCTGGGCCATCTGTATGTCTTCTTTGGAAAAATGTCTACTTAGGTCTTCTGCCCATTTTTGGATTGGGATGTTTGTTTTTTTGATATTGAGCTGCATGAGCTGTTTATATATTTTGTAGATTAATCCTTTGTCCATTGATTCGTTTGCAAATATTTTCTCCCATTCTCAGGGTTGTCTTTTCATCTTGTTTGTAGTTTCCTTTGCGGTGCAAAAGCTTTTAAGTTTCATTAGGTCCCATTTGTTTATTTTTGTTTTTATTTCCATTACTCTAGGAGGTGGATCAAAAAAGATCTTGCTGTGACTTATGTCAAAGAGTGTTCTTCCTACGTTTTCCTCTAAGATTTTTATAGTGTCCGGTCGTACATTTGGGTCTCTAATCCATTTTGAGTTTATTTTTGTGTATGGTGTTAGGGAGTGTTCTAATTTCATTCTTTTACATGTGGCTGTCCAGTTTTCCCAGCACCACTTATTGAAGAGACTGTCTTTTCTCCATTGTATATCCTTGCCTCCTTTGTCATAGATTAGCTGACCATAGAGGTGTGGGTTTATCTCTGGGCTTTCTATCCTGTTCCATTGATCTATATTTCTGTTTTCGTGCCAGTACCATACTGTCTTGATTACTGTAGCTTTGTAATATAGTCTGAAGTCAGGGAGTCTGATTCCTCTACCTCCGTTTTTTTCCCTCAAGACCGCTTTGGCTATTCTGGATCTTTTGGGTCCCCATACAAATTTTAAGATTTTTTGTTCTAGTTCTGTAAAAAATGCCATTGGTAATTGAATAGGGATTGCATTGAATCTGTAGATTGCTTTGGGTAGTATACTCATTTTCACATTAGTGATTCTTCCAATCCAAGAACATGGTATATCTCTCCATCTTTTTGTATCATCTTTAATTTTTTTCATCAGTGTCTTATAGTTTTCTGCATACAGGTCTTTTGTCTCCCTAGGTAGGTTTATTCCTAGGTATTTTAATCTTTTTGTTGCAATGGTAAATGTGAGTGTTTCCTTAATTTCTCTTTCAGATTTTCATCATTAGTGTATAGGAATGCAAGAGATTTCTGTGCATTAATTTTGTATTCTGCAACTATATCAAATTCATTGATTAGCTCTAGTAGTTTTCCGGTGACATCTTTAGGATTCTCTATGGGTAATATCATGTCATCTGCAAACAGTGACAGTTTTACTTCTTCTTTTCCGATTCGTATTCCTTTTATTTCTTCTTCTTCTCTGATTGCCGTGGCTAGGACTTCCAAAACTATGTTGAATAATAGTGGTGAGAATGGACATCCTTGTCTTGTTCCTGATCTTAGAGGAAATGCTTTCAGTTGTTCACCATTGAGAGTGATGTTTGCTGTAGGTTTGTCGTATATGGCCTTTATTATGTTGAGGTTGGTTCCCTGTATGCCCACTTTCTGGAGAGTTTTTATCATAAATGGGTGTTGAAATTTGTCAGAAGCTTTTTCTGCACCTATTGAGATGATCATATGGTTTTTCTTCTTCAGTTTCTTAATATGGTGTATCAAATTGATTGATTTGCATATATTGAAGAATCCTTGCATCTCTGGGATAAATCCCACTTCATCATGGTGTATGATCCTTTTAATATGTTGTTGGATTCTGTTTGCTAGTATTTTGTTCAGGATTTTTGCATCTGTATTCATCAGAGATACTCATCTGTAGTTTTCTTTTTTCTGGAGTATCTTTGTCTCGTTTTGGTATCAGGGTGATGGTGACCTCATAGAATGAGTTTGGAAGTGTTCCTTCCTCTGCAATTTTTTGGAAGAGTTTGAGAAGGATGGGTGTTAGCTCTTCTCTAAATGTTTGATAGAATTCACCTGTGAAGCCATCTGGTCCTGAACTTTTTTTGTTGGAAGATTTTTATTCACAGTTTGAATTTCATTACTTGTGATTGGTCTGTTCATATTTTCTATTTCTTCCTGGTTCAGTCTTGGAAGGTTATACCTTTCTAAGAATTTGTCCATTTCTTCCAGGTTGTCCATTTTATTGTCATAGAGTTGCTTGTAGTAGTCTCTTAGGATGCTTTGTATTTCTGTGGTGTCTGTTGTAACTTCTCCTTTTTCATTTCCAATTTTATTGATTTGAGTCCTCGCCCTCTTTTTCTTGATGAGTCTGGCTAATGGTTTATCAATTTTGTTTATCTTCTCAAAGAACCAGCTTTTAGTTTTATTGATCTTTGCTATTGTTTTCCTTGTTTCTATTTCATTTATTTCTGCTCTGATCTTTATGATTTCTTTCCTTCTACTAACTTTGGGTTTTATTTGTTCTTCTTTCTCTAGTTCCTTTAGTTGTAAGGTTAGATCGTTTACTTGAGATTTTTCTTGTTTCTTGAGGTAAGCTTGTATTGCTATAAACTTCCCTCTTAGAATTGCTTTTGTTGCATCCCATAGGTTTTGGATCGTTGCGTTTTCATTGTCATTTGTCTCTAGGTATTTTTTGATTTCCCCTTTGATTTCTTCAGTGATCTCTTGGTTATTTAGTAACGTATTGTTTAGCCTCCATGTGTTTGTGTTTTTTACGGTTTTTTTGCCTGTAATTGATTTCTAATCTCAAAGCATTGTGGTCAAAAAAGATGCTTGATATGATTTCAATTTTCTTAAATTTACTGAGGCTTGTGTTGTGACCCAAGATGTGATCTATTCTGGAGAATGTTCCGTGCGCACTTGAGAAGAAAGTGTAATCTGCTGTTTTTGGATGGAATGTCCTATAAATATCAATTAAATCTATCTGGTCTATTGTGTCATTTATAGCTTGTGTTTCCGTAGTAATATTCTTTTTGGATGATCTGTCCATTGGTGTAAGTGAGGTGTTAAAGTCCTCCACTATTATTGTGTTACTGTCGATTTCCTCTTTTATAGCTGTTAGCAGTTGCCCTATGTATTGAGGCGCTCCTATATCGGGTGCATATATATTTATACTTGTTGTCTCTTCTTCTTAGATCGATCCCTTGATCATTATGTAGTGTCCTTCCTTGTCTCTTGTAACATTCTTTATTTTAAAGTCTATTTTATCTGATATGAGTATAGCTACTCCAGCTTTCATTTGATTTCCATTTGCATGGAGTATCTTTTTCCATCCCCTCATTTTCAGTCTGTATGTGTCCCTAGGTCTGAAGTGGGTCTCTTGTAGACAGCATATATATGGGCCTTGTTTTTGTATCCATTCAGCGAGCCTGTGTCTTTTGGTTGGAGCATTTAATCCATTCATGTTTAAGGTAATTATTGATATGTAAGTTCCTATGACCATTTTCTTCATTGTTTTGGGTTTGTTTTTGTAGGTCCTTTTCTTCTCTTGTGTTTCCCACTTAGAGAAGTTCCTTTAGCATTTGTTGTTGAGCTAGTTTGTTGGTGCTGAATTCTCTTAACTTTTGCTTGTCTGTGAGGCTTTTGATTTCTCCATCGAATCTGAATGAGATCCTTGCCGGGTAGAGTAATCTTGGTTGTAGGTTCTTCCCTTTCATCGCTTTAAATACGTCATTGCCACTCCCTTCTGGCTTGTAGAGTTTCTGCTGAGAAATCAGCTGTTAACCTTATGGGAGTTCCCTTGTATGTTATTTGTCGTTTTTCCCTTGCTGCTTTCAATATTTTTCTTTGTCTTTAATTTTTCCAATTTGATTACTGTGTGTCTCAGCATGTTTCTCCTTGGATTTATGCTGTATGTGGCTCTCTGCACTTCCTGGACTTTGGTGGCTAGTTCCTTTCCCATGTTAGGGAAGTTTTCGACTGTAATCTCTTCAGATATTTTCTCGGGTCCTTTCTCTCTCTCTTCTCCTTCTGGGACCCCTATAATGCCAATGTTGTTGCCTTTAATGTTGTCCCAGAGGTCTCTTAGCCTGTCTTAATTTCTTTTCATTCTTTTTTCTTTATTCTGTTCCACAGCAGTGAATTCCACCATACTTTCTTCCAGGTCACTTACCTGTTCTTCTGCCTTAGTTATTCTGCTATTGATTCCTTCTAGTGTATTTTTCATTTCAGTTATTGTACTGTTCATCTCTGTTTGTTTGTTCTTTAATTCTTCTAGGTCTTTGTTAAACATTTCTTGTATCTTCTCAATCTTTGCCTCCATCCTTTTTCCGAGGTCCTGGATCACTTTCACTATCTGTATTCTTAATTCTTTTTCTGAAAGGTTGCCTACCTCCACTTCATTTTGTTGTTCTTCTGAGGTTTTATCTTGTTCCTTCATCTGGTACATAGCCCTGTGACTTTTCATCTTGTCTATCATTCTGTGAATGTGATTTTTGTTCCACAGGCTGCAGGATTGTAGTTCTTCTTGCTTCCGCTGTCTTCCCTCTGGTGGATGAGGCTATCTCTCTGAAAATTTTAATGTTAATTCTTTGAATCCATGAACAGTGGTTGTCTTTCCCCTTATCTCTTTTTTCTTGATTTCCTTCATCAGTGTTTTGTGATTTTCAGTGTACAAGTCTTTCACCTCTTTGGTTAAGTGTATTCCTATGTATTTTATACTTTTTATTGCTATTGTGAATAGAATTGTTTTCTTAATTTTCTGTTTAGTTAGTTCATTGTTGTAGAAACACAATAGATTTTTGTACATTAATTTTGTATCCTACAACTTAATTCATTCATTACTTCTAAAAGGTTTTTGTTGTTGTTGTTGTTGAGTTTTTATATGAATAGATTTTCTTTCTAGATTTAAAAAATTGTGCATGATCCTGAACTAATGCATAACGTGTCCACATTTGGGCAAGTAACTTTAATTTGTGTTCATCTTTTCTGACTTCAGTGTATTTATTGTATACCCACTGACAGTACATTCATGTACTACGTATAAAACATTGAAAATTTTAGGATTTTGCTGTCATAAATAAGATAACAGGTCAGAGTATATTAAATTGGAAGCATTTGAGAAATTCTGGGGTGAATGTTTGCTCTAGTCATTGCATCGATTGTGATTTATTGACACCAAATTCCTATTGATGTGGGGGTGTAAAATGCTGGACTTCTACCAGTTTGATCCCTAGAATTCCTAAATGTATTTTCATAGAATAATTCCCAAGGTATGTAGACTTTTTTTTCTGAATCAATAGACAGGGCACATATGGACACAGATAAATATGCTGAGACAAGCAGTGTATCACAGAGTTTGGAATCTATTTGGTTGAGTTCAACAGATATTTATTATGCATCTGTTAGAAAAATATTCAGACCAGCATTTGAATCTTGGTCTTACCACATGGTTTTATGTTTCATTACCCTCTGTAAGCCTGTTTCCTTACTGCTTGATTGGGAATAATGTTAGCTACCCCCAATGACTATTAATAAGATTAAATTAAATAATGAAAAACAGTGGTTCTCGTCCTTAGCTGTGCCTTTGTACCACCTGGGAAGGTTTTAAAACATACCCCTTCCCCTAGGGTCAAATTTAGTTGGTTTGGTGTGGGGTCAGAGCTTCCATAGTTTTTTAAACTCCCCAGGTGATTGTAATGTGCAGCCCGGGTTAAGAACTGAGATATATGAAAGTGCCTGGCTCAGTGCCTGGAATTTTCTGAGGAACCCTGACCTTCTTTTCCTTATGTGCCAGACTCTGTTGGGCACTGGGGATAAAAAGGTCAGACATACCCCTGTTTTCAAGTTGCTTCCAGGTTCATGAGGAAGATAGACAAGGCAAGAAATCACTGCTCTGCAGTGTGATAGGTTCAATAAAAGAGATTTAGATAAAGAAGAGAAGCCATACCAAAGAAATGATTGACTGTCTCAGAGAATCTAGGGCATTTGGCATTTGGCAACAGTGAACTGGTGTCACAGTTCACTGTTGGTCACGTTTCCACCTAGACACATAACTGGGTTTCCAGTCTGGCTCTACACTAACCTACTTTGTGGATATAAGCAAAGTCTCTTTCTCTCATTAGTACTTGACTTTCCTCATCAGTTAAACAACATCAACACAACAACAACAGCAACAAAAAGTGGTTCATAGCCCCGCCTGTACCCACCTTGCAAGGCTGCTTGGACGCGAAAGAATGAACAAAAGAATATTTTATAATCATATAGTTAATTATTCATATTCTGTGAGGGAGAACCACTTTCATATCAGCATTTAAACATAGTAAAGTCTCTTCCATCTTAAGACAAAACAAAACAAAACAAAAGAATAGCTTCCTCAACCCCATGTCTTCTCCAGGTTCTCTCTCTCCTTCTCCCTCTCCTTCCCCTTTACAGCCAAAGTTTGTTAAGAGTATTTACTAACATTGCTATCTCTACTTCCTCATATCCCACTCATTTATCAATCCTTCACAGTCTGGCTTCTGCTCCTCTCTACTCTACTGAAGTTGCTCTGACCAATGTCATCAAATGCTGTTCTGATTTTTATTATGACTCTGCTGACCATTCCCTTCTTCTGGAAACAATATTTTTCATGAGCTTCTGTGACGTAGCACTCTGCTTATTGCCCTTCTATCTCCTTGGCCATACCTTTCCAGTTGCCTTTTCTAGCAACCGTAACTATTGTTCAGGTGCTGGAATTTATCAAGGCTCTGTCCTAGTCTGCCTTCTCTTTTCATTCTAAACAGCCTCCCTGCATGAGCTTATCTCCTCTCATGGCTTCAATTATCATCTCTCTGCGGCAGACATCCAAATCTGTGCTTCAGTCCTTTGTTTTCTCTAGAGCTCCAAACCTTTCTATCCAACTTCCCACTTAACATTTCTACTATGATATCCCATAGGCATGTCAACTGTGCTTTAAAACAGAGCTCATTATCTCTCTCCAAATTCAGAAGCAACCCTTCCTCTTATTTGTGCCAGCTCAGATGCTTCTATGGCCATTTACTCCAGTTTCCAGAGCCAGAAACCCTCAAGTAATCTGTGACTGACTCCTCCCACCCTTCACCCTCAACAGCAGCAGGACTCAGTCACTCAGTCCTACTGGCTCTGATCTTCCAAAAGTGTCCTCTTCCCCCTACTTCTCTACTTTACATGACCACCATGTCACTCTTCTGCTTAAAACCCTCTGGAACTTCCCATATTATTAAAGACAAAACTTTTAAGCTTGGCATACAAGATCTGGCATGATCTGGTGTTTGCCCCTCTTTCTAGCTCATCTCACTCCTCTCTTCTCTTTACAGTTCCTCCTGTAGCTATACAGAACTTTTTAGTTCCCTGAATGCACCTTGCTTTCTCTTATCTCTGGGTCTTTCTCTTGTCAGGAACACTTTGCTTTGCCCCTTTCATCCTGTCCTAGCCAACTCCCACTTGCCCTTCAGAGTTAAGTTTACATGCTGCTTCCTCTAGGGCACTTTCTATGACTCCCTTAGTCTGAATTTATTTCCCTTTCTGTTTATTCTAATAGTTTCCTGTGCCTACTCCTTTCACAGGCTTGTCAGTAATTACCTACTTACCTGTCTCTACCACCAAACTTGATAGTAAGGATGGACCATGGTTTTTTTGTTCTTTGCTATATTTCCAGTGGCTAGCATAGTGGCTGGCATATAACTGATGCCTAGTATATACTTGTCAAATGAGTGAATGAAAGAATAAATGAATGAATGATGAATAATGAATAAATGTAAATAAGAAGTGGTCTCTGCCCCCAAGCAGCTCAGTTTAGTGGAGATGGAGGCATAAGTACAATCATCTATAACAGAAGGGGAATAGAGTAAGTGGTAACTCAGTGCAAAGTACCAAGAAAAAGAAAAGGAGAAAGTACTTTTGATTGGCAAGATAGGTGAAGGTATTTCAATGGAGATGACATTGGAGCCAGCCTTTCATAAAATAGTAACTATAATAATTTGGATGATAGTAAGTACTGTGTATGTTAGGCATTATCTTAAATACCTTACATGTAATATCTCATTTATTTCCTCCAATAACATATAAGTTGGTACTTTTTATTTCCAATTTATAGACAAGGACACAGAGAGGTTAAAAGTCTTAAGCAAGTTCACCCAGCCAGCTAGTGGAGGAGCTAGAACTCCTCAGGGGCAGGAGCTGTGTCCTATTCTTCGTTTAGTTCCAATGCCTAGTGCAGGACCTGGCACAAAGTAGGAACTCATCCACAGTTATCAAACAAGATTAACAAGTTTGGAGATCTAATGTACAGCATGGTGATTATAGCTACTAATACTGTATCATTTATTTCAGTGTTGCTAAGAAAGTAGATCTAAATGTTTTCACCACGAAAAAAGAAATGGTAACTATGTGGTGGGATGAAGGTGGTAGCTAATGCTTTGGTGGTAAGGTAATCATTCTGCAATATATAAATGTGATAAATCAATACCGTTGTTGTAGGCCTTAAACTTACATAATGCTATGTGTCAATTACATCTCAATAAAGCTAGAAGAAACAACACAAAAAAAACAGTTGTCAAATGAGACAGTAAATGGGAGAACAAAACTTTTTAAAAAGCAAGATGAATGAGCTTTATGGGCTCAGAAACAGGTTTTTTTGTAAAGGATCTCACAAAACTGTTACACACACACACAAACACACACACACACACACACACACACATGCACACGCAATTCTGTCCAGAAACATCCAAGGATCCTGTTTAATATTAGCTGACAAAGCTACAACCATGGCTGCGCTGACTCAGCTTTCTGCTCTGTTAGCAACCCTGCCTCCTGGAAATGAATGAAGGAAACTCAAAGGCCTAGGAATGTTCTACTGATGTGGTATAGATTAGCTTTGGTAGTAAAGATCGGAAGGGATATAAATAGCCCACAACAAAAAAGAACTGCCATATGGACAAGTCTATTTGGTAAAAAGACTTTAATGACAAGCCGCAATTATGGCCACCTCCTCTCCTCTCTGGAATGCCATTCCCTGGGGAGTGCCTCAGCACTGAAGCCAGTGGCCAGGGCACCCACGGGCAGTTTACTGAAGGAAAAAATGCCTGTCAGAACTGTCATTCTTTCTCTTGCTTCTGTCACCCAATGACTTGTTTGTGAAATTCCTAAATTTGGTTGTGAACTGATGGTTTTGACAGTCTATCTTAGTGAATGTTTTTCTTAAACTCTTGGGGGTCTGCATATTTTTCTGCATCTGGGTGATGTGGAAAGACTGTCTTCTTTTTAGGAGCTAGGGAGCCTCTTAAAATGTCTCTTAGAGAATCTACCACATCAGAAATCTTCAATGAGAACTGCAGGGCCCTATTGCTGAAAAATAACTTTCTTTCCTTTGAGCCCCAACTAAAAATAAGTTTTAATTATTTTAGTAGGATCATTTTAAAGAGCTAGTCCTGATAAATAATAATGTTCAGTGAATTTCTTTTAGTTCTTGAACATTATGGTTGCATTTGACTTCAAATGAGAGCAATGGTATTTAGTGAGTATCTGCTATCTGCTTCACACAGCCAGGTTGCCTGTTGGGCAGCCTCATCTATGTGGAATTCAGAAAACTAAAGGCCTTTTGGGAGATGTCACAAGATCCCTATTTATTATGTCACACAGTGAGACAAAATTAAGGTTTATTAAGGATTAACTAGGGAAAATTGGGTCTATTTACTTCCTTTGTGCCAGTCTAGGAACTAAAGGTTTGATCGCAATAGTCAGATAGGGTCCATCAAGTTCAAACTTTTGTCACAATACAGGGAGAGAGTTTCAAAATTAGGTTTTATGGAAAAGGAAGAGGACTTAGAATGAATATACCACATGGAATGAGAAATGTGTACAGGTGGCCATATTGGAAACCTGAACATAAACATATCCCAAGGCATTTAGTAGAGTTCTGGTATGAGATTTCAATTCTCTCTCAATAAGAAATTTATGGAAACATGTGGCCACGTGTTAAAGAATGGTATGTATTTCGTATGTTCTGTATTTCTCTTTTTACTGTACTGCACATGTCTTGCCATCTCCCTCTCTTTCATGTGCTGGTGTTTTTGTCCCTAGTAAGTTGGTATTGAAAGATGACTTTCTAGTAATAGGAGCCTTCTTATATGAGGAAAATATTTAGTCCCTGCTTATACCTTTACTTGAAATTCACTTTAATTGTAGTCTTTAACAATGGTGTTCCTGAGAAAGGTTTACATTTCTTCAGGATGCTCTACAAAATCATCCCCAGTGCTGATGAACCATTTCAGGGGAAATGGTTTCTCCTTGTATGTATTTATAAGGCTTGAAGCTCTTTGTCTTGAATCTGAGCAGGCTGCAGCCAATGGTCTTAACTTTCCGTCACTGCTATTGAGGTAGAGAGGAGAGTTTGCTTTTGAGCCTTCAACAGGAAGAGTCAATTCCTTATTAGGTCATGATATGAAAAAGAGACAGAACTGTGATCACCATGACATTTCCTGTGTCATGTTAAATACTTTATAAACACCATTGCAGACATATGCATTAAAATTACCATACTCTCCACATAGTCCAAACACTCCAATTACCATTCGGCCCTATTTACCTCGTTTTAGGCATACTCAAATAAGCATAGCTATTTTAGTTAGTAGCCCAAAACAGTTTAGAAGCAGCAAATGTAAAGAGAGTGGGAGGATTGCAGGAGTCAGAAACAGCTAGCAATACAACTGCATGGAAAAGCCATTGATCATTTATAAGGTAGCCAAACAAGGCAAGAGGCATAGTGATTTCAGAGTAGATGCAAAAATTTGTTTTCTGCAAAAAAAATTAGGACAAAGTTAATTTATGTACAGCTTTGCCGATATAGGAACATAAGAAAGGGTATGATATGATTTACAAAGATTTTATTCAAAATACTCAAAACTAGTATGAAAGCTTTGAAATTTGCTGAATTGTCTGGAAACTGCATATATGTGGAAAGACTGAGACTCTGAGAGAGCGTAGACCAGAGTAATAGACCTGGGTTTAATCTGCAGCTCTTCCCTTTTTTAGCTGTAGAATGGGAAAATTAACCTCTCCAAGCTTCAGTTTCCTTTATTGTACAATGGAAAAGTATTTCTAATTCATAGGGAGATGTGAGAACAGAATGAGATAAAATAAATAGAGGCACGAGGTCACTGCCTAGCTAATGCTCAGTATACTAAAATATTCTTATTCTCATAAACCTCTGGATCGTTTAGATTATACAAGACATTTGTGTACCTGTACCTGAAAATGCCATTGCAATAAAGCCATAAGTTCCTTTATGGGAATTTATTTTATTTTCAGGGAGATTCACAACTTGCCTATAAAACTAGAAACTTGGCATCAGAGAGTATGAAGAGAAAAAGGAATCTTTTTTTCCAGACCTCTGTAAAAGGCAACTTTGTTAACTACTTTGTATGTCTGATTGTAAAGAGTTTGCCAGCCCATGAATTGGGGTGACCCCGTGAGAGTGAGTTGACCCATTGTGAAGTGATTGGGATTTGGCATGATCACAAGATGTCAGCTGGGGCCTGGAGGAGTGAATCACAATTTGGCTGAGAACTGTTCTCTTGGAAGGTCAGGTTCAAGTTATTGACTTCCCCCAAATAACAGAAAGTCATAAGAAGAGTGGCTCCTAGAACAGGGGCCTGCACAAACTTTGGAGGAGGGAGAGGGGATGGGGCTTAGAAGTTTCACGGAAATTTTTAAAAGTCAGTCTTCCCCAACTGAGTGATACTCATCTGATGAGTGATACTCATCCCTCAACTGTTACTGATCTCACTCATATACCACACACACACACACACACACTCACACACTCACACACACAACACACATGCACACACACACACATGCACACACACACACAACACACACACACAACACACATGCACACACACCTGCTCTTTTAACACTCCTTACTTCTGCTCAAGCAATTCTTTATTTAACCTCCTCTTCTTGACCTGGCATAGTCCAAAGATTTGGCACTGGTTTCAGCTCTTCTGAAATCTCTTTCAGTATCCCTCAAGCTGGATTATGAGGCTCTCCACTGGGTCCCCAGAACCCTGCACTTATCACACTGCAACTATATCAAGAGACCCTCTAGATTTTAACTTTCTCCATTATCTTAGCACCTACATGGTGACTAGAACTTAGTAGATACCCAGTAAAGTTTATTTGAGCTGACTTGAATAAGGGTCGGGGTCTCCAAAGGTTGCAGACAAGGGTCACTGCAGCGTGCGGCTGGGGAGCAAGGAATTGTGTAGACTGCAGCTTCCTTCAAGCTGGTTGGTTTAAGCTTTCAGAGCATCTTATGAGCAGGCTTTTACCCCTGCCTTGCTCCAAATAGAATGCAGTCTTATAGATTGTACCCACATCCCTGCTTTAGGGGGGAAATACATGCACCTTTGGAGCTTTTCTAAAGGCCCTCAAAAAGTAAACAGACAGAAATACGCATTTATTGAGCACCATAGTATGCCAGCTGGTGATTTTATTCACACCATATCACAACCTGTGTGATATTATTAGGCCCCATCTTATAGATGACAAAAGCCATGCAGCTAAATACAGGTAGAGGGGCTTCCCTTCAGTCTCTAACTCTCTTGGCTTTTTGTCACTTAAATCCCACAGGGAAAGGCAGAGTTGAATGTGAGTGCTAACAGTGAAGGTTGATGGTATAGGCTCAGTGCTTCAGAGCTTACAAAGTACTCTCCACGTCTCAGGCTGCACTGAATCCGCACGTGGTTCTGAAAAGCAGGCTCTGTGGGGATCACCCGCGTTGTCCAGCTAGGGAAGCAGCATCCCAGATGTCACACAGTTCAGGCCATCTGACCTGAAGACCGTGTCCCACAGCTCTGACAGCCTGACAGGCTTTCACAGTTGATGTAGACTCAGCTCAGATGCGCGGACAGTGGAGCAGTTTTTGTGGCCACAGAAGGAGATTTGTCTTCTTCAATCAGCTGGTGCAAACCTTACTTATTTACTTATTTGTAGCTCACATCATTCCTCTGTGGATTTGCAATGATTTTATATTGCATGAAGCCACCTAATCACATAAGCTAATTAATCCAAATAATTTGATTTCTTTGTTTTCATGACAAGAAATAATGAAATTGGTTAAAATTTTACCTCCCCTTACCTTCCTGACCGATCTGCTCTAGAACGACCTCCTCCCCGCCCTCCCCCGATCTACTGGCAGCATCACCACCAGCGTCCTCCCACAGCCTTTGTTCCCCATGGCTGTACCTCTGTACACGCTGTCTCCTTTGTTTCTTCAACCTGTGAGCCCATCTCAGCTCTAAGGCCTACCTCCCTCACCCCCAATACCTTTCTAACCTGACTTAATCATCCCCTCCATAGAACTGTTGTTCCTCTCTTTAAAAATGTATTGCCCCCTTTCTTATATACAGCCATCTCTCACGTGTTTTTCTCCCTGACAACCCAAGCTTGATGAGGGCAGGGACTCTGCCTTTCATGTCTGCATCCTTCAGGGTGCCTAGCCTGATGCCTGGCGCACAGTCATGACCAGTACATGGTTTACCTCTCTCTAGGCTAAAAGAGCTTGGTTTCTTTAGGTAAAATAGTATGCTTTATTTCTTTTTATGGGCGGATAGGAAGATAAGATTTATTACTTAATATGAACACACTTGCCATTCCCACGGTTCCCACCCCTCTTTTAGGTTTTGACTCTAATTCACCTTATCAGTGAGAGCTTCCCTGACTCCCCTCCCCAGAATTTTAAGTTCATCTCTAAAACCCATTATCTTCCTTCCCTGTTTGATTTTTCTCCACAGCTCTTATCACTTCTGTAAAGTACTGTATATTTTACTTATTTTATTTATTGTCCGTTTTCCTCAATTAAAAATAAGCTCCATGAGAGCAGGAGTTTTGACAGTTTTGTTCAATATTATATCCCTGGTGCCTATAACAGTGTCTGGCATATAGTAAGTGGTCAATCTATATTTCTTGAATGAATGAGTAAATACTACTAGGTATTTTGCGTGTGTGTGTATGCGCACTACCCCTCATCTGCAGCAAGACACATGAAGAACCCCTGCCCTTTGTCTCAGAACTGGGCTTCAGATGGTGGGTCTCAGGATGAAAGGGAGCTCAGGAATCTTCTACTTTGATGGAGCTGAGTATGTGAGTGTGGTGTGGTATAGTAGGAGGTTTTTACTGTATCTTTAGATCTGCATTCATCAGTGCTGGGGGGATTGCTCTTCTATGAGTCATATACTTGTCACATAATTTTAATCTTTTGGTCAGCACTTACAGATACTGTATGAAATTTGTGAATGCCTTTCTTCTCTCTCTTAAAATTGGAAATTGTGCTTTATATCTCTCTCCATTTTTTGTTATGACTCAGCAATGGTTTTCTTCTGTACTGTTATGTGAATTAATTACTACTACTACTATTACTACTGCTATTACCACTACCACCTCTATTTTTAAGCTCAATTTATTTAAAAAACAAAAACAAAAACAGTTCACCAATTTCTCGCATCCCCACTCTGGCAACCAGCAGTCTTTTCTCTATATATTTGAGCTTGGATTTTGAAGTTTTAAGTTAAAAAAAAATTTTCTTTTTAGATTTCCAAATATAAGAGAATCATATGGTATTTGTCTTTCTCTGCCTGACTTATTTTACTTAGCATAATGCCCTTGAGGTCCATGCACATTGTTGCAAATGTGACTGTCCAATATTTACAGCACCACTTATGAAAGAGACTCTCCTTTCCCCATTGTGTATTCTTGACTCCTTTGTTATAAATTAATTGACTACATATGTGTGGGTTTATTTCTGGGCTTTCTATTCTGTTCCATTGATCAAGATGTCTGCTTTTATGTCAATACCATATTGTTTAAATTACTATAGCTTTACAATGTAGTTTGAAATCAAGAAGCATAGTTTAATCAAAAAAAAAGAAGAAGAAGCAGCATAGTGCCTCCAGCTTTGTTCTTCTTTCTCAAGACTGCTTTGGCTATTTGGAGTGTTTTATGCTTCCATACAAATTTTAGCGTTGTTTGTTCTATTTCTGGGAAAAATGTCATTGGAATTTTGACAGGGGTAGCATTGAATCTATATATTTCTTTGGGTAGTATGGCCATTTTAACAATATTAATTCTTCTAATTCATGAGCATGTAATATCTTTCCATTTATTTGTGCCTTCTTCAGTTTCTTTCATTTCTTAATTTCTCTTTCTGTTAGGTCATTATTAGTGTATAGAAATGCAACAGATTTTTATGTATTGATTTTGTATCCTGCAACCTTACTGAATTTGTAAATTCAAACAGTTTTCTCATGGAGTCTTTAGGTTTTTCTATATATAATATGTCATCTGCAAATAGTGACAGTTTTACTTTTTTCTTTTCAATTTGGATGCCTTTCATTTCTGTTTCTTGCCTAGTTGCTCTGGTTAGGACTTTCAATACTATGTTGAATTAAAGTGGCAAGAGCGGGCATCCTTGTCTTGTTCCTGATCTTAGATGAAAAGCCTTATGCTTTTCACCATTGAGTATGATGTTAGATGTGGGCTTGTCATACGGCCTTTACTGTGTTGAGGTATGTCCCCCCTGCTTTGTTGAGAGTTTTTATCATAAATGGAGTTGAATTTTTCTCAAATGCTTTTTCTGCATCTATTGAGATGATCATATGATTTTTGTCCTTCAATTTGTTAATGTGGTGTGTCACATTGACTGATTTATGGGTGTTGAACCACCTTTGCATCCTTGGAATAAATCGCTCTTGGTCATGGTATGTGATCCTTTTAATGTATTGTTGAATTCAGCTTGCAGATATTTTGTTGAGGATTTTCTTGCATTTATGTTCATCACAGAAATTGGCCTGTAATTTTCTTTTCTTGTGGCATCCTTGTCTGGTTTTGGTATCAGGGTAATGATGGCCTCATCGAATGAGTTTTGAATAGTTCCTCCTCTTCTATTTTTGAAACAGTTTGAGAAGAATTGGTGTTAATTCTTCACTGGATGTTTGGTAGAATTCACCAGTGAAGCCATCTGGTCCTGGACTTTTGTTTGTTGGGAGGTTTTTGATTACTGATTCAATTTCCTTACTGGTAATCAGTTTGTCCCGATTTTCTATTTCAACCTGATTCAGTTTTGTTTGGTTGTATGTTTCTAGAATTTATCCGTTTTTTTCCTGGTTGTCAAATTTGTTGGTGTATAATTGTTCATAGCGGTCTCATGATCCTTTGTATTTCTGTGGTATCAGTTGTAATGTCTTATCTTTCATTTCTGATTTTATTTGACCCTTCTCTCTTTTTTTTTTCTTGGTACTTCTTATTTTAATTTTAATTTTTTATAAATTTATTTATTTATTTTTGGCTGCGTTGGGTCTTCATTGCTGTGCATGGGCTTTCTCTAGTTGCAGCGAGCAGGGGCTACTCTTCGTTGTGGTACACAGGCTTCTCATTGCAGTGGCTTCTCTTGTTGCAGAGCACAGGCTCTAGGGTGCGTGGGCTTCAGTAGTTGTGGAGCACAGGCTTAGTTGCTCTGCAGCATGTGGGATCTTCCCGGACCAGGGCTCGAACCCATGTCTCCTGCATTGGCAGGCAGATTCTTAACCACTGTGCCACCAGGGAAGCCCTTGGTACTTTTTAAAAATTACTACTTGGCGCTCTTTTTTTCTTAGTACTAGGTACTCTCATAGAATGAAAACGGAAGGGCCTTACCAGCAACCTCACTGTTGCTATTGTGGTATTGTCATGTCTGGCTTTGGGGTAATATGTAGAACAGTGGATGTCAACAAAGGGTTATGTTTGTCATCTATGGGACACAGAGAGGCTAGGTGGGCCTGAAGTTTTCACACAGACACTGAAGTCAGTACTTGGGCAAATTACTTATTCATTCTGTGCCTTAGTTTTCCCATCTATAAAAAGGGTATAATACTCATACTTACTTTAAAGGGTTATTGAGAGGATAAAATCCATATAAAGTGCTAAGAACAGTAAGTTTTCAATAAATAATAGCTATTATTATTTCCCTCAATTCCAGAAACTACCCACATAAGGTACACTGATTCCACATTTACAAAATTCTTTGTTGTTGATTTTATTGCATTTTTTAGTTGCACTCAAATTAGTATTTATCCTCAATGATTTTTACATTACTTTGGTTGGCTGTGTTTTCAAGACATTGCAGTAAATTTGTTAGCAAACATTGTTGCAGTATGTATGTCCCTAAATTTTTACCATAAGTGGTAAATGTAAAAATAGAAGGCTTTCAACCATAGAGATGGACTTCTTGGATACAGTGTGCTTTTTTGCTTCCCTCTTGCTGTGAGTGAGTGTCTTTGATAGAGTGGCTGGTGGGATGAAAGAGGCTGAATATTGAGGACCCTTGAAAATGACAGGGATTTTCAGCAAAAATTGTAACTCACAGTATATGATTCTACCTTCTAAATATCACTTTTTAGTTACCTAGACTCATGATTGCCTATTCTCTTCTGCATCAGCCCTTTGGGTAGAATGAAGGGTCTAATTTAATTAAGTCACTGGGTTGTAATTATAATTTTGAAATAGAAAATCCTCCCAGGAATGTGATCATATTTATTATTGGAGAGACTCATGTGCCTTGCTACTGCAGTACTGCAGGCCAGATACAGCTCCCCACCTTATGAGAGTAGGGGAAGCATGACCTAATGGAAGCAACAACACATGAATGTTAGGCTTGGTAATAATTCTTGAACTGAAGTTTTTATATCATGGCAGTTTCACATTTTTTCTTTGGGAAATCAGAATTTGTCCTAGGTTTTTGTGGATAATAATAATAATTATTACTAATATTCATTGAGCCCTTAGCTCATGCCAAGCACTATTCTAAGAGCTTTACATTTATTAACTTGCTGAATCCTCACAATTACCCTATAAGGTAAGTTTTTTTGTTATCTCCATTTTACATATGAGCAAACAGAGGCGCCGAAATGTGAGTAATTTTCCCAAGTTTAAACAACCAGGTATTTGTTGAGCTAGTATTTGAATACAGGCAGACAGCTCTAAAACTTTATTCTTAACCTTTACACGAAACTGCCCCCTGAAGATAAAGGCCATGCATCTCAGAAACTACCTGACTTAAACTTTCAGTTAAACATTTGGCATGCTACCCATGTCATGATCCATACTACTCATAAAGCTTTAAAGACAAATACTACATTTTGTACAATGACAGCAACCCATGGCCATTGATTGGTGTTTCAGCACAACAATAGTCATCTGCTCTGTAGAGAAGTTAAATTAATTAAGCCAGCAATAACTCAGACTATTTTATCAATGCTGCATATTTTCTTTCAGGTATTTATTAGTTCCTCCTCATCTACAGTTTACTCATCGTCCTGCCACTCAGCTTCATTATAATTTCAGAAGCATGAGATCATAGAGGAAAAGGCAGTTTAGACATTATTTTACCAATGGGGAAACCAAAAATCAGGGAATGGAAACAACTTGTTTAGTGTCACATCTAGAGCTCCCTGAGGTCAGTGACTATATCTCATCTGTCTTCATCTCCCCATTGCCCAGCAAGGTCTGACTCCATAGGTACTCAAGACAGCACGTGAGGAAGGAAGGAATTGTGGCAGTAGGTGAGGCATGAAAGGCAGGGAGCGTCCAGGACGTGCCTCTAGATATGGGACAAATACTGAGCAACAGACCCAACCCTAGTAGCACCAGTGGAGCCACCACCTGATGACCAAATGAGAGTCCTGTGAAAGTCTCCCATTAAGCTGAGCCATTAATTTTTAAGATGAAGTAGGGAGCTTCCAATGGATAGGGCTGGGGAGTCAAGCCAAATCAGCAAGAAAACAGCTGGTTAGCACGAGCAACATTGCTCACAGGAAGCAAAGCCCAAGGCCCAAAGCTGAGTACCTGCTATGTGCCTGGTACTGCCCTAGACGCTGAACAGTACTCAGCCTCCTTGAAAGGGTCCAGGAGATGCAAATAGATCTCCAGACTTAGAAGAAAGATGAAAAGAGACCACCATGGAAGTGCAAGAGAAAGGGCCTTGGAATGGAGACCAAATCAGAGCTGCCATCTGATTTGGCATCTGGTTTACCATCCAGGGAAACACATGCTCTGATAAAAGGAAGCACAAAATGCTGAAAGAGCATCTAGGAGTCACCAAACCAAGCCAGGAAGTGAGTTCAAAGCAGAGAGGCCAACTTGTACACAAGTAAGGAGGAGGGAACCATTCAGGAAACTACAAGCAATTCAGTATATCTGGAGCCAAGTCCTGCCAGGTGTTGGCAGGAGGGCAAGATGGCTGCAGACGATGATAGGGGCCAAGCCAGGGAAGGCCTCACAAGTGCCAGACTAAAGATACTGGACTTCATCCTGAATCCTGGAAAGGAATTTAGCAGGAGAATGAAATGCCTTTTAAGAACATTACTCTGGTCTCTGATGTGAAGGATCAACTGGAGACGGCAGGTCTGGATGTGGAGAGATTAGAGAAGAAGGTGTTGCACCAATGCAGGCCAAAGATGATCAGGTCTAACCTAGGAAAGTGGTAATGGGGATAGGAGCAGGGGAAAGAGATGAGAGGGGAGATGAGGGCTTCTTTCAGTATTGCCTGAATACTGAATACATCTCACTGAATGGTGGTGGGCTGTCCAAAAACCTAGATATTGTCCTCTAGCCCTCTCTGTCATTCCACTCCTCTCTATCCAATCCATCACCAGTCCTTTCTGTTTTAACTCCTAAATCCTTCTTCTCACTCTCTTCTAAATTATCTCCATTTCCCTCCTAGATTTTTATAATAGCCTCCTGTTTACCCTAAATCCACCTGTGCCTTCCCCCCTACCACCACCAAATAGTCCCTATCCGTTTTCCTCAATTCCACTGGCTTATTTTTTGTTTTTTATTTTTAAAAAAATTTAATTGAGATGTAATTGACATAAAACAAGCTGACAGTTGACATAAATAAACACTTTAAATAAACATTTGAAGTACAATTTAAGTGTTGGCATGTGTATACACCCTTGAAACCATTACCGCAACCAAGATAATGAACAATATAACACCCCCAAATTTCCCTTGTGTCCCTTTATAATCTCTTTCTCTCACTCCTGCCCCACTCCCACTCATCCCCAGATAACCACTGATCTTTCTGTCACTATAGATTAGTTAGCATTTTCTAGAGTTTAAAGAGAATCATACAGCATTTTCCTAGTATTTTGTAAAATTGGAATCATACATATATGCACTTTTTTTGTCAGACTTCTTTTACTCTGCATAAGTGTTTTGAGAATTATCCACGTTGTTGTGTATATCAATAGTTCAGTCCTTCTTATTGCTGAGTAGTAGTCCATTGTATGGATATACCAAAATTTGTTTATCCGGTCAACTGGTGGTGTACATTTGAACTGGTTCCAGATTTTGGCTATTACAAATAAAGCTGCTTTGAATATTAATGTACAATTCTTTGTAAGGGCATATGCTTTCCTTTCTCTTGGAGAATAATTTTTTTAAGATACTGCTAAACTTTGTTCTGAAGTGGCTGTACCATTTTACATTCCCACCAGCAGTGTATGAGAGTTCTACCTCCTCCATTTCTCCAGTACTTCATATGGGCAGTCTTTTTTTTAAATTTTAGTCATCCTAAAAGATGTGTAGGGGTGTCTCATTATAGTTTTAATTTGTGTTTTCCTAATGACTAACAATGTTGAGCATTTTTCATGTGCCTATTTGCCATCTGTTTCTCTCCTTTGGAGAACTGTCCAAATCTTTTGCCAACTTTTTATTGTGTTGCTTGTTTTCTTATTACTGAATTTTGAGAATTCTTTATATACATATTCAGGATTCAAGCCCCTTATCAGATATATTATTTGCAATTACTTTCTCCCAGTCTTTGCCTTGTTTGTCAATTCTCTGAACAGCTCTTTCAATGAACAGAAGTTTTGAATTTTTCATCGGGCCCAATTTATCAATTTACTTTTTTATGGATTATGCTTTTGGTATTTTATCTAAGAAATCTTTGACTAATCCAAGGTTACAAAGATTTTCTCCTATGTTTTCTTCTAGAAGTTTGAGAGTTCCATGTTTGACATTTAGGTCTATGAGCCATTTTGAGTTAATTTTCATATGTGATATGAGGCATGGATAAAAATTATTTTTTCCCATATGGACAACCAATTGTCCTGGCTCCATTTGTTGGAGAGCTTGTTCTTTCTTCACTGAATTTCCTTCATATCTTTGTTGAAAATTAGTTGTCTATATATGACTGCATCTATTTCTGAACACTATCCTATTTCATGGATCTAATTATGCCAAAACCATACTGTCTTGATTACCGTAGGTTTATAATAAGTCTTGAAATCAGAGATTGTTAGTACTTCAACTTTGTTCTTTTTCAAAGTTATTTTGGCTATTCTAGGTCCTTTGCATTTCCATATGGATTTCAGAATTAGTATGTCATTTTTTATAACAAAGCCTCCTGGGATTTAGTGGGTTTTTTTTGTTTTTTTGTTTTTTTTTGGCAATAGAAATCTCATCATGCCCATCCCTCTTTTAAACTCTTCAGCGGCTTCCCACATGCTCAGACTAACTCGCTTCCCCAGTTATACTCCCTGGCTTAGAATGCTCTGAGGGGTCTAGACTCTTCCCTCCTCTCTGGTCTCATCTTTCTTGGTCCCCATTTCTGTACTCCAGGCACCCTAGTCTCTTTCAGGTCCATGAATGTGCCCTTGTTCTCTCATACCTCAGGGCCTTTACAAGTGCTATCCCCTCTGACAGGAGCACTCCAACTCCACTCCGCTCACATCCCTTCTGCCTTCTTCACTCCAAATGTCTCTTCCTTATGGAAATCTTACCTAAACCCAACCCCACCCTCAGCTACATCGGCTCCTCCTGTTAAATATTTTATAGCTCCCAATATTTTTCCTTCACAACATTTATTAAAGGGTGAAATCATATATATTAATTTGTGTTTATTTTTAAACGTCTGTAGCATGTAGATTGTCTTCGTATGGGCAGAATCTATGTCTGTTTGCCTAACTTTGTACTCTACCTAACAAAATGCTTGGCATATGATAGGTGCTCAATAAACACTGGTTAAATGAATGAATGAATGAATGAGGCAGAATTTTTGGAATGCTTAACCCTTTTGCTTCGTATCAAGGTAGATCTGGGTCTTGGGGCAGGCCTGAACTGATGGGTAGGGAGACCAGGAAAGACAAGGTTAACCAAGGGAGACCAGGAAAGACAAGGTTAACCAAGGGAGACCAGATCCAGGTTTCCTAACTCCATGCCCAGGGCTCACCCAGCCACCCTGTGTAGCGTCCAGTGTCTTAAGGAAGTCATCTCTGAATGATACATTCATTTGCAATAGTTCATGCACATGCATTTTCACTCAGTTTATCTTTGCTGTCTTGAAATAGGGCCTAGAGGAGAAATTGAGCAATAAACAAACAAAACTATTAAATTATTGTTTGGGAATTTCATCTTCCTTCTTTGTTCAAGCAACTGCTTAGCATAACTGAAGCACTCTTTGCTCCATTTTATTTTCTAGCAGTTTGAAATGAGGCAAGAGAAGTTGGCTAGCCCTATGACCTAAGGCTTTGTATTATGTTAGAAAATAGAACTGTATTCCATACATTTTGGGCTTGACAGAAGATCTCAGAAAAGAACCATTCCATGCTGGCAACCTGGGGTTTCTCCACACCTGCTCCTCCTTTCCTACCCCAGTCCCCCACCCTTAGGAGCCAAAAGCCCAAGAGTGAAATCTCAGCTCTGAATTCTAGCTGTGTGGCTATAATCCAATGTCTTCACCTCTCTGGACTTCTCATGTCTAATTTTTAAAATCAGGGTAAAAAAAATTACCCCTTCTCTACCTATCTTTCAAGGTTGTTGTGAAACTTAACAAGATAATAAGTAAGCTATACCAAGCAGCTATGATGCACCAGCTGTTCACTTTACAGATGTGAATTTTAATCACAGCAGCCTTCTAAGGTAGGTATTCATTTTCTTGTTTTATAAATCAGGAAACTGAGGCTCAGAGAAAAGAAGGCAAGTGCACAAAACTGTGAAGGTTCCTCAATGCCAGACTTATTGCTTAGACTTTATCCAAAGGACAATGTGGAAGAGTTAAATAGGAAAATAGCAAAGTCAGATTCAGTTTTAAAAAGATCTTGCCAACATCTGTGTGGAATAAGGTTTGGAGGGGGAGAACATAGGGGCCTGGAAAATGGAAAGGAGAAGTATAATAATAACAGGGTGGGTTACTATTTTCAAAGCGCTTTTATATCCTGATTCTCACAAGAACCCTGTGAAGTAGGGAGGAAGACTTGATTATTGCCTTTTTAAAATATGGAATCTGCAGTCTATGAATAGTGTAAATACTTTGTTCCAGTGTCACACAGCTCACAATAGCAAAGCTGGGTCCCAAACCTAGAACTCTGGACTTCCAGAGCACATTCTTTCACAGTATTCCTCAGCTGATGGAGGAAGCAAGCCAGTGTACTGCCACTGACCATGTGACACTGTCAGGTCCCTGGCCCTCTCTGACCTTAGTCCCCCAACTGTAAAATTAAAGGGTCAGCATAGACAGGCTTTTCCAGGTCCTTGCATTCTGTCTTTCTGTATGCTCAAGTCTCTCACTGGCACCTTCCGTCCCAGCTGGGTTGGGGCAAGAGGTGGGGAGAGATGAGCTCCAGTTGGCCCATAAACGGAGCTGGAATGGGATGGCTTAGTTACAAAAGGTTAAAATCAACTTGCTTGATTGATTATGAATTTTAAGCAGTTTTCCTTCAGTGCAATCAGCACTCTCCCACCGTCATCGCTCATTAGGGAAAGATTTCCATTCCCGCAGTGATTGAGAATGTTTCCCAGCATTTGCATTTTGCATTCTACTCACTAAGCACCTTGCTGTCAGAATTATGAGCCGTTTCTCCTTGCCTGGTCCCTTCCCCTCCTTCCCTGCCGGTCCTGAGTCCCTTGCTGGGATGGTGAGAAGTGACCCCAGAGGAGAGGGCAGAAAGGTCACGGCCATATTGACCACTGGCTGGTCCATGCCTGACAATCAGCCAGCCGGCCTCTGACAGGATGATAGAAGCAGCTGCCTCATGGCCTCTTTCTCTCCTCTTCTAATTAGCCTTTATGAATATTTAATGAAATTAAGATGGAATTCAATCAGAAGTTTTACCTGCTGCATCTTCTTCAGGAGAAAGAAGAAAAAGAAAGGGCAGGATATTATTAGATTCCTCTAGCCACAGGGCAGAAGCAATGTGCCCTGAAATCCCTCTGACACTCAGGGGCTCAGCAGCCTTTACTGCCCAGGTGCTTCTGCTAAGTCCAAAGGAACGCAGCCTTTTTATTGGAGAGAGGCTGCAGTTTTCCATGTGCCACGTAGGAAAACAGATCTTGTCTGGAGAGGTGAAGCTAATGCGCTGGAGCACGCACTCAAGCCGAAGCTGCCTTAGAAACAGCCTTTTAGCAGATGCTCTCTCCCTGCCTACTGGGAGTCTCTTGGTTTTGCAAACAAACATTCTTTTTTCAATTATTAAATTAATTTATTTTTCATTGCAGAAAAATTATAGAGAATATCAAAAGTAAAACTCTCTCGTAATCCCACCACCTAGAGATAATGAGGGTTAGTGTTTTTACATGTATTTATTTATCCACTCTAACCACTGCACACACTCACATAATCACACAGTAATATCTTGTAACCTACCTTTTTAAAATTTTTTTTATTATTTGTACAATTTTAAAGGTTACTTTCCATTCACAGTTATTACAAAATATTGGCTGTATTCCTCGTGTTGTACGTACACCCTTGATCCTGTCTTACACCCAATAGTTTGTTCCTCCCACTCCCCCATCCCTATGTTGCCCCTCACCCCCTACTGGTAACCACTAGTTTGTTCTCTATATCTGTGAGTCTGCTTCTTTTTTATTATATTCACTAATTTGTTGTATTTTTTAGATTCTACATATAAGTGATATCATACAGTATTTGTCTTTTTCTGTCTGACTTATTTCACTTAGCATAATGCCTTCCAAATCCATCCATGTTGCTGCAAATGGCAAAATTTCGTTCTTTTTTATGGCTGAGTAGTATTCTGTTGTTTTTATACATACCACACCTTCTTTATTCATTGAATATCTGTTGCTGGACACTTAGGTTGTTTCCATATCTTGGCAATTTTAAATAATGCTGCTATGACCATTGGGGTCCATATATCTTTTTGAATTAGTGTTTTTGTTTTTTTCAGATATATACCCAGCTGCGGAATTGCTGGGTCTTATGATATTTCTACTTTTAGTTTTTTGAGAAACCTCCATACTGTTTTCCACAGTGACTGTACCAATTTACTACCTTTTTTTAATATACACTATACCACTAATACTTATCTATAGCACCACGTGTAACGACTTACTGTGATTTATTGTATGGATGCACCTTCATGTTTTTAACTGATTCCCAGTCATTGGCATCTCCATTTGGGGTCTCTGAAGATGACTTGATGACTTTATGCAAAAAGTACAGAGCCTGGGCTTTGGAGTCAAATAGATGTGAATTCCAACCCAAGCTCTTCAAGTATTAACTGTATATTCTTGGGAAACTTAAGTTCTCTAAGTCTCTGTTTTTTCATATTAAAAGAAAGAAATTTAGTTTTGAGGAATAAATGAGAATATTTATACAAAGCACCTAGTACAATGTCTGACATAAATAAATGTCCAGTTTATGGTAACTATTTATATTGTCATTATTAATAACGCTCTGACAAATTTCCTTGTAGCTAAATCTTAACCACTTCATTAGGCTAACTTCCTAACAGTAGAGTTGCCGGGGCAAAGGATTTGCACATCTTCAAGTCAGCTAAAAATTTTGAAAGCTTCTGAAGTATTTCTTTCTCAGAACAGCTTCCTGATTTTGACTAACATCTGGTAACATTTGGGGCTCTCATGGCCAGTGCATGATGAAAACTTTAAACGACTTCTTTCCCTTCCTTGGTCCTTGGTTTCCTCATCATAAGATGAAGTGTTGGACAGGGTACATTTGGGTTGGCAGATTCTCTCCCTACCTCCAGCAGCTCTGTCATGGCCCAGGCCACCCACTGGAACAGGAACAGGCAAGTCTAAAGCCAGCTGAGCAGCCCCAGCTGTCAGGCAGGTACTCATTCGTTCAGTGCAGGCTTCCTCTTTCACCAGGGTGCCCTCGGGGATGTTAAATAGTGTCTGACAGACAAATGAACCTATAGGTGGCAAATTAACTCCAGAAGGTTCTCCTTTTCTGTCTATGTCTGTGCATATTTTGAAGGTGTGTGTTGTGAATCAAATTGTATCCCCTCCCCCAAAAGGTATGTTGAAGTCCTAACCCCCAGCACATGTGAATGTGCCCTTATTGGGAAACAGGGTCTTTGCAGACGTAATCAAGTTACGATGAGATCAAACTGGATTAGAGTGAGCCATAAATTCAATGACTGGTTTCCTTATAAGAGGGCCATGTGAAGATACAGACACGGTGACACCCAGGGAAAATGTCATGTGACAAAGGCAGAGATTGGAGTAATGCTGCCATAAACCAAGGGACTTCAAGGATTGCTGGCAACAGCCAGAAGCTGGAAGAGGCAAGGAAAATACTTCCCTAGAAGCTCTGGAAGGAACATGGCCGTGTAAGACCCTTGATATCCAATTTCTAGCCTCTAGAACTGTGAGAGAATAAATTTCTGTTGCTTTAAGTCACCTAGCTTGTGATCATTTATTATGGAAGCCCTGGAAAACTAGTACAGTGTAGATTCTAATTTTTATTTCTCCTTCCTTATTAGAGTACAAGCTATTAATTCCTAGGGTCATTTCTGGAGTTAGCATGACACAATGAGAAAAGTTCAGGGCTGGGAATCTGGCTGTCCTAGCTAAAAGCTGGGAGTGTAACAAAATTTCTTTGCAGTGCCTGTGCTAGAAAATACCTTCTTCTTCCAGTCATCAAATTTCCTGCCTGGTCAGTGGGTTGCTTCCCTCAGTCACCCCAGTAAGGCTGAAGCCTAATCTTACTTTAAGATAGACTCTCCCCTGGCAGCAGAACTAAAACAGGAATCTGTCCTATGGCCAAATGTCCCTAAGACAGCTATAGGTACACTAAACTAAAATGATCTCTTTATGTGTCTCTGTCCCCCACCTGATTAGGGGCTTCTCAATGCCAGGGACCATGTTTGATTCATTATTGAGACATCAAAATCCAACTCAGTGTCTGGTCCAAAATATGTGCTCAATGTAAGTTTTTAGAAGAGAGTATTCAGAGAATGGGTTCTTGTGCTTTTGGTTCTGTTGTTTCAGTTCCTTGAGTTTAGTTTCCTTCTGATACTTTGCTTGTGTTTTTGACCAGCCTTGACCTGACCCTTAGATCTTTACTGACCTGATCAACCCTATGATTTTTATTTATTCAAATACATTTAGTAAGTAATGAAATAATAATGATAATATCTGCCATTTATGGAACATTACTCCATGGTAGGCATCATGACACTGTGATAGGTATGCATCTTGGTCTGCAAACTTAGGAGTACAATAAATATATTTATTGTTATATTAAAAACATTTAAATTGAACTTGTATCCCATATCCTACTAACCTGGTAGTAAATTGAATCTCTGTTATTACTGGGGCTTCCCACCTCCATGTTTTGCTAAGATCCCAGGATCTCATGCAGCCCCAAAGTATTAGAAACATTGGGATAGCCTCTCTGATTATTGGTCATTGGTCCAGACCAGTGCCCACTGACACAACCATTTCCCTTTCTCTCATGTCCCTCTACTGCTGCTTCCATGCACTGGTTGGGACATAGTGATCTCTGATGAGTCCACAGACCATACAGCCACAACCAACCAGCCTGAGAAAACCTTAGGATGCTGCTGCAGAGTGAAGTACAGGTAACAGGTGCACTGACCTTCATCCTCCTCCCTGTTTGAGAAATAACCCTCCCCACCTTAACTCCAAAGCCATCTTCCCCTCTCCTCCTTTTTCCCTCAAGGATGCCCATAGTCCATAGTCTTCAGTGGACCCTGGCTTTCATAAAAGCAAAAGAATACAGCTGACTCCTAGAAGCTTCTGCTTTCCCCTCTTTCAAATATCCCCAGAAAAGCAAAGACTAGTAGCCTAGCTATTGCTTGGAACACAAGAGGAAGGGAAAATGCAAGAACATATACACAAATTCTTATTCCAATAAATTATCTGACTATACTAGTCCCTTTAAAACAAAATATTATTTAATACTTACCACAATCCTGCAAAGGTAGGATTTTTTACATATGTAAAAACCATGACTCAGAGAGAGAAAGATTTTACAATTAGTAAAGAGAGTTCTGGGAGATGACACAGGTTGGTGTGACACACTGAAGCTTGGAGGCTAAACCACTGTATCCTCACCCTCTGTGTTCTGGGTGTGGGAAGGGGAAACTTGATGGCAGCCTTGAAGGGTGGGTAAACCTGAGTGAGAGAGGGAAAAAGAAGATTGCAGCACCTGGTTGGGGGAGAGCAGGAATGAAACCTGTCTGTCTGTGGTGCTTGATTCTCCCTGTAGCCCTGTTCTCCAGCATTACAACTCAGCTGTCAGGAGACATGGACATACACACACCATACATACACACACACACTCACACATGCACACACAAGCAAGCCCACAGTGTTAAGATCACTGGATCCAGAAGGGTTTCCCATCTCAGCCTTGTGATGTTCTCAGAACTCTGCCATCGTCTTGTCCCAGTGCCGAGCTTAGAGGTAATTTTCTCCCACTCCAAGACCCAGGGTAAATGAGGCGCAAGCAAGAGCTCCCTGTTACCGTCACCTTCTGTAGAGGAATCATCTGTGTACTGCATCAGGATGCCTGGATTTGAGCCCTTGTCCTGCAGGTCCTTCCCCTCTTTTATAAAATGAAGTATAGCTCATTAACCTCAGAGGCCCTTCCAAGTCCTCTATGGATTTATGAAATATCCAGTCTGGACTTTAAATTTGACACATTTCATAACCTCCCACTAACTTCCTTCCAGTGTCATAGACACACGATGTAATGAGACAATCTGAAAGGCTTATAAGATCTCTCTGGCTTGCACAGTCTCACCGCTATGTACAATTCATTTTTCTTAGCTTTAATCCAAATATAGTTTCTAATATTTTCTAATAAGCTCTGGCCTATCTTGCTCACACAGTTTATTGCTATCAGGAAGAATTTTCCCTCCTATTTGTACCGCTCCCTTCCAACATTTCCCTACCTTTTTTTTTCTTTTTTCCTGCTGGCAATAATTATAAGTTGTGAAGCCCACAAAAAAGCGGATATGAAATAGACTGTATATGATTAGAGATAATATCACAGGCGTGTGTCTGAAACCTGCCGTCTGGCTAATGTGTGTTTTCCTCCCCATGTCACTGAACACAGTCATTATGCCTTGGCAGGGCCTGGGCTTTGGTAATGGTGTGATCAGTGTTTACATGTAAAGAACGTCTTTCTTTGTGTTGAGGGGCCGTCCCAAGCACTGCCTCCTTGCTCTGAGGCTGAGGATGATGGACCACATTTCTAGGATTCCTGATGGCATGAACTTTACAAATTGATCTTCCTCTTTGGGCTCCTTGATTCACTGGAGCTTCTTTGGTGAAAGCTGGAGGATTAACAAGGTCTGGAAATACAGTAGTTTCCCTGGCCTGGGTTGTGAGCACTGTCCTGAGGCTGAGGCCAAGACCTGGTCTCTTACAAAGAAAGATGACCAAACAGTGGTGCAGCTGCCTCTGTTGTTATTTATAAAATGTAAATTCAATCATTCTACAAATATTTATTGAGCACCTACCATGTGCTGGCACTGTTCTATATACCGGAGAGCAAGTAAGGACCAAAATAGAAAACTCCCTACTTTCATAGAGCTTACATTAGAATGTAATGTAATGTTTAGAAAAGGGGGAAACATACATAAGCAAAATAAACAAGTAAAATATTTAGTATACTAGGTGATGGAAAGTAAGGCAATCATTTAGTTTATTGTCCAAACCAGGACACCTCTGAGGGCGAAAGCACAAAACTATTAGTAATTTCAATGGGTAAAGAGATATAAATCAGGACAATGGTCACCCTAAAAGGCTGTGGAGGAAAATAAGGCAATTAAGGGAAGTAAGGAGTGTGGAGAAGGTGGAGACAGGGGGTGTAGAGAATTGAGTGGATTGGAATTTAAAATAGGATCGTCAGAAGGCATCACTGTGAAGGAAGTAAAGAAGCAATTATGTGGATATCTGGGGCAAAGTGTTTTCAGCAAAGGGAACAATAAGCATAGTAGCTATTAGAATGGACCGTGGCCGGTACGTTACAGGAGAAGCAAGGAAGTCAGTGGCTGACATGGAATGACTAAGTGGGAGAATTTTAGGAGATGAGGTCAGTGTGGTCAGTGGAGCATCAGATCATGTAGGACCTTTAAAGACACTGTGAGGGCTTTGGCTTTTACTATGGTGGGATGGCAGCCATGTAAAGCTTTTAAGATGCCTTGTGTTATTTTACCATAATCACTCTAAATAATGTGTTGAGAATAGTCTTTTAGAAGAGCAATATGTGGCAAGAGTTGAAATAGGAACACCAGTTAAAAAGGCTATTGCAATAATCTGAGCCAAAAATGATGGTGGCAGGAAGTAGGTAGAGATGATGAGAAGTGGTCAGAATTTGTATATTCTGAAGACAAAGTCAACATGATTTGATGAAGGATTGAATATGGGGCATGGGGGAAAGAATAGTGTCAAAGATATCTCCAAGTTCTTTGACCTGAACATTGGCTGGAGGATAAAGTTATGGAGTTTCCTTAAATGAGAAGGGAGAGACTGTGGGTAGAATAGATTTGGAGAAGGAAGTTAGGGGTTTGGTTTTAGAATGTTAAACTTGAGATGCCTGTTAAATATTCACATGGAGATATTGAAGATACAGTTAGATGTAAGTCTGGAGTTTAAAAGTCAGGGCTGGAGATAAACTTGGGAATCTATTAAATTGAGGGAGATCATTTAAGGAGTGAGTGTAGCTTGAGAAGAAAAGGGTTCCAAACACTGAGCCCTGGCTCATTCCAAGATTAAAAGGTCTGGCAGAAAAAGAGGTACCAGCAAAGGAGTTTTAGGAGGAGAGGCCTGTGAAATTGTAGGAAAACTAGGAGAGTGTGGCATGCTGCAAGTCAAGTTTTTAAAAAGTGGTACACGGAGGAGGGATCAAATTCTGCTGATCTATCAGGTATGAGGACTGAGAACCATTGGAGGTCATGGAGACCTTGACAAGAGCAGTTTCAGTGGCATGGTGAGGGCAAAGGTGTGACTGAAGGGCATTCAAGAGAGAAGGGATGATGAAGAATCAGAAACAGTGTTAGAGACAACGATTTCAAGGAAAGGGGAAAAATGAAGTAGTAATGGAAAGGCGAAGTGGAGCCAAGAGCTTTTTCTTTTTTCTAATGGAAGAATTAACATGGTTTTGTACTGGTGGAAAGGATCCAGGAAACTAGAAAATGTTTGTGATGCAGAAAAGATAGGCAAAAATTGCTGGAGCGAAGTCTTTGAGTAGGTGAAGGGGGACGGGATCTAGTAGGGGAAGTGAACAAGTAGAGGGGATGGTCTTGGATAGGGGCAGGGAAAGCTCTTCCATAGCAACACGAGGAGAGGTAGAGCATGTGAGCATAGGTGCAATTACCTAGGCGGATGTGATGTTGGGCTCTTATGTCCTTCAGGTTGCTTTCTCAGTGAAATGGTAAGCAAGTTCATCAGCTTACATGAGTAAGTTTCTTTACCACATCAGTGTTGTCTCTGTTGGGACACATTGTTGGAAGTTAAAATTCATTGTTTCATTCATTTATTGGATACTCACCAAGCACCTATTCTGTGCTAGTCTCTGTGCTTGAAGGTCACATGGGAGAGACAGATGCATAAACATACACAATCCAGGACGGCGTGCACTTAAATGGACTTAAACGTGGAGAAGAATAACTAACTTGGTCTAAGAAAGTCCAGTGATAATTCAGAGGACAGATGAAACCTGAGTTAGATCTAAAATGATAAGAATAGATATTTTCCAGGTGGAGAAAGGAAGGAAAGTCATCCTAGACCCAGGGAACACCATGAGCAAAGGCTTCTAAGAGTGAAAAAGAAAATCCTGCATATTTGGAGAACATGTTTGAAAGACCAGACTTGTGACCGGACAGGTGGTTTGTACCATTCTGTGAAGGGCCTTAGGTGTCAGGCTGAGGAGTTGGGACAGTGAAAGTCTGTGAAGATTTTAAGCAGGAATGTGCCTCTGACTGAAAAGAGTCTAAGCAAAGGTGGGCTTGGGTGGAACAGACCACGGTGTTGGGGAAGCCAGGTAACCTCATTTGATGGAGAGAAAGCCAGTGGGGCTTAGGGCCAGAAGGATGCCCGAGCGAGATGTGGAGGAGTCTGCCTTAGCCATCTGAGGAGAGACTTTTCTCCCTGGGTTGGGAAGTGGCTCCCCATTGACATGCAGAAAGCACTGCCCGCTTTAGTGCTTTTAATAAAAATGGAAAATATGGGTTTGTGTGATGCTTTTAATCATTTTGGAATTGTAAAGAACTCTGGGCTTTGGGGGCTGGGATGGCCCTGTGTGAACATAAATTAGCCTAACTGAGTAGCCTGCGCTGTTTATGGGCACTACGTGCTGTAAATTTGGTTCTGATGCTGGAACTGTGCGTCACCCACATAGCCCTCAGACTCAGCACGTCTCCTCCTGAAAACTGCAAGGGTTGCTTTTGGTTAGGAGGGTCATGGACTCCCAGATGAAGTAGGGAGGGCTTTAATTAATGAACTAGTATGGTCTTTAATTTGCTCACTCATTCTGCAAACTGGGACCGATCACCTTCTCCAGCCAGGCCCTGTGCTAGGCGCTGGGAGCACAGAGGTGAGATAGGGCCCTGGAGGCACACCTGCAGTCTAAGATACCGGGAATTTCAACAAAAATAGTCAGGGCCAGTTGGAGCAAAATGAAAGGCATGGTTACTTCTACCTGGAACCTTTTTAGACAAGGGCTGCGGCTTGTCCCAAGAGAAATGGGTGGATCTGGACTGCTTGCTTAGAATTCTTGAAAAGCAGAGTGGGGCATCACTAAGGGTTTAGACCAGAGTGTTAGGTAGACCCAGGGCAGGAGACTGATTCTGCCTCCTTGCTACCTCTGTGATTGTCAGAACAACCCCTGACCTCCTTGAGCCTCAGTTCTCATCTGTAAAAAGGGGTGGTCATAATATGACTATAAAGCTTCTAACATAGATCCAGTCCATGGTACGCTCTCTACAGACATCATTAGCTCCCTCTCCCTGTCCTGTGCGTGCCTCCCCAGCAGGGAGAGGGAGTGCTGAGCCATTCCTGCTCTCTGTAAACAGATCAGTTCATGTCCAGGACACACGTTAGCAACCTGTCTCTCTCCATCACTGAACTCTTCAGTGGCTTTCAGTGGCCTCAGTAATGAAATGCAAACTCCTCAGTAGGGCAAAGGGGACTCTATAAAATGCCCACAAGCCTTTCAGGACCATCTCCACACACATCCTCTTTGTCCTCTATGCTCCAGTCATATTAGAATATTCACTGCTCCTTAGGTGCATATGTGCTTCCTCATCTCTGAGCCTTTGCTCACGCAGAAGCCTCTGCCTGGACCCCTCAGCCCTTTTTCCCTCTTCTCCACCTAGAGAAATTCCACCCACCCTACACAAAAAAACAGTCTTAATGCCTTCTCCTCAGGAAACTGATGCCTCATTTGGACTTACTGCTTTCATCTCATTTGGACTTACTGCTTTCATCTCTGGCATCCCACAACACTTTTCTGTCATTTCACATTTATCTGCTGACTTTGATGGGAGCTAATGGTACATGGGCTAATTTCCCTCACCATCCTCAAACATCTGCGAATATTCTAGCACCAGGGAATGAGATTGGAAGTTAATATGGTGGTGCCAGTAAGAATCTGTGGCTGACTAAGTTGCCTGAAGATGCTCCCAGAGAAGCATGAAGCTAACAGCAAGCTTTAGAGGATTGTCATTCCCTCATCGCACACTTGAACCCTTAAAGAGATACACATTTTACAGTGAAGAAACAGTGGTTCTGAATTAGGAAGTGGTAGAGCTGGGCATCCAGGTGCTTTTCCACCGTGGCACACTGTCTCATTCAAAAACGTCTGTAAAGCAGCAGTCCTCCAGTCCCTAGGGTGTGCTGGGCTGAACTGGCTTCCTGGGTGTGTGACCAGTGCAATACCCCAGGGCCCTCACACTCAGAAGGACCCTGCACTTGGGATTTCAAGCTCTGTGGTTTGTGTCTTACAACTCTTAATAATTTTATCTTTGAATTTGTATTTTATAAGCATAATCTGGTGGGCCAACAAAGCATACACCAGAGACTTGGAGCCTAGGCTCATGCACAGGCCTGCCTCCTACTACCCCATGCCTCTTCAGCCTGGGTTCTTGGCCTTCTTCCTCACTTTCTGGAAGTCTGGACCCCATCCAGCTTCCCTTTTCCCAGGATGGCAGTGCCAGGGTATGTTCGGTAGACAACTCAGCAGGGGCAAGCACGGGGACAGGCTAGGTGCCCCCACGCAGCTGCCTAACCTGTCCCAGTGTGAGAGTAGCAGTACTCTTGGGCGTTGCCATCTGCAGTGGATTGGAGCAGCCAGGCCATGGGAATGGAAATGTCTGTCTTGACCTCCCTGCCCTCAGCTGCCAGCCGGGGTGGGGAGCTGGGAGAGGAAAGGGGGTTCCCAGCAGCCAGTGGGCCATGAACACTTGTGCACCCAGTCTCAGGGTGGAGCCCTAGGACACCTGTGATGGTCTGCATCCACCCCGCCACTGTCCCCATGCCTGAGGAAGCACAACATTAAAAAGCAAATAAAAGAATACCATGACAGGTAGAGAGAGAAACAGTGGAAGAAAGGAAAAGGCTTCATATTTTAATACCTTTAATGCCACTTTACACCTGCTTTTTGAATAAGGGGCTCTGCATTTTTATTTTGCACTGGGCCCCACAAATTGTGTCACCAGTCTCGGTGCCTGGCCCTGTGCTGGGCACCAGGGATACAGATTTGGATGCATATAACCTCTGCCTTCAAGGTGGCTGTTGGTTCTGCAGTTTGTACTAGTTCAGGAAATTGGCAAACTTTTCTATAAAGGGCAATTTTAGGCTTTGCAGGCCAACCAATCTCTGTCACAACTACTCAGCCCCACCTTTGTGGCACAAAAGCATCATTTGACAGTATGTGAAAGAGTGAGTGAAGCTGTGTTCCAAAAAAACTTTATTTATGGACATAGGAATTTGAATTTCATATAATTTTCACATCACAAAATATTATTTTTCTTTCTATATGTTTTCAGTAATTTGAAAATACATAAACCATATTTAGCTGTGGGCTGTACAGAAACAGGCAGCAAGCTAGATTAGGCCAGCAGGCTGCAGTTTGCTGACCTTGAACTAGACGATCTCTAAGGGTTTTCCAGCACTCACTCAGGTGACTTTCAGAGAGCTGGATATTTATTCTCGCTTTCCTTTCCCCTATTGTTCTTCTGGGTTTCTCTCTCTCTCTCTCTCGTTCTCCTTTTTGCACTTACTTTCACTCTCTCTCTCTCTACCTCTCTCTCTCTCTCTCGTTCTCCTTTTCGCACTTACTTTCACTCTCTCTCTCTCTACCTCTCTCTCTCTCGTTCTCCTTTTTGCACTTACTTTCACTCTCTCTCTCTCTACATGTCTACCAAACATGCGTGCGCATGCACACACACACACACACACATGCACCCATACACCTGATTTAAAAGCCACTGATAGATCCATCTCAACACAGGGAGCTCTTTTTTCTTTCAACTGGTGTAAGTAATGGAGCCAGTGCCCTTTCTCCAGAAGGGGCCAGCTGCTGAATTCTTGTTTGCTTCATAATTACAAAACCATTGAACCAGAGACGAGAGGGAATCCAATGTAGTGCTCTACCTGCAGAGAAAAAATATTGACACATTTAGGGACATAATAGTCAGATGAAGAAAAGCATGTACTCTATTCTCTGCTCCATGTATCTCCACAGACATGTCTTTAAATGTGTTTTTGAATAGGATACAAATGTGATATTCAGACAAGCAATGGACAATTGTCA
This sequence comes from Balaenoptera acutorostrata, assembly GCF_949987535.1. NCBI lineage: Eukaryota > Metazoa > Chordata > Mammalia > Artiodactyla > Balaenopteridae > Balaenoptera > Balaenoptera acutorostrata. The sequence goes on along the minus strand of NC_080064.1, from coordinate 40,892,949 downwards.
CCATCTGCCATCTGCCCACACATAGTAGTTGGCTCAAGGAAGAAAATGTTTGACTCAGAGAAACTGCAGTTCTTCATAAAAAGACTGCAAATAATTCATTATATTTTCTTATTCACCTACTGTGTGCTCATAGCTAGAAGACTATTAGAAGCAGAGAAATGTGATATTATAAAAACAGCATGGACTTCTGGAACTGGTGAGACTTGGGTTTGAATCCCTGGGCTGGAACTGCAGAGCTATGCTGTCTAGAAAAAGTAACTGAAACTCTGTGAGCTACCATTTCCTCATCTGTATAAGAAGGGTGAAGCCTATGTTGCAGGTTTGTTAATAAGAATTAGTGATTTGTCCAAGCTTCTTAGATAGCCTCATCCAACAGAGGGCAGACAGTAGAAGCAAGAAGAACTACAATCCTGCAGTGTGTGGAACGAAAACCACATTCACAGAAAGATAGACAAGATGAAAAGGCAGAGGGCTATGTACCAGATGAAGGAACAAGATAACACACCAGAAAAAAACTAAATGAAGTGGAGATAGGCAACCTTCCAGAAAAAGAATTCAGAATAATGATAGTGAAGATGATCCAGGACCTCAGAAAAAGAATGGAGGCAAAGATCGAGAAGATGCAAGAAATGTTTAACAAAGACCTAGAAGAATTAAAGAACAAACAAACAGAAGTGAACAATACAATAACTGAAATGAAAAATACACTAGAAGGAAACAATAGCAGAATAACTAAGGCAGAAGAACGGATAAGTGACCTGGGAGGCAGAATGGTGGAATTCACTGCTGCAGAACAGAATAAAAAAATAAAAAAAAAAGAAGTGAAGACAGCCTAAGAGACCGCTGGGACAACATTAAACACAACAACATTCACATTATAGAGGTCCCAGAAGGAGAAGAGAGAGACAAAGGACCTGAGAAAATATTTGAAGAGATTATAGTCAAAAACTTCCCTAACATGGGAAAGGAAATAGCCACCCAAGTCCAGGAAGCACAGAGAGTCCCATACAGGATAAACCCAAGGAGAAACACGCCGAGACACATAGTAATCAAATTGGCAAAAATTAAAGACAAAGAAAAACTATTGAAAGCAGCAAGGGAAAAACGACAAATAACATACAGGGGAATTCCCATAAGGTTAACAGCTGATTTCTCAGCAGAAACTCTACAAGCCAGGGAGTAGCATGACATATTTAAAGTGATGAAAGGGAAGAACCTACAACCAAGATTACTGTACCTAGCAAGGATCTCATTCAGATTCAATGGAGGAATCAAAAGCTTTACAGACAAGCAAAAGTTAAGAGAATTCAGCACCAGCAAACCAGCTCTACAACAAATGCTAAAGGAACGTCTCTAAGTGGGAAAAACAAGAGAAGAAAAGGACCTACAAAAACAGACCCAAAGCAATAAAGAAATGGTAATAGGAACATTCATATCGATAATTATCTTAAATGTGAATGGATTAAATGTTCCAACCAAAAGACACAGGCTTGCTGAATGGATACAAAAACAAGACCCATATATGTGCTGTCTACAAGAGACCCACTTCAGACCTAGGGACACATACATACTGGAAGTGAGGGGATGGAAAAAGATATTCCATGCAAATGGAAATCAAAAGAAAGCTGGAGTAGCAATACTCATATCAGATAAAATAGACTTTAAAATAAAGAATGTTACAAGAGACAAGGAAGGACACTACATAATGATCAAGGGATCGATCGAAGAAGAAGAGATAACAATTATAAATATATATGCACCCAACATAGAAGCGCCTCAATACATAAGGCAACTGCTAACAGCTATAAAAGAGGAAATCGACAGTAACACAATCATAGTGGGGGACTTTAACACCTCACATACACCAATGGACAGATCATCCAAACAGAAAGTTAATAAGGAAACACAAGCTTTAAATGACACAATAGACCAGATAGATTTATTTGATATTCATAGGACAGTCCATCCAAAAACAGCAGATTACGTTTTCTTCTCAAGTGCGCACAGAACATTCTCCAGGATAGATCACATCTTGGGTCACGAATCAAGCCTCAGTAAATTTAAGAATATCGAAATCATATCAAGCATCTTTTCTGACCACAATGCTTTGAGATTAGAAATTAATTACAGGGAAAAAAAAACCGTAAAAAACACAAACACATGGAGGCTAAACAATACATTACTGAATAACCAAGAGATCACTGAAGAAATCAAAGGGGAAATCAAAAAATACGTAGAGATAAATGACAATGAAAACGTGATGATCCAAAACCTATGGGATGCAGCAAAAGCAGTTCTAAGAGGGAAGTTTTTAGCAATACAAGCCTGCCTCAAGAAACCAGAAAAATCTCAAATAAACAAACTAACCTTACACCTAAAGAAACTAGAGAAAGAAGAAAAAACAAACCGCATAGTTAGCAGAAGGAAAGAAATCATAAAAATCAGAGCAGAAATAAATGAAATAGAAACAAAGAAAACAAGAGCAAAGATCAATAAAACTAAAACCTGGGTCTCTGAGAAGATCAAAAAACTTGATAAACCATTAGCCAGACTCATCAAGGAAAAGAGGGAGAGGACTCAAATCAATAAAATTAGAAATGAAAAAAGAGAAGTTAAAACAGACACCACAGAAATACAAAGTATCCTAAGAGACTACTACAAGCAACTCTATGACAATAAAATGGACAACCTGGAAGAAATGGACAAATTCTTAGAAAGGTATAACCTTCCAAGACTGAACCAGGAAGAAATAGAAAATATGAACAGACCAATCACAAGTAATGAAATTGAAACTGTGATTAAAAATCTTCCAACAAACCAAAGTCCAAGACCAGGTGACTTCACAGGTGAAATCTATCAAACATATAGAGAAGAGCTAACACCTATTCTTCTCAAACTCTTCCAAAATATAGCAAAGGGAGGAACACTCCCAACCTCATTCTATGAGGCCACCATCACCCTGATACCAAAACCAGACAAAGGTGTCACAAAGAAAGGAAACTATAGGACAATATCACTGATGAACATAGATGCCAAAATCCTCACCAAAATACTAGCAAACAGAATGCAACAGCACATTAAAAGGATCATACACCATGATCAAGTGGGATTTATCCCAGGGATGCAAGGATTCTTCAATATACACAAATCAATCAATGTGATACACCATATTAACAAATTGAGGGAGAAAAACCATATGATCTTCTCAAGAGGTGCAGAAAAAGCTTTCAACAAAATTCAACATCCATTCATGATAAAAACCCTCCAGAAAGTAGGCATAGAGGGAACTTACCTCAACATAATAAAGGCCATATATTACAGAACCACATCCAATATCATTCTGAATGGTGAAAAACTGAAACCATTTCCACTCTGATTAGGAACAAGACAAGGTTGCCCATTCTCACCACTATTATTCAACATAGTTTTGGAAATTTCAGCCACAGCAATCAGAGAAGAAAAAGAAATAAAAGGAATCCAAATCAGAAAAGAAGAAGTAAAGCTGTCACTGTTTGCAGATGACATGATACTATACATAGAGAATCCTAAAGACTCTACCAGAAAACTGCTAGAGCTAATCAATGAATTTGGTAAAGTAGCAGGATACAAAACTAATGCACAGAAATCTCTTGCATTCCTATACACTAATGATGAAAAATCTGAAAGAGAAATTAAGGAAACATTCCCATTACAATTGCAACAAAAAGCCTAAAATACCTAGGAATAAACCTAACAGGGAGACAAAAGACCTGTATGCAGAAAACTATAAGACACTGCTGAAAGAAATTAAAGATGATACAAACAGATGGAGAGATATACCATGTTCTTGGATTGGAAGAATCACTAATGTGAAAATGACTATACTACCCAAAGCAATCTACAGATTCGATGCAATCCGTGTCCAATTACCAATGGCATTTTTTTCAGAACCAGAACAAAAAATCTTAACATTTTTATGGAGACACAAAAGACCCCAGATAGCCAAAGCAGCCTTGAGGGAAAAAAATCGAGCTGGAGGAATCAGACTCCCTGACTTCTGACTATACTACAAAGCTACAGTAATCAAGACAATATGGTACTGGCACAAAAACAGAAATATAGATCAGTGGAACAGGATAGAAAGCCCAGAGATAAACCCATGCACATATGGTCAACTAATCTATGACAAAGGAGGAAAGGATATACAATGGAGAAAGGACAGTCTCTTCAGTAAGTGGTGCTGGGAAAACTGGTCAGCTACATGTAAAAGAATGAAATTAGAACACTCCCTAACACCATACACAAAAATAAACTCAAAATGGATTCGAGACCTAAATGTAAGGCCAGACACTATAAACCTCTTAGAGGAAAACATAGGAAGAACACTCTTTGACAAAAGTCACAGCAAGATTTTTTTTGATCCACCTCCTAGAGTAATGGAAATAAAAACAAAAATAAACAAATGGGACCTAATGAAACTTAAAAGCTTTTGCAAAGCAAAGGAAACTACAAACAAGACGAAATGACAGCCCTCAGAATGGCAGAAAATATTTGCGAACGAATCAGCGGACAAAGGGTTAATCTCCAAAATATATAAACAGCTCATGCAGCTCAATATTAAAAAAAGAAACAACCCAATCCAAAAATGAGCAGAAGGGCTAAATAGGCATTTCTCCAAAGAATGCATACAGATGGCCAAGAAGCACCTGAAAAGCTGCTCAATAGCACTAATTTTTAGAGAAATTCAAGTCAAAACTACAACAAGGTATCACCTCACACCATGATGATGTTAGAATGTGCATCATCAGAAAATCTACAAACAACAAATGCTGGAGAGGATGTGGAGAAAAGGGAACCCTCTTACACTGTTGGTGGGAATGTAAATTGATATAGCCACTATGGAGAACAGTATGGAGGTTCCTTAAAAAACTAAAAATAGAATTACCATATAACCCAGCAATCCCACTACAGGGCATATACCCAGAGAAAAACATGATTCAAAAAGACCCATGCACCCCAGTGTTCATTGCAGCACTATTTACAATAGCCAGGTCATGGAAGCAACCTAAATGTCCATCGACAGACTTATGATTAAAGAAGATGTGGTACATATATACAATGGAATATTGCTCAGCCATAAAAAGGAACGAAATTGGGTCATTTGCAGAGACGTGGATGAATCTAGAGACTGTCATACAGAATGAGGTTAATCAGAAAGAGAAATACAAATATCGTATATTAATGCATGTATGTGGAACCTAGAAAAATGGTACAGATGAACCGGTTTGCAGGGCAGAAATTGAGACAGAGAAGTAGAGAATAAACGTATGGACACCAAGGGGGGAAAGTGGTGGGGGTGATGGTGGTGGTGGTGGTGTGATGAACTGGGCGATTGGGATTGACATGTATACACTGATGTGTATAAAATGGATGACTAATAAGAACCTGCTGTATAAAAAAATAAATAAAATTCAAAAATTCAAAAAAAAGAGGTAGACATAGAAAATGGATTTGAGGATATGGGGTGGGAGGGCCAAGCTGGGGTGAAGTGAGAGTAGCATCGACATATATATACTACGGAATGTAAAATAGTTGTCTGGTGGGAAGCAGCAGCATAGCAAAGGGAGACCGGCACAGTGCTTTGCAATGACCTAGAGAGATGGAATAAGGAGGATGGGAGGGAGGCTTAAGAGGGAGGGGCTATGGGGACATGTGTGGGCATATGGCTGATTCGCTTTGTGGTGCAACAGAAACTAACACAATATTGTGAAGCAATTATACTCCAATAAAGATCTATTAAAAAAAAAAAGAATTAGTGGTTTGACTAAGAGAAGAAGAGTACAAAGTACAGTACCTGACACATGATAGGCATTTGCTCAATGGTAGCTGCAGGAAAGTTAGTGATGGAAAAAGGTAGAGCCACGAGTCAAACCAGGGTATGACTGCAAAGCTCATGCTTGGTCTTTACAGAATGCTGATAGAGTAGGTGGCCTGGAGCAGGGGGCCCTCTAGGGGGTCACAGCTGGGAAAACAAAGGCTTGAGCAACTACAAATAATGCCTTCCTCTTCATTTACTGGTGATCACACCTTCTTTTTATTGTTTATTCCACCAGTCATTCAGTGAATGGTGGACAAGAGCATTCAACAACTTAAAGTAACTACAAAAAATTATAGTTGAAAAGCCCCTGACCTCTTGGATCATGATGTGTTTGCCAGCTCTGCAGGTTCTGATTCTGCTCATTTCTTAATTTATTCAAGTATATTTACTGGGCACTGTCTTAGTCTGTTTGGGCCACTATAACAAAAATGTCATAGACTGGGTGGCTTTTAAACAATAGAAATTTATTTCTCACAGTTCTGGAAGCTGTCAGTCCAAGATCAAGGCACCAGCCTATTCAGTGTCTGGTGAGAGCCTGCTTCCTGGTTCATAGTCTTCTTCCTGTAACCTCACATGTGAAAAGGGCAAGAGATCTCTCTGGGATCTCTTTTATAAGGACATTAATCTCATCCATGAGGGCTCTGCCCTCAGTACCCAATCGCTTCCCAAAGCCTTCACCTCCAAATACCATCACACTGGGGATTAGTTTTCAACAACGTAAGAATTTGGGGGAGACACAAACATTCAGTCTACAGCAGGCATTTACTCTGTGCCATGCACTATGCTTAAATGCTGGGGCTACAGTGATGGGTGAGACAATTTTCACCTTTAAGGAGTTCACAGTTGAATGAGAGAACAAGTGGACAATTTTAGGATGGTAGCCAAACTGCTATGATAGCACAGAAGAATGGCATCTAAGCTATTCTGGGAGGGTCAGATAAGGCCTAATGATGGAGATAACCTTTAAACTGAGATTTGAAAAAGGAACGGGAAGTAGCTAACCAAGGAAAGACTGTGAGAGGAAGGATGTGGCAGGCAAAGGAAACAGCGTATAAAAAGGCATGAGGACTATACTTTCAGGGGTCATTACTAGAGAAATTTCATACAGAAAACAGACTGATGGTTGCCAGAGAGGAAGGGGGTGGGGGAGTGAAATGGGTGAAGGGAGTCAAGAAGTACAAATTTCTGATTATAAAATAAATAAGTCATGGGGATCTAATGTACAGCATGGTGACTAGAGTCAGTAATTTTGTGTTGCATGTTTGAAAGTTGCTAAGAGAGTAGATCTTACAAGTTCTCATCACAAGAAAAAGATATTACTTTGTATGGTGACAGATGGCAACCAGACTTACTGTGGTGATCATTTCACAGTATATACAGATATTGAATCGTTGTACACCTAAAACTAATATAATGTTATATGTCAATTATACCTCGATGAAAAAAGAAAAGAAGAAAAAGGGAGGCAAGAGGAAAGCATGGTGTCCTGGGGACTAAAGGTGATCAGCATGGAGCCTGGGCTGTGAAGGGCGTGGCAGCAAGCATGGAGGCTACAGAGGCTGGCAGGGCAGAATGATAGTGTTAGGTAGTTTAGCCATTATTATTTTATCAATGGAGAATTTTAACGAGAGTAGCACATTTGCGTTCTTGAAACTTCACTCTGATTGCAGGGTAGAGAATGGGTTGAGGGAAGTGAAACCAGAAGCATGGAGACCAACTCATAACTGGGATTGTGGATAAATTCCTTTACATTTCCGACCCTCAGTTTCTTCAGCTACAAAAGGGAATTATGAAACAAACCTCATAATATTGTGGGGCTTAAGTGAGCCAATATAAACAAAACGCCTGGCTCAGGTAAGTGCTTCTCTGTGCCCACTTCCCATTCTGCCCCAGGGCTTAACTCAGAGCTATGTATACAATATGTGCTAAGCAATGTGCATCTGTGGGTGACTGAGCGACTGCTCTCCTCTGAACACAGCAAAATGAGGAGGCCAGTGGTATTTTTAGTTAGGGAGTAGACGGCTACTGAACACGTGAATCCTAACCTAAAACAAATCTTTCCCTCACGTTCTTGCTGTAAATACAGATGAAGCTTCGCTCACTCGCCTGCCACTCACCTCCTGCTGTGTGGCCCGGTTCCTAAGAGGCCACTGCCCGGTACCCCTGCTCTAGGGCAATCATGGGGAAAACGCCACCTCTTGTACTATGGCCCGGTCAGTGCCCTTGATCTCCTGCAGAGCCCCTCATGCTCAGTGAGAAGTGACATTGTCTGTCCTTAGAATGGGATTAAAGGAGGAGGGGAACTCAGGGCATCCTTAAATCCTTGTGAGCCTATACTAACACTATCTAGATGTGCATTTCCTAGTTTTAGTGGGATCTATCTTTAACTGGAAACTTTAAAAATGGCCTTGTTATTTAGGGGAAGCATTTCATTTGGTGTCAAATCAGGTCCCCGAGTGGGTATTTCCAGTGCCACCAAAGATGGTGAACCGAGAAAAAGAGAGGTGGCTCTCCCCTGAGAGTTTAAAATGCAAATAGAACTAAAACCTTAATGCCAGATATATAATGTGAAAAGTCAACTCTCGCTATAGGAAACACAATGAATCAACAAGCTAATGAAAAAGAATTCAAACCTACTGAATCATCTTTTTTAAAAAAAGACAACGCTTAGATACCATATGATAACTATTACATTAAAAAAAATGTTTTAAAGGTTATAATCCCCCATGCTGGCAAGGCTACAGTAAAATCTTTATCTCAGGAACTTCTTATGGGAGTGTAAATTGGAATGATCCTACTGGAAGGTAATTTGGCAGTATGTATCAAAGAGTACTAAAAAGGTACATGCTTTCTGACCCAGTAATTCCACTCTTGGGTATTCATCCCAGAGAGATAATCTAATCCAAATGAAGGAAAAAATTGTATGCAGGAAGATGTTTATCGTAATGTCATTTATAATAACAAAATAATAACAGCCTAAATGTTCTATATTTAAGTAAACCATACCCTTTCACTAAATGAAACATTATGAAGTCATTAAAATAATGTTTACAATGACTATGTAATACTATTGGAAAACTTCTTATGATATAATGTAACCTAAAAATAACAGAATACAGAAAGTAGCAAAATCGTATTTATGCCATGACTACCTCTTTGTTCTTCATGTATAATTATTACCCGTGCATTACAAGTACAGATATTTAGACAAGAACTGGAAAACAGCATGAAAAAAATGAAAATGGCTGTTGTGATCTTGAGTTTTTGTGTGTATTTTTCTCTTTTTTGGATATCATCAATATTCTTATCTAATAATACTGTATACTATGGAGAGAGTATTTTTAAACATGGGTTTCATAGTCAGAAGCTTGGCTTAAATCTTAGTGCCATCACTTAACGTCTATGTGACTTCAAGCAATTTACTTAACCCCTTTGAATGTCAGCTTCCTCATCTCTAAAATGGGGGTTAAATACCTATGTTTATGAGAGTGTTATGCGGATAAAATGAGTAAACATAAATAAAGCATCTGTTACATAGTAGATGTACAATTAAGTTTTTAACATCTTAACTCTTTTCTAGAAAGGATTTATCAGTTTACAAAGATATATGCACACACATAAACACACACACATATATATATAAAGTTGGAATAAATTTTAAAATAAGTTAGGAAATTTAGTCAATGGAAAATAAGGGCAGTTCTATAAATGTTAACTCCCCTCACTTTTCCAATTCCTATCTACTAAAAGTGTAATGAGAATATTCTGGCTGCATTGTTCAGAAATCAGACATGAACGATGCTTGTTTTTCAAAAGCAAAAGGAAAGAAAAGGAAAGGAAAAGAAAACAAGGCAGAAAGAGATATCTCTCCCACCCTACTCTACTCCTGAGCACACACACACACATACACATCCCTCTCGTCAGACTTCAAGGTGTGTCCCTGGAGTTCCAAGAAAATCACATTTTGGTCTTTTTTTGTAGTGAACACATTTGCTTTCCCCACGTAACAAAAGGTATCATTTTGCTTTTAATTATGGATTGTTATTATGCATTGCTTTTATTTGGCAAAGATGTTTGTTTCAGGAAAATTGATTTAGACAGTTCCATTTTTCAAGCAATAATACCTTCTGTCCCAGGCTTACAAAGAACAATTAGATCTGGATTCTTTCCCCACAATCAAGCTGGCAATTTCTTATGGAAAGTCGTGGTCAATCAGCGTGGAATGGAGCTTCCATGAGAGCTAGTCAAATGCAGAAAATAGACTGTTTATGACCTGGCACTTTTACTTCCTGCGGTATATATAACTCTGACATTGTGCAGAGACATTACTCTGGATGGGCAGGAACACAGATTAATGTTGCCTCACTTTCAGTGCCACAGTTTTATCCTGAATATCATGATATTTTTCTCAGGAACTCCAGTTTCATGCAATTCAGCAAACATGACTGAAGGCCTTCTCTGTGCCAGGTACAGCGGTAGGAGCTGGAGATACCAATCTGAATCACACAGCATCCTTGCCCACAAGAACTCTCACAGCAGGATGACTCACAGATGATTGCAACCCACAGTGATAACGTCTGTGGCCAAGGGTAGCGCAAGGTGCTGAGGGGCCTGGAGGAGGCACCTAACCCAGCCTAGGAGAGCAGAGGCTTCCAGAAGGTGATGATGTAATAGAGAAGTCATATATAGAGACAGAGGAGAGGAAAGGCTTTCCAAGCAGTCTTGGAATTAAAAATAAAAGTCTTACCAGTCTAAGTGCCATTTACCCCCAGATTATATGACAAGCGCAAGGCTAACTGCTTTTCAAGTAGGTGGGTTGCTAAACCCATTTGAAAGTATTTAACTGACTTGCCCATGATCACTTAGTATGTGGTAGAGACATGATCAGAGAAGGTAAATTATTGACTCATACAGCAAGAAAGTGGCAAAGCTGGGGCCAAAATACAGGTGTTTCTGGTTCATTATTTCACTCAGTCCTTACCACGGTTCTGTGCAGGCCTGTGTGAACAACTTTGCACACTTGCTGAATCTGAAGGAGAATGGGAACAAAAAAAACTTTATTGAACACTTACTTGAGTGTAATATGATCTTTTGTGAAGACAGAGCCTCCGAGCTCTTCCTCCTAAGTAGGGAAGAGTGACCTTGATACTCAAAAAATCCATAACTTTAATGTTTTATGGAATCTTTTCTCTTTAAAAGAGATGTGGATTTTATATTATATTCCATAATACAGTAATGTTTGTTATAATATAAAAACTCTGAGTGGAATTATATTCTGGTTTAAAAGCTCTTCTTATCCCTACATTAGAAATGTGGAAATGGGGGCTTCCCTGATGGCGCAGTGGTTAAGAATCCGCCTGCCAATGCAGGGGACAGGTGTTCAATCCCTGCTCCAGGAAGATCCCACATGCCGCAGAGCAACTAAGCCCATGAGCCACAACTACTGAGTCTGCACTCTAGAGCCTGCAGAGCACAACTGCTGAGCCCATGCACCACAACTACTGAAGACCGTGCACCTAGAGCCCATGCTCTGCAACAAGAGAAGCCACCGCAATGAGAAGCCCACGCATGGCAACAAAGAGTAGCCCCCGTTTGCTGCAACTAGAGAAAGCCCGCATGAGCCAACGAAGACCCAACGTAGCCAAAAGTAAATAAATTTTTAAAAAAAGGAAATGTGGAAATGAGAGAGAGTTTAAGTAATTCATCCAAGGGCTATATACTTGTGAGTATACAGGCTAGGATTTATGCTCATGTCTGTCCTTTGCTCTTATCCGTGGCACAGACCTGGGGCCTCTTATTCTGGTCCTAGTGCTCTCGTGACCACCACATTTCACCTATCTCTGCGCTCCATAAGCCTTATTCAAAAGCAGCATGGGACTCAGGTCTGCTGGTATGTCACTGCATGACCTGGCCAAATCCTATCAACCACTAGGCCTCAAGATACCCTTTCTAAGGACCCTAAGAAGATATTTCCCTCAGACCTCAAGTCAGGAGCAGTGGAGATTCTGTAATTCACCTGTTTTATTTGGGGTTTTTGTTTTTTCCTTAGGACACTTGGTATATTGTAACTGAGTTTGCCACTGTGCCTAAGCTGTTGAAAAGCTGAGAGCCAGACTTGTACCCCACCTCTAGCAAGTGAGAAGAGTATCTCAGCATATGAATTCTGAGTTATGACCTTGTACCTAGCATCTAATTTCTCCTTATTTTTCTTTTTCTCCATGTCTTTAATTACATGTGCTTTCATTTTATTGCATTCTTTTAAGCATCTTCAAATTTTTTTGGAATTAGTGTTACATGTTGAATAACCAAATATGTAAAGAAACAAACAGAGAATAGTGTTTCAAGGAGATAACCTGATAGTCTTAAGAACCAGACGTCATACGTAAACAGACTCATTAGCTCCTAGAGACAGAGGACAGCAGGACCTATGGCCGACCCAGATTCCTGCGCTGTTCTTTTTAAAGTTGGCTTCACTTTCTCAGTGAGAAGTAAATTGGTTCCTGTCCTTTAGGGGCCATTTCAGTTACCACCTCTTGAAGGAAGTCCTCTTGATAACTCCTCAGTTAAAACCAGTTGAATCAAATAGACATAATAGTATTAAAACTCAAAACAAATTCTTAACTAAATTCCTCCCCTGCCTGCATACCCTTATCCCAGTCTCTTGCTTTCCTCGACAGTTTTTCTTTTCTCTGAGCATCTGTGCTCTTTTAGGCGTGGATGGGATACAGGCAGCCCTTTTCCCACTCTGTTGAAGGAGGCACATCAGCAAATAGTGCAGAACCCTGTGGCAGGTGACTCTGAGCAGCTTCCTTCCCCTCTGTGGGCTCAGTTTGCTTTTCGTTGAAATAAAGCAGTTGGGCCACATGACCTCCAAAACCCCTTGCTCTGACATTCCAGGAGGCTATGTCGTGGGATAGCCTCACGCATGCTGGATCGTGGTGACCTTGAGGATGAAGGGTAATCGCAGCTTTGAAGTATAAACTGAAGGCCTAAAAGGCATATCTTTTAAACTCTAAAATTTGATTTTACAAAAGAAAAGTTGTGACTTAAAACATATAAAAAAAGGGAATTTATAACCATATAACTTTGTCTGATAGTAAGCCAAAATATCACATCTGTAACAAACTTCCTCTGGTCCTATCTGGGATCAGGTACAGAAAGAATACCCAATATAGAAAATATTCATCTCTCACCTTGGAAGAGAAGGCGGGGGGGGGGGGGGGGGGGGGGAGGAGATGGAGAGAGGGGAGGTACAGGTGGGAAGACAAAAGAGACTAATATGTAAATTACCTAACTGTAATGTGAGACGTGATTAAATCGATGCTTAGAGGCGTTGGGGCCCATGGGTGCACTGGGTGGGCATCTGTCAGCCACGCATGCATCCTCTCCAGCCTTGAGCTTCACCGTCACTTTAGATGCCACGTCTGTTCTTGCAGGTTCCCACATGGCCTCGTATTGCTGGAGCAGAGGGTGGGGAAGAAGCAATCTGTCCTGGCATGGAGTCTTCTGACTCATGACTGGAACAACCTTCCTCTCACTGTTTCCTCCAGAGCTGGGCAGGGTGAAGTCTTCCAGCACAAGCCCCCATCTGAGTCTTTGGGGTTTTAGGATGGGACGTATGTCATTTCTCTCCAGCAGGAGTAAGGGTTTCAGCTGTTTATCCAGCCCTCTTCAAAAACCTGATCTAGCCTTCCACATTTAAGTTTTTAACGCATATTTAGACAGAGTCCACTCTGCCAGGAAAGCTAAACTCTGTCCTTTCTGCCATGGAGCTTAGCATATAATGAGAATGACATTAATCAAATATAAATACGGATAAATATAGAACTTCGAATTGTGAACGCTATGAAGGAAAAATACAAATCATCACTGCTTAAGTCATAGCTCCTCCCACTCCCCTGTGTGCAGAGGCTGTTCATTTGTGCAGTGTTACCACTGCAGTTCATACTGCTCCTCTGCCTAGAAACCTGGGGATCACCGAGAACATTTCTCACCACTCAATACTCTCACAGCTACCTGGGCATAGGTATCAGAGGCCAATAGTATGGGTTCGAATCTCAGTTTTTCCATTAGCAGCTGTGACCTTGAGCACGTAACCTAACCTCTTGAACTTCAGCTTCTTCATTTGTAAAAACGGGTAACAATGCCGGCCTCAGAAGGTTGTGAGGATTGGCACAGAGTAAGTGCTCAGCAAATGCAGCTGCTACAGCCTCTGCTGCCGTTAATCCTGCTTCCAAAACGTCTCTGCAGTTTCATATGCTCCTCTCCATTGCCACCTGCCCTGCTTTTGTGCAGACTGCCAGAGGTGAACCCAAATGCTCCTTTAAGCTGCCCTGGGGATGAAAGCCACTTGGGTGCCTGGCTTTTCCAATAACAGGAAGCTACAGGAGCAGAAACTACTTGGTGAAGTATATTGATGCAATCTCGCTTGTGCAGCCCTAGCTTTTGCCTGCTGCCCCACTCTGCTCCCCACTGAATTTAGCCCCTAGTCATGAGATTCTAGTTCAGCCTTGAGTGATGTTCACTCTCTCCCTGAGTAAAAGGCTAATGCATTTTTTTATTATCCTGATGGGAGTCGGTGCCCCAAAGGGCAGCTGAGCCTCAGCCATTGGCCAGGTTCCCCTAGAAGGTGGTGGAGTTGGTGGATGCTTAGGGGAGGCGTCCAGGCATCAGCCATTGGCCCGGGTGGGGCTTGAGGAATACTTTGAACCCTGGTCACGTACCTTTCCCCATGTTTTTCTTTGGAGCACTTACCGTAACTGAAATTAATTCATACTGTATGATTATTTGCTTAATATGTCTTCTCCACTCCACTATTAGCTATCTCTTTGAAAACAGGGGCTGTGTCTTTCTCGTTCTCCTCAGCAATATGCCTGGAACAGAGTAGATGCTTCATGGATATTTGTTGGATTAACGAGTGAACAAGTGAAGAGGCAGAGAGTGGAGTTCCAGTGCTATCTGCAGAAGCCATGCTGCACATCACTTGTTCAGCATGAGGAGAAGTAGAAAGAGGGCCATGTCAAGGGCAGAAGGCAGGGTCAGGGACAAGTAAGGTGATGGCATACAGAATGGTCAGGTAAACAGAAGACTGGCGTCCCACTTCAGTGGGGTGTGGGCATGAACTCAGTGCTTGAGACAGCATTTTTCAGACTTTCATAATCCCTGCTCCCTTTCCTCACAGAGGTGACTGGCTCTCCCCACACCTTCCTCCTACCACATCTTCTACATGTGACACTGACCAAGGTGATTAGACCCACCTTTATTATCTGAAGTTTGGTTCTGAAAATAATAGGTAACTTTTTGTTTGTTCTCCAAACGTGAGGTTATGTTAAAATATAAAAACTGCTTTTTCAAATAACACATAGAATTTGTGGATATTTGTCATCCCTTGTTGACAATGGGGATCATTAAATTATTCTAAGAAAGGATCAAATTTAATTTTAGAGTGATCAGTCCTGCAGCCAGTAAGCAGGCTAGACTGGAGTAAGAACGATCAGAAGTAGTGAGTTTAGGGAGAGGTCAGCACCACATAAAATGTTTTCTAGGGAGCAGGCTCTGCTTGGGGTAGGGCAGGGAGGGAGCCTGAGATCCCTAGATGCCTAGAAAATGACTGTGGCTGGGTGAGGGGGGGAGGACTGAACAGGAAGGGGGTTGCAGGGAAAAGAGGGGCTGAGCCATGAAGCCAAATGTGTGCCTATGCCCCTGTGACCTCCCTTTCTAGAGGGTGTGGATCCCCAGGTCCTCCCCATTATGGCTGGCTTCTGGAGTGACAGGAAAATGCACAGGGATTACTGGTCCTCTTATTTAAATTATCTCCAATCTCTGCCATGAAAGACTGATTTTTCCCCTAATAGCTATCCTGCACGAAACAGAAAAAGCAGAACAGAACACATAATCAGTGACTGTTCTCTTCTACCACATAGAACCTCACACATCAAACCAGGCCCTGAGCTCCTGGAACACCACGTCCCTTTCTCATTCCGAGAAGTAATTGCAGTGCAGTTCGTGATGAAAATGAAAAGTCCATTTATAACTGTAGCTTCATATTTACCCATCCAGATGAAGATGGCCAAATTCTCAGTGGTCTAATCCCTAGGTCACCAAGACAGAATCAGAGAGGGTTTTGAGAAAAATTATGGGTCCAATGTATGTGTGTCTTTTGAGAGAGAAGGGGATAAAACTAAAGACCTTTTCTGATGATCAATTCAGTAGGAACTTCTCTAGTTATCATCTTGGAAACCAGTGATCGGCAGATCTTTGTTATCATCTGTTGGTCAGGCACTGGGCTAGTCCCTGAGAGGAGTGAAGTAATACTGGCACAGCCCTTGCCCTCAGGGAGATCACACAGCCAGTGGAGAGGATGGAGGAGTAAACAGGCCAGGGAGATGCAGTGTGATGGTGCTCTGATAGGGAAGGTCAGAGGGATAAGGGCAAGATCCAGTCCAGCCTTGGCAAGTCAAGAAAGCCTTTACAGAAGAGGTGGCATGAGAGTGGAGAGCTGAATAACAAGTAGGAATTAGCCAGGTAAATCTGGTTGGGTTGTTGTTCTAAGAGGGAACAACACGTGCAAAGACCTTGAGGTGAGAGCACAGCAAATTTGGGGAACTGGAAGTGGCTCATCATGGTTGGAGCTCAGAGTCTGAAGGAACAGGAGAAAAGAGGCAGGAGCTGGGTCACAGAAGTCCTCCAACAGCAGCTAAAGGGTTAAACTTTATTCTGTAGGAGGCCTGGTGAGTTTTAAGATGTGATTCTAGAAAGTTCACTCCAGCTGCAGCAGCAATTTGCAAGACTCGAAGCGGGGAGACCAGTTAAGATGCTGTTGTAAAAGGCTAGGTACCAGATGGTGAGAAGCCCAAAGTCTCAGCCTGAGGTGGGGCACAGCTGGAGAGGCGCTCAGAAATCCTAGCTTCCAACCAGTGTGCTTCCCATTCTACCTATTCACACCTCCCACCCACCCCCCCCCCTCACGTGTGAATGATTCTTCTTATTTCTCTCAGCTTCTCTTTCCTGTTAGGCTCCTGGAGGTTGGTCTACACTCTTTTTATGAATGGGATACCTAATTGCCAACTAGCTTAAATAACATGCCTAGGATAACAGCACAAAGATGATAGAGTCAGGATTCATATGTTTGTCTGTCTGATTTTGAGTTTGGAGCTCTTTCCACAAAATACTTTGTGTAACTGCAGGGAGAGGGGCTTCAGACATGAAGAATAGAGTATCTTTTCCAAAAGGTTGGATATTGCCTGGAAGAGTCTCCCCAGATTCAGAGGACTTTGTTTACATCACTAGGCTGCAGTAGCTGGGCTTTTCAAACTGCCTCCTGTGACAAAATAACCAAGTAGTTCTCTCTTGATGTCTTACTAACACCACCTTCCCTGAAAAAGGACTAGAAACAAAATCACAGCAACAAGAGCAAACATATTTATAACAATAAACGTATGTGACTTACATTCTTATACTTTAAAATAAAGACTCAGCCTGAGACCAAAAAAAAAAAAAATAACATAATGCTGCACAAGATTAAAACATGCTTCATTTGTTATATCTAAATATGACCCTGTTAAATAAACACAAGCAAGAAAGATGACAAAAAAAAAATACACCAAAACAATGCTAACTGTGCTTCTCTTTCAGTGGTGGGATTTCATTCATTTTTACTTTCTGGATTTTCTGGAAATTTGGAAAATGACAAAAGTAAGCATGTGTTACTTTCATTATTACAAAAATTTTAAAGATAGATTCTTTAATGTTGGACAACAATAGTTTTCATTGAGAATAACTGAAATCACAAAAGATCCAAAATTCCTAGATGAGGTTTCTAATTGACCCACCTTTCAGTACTTTTACCCTTGGGGCTGTCAACTGTGACCAGAGGTGAAGTGGCATTGTATTAACAAAATAGCTTCCACTGGATGAACAGAGGAATATGGAAAACTCTTGGAACAAGGATGCTGATAGACAGTTCCTTAAGCATCCACTACAGATGCTTCTGCCATCCTTGGTTGGCACCAAATTCAGAGATTGCTCCTATTGACCTTGGAACCTCCAGCCCCCATGGTCTTTATGGAGTCATGACTCTGCATCAACCACACATTGGTTGAACACAGAAATGGGTTTCCTCTGAATGTTTATGAGACACCACTCCTACCAGGGAAAGCTGGATGCAGAGTCATACACAGCCAGGAGTCCACACATTACCTCCTAACTGACCCAACCCTGGCATACCCACACCCTGCCAGGAATCTGTGGAATACCATACAGGCACACTTGGACACATTGCCCTCTGTGTAGGTTTAGAATTCCTTTATCTGTTCCCCCCACTCCTCAAAACACACACACACACACACACACACACACACACACACACACACAGTACCACTACCACACATGCGAAGGGCCTGCCTTCCTGAGACTGTAGCTTGTGGTTAGCTAATGGTTCAGCTGCTCAGCCCTCAGCCAGCAGGCCCTGTCCGCCTACCAAACCTGCTGTCTAGCTAGCTACCTTCATTTCCTCCAACTAACATTGCATATTCTACCATCCAGGCAGTTAGGTAATATATCATCTCCATATAAAAGGCCCTATGTCTCTCAGTTGGTAACTAATTTATATAATCTGGTAATTCTTTATGTCCACCATGCTCCCCTCTCATATAACTAGTTTTCTATTATTGGTCAAATTCCACAAATCACGTGCCCTATTTTAATAAATGCCAAACAGTTTCCGCTGGTGATCCTAAATGATTATACTAGGCACACCGTTTAGTAATGAAAATTTTCTTTTTCATTTATTCCTTAAGGACTTTGAGGGAATTATTTGGATATTTTAGTATCTTAGGTTCAAACTGTTGTGATTCTTTTTTTTTTAATGTCTTTATTGAGTATAATTGCTTTACAATGGTGTGTTAGTTTCTGCTGTACAATAAAGTGAATCAACTATACGTACACATATATTCCCATATCTCCTCCCTCTTGCATCTCCCTCCCACCCTCACTATTGCACAATGATTCTTGAATGTACACTTTTGTTTTTATTTGCATATAGAACATGCAGACTTTGTAATCCTATCTTAAGAGCTACAGGTTAAAACAGCAGTCTACACTTATCTGCTTGGGCCACTAGGTGGTGCACACATATGTCTGTGAACTGTAGGTTAAAGGGGTTTGTCACCAGGTTAGATTTAATTCATCACCACAGGAGTGGTACAGACAGTAGGAGCTGTAGGAGTCCAGGAGAGACAGTGATCCTATGGGTGGGTGTAAAGGCAGGAAGGTCTCCAGAGGAGGTGGATAGATAATATTGCTGCTGAGATGGCAGGAGCAAAATCATAAAGGCAGGAATCCCCAAAGCCATGACAGGGGGGAAGTCCTGTAGAGGAAGGGGCATGCTTACTTTCCATGCTGATGAATTCCTACCTAACAGGGTTGTTGCAGAGGGAATAATGGAATAGTTGAATCATTTGAACTAGATGGCATCAAGCATTCCTTTCAGCCTGTGTGCTGGGCACTGGAAATATAGAGATGAAATGGCATAGTCTTATCCTCAAGTAAAGACCTCATGAGAGAAACAGAGAAGGAAACAGATAATTAAGACAGAGCATGATACAAAAGTTAGGTTTTACAAGGTGCATTGGAAGAACAAAGTGTGAAATATTCTGTTCTGAGGAAAGGAGAGAAGGGGGTTAGGTCTGGGAGCTGAGGTGCAGAGGAGACCTCGTTGGAGGTCTTGAGATGTGAGGAGGGAGCTCCACGAAGATCTCAGGAGATTAGTTAGAGAGAACAGCATGAGCAAAGGCATGGGGATTTGAAAGGATAATGTGCATTCCAGGAATGGTTCAGCTGAGTTTAGCAGTGCTTTCTGAGGGCTATTGTGTGCCATGGACTGAATAATAGATGCTCCAGGCCCTTAAGATGCCCCTCAGCTAGTGAGGAAGACACACAAGCACTGAAAATTGCAGTGTGAGAGGTTAGCTTAAAATTTGTTCTCTTTTAAATTCTCAGCTCTGTCATTTAGCCCCCAGGGTCCTGGCTACAGACGTTCTCAGAGAACTCTACACCGGAAGGGGAGCCCACAAGCACAGTGTCTGGCTGCTTTTGACTCAGAGTCACTGACAGTATTTCAGTCTCACTCACTCATTTTAGAGGTGTGAAGTTCAAGGCCAGAGACATAACAGTAAGTTATCCAAAACCACAGAGAGGAGCTAGGACACAAGGCCAGGTCTGTCTGTGTTCCTGTCAGGTTTTCTTCCCTTTTTGTTCTACTGGACCCTGGACACAGAATCACCATTTAGAGATAGATCTTAATTAGGAAATAGACACCTTTCAGATAAATGGACCTCCTTCACCAACGGCGATTGCCACAAAACCAAGCTTATGGAAAAATAGAAGGACACATTGTCTTCCTTCCTCATGTATGAGGGAAGGGCCTAGCCTCACAGGCTGGCCTTGGCAAAGGCAGCTTGAGCCAATTGTCCCACTAGCCTGGTTCTGTGATTGGGAAAGAAGGCAGTCTGGCTCCAGCTTCCATGTGTGGGTGTGTGTTTCATTTCAGCATGAGAATGTGTGCTCACAGTGGAGGTCAGTGACATCTTGGAGTTGCACTGTTGCTTGAAAATGTCAACTGGAATGAATTATGAGCTGGCAGTAAAACAGGGCTGTGTGATGGAGAAGGCTATGAAAGGATACAGACCTGCTTTTAGGGCCCTGAAAAATCATTAAAGCAAGGGATAGAGAGATCTTAAAGAGGTTTGACTGGGACAGATCAAATTTAAATGGAAGAGGAGGGGACCACAAGGGCCAGGGATTTGAGACCAGGTCTTATAAGGCAAGGATGAAGGAACTGGGAATATTTAACCAGGAGAGAAGATGACACAGATCTTCTTCAGGTCTCCAAACTTGTCATGGGCTGAAGCAGCTAGAAACAGGGATGATTTCATAAGGAAGCAGCTTTTAACCCTGCTCAAAGTAGAGCTATTTAGGGACACAGGTTCGATCACTGGTCAGGGAACTAAAATCCCACATGCCGTGTGGCATGGCCAAAAAAAAATAGAAAAAAAAAAATTTTAACTGGCAAAAAGTGAGTTCCCTGTCAGGCAAAGGGATAAAACAGAATCAGTTCATATAACTGGTGGGGACATTGCTGAGGGGATTCCTGTACTGGTGGCAGGTCAGACTCAATGACCTTTGAGCTCTGGTACCAATAATTCTATGAAAAGGGGCAAGGCAGGTTTTATAAACCAAGGGACACATGGTCTATAATAATAACAAAACATTAATACAAAAATAGCTCTTTGTATTAAGTACCTATTAAGTACCAGGCATCATGCTAAGTGATTTATTGTGCATTATCGTATTTTGGACTTTCAAGCCAGGATTAGAACTGACTGAATTCTAACCCTGGCTCTCTCATTCAGTGAAGATGTGGTCTTAGGCAGATAATTTCTCCTGTCTGAACCCCATGTCCCTCTGTTGTACAGTACCAACCCTGTAGGATTGCCAAGAGTGTAAGAAGAAATGACACATCAAAATGCCTGGTACTGTGCCTGGCCTACATTCGGTACTCAAAAAATGTTGCTGCCTTCTCCTTTCTGCTTAAGGAGAATTTCAGGAAGCCATTCTAGGGGAGAGGCAAGATAAAGAGGGAAATGCAGGTGAGGTGAAATATGGCAAAGGACCCACTGGATGAAGTACCAGATAATCAGAAACTCCTGCAGTGTGTATCCTTGAAGCAGTGGTTCTCAAAGTGAAGTTTGTTAGGACCCCTTTTTAAGACAAAAAATTACGTATTAATGGAAATTGCTATTAATGGAAAATCAAGTGTAGGAAAGAGACAGAGGTTGACTGAGGCTTAAGGAATCCTGACTTAAGCCTTTAAGAGAGTTGCTTACCACTGCCCCATCCTCAGCCTACAATACCGTCTTCTCCACCCTCAGGTTCCCATGACATCCAGTTCAGGACTAGGATTCTCCATAAGCATGGTGTGATAGGGGGCGAGCCTACTGAGATCTTGACCACCTCAGCCCTTGGGGCCAAGGCTAGCTGCCTCCAAACAAGAGCAACTTCATCTATATGGGCTAGTGTACCTGACAAATATTATTTTCTTTGAATGTTGTATGGTACAGAGAGATGAGGATTCGGTTAGAAAAGTAATGGTTTGATCATCAGTAGTTGAAATTGTCATAGCATTGTTGAGCAGATTTAATAAATAAACCAGCCCCCAGGAGTATCTTGGTTAGAAAGGAGTATCAGGAGGGTGACAGTGACTTAAGGACCCAAGGCAAAGAGGGTTGCCAGGATATCAGACACGTAACCAGTACAGCCAGTGTGACCAAAGAGAAATCTACGGCTGCCTGGTACAGAGGATTGAGCCATAGCTGGGAGTCTGGAAAGGGACTTTCTTTGTGGCTCTAGGTAAGCCACATTCCTCTCATGGCCTCATTTTCCCTAAATATAAGATAGGTTTGACTGGAAGGTCTCTAAGGCCCTCTCGGCTCTGACCAGAAAGGCTGTCCGTTCCCCCTTGTCTCTAGGGTGCAAGGCCTCCCTGCAGAGCTGTGAGACGACGTCCTCCACAATACCGCCTGCTTTGTGTGTCTGAACATCCCCTTTGCATGTTCACCCTGACCTGCTAAGCAACAAGTTTGGCTCTGGCTTGAATCAGTGCTCTCACAATGTGTTTTCTTTTGCAGCAACAGCGGCACCTAGACCTCCTGACGATAACCAGCCCTGGTGAGTAGGTGTGGCCATTCTGCTTTGGCTTTTCCCTTATTTCCCAGAGTGATGTCTGGTTGTCTATCCAAATGCAATTCCTGCCCTCCTCCTTTGGCTTCCTGAATGAACAGCAGAATTCTTGTGTCATGAATGATCCTTCTCCCCCATCCTCTACCCCACAGGCAGTTTCTCTTCTCTTCCCCAGCTCTGTGCTGCCTTGTCTTGACTCTGCAGATGGCAGGGTTGATACTATGATGTTGCTGCATATTCCAGGGCCAGGT
The DNA here is from genome assembly GCF_949987535.1 of Balaenoptera acutorostrata. Taxonomy (NCBI): domain Eukaryota; kingdom Metazoa; phylum Chordata; class Mammalia; order Artiodactyla; family Balaenopteridae; genus Balaenoptera; species Balaenoptera acutorostrata. Next base: position 40,870,104 of record NC_080064.1, on the reverse strand, counting down.
TCTCCCCAGATCACTCAGTGGATCCAAGTGTCAAGGAAGTGCCCTGGTCTCCTGAGAAATAAGTTTTAAAATCATGGGGAATGGGGAAACTGCCTGGTAGATGGCATGGAATGAAGGGAGGACAGTTAATGAGGAAAGGCCAGTCTGGGGAAGTGACCAGGTTTGGTCTCCTGTGACTCTTGTCACTCACCTTTAGGAAGGACAAGTCCCACAACAAAGCTATGGCCCTGGGATTTAAAGCTCCTTTCCTTCCCCTCGGTCTGGCATATAGCCCAGAGAAAAGTTGAGCAGTTTAGTTTTACCAGAAGGTATTTTATTTCAATTTGGGAACTTGAGGCAAAACTGGCCAACAAGAGATGCTGTTCTCTCTTGGAATCCAAGGAGACGGTGGTGCCAACAGTGAGCATTCAAGAGTGGGTATGGTGGTCCATCTTCATTCATTGGTGATGTCCTAAATACTTAATGGCCCCGGTGGCCCTCTACTGTGCTGGGCATTAACACTTTGGTTACCGGACTGTGGGGAGATGGCATCCTGAGGAACGGACTGGTGTGGGGGAGTGGTCACATGGCAGGGTTGGGGAGCTCTAGGAGTGGCTAATTACCAATAAATACGGAGGTATTTCAGTATTTTAGTAACCAATATAGCTGGGCCATGTCATCCTGCCTACCACCCAGCCTGTTGCTGTGTCCAGGGCCAGTTGGCTTGCAAGGAGATTGAGAAATTGTCCTCTGCAGGCACTGTCTTAGCACAAAGGCTGGTTGTCTGTCTATGTAACTGAGATATAAGACAATGACTGCAAATGTAATTTGGATCCACCCAGTTCGGGTGGCCTTACTACATTTCCACCTGATAGATCTCTTTGAACTTGGGACTTCAGAAGAACAAACATGAACTAGTTTGAAAATGTTCAATCTAACCCATAGAATGAACTGTGTTTAACAAGTATATAATTAACATATATAGAAATTCCAAATCATGGGCTAATATAATTAGAATGGCTCAGTTGTGTGACCTACCAATCCTTTCCCACTAAGGTGTTGGTAAGTGATTATCTTTGTCCTGTCCGGTTAGTTGCTTTCCTTCATGATTGTTTTCTGTTCTGCTCCACAAATGCTGACCCAGATTGCCTGCTTTCACATTCTAGTCTCATCTGGTCACACCCTGATATGATGCTGACATATGAATTGGAGAGGTTTCTTGATCTGTCTTCAGTTGCTTTAGAAGGAGACTTTTAGACTCTGTTAACTGCATTTCTTTTGCACCAGCTCTTTCCGTTCCTAATTGCTACTGCACAAATTCAAGCAGAATAGTTGTGACTCTCAGTGCACTCTTTTTGGGCACACTGTTAAGCACTGCCAGAGTTTAGAATGGTTTATAATTTTCCCTACTTTTAGATGAGGAAAGACTATTTTCTGGGTCAAAGCTTCTCAAAAGTCATGTTGTGTCACACGAGTATACAGTACTGCAAATAGGCTACATTTGTGTGATATTGTAAGATATACACTTGTGATATATTGATCCACCCATCTCTCAGGGGTACAGGTAGGTCCCAGGATAACTGAGCCGCCAAGGTGGTAGCCTCTACTCCAGTGTACCAAATATTATCCATGTGTGTCATGACTTGGAAAGGTTAGGAAAGACCGTGAGGCTATGTATTACCTGAACAACCCTAGTCCATGTCAAAATCACTTCCCTCTACTGTTACTAACTGTCTCTCACTTTCAAAGTCATCTCCATTCCCCACCTCACCAGAAGCTGCTGCAGCTAGCAAGGGGCATGCTACCTCTCTGGGGATGCCAGCGGGAGGTGCTAGCTTGTTTGCACTCGTCACCAGACCATCCTCAACACAGAACTGCAGTCTGATGCTACCACTCCTCATCAGCTAGGAGCCTTCAGAAATGCTGGCTGGGAATTTGGAAGCCTTAAAACTCTGTGTTATCTTCTTTACACTCTTATTTTGTTCATCGTGAATAATTTTGAATACACAGAAAAGAGTAGAGATAAAATGAAGAGTAATCTATTGCCCCCCTCACCACCAAACAGCTTGGCTTTATCATATCAACATTGTACCATATATGCTACAGAGTCCCCTATTAAAAAAATTATAGATCTAGTTGAGACTTTTCTGTACTCCTAGCTGATTGCATCTCTCTCCCTTCACTCTATAGGTAACCACTGTAATAAATTCAATGATTTTCTATATCTATATATCCAAAAATATGACTGGTATAACTGGTATTGTTTTACAAATTCCTATAAGTGATATCACACTATAAATGTCATACTGAACTTTTCCCTTACTTATTATACTGTAGAGATTCATTCATGTGAATACATGTAGCTCTGGTTCAATCATTTTAACTGCTATATAGTATTCCACTTATGATTACATCACAATTTCTTTTTCTATTTTATTGATCATAATTTAGGTTATTTCCAGTTTTTTTGCAATTTTAAATAATACTACTTGGAGCATTTTGTGCATAAGCATGAGAATTTATCTAGAGCATATAACTAGGAGAAGAATTACTGATTACATGCATCTTCAAATTTACTGTATAATGGCCAGTTGTTTTCTAAAGTAGTTGAACAAATTTATACTTCAAAGTATAAGAACAGCAAAGTATAATAGTTTCCATTTCTCTGAATCCTCCACACTTGGCATCATCAGACAAATTTTTACCAGTCATCATGATAAATATAAAATGTTATCCCATTGCTTTTATAATATGTGTTTCCCTGATTACTGGTGGGGTTTAATATCTTTTCATATGTTTATTGGCCACTTTTGCTTTCTTCTGTGAACTGACTTTTCATATCATTTGTCCATTTTCTCTTGGGTTGTTTCTTTTTATTGATTTTTAATTCTTTGTTGTTCTGCATGTTGATACTTAGTCACTTAACATGCATTGCAAATATCTTACCCCAGATGGTGGCTTGTGTTTTTTGATTTATGATGTGTTTTGATTTATGGAAGGGATTTTTGGTTTGTTTTAGTGTAGCTGAATGTATGAATATTGCTTTATGAGCTTTGCTTTTGTGACTTATTTAAGAAATCCTTCCCTACCTGAATATCATATTCTCCTGTATTCTAAAAATTGTCAAGTTTTACATCACACTTGGGTATTTATCTCATTTAGGACTGATCATTGTGTATGATATGAGCTGGGGATTTAATTTGTTGTTTACATATAGATAACCCATTATCTCAGTATCATTCAACAACTAGTTCATTCTTTCTTCCACTTATTAGCAATTACACATGATGATGATGATGATGATGATGATGATGATGATGATGATGATGAAGAGCCAACTGACTTTTCCTACACAGCTTATAAATTTTTGTGTTCTCCTGTTTATTGCATCTCAAGATTTTCCTGTTACCTTATTAAAGTAGATCCCTTAATAGCTGTTTTAGTGAGAGTCCATGAGAAACGATCTTAATCTGTATATGTTCTTATTTTGACTTCAATTTGGGATGATAGTTTGGCTAGGTATAAATTCTAGCTTGAGGAGGGCTTCCCTTCATTCTTTGAACATTTTTTTTTCATTTTTTTCTGACATCCACAGTTGCTAATAAGAAGTCTGCCAGTATTTGTTTATGGTAACTTATCTTTTCTTGGGTAGGTTTAAAGATTTTCCTTTTGATCTTCATGCTCTGCTTTTTCATTTTAATGTGTCTGGATGTGAATTTATTTCTGTTTACCCTGCTTGGTACTCTGAGTAGTCTTTCTACCTGAGAATCTATGTCTTTCTTTAATTCTGAGAAATTATTGGCAAATTATCCCTTCAAAGATTGCTTTTTCTTCATTCCTTTGATTCTCTTCTTCAATAATTTCTATTAGATGAATGTTGGATTCTCTCAAGTGGCCCTCCATGATTCTTTACTAATTTTTCATAATTTTTAGCATTTTATTTTACTGCATTGATCCTGAGTTCCCCAAAAGTAACTTGAATTCATAAACTCACTTTTTGACCATATCTAGTCTGGATTATTTTCCTGTCTTTTTCAATATTTCAATGATTATTTTTAATTTCCAAGATTTCTAATTTTGTTCATATCCACCTGCTCTTGTTTTATTTCTGCCTGTTCTGTTTCATAATTTCTTATTCTGTTTTAACATTTTCATTTGTTTCTTCCAACACCTTCAATATGCCTATTTTAAAATCTTTGTTCTATAAAATAAGTTTCATCTGGAGTGAATTCAAGTTATAACTGTTGATTTTGTTTAGTATCATTTTTAGCATTTAATTTCTTCATGTGTTTTGAAATTTTAATTTGTAATATCACTTTGAGAAGGAAGTTTTCTGTTACTCTCTGTCCCCAGCCCTGACTACCACCCCCCCCACCCCCGCAAACTCCCACTATGCTCACATATCCCTATATGGTGGATTTTGCAGTTGACTCTACCCATATTTTCAGTATAGGACCTGGTAAATATTGGGGATATGGAGATCCAGTGAAAAAAGTCAGCAGGATAGTTTAACATTGCTTCTGTTTCCTTTGTCTATATTCCTTGCCTCTCTAGGCCTACAGCACACAGGAGCTCTCTCCCAGAAAGTTCTGCAGCAGCCTTTTTTTTTTCTAGGCTTCTTTCATAGCAGGTGAGCCCCACCCTAGATCCTTGTTCTAAGCAGAAGACCTTGTCTCTGATCCCCATGTCCTATAGAGCACTTTTAGGAGGCTCATAGGAGTCCAACTTTCAGCTGCTACTGCCTGCTGCTATATCCAGATCTCAACAAGCAAGTAGCGTCAGGAGCATGTATCCTTTTGCATTTCTGTACTTTTCAGCCTCATGGAGATATGTCTCTTGCACTGGAGCCCAACTATATATTTTCATTTCTTTTTTTCTTATATTATTCAATATTACTATTTGATGGGAATGAGTGGGTTTATTGAAGCATGAACTTATTTAGTCATTTGTCCCAGAAGTCCAACTATAGTTTTTTTCTTACTTTTTGGAAAGTTTATTCTCCTATAACCTCTTCAACAGAAGGGAGGCAGTATGAGGAAATATTTTTCTCCTACCCAAGTGAGACTTTATCACCAGATTGATGAAAGGGACTATTATTTTTTGGGACTTCCCTGGTGGTCCAGTGGGTAAGACTCCACGCTCACAATGCAGGGGGCCCAGGTTTGATCCCTGATTGGGGAACTAGATCCCGCATGCATCCCTCAACTAAGAGTCTGCATGCCGTGGCTAAGAGTCCGCATGTCACAACTAAGAAGTCTGCATGCCACAACTAAAGATCCCACATACCGCAATGAAGATCCCTCATGCTGCGACTAAGACCCAGCGCAGCCAAAATAAATAATAAATAAATAAATATTTTTTAAAAAGAGAGACAGTTACTTTTTGCACGTGTATATACAAATATATATGTAATTTAAAAAATAAAATTATAATGATCCTGTATAAACTATATAGGAATATAATGTGAACATTTTTTCAATATTATTAAATATTCTCAGAGGGACTGTTATGTAGCTGAAAAGCATTCTATATTAAATTTATCTATTATTGTATATTAAATTGTCCCTGATAATTTAATTATAAATAATACCACAGTGAACACTCTTTTTTTTTTTTTTAATTTTTTATTTATTTATTTATTTATTTATTTATGGCTGTGTTGGGTCCTTGTTTCTGTGTGAGGGCTTTCTCTAGTTGTGGCAAGCGGGGGCCACTCTTCATCGTGGTGCACGGGCCTCTCACTGTCGTGGCCTCTCTTGTTGCGGAGCACAGGCTCCAGTCGCGCAGGCTCAGTAATTGTGGCTCACGGGCCTAGTTGCTCCGCGGCATGTGGGATCCTCCCAGACCAGGGCTCGAACCCGCGTCCCCTGCATTGGCAGGTGGATTCTCAACCACTACGCCACCAGGGAAGCCCCTGAACACTCTTGTATAAAGATTTTTGTGTGCATCTTTAATTATTTCTTTAGGAAAAATTCCTAGAATGAGAATTACTAAGAAAAGTTATACATAGTTCACTAATCATGACAGACTAAGTTACACCAAAGTAATAATGACATCAAAATTACAGAGGCTTAAAAAATAAAGGTTTATTTTTTACTTTTGGTACATTTCTCTCATGGATTGGAGTCGCTTCTGCTCTACTTCATCTTTACTCTGGCACCCAGGCTGACCAAGCATCCTTTATTTGGAACATTGCTCTATGTCTTAGTTTGGGTTCCCTAAGAAGCAGAACTTGAGACAAAGATTTTAATGCAAGTAGTTTATTTGGGAGGTGATCCCAGAGACCTTGGCGGGAGGTGGGGAAGTGATACAAGAAAATGAAGAAAGCTAAGAAAGGTTCGTTATCAAGCAAGCTACCACTGACGGCAAGTGGAATTTAATCCTACAGGGAAACCCTGGAAGTCAGTGTGGAAAATAAGCCTCAGAGTTATCCCTTAGGGGCAGAGGAGTGGGAGTGAGGGTGGGAGTGTTAATTCCCTGACACTTCCAATCTGCTCAATGTATGGATACAGCAGATTCCAGTGGCCCAAGAAAGCCCTCAGGAGAGGTTTGCAGATGTCAGCAATTGGAAAGTATTCAATATGTGCAGAAATAATAAGTGCCAGGAGAATATGTGAGGTTGCAGAAAAGTACTGACAGCACCTGCCATATGGGTAGTCATGGCAGAGGGAAAAGGGAGAGATGGTGAGCCATATACCTTCTCTTAAAAATTTTTAGAAGGGGTCACTTTTGCCCAGATTTCCTATATCAAAGCAAGTCATATGACCACTTCTAATTCAACAAGGTAGAGATGCAGAATCTTCCTACAGGGAAGGGCACTGCATTGAGAAGAGCTAGAATATTTGGCAATGATGTAATCATCTTACCTTTTCACACTTCTAGAAAGATTTTTATGTTCCCACCATCAAGTTAAAAGTGCTGGTCATAGCTTTAAAAAAAAATAACACCTTTATTGAGATATAATTCATGTATAATAAAATTCATCCTTTAAAGTACACCCTTTAGTGGTTTTCAGTACATTCACAGAATTGTACAATCATAACCACTAATTCCAGAACATTATTATTACTCCAAAAAGGAACTCTGTACCCATTCTCAGTCACCCCCCCATTTTTGCCTTCCCCTAGGCCCTGGCAACCACTAATTTACTTTCTATCTCTATGGATTTGCCTATTCTAGACATCTCATATAAATGGAATTGTACAGTATGTGGCCTTTTGTGACTGGATTTTTTTCACTTAGCATAATGTTTTCAAGGTTCATCCATATTACAGCATGTATCAGTGCTTCATTCCTTTTTATTGCCAAATAATATTCCATTGTATGGATATATCACAACTTGCTTACCCATTCATCTAGTGATGAACATTTCAGTTGTTTACATTTTTGGCTACTGTAAATAATGCTGCCAAAGACATTTGTGAACAAGTAAAAACTATGTTTTTCATTCTCTTGGACATATACCTAGGAATGGAATGGCTGGATCATTTGGTAAATGTTAAGGTAAACATTTTGAGAAACTGCCAAACTGTTTTCTAAAGTAGCTGTGCCATTTTGCATTCTCATCAGCAATGTAAGATGTTTCTAATTTCTCTGCATCCTCTCTTATTATCTATCTTTTGATTATAGTCATCCTAGTGGGTGTGAAGTGGTATCTCACAGTAGTTTTGGTTTGCGTTTTCCTAAAGACTTATGATGTTGAACATATTTTCACGTGCTTATTGGCCATTTGTATATCTTCTTTGGAGAAATGTTTAGTCAAGTTGTTTTCCCTTACTCATTTAAATTAGGTTATATTTTGTCTTTTTATTGTTGAGTTGTAAGAGTTTTAAAATGTATACTCTGAGTACAGATACATGATTTACAAATATGTTTTCCTGTTCTGTGGATTGTCTTTTCACTTGCTTGATGTCCTTTAAAGCCAACAATTTTTTTATTTTGATGAAAGTTCAATTTATCTATTTTGTTGCTTTTGTTGCTTATACTTTTGGTATCATATCCAAGAAAACATTGCCTAATGTCACAAAGATGTATTCCTATGAATTAAGTTTTATGTGATATAAGACTCCAATTTGTCTCTTTTGCATGTGATTGTCCAGTTTTGCTAGCACCATTTGTTGAAAAAAAAAACGTGTTCTTTCCCCTGTTGATTTATCTTGGCACCCTTGTCAAATGGTCATTAACTTTTTGATGGTATAGACTAAAAGGACAGCATTTAGGAAGTATCTAAATGTTGGCACTCAGTGCCAGAACTGTGTTAGGCACTCTACATGTATTTTTCATATAATTCTCCCCACTGTCCCATAAGACATAAGTCCCAAGTCATCTTTCCTGACTTGCAGATGAGAAAGGAAGGTGCTGCTCGATTAGAATTACCCACATAAATACAGTTAATAAGTGAGTGATGGAATCAGGATTCAAATACAGATCTGTCTGATCCTAAATCCTTTACCTTTTCTACTGCTACATATAAATATTACTTCGTGTGTGTTATTGGCGCACAGAGTCTTCTTTCTCAGACAGAATTAAAGCTGACCTACTTTGCTGGTGATAAGGAAAGCGTGAAATGTTGGGGACATCATAGTCATGGGGCTTTTCCACTAACTAGGCTGCATTCTGAAGAGACAATTGATTTCCTTAAAATATCACAGAAACTTCCAGAAAAAAATCACAGCTAGATTTGTTCCTGATTACAAATATCCACACACAAAAATTTATCCCCTCTTAACCTTGTTAAAACAATACCTATGTTAAATGGTGACTGAACCTGCTGACCATTACATGACAACTTTGGGCTTTGTCTCCAGTTAAAGTCCCCCATGATGTAAATGTAGCCCCTCTGAAGACTAAAGGAACAAGAGAGGCCAAACTAGCCATTATTCCTGCTTCATGGCCATTTTTAGAGCCAGCAAAGCCTATGGAGCCAGTCCAGAGGGGCCAGGACCAGATGTGAAGCCAAGCCAGGGTACTCCCGACCTCACGGCCAGAAAGTCAGCAGCACAGTGAATACACACAGAGAGGATGGTTCAAAAAAATGCATGCACATCATTAAAACAACTTTAAAGAGATCTTTAAAGGAGATAAACAAATTACTCCTAGTCCCACAGCCTTAGCACAATAAAAAACCTAATTCTATTTATACATTGTTCCCTTTCAGTTCTTGTCTATATGCAGAAACATATTTACATAATTGCAATCACAGTAAGTTTTTATGTACATCTTTTTTCACTTAACATTATTTCATAAACAATCTTCATGTTGCTATGTAGTTTGCATATTTACCATCTTTTTATAATAACTTTGTCTATTAAAAAGTTGCACACGCCCATAGTACAAATTTTGAAAAACACAGATAAGTTAAAAAGATGAAATATCAGTTATCTCCCAGAGGCAATCACTGTTTAATATTTTAATACATTTACTTCTTTGCCTTTTTTTCTATGCATGTATAATTTTGTTTTACATAGTTGAGATCATATAGAATATAAAATTTTATCCTGATTTTTCACTTAATATTACAACAGAAATATTTTCCCATGCCAATGATGTTGGATATTTAACTTGATTTTAGTTTTTCCATCTTATGAATAATTTATCAACCTTTGTGTATATAGCTGTGTCTACATTTTAGGTTGTTGTCTTAAGATAAATTACTAGGGATGGAATTACTAGATCCATGAGCATTTTATGAGCATTTTAAAGGCACACTTATTCTTAAAAGCTCTACTCTCTTGCATCTTTTAAATGTAGCCTGGTTTACAAAAATACACGTCTTATTGTTGTGCATTTGTGTTATTTCCAGATGTTTTTCTCTTATAAATGACTCTACCATAAAATTATTTGTGAAAAAAGCTTTTACTTCTTTTGCATAAGTTTTTTATCTGGCTATTTTAAAAGTAGAATTGCTGGGCCAAAGAGCATTAATATATTTAAGGAATTATTAAGTCTTACTGCCAACTCATTTTCCAGAAAGGTTGTATCAATTTACATTCCCACTTCCATCCCCCAACCTACATCTTTCATGTCAACAGTGAAAAACAGCAGCATTGGGTGTTACTCAGAAGATTTATTAAATCTAAGTAAACAAATTCCAGAATCTGAGAAACACATAAAGGCAGGGAGAAACATGTTTGTTCTCATAGTCCCCAGGAGTCCTGAGAAATCTACATAGGATGCCATATCCCAGGACTCAGGTAAGGAGGTTAATGAGAAGGTCAAGGGTTCCATTTTGGAGCATCCAGATGGGTGGGCTGTGCTCTGGGAAGGGGAATTGGAGGTGTGGCATCCAAAAGCACCATAGTGGATCAGCATAAGGGAGGTCAGGTCAGGAAGGAGCTGGCAAGACCTGAGCCTTCAGACTCAATGCAGGCCACAGGCCAAAAGGAACTGGAATTCAATACATGAAAGGTAAAATTAAGGCACAGGAACTATATGCGTAGGAGTCTTTAATCACAATCTAAATTGATTTAGGCAAAAATAAGTAATTCATTCATTCATAAATAATCCAGAAATAAATCTGCCTTTCTGTGCATCTTGATATAGAGCTCCTAGGACCCAGTTTGTTTTTCTTCTTCTCTTAATTTGCTCCTACCTCCATTCCCAGGCCACGTGGCATCTCAGGATGGCAAAATTGCATTCTCCCAAATTATAGTCCAATAGGAAAAAGCAAGGAACTCTCATCCAGAAGTCCCAGCAGAATCTCTGTTGCTTATCATTCTGTGATTGGGTCATTATGACCTCATCTTTAAACAAGTATCTGTGTACGGGGAAGGCTACTGTGCTGATTGTCTGAGAGTTGAATTATAAACATCATCCATGGGGGATAAATTAAGACCTGACATGACCTGGAAATGGCACAAGATCACACAAATTTTGTAATGACTATCTCTGTGGCCAAACTAAACCCAACTGTGTGAATGAAGGTCTGAGAGCAGAGCAAACATTGATCTGTTCTGTAGCAGCCCTTCTATCGAAAAGAATAGACCCAGTAGGGGCTGCAGAGCTAGAATCTCTGGACAGAGACAGGAATCGTCATCAAGTGGAGGCTGTTCGTTGGACCGAGGGAGGGCCTTCCTGGTTAAAGCTAGACCCATACCAGTAGCTAAGGGTACTGAGACCAGGCACCAGGCCCTAGGATAGCAGCCAGAGACCAGGAACTAGGCTTAACAGATACGGAGCAGGATGCCAGCCTTACCTGGGAGTCAACTTTCAACAGTAGTCAAAGTATGGAACCAGGTAGACCTGGATTCCAATCTTGATTCTCCCACTTCTTGGCTCCAAGCTCTTAAGAAAATTATTTAACTACTTTGTGGCTTAGTTTTTCGTTAAATATGGATGGTTACACCTACTTCACAGGAATGAAATGAAGATTAAGTGAGGTAATCATGGCAGTAAAGCCCCTAGCATATTATTAATATTAGCATGAAAATGCTATACACACTAGAGGCCAGAACAGCTTTATTGATCAAACTAGGCCTTTATAATGGGGTTTGAGAGAAAGAGGAATACTTATCTGGCCTTAGCTGGGAGGACATTTGTTCTTTTGGTTCTCGTTGGTTCAGGGACTAGAGCACTAAACCCACAGGCTAAAAGGTCTACAACAGTGTTAGGCTGTCTCTGCGCTGCTAAAATGTATGTAGGCAAGTGTGATACACCCTGGCCTGAAACAGTGCAATTACAATCACCCCAGTCTAGCCAGGAGATAGAATAAGAGATTAGTAATTTATACATCTGAGTTGTCATTTCCTTCATGGGGACGGCAGGGAAGGGGGTACTGATTTTCTCTCATTAGTCATTATATTAGGTGTCCATGGGAACACTGTATTTTAAAGTCCTTCCCAAAGAAGTAACCATTATTTTTATTTATTTATTATTACTATTTTACATTTTCAAAGAAGTTTTGGAGAAATTACCAAGACATTTTGATACCAAGGATAATTGTTATTTCTCTCTATTCTCTCATTCTCTCTCTCTTTTTTTAACCTGTATGTGGGAGGGGGGCAAGAACTTTTTAAAATTGTATTTATTTATTTTTACATACACATGTATCTATTCTTTTTCAAATTCTTTTAGGTTGTTACAGAATGTTGAGCAGAGTTCCCTGTGCTATACAGTAGGTTCTTGTTGATTATCCATTTTAATTTAAAAAAATTTTTTTACTGCTGTTTACTATATTTTTATTTATTTATTTATGTTCTTAATTTTTGGCCGCACCATGCACGGCACGTGGGATCTTAGTTCTCCGACCAGGGCTCGAACCCACACCCCCTGTACTGGAAGGTGGACTCTTAACCACTGGACTGCTGAGGAAGTCCCTGGTTATCCATTTTAAATATAGCAGTGTGTACCTGTCAATCCCAAACTCCCTAACTATCCCTCCCCACACTTCCCCCGGGTAGCCATAAGTCCATTCTCTAAGTCTATGAGTCTGTTTCTGTTTTGTAAGTAAGTTCATTTGTATCATTTTTTTTAGATTTCACATATAAGCGATATCATATTATATTTCTCTTTCTCTGTCTGACTTCCTTCACTCAGTATGACAATCTCTTGGCCCATCCATGTTGCTGCAAATGGCATTATTTCATTATTTTTAACAGCTGAGTAATATTCCATTGTATATATGTACCACATCTTCTTTATCCATTCTTCTGTCAATGGACATTTAGGTTGCTTCCATGTCTTGGCTATTGTAAACAGCACTGAAATGAATATTGGGGTGCATGTATCCTTTCGGACCATGTATTTCTCTGGGTGTATGCACAGGAATGGGATTGCAGGATCAAGTGGTAGTTACATTTTTAGTTTCTTAAGGAACCTCCATACTGTTCTCCATAGTGGCTGCACCAATTTATCTTCCCATGTGTGGTAAGCACTTTTAAGATCTACTCTCCTAGCAACTGTCAAGTGTGCAGTATGGTATTGATAACTGTAGTCACCATGTTGTACATTAGATCTCCAGAACTTATTCATCTTATAACTGGAAGTGTGAACCCTTTGACCACCATTACCTATATCCTCCACCCTCTAGCCCCTAATAACCACTAATCTACTCCCTGTTTCTATGAGTTTGGTGTTCTAGATCCCACATATGAAATCCTACAGTATTTGTCTTTCTCTGTCTGACTTATTTCACTGAGTGTAATGCCATGAAGCCTCATCTATGTTGTCAGAAATGGCAGGATTTCACTCTTTTATGGCTGAAATATATGTATATTGCATTTTGGACACTTAGATTGTTTCCACATCTTGGCTATTGTAAATAATGCTACAATGAACATGTGGATACAGGTAGATTTTTGAGACAGTGATTTCATTTCCTTTAGATATATAATCAGAAGTGGGATTGCTGGACCATATGGTAGTTCTGCTTTTAATTTTTTGAGGAACTTCCATACTGTTTTTCACAGTGACTGTACCAATTTACATTCCCACCAACAGTACACAAATCCTTGCCAGAACTTATAATCTCTTTTTGATAATAGCCATTCTAACAAATGTAAGGTGATACCTCACTGCGGTTTTGATTTGCATTTCCCTGATGATAAGTGATGTTGAGCAACTTTTCCTGTACCTTGGCCATATGTGTGTCTTTTTGGAAAAATGGCTGTTCAGGTCCTCTGCCAATTTTAACTCACTTTTTTTGTTGTTTTGTTTGTTTTGTTTTTGTTGTTGTTTCTTTTTGCTATTAAGTTGTATGAGTCCTTTCTCATATATTTTGAATATTAACCCTTTATCAGATATATGGTTTGAAAATATTTCCTACCATTCCATAGGTTGTCCTTTCGTTTTGTTGATCATTTCTTTTGCTATGCAGAAACTTTATAATTTGATGCAGTCTCATTTGTTTATCTTTGTTTTGTTGCTTGTGCTTTTGGTGTCATATTCAAAAAAATCATTGCCAAGACCAATGTCAAAGAGATTTTCCCCTATGTTTTCTTCTGGGACTTTTACAGTTTCAGATCTTACATGTAAGTCCTTAATCCATTTCAAGTTAATTTTTGTGAGTGATGTAAGATAGGAGTTCAATTTCACTCTTTTACATATGCATATGAATATCCAGTTTTACCAACACCATGTATTGATTAGATTATCTTGTCTACATTGTGTATTCCTGGCTCCCTTGTCAAATATTAGTTGACTGTATATGCATGGGTTTATTTCTGGGCTCTTGATTCTGTTCCATTGGTCTATGTGTGACAAATAGTGACTATAGAGATTGAAGTATTTTATGCTAGTACCATACTATTTTGATTACTGTAGCTCTGTAGTAGATTTTGACATCAGGAAGTGTGATACCTCCAGCTTTCTTCTTTCTCAAGATTGCTTTTTTGATTCCTACAAATTTTAGGACCATTTTTCCTATAAAAAATACAAATTGGAATTTTGATAGGGATTGCATTGAATCTATAGGTGGCTTTGGAAAGTATGGACATTTTAACAATATTAATTCTTCCAATCCATGAACATGGGATATACTTCCATTTATTCATATCTTCTTCAATTACTTTCATCAATGTCTTAAAGTTTCCAGCATAAAGATCTTTCATCTCCTTAGTTAAATTTATTCCTAGATAACCTCATCCACCAGAGGGAAGACAGCAGAAGCAAGAAGAACTACAATCCTGCAGCCTGTGGAACAAAATCCACATTCACAGAAAGACAGACAAGATGAAAAGGCAGAGGGCTATGTACCAGATGAAGGAACAAGATAAAACCCGAGAAAAACAACCAAATAAAGTGGAGATAGGCAACCTTCCGGAAAAAGAATTCAGAATAATGATAGTGAAGATGATCCAGGACCTCGGAAAAAGAATGGAGGCAAGGATCGAGAAGATGCAAGAAATGTTTAACAAAGACCTAGAAGAATTAAAGAACAAACAAACAGAGATGAACAATACAATAACTGAAATGAAAACTACACTAGAAGGAATCAGTAGCAGAATAACTAAGGCAGAAGAACAGATAAGTGACCTGGAAGACAGAATGGTGGAATTCACTGCTGCAGAACAGAATAAAGAAAAAAAGAATGACAAGAAATGAAGACAGCCTAAGAGACCTCTGGTACAACATTAAGTGTAACAACATTTGCATCATAGGGTCCCAGAAGGAGAAGAGAGAGAGAAAGGACCTGAGAAAATATTTGAAGAGATTATAGTCGAAAACTTCCCTAACATGGGAAAGGAAATAGCCACCCAAGTCCAGGAAGCATAGAGAGTCCCATACAGGATAAACCGAAGGAGAAACACGCCGAGACACATAGTAATCAAATTGGCAAAAATTAAAGACAAAGAAAAATTTTTGAAAGCAACAAGGGAAAAACAACAAATAACATACAAGGGAACTCCCATAAAGTTAACAGTTGATTTCTCAGCAGAAACTCTACAAGCCAGAAGCGAGTGTTAGGACATATTTAAAGTGATGAAAGGGAAGAACCTACAACCAAGATTACTCTACCCAGCAAGGATCTATTAAGATTCAATGGAGGAATCAAAAGCTTCACAGACAAGAAAAAGCTAAGAGAATTCAGCACCACCAAACCAGCTCTACAACAAATGCTAAAGGAACTTCTCTAAGTGGGAAACACAAGAGGAGAAAAGGACCTACAAAAACAAACCCATAACAATTAAGAAAATTGTAATAGGAACATACATATCGATAATTACCTTAAACGTGAATGGATTAAATGCTCCAACCAAAAGACACAGGCTTGCTGAATGGATACAAAAACAAGACCCATATATATGCTGTCTACAAGAGACCCACTTCAGGAGATTAACCAAGATGGTGGAGTAGAAGGATGTGCTCTCACTCCCTCTTGTGAGAACACCAGAATCACAACTAGCTGCTGGACAGTCATCGACAGGAAGACACTGGAACTCACCAAAAAAGATACCCCACATCCAAAGACAAAGGAGAAGCCACAATGAGACAGTAGGAGGGGCACAATCAGAGTAAAATCAAATCCCATAACTGCTGGGTGGGTGACTCACAGACTGGCGAACACTTATACCACAGAAGTCTACCCACTGGAGTGAAGGTTCTGAGCCCCATGTCAGGCTTCCCAACCTGGGGGTCTGGCAACGGGAGGAGGAATTCATAGAGAATCAGACTTTGAAGCCTAGTGGGAATTGATTGCAGGACTCCAACAGGACTGGGGGAAACAGAGACCCCACTCTTGGAGGGCGCACACAAAATAGTGTGCGCATTGGGACCCAGGGGAAGGAACAGTGACCCTGGGGAAGACTGAACCAGACCTACCTGCTAGTGTTGGAAGGTCTCCTGCAGAGGCAGGGGGTGGCTCTGTTTCACCGTGGGGACAAGGACACTGGCAGCAGACGTTCTGGGAAGTACTCCTTGGCATGAGCCCTCCCAGAGTCTGTCAGTAGCCCCACCAAAGAGCCCAGGTAAGCTCCAGTGTTGGGTTGCCTCAGGCAAGACAACCAACAGGGAGGGAACCCAGCCCCACCCATCAACAGTCAAGTGGATTAAAGTTCTACTGAGCTCTGACCACCACATCAACAGTCAGCTCTACCCACCACCAGAGCCTCCCATCAAGCCTCTTAGATAGCCTCAACCACCAGAGGGCAGACAGCAGAAGCAAGAAGAACTACAATCCTGCAGCCTGTGGAACAAAAACCACATTCACAGAAACACAGGCAAGATGAAAAGGCAGAGGGCTATACACCAGATGAAGGAACAAGATAAAACCCCAGAAAAACAACTAAATGAAGTGGAGATAGGCAACCTTCCAGAAAAAGAATTCAGAATAATGATAGTGAAGATGATCCAAGACCTCAGAATAAGAATGGAGGCAAAGATCTAGAAGATGCAAGAAATGTTTAACAAAGACCTAGAAGAATTAAAGAACAAACAAACAGAGATGACCAATACAATAACTGAAATGAAAACTACACTAGAAGGAATCAATAGCAGAATAACTGAGGCAGAAGAACAGATAAGTGACCTGGAAGACAGAATGGTGGAATTCACTGCTGTGGAACAGAATAAAGAAAAAAGAATGAAAAGAAATGAAGACAGCCTAAGAGACCTCTGGCACAACATTTAACGCAACAACATTCACATTATAGGGGTCCCAGAAGGAGAAGAGAGAGAGAAAGGACCAGAGAAAATATCTGAAGAGATTATAGTCAAAAACTTCCCTAACATGGGAAAGGAAATAGCCACCCAAGTCCAGGAAGCGCAGAGAGTCCCATACAGGATAAACCCAAGGAGAAACATGCCGAGACACATAGTAATCAAATAGGTAAAAATTAAAGACAAAGAAAAATTATTGAAAGCAGCAAGGGAAAAATGACAAATAACATACAAGGGAACTCCCATAAGGTTAACAGCTGATTTCTCAGCAGAAACTCTACAAGCCAGAAGGGAGTGGCATGATATACTTAAAGTGATGAAAAGGAAGACTCTACCACCAAGATTATTCTACCACACAAGGATCTCATTTAGATTGGATGGAGAAATCAAAAGCTTTACAGACAAGCAAAAGCTAAGAGAATTCAGCACCACCAAACCAGCTCTACAACAAATGCTAAAGGAACTTCTCTAAGTGGGAAAAACAAGAGAAGAAAAGGACCTACACAAACAAACCCAAAACAATTAAGAAAATGGTCATAGGAACATACATATCGATAATTACCTTACACGTGAATGGATTAAATGCTCCAACCAAAATACACAGGCTTGCTGAATGGATGCAAAAACAAGAACCATGTATATGCTGTCTACAAGAGACCCATTTCAGACCTAGGGACACATACACACTGAAAGTGAGGGGATGGAAAAAGATATTCCATGTAAATGGAAATCAAAAGAAAGCTGGAGTAGCTATACTCATATCAGATAAAATAGACTTTAAAATAAAGAATGTTACAAGAGACAAGGAAGGACACTACATAATGATCAAGGGATCAATCCAAGAAGAAGATATAACAATTATAAATATATATGCACCCAACATAGGAGCACCTCAATACATAAGGCAACTGCTAACAGCTATAAAAGAGGAAATCGACAGTAACACAAAAATAGTGGGGGACTTTAACACCTCACTTACACCAATGGACAGACCATCCAAAGTGAAAATAAATAAGGAAACAGAAGCTTTAAATGACACAATAGACCAGATAGATTTAATTGATATTTATAGGACATTCCATCCAAAAACAGCAGATTACACTTTCTTCTCAGGTGCGCACGGAACATTCTCCAGGATAGATCACATCTTGGGTCACAAATCAAGCCTCAGTAAATTTAAGAAAATTGAAATCATATCAAGCATCTTTTCTGACCACAATACTTCTCATCAAGAAAAAGAGGGAGAGGACTCAAATCAATAAAATTAGAAATGAAAAAGGAGAAGTTACAACAGACACCACAGAAATACAAAGCATCCTAAGAGACTACTACAGGCAACTCTGTGCCAATAAAATGGGCAACCTGGAAGAAATGGACAAATTCTTAGAAAGGTATAACCTTCCAAGACTGAACCAGGAAGAAATAGAACATATGAACAGTAATGAAATCACAAGTAATGAAATTGAAACTGTGATTAAAAATCTTCTAACAAACAAAAGTCCAGGACCTGATGGCTTCACAGGTGAATTCCGTCAAACGTTTAGAGAAGAGCTAACACCCATGCTTCTCAAACTCTTCCAAAAAATTGCAGAGGAAGGAACACTCCCAAACTCATTCTATGTGGCCAACATCATCCTGATACCAAAACCAGACAAAGATACTACAAAAAAAGAAAATTACAGACCAATATCACTGATGAATATAGATGCAAAAATCCTCAACAAAATACTGACAAACAGAATCCAACCACACATTAAAAGGATCATACACCATGATCAAGTGGGATTTATCCGAGGGATGCAAGGATTCTTCAATACACGCAAATCAATCAATGTGATACACCATATTAACAAATTGAATAAGAAAAACCATATGATCATCTCAATAGATGCAGAAAAAGCTTTTGACAAAATTCAACACCCATTTATGATAAACACTCTCCAGAAAGTGGGCATACAGGGAACCTACCTCAACATAATAAAGGCCATATACAACAAACCCACAGCAAACATCATTCTCAATAGTGAAACACTGAAAGCATTTCCTTGAAGATCAAGAACAAGACAAGTATGTCCACTCTCACTACTATTATTCAACATAGTTTTGGAAGTCCTAGCCATGGCAATCAGAGAAGAAAAAGAAATAAAAGAAATACAAATTGGAAAAGAAGAAATAAAACTGTCACTGTTTGCAGATGACATGATATTATCCATAGAGAATCCTAAAGATGTCACCAGAAAACTAGTAGAGCTAATCAATGAATTTGGTAAAGTTACAGGATACAAAATTAATGCACAGAAATCTCTTGCATTCCTATACCCTAATGGTGAAAAGTCTGAAAGAGAAATTAAGGAAACACTCCCATTTACCATTGCAACAAAAAGAATAAAATACCTAGGGTAAACCTACCTAGGGAGACAAAAGACCTGTATGCAGAAAACTATAAGACACTGCTGAAGAAATTAAAGATGATACAAACACATGGAGGGATATACCATGTTCTTGGATTGGAAGAAGCACTATTGTGAAAGTGACTATTACTACCCAAAGCAATCTATATATTCAGTGCATCCCTATCCAATTACCAATGGCATTTTTTACAGAACTAGAACAAAAAATCTTAAAATTTGTATGGAGACACAAAAGACCCCGAATAGCCAAAGCAGTCTTGAGGGAAACAAAATGGAGCTGGAGGAATCAGACTCCCTGACTTCAGACTATAATACAAAGCTACAGTAATTAAGATAATATGGTACTGGCACAAAAAGAGAGATATAGATCAATGGAACAGGATAGAAAGCCCAGAAATAAACCCACGCACCTACGGTCAACTAATCTATGACAAAGGAGGCAAGGATATACAATGGAGAAAAGACAGTCTCTTCAATAAGTAGTGCTGGGAAAACTGGACAGCTACATGTAAAGGAATGAATTTAGAACACTCCCTAACACCATACACAAAAATAAACTCAAAATGGATTAGAGAACTAAATGTAAGACTGGACGCTATAAAACTCCTAGAGGAAAACATAGGAAGAACCCTCTTTGACATAAATCAGAGCAACATCTTTTTTGATCCACCTCCTAGAGTAATGGAAATAAAAACAAAAATAAACGAATGGGACCTAATGAAACTTAAAAGCTTCTGCAAAGCAAAGGAAACTACAAACAAGATGAAAAGACAACCCTCAGAATGGGAGAAAATATTTGCAAATGAATCAATGGACAAAGGATTAATCTCCAAAATATATAAACAACTTATGCAGCTCAGTATCAAAAACACAAACAACCCAATCCAAAAATGGGCAGAAGACCTAAATAGACATTTCTCCAAAGAATACATACAGATTGCCAAGAAGCACATGAAAAGCTGCTCAACATCACTAATTTTTAGAGAAATCAAGTCAAAACTACAATGAGGTATCACCTCACACCAGTTAGAATGGGCATCATCAGAAAATCTACAAACAACAAATGCTGGAGAGGATGTGGAGAAAAGGGAACCCTCTTGCACTGTTGGTGGGAATGTAAATTGTTACAACCACATGTAGAACAGTATGGAGGTTCCTTAAAAAACTAAAAATAGAATTACCATATGACCCAGCAATCCTACTACTGAGCATATACCCAGAGAAAAACATGATTCAAAAAGACACATGCACCCCAATGTTTAGTGCAGTGCTATTTACAATAGCCAAGTCATGGAAGCAACTTAAATGCCCATCAACAGACGAATGGATAAAGAAGATGTGGTACACATATACAATGGAATATTACTCAGCCATAAAAAAGAAAGAAATTGGGTCATTTTTAGAGACTGGGATGAATCTAGAGACTGTCATACAGAGTGAAGTAAGTCTGAAAGAGAAAAACAAATATCGTATATTAATGCATATATGTGGAATCTAGAAAAATGGTACAGATGAACCAGTTTGCAAGTCAGAAATTGAGACACAGATGTAGAGAACAAACGTATGGACACCAAGGGGCGAAAGCGGCGGTGGTGGGTGTTGGGGTGCTGTGATGAATTGGGAGATTGGGATTGACTTATATACACTAATATGTATAAAATGGATAAGAACCTGCTGTATAAAAAAGTAAAATTAAATTAAAAAAAAATAGTTGACGACATGAGTGAGTTGCACTTGTTAATAACTTACCTCAAGCAGACAGGCCACTCTAAAAAAAAAAATTATTCCTAAGTATTTTATTGGTTTTGATGCTATTGCAAATAGAATTGTTTTCTTTATTTCTCTTTAGATAGTTTGTTGTTAGTACATAGAAATACAATGCAACTGATTTTTGTATGTTACTTTTGTATCCTGCAACTGTACTGAATTAGTTCTAAACGGTTTTTTGGTGGAACCTTTAGGGTTTTCTATGCATCATATCATGTTATATGCAAACAGAGACAATTTTACTTCTTCCTTTCCAATTTATATGCCTTTGATGTCTTTTTCTTATTAATTGCTCTGGCTAGGACTTCCAATACTATATTGAATAGGTATGGTGAGAGTAGGCACCCTTGTTTTGTTCCTGATCTTAGAGAAAAAGTTTTAAACCTTTCACTGTTGAGTACGATGCTAGCTGAGGGTTTGTCATATATGGACTTTATTATGTTAGATTCCTTTTTTACCCAATTTTTTGAAAGCTGTTATCATTAAAGGATGTTGAATTTTATAAACACTTTTTCTGCATCTATTGAGAGGATCATAAGATTTATCCTTTCTATTAATGGAGTGTATCATTAATTGAGTCACATATTGAACCATCCTGCACCGCAGAGGTAAATCCCATTTGATCATGGTGTATGATCCTTTTGATGTGCTGTTGAATTTTGTGTGCTAGTTTTTTGTTGAGAATTTTTGCATTTGTATTCATTGAGGATATTGGCTTGTAGTTTTCTTTTCTTGTAACATCCTTACCTGGCTTGATATGAGGGTAATGCTGGCCTCATAAAATGAGTTTGGGAGTGTTCCCTCCTTTTCAGTTTTTTAGAAGAGGTTGAGAAGGATTAGCATTAATTCTTCTTTAAATGTTTGGTAGAACTCATCAGTGAAACTATCTGATCCTGGCTGTTCTTTGCTGGGAGATTTTATATTATTGCTTCAATCTCTATAGTCACTATTAGTCTGTTTAGATTTTCTGTTTCTTCCTGATTCATTATTGGTAGGTTGTATGTTTCTAGGAATTTATGCATTTTTTTCTAGGTTATCTAATTTGTTGGCAGTAATTGTTTATAGCAAGAAATATCTTAATCTGCTCCAGATGAACACAGAAGCAGGCATATGCTCCCTGTACTTTTTATTCATTTATTTATCTATTTGTTTATTGTGCGTGTGTGCAACATCAGGGTGTAAGTAGAAGAGCAAGAGATTTGTAGTACATACATACATGGTGTGTTCAAATCCTACAACTTCCACTTACAGTTTGACTTTGGGAAGGTCTAGTCGCTTTTTTGTGCTTTACTTTCATTTTACCATCTTTAAAAGAGCAGGATGATAATAACACTCTTAGAATTTTGTGAAGATTAGATATAATATGTGTAAAGTGGCTAGAATAGTAAAGTGCATGACCCATAGTAGATTTTAAATAAATAGTTGTTATTGTGATTGCATTGCTTTGTGACAGATTACCCCAAAGCTTGGCAGTCTCGAACAACAAGAGATGTTTATTATTTCACACAGTTTGTGTGGGCCATGAATCTAGTAGCAGCTGGGATAGGTGGGTTTGGCTCAGGACCTCTCATGAGGTTGCAGTGAAGATGTCAGCCAAGGCTCTAGTTATCTGAAGGCTTGAGTAGGGCTAGAAGATCATCTTTCAAGATAACTCATTCACATGGATGGCAAGTTGGTGCTGTTTTTTGCCAAGAGGCTCAGTTCCTTGCCACATTAGCTTCTCTATAGGGTTGCTTGAGTATCTTCACAATATGGCAACTGATTTCCTTCAGAGTGACTAATCCAATAGACAGACGGTAGAAGCTACAATGTTTTTTTTATGGGATAGCCTAGGAAGTTATACCTCATCATTCCATAATATCCTATTAATTACATAGTTCAGCCTATTCACTGAATAGGGAGGAGACTATACAAGGGCATGAATACTAGGAAGAAGTGAGAATCATTCAGGCCCACCTTGGAGACTGACTACCAAAATGCTAATGATGATGATTATAATTATCAATACTATAACTCTGGTTCCTTTCAGACCCACTTCCCTTTTCTCATTCCTCTAAGGATTCTCCTCATACTCCCAAGGTATGTGAGTAATGGCTTGTCTTTTTGAGATTGGCAGGGGTTTCTGAGAAAAGTATTAAGAATTGTCTAGCTGCTGTTTCTTTCATAAATAAACAGCTGCATTTGTCCATCTGTGTCTTTATATGTAACATAGACCTAAACTGTAAGGGCCTTTGCCTTGGCCACAAAAGTGAGAAATATTTTTGGTTCAATGGACTAAGAAAAGTAAGATCTCTCATTTAGGAAAAGAAGGTTGTGTACCCCAATATCCAATTCCCAATTTATATCAAAGCCCTCTGCACTCTTGGTAAATGGGTGGTGGGCTGCTACTGAGTTGAGGCAAGGTGTGATCCAAGTACATGTACTTGAAATTCCTAGAGACTAAGGACACAGTGGCATGTCATAGAGGGTGGTGCATATCTTTCATTCTCTGGTCTAAAACATTATCAGGGACAGTGATGAGGATAGGCTTGAAGAATGTGGGAGTTTTCCCTTAACAAGATTTACTGACCTGCCATTACCAGTGCTTACTCAGCACTATTGGAACAGAAAAATAAAGTGTTACTATAACAAAAAAAAAAAGAAAAGAAAAGAAAGAAAAGAGAGAGAGAGAGGGAGAGAGGGAGAAGGAAAGAAAAAGAAAGAAATTCTAGTAGCATACAACAAAAATTTTGAGATTAGCTCTACCCGGGTTCAAATCTCATCTCTACTATTTACTCTTTAATGATTTTAGACAAAATGCAACCTCTCAGACGTTCAGCTCTTTCATCCCTAAGATGGGGCTGGTAATATTGACCTCAAAGTGTTGTTGTACTAGATGAGATAATGTATCTGGTATAAATTAAGTCCTTCTTTGAGGATGATCACGCCAGATAACTTATTTTTTTCTTACTAACTTAGCACCAGCCTATTAGGTTATTCTCTGAAATGCCAGAAAGGTCTGTCTTTGGCGCTTGCAGTACAATTTCCTCCCCTCCAGATGATGGTTGAATCACTGTCTTGTAAACCAGATACACTTCTCTCCAGAAACTGAAAAATAAATAAAGGGAAATCAGCCCAGCCCAGCTGAATTTCATTCTTGGATGGATGGCTGGTTGTCCTTCAGAAGGTTTCCCTTCTGGTAAAGATTATTGGGAGACTGGTTTGTTAAAGTTTTTAATCACAATGATGAAAGGAGAATTGGTGGTTTTCAGCTGCTTTTTGGGGAAACAAACCTTGCATTTTCCACACCAGTTGTAATTAAATTTGTGAGGTGGGCTCAGTTCCAGCCTTAGACAGTGCATTGGGAAGCATCTAGCGCCACTTCACTCCCCTCTCTTAAAGCCCAGGACCTGATGACTAACTCCCTCCCATGCTCTGGCCTCTGCCTGTGTTTTATTCCCTAGGGTTAACCGACAGGGGCTGTCTCAGGAACATGCTCCTGGTATTCCCACTGCGCCCTCTGCCCTGATTCTCTCTCTCCTTTTTTTACTCCAAATCCCTGGATCCTTCTTTCCTTCCTCCATGAAAGGTCACAGGAGGGGCAACGTAATCACCTTCTCTTTCCTGGAGGAGATAATAAGAGCAAGTGGCAATAATGGCCACCACAGCTGGCTTTGCTGTAGCACACCACAATGGCAACGTCAGAGAGATTTTGCATTTAATACTTTGTTTAAACAATAAAACAACCCTATAAGGTTGGCATCTTTGTCTTAGGGAGATGATAGCATTTGTCAAAGTTCACAAAATCTTCTAGTTGGAAAAGTCGGAGCTTGAACCCAGGTTTTCTAATTAACATCCAGTGAACTTCTGACTTCTCAGCTGCCTTCCTAATCACAGGTGCTGGTTCATCCAGAGTGTGCAGACATACTAAAAGGAAAACCAAGTGAGAGAAGAACCCATTTACTGTAGAAATGAGTATTAGGATAGGAACAGTTATGGAACCTGAGGCAAAGGTCTGGATACAAAAAATTAGGCAGAAAGATCAGAGCAAAAGCTGATACCAAACCCCACCCCCTGTGTATAACAAACTAATTTACTAATCCAACATTTCTTATATCCACTGTTCTTGCCCTTACTGAGCCACAAAGCCAGATGATCCTGGGATCTGGCAGGCTTCAGGAGGGCTAAGTGACCTCAGTTGAAGGAATGGGCTGCTAGAGTGTCTGGGACCTAGAACCAAGCAGGTCATCACTGCCTGCTGAGCCTAGAAATCCAACCATATAGTTCCCTGTAAAATCCTTCATTTGTTCTCAAAGTATGGTCCCTGGATCACTTGTAACAAACTTACCCAGGGTTCTGTTTGTGGTTTTGGGCCGGTTAGTCCACTGAACTCCAGATAGAGGCTGCTGGCAGCATGTTCTAAGCATAGGGTGGGGCTGAGGTACCAAAAGACAAGTATCAGAAAGCACTTTAAAGAATTATGCAGTGATTTAACCCGAAAAGAGAGTCCAGTATGACGGTCAGTCCAGAATAGTGGGGACCAGCAAAAGTGAGGAATGTCAGGTAAGAAGTAGCAAGTGAGAGGTTGCCAGAGCAGCGCTACCAAAGTGCCACCCACAGGCTGGTGCCAGTGTGCGAACTGTCCACCGTGAGATAAGTATAGGAGTCGAGAGAAAGCATTTAGAAACGTTAACAGCAATCTGACATTGCTTCAGGATCCAAGTTCATGATCAGTGGACTGTTCCAAAGTATCAGTTTGTGATGGATTAGAAACAGAGAAGTACCGGTATAGGTGAATTCAAGAAACATCAGCCAATATACACATCCAAATTTTTATGCCCTCCTGACACATGTTTGTACAAGTGGTTTAGGTTTGTCAAAGATGACAAAGGCCAGTTTTTTTTTTTTTTTTCAAGAATCCCCTTTTATTGGTGTTAGAGGCTGAAATATGTTCTCCCAATATTTTTTTTTTTTTTTTGGCTGTGTTGGGTCTTCGTTTCTGTGCGAGGGCTTTCTCTAGTTGCGGCAAGCAGGGGCCACTCTTCATCGCGGTGCGCGGGCCTCTCACTGTCGCGGTCTCTCCTGTTGCGGAGCACAGGCTCCAGACGCGCAGGCTCAGTAGTTGTGGCTCACGGGCCCAGTTGCTCTGCGGCATGTGGGATCTTCCCAGACCAGGGCTCGAACCCGTGTCCCCTGCATTGGCAGGCAGATTCTCAACCACTGCGCCACCAGGGAAGCCCCCAAAGGCCAGTTTTTAATCACGAGACCTGGCACATAGTAGGGGCCTAGAAATTAATGTAGAAATGAACTTAATAAGAAGGCCATTTTCCTCTTAGTCAGCTATCAACCTGAGTAAGTTTTGTGAAGCGTGACCTGACCCACCAGCCTGAAGTCTGAAGTACTGCTCCCGCCTGCTTCATTACTTTCCTTTCAATATCTGGCTGTTCTAGGCTGGCTCAGCCTTTGCAGGAGCTGGGGTTCCCCTCCCAGCTACCTGGAGCCTAAGTGGTGTTTGGTAAAGTTTAAACAACCCCGTGTAGGGTGGTTGAAAAGCAATCTCCATTTCTTTTGAATAAGAAGAAAGAAAGGACAAAAAGACACCTCCCCCTTCCCTCCACCTGCTCATTGGGATTCCGGGTTACAGCAGTGATCCTGGCCACTCTAATTGGATCCGTGCGCGCGCACAGGTCTGCGCGGCTCCATTGAACGCTGACATTTCTAACTAACTGACCTTTTCAGGACCACTGGTGCTCCCATAATGAGTGTGCAGCAGCATTGTGTGGGCACAATACGCAGACTTCACAGTGCCCAAAGAATGCGGGATTGAAGACTATTCAGAATTCCCAGTCTGGAGTTAGCAAAATGAGAAAATCGCGTCCCAGCATTCATCAGTGTGTTATTTTACAAGTATCGATTTCAATGCCCTTTCATTTCTTTCAGAAAGAAAAAGAAAATGTTGTATTATAGAGGTCTAAATTAACTTTTGTTCTGTTATTTTTCCCCTGTACCTATAAAAAGGTCAGATGCATTCATAAGGCTGAGATAGATTTGCTGGATATAAGCACTGAGATAGCAATCAACCTTCAGATAACCTTTAAGGAGACATCAGCTCTTCCATGAACAATAATTGATATACTCATTAAGGCCTGGAAATTCTTCAGGACTCACCTAAAGGAGAACAGTTATAGGGCCAATGGCAAAAATATGTTGTTTAGAACAATGAGATAATGACTCAGATATTTGAAATAGTTGTGATCCATTCAGTTTCGCTGGGACAGGAAGGGGACTTCAGAAGGAAGCTAACAAGATAGGAAAGGAGAACAGTGGATTTCATGCTGCCCAGCAGGGACAATGTAGGCTGGGCCCAGACAGGATAGGATGTGATTTCTGAGTGTCTCCTGGGTCCATAGGGGAAAATTAGTATCTTTTTCTCTGTGTAAATGCAGAAGGAGCGTGATGGATTTATCAGGGCCACCTTCTTCCCTCTGAGAGACAGGGTATGGAGTAGGAAGTAGCTACGAGTGGCAGCTTTTCTGAGACAGTGCCAGCAGTGAGTGGATGAATGGCCCTTTCTTTGTGTCCCTCTGAGAATTATACACTTTTCCATTAATGTATCCAGTTCTAGAATTAGGCCACCAAAGGCCTATGTTCTACAAGTGTTTATGAGAACAGCCCATGTAACCACTTTCTGTGCTTGATACTGAGAAGAATCTAAAAGATCGTCTAATTTCATTTCTATTGAATTCAGTTCAATTCAAGCCAGTAAGTATTCTGTAAACATTTATTTTGTGTCAAGAACTAGGTATAAAGAGACGAATAAGACACAGTCTCTACTCTGAAGGCATTTACAGTCCAGAACTCTGCATTTACTTTGAAGATGAATGTCGAGGGTCTCTCTCATGCAAAGTACTTTTCTGTGCTAGGTACTGTTTATTTTATAATTAGCTAATCATCATTACTTTACCATCCTGTGATTGTAAATATTTTGAAGAAGAAGCAGCTAAAGTTTAGACAGGTTGCAACCGCACTCAGAATCACACAGGTTGTAAGTGGCTAAGCATGCTGACTCCAAAGTCTGGGCTTTTTTGCTTCCTTTCTTTACAGAAGGGTCCTCTGACCTCGATTTTACCTACTCACACAGGCGTGGAGAAATTTTGGGTAGAGTAAGTCTTTTTACTGGATAACTTGCCTGTGCAAAGGCATAACTACATCTTACAATTATGAGAAAAACATGGTACCGTAATTGGTATGCTCATTTAGTCTGGGCAATTCTTTAGACCTAATCAAAAGAAAGTAGTTGTTGAGTATATTATCTAGTTCAGGAGTAAAAAAAAAAAAAAATACATGACACAAGAACCAACAATCACTTATCTCCTGTACCACGATATCACTAAATCATGAAACTTTTCTGCTCAGCCTGGATTCAGTTTCAAAATCTTTCTGTAAGCTACTCTAGCCAGTCACTAATCAAACACTGACTGATATCTGCATGTCAGATAAAACCTACTTACCATACTTGAACTAGACTAACTGCTTCACTTTGCATGTGAAGAAACTAGGCCCAGAATGGAGAGAGGACTTGCCTAAGGCCTTGAAGTGAATGAGTGGCAGTTAAGGGAATTACAGATCCCAGCACTTACAGGAGAGATATCCAAGGTCTAGAGCCTGAGACTGAGTGTCAAGATCAGTGGGGCTGTAGGCAGGACTTAGTACTTACTTCCTCTGATCTGTACCTGCTACTGTATCCTACCACCCACCATTCATTTGACCTACAAATTTATTGAGTACTTACCAATGCCAGCACTGGGGAGACTCAAAATAACCCAGGTATAGCAGGCTACTTTTTTAAAAAATGGAAATGGTATCTTCTTTTACAATCCAAAGTTTGGTCTAAATACTGTTTTTGGGGCCTGGGATCCTCTCTGGTATCTCCCAGGTTGTGGATCTCACACTGCTGATAACCAAAGGAGTTTATACCCCTGCAGCCAATACTCGCAAGGATATGGGACAGAACAGGCCTGTACCATACTGGGCCTCCTAACACGTTGGCTTCCATGAGACCAAATACTCCAGGCTATGCAGTAGAAACAATGGTAACAATAATAAGCAACACTTACTGAGTGCCTACTTCATGCCAGGTACTGTTCTAATTACTTTTGATATATTAACTTACTTACTCTTCACAAAAGCTTTTATGAGTAGATACCATAATTATTACCATTTAACAGATGAATAAACTGAGCCACAGAGAGGGCAAGTAATTTCCTCAAGGTTTCGTGGCTAGTAAGTAGCAAAGGTGGGATTTGATCCCAGGCAGCTCCAGAGTCTACTCTTAACCACCATGCTCCACTGTCTCTCATGTAGTTGCTCTTTACCTAAGAATCAGGAAAATCTCAAAAGCTTATTATAGGGGGAATAAAGGGTGCAATGCTGACTGACTCAGCTACTCCTTACATCTCCTGTAGGAGGTGGGAGGTGGAGGGTTCCATACTTAGGTTTTCACAAAGAGGGGGCTCAGTCCCTCGTGGACTTTACTTCAACTTCCTTATATTCTCTGATTCCCACTCAGGCAGGCACCTCTTTAATTCTCTCAGCCTGGTGACCACACCCTATTCCTTCAAAACAAATCTGCTGCTCCCCACTGGAGGTGGACAGCACACCGTGTGCCGTCCCTCAGGCTTCAGTCTGATGGCTCCTGCTGTTCATGTTTGCTCAGTCCTTCCAGGCTCTGGAGGCAGACTGGGCTCTAGGTCAGTGAATAAAGGTCAGTGCAAGTCACTATTCCAGTTGGAGCCATGGAAGCTATGAATTATATGAACTAGGCATCCTCACAGTGAGATGACGTAGCCTTATCCCCTATCTAAGAAAGGTTATTTCTTTTATTAGCATAGTTTTGGCCTTACTCTTTAGGACTGATCAACCACTCTCTGCACTATTGTTCTGAGAAATATTCAGGTCCTTCTGCTTCTTCTAGGGACTGGTCCTAATACAAGAAAAAACACATTAGCTATCAAGGGTTACATCTTTACTACCTAAGAAGAATCTCATGCACTAGCTCTGATGTGTTTGTTTGCTTACCATGAGATTGTTTGTTTTAGTCCAAGTCCCCTTCTTTTTTTTTTTTTAATTTATAGATCTTTAAATTTATTTATTTTTATTTATTTATGGCTGTGTTGGGTCTTCGTTTCTGTGCGAGGGCTTTCTCTAGTTGCGGCAAGTGGGGGCCACTCTTCATCGCGGTGCGCAGGCCTCTCACTATCGTGGCCTCTCTTGTTGCAGAGCACAGGCTCCAGACACGCAGGCTCAGTAATTGTGGCTCACGGGCCTAGTTGCTCCGCGGCATGTGGGATCTTCCCAGACCAGGGCTCGAACCCGTGTCTCCTGCATTGGCAGACAGATTCTCAACCACTGCGCCACCAGGGAAGCCCCCAAGTCCCCTTCTTATAGGAGCACAGAGGGAGGAGGGTACTAATGGGGAAAGGGATCATAAAGTGCCAGTTTATCCTACCACACAGAGATGAAATGGACATGTCCCTGCCTGCCTCAAGAAGAGTGCAATCCATGTGAGGTACAAATGAGTAAATGCATATAGTATGATAAAGGGGACAATTAACTTAAATATCAGGTACAGTGGAGGCAAAGAGACAAGGGATCAGCTCTTTTTGAAGGCAGGCAGAGAAAGCTTCAAGAGGAGAAAATATCAGTTAGGTCTTAAAGGATACAGAGGAATTCACAACACAGGCGAAAGCAAGGGCAGGAGGAGTGATAGGAGGGTTTTCCAAGCAAAGAGGACAGCATATGCAAAGAGAGACAGAGGCACACTGAAAATGGCTGGAGTAATAGAGTATTTATCAATCTTTGTCTTTTCTGATATAGAGAGACCAACATGAGAGATCAGTTTGTATATGAATTTCAAGAAGAAGGGAGTGATCACTAGTGTCAAATGAAATAAGATTTTTTTAAAAAGTGTCCATCGATTTAAACCACAAAAAAGTCAGTGTGGAGTGCATTAGGGATGGGGATGGGGGGTGGGTACCAGCTTGCAATGAGTTGAGAAGTGAAGAG
The DNA here is from genome assembly GCF_949987535.1 of Balaenoptera acutorostrata. Classification (NCBI taxonomy): domain Eukaryota; kingdom Metazoa; phylum Chordata; class Mammalia; order Artiodactyla; family Balaenopteridae; genus Balaenoptera; species Balaenoptera acutorostrata. The sequence goes on along the minus strand of NC_080064.1, from coordinate 40,838,809 downwards.
GGAGATATTGCAAGTGTAGACTCTACTCTCATAAAGCTTGGCTGGGAAAGAAAGGAAATAGGAGATGTAGGACTGAAGGGTAGCTTGTTTTTTAAGTGAAGAGGGATTTGAACATGTTGATTACCTGTGGAGTAGGACTTGGAGACAGCAGAGAAGGAGAAGGAGAAGTTGAAGATCCTGCAGTGAGAGGGCATAAGGGCAGAGCTAGGGCCCTGAGAGACTGAAGGATGTGGAAGCCAGAGGACAGGATTCACCGTAAATGGGTAGACAGCCTGACAGAGATCAGCATGGCCAGTGTGTATGGCAGAAGGAGGAGAATTGTGAGCTCTACAGGTCAGGGATAATTTAACCTTCCTCAATAGGTCAGTTGGGAGGACTAAATGCATTAATACTGTAAGCGTGTGCATGGCTTGTAAAGAATAATATTCAGTATATGTTCCCCAAAAATGAGGATCAGGAAGAAGCAGAAGATAATGCTGAGTCATAATTTGACACGTTGGATCTGCCCAGTCTAATATGAGAAAAAAGAGCGTAGTACAGAGAGTTCCAGCTCTACTATTAACTTGCTAGGACTCAAGACAAGTCGTTTCACCTCTTACTCTCAGTTTTCTTATCTGTAAAATGAGGTTTATTAGATCATTTCAGAGAGTCTTTTAGACTAAAATATCCTATGAATTTATGCTTCTATGAAAATCAGAATTTGGAATTTCAGCTTCTGCTTTGTGTGTGTGAGTGTGTGTGTGTGCACACGCACACTTGCACAATAAAATTTTATATGGGCACTGAAACTTGAATATTATGTAGTTTTACATGTCACAAAATATTATTCTTCTTTTGATTAGTTTTCAACCATTAAAAATATAAAAACTATTTTAGCTTATGGGCCATGTAAAAACAGGAGGCAGCAGGCCAGATTTAGCTTGTGGACAATAGGTTCCCTATTCATGAGTCTCAAAAGGCTGTCCTACCATCATTTAAAGCTGATTTCTATTAGGAGCAAAAAGAAGATCTTTTGAACTTAATTTAAAGTCTCCATTTTAAGACATTTTAGATTAAAACACTAGTCTTAGAAATTTGTGTAAACTACAGGTATAAGCAAAATATCACCTCATTATGAAAATTTTGGAAATCATAAACATTTTTAAAATCACCCATGGTTCTACAACCCTACTGAACCACTGTTGTCCCAACGTAAGGTAATTTTATTAGACATTAAAGTTCTTCTTTCTGAGGTACCCCTGCCCTGGGCAGTTGAGGGTTTTATTTTGGTTTTTTTTAGCCGTCTTAACTATTTTTAATTGCACAGTTTAATAGTGTTAAGTATATTGGCATTGGTGTGAAGCAGATCTCCAGAACTTTTTCATCTTGCAAATCTGAAACACTATACCCATTAAACAACTTCCATTTTCCCCTTCCCCTCCAACCCCTGGTAATCACCATTCTACTTTCTGTTTCTTTGAATTTGACTACTTTAGCTAATTCAGGTAAATGGAGTCACAAAGTATTTGTCTTTTTGTAACTGGCTTATCTCACACAGCATAATGTCCTAAAGGTCCATGCACGTTGTAATATGTGATAGGATTTCTTTCCTTGTAAGGTTGAATAATATTCCATTGTATGTATACACCATATTTTGTTTATCCGTTCATCCATCAATGGACATTTGAGGTATTCCCATCTCTTGGCTATTGTGAATAGTGATGTTATGAACATAGGTGTGCAAATATCTCTTTGAGACCCAGCTTTTAGTTCTTTTGGATATATGCCCAGAAATTGGATTGCTAGATCATATGGTAGTTCTATTTTTAATTTTTGAGGAACCTCCATTCCACTTTGTTTTATGGTTCTGTTTCCTTCCTCCTGAAAGCTCTGGCAGAAAATGATTCCACTTTTTCTTCTCTTTCTTATGTTTGACAAATCAGATTTGTGGCTGCTCATAGCTTTCTTTAGAGGGTCAGTAATCCATGGGTAGACTTTAGCACTCACAGGAGAAGACCTGGGCTAGCCATGATAATAAGAAGCCTGAATGAAAGTCCTGATCAATGTTAATTCTGTTAGTTTTAATTTCATTCTTCACTCTGACTTTAGTTTTTGAAAACAGTGCACTGAGGGCAATGGGACAATGACTTGATGAGGTCATCCTCAGTGAAATGCACTCATCTACCTTCCCCCAGGAAAAAAACAAAAAAAAACAAAAGGATTACAAATTATGGGATTGCAGGAATGATGGGAAATGGGGTGGTGAAGTGCAGGGAGTGCAGGCTGGTGGGGAGAGGGTTTGAGCTAGGAAATTGAAACCTTGAATGCAGAAAAAGATGTAAATGTTGTTTCCTAGAGTTTATAGCTCCCAGATGCCTTCTCTAATTGCATAGCTAACCCTGAGTTTATTAAGTTACTTTCCAGAGTCAAACTCATTTGTATACCTGTCAGAATATAAACTGAATTTAAAAAGAAAGGTCCTTGGATTAAAATTCAGAGATGATAAACAAATTCATTTAGAATGTAAGATTTGCATGTCATTTGCATGTGCCCAAATGCAATTACATGTGCTCTGTAAATATGCATTTCCCATTTATTTGTCATGATAGAACAGTATGGAAGAAATTAATTGCCACAGATTTTTTAAAAATATTTAAAGAAAAAAATGATGGCTCTTAAAATAGACTCTGCTAGCGCATGATTCAATGTGCAGAAACTGGCAAGAAGAGATAAGGATCCTTCGAAAACCATAAATTCCCACTGCAACATCTGTAGTAGTTCAAATCGCATCGTTTACGGAGGCCCCTTTTGCCTTCTCCATGGGTATTACCATAGTGTTCTGTAGATTTATCGCTGGCTCAGTGCAAGGACAGTTTTACTAGCAAAGCTTTTAAAAGGGGAGGTTTTTTTTCTCTTTGAAAGTTCAGGATTGAATTGAAATGAAATAGCTGCTCTAGCTTTAGAAACTTCCAGACAAGTCAGAGTCTCCCATATATCTCCACACTGTCTACAACCTGCTCCTTCTCTCTCAGTTTTTACATTTTGTAATGAGAGATAGCTTGAATAATAAAGATACTATCCCTGGATTAAAAATACACTTTAGAATTGGGAGACCTATTAGATGTTAATGCCAATATAAGAAAGCTTTTTATTTTATTTAATATTTTAAATTAACATGCAGTTAAATTGACTTTTTTGTGTATAGCTCTTTGAATTTTAACACAGGTGTATATCTGTGTATCTGCCACCACAATTGGGATACAGAACAGTTCTATCACCCCAGAAGACTCCTTTGTCACATGCTTCTCCCCCAACCCCTAGCAAACAATGATCTGTTCTCCATCACTAATAGTTCTGTCTGCTCAAAAATGGCATGAAAATGGAATCATATAATAGGCTTCTTTCACTTAGCGTAATGCTATTGTGATTTCATCTGAGTTATGTGTATCAATAGTTCATTTGTTTTCATTGCTGAGTACTATTTAATTATACAGAATACCACAGTTTGTTTATACTATGTTCACCATTGAAGGACATTTGGATGGTTTCCAGCTTGGACAACTATAAACAGAGAGGCTATGAACATTCATGTACAGGTTTTATGTGAACATAGTTTTCATTTCTCTAGGTAAATACCTAACAGTGGGATTGCTGGGTCATGTGATAACCATGTTTAATATTCTAAGGAACTATACCAGTTTGCATTCTGACCAGCAATCTATGAGGGTTCCAAGTGGTCTGCTTCCTGACCAGTACTTGAAATTGTCAGTATTTTTAAAAATTTTAGCCAATCTAATAAATCTGTAGTAATAGCTTATTGTGGTTTTAATTTGCATTCCCTAATATCTAAAGATGCTGAGCAAGGAAAAGCTTTTGGTATATAGATAATGTACGAATTTGTTTCTTAAGCTCCTACACTGTGTTAGTATCCTACATGCATGTTAACTCATTTAAACTTCACCATCTTGTGAGGCAGTTATTAATTATTCCCTTTTAAAGGTTGAGGAAACTGAGGCCAGAAGAGGTTAACTTCTTTATCCTCTCAGTAAGCAGTTACAGAGTATATACTGTGTGCCAATTGCTCAGCCAGGAACTGGACACACAGAGGTGTCTGCCTTTGACAGTCTTATAGTTTAGTAAGAAAGATGCACACATATAAACAAAGAAGTGTTCTGTGTGGATAGGACATAAGAGTAGAGTGAGGGGCAAGCCAGGAGATGAGCTTTAATTGTCATGGTTCTGAAATGTCCTAGTGAAAATATGAGAACCAAGAGGCCACAGGTAACATGAACCTGTGGAGGAGTCTGGACTCAAAACTGTCATCAGATTCTTTTCTTCATCTGTGAAGCTGGGAAGCTACAAAACACATTCACGATCTGTCCACTTCTCTCTCCTGGATCAGCAGAGAGCAGCCATATGCCCTCAGCAGGAGTAGAGACCATCTCCTTCTCCTGATCCCACCCTTGGGCTGGGAGGGCTAGCGGTTGACAAGTGGGAAATGGAGCAAGTGTAGGACTCCTATTCTAATACGCGAATGCCCAGAAGCCTCCCTGCTACATACCTACTCAGTGTCTATTAATAGTTATTAAGAGTTATATGTCCCATTTCAACTGAGCACCCCTCACCTACCACATGCCGGGCTGTTACTTTGAGCAGAGACGTATGGTGCACTGGGAAGAGCACTGTATGTGGACTTAGAAGTCTTGAATTCAAGTTTCGTTTCAGTCATTTCCCACCTTTGTTCTTTCCTGGGCCTCGGCTGCTCACATGCATAGATAAAGAGGTTAAAAAATGTCCTTCAACCAACATCTGAATCCGTCACCAGCTCCTGTCTATTCTACTCACAAAGTATATTTTGAATTTACCTGTTGCTTTTAATCTCCACCATGTTTCTCTCTTAGCCATCAATCCCTCTCTTACCTGGACTACTTTAATAGCCTACTACTTGGTCTGCCAGTTTTACCTCTTGCCACCATATGGTCTATTATCCACAGGTCAGCCAGTGACCTTTTAAGATGTAGAATCAGGTCATATCACACTCCTGATTAAAATTCTCTAATGGCTTCCCATCACTCAAAATCCAGTGTCCTTACCATGGTCCACAGAGCTCCCATGGTTTGTGTTTTTGTATCTCTCCCACCTCCTCTCATATCACTGTCTCTATCTCACTCATTATGCTCCAGCCAAACTGTTGTCCACTTCATTTCTCAGATAAGTCGACCTTTTCTCATAACTGGTCTCTGTGATACTGTTCTTTATATTTGTAATGCCACCTTTCCCAGAATGTTTTCTGACTATTCTATTGAAAATTGCCTTCTCTGTTTACTTGCTGACTCACCACCCTACTAATTTTTCTTCATAAAACTTATTATAAACAATAATTATTTTATTACATTTATAATGTAATATGCAATGAATATAGCATTGAATGAATAGCATATGGTATTTTTTTTCTCTTTCTGACTTACTTCACTCTGTATGACAGTCTCTAGGTCCATCCACCTCACTACACCTCACTACAAATAACTCAATTTCATTTCTTTATGGCTGAGTCATATTCCATTGCATATAATGTAAACATTATAATGTCATTATATACTATATATTATTGTATATTTTATTATTATATATTTTATTATCTTTTAACCCCAATGAGAAGAAAAACCTTGCCTATTACAAATTTATACTGGCACATAGTAGGTGTTTGATAAATATTTGTCAAATAAATGAATATCTAAAGTCTCTTTAAGCACTGGCATTTCTTCTCTCCTGAGCTCATTCTACTCATTTCTATGAACTGGTGTACCTCACAAGGTTGTTGTGCCAAATGAGATAAGGAATATTAAGACACTAAATGAAGTTAAGAAATTATTATGAGTATCATCATTATCATCATCCAAGATATTTCCCCATCTGCCACTGATTTTTTTGTTATTGATTTTTTTGGTCTCTAGGGGAATCTTCCAATGAGAGATTCTTCTTTTCTTTTGTGCAGTAGACACCTGGCAATGCCTGGTTCATAGCCTGATTCAAGGTGTCACAACTATTTATCATCAAGCTACAGGTTTGGTTATCATTCCAGCAAGTACATTTTCAGAAAGGATGTCTTAGACATTTGAGAGAGGGGGGAGAAATGAATTAAGATCACAGAATTATTGAACCACAGAATGTTAGCACTGGAAGATCTCTGAAAGATTCTCTAATCTTATGGTTTGCAGATTCCTACCATTTCTTGGAGGAGGCTTGAGGGCTACCCTGGTGGGTGAAGGGGATGCTGAAGCACCAAGAAGGGATTGTGCAACATTATACAGAAATTTTTAGCAGAACCAGGACAGGTGTCTGCATTGCCTGTTCTTTACCCCTGTTCTTACTGTTACTTCTCCTAAAAATCTAAATTCATCCACTTGTCTCCATATCCACTGCCACCAACCTGATCCAAAATGTCATGGTCTTTCATCTGAACTACCTAACTGGTAGTTAGTAATACTGGTAGTTGGTAATAGCCTCCTAACTGGTCTCTCTGAACTCACTTGTCAAACAGCACATATGATCGTTCCAGCACCCCACTTCTTCTATCTCCACTGACTTAAAACTTTTCAGCTTTTCCAAGACTTTTGGGATAATCTGTCCAGCATTGTCTCATATCCCTCGCCTGCCCCAACATTCTTTCCACAGTGGTTTCTTTCAATTTCTGGAACCTACATATTCCCTCTATATTACAAGATTTTTGGACATATTTTGCCCTCTGCTGCCTATGTTTTGTGTTCTTTTAGGTGATGGTCAGTCAGGTGAAGCCACACAAGGGGACACAGGAGAAGGGCAAGAAAATAAAGTTTATTATACTCACAGGTCCTAGAGAGACAGAATCACCACATGCCAAGAGGGGGTCATATGAGAGGCAATGCTAACAAAGTAGGCTCAACCAAGCTGGTGGAGAGCAGAGAGAGAGTGGGCAAGTGCTTTTATTGGGGGTCAGGATGGAGTACACAAGAAAAGATGTGAGGGGATGTTATGGGTGCATTTGGATGTTATTAGGTCATGGTCAGGGGACAGTAGGAAGGGGAACTTGCATCAAGGGCCAACCTTATCATACTGGCAAACCCAGTTACCAGGTCAGGGGGCTCACAAGCTGTGGGGATACTGAGGCAGCAGGAAAATGTGAAGTTACAAAATTTACAGTACAGCCTCTCACTTATATATGGAATCTAAAAAATAAAACAAATGAATGCATATCACAAAACAGAAACAGATATAGAGAACAAACTAGTAGCTAACAGTGGGGAGAGGGAAGGAAGAGGTGCAAGACAGGGGTGATTATGATTAAGAGATACAAACTACTATGTGTATATAAGATAAGCAAGAAGAATATATTGTACAGCACAGGGACATACAGCCATTATTTTGTAATAAATTTATTTTTTTTATTTTTATTTTTTTAACATCTTTATTGGAGTATAATTGCTTTAAAATGCTGTGTTAGTTTCTGCTGTATAACAAAGTGAATCATCTATACATATACATATATCCCCATATCTCCTCCCTCTTGCGTCTCCTTCCCACCCTCCCTATCCCGCCCCTCTAGGTGGTCACAAAGCACCGAGCTTATCTCCTTGGGCTATTCGACTACTTCGCACTAGCTACCTATTTTACATTTGGTAGTACATATAAGTCCATGCCACTCTCTCACTTCATCTCAGCTTTCCCTTCCTGCTCCCTGTGTCCTCAAGTCCATTCTCTACATCTGCATCTTTATTCCTGTCCTGCCCCTAGGCTCTTCATAACCATTTTTTTTTATTCCATATATATGTGTTAGCATATGGTATTTTTTTTTCTCTTTCTGACTTACTTCACTCTGTATGACAGTCTCTAGGTCCATCCACCTCACTACAAATAACTCAATTTCATTTCTTTTTATGGCTGAGTAATATTCCATTGTATATATGTGCCACATCTTTATCCATTCATCTGTCAATGGACACTTAGGTTGCTTACATGTCCTGGCTATTGTAATTAGAGCTGCAGTGAATATTGTGGTAAATGACTCTTTTTGAATTATGGTTTTCTCATGCTCTATGCCCAGTAGTGGGATTGCTGGGTCGTATGGTCGTTCTATTTTTAGTTTTTTAAGGAACCTCCATAATGTTCTCCATAGTGGCGGTATCAATTTACATTCCCACCAACAGTGCAGGAGGGTTCCCTTTTCTCCACACCCTCTCCAACACTAATTGTTTCTGGATTTTTTGATGATGGCCATTCTGAGTGGTGTGAGGTGATACCTCATGGTAGTTTTGATTTGCATTTCTCTAATGATGAGTGATGTTGAGAATTCTTTCATGTGTTTGTTGGCAATCTGTATATCTTCTTTGGAGAAATGTCTACTTAGGTCTTCTGCCCATTTATGGATTGGGTTGTTTGTTTTTTTGATTTTGAGCTGCATGTGCTGCTTGTAAATTTTGGAAATTAATCCTTTGTCAGTTGCTTCGCTTGCAAATATTTTCTCCCATTCTGAGGGTTGTCTTTTCATCTTGTTTACGGTTTCCTTTGCTGTGCAAAAGCTTTTAAGTTTCATTAGGTCCCATTTGTTTATTTCTGTTTTTATTTCCATTTCTCTAGGAGATGGGTCATAAAGGATCTTGCTGTGATTTATGTCATAGAGTGTTCTGCCTATGTTTTCCTCTAAGAGTTTTATAGTGTCTGGCCTTACATTTAGGTCTTTAATCCATTTTGAGTTTATTTTTGTGTATGGTGTTAGGGAGTGTTCTAATTTCATTCTTTTACATGTGACTGTCCAGTTTTCCCAGCACCACTTATTGAAGAGGCTGTCTTTTCTCCTTGTATATTCTTGCCTCCTTTATCAAAAATAAGGTGACCATATGTTCGTGGGTTTATCTCTGGGCTTTCTATCCTGTTCCATTGATCTATATTTCTGTTTTTGTGCCAGCACCATACTGTCTTGATTACTGTAGCTTTGTAGTATAGTCTGAAGTCAGGGAGCCTGATTCCTCCAGCTCCATTTTTCTTTCTCAAGATTGCTTTGGGTATTCGGGGTCTTTTGTGATTCCATACAAACTGTGAAATTTTTTGCTCTAGTTATGTGAAAAATGCAATTGGTAGTTTGATAGGGATTGCATTGAATCTGTAGATTGCTTTGGGTAGTATAGTCATTTTCACAATGTCGATTCTTCCAGTCCAAGAACATGGTATATCTCTCCATCTGTTTGTATCATCTTTAATTTATTTCATCAGTGTCTTATAGTTTTCTGCATACAGGTCTTTTGTCTCCTTAGGTAGGTTTATTCCTGGGTATTTTATTCTTTTTATTGCAATGGTAAATGGGAGTGTTTCCTTAATTTCTCTTTCAGATTTTTCATCATTAGTGTATAGGAATGCAAGACATTTCTGTGCATTAGTTTTGTATCCTGCTACTTTACCAAATTCATTGATTAGCTCTAGCAGTTTTCTGGTAGAGTCTTTAGGATTCTCTATGTATAGTATCATGTCATCTGCAAACCATGACAGCTTTACTTCCTCTTTTCTGATTTGGATTCCTTTTATTTCTTTTTCTTCTCTGATTGCTGTGGCTGAAACTTCCAAAACTATGTTGAATAATAGTGGTGAGAGTGGGCACCCTTGTCTTGTTCCTAATCAGAGTGGAAATGGTTTCAGTTTTTCACCATTCAGAGCGATGTTGGCTGTGAGTCTGTAATATATGGCCTTTATTATGTTGAGGGAAGTTCCCTCTATGCCTACTTTCTGGAGGGTGTTTATGATAAATGGGTGATGAATTTTGTTGAAAGCTTTTTCTGCATCTCTTGAGAATATCATATGGTTTTTCTCCCTCAATTTGTTAATATGGTGTATATATTGAAGAATCCTTGCATCCCTGGGATAAATCCCACTTGATCATGGTGTATGATCCTTTTAATGTGCTGTTGCATTCTGTTTGCTAGTATTTTGTTCAGGATTTTTGCATCTATGTTCATCAGTGATATTGACCTGTAGTTTTCTTTCTTTGTGACCTTTTTTTCTGGTTTTGGTATCAGGGTGATGGTGGCCTCGTAGAATGAGGTTGGGAGTGTTCCTCCCTCTGCTATATTTTGGAAGAGGTTGAGAAGGATAGGTGTTAGCGCTTCTCTAAATGTTTGATAGAATTCGCCTGTGAAGCCATCTGGTCCTGGGCTTTTGTTTGTTGGAAGATTTTGAATCACAGTCTCAATTTCATTGCTTGTGATTGGTCTGTTTATATTTTCTATTTCTTCCTGGTTCCATCTCAGAAGGTTGTGCTTTTCTAAGAATTTGTCCATTTCTTCCAGGTTGTCTATTTTTTTGGCATATACTTGCTTGTAGTAGTCTCTCATGATCCTATGTATTTCTGCAGTGTCAGTTGTTACTTCTCCTTTTTCATTTCTAATTCTATTGATTTGAGTCTTCTCCCTTTTCTTCTTGATGAGTCTGGCTAATGGTTTATCAATTTTGTTTATCTTCTCAAGGAACCAGCTTTTAGTTTTATTGATCTTTGCTATCGTTTCCTTCATTTCTTTTTCATTTATTTCTGATCAGATGTTTATGATTTCTTTCCTTTTTGCTAACTGAGGTTTTTTGTTCTTCTTTCTCTAATTGCTTTAGGTGTAATGTTAGGTTGTTTATTTGAGATGTTTCTTGTTTCTTGAGGTAGGATTGTATTGCTATAAACTTCCCTCTTAGAACTGCTTTTGCTGCATCCCGTAGGTTTTGGGTCATTGTGTTTTCACTGTCATTTGTTTCTAGGTATTTTTTGATTTCCTCTTTGATTTCTTCAGGGATCTCTTGGTTATTTAGAGTGTATTGTTTAGTCTCCACGTGTTTGGTTTTTTTACAGATTTTTTCCTGTATTTGGTATCTAGTCTCATAGCACTGTGGTTGGAAAAGATACTGGATAAGACTTCAATTTTCTTAAATTTACCAAGGCTTGATTTGTGACCCAAGATATGATCTATGCTGGAGAATGTTCCATGAGCACTTGATAAGAAAGTGTATTCTATTGTGTTTGGATGGAATGTCCTATAAATATCAATTAAGTCCATCTTGTTTAATATATCATTTAAAGTTTGTGTTTCCTTATTTATTTTTATTTTGGATGATCTGTCCATTGGTGAAAGTGGGGTGTTAAAGTCCCCTACTATGATTGTGTTACTGTTGATTTCCCCTTTTATGGCTGTTAGCATTTCCCTTATGTATTGAGGTGCTCCTATGTTGGGTGCATAATATTTACAGTTGTTATATCTTCTTCTTAGATTGATCCCTTGATCAATATGTTGTGTCCTTCTTTGTCTCTTGTAATAGTCTTTATTTTGAAGTCTATTTTGTCTGATATGAGAATTGCTACTCCAGCTTTCTTTTGATTTCCATTTGCATGGAATATCTTTTTCCATCCCCTCACTTTCAGTCTGTATGTGTCCCTAGTTCTGAAGTGGGTCTCTTGTAGACAGCATATATATGGGTCTTGTTTCTGTATCCATTCAGCCAGTCTATGTCTTTCGGTTGGAGCATTTAATTCATTTACATTTAAGGTAATTTTCAATATGTATGTTCCTATTACCATTTTCTTAATTGTTTTGGGTTTGTTATTGTAGGTCTTTTCCTTCTCTTGTGTTTCCTGCCTATAGAAGTTCCTTTTGCATTTATTGTAGAGCTGGTTTGGTGGTGCTGAATTCTCTTAGCTTTTGCTTGTCTGTAAAGTTTTTAATTTCTCTGTTGAATCTGAATGAGATCCTTGCTGGGTAGGGTAATCTTGGTTGTTGGTTTTTCCCTTTCATCACTTTAAGGATGTTCTGCCACACCCTTGTGGCTTACAGAGTTTCTGCTGAAAGATCAGTTGTTAACCTTATGGGGATTCCCTTGTATGTTATTTATTGCTTTACCCTTGCTGCTTTTAATATTTTTTCTTTTTATTTAAGTTTTGATATTTTGATTAATATGTGTCTTGGCATGTTTCTCCTTGAATTTATCCTTTGTGGGACTCTCTGTACTTCCTGGACTTGATTGACTATTTCCTTTCCCATATTAGGGACGTTTTCAACTATAATCTCTTCAAATATTTTCTCAGTCCCTTTCTCTTTCTCTTATTCTTCTGGGACCCCTATAATTCAAATGTTGGTGCATTTCATGTTGTCCCAGAGGTCTCTGAGACTGTCCTGAATTCTTTTCATTCTTTTTTCTTTATTCTGCCCTGCAGTATTTATTTCCATTATTTTATCTTCCAGGTCACTTATCCATTCTTCTGCCTCAGTTTTTCTGCTATTGATTCCTTCTAGAGAATTTTAAATTTCATTTATTGTGTTGTTCATCATTGTCTGTTTGCTCTTTAGTTCTTCTATGTCCTTGTTAAATGTTTCTTGTATTTTCTCTATTGTATTTCCAAGATTTTGGATCATCTTTACTGTCATTACTATGTATTCTTTTTCAAGTAGACTATTTCCTCTTCATTTGTTTGGTCTGGTGGGTTTTTACATTCCTCCTTCATCTGCTGTTTGTTTCTCTGTCTTCTCATTTTGCTTAACTTACTGTGTTTGGTGTCTCCTTTTCACAAGCTGTAGGTTCGTAGTTCCCATTGTTTTTGGTGTCTGTCCCCAGTGGCTATGGTTGGTTCAGTGGGTTTTGTAGGCTTCCTGGTGGAGGGGACTAGTGCCTGTGTTGTGGTGCATGAGGCTGGATCTTGTCTTTCTGGTGGGCAGGACCGCGTCCGGTCATGTGTTTTGGGGTGTCTGTGAACTTATTATGATTTTAGGCAGCTCTCTGGTAGTGGGTGGGGTTGTGTTCCTGTCTTGCTAGTTGTTTGGTACAGGGTGTCCAGCACTGTAGCTTGCTGATCGTTGAGTGGAGCTGGGTCTTAGCATTGAGATGGAGATCTCTGGGAGAGCTTTTGCTGCTTGATATTATGTGGAGTTGGGAGGTCTCTGGTGGACCAATGTCTTGAACTCAGCTTTACCACCTCAGAGGCACAGGCCTGACACCTGGCTGGAGCACCAAGACCCTGTCAGCCACATGGCTCAGAAGAAAAGGGAGAAAAAAAGAAAGAAAGAAAGAGAGAGAGAGAGAGAGCGAGAGAGAGAGAGAGAGAGAGGGAGGGAGGGAGGGAGGGAGGAAGGAAGAAAGAAGAAAGAAGAAAGAAAGGAAGAGAGAGAGAAAGAAAGAAAGAAAGAGAAAGAATGAAAAGAAAGAAAGGAAGGAAGGAAAGAAAGAAAAGAAAAGAATTGAAATAAATAATAAAAAATAATTATTAAAAATTTAAAAAATTAAAAAGTAATAAAAAAAGAAAGAAGAGAGAAACCAAACCAAAAAACAAATCCACCAATGATAACAAGTGCTAAAATCTATACTAAAACAACAACAACAACAAACGGACATGCAGAACCCTAGGACAAATGGTAAAAGCAAAGCTATACAGACAAAATCACATGAAGAAGCATACACATACACACTGGCAAAAAGAGAAAAAGGAAAATATATATATATATATATCGTTGCTCCCAAAGTCCACCGCCTCAATTTGGGATGATTCATTGTCTATTCAGGTATTCCACAGATGCAGGGTACATGAAGTTGATTGTGGAGATTTAATCTACTGCTCCTGAGGCTGCGGGGAGAGATTTCTCTTTCTCTTCTTTGTTCGCACAGCTCCTAGGGTTCAGGCATTTAAAAGGTGCTTAGGGCCTTCCCTGGTGGTGCAGTGGTTAAGAATCCACCTGCCAATGCAGAGGACATGGGTTCGAGCCCTGGTCCAGCAAGATCCCACATGCCACGGAGCAACTAAGCCCGTGTGCCACAAATGCTGAGTCTGTGCTCTAGAGCCCATGAGCCACAAGTGCTGAGCCGGCGTGCCACAACTACTGAAGCCCACTTGCCTAGAGCCCATGCTCCGCAACAAGTGAAGCCACCGCAATGAGAAGCCTGCGCATGACAACGAAGAGTAGTCCCCACTCACCACAACTAGAGAAAGCCTGCGCACAGCAACGAAGACACAACACAGCCAAAAATAAAAAATAAATAAATTTAATTTAAAAATAAAATAAAAGGTGCTTAATCTGTTGAATAGATGGATAAATCTCAGCATTCTGCCTCTGCTGGGGGTTCTAAGAGGCATTTGGTTAGGGCAGATTGGCTTCCTCATCCCACACTTCACAGAGTGGGGTCAAGCTCTTAAGTCCCCTTAATAACCTAGAGCAGTGCTTTCAGGACTGCATTTCTGAGAAACCCTTTTTAAATTCAAAGCATTTGAGTATTTAACACAATCATCCACGACAGGCAGCTACTTTTTATTAGGATAAAGCATTCATTTAAAAACTCTGTCACATCAAATCCTGATTACAAGAACTGTGACAAAGCTGATGAGCAAGACCAGTGACCACTACCATCCTTATTCTAGAGAAAACTTTGTCACTCTGGAATCTGAATGTGTAGCAACTCTCAACAAGTGAGGAATTCAGGGTTTTGTGAAGGTGTTGTTCAAGGTTTGAAGGCTCAACAGTATTTTATTCTCAGCCCAACTCCAACTGGAAGTGAGAAGTTTACTAAATCTCTGTCTTAGTCTACTCAGGCTGCTATAACACAATACCACAGACTGGGTAGCTTAAACAGCAGACATTTATTTCTTATAGTTCCGGAGGCTGAGAAGTCCAAGATCACGGTGCCCGTAAATTCAGTTCCTGATAAGGGCTCTCTTCCTGGCTTGCCTTCTTGCTGTGTCCTCACAAGGAAGAGAGAGAGAGAGCGCGCACGCGTGCGCGCGAAAGCACCAGAGTGCAAGTAAGCTCTGATCTCCCTTCCCTTCTTATAATGATACTAGTCCAATCACGGGGGCCCCACCCTCCTGATCTCCTCTAAATCTAAGTATCTCCCAGAGATCCTACGTCCAATACCATCACATTGGGGGTTAAAGCTTTAACATGGATGTGGGGGGACAGACATTCAGTCCAGAACATTCTGCCTTTGTTCCCCAAGTTCATGTCTTCCCACATGCAAAAGACATTTATTCCACCCCACTAACCCCAAGACTTAACTCATTCTAGCATCAACTCTAAAATATAAAGTCCAGCGTCTCATCTAAGTAACATCTCTCATCTAACTCACATATGAGTGAAACTCAAGGTATTATTTATCCTGAGGCAAAATTCCTCTCCAGCTGTGAACACATGAAACCAGATAAGTTATGTGCTTCCAAAATACAATGGTGGGATAGACATAGGATAGATGTTCCCATTCCAAAAGGGAGAAATTAGAAAGAAAAAAGAAGTGATAGCAAGTCCAAAACCTAGTAAGGCAACCTCCATTAGATCTTAAGGCTTGAGAGTAATCCTCTTTGATTCAATGCTGTGCCCTTCAGGCTAATGGGGGTGACAGTGTCACCCTCATGGCTAGGCAGCGCAGCCCCACTCCTTTAGCTCCACAGGGCCCTACCTCCACAGACCTCTGTGGGGACCCTGCCCTCAAGGTACTGGGCAGAGGTATCCTGACCTGCTAAAACTGGAGAGGTGGCCCCACCCTTTGAAGCTGAGGAGGAACTAGCCCTTTCTCCTGGGTCTGTGGTGGGAATGGCAGCCCTGATGATCTGTGAATCTCCTTTGGTGTCATCCTTCCCTTTTTTTTGAGGAATAGTGCACATTCACAGCCAAATAGCTCTAGGGTCCCATCCTGTATTGAAGATAGAATCCAAGAAATCTGACAGCCATCCTTCATTCCATCCCACTTTCTCTGTCTCCTTTAGTCTCAGCTGATAGTGTTCCTGCTGGTGTAATCCCATCTGTATTCCTGGCTTCTGTTGAGATGGCTGATTAAGCTCATTAGTTGTACCCATGATCTCTTTATCAAGTGATAGTCTAGCTGCATCCTTGGTGTTCTCTTCCAAACACACTTGGACAAGCTGAGAATTTTCCAGGTCTTCAACTTCTGGCTCCTTTTTGCTTAATAATCCCTTCTTCAATTCATCTCTCTCTTCTTATGTTCTACTATAAGCAGTCAATGGGAACCAAGCAGCTCCTTCAACACTTTGCTTAGAAATCTCCTCAGCTAAATACCCAGTTTCATTGCTCACAAGTTCTACCTTCCACAAAAGAGTAGAACACAGTTCAGGCAAGTTCTTTGCCACTTTATAACAAGGATCACCTTTCCTTCAGTTTCCAATAATGTGTTCCTCATATCCATCTGAGATTTCACGAGAATCACCTCTAATATCTGTATTTCAAGCATATACCTCAAAATTCTTCCAGCCTCTACCCATTATTTAGTTTCAAAACTACCTCCACATTTTTAGTGATTTGTTACAGCAGCACCCCACTCCTCGGTACCAGAATATCTGTATTGGTCAGGGTTCTTGAGAGGCAGGACCAACTCTTGATATATACATATATATTTCTTTTTTTTTTTTATGTTAACTAATTGATTCTCATGATTGTGGAGTCTGAGAAGTCCCAGGGTCTGCAGTTGGCAAGCTGGAGACCCAGGAAAGCCAGTATTATAGTTCCAGTCTGAGTTAGAAAGCCTGACAACCAGGAGAGCTGATGGTGTAAGTCCCAGTCTAGGGGCAGGAGAAGACCATGTCCCAGCTCAACCGTCAGGTACGGAGAGAGCAATTTCTCCCTTTACTCCACCTTTTCATTCTATTCAGGCCCTCAAAGGACTGGATGATGCCCACCTTCGTTGGCAAGAGCCCTTCGCTTTACTCTACCTATCCAGATGCTAATCTCATCCAGAAACACCCTCTCAGACACACCCAGAAATAATCTTTAATCAAATATCTGGGCACCCCATGGCCCAGTAAGTTAACACATAAAATTAACCATCACCGTCTTGTTCCTTTAATTACAAAAATTTAAGGTCTTCTTTGTGCCAGGCTCTGGGATAGGGACAGGAGAGGCAGGAATGCCAAGCCCCGGATCTCAAAGTGCTCACAATCTAGTAGGGGAAACTTGTTGACAACATGAGGGAAAAGTAATCAGTGTCATTAGAGCAGAACAAGCATGGTGACCTGGGAAAGTCGCGTTATTACCTAAGATGAAGTCTGAGCTGTGCAGGATCCACACTGCATATCCTTCAACTTGCTGAAGCACCAAGATGTTTACTCGTGTGACTGCGGTTCTATGAGTGCCTTCTAAAAGCAGCAACCATCTCCTCATGTAGTAGCCAATAAGCTGATGTAAGTCCAGGAGAGAAAACCCCAGCATCTTCCAGAGCTCTCTTAAAGCTTTTTACAGTCTCTCCTCTACCACCTGCCATGCCAGGAGCTCAGGAGAGCAAGGACATTAGTTTCAGACGCTCCTAGCTTCTTCATCCTACTGTTCCCCTTCAACTTTGTGCATAAAGTGATGCCTTAATCCCCCTGATATGTTTGTTCTTCATTTATAAAATGAAGATAATAATAACTACCCTCCGGATTGTTCTGAAAAATCAACTAGGATAATTTAATGGTCTAATACATTGCCTGCCATATAGTAAATCTTTAGCAAAGGTGAATATTTCTCACATCTCTCCACTTGTCCCCACTCTGTATCCCTGTTTAACTATGTCTGACAATTGTAAAAAGCAAGGATTTCCTTGCAGAGGTGGGGTAATCCTCACTTAGCAGAAAGAAACTGCTTTTTACAACGTGGGTTTATTCATTCAGTGAGCTTTTCTTGTGTGGCTGCTATGTACAATAGAATAGATTTGAATGTAACAAAAAGCCTTACCTAACTCATGTCAAAATCTTGTGCAAACCCCAAATGCCTTTTCAAGTCAATTCAGCTATCCCGTATTAAACACTACCATCTGCTAGACAATGAGCTAGGCGCTGTGATTCAGAAACAGATGAGACATTGTCCTTGTCTCAAAAAGTTAAAAAATCAGACCCTGCAAAAACCGAAATGCTACAACAGAAGTGTATAGATAGTATAAAGGGGAGTAGTCCAGAAACACCTTCCCTGACAAAGCAAGGAAAGGCTTCAAGAGAGGAAGTGATAGTTGATCTTGGCTTTGGCAGATGAGTAGGATTAACTTGTCTTGGGATTTTGTGAAATATGTTGGTAACAGGAGGCTCTCTCAGATACATCTCATCCTTGTTCTGGGCCCCAGTGGGAGGGCAGAGCTCCTGGAACACAGGTGGGAGGATGGCAGAGAGGGACCTTGCTCTGTACCAGCCCAGGAGGCAGAAGAGCTGAAGTGATTTGCCTGAAGTCACAAGAAAACTGGCTTATAGACTACACTTCTACTCTACACCCATTGTTCACATGGCTCACTCCTCACGTCACTCCCTCATCGTTTGGTCATTCAGCCCCAAACCAAAAAATCAGTTCCTTTCACAGTGCATTCCTTTACCCTACCCTGCTTCATTTCACTTCTTAGCTCTTATTTCCACCTGACATTGTATATCCATTTGGGCTATTTTGTCTGTCTTTCCTACAAGATTGTAAGTTGCATGAAGGCAGGGACTTTGTTTGTCTTATGCAGTGGGAGTGCCTAGAAAAATGGTTGGCACGTAGTAGCTCTCAACGAATATTTGTTGCATGAATGAATGAATGAATGCTGTGATGAATATCCTTGATCATCTATCTTTACCCAATTGTCCAATTATTTTCTTAGGATCAGTCTCCCAAAGCAAAATTGCTGAGTGTCCAAGGTTATTCACTGATTAGTACAGTGACTGGCATAGAGTGGATAATTTATCAACATCTGTTGAGTGACTGAAATTGAATGTTTTTTCATAAACTGCACCAAATTAACTGATTCCAGATTTAAATTCTGCCAATATTTTATTGAGCATATAAACCATTTGTTCATTCATTTATTTACTTATCAGACATTAACTGCATTATGAATATAAAATCAGTTAGGAAATAGTCCCCCAACCTTGAGACGCTCTCAGTCTAGTGGCGAAGGCAGACAGGTTGACCAATAGTTGGGAACTCGGCCTCCTCTCCTCTCACAGTGAGCCCAGCTGCTTGGGTTCTTTTCTGGCCTCTGCCACTCATCACCTGTGAAACCTTAGCAATTTGCATGGCCCCCCTGAACTTGTTTTCTCACCTGTAAGATAGAAGGAGTTGAAATCACTATTTTATGGGGCTGTGGAGAAGAATAAGATGTTAATGCACACAAAGGCACTTAGGACACTGCCTGGCATGTGGCAAGAGTTCTGTGAATGTTGACATTATTACCAGCCCCATTTTACAAAAATGACTGAAGCTCAAAAAGCCTCCATTGTTTGTCTAAGGTCAGTAATAGAGATGGAATTTGAGTCAAACTCTCCCAACTCTATACCCAGGCACTCCTCACATTATTATTCTGCCTATACCATTCAGACTTCTTTTCCTGTGGACATAACCTTCTCCTGGACTTTGAAATGTGGGGGCCAGGACTTTAGTTGTATCCCTAGGCCTTTTGTTGCCCATCCAACCCCTGCCTCCCCCTCTCCCCTTGCCCTTCACACTTTGCTGACAAACCCCCAACTGCAAACCCACATGTTAATAGTTTTAAGGAAAAAAAAATTCTTTTGATAATTAAGCTGGTGGAATTTAGAAATCAACAGAACAGTACATTTTCCCAGCAGAGCCAAGAAATTAATTAGGAGCAATTTGCTGTCAGAAACAATTTCCATAATTTTAAGTTAAAAAAAAGCAGCAAACCATTTTTGTGGGTGTTTTTCCTTTGTATACTTTCTACTCTAAACTGATTTAACTCCTAGAAAGACAAATTCTTCCAAAGACCCTATTTTCTGTTCCTCAGACTTTTCCCCTGAGAGGTATTCCAGCGTCTCTCTGACTGGTTATATTCAAGAGCAAGGAGGAATTGTGTGTGATAGAGCCTTTTTGATAACCTCCCTTACTCCATAGGGTAGAACTTGTACTTTGCCAATGGAGCGATTAGGAAATGCGCACGTTCCTGTCCCAAGAGTTGGGGCAGAGGGTAGGGCATGTGATGCTTTTGAAAAGAAGTCTGAGAGGGGAGGAACAGAGGTCATGGTATAATGAATGGGCCACGAAGTAGACAAGCCTGCTCTATAGAGAGGCACTAAGGAATTGTGGCTTATAGCATACCTCTGCACACTGACTGCTTGTACTCACCCAGACTCTGCCCTTTTTCTGTCCATGTGATCTTGGTCAAGTTCTTTAATTTCTCTGTGACTCAGTTTCCTCGTAGGGTAGTTATGATGATTCACGGAGCTCATAAGTCAACAGGAAGATTCACAGTGCTTGGCATGTATACAGGTGTATGTGACGGTTTCCTGTTATGATCATGGTGGTGATGATGATGATGATGGTGATGAGTGGCAGGTCCAGAATCCCAAAGGAGAAGTCTGAGCTGTTACTGGACCCATCTTGGACTTGGGCACTCTGGTTCCAGACTCACAGTTGCCCACACTAAAAAGCTGTTCTATCACAACAACCCTTTATTTTGTAAGGCAGCAGGACAAAGAACAGTGGTTGTGAGATGTCTCATACACACACACACACACATACACACACGCACAAGTGTTACTAATAACAGTGAAAACACTAAGCTTTATAAATGATATACTTTTTTTGTATCAGTAGAACAGATTTAAGGTTAACCCTACAGTTTTGCTATTTTTATTTATCACCATTCAAATATGAGAGGAAAAGAAGGGAGTAGAGTTACAACTAGAGCTAGAGAATGGATTGTAACTGGCAGTCTAGAAATGCCTGAGGCACAACCTGTCGTCAGCAATCATTACTATTACACAGTTAATAGTCTGGCACGTTACCAGGTATTGTTATGCATCATTGCAATTTTGTTTTGCTTTGTTTTTTAGTTTTATCTCAATCTGAGTCATCAGTCAATGTACAACCAAGAGAAAGAAACCACTCCAAATATTTAAAAGAAAGAGGACTCAATGCAAGGAATAGGTACCAGTTGAGAATCCAAACAGAGAATGGTGAACAAACTCAGAGGTCAGCAGGAAGACACTACCATCCTAGGCTAGAGGGTCAAAGGGAGGACAGGTGATGCTGGATCCTAGGAGCTAGGGTTACCCAACAGAAGCTGAAACTACGGCCACGTGTCCAGCAGGAGCTGGAACCACGGAGGAGACTTAGCCACTGCCAGAGACATCTCCATGGAGGTTGGGGCGGGGGCAGTACTCTGGTTTATCTCTTCCACTTTCTGATGCTTTGGCATCAGACAGCCATCCTGTCTTTAAACACAAGCTTCAACACTTACTAGCAGTGCAACCAGCCTCTCTGAACCTAGTGGTCCCATTTGTAAAGGGGATACCACCATATGGGGTTTGTCTCATCCCTTAGCCTATGGAAGATTTCCAAGCTGTTGTGATTCTGTGCAGCTAAAACTATTTCTTCCCTGCAACCATGCCTAAGACGGCTTTCCAAACAAGAAAGCATGCAAAAAACATGGCTGCACATAGTTGTTATACAAGAAATAATTATTGCCTTGAGTTGAAGTTGATAACTGCGAGGGGCAGCTATCAAGAGCCAGGACATAGAGTCAGACAATCCAAGAGCCAGGGAGATGAGAGCAGAGTGGAGGGTGGCAGGGAATATGAAGACGTGAGACCAGAGTTTTCACCCAGGGTTTTTCTGCAGCATGCCTGCCTCCAAAGACTGTGTTTAAAGGCCCATAGTCTGGGAAGCTGGGGAGAGCCATAATTACAAGAGTCAGTATCTTTAAAGTGCTTGGCATGCCATTAGATATGCAATAAAAATTGATTTCCTCCTTACTCTTCTTTCATTTGCTTCAACACGTATCTACTAAGCACCTCGGCTATATGAAGACCTGTGGTAGGCACTAGGGATTTAGAGACAATATAATAAAGGAAAAGTCATAGAAACAATTGACTAAAATTCAAATATGACAGATTTTCTACCAAATATAAGCACAGTACAATAATATCATCTGGAGGCAATAAAAGAAGGGAGATTAATTTCACCTTAAGAAATCAAAGCAAGTTTCACCTTAAGTTTTTTTCAGAGAAAAAAAAATATCATTTGACCAAGGCCTTAAAGAAAAAGCAAGATCTTGATTGGTAGAGAAGGAAGTAAGAGCTTTCAAGCAGTGGGAATAGCATGTACAGAGGCCTGGAGGTGAAAGAATAAAGAATATACTTGGGGACAGGTAAACAGTCCACTGTGCCTAGACTTTGGGGGATGGGAGAGACTTTGGGAAAGTATGAAGTTATACTGTGGGAGGTGAGGGTAGGAAAGACATTGGAGCTGGATCCTTAAGGGTCTCCTCTTAACCACAAAACCCCACGTTTGTGGAGTCTTTTAGGGTTCAAAAGGTTGGTCTCAAACAAGCAATCTTCTGGCAGCGAGTCATGAAAACACTTAATTCAGAAAATCAGGATGAAGCTTGAGTTGTAAATTATTCTTCTCCTGCCTAGGCCTTTATTTAGTTCACTAACTAGAGAGATTTATAACCCTCCAAGTCTGTGCTCTCATTTTGCTCTCTCTCAGGCCATGGGGCTCTTTCTAGAAATTTCTTAGCCAGTTCATCTGACCCCTAGACTCTGGAGTCTCACTTTCTGAAGCTTATGTCTCCCACCACAAACCTGCTTTGGGTAGTGGTTGAGGTGGTAGACTGGGACTGGAGCCCAGATTTACATTTTGCTAACGTGTGCCTGTGTACCTGCCTAGAGTACCAGCTTTAGTATTTCATGGTGACAGCATGTGACTTTGGCAGTGCTGTACAGTTCAGCAAACTCTTTCACACTCTTTGTATTATTTAATTCTCCTACCAACCCTCAGAGGACAGATGCAATTTTCACCAACCCCGTTTTATAAAATGAGAGAATGAGGTGTATGATAGGAGCAGAGGCTGCCTGGAACCCTGGTCTTCTGAAGCAAGTTAAGGGTTTGATTGTGCCGGGAAGGGTTGTCTAAAGAATGACAGGAGGAACTCTTATTATCTGGGACTTCAGGAAGGAGTTGTTCCTCCAGCTTGGGGCTTAAATGCAGTAAAATGATCTGTGATTCTCAGTCAAATTGAATTGTGGGCAATGGTTGGAGAAGAAAGAAGGGCTTTGAGATCCAAAATGAAGGTCCTGAACAGAGCAGATGACCAAACCACAGATTCCAGAAACAGGGAGGAAGCCCCTCCAGTCTCTCCTAGTCAAAGTCTTCCAGCACAGGGACCTCCCTGCTTGAGTACCTCCATCACCCACAGGAAACAGTCCAATGTCCTTAGCACGGCATTAAGGAATTTGCACTGTCTGCCCCCAAAGCCGTTTCCATCTTTATCTCTTAGACATGCTGAACTTTCCGCTTGGTACTTGCATGGATGCTGCGTATAGCCACATCTGTGCCTTTGCTTATGGAGTTTCCTCTGCCAGAAATGCCCTTTTCCCTTGTTTCCAACTTGTCCGTTTATTCATGCATTTATTCCTTCAGTCCGTCAGTGAAGAAAGTGCCTACTATGTGCCAGACGCTGCTCTAAGCACTGGGAATACAAAAGGGAACATCAAAAATAGTCTCTTGGGCTTCCCTGGTGGCGCAGTGGTTGAGAGTCTGCCTGCTAGTGCAGGGAACACGGGTTCGAGCCCTGGCCTGGGAGGATCCCACATGCCGTGGAGCGGCTGGGCCCGTGAGCCACAATTGCTGAGCCTGCGTGTCTGGAGCCTGTGCTCCGCAACAAGAGAGGCCGCGATAGTGAGAGGCCCGCGCACAGCGATGAGGAGTGGCCCCCACTTGCCGCGACTGGTGAAGGCCCTCGCACAGAAACGAAGACCCAACACAGCCATAAATAAATAAATAAATAAATAAATAAAAATTAAAAAAAAAAAAAAGTTAAAAAAAAATAGTCTCTGCCTTCACTGGGGAGGAGAAAAGCATTAAACAATCACACAAGTTATAAGGACACACTATAAAAAGGGTAAAATAAATGGTGTAATGAGATACTACACCAGGAGGTCCTAGAGAGTTCCCGTATCAGGGAGGGCTTTTCTGAGGCAGGATATTTAAGTTGAAGGAAGTCTCTGGTACCCCTTAGCCAATTCAGCAACCAAATCTTTTATAAAGCTGATTCAAGAGGCAGGTTGGAGTCTGGAAGTCACAGCCCCAGTGAGAAGGCGGGTTGCACTAAAATGGGATCCTTCCTTCCCTCCTGGCCTCCGCAGCAATTCCCAAAATAGGAAGCAAGCGGAATTGTTTTTGTGTTCGAAGCTGAAATTATTTTTGTTTCCCTCCTCCCTCCGTGCTCCCCTGCCAGCGTGCTTCTCACCCCACCTCAGTGTTTATGTTTAGAGTCCTGAGGAGCCTAGCATGTGCATCTCCCATGTGCCAACCGTGTGCTGGGTACTTGATGTGCCTCTTTACATTAAACCCCTACAGCAATGTGCTGAAGCCCGTTCAGTTCTAATTTTACCAGTGAGGAAACTGAAGCTCAGCGAGGTGAGTGGACTGCCCTGTTTACACAGGTAGCCAGCCAGTCGCACCCACTGGCCCCAGCACTGTTGGAGCACACAGAGCACACCTGATCCCTCTCCCGCAGCAGCCCCTCACACGGGAAGACAGCAACTTGGCTGACCTCCAGGTCTTCCCTTCCCCAGGCCAAGCTCCCCAGCCTTTAGCTTTTATCCCCAAAATGGCAATTCCAGAGCCTCCCTCTCCCCCAGTTGTCCTCCTCCCATGGGATTCCTGTTTTGCTCCTTCGGGGAACAAATCTGGACCTGTCACTCCCCACGGTAGACTCATCCCACAATTCTCACTGATCTGAGGATAGAGGCCAATACCTCACCACGGCTGATAAAACCCTGTAGGACTGACCCCTGTCTGCCCCTCCAGTCTTATATTAACCCAACCACCATCTCTTGCACCAGGCCTCACCCAGCACTTCACACTCTGACCTTTCTGATGTCCTCCATTCTCTCTCACCTCCGCTCTTCCAAACATGTCTGTCCTTATGTGTAGAACAGTCTTCAGTTAACTGACACCTATTCATGGGAGGGTAAGTCTCCCTAAAGGAAGTCTGCTCTGCCCATGTGGGCTGTGGTGAATGCCCTTTACCTCCACGTGTGAGCAAAGCCCACAGGTTTTCTGGGTCCCAGCTCTTGGCATGCTGGATTGTGATTGATTGTCATTTTATATCTGACTCCCTCACTGTGAGCTCCTCCTTAAAAGCAGAAAGATAGGTTTGACTGTCCTTCCATTGTATCCCACACGTCTGGCCTATATTAGGTGTTTGGTGAAAATATGAGGTCAGGAAGAAAGAAAGGATAGAGAGAGGAAGGGAGGGAGGGAAAGTGAAAGGGAGAGAGGAAGGAACAAAAGGGACTCAAAGAAACATATGTTCCCTTGGAGGGCTCACAGTCTTGTTGACACGTCTTAGGAGAAGGTAACTAACTACCCTGATGGCTCACAAGGTGTGCTCCCGTGTGCACACACAGCCTTTCTGTGGGATCACATAGTCCCACCATCCCCTCTCTTTCATATATTCCTTGCAATAATTCTGAGAAGCAGATATTCCCATTCTACAGATGCCAAAATTAAGGCCTAGCAAGGTGCCTTGGTTCAGAGATGAAATAAGCAGACCTGAAATTCAAGTTATTAATTACTCATTCAATCATTCATCCATTAAACACATTTTGGTGCATCTTGCATTTCATATTTTGTGCTGGGCACTGAGAAAGAAAGGAATAAGACTTGATTCTTGATGCAGAGAAAGTCCAAAGGAAGAAAAGGAGAAGTGAAGAAATACAGTAGTCTCGCTTGGGTAGAAATGTTCACAGGGTACTGTGGGAGCACGAAGGAAGCATCGGACTGGGCATTAAGGAAAAATGGGAACTTGTCAGGCAAAGAAGAAAGAGGAAATGAATTCTAAGCAGAGGCCTTGGGGAATGGAGAAGGAGAGACTTGGGAAAGGTGATAGATGGTGACCCCCACCTTTGATCACCAGAGTCCTTAGTCTGCCCCAGCTGACCTTTGCCCTGGTACCAGAGTCTAGCCAACCTCTGAGTGTGTGTTGGTCTCCAGGTAGGGCTGGCTTACTTATCAGGGGAGGCCGGTTAATTATTTGGCACTGTGTTTCAGCCTGCTGAGCAGGATTGGATAAAGAAGGATATAACAGAGGGAACCAGAGGTGGTAGATGGTGATAGGAAAGCAAAGTTGCTTCTTAGGATTTGTTTTCTGACAGTGACTACTGAAAACACCCTGTGAGAATGAAGGAAATCTTTGCCCTACTAATGGATAATCATGTAGTGAGTAGTTAGATGTATTAAGAAACCAAGGCTTTGGCCTTCTAGAATCTTGGAAGGTCTGATGCCAGAAAAGCTGGTACAGGCAATAAGGAATTTTTTTTTCTCTCAGATGGTCCTGGTGTGTTTTGATACAGTGTGGTAGAGTGAAAGGGCCCCAGGCAGGAGCCATGAGACCTAGGCTTGCATCCTAGCTTTGCAACTGGTTAAGTCAACTCTGGTGCCACTGAGGCAATGTGGATGTGAAAAGGACCAATGTGATTACAGACTATATTAATAGAAATCTGATTATAAGAACAGAACCAATAGCATTAGACATACCTGCATATCTATCTATCTATCTATCTATCTATCTATCTATCCCTAGCGAGATTTATAATAAGAAATTGGCCCATGTAATTATAGAGACTGACAAGCGCCAGGACCTTCAGTTGGCAAGCTGGAGACCCAGGAGAGCTGATGGTGTAATTCTAGTCCAAAGGCAGGAAGTGCAAGTAAGCTCAAGACCCAGGAAGGGCTGATATTTCCATCAGAGTCCAAAGGCAGGAAAAAACTGATGTCCCAACTCAAAGGCAGTCAGGCAGGAGGGCTTCTCTCTTATTTGGGGGGAAGGGATAGTATGCCTTTTGTTCTATTCAGGCCTTCAACTGATAAGTTGAGGCCTACCCACACTAGGGAGAGCAATCTCATTTGCTCAGTCTATTGATTTCAATGTTAAACTGATCCAAAAACATGTTCTTCCTCCAACGTCAAAGGCTGGAAGATTTCTAAGGGCTCTTGTAAGTCTAGCATTCCTTGGTTCATACTTTGCATCTTTCACCAGAACTCCTGCTATACTACACCCATTGACTTCTCTACCTTCAGTCTCTCTTTATCCCTCGCAAATCCATCCCCTAAACCCATTCCCAAGTCCATGCTGCAGCCAGAGAGACATTCTTGGCACACAGCTCTGACCACTTCCTGCCCCTGTTAGCAGTCTCAAAGGTTCCTTATTGCCCTCAGGATAAACCTCTCCAGATTTTCTCAGAGAAGGGCTGCTTTAGAATGATATTCAAGGCCTTTCAGAATCTAGCCTGGGGACGCTTTTTATCACTCGTTTCCCATGCACCCAATATTTCAGCCACAATGAAGTACTGGTCATTCCCCAAACATGACAGGGTCTTTCGCATACCTTTTTTGACCCGTTTTCTTTTCTTGGAATGTTCTCTGCCTCTTTATCCTTCAAAATCTATTTTGAATATTACCACCTCCAGGAAGCCCTCACTGACCACTCAGGCTGGTTTAGGAGCCTGCTCTATGCTCCTCCAGCACTCCACATAACCTCTTTCACATAGTGGGGGAGCTGTGCTTCCCCGGTATTCCATGAAGCCTTGAAGGCAAAGACAAGCATTCAGTGTTGGGGCCTGCCATATGGATTCTTAATACTTATTTCCTCACCAAATGAAAATATATTTCCATGTTACCAGCTGGTTTCCTCAATCCAGGATGTGGAATACAGTGACTTTGTGAAGTTGCCAGTATGACCAATCATTTCCTCTTCTCGCCATTTTTAGTGAATTTTAATTGTAAAATTAATGCACATTCATTCAAGAAAAATGTAGGAGAAAATAGAAGGTGAAATGCTCAAAGACTACCACCATTGTCACATCACTGTATTTCCTTCCAGGCTTTTTCTCTATGCATATTTTCTAAAAGGTATAGAACACCCACTTATTTTGTTTCTCTTTTTTTCTCTTAACAGCACAAGGTAAGAATTTTCCATGTCAATATGTAGTGCTTCATTACCATCATTCTTAATGGCTTGATAATATTCCATCAAGTAAATGCATAATAACTTATTTACTCCTTTTATATTGAACATTTAAGTTAATATTTTTTTTTCACCATTATAAAAAGAAATCTGTGCTAGGCATCTTTGTGCATAAAGCATTTCTTTGCATTTAGGATTTGTTCCTTGGGATTAGTGCCTCTGTTTGTCTTCATCTTGTGAAAATCAGGGCCTTGACCTAGCATCTGCCTGTGTTTTTTGCCCAAAATCCTTCATACCAAGAAAAGCAAAAAACTGACATCAGTGCCCTAAGAATCACTTAGCCCAGTGTTCCATGTATGGCTCCTGATTAAGACAATATGCCCTTTCTCTAATGTGGCCATAAATATTTGCCTTCAGTGAAGTAGACGCCAAGGAGATAATATTGATTGCAAATCATAGCCCTTGTAATTAACCAATTTGTGCAGCTGGAAGATGGAGCTGGTGAAATCATTGGCTTCCGAAGGAGGATGATGGCCTTTCCAAATCTGTCTCTCATATATGAATTTGGCCTAATCCCAGGAACATTCCTGGTGTGGCTGCAGACTATCAGGTGCTCAAGATGTTGCCAAGGCTCTGGACAGAAACGGAATGTCTTGGTCTTTTGCCTGCTGACCACACGGCCTCCATCACCCACCCGAAACAGGCCTACATCTCCCAGGTGCCTCTGCAGGGACACATAAGCACATACTAGAAAGGGTTATGAACTGAGGTTGGCCCTGTCTGCTGCCCTCTCTGTTCCTGCCTTATCAGGAAGTGTAAGAGGGAGGCCCAAGAAGCAGGAGGTTGGGCTTCTGGTCCTGTATCTACTGGGGAAGTCTGGCTCTGGACAGATGGGGGCAGCAGAGAGCCAGTCAGTCTGGTCAGCTGGGATTCTAGCTGACCATAGCTGGTGGGCGCACCCAAGCTCGCAGTGTGGGAAAGGGGAGGACTTGATCCAGACACCTGCGTAAATGGAATAGGGGTCCAGGTACCCACCGGATAGAGATGAAATCCTAATTAATACGAATAAATCCTTTCTCTTAACCAGTATGCTTCAGTTTATAAATAGAATAAGTTATTCTGTTGAATCCTCTCCATAATCATATCCATTCAATAAATGAAAAAACTGAAGTTCATGGAAGTCTAAATAACTTCCCAAAGTTCACACAGCCCTCAGTGGCAAAGCTGTGTAATAAACCAGGTCTTCTGACCCCATGGAGTAACTGGAGTATATTTAATTCTTTACTTCCACTATCTCATTGGATTCTTGAAGTCCGTCAAGTCAACCAACTGCCCTCTTAAGTGGACAAATTGAGGCCTCCTGAACTTAACAGAACACTATCCCAGGTGATCAGGAATCGGTCGAGGCAGGAAATAGCAGCCTTCAAAAGATCATATATATTTGGGGGGCAGGGTGCGGGGTGCTAGTCTCTGGCTTCCATGAAGCACTGGGCAAATATCTCTCCAGCCTCACTGTTTTCCATGGCCACTCAGTTTTTTCTCTGTGCTCAGACTTTTCTCAAGTATTTGCAATTCCTAGAAAAGACCAAGTTCTCTCTCAGTTTTAGACGTTTGTACATGTTGGTCCCTCGACCTTGAATGACTTCCCTCACACCTGTTGGTCTGGTTAATTCCTCTTCATCCTGACCACCTCTGGGGCATTCCCTGAGTTCCTCATCCCTGAGCATGCTTAGGCACTTCTGTGGTCTCACAGTGGTTTGCCCAAACCTGCATCTTAGCACGTGTCACACTATATTATAATGTCCTCTTCCTTCATTAGACTGTAGGTTTTTTACTGACAGATGATATCTTATTAATCTGTCTGTTGGGCACATAGTTGGTGCGCAAATATTTATTGAATGA
This sequence comes from Balaenoptera acutorostrata, assembly GCF_949987535.1. Classification (NCBI taxonomy): domain Eukaryota; kingdom Metazoa; phylum Chordata; class Mammalia; order Artiodactyla; family Balaenopteridae; genus Balaenoptera; species Balaenoptera acutorostrata. The sequence continues at coordinate 40,809,007 of NC_080064.1, read as the reverse complement.
ATGCATGAATGCATGAAGAAACATCTTCCATGGTGCAAGAGTCCAGAGATGCCAGAGGTTTCATGCTTATTGGTTACAGGGATAAGCTCTCATAACCCACTAGGGAAATGAGTGTTGATCCCCTGAACCTTGGGGTTATAGGTGGGCAAAGGAGGCCACATTTCCTTCTTCTCTTCAGAAGCATGGTTAGTTTCCTGCCTGGGTGACCATCTGGTTAAAAGGACTTAAAACACTAGAATACCTCATGCAAAAGAGACACTTAATCTTCACCTCGTTCCCACAAATGCCTGAATGTGAAGTCCAGGCACCTCCACAGTTCTATTTGAGCTTCTTTTCAGATTGATTTGGCAGAGTGAAATCTGGCCGTTCAGCCACAAAGAATGGTCTCAGATTTATTCAAGGCACTTCAAATTTTACCTGCCCATCCAAAAAACAACTATTTCAAAGGTTTCCTCCCTCCTCCTGCTCAACTTGTACTTAACTGCCCCCCACCCAACCTCCACTACCCTGACAAAAGCATTTAACTGCAGCTCCACTTAGCAAATTCCATAAATCAACAGAACTGGCCACATTCTCTCTCTCCCTCTTTCTCTTTCTCTCTCTCTCTCTCTCTTTTTCACTCTCTCTCTCCACTCCCCTTCCCCACCATACACACACATTATAGCTCCTCAATGAGTAGTCAAATTCTGCCTGTGTTTTATTTAGTTAGAGATGCCAATGCCAGAACAAAGATAATGAAATATATTAGTTACATTAAAGATGTTTTAGAGAACCAGGAATTGCTTTCAGAAAGACAGAGCATATCTGACTCCAAGCAGACATGATAGCAACAGGCAGATGATTAACAGTTGATAACATTAGTGTTGTAATTAGAACGGCCTTGAACTCTTAACCCGTCTGCTTCTCTGATTCCTGGGTCCATACAGTGAAGAACGAGATGATCTTTTTTTTTTTTTTTTAATCCCCTTTCTTGATTTGGCTGCATGTTCGGAATATATTCTTTCTCAAGTAAATATTACTAACTGCTATCATGTACAGTCCACCTATTGTGTGCCAGGCGCTTTGTATGTACTGAGGGTACAAGGAAGAATACAGCATGGGCTCAACCCTTGAGGAATTGAATATAATATACTTTGCTCAAAGGTCTTATCTGGTTAGAATTATTACCGCTGCTTTTATAAATGAGGAGAGTGAGGCTGACGACGGTGAAGTGGCTTGTTGAAGCTTAGCTTGTAAGTAGCCAAGCACAGATTCAAATTAACTCCATCTGACTCCACACTTCTTTCCAGTGTGACAGTGCGCTATGAATGACCATTATTGCCATCGCTTTGCTAATTTACCCACATTGGTCGACTCTCTGGGACTCAACTCACAGTTCTGTTCAGTAGTGGAGGACAAAGGGAAAGGAAGAATGAGATTGAACGAGAGGTCAAGCGCTCTACTTGGCTGTTTGAAAAATCACCATTACCATTAGAGTGTTCTGCATCTGGAGTCCCAATAGAAGAAGCAAACGAGCAGAGCTCAGCGATGAGAGAGTCAAGCGGGTAGTTCTTAGATGTCCATGTTAATGGGCAGATGGCACCAGGGAAGACTAGACACGTGGTTGGGATTCAAGACTAGAGGGAAGAGATTCGAGGTCCCATTGAGGAGGCTGGCAGGGAACTGGGGGACCGTCGGTCTCTGGCTAAAACTAGTAGACAGCAATAATGCTAAGGGTGTTGCTGAGATAATATCATGGTAGCATTTGGCCAGGGGACTCAAAAATATCCATATCCAACCTCATCTCAGCCAGCTTTCCCTAAGGCAAATATACTCACGAGGAAGGAGAAAGTTAGCTATTATTATTACCTGGAGCTTTGGCTCCAAATCGCAGTGCAGATCTCCACTGAGCTGAGCTGAACTAAAATGTGGGTTCTTTTATCCCAAGCTTGTGAGACTCAAATGGTCCAGAACCAAAACAACTCTTAAGTCCTCCTTTGTGTTTTTCCAGTGCCCTAGCCTGAGCCTTGGCTTTAAGAAAAAGCTGCCCAGAGTGCCCCCATCAGAGCCAGAGGGACATGAGCAAGGAAGTCCACACAGGAAGGGTAGTAACTCCAATGGTAGGACACACCTCACCCAGTTCTGCTCCATGACCAGTTATTCCTTTCCACCAAGGCTCTAATGAGGGGAAATACATAAAGTCTGACCCATAGGAAGTAAAACAGAACCTTATTCTTAGCTGGAGTTTTGGGCTCAAACCCTAGTGCAGAGAGCCCTGGAAACCAGATTGTGGATCTGGTAAAGAGTAAATGAGATAATATAAGAAGCTTCTACCATAAACCTAGGCTCCCTTTAGATGGGATCACCTCTTCCTTGGGACCTAGAATCTCTTTTTTCTGCTCTTGATCCCAGCCAAGAGTCCAGATCTCCCTAATGCCATGTGCTTATTAATCTGGACACTTAGGACTCTCTGCTTGATTTCCCCATTACTGAGTTCTGTTCCTGAATGGTTTTGTTTTGGTTTGGTTTTCCACCAGTTCATTGCCCAAGCTTGCCCATGTCTTTCTACAGCAATCTGACACTATCCCTTCTTTACATATCTAAATCCTTTTCTCCCCCAGCAGGTATTGCTTTCTTCTGGAAGCTTTTCCTGCTGCACTCCTTTCCCCCACACTCACTCGCCTCCAGGCTGGGTCAGGTGCCTCCTCTCTCCTCTGCCTCCTGGCTTCCATCTCTCACAGCACTTACCACTCTATATAATTTTTGAGTTTACATGAATGTTTCTCCCCCCAAAATTAAATCCTTAAAGGCAGGGAGTATACAGGATTCATCTTTGTTTCTTTAGTGTCTAGCCGAAGATCTGGCACAGAGCAGACTCTAGGGAGTGTTTGATGAATGAATAAATTTAAAAATTATGAATTTGTCCAGGCCAGTGTAGTGTTATTCAGGAGGGAGGAAAAAAAAGAGGAACGTCTGATCCAGAGTCCTTATTGTAAATTAAGGTGAACCTCCTAACCTACCTCCTTCTTCTGTTCTTCATGACGCATAGCCACCAAAACTGCTGTTCACTCTAAAATCACACCCAACCTTTCCCCCGTAGCACCACGTGCATTCCCATTCCTGCCTCCAGCTTTGTAGCTTCCTCTGGGCAACTCTCAGCCTTGGAAGTGCCCCGCTGTCCTAATTCATCCCCTGGGAATGTCTGTCCATGTTGATGCCCCCAAAGGCAATTCCTCACCTATAAGGTCCAGCCGTACAAGAGGCCACACTTATTACCCGGCTCAGCTTTAGGTGGCGGCCTCCCATAGCTTTCCTTGATCATGCTGTGCCGGCTTCCAGACAGACCTTCCTACGGTTACCTTTCTGTGTGAGCTTCCAAGTGTCACACCTCGCTGAAGGGCTCCTTATCTTTTATCTCAGACCCTTTTGTTTTGTTTTGTTTTATTATTTTTTTTTAACATCTTTATTGGAGTATAATTGCTTTACAATGGTGTGTTAGTTTCTGCTTTATAACAAAGTGAATCAGTTACACATATACATATATCCCCATATCTCTTCCCTCTTACGTCTCCCTCCCTCCCACCCTCCCTATCCCACCCTTCTAGGTGGTCACAAACCACCGAGATTATCTCAGACCCTTTTGACACTGCCTCTCGGGTTGTGGTCAGACACAGCCATGCCCTGGACACTGCTGGGCCAACCCCTCTAGTAGAAAGCTGTCATCTGACTGCATCATCTGACATAGCATAACCTGCACTTTCTAGATAAACCTCCAAAGGGCACTCTTATGGAGAAGGTTGAACCTCAGCCAGAAAGCGAATGGTCAGGACAGAACCGAGAAGACACACTTAAGTAAGAGCCAGGCATCCCGGAGCAGACAGTAGAGAAGACGAGGATTTAAACAAAAGTAAAGGGGAATTTGGAGCAAATTTTCAAGAGCAGGAAGTACCAGTCTAAGTTGTCCATTGAGTTTGAAGTAAGGCTAGAAAGGTAGAGTGACTGTCAGATCCCCTAGACACTGGATGCCAGACCAGAGCATTTGAATTTGATATGTTGGAAACAGGATGCCATTGTAGATGCCCAAACAAAGCTGCCCAGGAACATGGAGAAGGCACAGACTGGGATTCAGGAGACCAGAGTCTGAGGTCTTGGCCATATCACTAGAGAGCTGTGTGACTATGGACAACTCTCTTCTCCAACCTGCCCCAGAAAAATTACACGCCAGTGCTGAATTGTCTTAGAAGTCCCTCTCGGCTCTTGGACTCCATGGCACAATGGATTTGTCCTAAAGAAGTTGAGTTTCCCTCTATCTAGTATCCACCCCCACCTCCCACCACCCACCCCCAACCTGCTGATGATCAGGGCCCTGGAGGGCTACCTATGGTGTCCCATCTGTTGGGACACAGCCAGAGAGAGGATTGCTCCTGCCACATGTGCTCTTGTTTATTTTATTCTTGATGCTTTCCAGAGAGCTGGGGGTAGTAGGAGGGGGAGGGAGAGAGGGGGCCTCCTTGCAGGATCAGTTACAAGTATTGTTGTCCCACTCCATATGCAGGGACTGGGCCCAAGCACAGCAGACAATCAGCATGTGGGAAAGCCTGGGCCTTTTACCAACTAGCATCCTCCAAAGGTCAAATTAGAGAATTGGAATTTTAAAGAGAAACAAATACAATGAACTGAGCAAGCAGCTCTGAACTGGTTGCCTCAGATGGGTGACCATGAGAAAGCCATCCCTTTGTATTAGTCACTATAGGTTGGGCTACACTGTTGGAACAGACCAGCTCCAGAATCTCAGTAGCTCATCACAGTAAAGTTCATTTCTTTGTTGAACACTAACGAATTTTGCAAACCTGAAATTTGGGATAAAATGAAAATTACGTCCATTTACAAAGTGCCTATTATATGTCAAGGACTATTCTATACATTTTATATAACTTATCCCCTTTTTGCACATGAAGAAGTTGAAACTCAGAGAGGTGAAGTGACTTGATTAAGCCAGACAACTAACAAGTGGCAGAACAGGTATTGAGACCCAAGCCTGTCTAGCTGCAAGGCCTGTGCTCCTTTCCTTACTCCACACCTCCTCCCCAAGGGGGCAGTGAAAAGTGGGCCCTTTGCCTCTCCCACATCATTCAGGCACATCTTCCAAGGAAGAGAATGAGAGAAAGCAATCATCTGGCAAATGACCTAGGGAATGTCTTTTCACAGAAATGATCTGCATTGTTCTTTTAGCTTGGCCATTGTCAACAGTGCAACTTAGTCTGCTGCCCTCTACTGTGTACTTGTCTCCCTAGACCCTAAGCATCTCAAGCACACGGGGGCCATGTGTCCCCAGTAGCCAGCAACAAGCCTGACAGAGTGCTCAGAGAATGTTTGTTCATTGGTTGAATAAATGAGTGAGTGAGTGAATTCATCCATTCTTTGACAATTTCGAAGAGTCTTCAGATGAATGGCTGAAATCAGATCATAAATCTTCAAGGACAAATTCTGTGCTCTTCCCTGCATTTATCATAATAATGGACGTAGATTAGCCCTTGCTACCACCCTCAATCACTGAAAAATGGACCCTATTCCTCGTGTACCCAGAATAAAGCTGGAAAAGTAGGGAGGAAGTGAATTTGGGAAATTTTTGTGAGGATGAAACAAGAGGACTTACTAACCAAGATGTCAGAGGTAAGGGAGGAAATACGTAAGAGAGGTATAAACATACCTATCTTCAGAAATGACCTCAGACCCCTGGGAGCAATCTGATGATAAGTGGAGAGTGTTTAACTCATGTTTTCCCAGACCGCACCAGCCTGTGGGCACAAATGGGGTCCCATTTACAGTAATCACCTGTGATTTGTCGGCTCATGCCCCTGCGTGCTAATGCAGGACTCCAGCCCCCCTCAAAGGCTTGCTCAGTTATTTCTGGAAGTCTCCAATGGGCATCACACGTGATCTCACAAAAGATGCTATCTGCTTCCACATGCCATCTACCATGTTGCTTCTTTCCTTCTTAGCCCATCCCATTAGGTTCTCTGCTTCCTTCCACTGAGAGTGTTCCCCCCTAGTCAGGGCTCCCAGTGCCCACCAAGAGAAATCGGAAGACCCTACCAAAAGTATTTCCTGCTTATGATATCAAGCTGCTGGGACAAGAAATATTACAGCAGCCGAAGTCACAGTCTTTTCAATCTGTTCATTTCCTCTGCTCTGCATTCGTAGCTCTCTCTGTGGCCTTTTTAGAAATAGCTTCTACCTGCAGTCCCTCTCTCCCTGGGGCTCAGACATGGGTCCATAGGAAACTAATCTCAGGATCAGACATCGCACTGTCACCCTCTTCTTGCCCTACAGTAGAGCTAGCGCATGTCCTCTTTGTGCCAGTTTCGGCATTCAAGGATCTTCATGTGATTGAACCCCTGCAAGGAGTCTGCCCCAGCAGTCCTTTTTCTAGACTACAGCTGGAACCCACACCTCTGAAGGGTAAAGATAACGATCTCTGTTACTCTTTCTGAAATTCTGTCGTCCAAACATTAGTCTGGATATTTTTCTCTAGATGCGTTTGTTGAGCACTTACCATGTTCCAAGCATTGTGAAAAGAGCTTTATGTGCAGCTCTTCATTTAGTCCTCACCTCATCCCTGTGATCTAGGTATTATTACCCACTTCTCCAGGTCCAGAGAGGGAAAGTGCCTAACCAAGGCCAGCCAGCTCTGACACACTTACCCTGGTCTTAGCCTTCGTCCTGACTCACTGGCCATGGCCTTTCCCTGGGAGCCTGTGCTGTCTTGTTTCTTGCCCTTCCTGATTGCCAGCCCTACCACTCACTGTCCCTTTTGCTTTCATGCTTCACCTACGAGATCTGACACCTAGCACACCTTTCCAGCGGTAATCTCAACCACGCTGGACAAGAATGTGATTCCCTCTTCTCCCCTGGTCCACATATAGGCTTAGACCTCCTTTTCCCTTGGAAATTTCCAGCTCTGGTCCTGCCAATGACATTTGGCATCTGGCTTTCCATGGCCCTGAAAGTTAAATCTGACAGCCCTTTGCTATGCTGTGTGGCCTTCAGACATATCTTAACATCTCTGGGCCTCAGTTTAGTTGACTGCAAATAAGGGGTAATAATACTTATCTTGAATGTTTATTGTGGGGTATAAATATGACAAAATATTTAAGGTGCCCAGAATAATGCCTGACACATAGTAAATGTACAGTAAACAAACTGCTCCAAAAGAACTGATATTTACTAAATGATTATCACACGCTTTGCTAAGTGCTTTATTGGGCTTATCTCATGTAACCTAACCCTCAACCTTATGCAGCAGGTACAGTTATCATTCCATTTTACAGATGTGAAAACTGATCCCAAAATAGGTTAATGGACTTACCCAAGGTCTCAGACTTTGAAAGTGGCAGATCTCAGATGTGAAGCAGGTCCTCATGTTTAATGACTCGCTTTTACTGCTCAGCACAAAGCAGACCTCTACCAATGGGGTTGTTGGGCTGCTTCTAGTAAATGAATATGTAAGTGGGCATTTTCTTTCTTTTCTCTTTGTGCCATTGCCTGAGACACCAGTTCCCTGGCCCAAGATTTGCCTACCGATTTCCTTAGCTTCCTCAGAGGAGGCTAAGAGGATGTTGCAGTTTCCTCTACCCCCAGAAATGCACCATATTGCAGCCTTCCCTGGGTAGGACAAAGGCCAGCCCTGGCCAGCGCGGTCCCTGGCTGAGTTCCCTGGCCAAGAACAGTGCAGAGAGAGATCCTTTCACAACTGAGGCTTGCCAGCAGAGCACTCCTGCTGAGCCAGGGCCTCTTGCCAAGCAACTTTCCCTACCACTCTGATATGCAGATGTGTTCAAGAATTCTTCACATCTGCACAGGGAGCATCCAAAAGCTGTGACTTGGCTGGAAAGAAGGAAAATGTGAGTGTCAGCTCAAGGAATGGCTGCTCCAAGGGGCCAGGCAGGGGAGGACAGCAGATCACAGCTGGGAACAGTCAGTACAGAGCAGATGGAGGATGGAGAAGCAGCACTATCCACCCCAATGCCTGCCTCTTACAGGAAGGCTCGCATGATCTCCGAACTGTGGATACCACTGGCTCATCCGGTGATCCTCCAACAACTGCCTCCATCTTGTGAGAGTTATACTGTGCTTAATCTGCATCACCTTAAACCCGTAAATCAGGAAGGAAAAACATGGCAGCAAAGGCAGTGGTCAGAGCCCTGAAATAGGACTCTGATACCTTTCCGCAAATACATTTATACAGCCAATATATATGAGGCACCTACACTGTGCCAGGCCCAGGGACAGAGATGGATCAGACACTGTCGGGACCCTCGAGAAGCTGCCACCATCTAAGGGGCCGACTGGCAAGGAGCTGGACAATATGAAGGAAAACACAGAAGGCTTCCTGGGGATGCAGGTTGGTTAAGGTAAAGAGTGCATGTCCGGGAAGGCTTCCTAGAGGAGGTGACATCTGAGTGAATCTTGAAGATACATGACGATTGGCCAAGTGAGGAGCTTATTCTGTACTAACACCAGCCGGGCACTGTTGAGTATGAGAGGGTAGATGCTCACTCACAATCACTCATACTTACACACCCATGTGCTCTCATGCATGCGCGTGCACACACAAACACGTGTGCACACATACCTTCTGAGGCGGGAACAGTTTGTAGGCCAACGCTCTCTGTTCCTCCCGTTATAATCCAAAGGTCTTCCTTCCCCAGTGTTGCTTTCTGTTTCCTGAAGAGCCTTGGCAACCTTCCTGAGAATCAGCTACTCTGCCCCTGTTACTTTAAAAGCTTCATTTTCTCATACTGAATGGCATAGGAAGCTGGAGAAAAAGGAATTCACCAGGGCATCTTGAGTTCACCTTTGCTCTTGGTGTCCCCCAGGCTGATCCCTACCGAGCCCTGTGCTGGCACAAAGCAAGAGCTGACTCCTGGTTGCAGGGAGTGGGGATTCAGCTCAGGGAAAAGGCTGCCTTGGTGGAAGGGAAAGGGTCATTGCCTTCAATCCCTGCAGGAATATCTGAGAGCAGGAGAACAGAATGCAGAACCAGGGTCAATGTAGGAACACTAGAAGAAGTAGGGAGACTGCTCAGCGTGAGAGGCTATTTCCCCAAGTTAAAGCCTCCCGCCAGTGGGATTAGCTACTTTGAGTAGTGGGCTTTCTGTCTCCACTGGAGTGTGAGGGGACCAGACCACAGCTTAGTGGATGGGGAAGACGTCATAGCAGAGCCTCCAACATCAGTCCAAGATGAGAGGTCACATCTTTTGTCCTGTTCTACCATCTTCACACGGGAACTGACTTAGCACAGAAGGTATGTTCAGGCCTCTAAGAGTGCAGGGATTTGCATTTCCAAGATTATGAAGAGAGACATGTAGTAAGTATGTGTCTAGGCGTCCAAGATGTGAAAGATGTGATTATTTGCAGAACCTAATCTCATACCTCCCATCCTTGTTGAAATGAATATTGCAAAAATATTCTCATTCGTAGTTGGAATGGTATGTTTCTAAGCAATCATTATTCTGAATACTCATTCCAGCCAGGAGACGACCTGAATATTGAATAGAATAAAAATGTATATATTAGATTACTTATTCAAATGCCTTTCTGGCAGTTTGGATAGAATTAAACAACAGTCCAATCTGGCTGTTGTTTTATGCATAGGATGTCAAAGCTAAACAGCCCCTGGAGAATATTCTCTCTCAGTCTTTCTCTGCACAGAGCCTCACCATCCTGTCTTGTTCACAGATGGGGAAATAGGCTGAGAGAGGGGGGCATACAGCATGGGAATGGGAGACCTGGGACCAAGAGCTACCATTCAGTGGCCAGGCATGGTAGTATTGTCCCCACTGGACAAAGGTGGCAACTGAGGCTCAGTGTGGTTAATCGAGTTGTGCAGAGTCACTGCTAGTCAGTGACACAGTTGCTTCATCCCAGGTCACTGTCCTTTTGCATTACCTCCCTGGGCCCCTAATATAGCCAGAGAGAGCATGGTTCCTCCCTTCATGCGACCTGCAGACTCTCTGCCAGGTGCTTCAGTTATGAAATCTTGTGAAGGGATGATATTATCCCTGGTCTATAAATTGAGGAAATTACAATGAGTATATAGAACCCCACTTTAGGTCCCCCAAACAAGGAACTCTGCCACACCACTGTTCTACCCTGCATGCCCTAAGAGCGCCACACGGCACCAAGCAATGACATATTGTTCGGCAGTTACAGTCACAAAAAGCAATAACCCAAATGTGCCTTTTGCAATGAACCCAAGTAATCCTTTTGAAGGAAAATGTTCACTGAGAAGCTTGCTTAAATGTCATCTCTAAGAAGACTTCTTCAAGCTCTCCCAAGGCCCTTTTCACACAGTATTGTCATTGTATATGGCATATTCTCTCTGCTAAATCAGTACTTTAGGGCCAAGAACCAGCTCTGATTGGTTTTTTGCATTTCCAGCTTGGGCCTTGGTGCCTTGCAGGCGTCTGGAAGGTTTGCTGCACAAATGGATGGATATTTGGGTAGAATCACTGCAAGGAAGGACCTCAAGAGGGAAGGACTCTTCTCCCTCCCCAACCGACCTAGAGCTCGTTAATCTGGAGAACAAAGAGGACCCCACACATCCTAAAACCTAACGTGGTCCTTCCAACCCCACTGACAGTAAAGTAACAAAACCGAGAACAAAACCTCAGAGCTTCCTGGGGTTCTGCCAGGGTTGGGGAAGATGCTTCTGACATGCATGTTTCCACTCAGACTTGAATCTCACTTCATCTCACCAACCAATTCTGAAATCACAGCTTCAGCATTTTCTCCAGTATCATCCTCACTACCCTGTCCTTCCAGGCCCCTAGAGCCCCAACCCCTCCGGGAAGTTCCTCAGTCAGGTAGCCCACCGTGATGTCTCCATCCCAGCTCCTCTTTCTCCCCTGTACACTCTTCCGTTCCTGCTTATCTGGTGCTGCCTCTTGCTGTCAGTTCCTGGCTGGTCCGCGTGGAGAGAGGCAGTGTGGGCCGATGCACAGAGCACAGGCTCTGGTCTCAGATGACTTGGGTATAAATCCCAGCTGGAGCAGTGAATAGCTGTAGGACTTTGGGACATTCACTTAACACTCTGAGGCAGCAATTCCCTCTCAGGATTGTAGGGAGGTATGCAGGGACCCTGATCATGGAGGGCCTTGTCTGCAAAGCTAGGGAGCTCATACCTTATTCTACAGACAAGGGGGCACTATTACAGAGTTTCTCATCTGAAAATCACATGATCAAATCTGTCTTTTCAAGAGAATACTCTGGCAAAGGCACAGAGAATAGACTGAAGAAGAGGCAGCAGGGGAGAAAAACCAGGCAGGAGACCTTGCAGGGATGGGCAGGGGGTGGCAGTGGGGGAGGTAGGGGTGGGGCAGGGGGGAGTGTGGAGTCGCGGGTGTTAATGGCCTGAACAAAGGAGGTAATAAGAAATAGTAAGAAGAGCTAATGTTTATGAGCTCCTCCTCTGGGCCAGGAATAATGCTAGCACTTATAGGGATTATTTCCTTGACTCTTGTTAATAACCCAAGATTTTTCATCCCCACTTTACAGATGAGGAAACTGAGACATTGAGAGGTTAAATAAATCACCCAGGATGACATAGTAAATAAGAAAACTGGGGTTCAAGTCCAGAGAGTCTCACTCCATAGCCTAAGTGCTTAATCATCCAACTAGTTCATGACTGAAGCAGAGATAGGAGAAAAACCATTTAGAAGGTGAAACTGGCAGGACTTTTTGACAGATTGGCTGAAGTGAGTAAGGAAGAGGGTAGAGCATAGGGTGACTCTCAGGTTTCTTCCCAAGGTCCACAGCCCCTAAGAGGCAGAGTCAGGATTTTAACCCAATTTTATCTAACTCCAAAGCAGTTTCTCTTTTCACAGCCTTAGAAAATTTCACCTGAGAGGATGGTGTTCTCAGGACAGAAGGGATAATGTAGAGATTGGTACTTTCCCCAGAGTTGCACAATTCCTTTATTTAAGCCATTAAACCATAACTAGCTTTCCTTAGGTTGTTGAGGGTGTGTGTTTCTTTACAGAAGGATTTAATATCAATTACACAGAAAAATTGACTAGAAAATGCTTTTGATAGCTTTGTTTCCTGGGTACCAAACCAAATGCAAAGGAGGATTCCAAGTACCTTTGGAAACCGAAGTAGAGGGAAGGCAGAACATCCACTGTAGCCAGAGGGAGATTAGTGGGAGCTTGAGCTTGACACTCATTCATCCCTTTACCATGCCTTCCCCAAGGCGCTTCTCTATGCCAGGCTGGACCCTGGAGGATGGTGATAGATTCAGCTCCTGCCTGGACATCTCATAACCAAGGTGTGAAATATATAAGTAGGCAGGCCTTCAAAGGGCTAAAGGAGGGGTTGTTTTAAAGGAGAAGGAGTGTGCCTCCAAACAAGAGAAGCTACTCTATCTGGGTCTTGTCTTGGCATTGGGCAGAAGCCAGGCCGTGTAGCCTTGGGCACGTTACTTAACTTGACTGAGCTTCCTTGTTGTCCTTGTAACCGTGGTGCAATCAGTCCTACTTTGATCTACTCTTTCCTCTCATGTAATCAAGGACCTGGAATGCTGGGTTGGGATTGAGGGTCTAGAGCCTTGGCTGTCTCCTGGGGTGGAAAAGGTTAGGTATACAAGCTGCAGAACTTGATCCTGAGGGTGAGAGCCAGTGTTTGAGGTGGAAGTGAGGCAGAAAGACAGACAAAGAGTTTGACCCTGGATCTCACCCAAGGGGCCAAGCAGAGAGGCAAGTCCAGGTGGGAGGCATGAAGTGGACATGAGTCCAGAGGCCATAGGTTGGAATGGGCGGTTGGGCCAGGGACAGGGCCAAGAGACAGTCTCTGGGTATTACTGGAGCTCCTACAGGATACTCGCAGTCACCACTCTGGGTGCAGTGGGCTTTGTTAAGCCTGCTGAGTGGTCCCGGTGCTATTAGGAGAATGAAGTGGCAACTACATGTGAAGCACCTAGCGCCTAGCACACAGTTAATTTTCAGTGAGTGTTGATCGTGGAATTGCTTTTCTTTTCCATCAAAATTCACCAAGAGCTTCCATTGTGCCAGGTCCTGTGGTGGGCACTGAGAGGAGGGGAATGATAAAGATGCAGCTCCTGTCCTTCAGAAGCCCAGAACGCTGGAGATGCAGACTCATAAATAAGACGTACCTATCAAAGGTTCTAAATGACATGATGGAGGAGGCCTAGTGATGGGACAGGGCGAGGGGGCAGCGACCCAGCCTAAGAGTTCTGGGAAGGCTCCCTGGAAGAGATAGTGGCTAAGGTGGATCTCAAAGGTTAAGAAAGAGGTAAGCAAGCAAAGATTGGTGAGCAATGCATTCTGGAAAGAGGCACAACTTCAACATAAGCATAAGACAGCATGGAGTAAAGTGGAATGTGAGGAGAGGCAAGAGATAAGGCAGGGCTCTGCTGAACCTGGAGACAAGGAACCTGGACTCCATCCTGAAGGTGATGGGAAGCTACTGAAGGGTTTTAGGCAGGAGAGAAACCTGGCCAGCTTTATGCTTTAAATAGATCACTCTGGCTGGTGGAGAAGAGTATATCAGAGCGGGCCAGCTAGAGGCCTGGAGGCCAGAAGACATCTTTAGTTTGATGTTTCTGAGTCAAAAGTCAGTTATGCTTTGGTAAAATTAATTGGGGAAGATTCAGAAGTGGGAATAAGGGCTTTTGCATCTAAAGCTAGATATGAAATGTTAACATTTGTACTCCTATATACAATGAGCTGAATTCCCATTCTCTGTGCTATGAAAGGTGATGTAAGGGGGCATAATGCCTTCCAGCTTTAACTCTTTAAGACTTGGTAATCCTATTTCTCTTCTTAGGATATGAAATGGATGTTTATGTCCTTAACCCCCCTAGCAGGACACATGCTTTGGGTTCTGCCTTCCTTGTGTCAGAGTATGTTGCCTGAAGGCACCTTACCTGTTCTTATGAAAGATGCTATATTTATCACATGGTTGGATAGTGTCAGGATCTATGCCAAGATCAGGGCTCATCACGTGAGTAATATCAGCACCTAGTCTGTGCTCGAGATTGCTGCTCTGTCTATGGTTATGGAGCTGAGAAAATTGTCCAGTTGAGGTCTTTGACATCAGGCCTTTGGGCTCATTAGCACAGTGTCTGCTCTACTTAGCTGCCCTGCCAAACTGTGCCAAAGGATTCTGGGCACATGTACTCAAGGACTCATCTGGTCCTGGCTGTGCCCAGCTCTGTATATCTGGAAGCTGTAAGAAAAAATGGATACTCTAGATCCCCACAACCTCTAGTGCTTTCCTCCAAGACGGCAGTAATTCAAATATCAGAGTCTCCTGTTTCAAGACTGGGAGCTCCTTAAGGGCAGGAGCTCACCTGACTTACCAGTTTTTGTGAACTCATTATCCCTGTCCGTTTTGATTAAGAAATTTCCTTGTTGCAGGTACTGTGCTAAGAGTTAGAGATACACAAGTGGACAAGACTCTTGGGTCTTCAGGAAGAGATGGGTTTGGAATATCTGAGATGCCATTTAGAGCTCAAAGTCCAGATGTCTAGTAAGCAGCCGTCTGCACGTGTGACAGGAGCTCAGGGGAGGAATCTGTCTGCTCTGAGTGTGTGAAGAGGACCAGAACTGTAGGGCAAAATTCTGAGAGATACTGACATCTAAAATGTGGGTCAAAGAAGAGGGGCCTGCCATGGAGACTGAGGGTTACATAAGAGGAGGCAGGAAGAAAATCAAGAGAACTGAAGCCAAGGGGAGCAAAACACTTCTGGAAGAAGACAAGGTCAACAGTGTGAATGCTGCTGAGACCAAATGTAGGAAGCCAGTGATGTTGAATTCAGTAGGTCACTGGTAACCTTGGAGAGCAGGTTCAATACAGGTGTAGGTCAGACTGCAGGGGGGCTGAGGAGTGAATGGGAGGTGAGTAAATGCTGATAATACGTGTGGACTGCACTTGTTTTCAACAAGTTGTGCTTGTGAAGAGGAGGTGAGAAGGAAGAAATGAAAGGTGAGGAAAGGATGAGCAAGGGTCTTGAGGTGGTCCAGGTCGTGTTCTGAGGCTGGGAAAGACTTGAGCATGTGCAAGCACAGATAGGAAGGGGCCCTCCGAGAGGGAGAGGTTGGAGATCCAGCACAGAGCACAGCACTTGCTCTGTGAACACTGAGTGTTTTCTGAAACAAATGAGCAGGGGAAGGGTTTCTGTGGGTACAGTCTTTGGGTTCTGTCGCACCCCACTAACTATTCTAAAAATGTTGTTGTGCTTCCTCTTTCTGGAACAGCTGGGCCATTATGAACTACACAAAAACCACCTTTTCAAACTCCCTAGAGGACATTCGATTTCAGATCTGAGCCAAGGTGCTTCCTCTCCAAGGACCCATGTGGCTGGATTCGCCCCTCCCACGGCAGCACCTAACACTGACTCCCAGCAGGAGGGCAGAGCTTAAAGGCAGCAGCAAACAGAAAAGTTTCCACCGCAGCATCTTGCCCACCCACTTGGGGAATTAGCGTGGGGCAGAAGGCATATTCTTTGACTGAGGACTTCACGTCTACTTTGAAAAGGCAATAGGGCTGACTGGATAACCCAGACAGCTTGAAAGAGTATGCTTAGAGAAAATAATCTCATTATGACTAATTCAGGCACCCCTTCAATGTTAGTCATCTCCCCTACAAGCTGCCACTAGCTTGGGTAAGGTGCTGAACTTTCTTATTTATACAATGGGGAGCAGTTCATGGGGTTATCATGAAGAGGAAAATGAGTGAACATAAATAAAAGAGCCATGCATGTATTAGATTCTTAATAAATCCACATGTCCTTGCCTTTCTTGCCAGGAGCCAAAATTTCCTTCCCCCCGGTAAGTGCCCAGTCTTGAGTCTAAGGGCCAAAGGGGCTGGACTTAGAAAGAAGAGCATCTTGGGAAGCACCTGACGTGGCTGCACCTCAGGATACCATCTGTCCCTTGGGCAGGTTGTTGTTCTTTTGTTTTGGGGATGCTGCTGTAAGAGACTTTTGGATTTAATATGTGAAATGAAAATCCAGATGAAATGATAAATTGTGGGGAGAGGTGTGTGTGAGAGAAATGTCCTTCATGTTATAAGAAGGATCCTTTGCTTTATCACAAAGTTTCTTTAAATATGTGCTCCCCCGTTGCAGTTAAGAACTTGTCTGCAGATCATCAATTATCTGGCAGAGAGGCTTGGCTGGAAGGAATACGGCTGGGAGACACAGCTGGAGAGTTGGGAGCTTGTGCCAAGTGAGATCCCATCAGAACCAGAGGCAGTAAAGCTCAGAAATGACTGTGTAAATCTGGAACAAGAGGGAAGTCAATTTCCACGGGTTGAGTATGCGGGCACGCTGAGACCTCTAGCCAGGCTGGATGGGTGGGTAAGTGGACAATTTACCAAATCAGGAAAGGTAGGAGGGAGAGCAGGTAGGAGGAGGTATGAATGGGAGTCGGAAGAAGGGTCTCATTCAGTTTGGAACATTTTGAATAAGAGGTGTCTGTGGAATATCAAAGTGGAGAAGAAAGTCTAGAAGGCAGATAAACGGCACTGCGCTCCAAGCAGCGCTTAAATATTTGTAGTTTCCTGAAAGTTCCAAAACTAGCTCACACTTCTCTGCTTGCGCCCACACTGGGCTCTCTAGCCCAGATGGTGTCTCCCCTCCCTACCCTGTCATACCTGCAGAGCTTCCAGCCATCCTTCAGGTGTCACCTCCAGCTACAGGGAATAGTCAGGCAGCCACAGGCTGTCCATTTCCTTGGACGATCTACCTCCACTTAGACGCTGGGCCTCCCTTAGCATCGGGCCTCACAAGAAGCCTTCCTTCCTGGCTTAACCAAGATTACATAATTGAATAAAAGTCACAGGCTCAGCACAGGGAACTCAATAAATGTGATTCCACTTCTTCTGTTGCAATTATTGAATTGGCCCCCTTGTATGTCTCCTCAATTGTATTAGTTTCCTAAGGCTGCCAAAACAGAGTACCACAAACTGGGTGGCTTAAAACAACAGAAATGTATTCTCTCCCTGTTCTGGAGGCTAGAAGTCCAAAATCAAGGTGTCAGCAGAGCCGTGCTCACTCTGAGGCTCTGTTTCTGCTTCTTCCTAGTTTCTGGTGGTGGCCGTCATCCTTTGGCCTTCCTTAGCTTACAGCTGCATCAGCCCAGTCTCTGCTCTGTAGTCACATGGCATTATCCCTATGTGTCTCTGTCTTCACATATCATTTTTCTTTTCTTAGAAGGACATCAGTCATATTGGATTGGGCCCACCTTCATGACCTCGTTTTAACTTGATTCCACAGACACCCTATTTCCAAATAAAGTCACGTTCACAGATATGAGGGGTTAGAACTTCAACGTAGCTTTTGGCGGGGGACACAATTCAACCCATAACACTGAGGAAAAAATTATTTCCTGCAGGGTAAGGCCCATGTCTTGTTTGTCTCTGTCACAACACTTAGCACAGCGTCTGGCTCAAAGAAAGTGGTCCAGGAAGTATTTTTTATTTATTTATTTATTTATTTTTGGCTGTGTTGGGTCTTCGTTTCTGTGCGAGGGCTTTCTCTAGTTGCGGCAAGCGGGGGCCACTCTTCATCGCGGTGCGCGGGCCTCTCACTATCGTGGCCTCTCATTGCGGAGCACAGGCTCCAGACGCACAGGCTCAGTAGTTGTGGCTCACAGGCTTAGTTGCTCCGCGGCATGTGGGATCCTCCCAGACCAGGGCTCGAACCCGTGTCCCCTGCATTGGCAGGCAGACTCTCAACCACTGCGCCACCAGGGAAGCCCAGGAAATATTTTTTGAGTTTTGGCTATACACCTGTGCTTATTAAATCAGATTGTTTAATGCTTTGTTTACACCGGTGTCCACTGTGTGCAAAGATCTGGGCTGGATGCTTTCTGTATGCTCTCTTGTTTAATTGTATCTATCAAGTACCCTGCGAAGTAAATCTCCCTACACCACAGATAAGGAAACAAAACTTCAGAGAAGTCAAGTGACTTGCTCAGATCTGCACAGCTAATGGGCTGTGGAGCAGGGATTTGAGCTCAGGTTTATCTGATTTCAAAGCTCAGATCACTCTACTACATTCTGCTGCCTTTTCTTTCCTCTTTGTTTCAGTCAAGCCTCTTTGGGGGTCCAGACTGCATCAGCTATGCTTAGGGCAACCCCCCCCCAAAATGGGTTGGGTTCATGCTTTGGCCAGAGTGTTAGAGAGTCCCATTGATGGGGGTGGGGGAGTACAGAGAGGGCAGGTGGAAGTGACAGCGGACATCCCCTTCCCAACTAGGAGAGGCTTCTTCTTGATGCTAATCCTTGAAAATGATGAATTATGTATGGTTCTCTAGGAGTAGGTAAGCTAATACCAGAGGCATGGATGAGAGCACCTTTTTCTGAAGACTTTCCCCTGTAATCAAGAGAGAGCATGGCAATATAAGACAGAGGAAAGGCCCACCAGAAGCTGGGTTCCAGGACTGATTTAGTCAGAGAAAAACTTTTTGACTTTGGGTAAATCATTGTCCTTCTGTCTTCAGTTTAATCATTTCTATAATGGGAGGTTTGGGCTATAAGTTCTCTGAAGTCACTATTCTTGGTTTCCTGCTTCTATAGATTCTGTTTCCGTCTTATAACGCTATTTTAAGGTGTTTATTACTCTGCCAAGAGAAAAAAAAAAAAGAACCTTCAGGATGAAATTTTTTTATGCCAAGGAAAAGATTTTTTTCTTTTCCCTTTCTTTGCATGCAGAGCTCTTCTTTGCTTCCCCCATGTCTACCTTTTCATTCTGGTAACCCTCACAGGTTTTCTCAGTGGCAACAAGCACCATCTGGCATGGCCCTTCCTTTTCATAATACTAAAGATAAGGATTTGCTCAAAAAATTAAAACCACGTTGACAGTGCTTATCTGGCTCCTATGTTGGTAAATCTGTTTTGTGCTCTTGCTGTGACCTGTCCAAACAGAGAGATGGAAGAAAAAATGGTGCATATGTCCAACTTGTTTAGCTTGGGGCAGTTTTGCAGCCCCCTTGCCAAGTGTAAGCAGGGTAATTTCATTTCCTACGCTGCTTTCAGCCTCTTGAAAGTGTGCAGGCCCTAAGTGAACATTTCCTGGAAGATGCTTTCTTCCTTGGACATTGAACATCTCAAGGGGAAAAATGTACCTAGTTGTTTGTGCAATTGAGATCTGCCTCCACTTGGGGCGGGGTAAGAGTCAGAGAGATAGAGTTTTGATCATTTCATCTTTAAAATCACAGCAGCAGAGATGGGTTGGCTTGGGAAAAAGAATGTTTCTTTTGCCAAGAGTCCATGTCCCAGCTGCCTCCTACACCGATGAGTCTGGATGCCTGAGGACCACAGAGTCCTTCCCCTGATGACTTGGAGTTACTAATAACTGTTCGCATGTTCCAACAGCAAATTTAAATTTATAGCCTTAATGTATATGTCCCCCTACACCGCTGCCTTTCATGAGTTTTCTTTGCATCTTGTCCCCTAAGGAAGTAGGGGACAGGGTTTGGATTTTACATTCAAGTACCCCTTACTCTACCCAAATCACAGTTGGTGCTATCAGATGTATCAGCTAGCAGGAAGAAGAGTACGGCCTCCCAGATTCTACATGGAAGTGGTAAGGGAATTAACACACCTACCAGATGACAAGTAGTATGCCAAGGGCCACAGGAAGCAACAGAGCAGAGTGGGAACTTCATACTAGGTTTGAATCCAAGGTGTAACTTGAGCCCTCACTTTCCCTCTCTGACCCTCAGCTGATGCATCTGTAAGGTTATTACGAGCACTGCATGTGAAGCACCTAGCATTACCAGGGACAGAGCAGGAAGCTCAATAAATTTCAGTCCTTTTCTTTGCCTCTTCCTCTCTTTTACATGTATTATCTCGTTTGCTTTTCTCAACAATCCTAAAAGTTTAGTTTCCCATTTTATAGATAAGAAAACAGTCTGTCTGGTTCTCTGCTGTTTCCCAAGTATGAAGAAAAGCTTCTGGCATATAATGAACCCTCAACAAATAGTCATTAGCAGATGAATGAATGAATGAGAGAGGCAATCTTACAGGAGTTAAGAATCTTGCCCAGAATTTCACAGCTAGTATTCCAGATGAGTTAGGACATAAGGCAGGACATCACAGAAAAATTCATATAAGGAGACAAAAAAAGAACCCAGAAATGGAAACAGAAAAGCATAATATAATTCATCCTTTTTTTATGATTGAGAACACTGTGTTTCACAATTTCAAAGGCATGTTTTAAATGTACAAAAGCTGAACATAATTTTAAAAGCAGACAATAAAACCCCAAACTCAGCTAAGTCCTAAAACTTTATAAGATAAAAGTACCGATCTTATTAAGGTCCCAGCTTTCTTAAACATGGCATACTGCCCCAGCGTTGGCCAGGAAGAGGATGGTGGGTGGCATCTCTGCAGTAATACTGCCCAGTCTTTGGGAAGAGTTGGGGGGGATGATACTTCATCCCAAAATACCTGGCTTCTGGCGATCCATCCTGTCGTTACCCTGTGACCTCCTAAGAGGAAAAGGTAATAGAGACTCTCTCGGAAGATGAGAATGAAAAAGACAACTGGTTTTCATGGAACCTACTGTGTGTGAGGCACTGAGCCTGCCAGGCACTTTACACGCATAGTCTGTTAGACCCCATGACAGCCTTATAAGACTCTATTTGACAGCTGAAAAACCTGACAGAGATTTGCCCACAGTGATGGAGCGATAATTGAACCCAAATCTGGGTCTAAAGCCTGTGCACATTTCATTTTTCCTATGGCCTCATACCCCCTTCTGTGCTGGGCTGCCTCCCCACCGTGGGTCCCGAAGCCCGAAGCAGAGCTCAGTGATTGGAGACCCTTTGACGGCCCAGCAAAGTGGCAGGATGCATTAGCAGGGTGGGGGGCGGGGCCTGTCCAGTGACTTACTCTGCCTACCAGTTGAGTTAAACTCTCTGGCCACTTCATCCAGAGTCTCACATACCCTTGTGTGTCTTGTTCCTGTCTATCCTGTATTTTAGGGGAAAAAAATGCCTCACCTTTATCTCTTTTTCCTCTATTCTAGCCATTTATTTTCCATGATAATAAAGGTGCGCCTGATAGTAAAGGAGGGGAGGTGGGGTTTTGATACCCTGCACATCAATTCACCCACCACCAGCACTAAAGTAATATATGAAAAAAACTATCAACAACAGCAACAAAAAAATGTGTGGCATGTTGTATACGTGAGTCATTTTCCATTATAATAGAAAAACTTAGAGGTCAAGAACTTTTTTTTTTGGTTGGCATAATAGGTGGCCCTATTGTGGTACTAAATAAGGAAACCGATTTTGAGTAAATAAAAGAAAGCCGTCCTTATACTGTAGATTGAATCTAGTACACTCCCATCCACCACAACATAGGATGAAAATATTAATGAACTCCAGGATGCTTTTGGAGATAGTGCCTGCCAGGGTCTCACCTGGACCAATCAAAGTGGTCTGGACATCCCTAGAAAACCAGCATATGACCTTCTGAGGATGGATGATCCATCATCTCCCCATTCTAGCTAGAAAGGCACAAATCACCCTCAGTGGGGCAAGAGTCAGACTCAGAGGGAGCCAGAACTGGGGTAGAAGTCCGTAGTTGGGCCTCTAGAGTCAGGTAGTCTGAGTCTGAATCCTGGCTCCAGCATTTACTCCTGTGTGACCTTGGGCAAGTTACCTAATATCCCTATGCCTTGGTTTCTTCAACTCTAAAGTGAGGCTGATACTAATAGTACCTGCCACCCAGGATTGCTTTGAGGATTAAATGAGAAATGTATGTAAAGACTTCCACAAAACATCCCACAAAAGTTCATGGCTATTATCCCTATTCTTGTTCTTATTCCTCCAAGTGATAGCAGGGTAAGAATGCGGTGGGAGTGACGCTTCTCACAGAGATTTCTCACACTGGAGCTCTCTGATCCTCTTTTGTTCTGGCTCAGAAGAGGCTCCTTCCACACCATGCAGTAACAGGTAATCCCCAGTTTGTCCCTGGCCGTCAACAGAGGGTGTAAGAATACAGAAATCTGCTTGAGCAGTTAGAAACCTCAGAGTTCTTGAAAAATTCAGCGTCTCTGGAGTAAGTAACCATGGTTTCAGAAACCCCAGATAATGTAGTCATAGTAGCCATATCATCAGTATTCTCAGAATCATTAGCTACTCAATTTAGGGATGTTTGGGACCCTGAGATAGATATTGGACTTTCCCCCTAAGATCTAGTTCTCAGATTTCTAGGCAGGATTCAGGCCTCTAAGAAAGGGAAGTGGGGATTAAACTCCACAATCAATTCAGCTCCTTGTTGCCAGGAAACTCTGAGGCAAGGCCCATATCAAAACAGCCCTTGAAACCAGGCTTTGGATCAAGAAACTGAGGTTCAGGTCTTTTCCACATGACTATAAACAACTCCTATCTCCTCTATAAGTCTTAGTTTCCTCATCAGAAAAATGGTGATATAAAATCTCATAGGTGTTCTGAAAATATTAAAGGAGATGTGTCTAAAGCAGCCAGTATAGATCCTATCACAGAAATCAATAATTGTTAGTTACATTTTCATTCCTTTCTTCTGGTTTTGTACTGAATTTATGGTATGGTTAGGATATGTTCTTAAGAAAATCAGTTATTCATGGTTTGCTGTGTGCTTCTGAGAAGACTTAATTCCCTGAATGAATGTTCCGTTGTGTGCCTCTGACCCAGAATGGCAGCCCAGAGTTATCAAACAAAAGCCTAAGAGTGGATGGAAATGTGGGGTTCACTCTGGCCCTCTGTGGGCCTCTGAAGGGCAGACATTCTGAGCCACAGGTGCTTGAGATGAGCAGAGATCGTAACCAGAGAACTAGCATGGGGTCTTTGAAGGAAAGTTGCCCTGTTACCTCCCAAATAATGTTGGAATCATCAGAAGACTAGAATGAGTCAGTGTTCCCCCTGAGTAGGGGGTTAGAGTCTATGACATCCAGCCAACAGCAGGGTAAAAAGAAAGTCTAGCCTTGTAGGATGAGGCAAAATCACCATCTTGTGTCCTGGGAAGCCCAGGGACTGTGTCAGTGAGGTTCCTGATGCTATTACATTATTGTTGGTTCCAGTGTATATCAACTATATATGATTGTCCACGTGACTATTTTTCTGTAATTATTTGCAATTTTTTCTCTCCTTGTATTTAGAAAAACATTTTGAAAATGTCAACCTGTCTAGTCGCTCTAAGGGAAAACTACAAAAGGGGTTTTATTGTTTTTTGGGGCCAGATTGTGGGAGCTAGACATGGTGGGAGCCCAGAAACAGAGAGACACTCACAAGAGAAAGGTAAGACTCAGGAACAGAACAAGGCCCTTGGGACACCTCTCCCTCCTCACCTTTGGTGGCTTCCCTCTTCTCCAGGGTCTATGTTTCAGACATGCATTCATTCAGCAAGTGTTGGTTTAGGGTCTGCCTTGTGCCAGGCTAGGTGCTAGGATACAGTGGTGAAGAGGAAATATAGGGTCTCTTCTCTAGTGGAGCTTTCAATCTAGTGGCAGAGACAGACAATAATAGAATAAATATATGTTATATACTATGATAAGTTCCATGAAGAAAAATATAAGAAGCTGTGGAAATAGGTAGCAGGTTCCTGAGCTAGTCTATGCAGGGGGATGGGAATAACAAGCCAGGCAGGCCCTTCCTAGGGAAGTGACATTTCAGCTGAAAAGTAACAGAATGAGTTAATTTAATAAGGGAAACCAGAGGCAGCTTCTAAAACTAATAGTCCCCTAATTGAAATTCATAGTTGAGGCAAGTTGTATCCTTCCCAGCCAGGCCAATTTTTTTTTTAAGTTTTTATTTTTGTTTTTTGTTTTTAAAGTTATTGATTGATTGATTGATTGATTTTTGGCTGTGTTGGGTCTTCGTTGCTGCGCGGGGGCTTTCTCTAATTGCGGCGAGTGAGGGCTATTCTTCGTTGCGGTGCGCGGGCTTATCATTGCAGTGGCTTCTCTTGTTGCGGAGCGTGGGCTCTAGGTGTGCGGGCTTCAGTAGTTGTGGCACATGGGCTCAGTAGCTGTGGCTCGTGGGCTACAGAGCATAGGCTCAGTAGTTGTGGCGCATGGGCTTAGTTGCTCCGCGGCATGTGGGATCTTCCTGGAGCAGGGCTCGAACCCGTTTCCCCTGCATTGGCAGACGGATTCTTAACCACTGCGCCACCAGGGAAGTCCCAGGTAGGCCAATTTTTTTGTTTCTTTTTCAAAACCAATTCAAATGCTCTTCCCTTGTGACAGCATTTCTTCTTTCTATTCTATTCATAAACTTCTTTTGGTCTTCAGCCATGGGGAATTCTTTTGCTTTGTGTTGCTTATGTGGAGTACACACACCTAGACTAAAATTCTGGATTCAGATCATCCGTGTAACCAGCTCCTGAGTGTGACCCACATGAGATCAAAATATAGCAGAGCTCTGATTGATTGAACTTGACCATTGTGTTGACTGCTTGATCAGGCGTTCACAAGGCTTCAGATTGCTGTAAATGCGTCTGCATGTTACATTTTATAT
Organism: Balaenoptera acutorostrata; assembly: GCF_949987535.1. Taxonomy (NCBI): domain Eukaryota; kingdom Metazoa; phylum Chordata; class Mammalia; order Artiodactyla; family Balaenopteridae; genus Balaenoptera; species Balaenoptera acutorostrata. The sequence continues at coordinate 40,784,498 of NC_080064.1, read as the reverse complement.
AATACATACAAGTTTTTATTTCTTCTAAGAAAATACTCAAAAAGTCAATTTGAAAGAATGAATGGCTCCAAACACATTATCTTGGAAGTGTTTGCTGCAGGTTTGGGCAAGGCCTATAGCCTCAGAGGCGTTTGAACACGTGAGATCTGGGAACTCCTTTGGTGACTACCACCTGTGCCCACAGGCTGTGGTTTAAAGGGGATGGCACTGGGATGGAAGCATTGTGGAGTGCTTGTTGGATAATTATCAGCATAGTTTAGCTCATTATATTCAATTTGACTCGGTAAACATTTATTAGGCATCTTTCAGCATGGGGATAAGAGCTCTAGTAATAATAATGATAATGATAATGATAATAATAATAGTAACAGGAACTATCATATACTGAGAACTCACTATATGTCAGGCACTGTACCAAGCATTTTACATGGATTATTAAAATGTTAATTCTCATAACAACCCTATGAAGCTGTATTAATATTTCCATGAAAAAAGTGAGGCTTGGAGAGATTAAGAAACTTGTCCATGGCCACACTTAGTAAGGATAAGCCTTACTTATTAGGCCAGGATTTGTATATAAGACCTAAGACTACAATATACTGTCTTCACTTCACACTGGTATGTCATTTTTCAAACAAAGAAATTATTGTGCCCAAGAGAGGTTACATAGACATTTCAGAGCCCTGTATATTTACCCTGAAAATAATATCTAGGATTTGTTGAGCAATGCTTTTTTTAAATTTTTTAAATTTATTTTATTTTTAGTTGCGTTGGGTCTTCGTTGCTGCACGCAGCCTTTCTCTAGTTGTTTCAAGCAGGGGCTACTCTTCGTTGCCGTGGGCAGGATTCTCATTGCGGTGGCTTCTCTTGTTGTGGAGCATGGGCTCTAGGTACACGGGCTTCAGTAGTTGTGGCACATGGGCTTAGTTGCTCAGTAGTTGTGGCTCACAGGCTCTAGAGTGCAGGCTCAATAGTTGTGGCACACGGGCTTAGTTGCTCTGCGGCATGTGGGATCTTTCTGGACTAGGACTCAAACCCATGTGCCCTGCATTGGCAGGCGATACCAGGGAAGCCCCGGTTGAGCAATTCTTATGCGACTGCCATGTTACCTTAAAATCTTCCAACTCAGAGGTGCTCAGCTGGTCTGATGTTAGAATAATCCGGGAATTAAAAAAAAATCATTTCCCAGGTCCCATCCCCAGACGAATTGAATCAGGATCTTGGGGGATAGGACCTGGGAGTGGGATATTTTTTAAGTTCCCCAGGTGGTTCTGATACACAGAGAGGGTAAAAACTCCTGCCCCAGATCTCATAATACATTCAGAAGATACATATCATTAGCCTCATTTTATGTGTAAGCAAGCTGAGTCTCAGGGAGGCAAAGTGTCTTGCCCAAAGTTACAGCAAAAATGTGGCAAAGTCAGGATTTAATCCTTGGCCTGCTTCCAAAGCCCATATTCCTTTGGCCCTCCAGGTGGTCACCTACATGACAAGTTGGCATTCCCCCTAACTCCAGGCAGTGTTCACTGGGCTTTGAGGTTGTACTCAATGAGCAACTCCTCTCTTCCTTCCCCCTGTCTCCTTCCCTCTCCTCCCCCGCCTAAAACCCCACCACCAGAGTCAACCAGATTTCATTATCAGGAGTTCACACAGATATACTGGGTTGATGCCACTGCCTTTGGGTGATAGTAGCAGCTCAGGGTAATGCCCAGCATGGGCCTCGCAACAGTCCCAGATCCTCCTGGCCATGTATCAACGTTCCTTCCTTGAATCAGCCTGAGAAGACAATAGCCCTGAGCTCATAGCACAGCAAGTTGCTTTTCTGGGCAGAATAAAAAAAAAAAAAAAAAAAAAAAAAAAAAAAAAATTAAAAAGCAAATACTTAAAAAGTCAAATTAAATATCACAGGGAAAAAAGGCAAAATCATGAAAAAATGTGGTCAATCATTAGCAGAGAGGTTGAAAAGACACGCTCCAGTTGCTTTAAAAACTCACAGAAACCAGGTCTCCTTAAAATAGTTTTACAAAGTACACTGAGAATTCCATGCAGTAATATGAAACATAAGTCCCCCTGCTGCCCCTGATCATGCTTCAGCTGGCTAAGCTGAAGGACCTTGACATTAACCCAAGGCTCTGCAAAACTCAACAGGAAAGTGCAATGCAGACACAGTCACAAACCTGCCCCATATGTGTACATTTTCTGCTCCATTAAAATGACTTGGACAAGAGGCAAAGTACATCTGGCTGGTAGAAAGAGGGAGTTAGGGGAGGGGCAGGGAGAGGACAGTCAACCTCATCACAGGCCTCCCACTCCCCAGTCTTGCTTCCCCCCAATCCTTACCCCACACTGCTTCTAGTCTAAAATGTCTAAAATGCAAATATGACCACAGGCCTTCCAGGATTCCCCAGAGCCAAACTGCTTTGCTAATTTTCTTAACTCTATCATGGGGTTTATAATACCCACTTCAAGGGTTCAGTGTGAAATTAATTGAAATCGTATATATTTGTTACCTGGCATGCTTGGTTTGTAAGTAAACTTCGGAGGAAAAGTAGATATCACAATGATCATCACTGAAACCAGGTCATATGAGGAGAGACAGGTGAAGGAAGTGACGATGTCTGGGCAGAAGACAAACAAGATCCTAATGAGATAGCATCCCCAGTTCTTCCATATCTGATGGGCTGGCATGAGACTCTTGGTGGTGAACCTAGTATGACAGCTACAAGGTGAAAGCTTCTTCCTCAGTGTAAGTATGAAAGACCTTTCTAACAGTCAGTAGTGTCCCAAAGATAAGGTGTGCTGGTAAACTTACTAACATTAGAATTATATAAGAAGCATCTGGATGACCACTTGGCAGGGATATTGAAGAGGGGATTCAACTGTGATTTGGTTGAATTTGACATTTTTAGCCACCTCTTTAAGTATGAAATCTGTACTTTTGAACTGTCTTTGTGTGCCAATCAATGAATCATCCATCAACAGCTTTAGTTTCTGGTATGTGTAAAGCCTGGGGCAACAGTCTCTGGATCAAAGAGGTACTCTGACTCCGGTTTTCACTAGGACAGACGAGGCACACTTAGTAGGTTCTCTAGAAGCTGTGTTAAAAGACTGACTATGTGATACACACAGAAAGCAGAAACTCTGGGTGTCTTTCTGTTGCCCTTAGGCTGCTGAAGTGTGTCTCTTTGAGTATCTTGTACATACCATTGCTTCTCTAGAATCCATTCTGTGCACCTACATGCAAAGTGAATTGAGTCCGTGTTTACTCTGTTGGCATCCACGTCATTATTTGTTCTTTCCTTCTTTCTGGGTTCTTGGAAAATGGAACTGCCCCCTCATGAGAACGATTTACACTGACTTGGGTGGGGAATTTGTTTGAACCTGCGGGTGCAGTGATACTTAATATGTTCATGGATGTGTCTGTCTCACAAGAAGTAGAATCAGTGATCTGCACTTTGATCACCAGGAATGGGAAAGACAGAGTTGAGATTCAGCCCCAACTCTGAAAAGAAGGGACAAATGTTCAGAAAAACCACGCAAGAGGTTTGTTATTCATGCTGTGTCTTTCTTTAATGCATTTGTTTTATAAGCATTTTCTCCCCAGCCCTGTGCTAGGATCCTGGGATGCTGAGGTTACACGGCTTTTTTGTCCCCCCTCAAAGAGCTCATTCTAATGAGGGAGGATAAAAGGTGCTGGGACAAAATAGTAGAAAGAAACTGCCTGTGCTTGAGGAGAGAGGCTGGTTGGGGAAGCTTCACAGAGGAGGTGACATCTGAGCTGGCCTTCAGGGGAGGCTGAGGTCACTGTGCACTCCAGGAAGAAGAACTTCCCAGGATGAGGGCAGAACCAAGCACAAAGGCTTGAGACCTGATAAAACATGCTCTCTTGGGAAATGTCAAATAGTGTAATGTTTCTGGAGTGTACTGTGTGCAGGAAGGTGGTAGAGATGAGACTGGTAATGTATTTTGAGGTCACTCTCATTTAGATGGGCTAGGAGGTTGGCCACGGTGCTACCTGAAATTATTTCGCAAACGTAGTTTGGAGCTTCATGGTATTTCATTAAATATGGCCAGCTCTGCACGACTCATCTTGTGAATTTTCAGAAGTCTTGCTACACATTACTTCCCCTTGACCACCATAGGAATGTATTCTTAAAATAAAAACTCATGTAAGATCAGTCCAAAGAAATCATAATCATGAAGATAAACCTGCTGGAACAAATCAGAGTGGCTCCTCTTTTTTCCACAAGTATGTGGGGCAACAAAGGTTCAACATCTGCATCAGGAGAACATGTGGTCATAACTGGCTGTCACTGCATATATGCCAGAGGCTAAGTTTAAGGGAACTAGATCTGACCTGTACATTTGGATCTGAGAGCTGCATGTTGATGGCCTTCACCTGTATAATGTACTCCCCAAATCACAGTGAAATAATCTGGAGGTTTTTGGTTTATCTACTTTTAATCATTAGTGTAGCTGATCTGAAATGTGAGCCCAGCGCTTTTTTAAAAAAATAATGTGTAATGCTTTCTGATTATAAAGTAATCCCTGCTTATTGTGGAAAATAGTTATATAAACACACAAAGGAAAATAAAATCGCCCACCACTACTAAGAAACAACATTTTGGCACATTTATTTTGTCTTTTTCTTACAGGTTGAGTTCATTAAAATGATTTTTTTAAAAAATATAACATTTAATTCAGTCTGCCACCTCAATTCAGCATTCCTCTACGAGAATACTTTTCTCACTATAACATAATTACTTACTTATACTTTTTTAATACTTTCAGACCCGATTGTAAGGGTTTCCAGGACAGAGAAGGTGTGTTATTCATACAGTAACCTAATTTTGGCACAGGAATCCAAAATTGAGACTTAAGTTCTGGTACACTGTCTTACACCGCAAGGGATCCGGGTGTTTGTGTTGTCTGTTCACCTCTCTACCACCAGCCCTTAGCCCAGAATCCGGCATGTAGCGCATACCCAGTGAATATTGGTCGCTTGAATAAAAGTATGGGTGTGACTGAATGGCTGGGTGAATGTGGATTTTTATTTATTATTATTTTTCACCCCCACTTCACTGAGCCCCTATCAGGTGCCAGGAATAGAAGTAGTCATATCTGATACAAAGCCCACCCTCTCAGAGGCGTCAGTGCGGGGATGCTGACCCCCTCTAATGTAGGATGGGGCTCCTATGACACAGAGCACAGTCAGAACTCCTCGAGGGGCTCCAGAAATGCCCAGCTAGCCCTGGGTTTGCCTTCTTCCGACCACCCCTCCGCTCCCTGCTCATTCCAACTGGTCCCAGTTCAGTGACAGGCATTCTGTGGAGGGGTGCTTCACGGGAGGAAGACTACAGGGGAGAAAAGCTACGCTGCTTCCTCCAGCTGAGAGGGGCCCTTGACAGACACTCCACTGCCCCAGCCAGCTGGTCCAACTGGAAATCCCAGATAAGCCCCAGTTTCTGGTCAGAACTAGTTTGGCAGCACAGGGGGAACATTTCTGGCTGACTGACCCTCCCCACAGGGGAGCTGGCGGTTTTTGCCAGAAAGAAAAAAACAAAAAAACAATGAACTAAAGGGGTTGAGAGGAGCGGTTTCAATCATCTGATACACTCCAAAATTCTGCTGTCTTGCAAGGTTACACTTAGGAATCCAAACAAGATTGCCCCCTGCCCTGCATTTATTCTCTCACACTCTCCTCTCCTGTGCAGTGCAGTTTTGTTGCAATGCAATTTGTTTTGTAGTGCGACCGTTGAAGCCACAAATCCTGCACGCAGCGCGACTTGGAATATTAGTCAATGCATTTTTTTCCTGCAAGGCTATTGTTATTATCATTATCGCGATTTAGCGTCTCTGCCCTTTCCCCTCCCTCGGCGAATCGCGCTCCGGCTGTGATTGCTCGGGTCTGACTTCGCGAGTGGCGGTGCGCTTCCAAACCCCCTCCTCCGCCCCCCGCCCCCCTCCCTCCAGGTTCCGCGCCCAGGCGAGAGCAGCCGATTGGCAGAGCGGTGCTTTCAGGAACAATAACAGCGGGGGGAGCCCGGGTCCCGGGAGCCGCCCCCGCCCCCCGGCCCGGCCGCGCGGCTCGCGCCCCCCGCCGGGTCCCCACCTCCGCGCCCGCCCCGCGGGCTGACCGGCCGACCGGGGCCCGCCCCCGGCGCCCACCATGTACGCCTTTGTGCGGTTCCTGGAGGACAACGTCTGCTACGCGCTGCCCGTGTCGTGCGTGCGCGACTTCAGCCCCCGCTCGCGGCTGGATTTTGACAACCAGAAGGTGTACGCCGTGTACCGGGGCCCGGAAGAACTGGGCGCCGGGCCCGAGAGCCCCCCGCGCGCCCCCCGCGACTGGGGCGCGCTGCTGCTCCACAAGGCCCAGATCTTGGCGCTGGCAGGTGAGCGAGCGGTCCGGGAGGGACTCGGGGACCGGGCGGGGGCCGGGAGCCGGGGAGGGGGCCGGGGGGAGCCGCTGCTTGTTCCGGCCCCCTTCTCCCGTCCCGGAGGCTTTTCTTTGGGGGACGGGGTGTCTCTAGAAGGCCAGACCAGTTAAAAATACGGGATGGTCCCCTTTGTCTTCCCCGCCTCCCCGACACCTCCCGCGCTGTCAGTCTGTCTCCATCTCTCTGTGTCTGTCCTACTCTTTCTGTTTCTGTCTCTTCTCCGGCTCCCTCACTTTCCTGTTCTCTCCCCGCCTGTTTGTACCTTCATTTCTATGTCTCTCACCTTCTCTTTACCTCTCTCTCAGTTCCTTCCCTCTCCGCTCCTTCTGTCTCCTTAAGTTTCTCTAGCTGTCTGTCTCTCCCTTTAAGGCCCTTAGTACCGCCTGGGAGTGAGGAGGCAAGGCTTGGTATTGTCAGACTCTTGCCAGGTGGGAGTCCCTCTTCACAGAGGGAAGCTATGACATCCTTGTCCCATTCGGGCCATCATTGGACAGGATGAAGAGGCCTTGATCACTGGGTACTGGGTGCCACTCTCTCCTGCCCCTCCCTGGCTAGGTGGCAGAGGTAAAGCAGTAGTGGCACTTAGCATCCCTCAGACTCCACACCCCTTTTGAATCTCCCAGAAGGCTCTCTGAGTGAGAGCTGAGAGCCAGGAAAGAGTTTCTAGGTCAGGATAAGACCAGACCTCCCATTCCTGCTTTCCCAGGGCCCTGAGAAATAGGCAAGGCAGGTGGTCTCATCCCCATTTGACAGATGGGCATGCTGAGGTTCACTTGGTGGTAGGACTAGAAACCAGCCCCCTAGCCTCCTTCACTAGGTTCTTTCTGCCACACTGAGGCACCTTTTCCTTTGTAAAGTCAGTGAATCCTCTTTCCCAGCTAGTTTTAGGAGGCTTGGGTACAGATACAAGTGGATGAGGAAAGTATCACTTCCGTTTTGGGGAGCAGCCTTTTAGCTGTTGCTGGTAAGGAGGGTGTACCTCAGAGTGGGCAGAGACAGTAAACCATGCTGCCCTCCAGTTGGAAGAGAAGACCAGGGGTTAGGAGGTATTGCTAGCATTTTGTAGTTTGAGACCTTTCCAACTTCCTTAGCTTTCCTTAAAAGATGAATTCAGCATGTATCATATTTAAATTTGGCAAATAAGGAAACTGTGACTTGAAACAGAGAAGTGACTCTCCTAGGGTCCCATGGCAAATTAGCAGTAGCTTAGAGCTGTGGTTCATGAAAAGTTTCCTTTCCATCACCTCCTGTTGCCTCTGGAAAGTAGGTTTGCCAGAGTTGAGGAGTGAAAGAAGAACTGGAACCCGATGGGCACCTGGGGCCCTTTTGGACAGACTGTGTCCTGACCGCCTCTCTGGCAAGCCCTGGGGCACAGTGGTATAGACCCGCTCACAACACCTGGGCATGCCTGGGGCCAGAAGAACAGAATGAAGGGAAGTATGTAGAAAAGGGAAACCTTTGTAGCTGATTCGGTTTTATTTCGTTTGTTTGCTTGCTTTTAATTACCTGAGGGAAGGGATTAGGAGATTTTTCCCCAAGAGTACAGTATAGGCCTGAGGAGGTTATAGGTAGGTTGTACCCTTAGCTTCCCCTTGGCTACAAGAAGAGAAAGCATGCTCTTAATGATTCTGTTATACTCCTAGATCTGGAAGGGCCCTAGGAGAGGGGGAGTGATGTGGTCAGAAGGAGTCAGTGGCAGGTAGGTGTTTTAGTGTGTAATAGCTGCTTTCCTCTTTTAGAGATTGTCCCTGCATCCACTTATTCATGCGGTAAACATCACCACTGTGCTTGGCTATTGAGGCACCGCAGAGAGGCTGCTGAGGCAGATGGCAGCCCCCACAGACTCTGAGTTTGGAAATTGACAAAAGTCTTCTTCAGTAAGACACATGTAATTATTGGTGTGAGGACCGTGAATCTTGACTCTATAGACTATTCATCCTCCAAGTTGGAATGCTGGTAAATCTCTAGGGTTATTGAAAACAAACAATTAAAAACACACACACACACAAACAAACCTAGGCAGCATCTGGAAATCGGCAGAGTAGATCCAGAGAAGAAGCGTGGCGCCGGTTTGAGCAAAGTGAGTTGAAAAGCACTTTCCTCCACCTCTCTTCAGGTTTTTTTCTTGGGAAGAGCAAGGGGAAAAAAAAGAAACAACTTGCCGTTGACTAGGCCACATTTAGAATTCCAATCAGCTGGTTAGCTTTTAAATTGGAGCCACTGTCCTGGCTCCAGACCTGACTGGAAGGGCCAGGGTAGGTTTGGGAATTCATTTATCCTGGAAGAACTCTCCCATGTGTCTTGAAACCCCATCTTGGACGTGGTGGCTCTGAGAATTGCTTGCAGTGACTTCGTCTTAAAGAGCTCATCTTCTGGCATCTCCTAGTTGTGAATACCACGGCGCTGTGGGACCAGATGTGAGGCGGCGAGCCCTCAAGCGGGAGGCAGAGATAGCTATGTTTTTGTGCATTAGCCATGAGTCATTAATCCCTCTCTGGCACCAAAAGCGTAGTTTCAGGGGCAGTTCGGGGCCGCTTTATGGCTTTTGGTGAGAAGCGCGGTACTTTACTGTTTGCCCAGGCCAACCCAGAGCTGTCTTCAGGTGTACCTCTTCTTGTGTCCAGGAAACGTCAAAGCCAGCTGCTTTGGGACTTTGCATTTTCCAGCATATGCTGGTCTACATCATGGTTTCCATGTGTGTCAGACCCAGTATATAGCCTTGATTTCAGTTCAAGGGGAAAAAACAAACACACCTTTACTGACAGTCTTACTTTGTGCCTGTGCATTATCTCTGTTCGTCCTCCCCAGGACCCTGTTGGTAGAGATTGCCGTTGTTACTATTTCCATTGTGCAGATGAGGACAACTGAGTCTCAGAGACTCCTCTCCAGCTGTATAGCTAACAAGTGACAAAGCCAGACTGGAAACCGAGGTCTTCCAGTGCCAGGCCCCCACTTGGAAATCTCCTTTGTAAAGTAGCTGATGTTCTCGTCAGCCACACAGCAGGCTTGGAAGGAGTGAAAGGCAAGAGAAGAACTGTCCGTGAAGCTGACAGTTCAAGGCAAGTTTTCGAGCCCAGGAACAGTTTTAGATGCTGAGCTTTCCAGCCCCTTCTGTTCTTCCTCTCTTACCAGCCTCCCTCCTCCAGAACACACGCACTTTCCTCCCTGCTAAGTTGTCATTTTCCTCAGGAAATCTCAGAAGAGCTCCCATCCTCCATGGTCCACCTATCTCAAGATGTGGCTCACCTTTGGATGTGGTCTCCTTCGTCACTCTCACTTATTTGCCAGACAGCGTGTTGAAAATGAGAACAACCCATTTGGAGAGCTTACCATTATCTAACTGCAATCCAGTCTGCTACTGGGGCTCATGGTATTGAATTTATGGGTTTTTTTATGGGGCCAAAACTGGTTTTTCTCAGCTCAGAGTCTTAAAATTCTATGCCGTTCTATCCAGGCACTTTGGCTATGTTATTATTATTCGGTGTGCTAAATTCCTTTTGTTGTCAAATGTCCCCCTCCTACTTCCTATACACCAGGCCCAGTGCTGTAATAAGCGAATGCTCCAGTGCACCAGCAGGTCTGAGGTCCTGGGACTGAAATGACAGCACAATCCAGGCGAAACAAAAGTTAACTTTTCAGGCTCTGCCACGTAGGGTTTCTGTCCAGGCAGAACGACAGAGAAGAAATGGGCGTCATCCTCAGGGTGAGTGTAGCCTTAGGGCCCGATGTACATGCTAAATAGAGGTGGAAGCCAGGCACCAGGGCAGCACAGAGAAAGGACCCATTCTAGGTGGGCTTTGTGGTTTATCTTGTACATCTTTCCAACTCTACCACCACTGCCCACATTCCAGGCGTGCACCAGCTCTTATCTAAGGCAGCACAGCTGCCTTCTAATTGATTACCCTGCCTCAATCTGTTTTCCAAATTGCTGTCAGAATAATCTTCCAAAACACAGTCTTAGTCAAGTCACTTCTCTCCTTAGAACCTTCTGTAGCTCCCTGTTGCCTACTGAATAAAACTTCAGCTTCTCAGCCGGGGCGTTCATAGCAGCCCCAGACCAACCTCATTTCTCCAGCTTCCCCCGAGGCCTGCGGTACTTCATGCCATCTTGAGAACACACCCTCAGGCACTCCTTTGAGCCAACCAGGATGGATTAATCATTGTGTGAGATGGGGCCTCTGCCCATGGAGCTCACCTTCAGTGGAGAAGGCAGACACGTGACATGCTTGCAGTCCCGTGAGCTGAGGACGAACACCACAGAGGAGTGGACAGATGCGTTGGCAGCTCCCTGTTCCGCCCTCAGGCCCCAAGGGAAACTCTCCTTCCTCGGAGCTCTCCTTTTACTTTGCTGTTCCTCACTTATCTTAGCATTCTGTGTCTTGTTTTGGTTAGTCGTGAATAGGTCTGTCTTCCTACCAGACAGTGAACTCCTCCAGGACAGGGAGGGACCTGCCTGCCTTCTCTCTGCATCCATAGTGCCCAGCACGTAGTCCGGTCAGCCCAAGGGGAACTCACCAACTTGGGGAAGACAGGTGCATTTGTTATGCTTGGGGAGAAGAAGTAGGGAGGACAGGAACCCCTGTAGCAGCAACTTGTTTTTCAGAACAGAAACCTGGGATGAGTTTTGGAGGTTTCCTCAAACTTTGTTCACCTGGAAAAAGTCAACATTCTTTATCACTCCCTTGACTAGAAGAAACCCCACACTTGGGGGGAAATAGCTTCCAAAGCCACGTTCTTCTTGCTTTGGTAATTTTAGCTCATTCAGGGCTCAGGTCCCAGCTTGGCATTGTTGGTCCAAATGGATCACTTGCTCCAGAAATGCTTTGGAACTTCTACAAAGTTAGCAGTGAAGCAGGGGAGTAGCCGATTTCATATGCAAAGATTGTTGCATGTCATCAGTGGGAGACTGCCAACGAAAGGATTTTTTTTTTTTTTTTAAGCGAGTGAAAACTTTTAATTTAGGTTTTGACATGTTCTGCTGATGTACATTGGAGCGAAGATTGGAACTTGCCTGCTGTCATCTGTTGCAGATTCTACTGAAGTGTTAACCATTTAAGGTCCCGTCTGATGCGATTTGTCATGTTTAAGAACCACATATTTGTTACAGCTAAATGGTATGTGTTGCTGAGTACTTCAGAGTTCTGGTTCACAGGATGAAAGAAGAAATTGCCCCAGGCAAGCTGAGGTCTTGCTCTTTTGTGTGTTTTTTTGTCATTCAGGAGCACACTGGTGTTTATTTTTTAAAATGCACCAGAAAAGTAGAATTCAAACTTAGATCTTTGACTTCAAGATTTATTCTCTTTCCACTGTGCCTACGTGCTTTGTCTTATAAGCTCCTTAGAGAGAGAAGATGCGTGTACTCTTCATTTTAAAAGGCTTACTGGAAAAGCATACATACCCTGAAGAGCTTTTCTCTGGTTCATTTAAGTTCCCCAGGTATTAAGTTACACTAGGTGGTCAGTCTTATACTGGAGGGAAATACAGGAGGAGGAATAGGCATTGTTTCTTGCCTTCAAGGACTCATTCACTAAATATTTTTTAAGTACTCACCAGGCTCCAGGCTCAGTGCTAGGAATTACCATATACATACTCTGTCTGCACCCTTGTGAGATAAGGCTTCTAATTTTACCCTGGGAGAAGAGAGCTACTCAGACAATTGTTTAGTGGGTGCTGTAGGTGCCAGGCTGTGGGCTAAGGTCTTCCCATGCACATGAAGCTTTTGGAGAACTGTGAGTCAGGTCAGTCAAAAAGTATGATACCCAAAGTAGGGTGGCAATAGTTGTGATGGCTCTGAGATGGATTAAGGAAGGAGAATCCATAGGACTTGGGACCTGTCTGGTTGTGGTGATGTGTGTGATGATGATGTGGTGATCTGGGCTCTCCTCCCTCCGTGGGGAGCATTAGAAAAGTAGTTGGTTGGAAGAGGAGATGATGAGTTCAGTCTGAGACAAGACGAATCTTGGGGGCCCATGGGATATCTGGGCAGATACTCCAGGAGAGCGATTAGGTATGTGGCCCGAGGTTCAGGAGAGTGCTCTGAAGTCGGGCTGAAGATCCCAATGGGAAAGTCATTAGCCATGGTGGGGTCACAGGGAGAGGGGGCAGAGTAAGCGAATCATGCAGAACTCTTTAGAACACCAGCTTTTAAGGGCACAGCTAAAGAAGAAGAGCCCAAAAAGGTGACTGGGGAGAAGCAGCCAGAGATGGACTAAGAATCAAGTGATAACCAGGAGAGATGGGTGTCCTGGAAATCAAATAAGGAGCGAGGTCTTTGTATCCCTGATCTAAGCCTGTTTTTGTTTCTTTTAACTACACGGCAGCTACTTTTTCCTCTGAGCTCATTGGTGAGACATAGTAGGATAGGACAGCTAAATATATAAGCAGGAGAAGAAAAGATTTGCATGGGATGATAATTTTGGTAGTTTTGAATGTCTGAGTTTTGCCCCACTAGAAGAAGAATCAGACCTGTTCTTTGAGGTCCAGAAAGCAAAATTAGGTCCAGAGAGTGGAATTCAAAGCGGTTGGTGGGAGGAATATAATAATAGCAGAGAGAGTGGATGAACAATGGAAAGGGCTTCTAAGCATAGTGATGAGCTCCCTGTCAGGGGAGGTGGATATTCCGGAATGAAATCCTGTCCTATGGGAGAATTGGTTAAATGACCCCCTCCCCCAGGTCGCTTCCTTGAGTATCAAGGAGGAAGATTTAGAGAGCTGAAAGAAGATAGGCTTTGAAGTGAGACAGTCTGGGTTCAAACTGTGACTCTGCTATTTACAAGCTGTGTGACCTTACGGAGATTACTTCACTTCTCTGAGTTTCAGGTACTCAAATGTAATGTAGAGATGGTAACGAGCAACTTGCCCACTATGTTATTTAGCAAGGTAATATGGAAAAGTATCTGGCACGTAGTAGGTACTCATTAAATCTAGGTAGCTGATAAGGACTATGGTGGCTAAGCATTCTTGAGAGAACAGCTTGCTTGGTCGTGGGTGCCACCATTTGTGGAAAGGAGCGATTTAGAGGACCAAGGAGGAGACAGGTTTCAAATTTAACTTGTGGGTGTTGTAGATCCTCCTGGGGCTTGACTTTAGCATGAAAGGCTTACCGTCTCCCCCCATGTTTTGCCCCTCTGTGACCCTAGAGTGGGACCGCTTATTACATGAGGGTAGCTAGACAAATGAGTCAGAAGGATGAGGTCCCTAGTTTTGTTTGTGCCCTAGCCCTGTGCCAAGGCCAGTGAGGCCATGGGAGTGAGAGCAGGGAGACCTACTGAAACCTGGCTGGCAATTCTTCTCTCCCCTTTCGGATGGTCTCAGCAGGACATCTCTTCAAACGAGCCCACCTGGAGGGATTAGCTCATCTACTCTTGCCCGGCACTGCATAGAAGAGAAAGAGAAGTGGAATTCCCTGTGGCTGGCCAGTGGTCACACAGCTGGAAGGATCTCTTCAGGTTTTCTAGTCTAGTCCCTATGTTTTACAGAAAAGAAAGCTGAAAGGAAGTAACTGGTCACCCAGAGAGTGAGTTACAAAGCCAGGCCTCGAACCCGTGTCTCTTTCTGCTTTGCCACAGCAGGGCACTCATCTTTGTGTTGTCTCGGCTAGATACAATCCTTGAAACTTGAGAATTTTGTCTGCCTTGGATTTTAAAAAAACAAACACCACAGGCCAGAGAATGAGATATGCATGCCTTTTCTGTGGCATGCCTGTTTTTAATGCAAACATAAGACTTTGCAAGGTTTTTACACAGATGAAGAACTTTAAACTTGCATATAGGTATTTTTTTTTTTAATATTTATTTATTTATTTATTTATGGCTGTGTTGGGTCTTCGTTTCTGTGCGAGGGCTTTCTCTAGTTGTGGCAAGCGGGGGGGCCACTCCTCATCGCGGTGCGCGGGCCTCTCACTATCGTGGCCTCTCTTGTTGCGGAGCACAGTCTCCAGATGCGCAGGCTCAGTAATTGTGGCTCACGGGCCCAGTTGCTCCGCCGCATGTGGGATCTTCCCAGACCAGGGCTCGAACCCGTGTCCCCTGCATTGGCAGGCAGATTCTCAACCACTGCGCCACCAGGGAAGCCCTAGGTATTTTTAAAATAAGACAAAACCTATGTAAAACAGTTTATGTTTAGCCTTTCAGAATTTCATCATAGCTAACAAGCCCACACCACATTAAACTCTGACATTGGATTCTTTTAATTATCCAGCATGATTTTATGTAAAATGGGAGTCAAGACAGTACCTCTCCCATTTTAACTGTATTTCAAGTTCCTCAGGGGGTGTCTTCACGTTTGAAGACAGAATTGCATTGGATTTCCTGTCCACCAGCCTCTTTTCTAAAACACTATTTGCTCATTAACCACGCCTCCATTTTTTTTTCCAGTGGTTCAGTTTAATGGGATGTTTCCCCCTCTTAGATTAATGACAAATACCAAGTTCTTCTATATTTTTGAAGAGCAGCTTCTACCATATTTTATGGCTTTGAATAGGGCCTCTATTTGGTGCTTATTTAGGGCTTGGTGGTCTTGATAAGCTTGGAGTTCAGGAGGTTGGTATCAAGTCATACTAAGTTCAGTTTGGGAATTTATCACAGCATTCTCCTGGATGTAGGCAAGGGCTTGGGAAAAAAGCTGGCACTTGGGAAATTATATTGACACACTCACCATTTTATATGTGCCTTTTAGTTTGGTTGAGGAAGTTACAGCAACTTGGTAATTTTTCTCTTGTTCCTATAGGATAATTAGATGATAGAACCAGGGCCCGAGTGACATGCAGGCCTGACTGGAAACTCTGGCTCTTATATTTAATAACTTTATGTCTTGGGCAGGCCACCTCACTTCTTTGACCCTCAGTTTCTGCTTCAGTAGAATCATTATGGGGATTAAATATATTGATGTTAGTAAAGAATTTGGCATGGGGCCTGGCACATAGTAGTTGCTTACTCAGTATTTGTTGAATAGATGAATGCAGTTAGCTGGCAACATAGTAGCTGGAAAGGAGGAGGAGAAAGTTGATGCCCAAATCCTTGGTGGTTTTCTTGCCCTGGAAACAAAAGAATCAGGAAGTTAGAATCAATGAAGTTTGTCTCTTCAGAGGTTACATACTTATTTCTGTTTACACTAAAACTGATTACTTGGTCTTAAACTTGGAGCAGTTGCAAAGGTGGGTTGACTCATCCTTTTGAGTCTACTGCTAATTTCTTCTGTGGTTTCCTGGAATGCAAAGCCAGAAGCATACTCCAAAGCCACATTAAAATGCTGCATGAAGTCACCTGCTGTCTTAGACGATCCACACCACCGTTCACCTTCATTAATGTGACCAGTCAAGAGTTACAGCTTCTTGTCACCCTGTGTTCAGTCTCCTCCTCACACCTCATCCATCTTGCTTGCCATTGCCACATTAATCTTCCCCAAACATCTCTTGCATCATGTCTCAATCTGTGTCGGATACCTGCAGTGGTTCTCTTTGCCACAGGATAAAAGCCAATGACATAGCCCACAGGGGTAGCCTCACAGCCAGTATTCACTGAACACCTGGGACAAGAAAGGCACTGTGCTTGGTGTTTTGTATGCACTACCTTTTGGAAAACAGTTTAGTATCCCCACTTTACAGATAACGAAAGTGAGACTCGACAGGTGAAGTAGCTTGCCCAAGTTCCCACAGTTAGTATGTAGCAGAGCCAGAATTCCAAGCCAGGACTCCCTGATTGGAAAGACTGGGCTGCTTTTGTTAAATCCTGGGCCTCCCTCTCCCAACCAGTTCTTCCACTTTGTACGGTGACACTGAGTGTTCCGGAATCTTCTGTCGACTAGGTGCGGATGTGAGGCATCACCTTTAATTTGGGATTAGGATTAGGAAGGCCTAGAGGTTGGAGGTTTGCCCCCACATGAGCCAGCATCTCTCAGGAAGCCAAGCCCTGTATTCTGGTTGGGATTCTTGGTACATCCTGGGCTGTAAGGATCCGAAAGACAAGGACCACTTAGCAGAGTGCTCAGCACAGAACGAGGGCTCAGTGAATGTCCGGTGACTGCAGAAAAGGACAAGTGGCGGCCTCAGATCTTCCTGAGCCCTCATCCAGGGAGCACGGCTCAGGGAGGAGAGTGAGGAGCGTTAGGATGGAGCCAGCAGGTAGTTATCGCTCAGCAGAGCCTCAGGATCCCCCTGGCCAAGCACTGGGGCAGCCAGGATCCAGGTCAGGGGACGTGTGATTGGAGGGACTGTCTCCTTCTGCTCCTTTCAGGAACTTACTTCTGTCACCCAGACCTTCCTGTACTGCTCAGCCTACCCTTTCAAAGAACCCATTCAAGCCCTGAGCCCTGGCCTACAACCTAATTCGTTGTGCCTGGCGATAGTTACTGCTATCTGGGGACTTCCTGAGGCCAGAGGGGTGTGGCAGGAGGGCAGGAGTGAAGTGGTCTTCTGCTTTGAACTTCAGGCTGGGGAATTTAGATGTCCTTAGCTAGAGCCATCATTCATTCATTCAGCATTTATGAATATGGCTCAACCATATTTCAGGCATGTGTTTTTAGAGAGAATAGAGCATGGGCTTGGGGGGCAAAGAGATCTAGATCAAATCCTGGCTCTGTGCCTTCCCATCTGGGTGGCTTTAGGCCCTCTTTGAGTCTCATTTCTTCTTTTGTGGAAAAAAATGCAGCTAATACTTGATTGCAGGGTTGTTGGGAAGTATAGTAACATGCGTGAAGAGCCGTAGAGTGGCATCTGGTCGGTAATAGACATTCTAAAAGTGGGAGCCTATTTTTTAATTGAAGTGTAATTCACATAAGACAAAATTCACCATGTTAACCATTTTAAAGTGTGTACAATTCAGTGTTCTACAAATATCACTATCTAATTCCAGAAACTTTTCATCACTCAGAAATCCCTGTTACCCGTTAAGTGGTCACTTCTCATTGCCCCTTTCCCCTATGTCCCTGGAAAACATTAATCTACTTTCTGTCTCTGTGGATATACCTATTCTGGACATTTCATATAAATGGAATCATATATTATGTGGGCTTTTTGTCTGGCTTCTTTCACTTAGCATAATGTTTTCAAGATTCATCCATGTTGTAGCAAGTATCAATACTTTATTTCTTTTAATGCCTGAATAATACTCCATTGCATGGATATACCACATTTTGTTTATCCATTCATCAGTTGATGGACAATTGGGTTGTTGCCACCTTTTGACTATTATGAATAATGTTGCTATGAACATTTGTGCACAAGTTTTTGGTGGACATGTTTTCATTTCTCTTGAGTATATACCTACCAGTGGAACTGCTGGATCATACGGTTATTCTGTTTAACCTTTTGAGAAACTGCCAAACTGTTTTCCGTAGTGGCTGCACCATTTTACATTCCCACCAGGAACGTATGAGGATTCCAGTTTCTCCATATCCTCCCGACACTTGTTATGTTTATTCTCTGTTCTTTTCTTTTTTTGACTGTAGCCATCCTAGTGAGTATGAAGTATATCTGAGAGTATTATTTTTGATTCACATTTCCCTAATGACTGATGATTTTGAGCATCTTTTCATATGCTTACTGGTATAGCCTCTTTTTATTATTCTTTCACTAAACATTTTTTTTGATGAGTCCCTATACTGTATGGCCAAGCCTGTGATATGGGCCCTGCCCTGTGGTTATCCACACTCCAGTGGGAAAGGTAGACCTCAGAACAGGTGATTGCAACATAGTAAGAAAATAGGCTACAGAGAAGGTATGTATAAGGTGTAATGGGACCTTAGAGGAGGAAAGAGGAGCTGAGTGGAGGTTAGGTGGAGTTTGTCAAACAGAAAGGAAAGGAGGGGGCATTCCAGTTAGATGGAGGGGGCGTGGAGCTTTGGGTACAGCTGGTGGGAGTTGGGCTCCTGTCATCATATGGGGAGTAAGGCTCTCTCAAGTGTCTCCCTTCTCAAGTCAGGTGGCTGAGTAGGTCTCCACCTCCAGGGGCAAGCCTGCAGCAGCCCTAGGCCAGCCGCAGGCTCTGCTGAGCTTTATCATCTGCTGTGAGCACCAGACTCTTGTTGCCTTCAAGGTACATTTACTCAGCTGATTTGATCCCACTTGAGGTCAATATTCTATCTCCCTTCCTACAGAAAGATCAGTGATGCTCATTGACACAGCAGCTTGCCTGACTTCCCACACCTACCACGTAGCAGAACTGGACTTGGAATCCAGGCTGTCTGACTTTTCCACACCTGCAGGCTGAACCTCAGTTCTTCTTACCTTAGTGTTCAAGGCCAATTATTCTCCAAGCCCCAGCCACCTTAACTTTCTTTCTCACCTTTTCTTCCTGCCTATAACTGAACCATCTTTTGTAACCATTCCGGTCTAAACGTTTTTGCAATCTTTCTTTTTTGGTTTCTGTCCTTTACCCCTCTTCTTGCCGTCAGTAAATGGCTATCCTTTTATGTACGCTGACGGTCCAAGTGCTATTCGCTCCGCTCAAGTTCTTAACACACAGAATTGATCATCTTCATGGCATCCTGGCAATGTGAGTAGGAATTATTTACTTCAAGTCACAGATTAGGAAACAGGATCAGAGAAGTAAATTAAGTTACTCAAGACCACCCTGTAAGTAAGGAGTCTAGTTCAAAGGGCCCTTCCTCTCAAAAGCCTGCCATGGTTACACTGACCAGAGTGATCTCCCTTGCCCCCAAGATCCTATAGCAGTTACTTTCCCCTTGTTCACATTCAGTATTTGAGATCTTATCTCAGTCTTATTTGAGGGCTTTTCTTTTTCGTGGGTCTTTATCTTGTGTCCCCTAACCAGGTGTTCATTCTCAGTGCCCCAGGGCCCCAGCCAGATCCTGCAGGTGTAGATTCTCAGTAAATGTTAAGCGGAGGCTTGGGAGGAAAAGCTCTGAACTCTGGTTGCACAGTCTGAGTTCTCATGCTATTCATGTATGGCACTACCTTCTGTGACCTTGCGCAGTGATGCGCTCACCAGAATGGGAGCCCTGCCTGTCTTGCCCCCCCTGTATCCCTGGGCCTGACGGTTGAGCAGACAGATGTGTGGATTTACCATTTGGAACCTCGTCTCCATTTCGAAAGGGTTAAATGAAATGGTCTGAGGATCGCTCTCAGTTGAAATATTGCCCAGTTTTGTGAGTCTGAATGACTGCTTCTCTCCATGCCAGCACGATTCTCAGCTACAGAGCTTCAGCTCAGGGAGGCAGAGCATAGCTTGTCATTTCTAGTTCGGTGGCTGCATCTCAAAGTTTTGCCGTTGACCTTGTCAGACTGAAGACTAACCCAGGAGCTTTGCCTCAACACATTCAGAAGTCCTAACCCCACCCTGTCATCCCCTATATCCCTTTCAGTTTCTCTCCCTCTTTTTTCACATGTGAAAACACCCGCCCATCCCATTTCAAGATAATTTCCTTTGGAGCACCTTCTTTAGGTTTTACATTTTAACAACTTTCTGACTTAGAAGGAATGGACAATGATTTATAGGAGGTGAGCTACTGCTCTTTTAGAAAGACCACGGTCCCTGCTGTTGTTCATGCCGAACCCATTGGGTGTATTTTATAGGTACAAAGAGAACAGGAACAAGAACTGGCCTTTTTGTGAAACCAGAAGCCTAGGATTGCTGCTCCGCTAGCGGGAAAGGGCATTTTCATCTCTGATCAGGAGGGGTTGTTAACAAGACCACCTCTTCTTTTTCTGGGCATTTCCCTTACACTGGATACCCTTCTTCAGTCATTCCTTTGTTTTTGTTTTTTTTTAATTTTAATTGTATCTTTATCCACCTTATGCTTAGGGAAATAAAACGATTCTGAGCCTGTTGATAATGCCAGTTTTGACATCCTGTTCATCGAGTGCCTAGTGTGCACCAGCCGTGCTGTGTGGTAAGCGTGTGAAGCACTGTCGCTGTCGTCCCCACACTTCTTCATAGAGGAGACACCTGAGGTCATGCCATTAAGGCCTGGTTGCTCCCTCCTCGCCCTGTCTCGGCAGAGCTGAGTTCCACACCGAGGCCTCTCTGGTGCTGCAGTCCCACCCTTGACCAGCCGGGGCTCCGTTCCTAAGAGACATTTAGGAAGATTTGGCATTTGACTACATTCCGGAATAGTTAGGTGCTTACAAGCTTCCTTTTCAACTTTGCCAACAGGTTGTGAGGAGAGGAGCCTGCACTGGGGGAAGTGTAGGAGCATGTTCAACACACACACATACATATGCACACGCGCTCACACGTAAAGACCCTGAGAGACTGAACTTCACCACTCCCTGGCCACGTGCCACATCCAGCGTTGGGCAACATGCTACAAACTACATTTAAGGTATAGCAGCAGTGGGAACCTTTGAGGAGTAAGAAATAGTAATTCCCAGAGTCCCAGTTCAGGCCCAGAAAACAGGACCCCAAAGTATTTACCACAAGGGCCAGTTCCAGAGCATGTTCGAGTTTCTACCTCTGGAACTCTCCTCTTTGAATGTTTACTGTTGACATCTACAGTGAGAGACAGGTCTGGGAAGTAAAGTTTGAGATCTGTGCAGGAGAAAAACAATTCTCTTTCAGATGATCTGAAGTTGAGTTTAAAGAGTAAGAAAGTGAGGAGAAGTAGTGTCCCTTTGTATTTGTGTAGCACTTTTGTAGTTCGTAATGCACGTCAGTGTGTGTCGTTATCACACGTTAAGCAGTGGGTGAGATGCCAGAGGCCTGTTTCCCACTCCTGCCTCTTCCCCAGACTCACACCCTGGGCACGCTCCTTCCATCCTCACCTGTAAGATGGGAGAGTTGGGCCACTTGGTCACTGAGGCCCCCTAAACTCTGTCATTTCATTATCTGATACCAGTAAATGTTGCTAGTTACTCTTCCTATGTGTGTCTTAACTCAGCCTGTCTTGTGTCTGGGCTGTGGGGAGGCTCTACCTCAGCTCCAGTTCAGGCTTTATCTCCATAAGAGCTGTCATCCTTTCATGATCATCAGTACCTGAGCCGGCAGAAACCCACCAAGTTTTCCTAGGAGATCATTTGCTTAGAAATACCTCGGTCGTTGAGGGATTCATGTGCTAGTTAAGTTAAAACCAGATAGCAATCTAAGGGCCATTCCAGTTCCAGGATTCTAGAATTCCATAAAAGGCCACCCTTGAAGATATACTTAGGGAAACCCCTCAGCAAATTCACTGGGTGCTATTTCAACGCTTTGTATGGTGGTGCCTTTAGCGTATACCCTTGAGCCTAGAGTTTGATCTGCACTGCTGCTACTAGGAGCCCTGCGTGTAGAAGGGAACATGTCTTGGGTTTGTTTGCTTTTCCTCTTTAACTGGTCTGGCCTCAGACATTCTCTAGTATTTGAGGTTATGGGCATTTTGAGCATTTTGACTCATAATGAACCTTATTCTCTTGATATGCATTTTAGAAGACAAATCTGACCTTGAAAACAGTGTGATGCAGAAGAAAATAAAAATCCCCAAACTTTCTCTCAATCATGTAGAAGAAGATGGGGAAGTTAAAGATTATGGGGAAGAAGATTTACAGCTTAGACACATCAAGGTAACAAAATCTTTCCTCTTCTTTGGAAGTATGGGGCAGCAGTTTCAGATTTCTTACAGCTAAAGAATTCCAGTCTGGCCTCCTCTGCCCATGTAAATGCCCCCTGGTGTCACAGGCCATGACTTTTTCGCGTTGGGAGAGGCTTGGGACGGCTAGTGTGAGTTTACTCTGCTGGCTGGCTCTCCAGGGAGCGCTGTCCTGTTCGTACCATCTGTGCAGTGTCATCGCTGCTGAGGGTTGGGAATGGTGCATTTCCGTCGGGCCCCCAGCTCCGGAGAGGTCACTGCTAGGCTCCAGGAACATGGCTGCTCTTGGGCAGCAGTTCAGAGCCAGGCACTATCAGGCTGCCCCCAAACAGCTAATGGTGGCCTCACGAGGAGATGGGGTGCGCCAGGTTCAGACAGAGGGCTTTAATGTGACCTTGGGTTGGAAGAAAACTTTTGCATGAGGTTGCATTTCCTTTGGTGTGCGCCCTAGTTGGTCTCTTCCAGCCTTCGCTTGTAAGCCTGCTGAATATCTTGTTCAATAAGCCAGATGTTTTTTTCTGTACGATGGGTGCCCTGGAGGAAGGGAGGAGGAGGAGGGATGCCTTCTGCACTGACTGCAGTCTGCTTTTGGACACAGGCCAAGGACATCCCCAAAGCATAGTCCAAAAGATGCAGTTGAGTTTAGTTCATGCATTCATTGCACCCGTGCTATGGGCCTTGGCCCTTTGCTGGTTCCTGGGGTCATAGAGATTAGACAGACATGGTCATGGCCCTTAGTGGTCTCACAGTGTAGTGATGCAGATGGGTATCCAAAGTGATCATTGCAATTTTAATGAATACATTCATCTAGACTACTAGCAGCACTTTATCCCAGTGGATGAATGACAGGATAGGATTTTGTCATGTAACCTAATCTCAGAGTCATGTTTTTTTTTGTTTTTTTCCAAAATTTTCAGGAACTTATTGAGAGGTTAAGGCAGGCTTGACCTGACACAGTTAAGTTGGCTGGAATCTGGTATCTCCAGTTATCTGCATCTCCCACAAGTGGGAGTCAGGAGAGCTCCTAGCCCTCCTGCACTGGGTGAAGAATTCAGTTGGTCCTATAACTCCCACTTCCCCTCAGTGGGAGCTTTGTCCACTTGAGCTGGAATTTCCTCAGGCAGCTGAAACCCCAACCCCTGGGTAGTCCTAGATACTTCTCTTCTCACTAAACTGTCCTCTCTGTATGCACTTCTTGCTGAGCTTCAACTTGGCCAGAGTCCAAGGAGAGGCTAATCAGATGTGGGGGAAGGAGCCTAGTGCGCTAAGTCGGGCTTCAGGTTCTGGGTCTGACTCTCTCTCTGTAGCTCACCGTGTGACCCTGAGTGTAGTCCTTCCCCTCTCTGAGCCTCAGTTTCCTCACCTGTAAAATGAGGGAGTTAAACAGAAAGAACCTTCCAGTGCTAGCGTTCTTTGAACTTTTCAGTTACGTAAACATTTATCCAGCCCCTGCCAAGTGCCAGTTCTGAGTAGGCAGTGGAGGAACAGAAAATAAGACACGGTTCCTGCCCTAGATTAGAGTCCTTAGCATCTTTCCCGACTGCAGCATTCTTGAGGAAAAGTTTACTTGGTGGAATGCCCTTTTTTGTGTGTGTGGTGGGGGGAGCAGGGGGAAGGGGCTTTTATGTTTTTGTTGTTGAAGAGATTTGAGTGATGGCTCCCCTGGGATGGCTAGGCCTGGCCTGATTTGTTACTGATTCTCCACAAATACACATTGAATACTCCCTGTGAGCAAATCACTGCCTGGGCCCTGTGGGTAGGGTGGAAGGCTGGGCAGTTGGGGAGGGCAGTCATGATATAATATGCACCCGAGAGGCAGAGTGATGGAATGGAAGAAGTGCTGGCCTGGGAAACCAGAGTCCTGCTTCTGCCACTAACTGACTGTGTGACTTCGGGCAAGACCCTTCCCCACTCTGGACCTCTGTTTCCCCATTTGTAAAGTGAAGGGCTTTGACGACGTGTCTGCACAAGTTTCTCCAAGCACTGATGTTCTGTGGTTCTGTGATTCTAGGATTGTCTGGGGAAATATTGAGCTGCAGTCCAAGAAAGTCCCAGCTGCCCTTGCCTGAACTGATTCTCGTTGTCCTACACAGAGACCCGAGGGGCGGAAGCCGAGCGAAGCGGCGCACAAGAGCATCGAGGCAGTGGTGGCCCGGCTGGAGAAGCAGAACGGCCTGAGCCTGGGCCACAGCACATGTCCGGAAGAGGTCTTCGTGGAGGCCTCACCGGGCCCCGAGGACATGGACAGTCTGGAGGAGGCCGGCGTGCCCCGGGCTCTGTATGAGGAGCTGCTGCGCAGCTACCAGCAGCAGCAGGAGGAGATGCGCCACCTCCAGCAGGAGCTGGAGCGGACTCGCAGGCAGCTGGTGCAGCAGGCGAAGAAGCTCAAGGAGTACGGGGCGCTGGTGTCCGAGACGAAGGAGCTCCGCGACCTCAACCGCAGGCTGCAGGACGTGCTGCTCCTGAGGCTGGGCAGCGGTGAGTGCTCCCGCCGCGGGCCGCCTGCCCCTCCCCACCGGGCGGACGGCGCACACTGCGCCCCTCCCGGGAGGGCAGCGGGCAGAGGCAGGCCGAGCGTCCCTGAGGTGAGGGAAGGGCAGAGCTACCCCAAGGGAGAGCCACTCCCCTCTCGGAGCGAACCGGACAGGAGCTTGGGCGTGCAGCAGCCTTGGCTATCCAGAGCACAGCGGGCAGCGTCAGGAAATGGGGCTCAGAGAACGAGAGCTGGCAGCGTATTTGCCACCACTCATTTATGCATCCATGTGGCAAGAGGCAGGACCAGGGGTACTAGGAAGCCTCTCCAAGGGGGCTTCAGGATAGTAAAGAGAGCTAGACAGCATCCTGGAAAATGTCTTACTTTAAGTCAGAAAGTGATCAGTGCCACAGGAGAGATGTGGATAAGATGGCAGGAGAGTTCAAAGGATGGAGCGAGGTTATTTGTCACTGAGGGAGACTTCGGGAAGGGGGTGGGCCTTGAAGGGTGGGCGGGCTTTCAAGGCACACGAGGAAGCAGAGGGCAGCAGTCTCACTGGGGTGTTAAGAAGAGAGACTGCAACTGTAGTTTAAGAACAGGTGATTGAAGGCCTTGAAAACTATACCAGCCTGGCGTGTCTGGACTTGTTTTGGTAGGAATGAGAAAAATTAAAAAGGTTTTGAGCAGAGAGGCACACGACCTTAGATTAATAGAAAGATGTATATAAAACTCCTCAGGTTTGCTCATAGAAGAACTTGATAGGCTCTTATATTGCAACTGAATTTAACAAACTAGGTTTTTAGATATTCACATCTGACGTGGTTTAGAAGCAGGAATCAAGGGAAATCTGAAAGGGAGCAGCTTTGCCAGCAGGGAGAAATGACTCCTTACCAGAGAGGAAAAGACAGAAACGCTCTTTCAGAACACAAGAATCCAGGACTGTAAAAACTAGAGGCCAGTCAGTATTGAGCAAATCAGTATAACACAAGTTCATAGCCTCCACATCCCCTGAGGACAGTCATTAATAAGCCTGCATCAGTGTTCTTTGCTTCAAAAAGGGAATAGACTAGTCTAGAAACACAAGTGCCATCCCCAAAGTTTAAATCAAATACAATTTTATACTCAAGAAGGAAGGTTTGTGTTATCTGGATAACAGATTGACATGGAAAGCCTCATTCCTCTTTGATGTTTAGATAAAAGTGCCACCTTAACTTATATTTACAGGTACCTTTTACTACCTAGAATATGTCCCCAAGGCAGTGCCTCAGTAGATCTTCAGGGTGGCCTAGGGAGTCGGTCAAGAGGCCTTTTCATGCCTTTGTCGCAGAGAAGGAAGCTGAGGTTGGGACTTAACGCAGAGTCACCTGGGGAGGCAGAGGCAGAGCTTACCTCAAACCATATCCCCGACCCCTAGGCTAGTCATGTCCCCACCCCCTGACTCTGCCTTGGCCGTTCTCCCAAATCATAGCCCCTAGAGGCGCCCAGTGACACCAGAGGTCACATGTGGTGTGCAACGTAAAAACTTACTAAAATTTTTTTATCAAAATAAAATCTCAAAGAGAAACCCTAACTATAAAAAAGTGTGAAAACTGTATTGATCTTGGAGTGGGGGTGGGCGGCAGGAGAGAACTGAGATTTTCAGAGAGAAAAAGTGTTTCCTGGTCTTTGGATGAATAATTTTTATTTTCCTTGCACTCTGTATGCTATGCCTTCTGTAAACTTCTTTGGGGTGGAGGGTGGGAGGGGAACAAAGCATACTAACAACAAAAACTCTCCACGTCATTATTTCAGCCCCCAGGGAAACTGCCTGTTCTGTATGATGATGACCTGAGTTTAAACTCCAGAAGCCACTCCTAACCCTCTGGGGCAGTAAGACACTGCATTTTGTATCAGCATGTTCCTCTTTAGTCTCAAAACACTTAGACAAACCTGGCCCCAACGATAGTTTCAGTGTCTTGATCATTCCAGGCACTCCCACCCCACAGGCCTTGAATGCCGTCTTGAGGGCCAGCGGCTGGCTCTTCTCTGATCCGAGTCACTATCGTCATCACAGTGGGATGGACTGACTATAAATCAGCTCAAGACACAAGTATGCGTACAGCACCCACCATGTGCGGTGCCCTTTGCTCCAGGGACCGTGGGTGTCCCAGAAAATCACACCTGCTGTCCCTGACCTGTGAAAGCTTGAAGTCCATCGATTAGCACTTGTTAATCAGAGAATGATAATGTGCCAAGTTCTAAGATAAATCCACAGGAGTGTAATAAAAGGCTCCCTGCTCTAAGGGGAGTTTGTATGTTTTCATGGACGTAGTCTAGTCTGGTCTAGTCTAGTCTTTGGAACCAGACAGGCCTGGATTCAAACCCAACTTCCCCACCTCCCAACTCTGTGGCTTTGGGAGCCTTCTTTCCTTGCGTTCTTCCCTCCTTTCTTCCACAAATATTTACTGGTCTCTGCTGTGTCCCAGGCATTTTGCCTAGTGGTTAAAGTTCAGTACATTCAAGATACTGCCCTTGCCCACTCCCCTTGAGGAGCTCAAAGCTTGATACGGGAGACAGCCACTGACACAGTGCCAGCACAGGGATAGAAGCTCTGCTGTGGGACAGCAGAGGAGCGGCATCCACCGAATTTGAGGGATCAGGGAAGAAAGGCTTCCTGAAGGAAGTGACTTCTAAGCTGGAGCCTGAAGGATGCATTTTTGTTACTCAGGCAGGGGTGAGTGGGTGGGAAGAGCAAGGAGCAATCTAGGCAGAGGGTACCTCTCTGAGACTTGGTGTTCTCATCCGTAAAATGGAAATAATAATACCCCTCTCACAGCCTGGGGATACACAGCATACTGTCTGGCATTCTGTTGATGCTGAATTACCATTAGCTCCTTTTTCATACCATTTAGTGGAGGGGCTAAGACAGGGACTGATTTGGTTTTTAACTCTGACTCTTCTAACCAGTAATTGGCTGTATGACCTTGAGTAGGTTAACCAACTTCTCTGCCTCTCAAGGTCTTCTATTATAGAAGAGAAAATGAGTTATGTATGTATTTGTTCATTCAGTCGGTCAGCTCACATTGACCGCATGCTTTCTGAGCTTAGGAACTTGGGGAGATACAAAGAAGACTAAGACGTTGGAAGCTGGGGAGGGCGTAGTGATGGAGGTAAACATGTAAGCATGTGATTGAAATGCAGTGTACCGAATTTTGGGGAAGGGGCTAACATTTGAAGGTGGAAGACTCTCTGATTGAGTCTGGGAAAACACCCCCTGCTGTAACGGCTCCTGCACTGTACACACCCGCAAGAAACCTACAACAAGGCAGAGAAGAGGCAGAAAGGGACTGAGAGACCCTCTTTGATTCTCAGCAGCACATTCCACCCTGGGGTTGAGGCGTGGCCTGGGCTGCACCATCCTTGCCCCCCGTGCGCCTGGCTCAAGTATTGCTCTTAGAGGCCTCCCCTTGTGTATTTTCCCCCTTCCACCTCGCCAGGGGCCCTTTCTCAGGGATCTTTGTCCGTCTTGGGTGCTGGATCATCCACAGGTCAGGGATGCTCAGTTTTAAAAAGAATCATTGCTGACTTCCCCGGGCATTGGGATCCTACAGGCTGTAGATGGGAGAGGGCAGAGAGCAAGAGCCTGGCCTCTTGAGCCCGAGGGGCACCTCAGAGTGGCGAGCAGGCCCTCTAGCAGCCAGGAATTGTAATGGTTCAGCTGGTGGAGGGTAGGGGCAGAAGGGTAGCAGCAGCAGCAAGATGGTATGAGAAGATGTTTGAGAGACTTCGCTGGACGACTCACTTCTTCATTTGAGTGTTCATTCTTTCATTCATTCCACAAATAAACACAAGATGGATTTAACAGAAAAAATTCTCTAGAACATGGAGCCTTGGAGTTGTGAACGAGCTTAGAC
Organism: Balaenoptera acutorostrata; assembly: GCF_949987535.1. Lineage (NCBI taxonomy): Eukaryota > Metazoa > Chordata > Mammalia > Artiodactyla > Balaenopteridae > Balaenoptera > Balaenoptera acutorostrata. The sequence continues at coordinate 40,756,173 of NC_080064.1, read as the reverse complement.
AGGATATAGGGTGTTGCCCTCACGTTGCTGATGAGGAAACAAGCCCAGAAAGTGCCACAAGCCTATTCCCAGGGGTCTCCTGACAGCTGGTCCTGGGAGCCTCTCTCTGGGCCCTTGCCCACATGCCCTTCTTTCGCCGTTGGACTTCATTGTCACTGACATGGGGGTGACCCCCCAGCCTAATCCTCCCAAAGGACATCTCTCTGTAAAGTAGAACTTTCCTTTTGTACGATCTTAGCATGGGAGGCAGCCCTCTCTGATGGGAAGGAACCTCGCTCTCTAACCCAGAGAGTCCCTTCGCTGGGAGCCTCTGTCGTGGTGTCAAAATTAAAGGAAGAAGCATATGTAAAGAATAAAGCCCTGTGACCAGCATATTGTAAGTGTTCAATAAACGCCAGTCTCTTTCTCCTTTTCGGCCCTTTCCTGTTTGCCTTCTCCCAAAGAAATAAGTGCTAAGGACACAAAAAGCATGAAGATCTTCTACTTTATAAAGTACAGATTTATTTGTGTGTCTGTCCATTCATTTATTCTTTCATTCATTCATCATTTATTAAGGGCATCCATTGTGCCAGGACTGTGTTAGGTGCTGGAAATATATTGATAGAAAGACAGTCCCTTTGTAAAACATTCACGAGCCTAGAGTGAGAGTGGTGTTTATTAAGCCAGGGCTTGGCAGTCTCCGAGAATTCCAAGGGGATGAGGGGGAGCGGAACAGTGGAAGCCAGTTAGTTGCAAAGCTCTGGTGTATCAGAAGGAGTAAACTCTAACGTCTGTCTTGGTTTCCCCTCAGCCAGATTCCTTGCTCTTAGAGGTCAAAGACCGAGGCTTAGACGTCACCCTCAGCTTTTAGCACTCTGAGTACCTCTTAGATAGTTAAAATCGTTCCGGTGTGATTCAGGTAACATTAGTTTGACTAAGGCTGGAAAGGGCTCTGTGAGTGACGTAGAGGAGGAGACGGAATCCCTGCCTTCAAGATGCACGCGCAGCCCGAGGCAGGGCACAGCCCTGTACACCAGACAGAACAGAGCAAATGCTGTAGCTGCAGGGGGAGGCATAGGATGGCTTTGGATTTTGTGTGTGCTTTGTAGGGAATGTAGGTGGAGATGATGAGCTCTGACCAGAAGAGGCATAGATAAGAAGAAGAATATCAGTAATTCACATGTACAAGACGCTTCACAGGCTTCAAAGACCTCGATATTTTTATCTCATTGGACTATTCCGATAGCCTTATTGCAAGGCCAGGTAAGGATTATTATCTCCATTTGAGAGAGGAGAAGGCAAAAAGAAGAGATAATGTCCCTGTCGGCCAGATCACAAGCTAGTTGAAACTTTTGAAGGAGAAAGCCACTGTGGCCCGCAGATCTGTCTTGGCTCTTTAGAGCTGGGTTTCTATCACCTCTGTTCCCCTCTGGGCTCGTGCCTTGTGTTCCGTCCAAGGTCCGTTAAAATACCAGCTTTGATCTTTAAAATCCTGTGCGGTCTGAGCTGGACTCTGCGCACGGGTCTCTGACAGTGCCTTTGAAAAGGCAGCCGCCGTCAGCCAATGCCTCCTGCCGGCTCTCCCCTGTACTGGAGGCACCGCGGGCTTTGGCAGCAGATATTACTTGGGTTTAAATCTTGGCTCTCTAATTCTTTAACTGTGCAGCTTCAAGCAAATGATTTAACCCTTCCCAGCCTCTGTTTTCTCCTCTGTCAGTTGGATATCTTAATGCCTACCACATACAGGCCGGAGAGCATGGTCAGTGACTAAGCCTGCATGGGCCCTGAGGCCAGAAATCCTGGAGTTTTGAACCCTGGCTTTTCCGTAGTCTGATTTTGTTACCTTGGGCAAGTTACTTCAAACTTCCTGGGCCGTAGTTTCCTCATCCAAAAAGCAAGGTCAATGACAGTACCAACCTTTATGGTTCTTAAGAGAATTAAATGAGCAAATGCATGTAAAGACTTCCGCCCAGGGGCTGGCGCATAGTAAGTGCTCAGTGGGTCCAGCATTAATGATGTAGGATCATTTGAGGATTCGCATGAGATAATGTGTACATGATGCTTGGCACGCCACAGGCAATCATTGTCCTACAGCAGAGCACAGATGTGGTTGTCTTGGCATATCTTAATCTTTGGTCAACCCCGCCTGTCTCCTGGAGATCGCTACTTTCCCTTGTAAGTCCTCAGAAATCATATTTGAATCATCTATTTTATAGGTACGCCTGGACTTGATTTCAAGCTCACTGGTCTGTGGTTTATTGAACCTCCCTCTTTTCCTGGGCAGAATTCCAGTCTTCCTATCTCCAGTCCTCAAGCACTCCTTCTGACCCCCTTGATTCTTCAGACATCACTGTTTATGGCTCAATTTTCTCTTTGTCACGGCTCTCCTCCAGGGGCCTGTTCCACTCAGAGCTCTTTTCCACCTCCTCCAGCCTTCAGTTCACTCTCACCAGTACACAGCAGTGCTCACAGAAGTTGGGCTTCGAGAGAGGGCTAAGAGGATGAGTGGTCTCCCCGTGACCCAGGAGGTCCACAGCCTGCCACTGCCTCGCTTACTGATGGAGTGGGGCCCAAACCGCTGTGCCCAGGGCCTCCTAACCCCGGGTGGCAGGAAAAGGTCTAGCAGTGAGAACTGGAATTGTTTCTCTTAAAGGTATTGGCCATCTCGCACTTTGAAGGACTTTCTGCACTCTTGACTGAATCAACACATTAGCCACAGTTCATCCTAGATTGTTTTAAGAGCTGATTTCAGCGTGGCAGGACAGTCCAGGACCCTCCTTCCTCTTTTTCCCTAGCGTTCATTTTCCTGGGGCAATGGGGAGGGAGCTGAGGGACAACTCCAGGCTGTCCCTTTGTTCCTGCTCGGGGAGCCGGGACATGCAGGAGTCGCTGGGCTTCTCTTCGTTGCCAGAACAGGACTGTGCTTCCCACTTGAAACAGGGCTTTGCCTGCTGGTCATGGGCTTCGGTGTGGCTGTGTGACAGGCTTGTTTTCCGCTGGCTTTGCCAGTCAGAGCAGGTGGAGGGGGGAGAGGTGGGAAAGGGCTCCTTATGGGCAGTGGCTGGCCCCTCTGAACACCTGCTTTGAGCCTGCCGTTAGGTGCTTTTCACACAGAAAACAACCTCAGCGGTAGATAGGATCATCAGATGAGGATGCGGGCTCAGAGGGAGGAAGTGAACGTGTCCGTGTCCAGATGACAGGAGAGCCTGATGGAGTTACGAGAGAGGCTGGCTTGTTCAGGAACCACAAGCGTTTTCTGACTGGACTGTGCAGAGAAGTAGGTAGGAGGGAGAGACAAGGCTGCAGAGGCGGGTGAGAGCACCTCGAAACTGCCCCGTGGCCCCCAGGGGCTCCTCCCCACTGGAGCGGCCTGGGGTGCAGTCCCTCAACCTCGGAGTCACCCTCTTCCTCTGAACCAAGCAGATCAAATCGTTCCTGCTCTGGAAGGGCTCGTGGCCTGAAGGCAAGAGCCAGCAAAGCCAAAGCCATGGATTGACTTGCTTGGGAGATGTCAGCTGTGTGGTGAAACTCTGCCCCCCCCCCCATAACTCCTGCCCGCAGGTGCACACTGTGCCCGTGGCAGCCCTTCAGGCTTCTGAGGGCGGCCCTTACGCCGCCTGCCCCGCTTATTCCCACCACAGCCCCTCAGTCTTCCCACCCAGCCAGCTCTGGTCCAGAACCAAAGGCCATGTCACATGCACTCAGTGCCTGTCTGGCATCGCAGGCCTGTGCTGTTCTGCATATCCTTGCCATTTGGATGCTCCCTGGGTCCAGACAGTTGGGCGGGGAGGAAGGTGGAAGAACCGTAGACGAAGAACCAGCCCAGCTTTGGCCACCAGCTGGCAGGGGGTAAGCTCAGAGCTCCTAGAGGTGAGATGAATCCTGGTGACACCCTCTCCTCCCAGCTGCCCCCCTGCACGATGGTGGATCTTCACAGACACCCTAGGAAGGTGAGAGAAGGTCAGAGATGAGCTGAGGGTCCCTCAGAGTGGGCATTACGTGAGAAGCCCGTGCAGTCTGAAAACTGCAGTCAGCCGAAGAGGTGTAGGAAAGAGTAAGTCTTTGGGAGTCTAGCAACCCTGAATTTTTTGACTTTCAGCAAGTTACTTTACCTCTCTGAGCCTCTGCAAAGATAATAAGATAGATTTTGCAAGAGTGCCGTGAGGATTAACCTGTTTCATTCAACACATGTTTAATGAGTGTTCGTTGTGGGCCAGGGACGTCGTGCTGAGTGCTGGGGATATAGCCGTGACCAGGACGGTAGCTGTCCTCAGAGTTTCCGTCCTAACCAGGAAGATGGTAAACAATATCTTGACACTGGGGTGTCAAGATTAAAAGGTTTAAATAATAGGTATTTCAGTGTAAGGTACTAACAAAGAAGATGTTCAGCGGGTATTGGTCACCTTTCCTTTTCAGGGAGAAGCAAATATGTTCTTTGAAATGGGCATCTACAGTTCCTCACAGTGGGGAAAATACCTTGACCCCCACGACTGGGGATTTGGGCCAGCTCCTGCCACCCCTGTTTTCCTGGGCTTCTACCCCATGGAGAGGGGGCTCTCTAGGTCCATTCCAGCTCTGCTCTGCGGTTCTGGCTCCCCAAGGGACCAGCCCCACTGTGAGGGTATCCACATGAGCTGCAGGGGTTTTGTCCAATCCAGTACCTCAGGCTAGAATGGCCTCTCCTGCCTTTGCCCAGCAAAGCCTACCCCACCCTTCACGCACAAAGGGCCCTCAGAAAATGGGGAGGGTTGGGGAAAGGACCCGATGAGCCGCTGTTGATGGTGCTGCCATCCCCCTGCCTGACCAGCCCTCCACCTTCCCTAGACCTTATCACCCATCAGGCTCCAGTCGGAGCTCACCTCTTCCCTAAAGCCTTCTGCGATCCCGGAGCCAGTGGTGATCTCTCCCTCCCCAAACCTGTGCAGATCATCATGCTGCCCACTTCCCGGTCGGTCAGTGAAACTCCATTATGTGCCGCTTGCCTTCACCATATGAAGATAACTACCCCACCCCAGCCCTCCCAGCCAGTTCCAGGCCCCAGCACAGAAGTTGGTGACCGTCCTGCTGAAGCCTTCCTAGTCTCCTCCAGGTGTAGCACCCTGTCCTTTGCTTCTGTTCCCAAGTCTTTATCCATACCCTTGTCAGGATGGTAATGATCTGTTGCCTATCTCTGTCCACTACTGGACTGCACATCACTCAAAGCCACCTAACCCAGGGCTGGCGCTTAGTAGGTGCCTAGTAGATGCTCACTGAAGGAGTGAAGCCACGTTTGTCCCAGCCCTCACTGGAAGCACAACGGGGCCAAGAAGCAGATGCGTAGCTATGGCAGCAGATGAGAGTGGCCGATGCCTTTTGAGAGGGGATGCTGGGGCCCACAGAGGGGGGTCCACCTGCCGCTCTTTCCAAGGCCTTCATTGCTACTAGCTGTTCCCATGCTCAGGTCCTTTTCAACAAGTGGAATCATCTTTTTTTTTTGCCAAACCCAGTGTGCCTCTGTGCTACAGTAGGGGTATGCTTTAAGTATTTTGACTTGATTCATTTTGCACTTAGGAAGAAACTAGAATTACACCTATAGCAGAGAAACTTCCTATTTACTTGCAGAAATGAATGGAAGGCTTTAATACTTTTTCAGAAAAAAATCTAATATTATTAGCCTTTTTTGTTTCAGCCGAAATCAGAAACGGTATTTAGTGTCCAAACATACATTTTGAAGATATAGGTGATTTTTAAGCCTCCTGGAAGTAACATAAGCATTAACTTTTCAGACAGGTTTTCAGGAAGAATAGCGTTAGTCCAGTTGAAGGAAGGCAAGAACAGAGACTGGTATAATTTCATTTATTTGTTGTGCCAGCAAACATTTACCAAGCCCCTTACTGTGTGCCACGATTCCCATTTCATGGGAGAGGCCTCTGGGGCTTAAAAAAGTAAAGGCAATAATAGAACCAGGATTTACACCAGGTTTTCTAGCACTAAACCCGGTATTTGTCCATCAACTCACAGCTATTTGTATGCTGTGTAATAAGAGTTTTACGTGTTAACATTCTCAACTTGTCCAGAATTGGGACGTGCTGTATTTGTCTCCGGGTCCCCAGTGCCTCTTCCAGGACTCCATCTTGGTCTGCAGTCAGGGATTGTGTGATGAATGGGCTCATGAATGACTGAATGAAAAGACAAGCACTATCTTTTATACTCTCTCAAAAGCTTTCTTTACCCAGCTGAGAGGTTTCTCTCCATGGAAGGTATATTTTCTCCAAAATAAACCTGAAGTGGATCAAAAGGCTTTTTTTTTTTTTTTTTTTGATTCCTACTCTTCCCACAAGTGAAAAAAGTTCCTTTGTTACTTAAAATATCTGCACCAGATCGTGCCATGCCGTCTCTTAGCGCAAGTGCTTATTATTGTGGCTAATTTGGTCACGTATGTTTGAAGGAGAACAATGCCTCAGAAATTTTTAAAAGCAAAACAGCAATCTGAAGCGTTTCTCGTAATGAGATGTAAATTGCCAACATCATAGTGGAGCCTACTAAAATTTGCAATGAAGTGTTTTTTCTCCTTTTTAAATTAAAAGCACTAGAGGCCCTCCCTCCTCTCCCCAAAGAAACCACATGCTTTTTGTTCCTTTTCTCTCTGATTCTGTAATACTGAACACCCTGCTTTACTGATTGATTCATTCCTTCATTCATCTGCCATTTTCTGAGCCTGTGTCAGAGCCTCTGTTCTATGCCTGCCTCAGTGCCAGTCTCTCCAGAGGCATTATCAGGTGGCTATTGGCAAGTCCCCATTTTGCAGGTAGGAAAGCTGAGGCTCAGAGAGGTGAGGTGGCGTGTCTCAGGTCACGCAACTTGGATCCACACCCAGGTCTCCTGACACCCTCCTTCCAAGATGAGCCTTTGGTTGGTCTCTCCTCCTTGCTGAGGCACCAGGTACCTTCTGTATACGATGCCAGAGGAGGCAGTTGAGGAGGGCGGTGCAGAGGGGTGGGATAGGGAGGGTGGGAGGGAGACGCGAGAGGGAGGGGATATGGGGGTATATGTATACGTATAGCTGATTCACTTTGTTATGCAGCAGAAACTAACACACCATTGTAAAGCAATTATACTCCAATAAAGTTGTTAAAAAAAAAAAAAAATCCCTGGCAGCCACCAGGTATTTTAAACAGTGCTGATCGGGTACGTTAGGAAATAGTGTTTCTTGAGAGCCAGAAGATCCCAGTACGATAGCCTCAGTATTTGACAAAACTCCGTTGGTCCCTGAGGAGACCAGCACAGGGGGGCATAGCGCGGGTGTGCTGCGGAGCGCAGGCACGTGCTCTGGGCTGGGCACTTGAGGCAAAAGAAGACCAGCAGCGCCCTGGCTCCCAGGGACTAGCGGTGACTAACTGAGCCCCCAGTATGACCCTCGTGCGGGGGAGGGGCAGTGGGGGAGAGCCACTGTTTACTGAGCACCTGCTTCGTGCCCGAGTCTGGATTAATCATTTCATACGTAACAACTCGTTTAATCTTCAGTCTGGCCAAGTCGCTGTTGTCATCCCTCCTTTCAGATGAGGCAGCAGAGTCAGAAGGGTTAAGTAATTACTGATGTGTAAAATTGCCTGTGGAGGGTTGAATTGGAACCAGGCATGGTGTGGAGCCCTGGTCTCTGACATAAAAGGACGCAGTCTCTGCCTGCCCTCAGGCCTCACGGTCTAGTGGGGGGCAGGCATAGAAACAAATGAGTGCATCTGATTATCATCGGGGGAGGGGAGCGTCCAGAGGACCTGGTTAGGCCACTTTGGAACGGAGCCTAGGAAGAGGGGACCAGCGAGAGTGCAGCCAGAGAGGTGACCTTCTGCTCTCAGCCCTTGCTCCTTCTGACGCCCCTCACGTGCCCCCCTGTAGCCATCTGAACTGTCCGTTCCCTTGGCTAGATGTTTCCAGTTTCTGTTGTACAGCCCTAGCTTCTACTTTCACGGCTGCAAACAGGTTTCAGATATTTGGGAACAGCTTCCCTCCCACCCACCCCGACCACCGCCCCCAAGCACCTCCACTCAGCAGCAGGGCTTTATTTCAGAATCTCTGCTCCAGCCCACTGAAGTCTCCTTCTTACCCACAACTTTCTCTCCCCTCTCATGTTATGAAGAATTTACTGAGAGCCTGCAACGTGCCAGGCTAGATGCCAGGATTGCCAAGAGAGTAAAACCTTGCCCTTGAAGAGCTTAACAGTTTGATGTGGATGACAGATTGGTCGATGTTTGCAAGTACAACTTGCTGGAAGTATTTACAGTTTAGAGACCCCCTACTTGGTAGTGATCAGAGCAAGGCCTCACGAAGGAGACATCTAAGCTCTGTTCTGCAGTCTGACCAGGGGCTTGGCAGGCAGATGAGGTGGCGTTCAAGGCCAAAACAATAGCACGTCCAAAGGCTCAGAGGCTTGGGACGACACAGCATCTGGGGGATGTGAGCAGTGTCAGGGAAGAGCAGGAATTGAGCGCCAGAGGTAGAGAGGAGGCTGGTGATTCTGGGCCTTCAGGAGGCTATCTATGGTGTGCACCTTAATTTTGAGGGTAATAGGAGCCTAAGCCAGGAAGGACCTGGTCGTGAGTAGATCTCTTTAGCAGCCGTTGTGGAGGTGGATGGGAGAGAACTAGACTGAAAGTCAGAGCTGAGTTGGATTCGATCTCTTCTCCAACACCTTCCTCTCATAGAAGGAAAAGGAGGCTCCAGAGGAGGGAGGCTATCTTGCCAAAGATTTACCTGTGCTCCAGTGGCTGCATGGACCACCCCCTCTCAGCCCATTCCTTTTTCATGTTGCTGAATGTCAGAGCAGGAAGAGACCTCAGATGCCAACTTGGCCAGGCCCTTTTGGGGAAACTGAAGTAATTACTTCTTCCCTGATCTAAGAAAAGATCAAATGCTCCACTTGAGTTTGCTTCTATCTCAGAAATACAACCGAGATCTTACACAGAGAGAAGATACAGTTTGGCATCTGCTTCTGAAACTTTAGAATTATTAATTCATTCTTGTAATTCTTTTATTCATTTAACAAACATTCAGAGAGCACCTCCTCATTCCAGGTGCTGGGGACAAAGAAGAATAAGCCTTAGGCCCAGCTCTTGAGTAGGTCACGCAGAATTGGGAGATGCACTCCCAAGATGAGCCCTCCTTTTTTGTCAAAGCTGTGCTGCTCCCCAACTATGCTGCATTCAGCTTTGTGTGTTCAAACTTAAATATTGGAGACTGCAGAGATCTGTCTTGCAGATGACAGCTGCCAGCAACTCAGGAGTGATATTCTTGTTCTGGGAAGCCCTGTCCTGAGGAATTTTTGTAACAAAATCACCGATACCTTCCCGACCACCAGCCAAAGCAAGGGCGTGGCAATTGAACATAGAATTGCAGCCAGATTGTTGGTGAGGGCTTTAGTACACAAAGAGCTCTGTCCCAAGTGGCCCACATGGTAAGGATAAGGGAAGGTTGGACCCTGAAACCCATTGGTTACTTAAGTTATATGCACAGACCTGGGGACTGGCTTTGGCAGTAGCTGAACTTCTGATCCCATTAAACCCTGAAGTATTTGCATAGGGAGAATTTCCAGGATGCTAAACACTCCGTTGGCCTTTGGAGTTGCTCTTCTGCAAAAGTTAATCTAGTCATTTGGCCTTATTTACTCATTTTCATCCTGTTTCTATGCCCTTTGGTAATCAAGACACAATAGGTGATTTGAAAAATAGTCCATCATTTTTAAAAGCTAATGGAGAAGGAAATATCCCCCTTAGAAACCACCACCATTTATCCAGCTGCCTTTCCCAGTTTAAACCGTACATAATTTGTGTTCATTGCATTAAAATAAAACTCAGGATAGCTGCTGGTTCAGGCAATCAGGGGCTTAATCTGTATTGTATTTTAATTTCTTGGTTGAAATGCTCCTGCCTAGATACTAGGTCTTGGGAGGGGGAGGCCTTTGCATTTCTCCCCCTGCTTTCCTATCTTCTGCTGTGGCCTACTTCACATAGGCTGCAGAGATGGGGTTTTGGCAAATACACAATTTGCATACTGGAGTCATTGCCACCCGGTCTCCACCCCAGTCTTAACGGGACCTCTTTCCTCTGCAGGAAGTTGAGTCCCCTGTGTTTTCATTCAGACAGTGACACCCTAGAAGACTGCTTCTCATTCATGCTTAACTAGCTTCTCGTCCATTCTTGTCTTCCAGTTTTCTACCTTTTCCCCTGTGACAGTCATACCTCATATTATTTTCAAGCTTGGGTTTAAGTGTAGTCCAATGGACAAAAATAAGCCAACATATTTTTTGTGTGCCGCTATGTGCTGATAGATGCCTAGTTAAAATATTTGCCTTTTCTTTTCCTTGGAGTTCTAGACAGATCTCTTTTCTTAACTGCCTAGGTCCCGCCATTGACTTGGAAAAAGTAAAGTCAGAATGTCTCGAGCCCGAGCCGGAGTTACGGAGCACTTTCAGTGAGGAAGCAAATACGTCGTCCTATTACCCCGCTCCTGCACCTGTCATGGACAAGTATATCCTAGACAATGGCAAGGTAGTGTTTCAAGCTCACTATCCATTCCCTGCAAGTGTTGGTTAGTCAGTGTGAAGATGGAGAGTATGGTGGGAGCTTCCCGAGACACAGCTTGACCAGTTGGCCTCCTGGCCTAGCCCTGAGTGACTGCTTCCAGAATCCAAGTGTTATAACTAGTGGAGCTTTACTAGGACTTCTTCTTTTTCTCTTCCTTTTCCTTTTTTTCTTTTTTTTTTGCTAAATATTGGGCCAAAGCAACTGTAAAACTAACCTGACATTTAAAAATAGCTTATTAGTGAGAATGTATTTTAAAATGATAATTCAATGAAACCAGATGCATAACATTTATAAGGTGATCTAGAAATATCTGATTTACAGATATGGATACGACTCAATATTTATCCATTCACTGTTTACAAAGTACCTATGTGTTCTAAGCCCCGCCCTAAATGGCAGGGATACATGGGACTTCCCTGGCGGTCCAGTGGTTAAGACTTCGCCTTCCAGTGGGTACGGGTTCAGTCCCTGGTTGGGGAGCTAAGATCCCACATGCCTCGTGACCAAAGAACCAAAACATAAAACAGAAGCAAAATTGTAACAAATTCAGTAAAGACTTTGAAAATGGTCCACGTCAAAAAAAAAAAAAAATCTTTAATAAATAAATAAATAAAATGTCAGGGATACAGAGGTGAATGGGACATGCCCCTTACCCCTAAGCTGCTTTCAAGTCGTACATTCAGCGTGGTTAGCCCACAGTCCTAGGACCACATATAACTCCTCAGATTTTTTTGTAAGACTCTTGAAAAAATGTTATGAAAGAAAACATAAGCAATATTAGTAGTTATATTAGTACAGGGGTGAAAAGTAATGGAATAGCCTTTGGAAGTCTTAAAGTCACATGATGATATAGTAGCAGGGCAGGGAGAAGACTTCTAATATTCTTCCAACATCCAAATGAATTCGTCTTGGAGGAAATATATTGGATCCCTTTGTCTAGGCACTAGTCAGATGCAGTTTTACTGTAATATTCTCTGCTACCATGGCATACATTACAGACATCACCTCTCCTTCTCCCCAGAGACTCATCTGTGTCTGTCTGTTTTTCTTGCCTTATGCTTCAAAAGGTCTCTGTTTATCCAGTATTGTTCCCCAGTGGGTTGATGAGAAAGAAAAGGTTGTTTTATTTGGGTTTGTCCAGATATATCCCTGCAGCTGGCCAGACTGAGCCAAAGCAAATAGCCAAAGCTAAGGAAATGAAACTTGTTAGTCTTTCGGGCTCTCTTGGATATGCTGCCCTCATCTCCAAGGAGCACTTCCTCCCCTCCAGAGGGCCAAACCATAGGCCCATTCTGCCTTGCCTTGCTGCAGCCAGCAAGCTTTAAGAGTCTGCTTTGCAGGTGAGAGGTGGCATGACAGAGTGGAAGTAGGCAGCCCGGAGCCTGAGTTTAAGCTTAGCTCTATCTTTGTCCTACCTGTGTGACTCTGAGTGGGGTTTCCCTTCTCTGGGCCTCAGCGTCTCTTGTCTGTGCCAGGTGGGATCAGATTGATGCTCTCAATAGTCATTAACAATGACTCAAACCGTGTGTCTAAGTTTGGTGAACCTTTCCCAACTGAAGATAAAGAAAAGACTATTCTGTCTTTGTTGACTTCTTTTTAGTCATGATCACGTTGTGGAATGACTACAGACTTTTTCTTAAAGTAGCTTCTAAGAGAAACCTGTTTCTCTCTTGCTTTGAAGACCGACGGACAGTTTCTGAGCATTAGGAGGGTCTCTTTTGCAAAGGATCGTTTTTCCTCCAGGAAAATGGGTCTCTCAAAGGTCATTTAATTTTTTCACTCTCGAGTTGCACAACAAATCTTTAAAGTGCCAGATTTCCTTTTTCATCGATTATTGCCAACACTTTGCTATAAAACTAACCTGGCTTCGGTTTGCAGCTAATTGGCAATCAGAGAAATTTATTAAGGGAGAGGAAGGAAGCAGACTTACTGGAAACGGATGGCAGCTTCCTAGAACAGCAGTCCCCACATCCCAGAAGCAGCCATCATTGTTCTTGGCTCTGCAGTCATTTCTGACCCTTCCTTCTTTCTGCCTGAATCTCTGTGCTGCCTAGAGCATGGGAATGGGATCCATTTCCTAGCAAGAAACTGGTTTTGTCCTACAAAACATTTCACAAGGACATTTTTTTGATCAAATCCCATCCTACTAGATGCCATACTTTTAATAACCTCCCTTGAAAGCATAAGGCTAACATTTTGGTCAAATGGGGCTTTATGTGAATAGGGCTTGCCATGAAAGCTACTTTCTGATTTTGCTAAAGTGCATTGCTTTTCTTTGCCTTAAGATATTTTATTTCAAAAACTCGTTGAATCATAAAGCTGCAAAGACCATTAAAGTTTAAATAGTCTAATTTATACATGGGATAGATGGGGAAATACATCCAGAGAAGGGGCTTGTCTCTAGTTCTACAACAGATCAGAGGCAGGCAGGCAGGAGCTAGAAGCCGGATCACCTGGCTTCCAGGTCAGTGCTCTTTCCAGTCTGTTCTGCATCCCTGAAAATGGGACATTGCTCCAGATGACCCTGAGCTTTGTTGACCTCAGGAGCCCTTGTCCCAAATGCCCCAACATATACCTGTGATTGGTCTTACCCAGGGCCACTTCTCTCTGTGCTGTAAAATTGGCCTTGTATTCGAATGCATGTCAGAAAATATTTTCTTCTCCAAGGAACAGCAGCTCATCAGAACTGAAAGCCAGTGACACTGAGACATATTAAATATGCGCATCAGTTTCTTACTGCTTTGTGTTCAGACTAGTCCTGATCACTTTGTAGGAGGCAAAAGAGGCAAAGCCTTGACCTCTCCCCACGGAGACGTGGGGCTGAATCAGGTAGTGAAGCCTCTTAGTAGGCTAGAAATTCAGAAGGGGTAGAACTTAGCCCTGGAGGAGTGAAGGAGGTTTTCCTGCACTGGGGACTGGGGCTTGAAAGATTAGCAGGCTTAAGAAGACATAAGGGAAGGCATTCATCCCTGGGTGGGGGGAGAGGCATGAGCAGAGACGTGGATGGGGGAAAGAAGGCAAAGGAAGTAACAGTTTCTGGTTGTGTGCTGTCCTCCTGACGTTTGACTCATGTTATCTCACTGAATCCTCAAAACAGCTCTATGAATTAGGTGGTGATCTGCCTCTGGTACAGCTGAGAAAAGTAAGGTTCAGAGAGGTCAAGTGACTAACCCAAGACACCCAGCTTGTGGGTGGAAGGGCCAGGATTCACACAGGGCTGGAGACTCCAGAGCCCATCCTCTTTCTGTTACCTACCACACACTGGAAGTAGGAGGAAATGAGTGAGTTTGGGGGCATCATTGAGTGATGAACATAGTACAATTAGCAGGTTGAATGGAAACAGGATTCTAGAGGACCTTTAACGCCGCCTGAGGAGGTTGGATTTGAGGTAACAGGAAACAGGGAGCCATTCAAGATTCCAGAGGGTTAACATAAAAACACAGAGTTGAAAGACTGCGGAAGTCATCTAGTCAAAGAAGGAAAGCTATGTTTTAGGTAATTAATCTGGCAGTGTTTACAGCGTGGGTTGGAGCGGGCAGGGGCTGGAGGCAGGAAGGCCAGCCCGTGGCTTTTCTCCAGGTTTCCCTGACTGCAGTGGCCGCTGGCCAGGGCAGTGGCCGGGCAGGTAGAGAGGAAGACTCAAGAGGAAAGCCATCTGAATACTGATCTGCTTTGTTTCCACCCCCATGAGCACCACTGTGACACTGGTGGCAGCAGGAAGGCCGGGAGAGCATGGGCTGCAGGGTCATAGGATTTGATTCCAGAACGTACTGATAGTATGTCTTAGGAAAACTAATGAGTCCTTCTGAATCTCTGTTCCTGTCTGTAAAGTAGGAATAATTATTTCTACCTATTTCCATCTCTTAAGGTCATTATGAGGATTAACTAAATTGAGAGTACCATACCTAGTTCACTATAGGTACTGAAAAAATATTAGTGTCCCCTGTCTCTTGTAGAACATTGGCTAAGATAACTGCCATCTCTCTTTTAAGAACAGTAAATTAAAAGGTTATAGGAAAGCAAGGCTCAGGATAGAAAAGAGCAGAGATCTTTGGAAAACTGAAGTTGTCCTCCATCTCCAGGCTTTCTGATTCTGCATTTAACGTAACTCACATCCCTTGTTTTCCCCTATCTCAGGAAGCTTGCGTGGGTAGCCCCAGAGAGTCACCCAGAGAGGTGACTTGGGGTCCAGCAGGGAGCAGCAGGGAACTTGTCCCCAGTATGCCTGATCCGGCACACAGACTGCCCACCTGCAGTTCAGACTGCAGAGAAAAGGCCAGACTTGACCTTGGGTCTGTGTTGCCCAGCCAGCCCCAGGCAGCACATCTCACTCCAGGGTTACTTATCTTCCTGAGTCGTATGAACAGATTTGCAGCACCAAATTTTGTGACACAGGAAGGCCAGGTGGATCTGGTTATCTGATATCGTGCCTGCAGAGGTCTGAATGATCTTTTGAGCAAAAGGAAGTGAAGTTAGATATGGCAGGTAGATTGGTTACTTGCTGACATTCGTGGGTGGGCTGTGTTAGTGTCACTGGCTGACCTGTCTGCCCATCTGTGCGTGCCCACCTTGCTTTCCAAGCCAACCTTCGGTAGAAAGATCTCCAAACATCTCTGAACTATGGGTCCTGCTGGTCTGCCATCAGTCTGGGTGTGCGTGCCGTCTGTCAGACCAGACTCTCCTGAGACGCCTCCTGACCGTGCGAGGTCGATGACCTACAGTCTTTCTGAAGACAGGGACCTTGGCAGGGACTTTCCATTCCCCTCAGAAAGTTTAACTCATCAGTGGCTTCCTCTCCTCCGTCCCCACAGAGGCCATTTCCACCCTCCGTAGACTCAGCAGAAACACAGCATAAATAGCAATGTCAAAGTCAAAATTTAATTTTTTTAATGATTAATGTTAGCAAATGGTCTTCAAGTTGTTAAAAGAGCCAGAAAGGAAAAAAAAAAAACTTCTCAAACCTCATTGCTAGATCATTCTGGGACTTCTGCATTTAATGACTCTGCACTGAAACTTTCTGAGTGCTTCCCTTATAGAGAGCATAAGATTGTGTTTTGTTCTGTGTGCCGTCAGAATCAGAGCAGAGACACAGTGGTGGTGCTTAATTTGTTAAAATCATAGGTGTTCTCAGCCAGAAGGAATTCAGCTGAAATCCAACTCTCCCAGTTCAGTTCATGGGAAACTGAAGCCAGAGACAGAAAGGGCTTGCACAGACACACTCCGTTAGCGGCAGAGCCTGGACGGTTTCCCTCCTCACTCCACCTGCTGTGGTTGTCACACCTAGGGATTACCTAGGAAGCTTTAAACCATCCTGACAACGAGGCCCCGCCCAGATGAAATAAATCCACTCTGCAAGTTCGGAGTTGAGTGACTTTCAGCAAGCAGCTGTACCTTTCTCAACCTGGTTTTTCCACCTGAAATGAAAAGAGTGTCCCAATGCCTTCCTTCCAGGGTTGCTGTGGAGATTTTGAGATAGTGGATATAAAGCAGTGGAATGAGGCCTGGCACGTTACAGGTATTCAGTAAACGATCATTTCCCTTAAAGAAAGGTAATTAGTATTTCTGGAACAAGTCCCTTGCAGTTGTGCAGCAGTGTCTTAAAGGACAAGAAAAATTTCCAGCTACCATCCTGCCCGACTGAGCAGGTGCTTGCTTGTGTTCTTGTCCCTTTCAGGTCCATCTGGGAAGCGGGATTTGGGTTGATGAGGAGAGATGGCACCAGCTACAAGTAACCCAAGGAGATTCCAAGTACACAAAGAACCTGGCAGTCATGATTTGGGGGACAGATGTTCTGAAGAACAGAAGCGTCACAGGAGTTGCCACAAAAAAAAAGAAAGATGCTGTCCCTAAGCCGCCCCTCTCGCCTCACAAACTAAGCATCGTCAGAGGTGGGTCCCGCCCTGGAAACGCAGTGGCTGAGACACCGCCCTTTGCTCTGTCAGGAACGTATCGGGCACATTTCCGTTCAACAGACACCCGCTGAAGCTTCCCCGTGCCAGGCCCCGGGCTGGGCACGGGGACACAGGAGCAGATATGGACCTGGTCCCCGAAGAGCTCACATTTAACAGGGCAAATGAGCTGTGGACACAAGCACAGTTCAAGGAGCTAGCATGCGAGAGGGACAGAGCGGGGTTCTCAGGAGGGGAGGAAACCCCTAGCCAGAAAATCAGGGAAGGGTTCCTGGGAAGGGGGGGGGTCACTGGATTGGGCCTTGAAGGATCCATCAGACATGGAGACGCAGATGTGTAAAGAGAGGTACTCGGGAGGCAGAAGCATCTGGAAGAAAGGCGTCGGGTTGGGAAAGGAGCGCTGCTGTGTAGAGAGCCTGAAGGTGGAGGCTAGGGGACCAGTTCTGGGGGGTCCTAGCATCATGCCTGGAGCACTTAGTGAGGTGAAGACCAGCTGAGGGTCACTGGATTCAGCTTTTCTGGGATTTGGGAGGGGTTGGAGGGAAGGCAGAGAGACAGGGAGTCGTTTGTAAAGATAGGCCACTGGCCAGGACTCTGATTTTCCTTCCCTCCTGCCTTCCTTTCTTCCTTCCTCCCCTCTCTTCCCTCTTCCTTCTTTCTTTCCTCTATCTCTCCCACCCACTCTCCATCCATTCACGAAGCTTTTATTCTTTGCCAGGCTCTCTACTCGGTATGGAGGACACAAAGGGGGGTACGACACAGTCTCCATCTGCAGGGTGCTCACAGTCACATGGGGAAGGCGAACACAAGAGCAGCTAGTTGCGGTACAGATAATACAGATTATAGACACAGGCAGGAAAGTACATGGGAGCAGAGAGAATATAGTAATTGCTAATTATTCTGAGCGCTTACTACGTTTCAGGTTCTGTTTTTTTTATGATTCTGTGTTAAAAATTCTTTGACATATATTAACTCATTTAATCTTCATAACACATAACACTCCTTCTGTTGGCTGCCAATATTATCCCTGTTTTAGTTGCAGAAACTGGACACAGAGATGTTAAGTAACTTGCCCAGATCGCACAGCTTTAGGGGTAGAGCCAGGAGTCCGAGCCAGGAGGGCTGGCTCCAGAAACTGTGCTCCTAACCACTAGTCTCTAAGTGTCCAACTGCCATGTTTTGATGAAGAAAGTAAGACTCAGTCAGCATGTACATTTTGAACAGGCCATGTGCCAGGTTCTGGGGCAGACAGCAGGTATGTCCAGGAACAAATCAGATCATTTCAGGTACTGATGAAAGGCCGTGAAGCCTCATCGAGTGATACAGTAGCTGTGTTGCCTGGGGGGCATGGAGAAGACCTGCCTAAAGCGGTGCATTCAAGCTGGGAACTGGATGTAGAGGTCAGCCCTGTGCAGGTCTGCGGGGTGGTGAAGCAGGCAGAAAAGAGCGGGTTCAAAGGCCTGCATGCTCAAGGGATGAAGCAGCCCCGGGGCGCTGCAGAGTCATGAGCGAGGGGACACTGAGATCAGGCCGGTGGGCGAGAGGCGGTCTTTTAGGGCCATGAAGGCCACAGTAAGCGGCTTGGATTTACTCTACTTGCAGGAGAAAGGTAAGGGAGGTCTTCAGTGGGAGTGACCAGATGGGAGGTCAGTTAGGGGGCTGATGCAGTGGCCTCGGGGAGGGATGATGGTGCCACGGACTGAGGTTAGAGCAGTGGAAACGGAGAAAAGTGGCCAGGTTTACAGTGGAAACGGAGAAAAGTGGCCAGGTTTACGGTGGAAACGGAGAAAAGTGGCCAGGTTTACGGTGGAAACGGAGAAAAGTGGCCAGGTTTAGGGTGGAAACAGAGAAAAGTGGCCAGGTTGACGGTGGAAACGGAGAAAAGTGGCCAGGTTGACGGTGGAAACGGAGAAAAGTGGCCAGGTTGACGGTGGAAACGGAGAAAAGTGGCCAGGTTGACGGTGGAAACGGAGAAAAGTGGCCAGGTTGACGGTGGAAACGGAGAAAAGTGGCCAGGTTGACGGTGGAAACGGAGAAAAGTGGCCAGGTTGACGGTGGAAACGGAGAAAAGTGGCCAGGTTTAGCATGTATTTTGGAGGTTGAGGTGTAAGGACACAGAGAGATTAGGTGACCAGCCAGAAGTCACAGCTACAGGGTTTCAGAGCCTGGATTTAAACCCACCCCCGCTGACTCTGGTCTGGGGCTTGTTCCGTAGCACAGCTGCCCCCGTTGCTGGCCGATTCATGATTACCTGATTTAGGCAGACACTTATTTTTAGACAAGCAGAGGTAACCTTTAGTCTGCCCACTGTCTGAAAAGGTGGAGCCTAATTTGGGAGGTCGCCCTGAGAAAGCGTCCTTCCTGGGGACACAGCCCTGCCTACCTGAGACGTGGCTGACCTCTAATTCTGTTACACTTGTTGGGCTGTGACTCAGCAGGTCCCAGGTGCCTTCCAGTGACCGGCTGCCCTACCGTTGTCACACCGTGGTATAAAATCATCTACTGTGCGTCTGCCTCAGGCACTGGTCTGACTGTGTCGGACTCACCTCCACGTCCTCCTTGCCTCTCGCACAGGTCCTGGCACACAGTAGGAGCTCAGTCACCGAGGGCTGAACAAATGCCACACTGAGACCTGCAAGCTGATCCCCTGACTGACTCTTCACACTGTTTCTTGTGAACTACTTTCCTTCCATGTCGCAGTGTCTTCAGCTGAACGCTCACCTCTTAAGACAGTTAAGAGGGTTGCTTGGATTATAGCTTGGAATAGTTACGTTTGAGGTGTGAAAAGAAGTTTCCATTCTTTGTTGACAAGTGAGCTGCCCCCGTGGAGCCGACATGACCTCATGATGGTCACATCATTGAAGCTCACGATTGTTCAGTGCTTTGCAGCTTGCAAGCCCCCTCCTGTCTGCTCCCAGTGCAGGGTGATGGAGAGTAGAAATTGGAACCAGGTATCGAAAGCCTGGGGTTGAGCCCCAACTCTGCTTTGGTTTAACTTTGAGCTCACCCTGGTTCTATTCTGTTTATTTTTGTTTCCCCAGGCCCAGCGCAGTGCCCGTACCGGGTAGATGCTTGGTGTGTCCATGTGTAAAGGCAGGATTCAGTCCTTGTCCTGGCTGCCCAGTGGACCTGTAGACATTTGTGTGTTCTTTGGACCCCATTCAGATGATGTCATTTGCAGCTAATCTGGCCCCCAATACTAAGGAACAATCTGGAAGAAAATAGCTGTGTGGCTTGGGGCTATTACAGGCTCACTGTCTTCAGACCCATAGGGCAGACCCTCCAAGTTTCCCTCACTGATCCACTCCTCCATTTTCTAAGCCCTTTTTAAACCTTCTCTACTCTTCCTGAACATGATAGGCCACACCTCTCTCTTTTTCAAACGATGACCATGTCTCTTCCTTCACAGAGCAAAGAAAAAGAAATCCCACAGCTTCGAACCACCCTATCTACAAACTTCACTGGATCCCCCAGTTCTTCTGCCTCTTGTTTCCTTCTCTTATTTGGGACTGGCCATTCCCTCCAACTGGATTGCAGCCCACCTACCTTCCTAAGCACCTTGTTCCTCCCACTCAACTGGGTCCTTCCCAGCACCATTTAAATATACTTTGATCACTCATTTCTTACAGAAGCAAACAAAACACTCCCTAGACGTCACTTCCATCACCCAGCTGCTGCCATGTCTCTCTGTTCCTTTTCACATCCAGGTTTCCTGAAAGAGTTGTCTGCATTCAGTGCCCATGTGCACCGGTAATGCCCCTGCCATCTGGCATCGGCTCCCAGCCCTCTACTTACTCTGTCCTTGCCAGGCTTCCCCGTGGCTCCTCCTTTTGCTCATCCAGGGCATGGCTCCACCTCCTCCCCAGCCGTTTGACCTGATCCCGCCTCCTTTACTGAGAAACCCTCCTGCAGGCTCAGGTCTCCTCCTGCCTGTGGCTTCTCATTCCCCCTGCGGGCTCCCCTCCCCCTGCCCTCGCCTCTGTCTCCAGCCCTCTTCTCTCTCACTCTGCAAAGCTGCCCTCCGCTGCTCTCACTCCCCATTGTCGCCATTGCCCTCGGCGTGCTCACGGCCCTGGGTTGAAATCCACACTCCTCATCTTGGCTGCTGCCTGGTGATCTGGCCTCTGGTGACTCCCCCGGCCTCATCTCACACCACACTTCCCGTTTCCACTGTGCTCTGACCACTGAGGCCTTCTCCCAGCCCCTTCCTGTTCCCACTGCCAGCAGTGCCCTTCCTCTGGTCTGCACATCCTGCCTCCTTGTCATTCGGAGAGGCCTTCCCCGACGGCCCGGGCTGACGAAGTAGCCTTTCCATTGCGCTCTATCACATCACCTTCCCTAAAGTCTCTGCAGAGCATTTCTTATTTACTTGTTTCTTTGCTTGATGATTGTCTTTTTCCCCACCTCCATTAGAACATCAGCTTTATGAGCATCTTGCTCAGGGCCAGCATATAGTCAGTGTTCAGTACATACTTGTTGAATCGGTGACTGATTCCCAAATGTGTATTTGACCTCAGTTCACACTTCCACGTTCCTGATCCATACATCCAGGTGCCCACTGGTCCTCTCCTCCCGGATGCCCACGTCACACTAGCACATCTGCACCACTCACTGCTCTCTCCTTTGCCTTCTCCCCAAAGCCTCTGCCCCTCTGTGTTCCCTGTCTTGATAAATGACACCACCTGCCAGGGACCCAGAGAGGCCTCATTCCTGACTCTTCCACGTGCCCGCTCTCCATCTGTTCTGCCCCCAAATACGTTTTAAACCGTCCACTTCTCTCCATACCCATCGCACCTCACGTAGTCCAGGCCACCTCACTTCTCCCCTGCCTGACTCCAGCACTGCCAGACTCCTCTCTCCATCTGTAACCAGAGTGATCTTTCAGAAACCCAGTATGATCCTGTTACCACCACCCCGTCACAGCCAGTCCCTGGTGCCCATTATTAAAGGGTAAGCTTCTTAACGTGTCGTAAAAGCGCCTTCATAATCTGGCCCCTGGCTCTAGCTCCAGCTTATTTTTCAGCAATATTCCCCTTGTTCACTAAGTTCTTAGCATAATGGACTGCTCTATTCCAACAAGCCTTGTCCCCTCTCACGTTAGGGAATTTGTAAATGCTATTCCTGGCACCTGGAACATAGATCAGACTGCCCACCCGACACGCATGCTGCTCTGCCAGGCTAGCTGCTACTCACCACCCAGGTGTGCTTAGGAGAACCGTCCTTCAGGAAGCCTTCCCTGACCTCTCAGGGTGGGGGGATCCTTCTGTTGTATGTCCCAGAGCACCCCGTGCCTACCTCTGTTCTCTTCTTGCTGTATCTTTGCCTCCCAGGTGCCGGGTCAAGCAACCCTTTAGAGCCCATAACTACTTGCCATGCCAGTGAGTGAGAAGGAAATCGACTTGCCCAAGGTCATACAACGCATTAGATCAGAGCTGAGCTGAACTGGGCTTTCAGGCTTCCCATTGTCTCCAGGGCTTTCTTGTCTTACCAAAATACAGTGTTGACTTGTTTTTTCTTTACTACAGCTAGGCAGGTTTGAAGTCTGTCTCCCATCCCACCATACACTCCCCATTTTTAGGCTAATTATTTGAGCTCTTCCAGATTGCGTTTGACTGGTTCATCCCATGCAAGCTGTCTGCTGGATTGAGATTGTTTGTATTTATCTTGTATGATTTTACCACATTTACTCGCATTTGCCATATCAAAATGACAAAAGCCTTGGTGCTCACAGGATTGGTGAGGATCTTCTGTCTTTGGTTTTAAAGGCACTCCTTACCGTGTAGCAGAGGGACGTGGTGAACGCTGACACTGCTTTAGAAGGATGACAGCAGGAGGGCTGGAGGAGAGTCTCGCTTTTAATGACAAGCTCCAGAATGACAGTTAAACCTTATTAAGGTCAAATGACCTTTTGCAGAGTGTCTGAGTTTTCAAATGAGCCACAGCGTTGAGTTCTGGTTAATTTTTATAACTTTTTTAATAGGACCCATTAGCGCTGTTATAAACCTTGTTAATTAAGCAGTAATCTCAAATGCTCCCTTGCAGAGGGAGACATTCCTGGCAGCTGCAGGTGATTAATATCTGGAGTCTAACGAAAGCCTTTTAATCAAGCTCAGGGACCGTTCAGTGCTCTTACCCTCAGGAAACGAGAATGATTGGGATTCTGTGGGCGCCTCAGAAAACCTTCCTCCATCTGTACCTTGCTCTTCCTGCCTTCTCTCCAGCTCATGCCGGGGCCTCTCAGGACCATCACACCCACTCCCCTGCCCTCTTCTCTCTCCTTTGCCTCTTTACCCACCCTATTACCTTCCAGAGAACTAGAGACCTAGAGCTGGAAGAATCTTCTTAGATGATTGGATTTGACATCCTGCTTTCAGAGAGTAAGACAGACCCAGAGAGGTTCCCACTCGAGGTGGCACAGCAACTAGGGTTAGAGCCAGATTCGAACCCCTGAACTTGGAAACAGTCCTCTGCATGGGGTGTCTTCCTCGTTTGGTTGAGCTTCCAGCAACGTCACTGCGAGTGTCGGCTTCCCCCTGGCCCTGGGCTGGGGAGGGAACCCCGTGTTTGGGTCTGTAGGTGAGACAGTGTGGTCACAGTTCTATGAGATTGTGATCAGGGCTTTGATAGAGAAAAACCCAGGCGAGTATGGAAGCACTGAGGGTATAGGCAGAATGGGGTCTCCCGACTCAACCTGGTAGGTTCCAAGCAGGTTGAATCTGGAAGAATGGGTGGGGTTTAGGCAGGTGAAGGATGAGACCAGGGTAATCGGTAATCTGGGAGGAGATGACTGAGCAAAGACTGATTTGTGGGATAGCCTGGAGTGGGGTGGGAAATGCAGGTGGCGTCAGCAGAGGTAGAACCTTCTCCTCTCATTCCCTGTGGAAAGGCCAACACAAGACAAAGTGCAGATTAGTCAGGTTGGAAGCAGCCAGGAAGTAGTGAAGGTCAACTAAAAGCTTTCAAAGGCTTCTCTGTGCAAACCCTGATCCGCAGGGAGGAGATGGTGCCCCAAAGAAAGAAGGCCTATAGCACATGCCCCTGCAGCCTGGACGGCAGCAGTAGGCAGGCTGGCCACGTGCCCAGGAAGGGCTCAGAGCGCAGGCCGCAGGGGATCGTGCTTGTGCTTACCTCCTCTCTGCAGGCCTCAGCCATGTCCCGTGTGAGTGGAGGGGTCAGCACAAGTTAGTCTCCATGGTCCCTCCTAGTGCCGATGTTCTGCATCACTAACAGGATTGCCTGCTGTGCACTGGCCTGGTAGACAAGACTTTGTTGATCCTGCATGGCAGTTCGTCAAGACCGGGCTGTCACTCCTGTTTTATAGGCCAGGAGGCTCAGGTTCAACCAAGTTAAAAATCTTGCCCACGATTACATACCCCAGTGGTGCCTTCCCCACCCACACCCCTAGTCCCCTTATGTCCACAATTATCATGTCCCCTCAGGTTTCCCAAGCAAAGCATTCATTCATTTATTCATTCATTCAACATACACTTACTTAATCTTGCCCCTGTGCCAGGCGCTGTGCTAGGCCCTGGGAACGAACAGTGGCATATTCATAACATAACTGTAGTAACCTCATACAGGTGCAGTGCTCCTTACAGTTTGAGGAAGGCTTGCAAAATGTTTGTTTCACATCCCTCATGGCAGCCTGAAAAAAGATCATGTGTGGTTTGTTATCCTTGTTTGTGAGGTGAGGAATCTAGGGCAATGATTCGCCTCAGGTCCCCATGCTAGGAAGTAGGCCAAAGCCCAGCTTCAGTCACGTCCTGTCTGAGGCTCACTCCCTGCTTCCTCACAGCAAATGGCAGAGTCAGTAAAAGTGGCCATCCTCAGCCTCCTTAGTAATCACCTCAGTGAGGTACCACTTCACGCCCGCCAGGTTGTCAGAACCTTAATAATGTGACACGGAGTGCTGTTGGAGATATGGGGCAGGCAGGCCTTGCACACACTGCTGTTAGGGGTGCCAGGCGGCACAACCATTGTGGAAAACAGTTTCCCAGGTATCACCTAGTAAAGTGTAGTATGCACACACCCTAACACTGGGCAGCCCGCACTGAGCATTTCCTGCATGTTTGCCCCAAGAGACACGGCTCAGGGTGCCTGTAACTGCAGAACATGGGAAACCATCCAAGTATCCATGGACAATAAAGTGGGTCAGCCGATTGCGGACTAGTCACACAGTAGAACACTACTCATCAGTGAAAGTGAATGACCTGCAGCTATACGTACACTTCAGCATGGGTGACTCTCAAAACTGGAATGTTGAATGAAAAAAAAAAGTCAGATGGATATACAGAGTATGGATACACTTGTAAAAAGTTAAAAATGGGAAAAGTAGACAACATGTTATTTAAGGATGTATGCATATGTGTTAACACGAAAAGAAAATCAAAAATTGAGGAGAGTGGTTACCTCTGGTGAGGACAAGGAGAGGATGGTATTGGGGAAGGGCATTTAGGGGCTTCAGAGGGACCAGTAATGGTGTCCTGTTAAGCAGGGGAGTGGACACATGGGTGTTGTATCATTATTTTTAAAGTATAAATTTACAGTGTATATCTACTTTGTGTTGAAAATTTTAAAATACAGCCATGCCAGATATGTGAATTGGTACTTTGGAAGTATGTCAGGAGGCACATTTTCCTTTCTCCCCTTTAAAGATATGCACTCGAATGTACCATTAATCCTTGGCCTTCTTGTTTCTTTTCCCTGTCTAGAGTGTTTGTACGACAGAATAGCACAAGAAACTGTGGATGAAACTGAAATTGCACAGAGACTCTCCAAAGTCAACAAGTACATCTGTGAAAAAATCATGGATATCAATAAATCCTGTAAAAATGAAGAACGAAGGGAAGCAAAATATAATTTGCAATAAACTTTGGATTTTTCATAAAGCCTCCTCGTTTTCCTTGCGTGGCGTGTGATTTGCGGGCGATGGTGGTGTCCAGTTCAGACCCCACCATGCATGGTGGTGTGTGGGCGGGGAGCCAGTAGGTTTCTGAGGTCAGCGCCTTGTTCTGAACTTGGACTTCCCACTCCAAAGAAGGCAGATGGATTTGCTGAGACTCAGGCAGCAACCTGGCGCCAGTGTTGTTCTGGGGATGGTGAAAGCGCTGTCTTTTCGGAGGGGGATAAAGTGTCTCTGAGTTGCCTATCACTTGGCCAAGAATTTGAGCTGATATTTTTACCATTCAAGGACTTCTATCTTTGTTCCTCTGTTTTGTTCTAGAATAAAGCTCCATTAATTCTTTGCTGTAGACAATCATTAGCCTCATTTATTTGAGGATGGATATTAAGTGTACAGTGGAGGTGACGAGTGTCCTCTGAGGGGCGGAACATTCAGGCTGAAGGAGAGAAAATTCATAAGGGATGTGGTTACTGTCTACAGATCTGAAGGGCTGTCTCGAAGCAGATTACTTTCTCTTACCTCAAAGGACAGATCTAGGACCTGTCACTCAAGGTGATCTGAGATTCAGCTTTCCTGATAATTTGAGTCAGTCTTTGTAAAGGAGTGTCGGGGGTGGTAATGTTAGATGTGGTTCAGGGTTACCTTCAGAAAGTCAGGGGCAACGTCACCTGGTGTCGGTTCGTTCATCCTATCTTGTATCTCAAATGATCTTTCAAGTTGCATAATTTTTATCTCGTTCAGTACCTGCGTCTCTAAAGTGCCTGGTGCCCAGTCAAGCAAACCACATTTGATCTTCCTGTTGATTAACACTTTCCTTTCTGTAATGCCTATGAAGTCAGCATAGTATGTTGGAAATGGCAAGGGTTTGGGGCTGAGGAGTTTGGGTTCCAAACCTGGCTCCACTGCTTGCTTTGGGCTTAGCGTAACCTCTTGAGTTTCAATTTTCTGTTCCGTAAAAAGGAGATAATATCTACTTTGCAGAGTTGCAACGTTGCAGAGTTGCTGTAAGTTATAGAGCACTATATATAAGTGCTCAATAAATGTTGGTAGTCATTATTTTCTTCATTTCTGGTTATTGGCTTTTAGGCATTGGTTGGAAAACTTTGGCCTCTGGTTTCTCTAATGGTTTATCCACTAAACCATTAGATTACTGGTGGTCTATTAGCGAAAGCTCAGGGTCACTAGGGTGAGTAGTGGAGGTGGCTACCTCTTTGAGGAATTTTATTTTAGTACATAAAATAATTCTTTGTAATCTGAAATATTATATGCTTGCTAATAGGATGTATAGGTATGAACTTCCTTTTATGGTATTTTCCCAGTTCTCCACAGACTAGCGGTGTGATCTTGGACTAATCACTTAACTTCTCAGAGTCCTTACCAGTACAATGAGGAAAATAATGCATACCTCACAGGCTATGTGGATAATTAAATAATAATAACAACAATAACAGATACTTAATATGTGCCAGGACTTTGCTAAGTGTACAACAATAACAGATACTTAATATGTGCCAGGACTTTTCTAAGTGTTTAACAAAAGTTAATTCATTAGGTAAGTAAAGTTTGTGACACTTAGTAGTGTTCAGTAAACTCTTGTTATTAAGATGTGTTAATGGCAGGGGAGCAGCTTGGGCATGAGTAGTGTGAACGCATGAGAGGCTGGGAAAAAGTATACATGATTTGAACTCATCCCATTTCCTTCCTAAGCATGGCGAAGATAACAATCACCCAGAGGCTCCATTTCCCTACAAAGGCTAATAAGATATGATACCTGCTTTATAGGTGCTTTTAGGTTGGAAGGGAAAATAGTCATCGAAATACCTGTTTAAAAAGGCTATGACATGTGAAAGTGCTTTGTGTAATGTGTGACACATACATCAGGGACAGAACAGGTTGTGAAAGATTGTGGGATCTGATTGTGACTTTACCGCTTCTGGGAAGGTCACTTGACCATTCTGGAGCTCGTTTCTTCTAAAGTGGAGATAATGATCCCTAAGTCAGGGTTATTGTGGAGAGTAATCCAGGTAATATCTGGGAAGAGAGCTCCGTAAGTCTCAAAGAGCCATGCAGATGTTTGTTAGCTGTCCTTAGCTTGCAAGGCAGAATGAAATCAAAAGTAGATGTGACAAGGAAGGACGTAAGAGCTGTTTCTGATGGGGAATCGGGGCAGGGGAGGGGGCAGGTGTTTTTACACCCGAGTTAGACTTTTTGAGCACCTGTTGTGTACCTGGTGCCCTGTGACCGTTACGTGAGGGCGGGGCCACCATTCTTACACCCGTACAAATGAGGAAAGGGGCTCAGAAAAAGCCAAGTAACTTCTTGGCCAAGGTCCCAGAGTTGTCAGCAGTGGAGCTGGGTCCGAATCCAGGTCTGTGCAAATTCTGTCCTTTTACCTCTTCCCTCGAAAGCTGAGTGGAATATTATGGTCTGGGCTGAGAATCTAGCCATGTAATCTCAGGGCATATTTAGGAGAGTCCCAACTTAAGTAATCAGTCAATGGAAATCGGTCTCATTATTTCAAGCCATTTGAAGGGATGGGGAATAATAGTACCGTTTATGAGGATCCGCAGTTTTATCACATTCAAATACATACACAAAACTCAAGTTCATTTTGTGTAGTAGGGAGTTTCCCAAACTTGCCCAGTCTTGCGAATTTGCTGAGGTACTTAAAATACAGATTCCTGGGCTTTGGTTTAGGGAGCTGGATTCGGTAGGGCTGGGATAGAGCTGGGAACATGTGTTTTAACACAAGTGCCAGTTTTGAATAACACCAGTCTAGTAGACAGCATTAGAAGTCCTGTTTTAACAAAGGGACAAGAGTGTTTCCTAAGTAAAAAGACATGCTCCTTCTAAAGTGCATGACAATATTTGAAATTGAGAATAAATGTCCTCTTAAGTAGCTGAGGATCTGCCCTAAAACCTTGTTTAGAGTTTCTCTTTCATGCTCACCAAATGCTGTTTAGTTGGACATGATGCAGAAGGTGACTTTCAGTGTAGGTGCCAATGATTTTCCCCTCATTTTTACACTTAGATTCTTTCTTTCGCTTCCTGCACAGGCCAGTGCGTTGTGGAGGACAAGACAGTCAATCCTGAATTGGCAGAGCCTGAAACGATGAGGTGTGGGCCCTGTTTACAGAAGCCCCGGCCACAAGTTCTCTGTTGCCGGACCAAACAGAAAGATGTAGCTTGTTTTTATTTTCTAGCTGAGGAAAGTGTGTTGTTAGTGACTGTTATGTGCCCATGGGTTTCTTAGATGCATTTCTAAATTGTGACCTTTTTGGTAATTATAAAGAAATGAAAACCACTTTATAGAAGTTTTTGGAAAAATAAGGGAAATGTTCCAAATTGCACAGCTGCAAGCATTGTGATGTATCTCTTCTAGTCCTTCATTTAAGAGCGTAAATGTGTATTTTACATACCTGTGGTCATAGCATATGATCAGGTTTGCATCCTTCCCTTTCTTTTTAACATACTTCCCTATTGCTCCATGAAATTTATAGCCATCAATTCAAACATCCCCCCGGTGAATGGACATCAAGCTACAGCTGGGTAAACCACCTGGTCGGCTGTGGGGCTGACCCACAGGGCTGCCAGCTCACGGAAGCCCTCTCTGCACTCTTGGGTCCAGCACGTAATTAAAGTGCCCCAGGGAGAGTGGCTAAATGGCTGCCAGTGTTAAAGGTGGTTTTCCTCTCTCCTCTCCTCTCCCCACGCCCACTCAGTCCTCACCTGTGTGTGCGCCTATCCTGTCTCTGACCTGCTCTGACCTCTTACACTGTGACCTTGGCCTTCAAACCTGCCTTTGGCCCTCCAGACACTCTGTGCTCATCCCACAGCGTGCAGTGCTCATGAGCTTTTCCCTGTGCCCTTCCTTGAATTTTTTGGTTGTTTATAAATTAAACATCTATGAAGATTTTTGTGTGCACAGTATTTTTTTTCCCCCTTTATATTTTCTATCAGTTTCTTAGGCTCGTTTTACCTGGGTCAAAAAGAGTACCACTTTTATCATTCTTGATACATATAATGGGCGTGACCGTGTTTTAATTATTTTGCCAACCTAACAGGTGAAAATTATTACCTCGTTACATTTTCTTTGATTACTTCTGAGACTGCACATCTCTCCAGAGTTTGGTTTCTTGTTTACACAAAATAAAAGCTTAACCTGTGAGCATTTCCAGCAGAATTCATTTCATTTTCTGTATATAGTTTTCTCTGGACCAATGTGTTTACCTTGGGCATATTTTTACTTTTACATCTGCAAATAGACATACCAACAGGTCTTTTCATCACTTCTGTTGAAGAGATTAATCAGTTTCTGCCAAACAGCTTCATAGGCTCATGAAACCTAAGGGTCAAAAGTGAAGTTCGAGGTCCTCCACTCAGATCTCCTCTCCACTGAAAGCAAATGCCTTTCCAGACCATGCTGGAATTCTTCCAGGCATGGAGAATTCATCTTCCTACCCAAGAGTCCCTCCAATTATTGTCATCACTGAGAAGTTCTTCTGCTGAGCTAAAAATCTGCTTCCCTGAGACTTCTGAGGTCACTCAAATTCTCTCCTCTAAGTCATGCAAAATGCTTCTGCTTATAGCCCTTTGCAGAGTTGAAGGTGGCAATCATGTCTCTTCACAGACTAATAAGTAGCTCAAATTCTGTTCTGCCATCTCTCACATGGGAGAGGCAGTGCAGGAAAGAGTGAGGACTCTGGATTTAGACAGCCCTGTGTTCAAATCTTGACTGCCACTTACTAGTATGTGACCTTGAAGAAGTTCTCAATCTCTCTTGGCTTTAGTTTTCTCATTTTAAAAGTGGGAATAGAATACCTATCTCACAGGGTTGTATATAGAGCTGTACAAGATAATATGAGTAAAGCACCTAGGCATTCAATATCTCTTAGTTCCCTAATCCTAAGAACTCTGACCATCCTGGTTGCTCTTTTATGGATACGCCACTAGAAGGTAGGGTTCAGGACTGGACACTGCGCTAGGTAGGGTCTGACCAGTACTAACTAGAGCAGGTTGTCATTTCTTGCTCCTGGATGGCATATCTCTATTAGAGTGCCCTAAACTTGAATTAGCATCTTTAGTGATAGAACTGTCTCACGTTGAGCTTATGGTCACCAGATACTGCCCTGCTCCCTTTTTTGGCTAACACAATACTTATCCCTTTAGTTCACTGTGTTGTAAGAGATTTTGATGACAGAGGAACTCACACCAAATTCAAATCCTGACTTATATTAGACTAGAGGAAATTGGGCAAGTTCCTAAATCTTCTAGCCCCAGTCACCTTGTCCGTTATGCAGTTGTTAATGTAACTACACTGACCCCCCGCGGTACCAGAGCTACAGCCCTCATTATCCCAGTTGTGGGCTGCAGTAAATGTGGTTGTTTTTTGTTCCCTTTTTCCTTCCCTTATTCACTTAAGCAGCTATTTATACCCCCCTCACCTCAATTGTGTGTTCTTAAATATATTTCTTAAACAAAATACCGGATTTTGCATGCATCCCAGTTCCATTTCATCTTATTGGTTTCGGCCCAACATTCCAGCTGGTTGAGATCTTCTTTTCCATTTGTGTTTAAAATACAAAACAAAATTTGAGGAAAGCCAAAGCCAAAAAAGAAATCGAGCCATAATCCCAAGAACCAAGCCCAGCAACACATTCACTCCTGGGAGCCCCTCCTGTCTGTCCAGGGAAGTACCTCTTTGTTCACGGCAGTTGGCCAGCCTCCCGTGATCCTGCCTTGTTCATTTAACATCATATGGCAAACATTTCCCCCTCTGCTGCCTGGTTTGTGCAGCTGCCATTTCAATGCCCTTCCTGACACTGGGTCATGATTACCTTCTTATCTCCTCACTGTACATTTTATCATCTCTAGTTTCTTGCTATTAGAGATAACGCTGTCATGATCATTTATAGTTGTTTGTGTCCTAAATTCCCAGGAGTGAGCTAATTAAAGGGCAAGAACATTTTTATAGTCTTTTCCATGTTGTTGCTATATCTGTGTTTGTTATATTAGCTCTCAAAAAGGTCAAGCCAGGTCTCAAGGTAGGTGGACATGCACGTGCCATTTCTGCACAACTTCACCAGTGTTTGGAATTTTTAAAGAAGGTTGGCAAATTAGCTTTCTCTACAAAAGTACTTTTTCAACTTCTTCCTATGTGAATTGTCGATTCATATGTTTGCATGTTTGAGATCCTCATGGAATTTTATTCTATGTTATATTCTTCCTCCCAGTTTTAATACATTTATTTATTTATTTATTTATTTTTGGCTGTGTTGGGTCTTCGTTTCTGTGCGAGGGCTTTCTCCAGTTGGCGGCGAGCGGGGGCCACTCTTCATCGCGGTGCGCAGGCCTCTCACTGTTGCGGCCTCTCCCGTTGAGGAGCACAGGCTCCAGACGCGCAGGCTCAGTAGTTGTGGCTCACGGGCCTAGTTGCTCCGCGGCATGTGGGATCCTCCCAGGCCAGGGCTCGAGCCCGTGTCCCCTGCATTGGCAGGCAGATTCTCAACCACTGCGCCACCAGGGAAGCCCCCTCCCAGTTTTATAGCATAGAAATATGATCTTTTGTATCTTCACCAAGTTATCAATAATAATGGTTAGGTCAGTGAAAAGAAAAGAACCGTGTGGTCCTCCACTAAAGACCCCACTTTTCTTTACCAGTTACTTTCTCTGAGCTGGATTATTCTCGTAACTCCTCCATCTAGATGTGATCAGGGAAGACCTCTAAGATGTAACATTTGAGCTTACGCCAGAAGGACGAGAATGGCCATGAGGAGATGATTTGTCTGTCGGTCCATCTCCCCCCCCATTCATCTTCAACGAGTTGAATATCTCTAGTCTGTGCCCACCACTCCAACAGGCATTGCTGGTTGGGTCCAACAGGGAGTCACACCTCAAGGGTGGTTCGAAACCCTGTGTTCTTTCCACCATTCCAGAATGCACTCTTTTGGCCATGTCCAATCTGGTACCCTGGGCACGTTTCCATTTCAGTAGCTAACGGGGAGAGAGATTCAGTATTCTAACCTCACCAACATCTGTATCCAGAAGTTCCCCCATGAGTAATTATGGAATCATTCAGTCATTTCACAAATATCTGAGTGTCTACTAGGTGTCAGTCACTAGTCTAAATGCCTGAGACATATTAGTAAAGACAAAGACTTTAAACTCTAGAGGGAGTGGAATGAGATGGGTAGGAAGATAAATGGTAAATGTAATAAATAAGAAAACTGTAGAAAGTGATAAGTGCCATGAAAAAAGGCAAAAGTAGAGCAGGGAGGCAGATTGAGTGTGTGGCGGGGAGAAGTGGAGCGCCCCGGAAGCTGAGATCAGCACGGGGTAGCAAGCCCTGTCCAGGGCCCCTGCCACGGGTGTGGACGTATCCAAGGAGTGTGAGAAGTATGGGACATTAAATCTGTCCTGTCTACCTGGAGCCTCACTTTTATTCCAAGATGTGCACTCATTCGTGCCTGGGTCGTTAACTATAGAAAACCTATCCTCCCCCGTCTTGAAGACTCAGCTCAAATATTTCCTCTAAGGAACTGTTTCCACCTCTTCCCAGAAGGACTCCCTCCCTTCTCTAGTTTTCCAGATCTCCTCCTTTCCTTCCCTGCCAGTCCCAACCTTCCCAGCATCTTAACGCTCCGAGCATTGTGTTGTAATGTCTATCTAGTTGTCTCTCTCCCTGAGGCAGTCAGCAAACTGAGAGCAGGACTGTGTAAGTTCATCTCTGTACCCCTTTGCGGAGCCCCTACTGTGTGCTAGGTGCTGGAGATATAGATAGGGACAGTATTTGTTTAACTAGTATTTATTGAGCACGTACTATGTTTCAGGCGCCGTCATTATTTTATTTCTCACACAACACTGTGAAGCAGATACTATGACCGTCCGCATTTCACAGATGAGGAAACGGACTTAAAGAGGTTGAGTAACTGGCCCAAGATGGCACCACCATGACCAGGAGGACCCGGGACTGGCATGGAAGCCTGAGTGCCTCCAACGCCTGGCGTCTTTACGACCGTGCTTTGGGCGACCTTAGATCACTCGTGGACACACACTGTTTCTTCTGTGTGGACCTTCCCGGCCACCTCTGCTCCATGACCTTCTCCTTCTCCTCCCTCCAGGAGGTCTTCAGTGCTCCCTCCACGGTCTGGGTGGGGACGCCTCCCCCTGCTCTGCGGCACCCTCGCATGCCCTCTGCTGGCCTTGTCAGCCCATATTGTCATTGTGCGTCCACCTTTCTCACTGTGAGCCCTCCAAGGCAGGGCCACTGTGTGTTCGTATCTGAGCCCCGGGCCCAGCACTGAGCCCAGTGCTGATGAAATTCCCTAGAATCCTGGCCCCTGATGACCACAGGTGTGGGAAACCAGGGACCGAAGCAGTTCTTTCTGCCTGGGGATTTAAGAACTTGAGGGATGAAGAAAGTCCTTCAGAGGGTGTCATGAGACCTTCCTGGTCTTGTTCCCCCAGGAGAGACCATCACCAGGTCAAGAAAGGAGGAAAGGATTTGGCAGAGGTTAAATTTGAGGAATCTGACCTCACACTGCCTGGGTCTCACCCCGGGATCTACCGATTACCAGCCCTGCAACCTTGGGCAAGTTATTTAATTGGTTTGGGCTTCAGTTCCCTCCTCCATAAAATGGAGGGGTCAGTTCCTATGAGCATTAAGTTAATTTCTATAAAGTACTTAGAACTGTACCTGACACATAGCACTGTGTAAATATCTGCTGTCCCTGTGAACAAGGGGCAAGAGGTGGAAGCAGGTAGGTGTTTCAAGGAGTGGAGGTGAAGTTGGTATTGGGGGAGGAGGCTGGAGAGGTGGGTAGGAGCAGGGTCCTGGGAGGGCCTTGGTCCCAGGCTGAGGTGCTGGAATCTGAGGACCAAGGACAGCTGTGAAGGATTATGCTGGCAGCAGTGTGGTGGCGGGTTTGGAGGGAGAGAGAAAAGTCAAGGAGGTTTCTGGAATAACCCAGGTGAGAGATGGTGAGGGTCAGGTGCCCACTCTCCTTCCTCCTTAAGTGTTGCCACTGCCAGGTGGGAAGCAGGCTGTGAGCACCATCCTGCAGCCGTCCAGATGGGGAGCGCCCAGGGCAGCTGGGTCTTCATGCAGCTCCCATGCCCTGAACTCACTCTGCGCAGGCCCTTGTGGGGACTCAGCCCGTGGAGGGGCGGCAGACCCAGATCAGGGAGTTGAAACGTGTCAGGAGACTAGGAGGCAGATTGCAGGGCTGTACTTGTCTCTGTGCCAGGTCTTCCCTAAGCACTTCCTTGGTGCCGTGGAAACAGCGTGGGTGTGAAATGAGACTACGGGTTTGAACTTTCCTCCACAGCTTTTCAGTAGCATGACCTTGGCCAAGTTACTCAACCTCTGGGTCCTCAGATTTATCAACTATGGAACAAGAATAACAGTGTCAACATGTTAGGGCTGTTGCATAAAGTGCTGCGCACATGGCAGGCACATAGTAGGTGCTCATTAACAGGTACTGTCCTACCTCTCAGAGTGATAGAGGCAAGGAGGGCTGGGCACTCAGCCAGGGGCATCCCACTCGCCTGGGCTGAGGGCGGGTCTGGCACTTCCTGTCTGTGAGCCTCCGTGTCCTTGGTTATCATACATGCGTGACGGTCCCCGCGCCACCAGCCTCTGAGGCCTCCATGGCCTGGCAGCAGCGTCATGGCCAGGGCAGGGCTTGGAAACCACGAAGCGCTCCAGGTGCGGAGGTAGATCTCCGTAGTCCTCCTGGTCCCCCCGCCTCTCCCTCCTGTGAGGCAGCAGATCTCAGCCTGGGATACATCCTCTCCTGAAACTGGGGGGAAGCCCCTGGCCCTGAACGTGAAAAGCGCAAGTCACTACTGAGAGGCTATCAGCGGGGGCAGCAGGGAGGCTGGAGTTCTTCTTCCCAATGGCTCTTTAAATTATTTTCATTTTGCTGACTTGTACACTTTCTGCGCTAAGGAGCTTTGGGAGATGGTTATAGGCCATTTAAGCAGAAA
Source organism: Balaenoptera acutorostrata (assembly GCF_949987535.1). Classification (NCBI taxonomy): domain Eukaryota; kingdom Metazoa; phylum Chordata; class Mammalia; order Artiodactyla; family Balaenopteridae; genus Balaenoptera; species Balaenoptera acutorostrata. Next base: position 40,720,837 of record NC_080064.1, on the reverse strand, counting down.
GCCTCATTGGCTCCAGTCTCTTTGGGGGGGAGGAAGAGATTTAACCCTTTGTAACCCAGCCTGGTGCTGCCTTCCATGGGGCCCAGGAGTGCAGGTGGCCTCTGCAGGGTGGGCCTGCCCTTCAGGGAACCTGGTCCAAGACCGAAGACACCCTCCCCAGATTTCCAGTGTCAGCCAATCAAAGGCACAGATGGAGTAGAAACCCAGCCAGATTTGGAGGTAGCTCCCTGGGTTTCAAATTATGATTCCAAGGTGGCTTGTTTTCTTTCTTTCTCTTGCTCTTTCATTCTTTTCTTTTTTCTTTTGCTTTTAAAATTGAGCGTTTGACCTAGACTTCCTTTTTCAGGATGAGAAGGGCAGCTGACAGGAACCTGCTGATGGCTCTCCTGTGCCCTTTCATCTGCCCGGGATCAGGGATCTTTCCATTAGCTTTCTTGAGCCCCTCCTGTATGTCAGGATCCACACTGAAGACTTCATATATTTAATCATCACAACAAGAATATTTGGGAGTTGGTGTCACTGTCTTTATCTCTCCTGGTAAGGACACTGCAGCTCAGAAAGGTTAGAATTTTTGCACAGGGTCACACAGCGAATAAGTAAGAGGGTCAAGATTCAAATCCAGGTCCTTCTGAGACCAAGTCCACTGTTCTTTCATCACAACCTCAGTGCCTTCTAGTAATCAGCACTGACAGAGCCAGCAGGGTGCCAGACCCTGCACTGTGTGACAAAGAGGAGGGTCCCTCCTCCCCGGTTGGAGTCTAGCCGTGTTCAAGGTTCACCTACATGTGCAAGGTTTCCTTGTAAAGCAACACAGGATGATAGAAGGTGTGGAAGCAAATGTCCGACAACAGGATAGTTATACACATTGCGTGCATGTTCATACACACACGCACACCACACACACATGTATGTTGACTTTCTTCGTAGAGTGAAATACCATACAGCAAAAAACGAACCAGATCTCCATGTATCACATAAATAAAACCCAAAAGCATAGTGTGCAGTCCTAAAAGCAAGTGGTGGAATGAAAGAGTTTGAGACTATGTACATAAAGTCCTAAAACACGCAAAAGGACACTATAGGTTTTTTATGGACAGACAGGTGTGCAGGCGCAGTCTGAAAACTTGGGCAGGAAGGATACAGCCCAGCTTATCAGGGTTGTGGGATGGGGAAGAGTGCAAAAGAGGCTTCTGTAATGTTTTAACTATTTCAAACAAACAAGACATCCAAAGAAAAAAGCAGAAAGCAAGAAGGTTCCATACGTTTCTCCTGGGAGGGTAACGGGAGTGGGGTACGCGACACACACCTCCGCTTCCGTGTACCCGGAGGGCAGAGCTGGCCTGAAGCTCAGAGTCCTGTGGGGATTGGCATTAACTCCCCCCCTCACAGGCTCTTGGGAGGATTAAACAAGGGATCAGTCGAAGCATTTTCAACTGTAAAATGTTGTAGGAATGTAAACTGATGTCACACACTTCTGTGCTCTCTTCCTGTCTGTCTTCCTGAGTAGATTGTGACTTCCTGGTTTCTGATTCATGTCTTGACCCCAGCCTAAGCTCAGGGAGCACTGCTGGCCGCGGGCCAGGACTCTGGGTCTAACAAGCCTTGCCCGTAGTGCCTTCTCCCTGACCCACAGGCCGTCTGTTCTTGCAAGGACTGTCTGGGCTGAGGGGAAACATCTCGTCCCCAGTGCCCACCCCGCGTGGACACATAAAATTCATCGCTCGGAGCAGTGTCAGGCACTGAAGGAGAGAAAGGTTGAGAAAAAACCTGTCTTGGGTCTTGTGGATGAAGGGTGAAGGATGAAGGATGCAGTAGTAAGAGCCCAGCCCTCCCAGGCTCTCACCTCTGGCCCCAGGCAAGACACCCTCTCACCAGCATGGACGGGCTGGGAGCAAAGGCTGTGTAAGTGACCCAGTTAGGTGAACGACCTCCCTGAACTGCATCCCCACAGAACCCTTCCTTGATCCTTCCGTGGCCCTATGAGATGGTTGTCACCACTCCCACAGGAAGATGAGGATGCTGAGGCTGGAGTGGTAATAACGGGCAGAGTCAGATGTCAAATCCCAGTCTGGTGAATCCCCAAACCTGTGCTCTTCTCCACGGACCTAGGTGTCTCCACTGTCTGAAGGCAGAGCTGCGCCCAGAGAATCCACGTATGGCAGCAAGATGCAAACCCCGCCCCCTCCCGTAATTCAGTCGACTGGTGGCTGAGGCAGGGACTGGAGTGAGATAATCACGTTTCAGAGCCGACCAGAGTGGTTGCCACTCAGAGGTCCCTTTGTATTTTGAAGCTGCCGTCTCTAATTAGACTTTGCCTTAATTGCAAGATTTCCATACGCCCGTGACTGCGTGCACTCTGGGGATAAACACGTCCATCAAGCGTGAAGCAAATTGTGGCAGTTGCCTTGGCCCCATCATCCCGTTCGCTTGCTCCGCGGCAGCTCCTCTGGGGACGTAGCTCAACCTTCCCCTGTGAAAGTGCTCTGGGGCCCACATTTTAATCAAACGCGTACCTGCCTCTAGGAAGAAGAGTAGGGGCACGACTCGAAAGTGATTACATTTAATAACCAAAAGACCAGAAAAAGTCTGCTTTGCAATGCATAATTTCACCAGATATTTATTTGTTTCATCATGTGGCCACGTTCTATATGCTGTATGGGGACATTTTATTAAAAATGCCATTTATTTTACCTGCAGCAATAAGGGACATGCACACCTTCTTTCTTCCCTCCCCACTGTGTTAAAAGGCATTTGTGGTTATTAAATTACTCTTGATTAGAGGAATGCCTGTCTCCAAATTTACTCCGAAGCATTTCAATAAAATGGTCTCAAATGTTTATTCACTCAGCAAATACTCACCAAAGCCATCGGGGCCAGGTGCCGTGCTAGCACAGGGATAATGAGGTGGGGCAGCGGTGTCTCTCTGCCTCCCAGGAGCTCCTGGGGCATGGGACAGGGGAGTGACAGATGCATCCCAAGTCCTGGCACAGCGCCTGGCCCCTGGGGGCTACTCAAGCAGTTTTTGTTCAAGAAATGAATGAATGAATGAATGAATGAAGGGAAGGGTAGAGAGAAAACTCGAGCACCTCAGCGTTACAGAGCTGGGCCTGAAGCCATGTGAGGTACCGTAGGGGCATAAAACAAGGGCTGGTTGATTGTCCTTGCACGTCCTCCAGGAGGTCACTGCTGAGCTGACTCTCAGGTGAGAGCTGGGCCCCGGGAGTGGCCTAAGGCATTACACGCAGACAGGATTGGGGAGGGAAGGTCTGCAGTCCTGCACCCGTCTCCCTGCAGACGTCCACATGGCTGCCCCCACTTCCTTCAGATCTTTGCTCCATCTCCCTCATCAGAAGCGCTCTCCTCGACCACCGTCTGGAAGAGCAAGCACATCGCGCCCCACCCCAGGGCACTCTCAAGTCTTCTGCTGCTGCTTTATTTTTCTCCCACCCTGACGTATGTGTTTGAATATTGTCCTAAGGTGAGGCATCACAAGAGCAATGACTAGAAGAGAGCCTGGCATATCATAGGGGCTCAAAGTTGGATAAATGGATGGGGGGTAAATGAATGAGGGACTGAAAAAGCTTAGTGGTTTCTCAGCACCTTAAGAGGTCCAGCTTGGGGTCTGAAGTGCAGGGTCTGAGTGGGGCCTGCTGAGAGACAAGGCTGTGGGGTGATGGGGGGCCAGGGCCCCCGGGCCTGCAGGCCTTACATGCCTGTTTAATGAACTGGACTTTGCTTTCAGGCGGCAACAGGGAGTCACTGAAGGGTGTTGAGCCCGGGAGTGACGTGGTTAGATTGGTGTTTCAGAAGGACCACTCTGGTGGAATTGTAGGTGATGAACGGGAGTGGGGGAGACCAAATTTGGGAAAAGAGTTCGGAGGCTGGTCAGATGGTCCCTGCAAGAAATGTGGGGACCAGAGCAAAGCAGTGGTTCTGGGAATGAAGGAATGGGCAGGGAAGGTCAGAATGGAAATATATATTTGGGGTTAAGCCACCGTGATCTGTTGATCGGAGGGGAGGGGGAGATGAGGAAGACTGGGTGATGACCCCCCGGTTTCTGGCTTGGCTGAGCAGGTGGGCAGTGATGTCCTCCACTGGGAGGGGACTGGGGATTTGTCTTCCCTGGGGCGCTGTGATGGGGCCATGGAGAAATACTTGTTCCAGTAGGAATCCATGGCTGAACATGAATCACATTGTTGAAAAGCACCATCCAAATGTGGGTCTCATGTTTTGGAGCCCTTGTTGAGCCCTAGAAATGCAGTTGGCAGGATTGTCTTTTGACGAAGTGATGGCCTATCTAGTGAGGGGCCACCCAGAATCTGCCTGTTTCTACCAACTGCTCGTGCCAAAGTGTCCGACCTTCATCCCCCCTTCCCTTAAAGATCGCCAAGTAGTAATAGAATGAGCGTAGGATTTTAGTTCAGATAAATAGACATGAATCTCACCTCCATTGTGAACAGGGCTTGGGTGGGGGCATTTGTTCTCCCTAAGCCTCAGTTTCATCAACTGTAAAATGGGCATAATGATGCTGTCTATCTTGCAGTGTTATAGTGATGATCTAGTTGCGGAAGGGATGCAAGCAAGCTCAGTAAACTGAGAAGGGCCATTCAGTTGGAAGAACCCAGCAAATGCCCGAGATGAAAGGGGGGGTGTGTGGCAGGCAGGCCTAGGCCCAGGACTAAGTGCTGCTGGCAGAGGCAGAGATGGGAGCAGCTCTGCACCCAGCCTGTTCCACAGGGTCTTCCTCAGAACCTTGAAATTGGTCCCTCCAGCCAGGCTCTGTGGGACCCTTCAGAGAGGGCTGAGCTTCCCTACACACAGAGGATGCTTGGGGCTCATTCCTTGAAAAGCTTTGCCCCCAGGGAAGCTCCCCATTCCCCTCATCTTGTGACCCACCAGCCTCTCCTCTCCAGGCACCCTGAGCTGCTCCGTGCTTCCCCTGTCCCGCCCTCCACCCCACTCCACTCCCACCCCTCTCCAGCATGAACAAGCTTCCCCACCATCCCAGCTGCTTTGCAGAACGCTCCTCCACGGCCCTCCTGGCTGACGCCTGGCTGTTCCCTGAGGACGGCACTCCCCCTTGCACTCTTCCCACCTGTCTCTTCTGGGTCGGCTCCTGGGTCACTTCTCACCTCAGGTGATGTCTCTTCCAGGAAACTCACCGAGTGCCAGGTCCATCTAAGTGCGCCTTCCCTGGGTTACCATCTATCGGGGCCCTGCTCACATTTGGTGAATTCTATTTGTTTCCATGTCTGTGCCGTCCACCAGACCAAGGCCTTCTCAAGGACAGCGACTGTGTCTTCTTACCACGTGGCCTGTGCCTTGCTCAGCGTGGCACAGCAGGATGTGAGCGTCTGCCAAGCGTGCCAACACCCCTGTCTGCTGGAGACGGGGTGCTCACTGCTGTTCCTCCAGAATAAGGGGACACGGCACCCTGACGGTGGCCAGCGGGTCTTTGGTGGGGCCTGGGGGCGGCAGGCCGGGCTGCAGGAAAGACTGCCCCCCAGGGTTTCCTGGGCAGCGCTGTCTGTCTCGTGTGCGCTCCTCTTTTAACCCCATTCACGGGGGCCACAGCCGCGTAATTGGATTGAGCAGACACTGACAAGGTCAATTTGACAATTTCATTAATCTTTTATTAAACACGGGCCCTGAGCTCCAGCCGGGCTCGTCTGCATGCCTCCCCGGAACGTGCCTGGCATATCCTTGTCTCGTATGCCTCCTCCAGGCTGGATGTGGACAGGGATGCCAACGGCTGCTAGGGGCGTTCTGGGGGCAGATCTGATGCTGGGCAGGGCCCTTAACCGCTCTGCCCAGCGGCCGGGGGCGGTGCAGTCGATGCCTGTTTAGCACTGTGCTGGGCATGCTCAGTGCTCTGCGTTATTACTACTCTTGCTGCTACTACTGTTATCAACTCAACAACCTCAAGGGTGGAGATTCAGACCTCATTTTGCTAAGGAGGAAACTGAGTCCCAGAGAGGGCGGGGTTGTGCCCATGGACACAAAAAGCAGCAAAGAGTGGGAGTGGAAACGTTAGGAAAGGGCCGGGTCCTGAGAGCCCCTGTGCCTCCCAGGGCAGTTTTGAGGATTGGAGGCAACGGTGGATGTGATGTGACCCGCCCAGGGCCTGGCACGCAGCACACACTCAACCCAGATTTGTCAAGTGAAAGGAGGAAGGACTGCGTATGGGAAGTGTGTGTGAGCTGAAGGTTATTCTAGAATCTCAGCGAAGGGGGAGGTCACCTCCCTGGGGCAGAAGGGAGCCTTGCAGGGGACTGAGCACTTAGGATTCAGAGAAGCAGGAGGCAGAAGAGGCTCGCAGATGAGGGAGGAGCAGAGACAGAGGCCGGGGTGAGTGTGGTGGGGAGGGGGAGGTGGGCCAGGAAGATGAGGCAGCAGAACAAGGCGGGGGGCCACATCCCAGGGCCTGGGGAGCCATGGAAAGGGTTCCAGCAAGGAGTCACGTCATCCAGCTCGGGTTGTAGAAACCTCACTCTGGCTTCAGTGTGGAACGTTGGAGGAGGTTGGACTAGAGACAGAGAGGTCATTAGGAGGCTGCTCAGGAATCCAGCAAGAGGAAACAGAAACTGTGGGGATGAGGAGGGCAGGGAGGGGCCGGAAAGGGATGCCAGATACAGGGCCGTGTGGCTTCCAGTGAAGGCACTGCTTGCTTTGGGGGAGCTGGGGGAGCTGGGGAGCACATTCTAGGCCAGGTCCAGGAGGTCAACACTGGGAGTACCTGTCCCTGGGCTGAGGCGGTGCAGCACTTGCTTGGAGAACCCATCTCTCTGCTTCTGGGCCTGTTAATTAGTGGGGACAGACAGGGTGTCAAATGAGGCCTCCTTGGCACCACGATGCCTGGTACTTATCTCCATGACTGTAAGCTGACAGGTTCCCTTAAATAGCAAAGGTTAATGACTTTCATGGTAAGACCAGGGATGCTGGCGCCCACAAACTCACACACAGGAACTGACAATGTCCCCAGAGGCACAAGAGGCCATCAGAGTGCTCGGCCGGTTTGCTGTGATGTCACTCAAGGCCTGAACCAGTCTCATCTCCAACATGCAGCCTTTTCTGGAATCTCTGAACATCAAGGCTCTTCTCCTTGGCTGATCTCTGCTCACCCACAAGTCCCCCCGGAGTGCGGCCCCAGCCTTGGCCATCCTCCAGTCAACAGACACTGTGGATGCCGTCTATGGGCCAGGTCCGTGCTGGGCCACGGGACCTAGAGGAGTTCACCCACAGTCGGGCCCTGGAGGACCTCCAGTCAAGGGTGAGCAGTGGGGACAGACAGACAAACAAGGACAGAGAGTGCCAGGAGTGGAGTATCCCAAAGAAGAGAGATGGAAGAATCTGTGTGAGAGATTGTTCATCAGGGAAGCCTTCCCAGAGGCAGTGATGTTTGTGCTGGATTTTAAAGGATGCACAGGTGCTCCATAGGTAGACCAAGGGGGTGGTGAATTTTGGACATCTCTTGAAGAACTGCCTTGTGTCATAATATTGGTCTGATATCTGGTTATAAGATCCCTAAGTGGGTGGGAGAACCCAGCCCTAGCCCTTTATGGATCTTCCCAGGGCAGGGCCTGGAAGGTACAAAAGCCTGTTGGATGGGAAAGCTCCTGGTCTCCCTGCCCCCAAGATGAAAGAGTGGAGGGAAAGAAGGGAGCAGGGGATGGAATGAGAATGAATGGAGGTTCCCCAGGAGAGACCCTTAAACCCCATCTGACCAGGGTCTTCCCTGCTGGGAAACCCTCCACAGCTCCCTGCCACCCCAGGATGAAACCCAGCCTCTTTGCTCGATCAAAACCCTTTGTATCTGGTCTCTGATGGCTCACCGGCCAGCTCTCTCCCTCATGCTCACCTCCCTCCTCCAAATGCAAGGCCCCACACCTTCACGTTGGCCCCAGACAGTTCCCACCTTCAGGCCTTTGTCTACCTGCTTCCTCTGCCTGAAGGTCTGTTTTATCCTGTGCATACATCCTCCATGTCCTTTTAACTGCAGTAAGAAGTCTTCCCCAGGAGAACTTCAGTGCCCAGAGCCTTGTGCCACCCCTGCTGTTCCTCTCCTCCTTCCAACACAGGGAAGTGCTTTTCATCAAGGTTGCATCTGCTGCTTACCTGCTTACTTAGGGCTGTATAGTGAATGAGTAAAGGTGCAGCCCCTCCAGTCAGATCACCACTGTGGAGACTTCAATCCTGCCTTCACTACCTATGAGCTGTGTGACCTGGGGAGAGTTACTTAACTTCTCCATTCTCTCATTCCTCACATGTAAGATGGAATAACAATAGGACCCATTTAATGAGGTCGTTACAAGGATTAAATTAGTTAATTGTGCAAGGCTCTGAGAAGACTGCCTGGTAGATAACAAGCGCTCATTATAAGTTAGCCATTGATATTGATTTTTATTATTATTGTTTTTTTAAATTGAAGTATAGTTGATTGACAATGAATCAGGTGTACAGCAAAGTGATTCAGTTATTACATATATACATATATATATATATATATATTCTTTTTCAGATACTTTTCCATTATAGGTTATTATAAGATATTGAATATAGTTCCCTGTGCTATACAGTAGGTCCTTGCTGTCTATCTATTTTATATGTAGTAGTGTGTATCTGTTAATCCCAACCTCCTAATTTATCCCTCCCCCTCCCATTCTATTGATTTTTTATTTCAAAAGTAATAAAGTACAATACAAAAACATTGGGAGGAAAATAGCCCAGAGTTAAAAAGAAATACCAGCAAATGAAGAGGAAATAGGCAGTCTACCTGGAAAAGAATTCAGAGTAATGATAGTAAAGATGATCCAAAATCTTGGAAATAGAATGGAGAAAATACAAGAAAGGTTTAACAAGGACCTAGAAGAACTAAACAACAAATGAACAATGATGAACACCACAATAAATGAAATTAAAAATTCTCTAGAAGGAATCAATAGCAGAATAACTGAGGCAGAAGGATGGATAAGTGACCTGGAGGATAAAATAGTGAAAATAACTACCAGAGCAGGATAAAGAAAAAAGAATGAAAAGAATTGAGGACAGTCTCAGAGACTTCTGGGACAACATTAAACGCACCAACATTCTAATTATAGGGGTCCCAGAGAAGAAGAGAAAAAGAAAGGGAGAAAATATTTGAAGAGATTATAGTTGGAAACTTCCCTAATATGGGAAAGGAAGTAGTCAATCAAGTCCAGGAAGTGCAGAGGGTCCCATACGGGATAAATCCAAGGAGAAACACGCCAAGACACATATTAATCAAAATATCAAAACTTAAATACAAAGAAAAAATATTAAAAGCAGCAAGGGGAAAGCAACAAATAACATACAAGGGAATCCCCATAAGGTTAACAGCTGATCTATCAGCAGAAACTCTGTAAGCCAGAAGGGTGTGGCAGGACATATTTAAAGTGATGAAAGGGAAAAACCTACAACCAAGATTACTCTACCCAGCAAGGATCTCATTCAGATTCAACGGAGAAATTAAAAACTTTACAGACAAGCAAAAGCTAAGAGAATTCAGCACCACCAAACCAGCTTTACAACAAATGCTAAAGGAACTTCTCTAGGCAGGAAACACAAGAGAAGGAAAAGACCTTCAATAACAAACCCAAAACAATTAGGAAAATGGTAATAGGGACATAAATATTGATAATTACCTTAAAGGTAAATGGATTAAATGCTCCAACCAAAAGACATAGACTGGCTGAATGGATACAAAACCCAGGCCCATATATATGCTGTCTACAAGAGACCCACTTCAGACCTAAGGACACATACAGACTGAAAGTGAGGGGATGGAAAAAGATATTCCATGCAAATAGAAATGAGATGAAAGCTGGAGTAGCAATTCTCATATCAGACAAAATAGACTTTAAAATAAGGACTATTACAAGAGATACAGAAGGACACTACATAATCATCAAAGGATCAATCTAAGAAGAAGATATAACAATTGTAAATATTTATGCACCCAGCATAGGAGCACCTCAATACATAAGGCAAATGCTAACAACCATAAAAGGGGAAATCAACAGTAACACAATCATAGTAGGGGACTTTAACACCCCACTTTCACCAATGGACAGATCATCCAAAATGAAAATAAAGAAACACAAGCTTTGAATGATATATTAAACAAGATGGACTTAATTGATATTCATAGGGCATTCCATCCAAAAACAACAGAATATACTTTCTTCTCAAGTGCTCATGAAAATTCTCCAGGATAGATCATATCTTGGGTCACAAATCAAGCCTTGGTAAATTTAAGAAAACTGAAATTGTATCAAGTATCTTTTCCAACCAAAATGCTATGAGACTAGATATCAATTACAGGAAAAATTCTATAAAAAATACAAACACATGGCGGCTAAACAATACACTACTAAATAACCAAGAGATCACTGAAGAAATCAAAGAGAAAATCAAAATATACCTAGAAACAAATGACAATGAAAGTACAACCACCCAAACCTATGGGATGCAGCAAAAGCAGTTCTAAGAGGGAAGTTTATAGCAATACAATCCTACCTCAGGAAACAAGAAACATCTCAAATAAACAACCTAACCTTACACCTAAAGCAGTTAGGGAAAGGAGAACAAAAAAACCCCAAAGTTAGCAGAAGGAAAGAAATCATAAAGATGAGATCACAAATACATGAAAAAGGAATGATGGAAATGATAGCAAAGATCAACAAAACTAAAAGCTGGTTCTTTGAGAAGATAAACAAAACTGATAAACCATTAGCCAGACTCATCAAGAAAAAAAAGGGAAAAGACTCAAATCAATAGAATTAGAAATGAAAAAGGAGAAGTAACAACTGACACTGCAGCAATACAAAGGATCATGAGAGATTACTACAAGCAACTATATGCCAATAAAATGGACAAACTGGAAGAAATGGACAAATTCTTAGAAAAGCACAACCTTCCGAGACTGAACCAGGAAGAAATAGAAAATATAAACAGACAAACGCAAGCACTGAAATTGAAACTGTGATTAAAAATCTTCCAACAGGGGCTTCCCTGGTGGCGCAGTGGTTGAGAATCTGCCTGCCAATGCAGGGGACACGGGTTCGAGCCCTGGTCTGGGAAGATCCCACATGCCGCGGAGCAACTGGGCCCATGAGCCACAACTACTGAGCCTGCGTGTCTGGAACCTGTGCTCCGCAACAAGAGAGGCCGCGATAGTGAGAGGCCCGTGCACCGCGATGAAGAGTGGCCCCCACTTGCCGCAACTAGAGAAAGCCCTCGCACAGAAACGAAGACCCAACACAGCCAAAAATAAATAAAGAAATAAATAAATTTAAAAAACAAAACAAAACAAAAAAACCCCCTCTCTCTATATGCTCTCCTGGCTCCAAGCACTGGCTACCTTTAAACTAAATCCTAAGTACCCCCCAAAAACAAGAAAAAAAAATGGTGACCCCAGACGCAGAGGGGGACAACAGAACTTGCCCCCTGCTGGACGGGGTGGACATGTAAGGACCCACGGCCCTCACGTGAATACCAGCCGGGGTCTCCCTGCCAGATTGTGGTGTAAGCCCCCCGCACAGCAGTGCCCGTGGGCAGCTGCAGGGAAACGCCCCACTTCCAGCTCATGGAGCCTGGGCCTCTGCGATGATGATGAGGGACTTAACGGTGAGAAGCACACCCAGCACCCAGGAGTTTCTGCCAAGGAAGATTAGTCTTTGTCACCTGCTGTTGTATAATTAAAGCGGCTCTTGCAGCAGAGCGCTGGGATGCCCACCAGCAGCTCTCTGAACGATGATGCCCAAGGCTGGGGTGATGGGCCCGAGCACACGGCAGAGTCTCAGCGGAGGCCCCTCCCCGTCCCTTGGCAACGCGGGTCCAGCTGAAGTTCCCCACACCTGCCTGTTGCTGCTCAGCTGCTTCTTGCTGGGCTGGAAGCCACGTCTTTAGGCAGCTTCGGGGCAGGAAGGGGAGCTGGGGAGATGGCAGCTCTCTTGGCCGGGCTGCTTCACTCAAGGACGGCCTCAGCAGGGTGACCAGATGGCCTACACTGTTCCCTGCAAGTGAATGTTCCAGATGGCTGATGCTGACCCTCTGGAGCGTGGCCACCTTGGATACAGTCCCCCCATGCTTTCCTGTGGCTGCCGAGGGGAACTGTATCCAAGGACTCTGAGTTGGGAGACCTTGGACACAGTCACTTCGTTCATTCACTGATGCATCCATTTATTCACTGATACATTCAGTCATTTAACCAATATTTATGGGGTTTCCACAATGTTCCTGGCCTGTTCTGAGTACTGGGTATTTAAGAGAGAGTATAAGGGCTTCCCTGGTGGTGCAGTGGTTGAGAATCAGCCTGCCAATGCAGGGGACACGGGTTCGAGCCCTGGTCCGGGAAGATCCCACATGCCGCGGAGCAACTGGGCCCGTGAGCCACAACTACTGAGCCTGCGCGTCTGGAGCCTGTGCTCCGCAACAAGAGAGGCCGCGATAGTGAGAGGTCTGCACACCGCAATGAAGAGTGGCCCCCGCTCGCCGCAACTAGAGAAAGCCCTCGCACAGAAACGAAGACCCAACACAGCCATAAATAAATAAAAAAAACTTAAAAAAAAAACTTAAAAGAGATTATAAGAGTTGACATCCGTGTCCTCGTGGGGTTTATATTGTAATGGAGGGAAGAGACAGAAATACAGACCGACAAATAGATAAATAATGGTAGGTTGTGATCAGTGCTTTGAGGGAAAGGAAAGTAGGGTACAGGATCCATGGTGGAAGGATGCTATTTTGGAAGGGGGATCAGGGCACTCCTCTCTAAGAAGACGGCATCCGAGCAGACACCTGAGGAAGTGAGAAAGCCATCCACGGGGGCATCTTCGAGGCCAGCGCTGGATCTAGCCGTGGGCTCCACGAGTACAGACGCCCCAAGGCAGGAGGTGCTCAGGGCTTAGGTGTCCCAGGAGAAGCAGGGAGGCCGGGGAGGCCTGAAGAGGGCCACCCTGGGGTTCACCCTCTGCTTCCATCTCTTCCCCATGCCGACCCCCAAGTCTAAACAAAGCCAGGCCTGGTCGTCCAGTCCACGTGGGGCCTGCTTTCTCCTTCCACGGGAAGAGCTCACTTCACACAAAGAGCACTTGACAGTTTACAAAGCCATCTCACTATCTCGACCCCGTTTAATCATCATACGGACCTGTAGGGTAGATCTTATCATCCCCATTTTCCAGATGAGGGCATGCAGGCTCAGAGAGGCTGCGTGGTTTGTCCGGATTCACACAGCCAGGGAGTGGCTTAGCTACTCTTCAGATCCATCCCCAGCATCTGACTCGTGTCCTGAGCCGCTGAGCCCCGGAGCCTCCCTGCTTGGACTCCTCAGGCACAACTGTCTGCTTGGCGGACAGCCTCCCAGCCACCCGCAGGGAAGGCCAGAGCCTAACAGAGCGCGAGCTCCGCGTGGATGGGGGCCGAGGCAGCCAGAGCAGCACGTGGGCTTTGTGGCTGCTTGAGGAGATCCAGAACGGGGCCAGGGGTGCAGGGGGAAGACAGGGGATCAGGCTTTCTTCTGCAAAAGTTCAGTCAAACCTGGGAAATGCTCCCCATTTCTGGGCTCCAAGCTTAAAGAGGAAAAGAAATATGAAGAAGCAAGGTGTCTGGCTCCAAGCTTCAAGAGGAAAAGAAATACGAAGAAGCAAGAGAGAAGATCGTGCCGGGAGGGTCTGCGGACCAGGCCTGCAGTGCATGGCCTTCACTTCCTCCCTGCCCCTGAGGACTGTCACGTGCAGCATCCCCCAGGGAGGCCGGAATGCAACCTGGTTGTGTGTGCGAAAGGGGAGGGGGCATGTTGGCCGGCAGAGTAGTCTCTGTCCCAAGGCTATTGCCAGACGAGGGGTCTGTGGGTACTTACCCCCTCCACAGGGGAGGGAGGCGAGAACGGTGAATGGATTCCAAACAGCACCTGTGAGAATGGCAGAAACAAGGGCGCTCTTTTACCAGGAGCAGAGCAAACCCAGCTCCCCTGATGTGGGCAGAGCTCTCTGGGGAGTACGGTGTCTCTTGAGTGTCCCAGAGCTCATTCCAGGAACCACCCAGGATCACAGAGGAAAACTGTGATGGGATGAGCACCTGAACTCTGGTCCTCACCTCTGTCTCCCCAAGTAGGCTAAGAACTCCTTGGATACAGAGACTGACAGATTTGGGGTTCCCTGAGTCCAGCACGTGCAAGCCCAAGGGTGCAGGGGTGGGGGGCACAAAGAACATGGATTTTTGAATCAAACAAACCTGAGTTCAACTCCCATTTCCCCACTTGAAAGCCACGTGATCTCAGGATTGTGACTTAATCTCTATAACCTCAATGTCCTCACCTATAAAATGGGTATAATCCATCTCATGGGGTTGTTGTGAATGTTTAAGAGAGGAAGTTTGTGAATTGTCTGGTGCAGTACCTGGCACGCAGCCAGTATTCAAGTACCGTTTTCTCTTTTCCTTCTCCTCCCCACTACCAAGGATCCACGGTGCCTGGTCTGCAGACCAGAGCTGGCACCAGAAGGAACAACGTAATTCTGACACTCTGAGTGGTGGGCAAGAGGGGAGGTTGACTTGGCAAAGGGCCACCTAGTGCTTCCCCAACATTGGGGTGTCCCAGGAGCAGGCCTCGGGACCACTCCGCCTTCCATGCCCACCGCATGGGCCCTGAGGGAGCCTGGCCATGACTGGCTGCTCAGGGTTCCACACTGGCCACTGGAATCGACCACGTAGTTGTGGGTGGGCCTAGGAGGTCACCTCTGCTTTCCCGCTCAACCAAGCCCAGCAGAGGACTGTGTCCTCTGCCCATCTGTCTCCTTCTAGCCGTGGTATCGGCTGTTTTCCCTGCTTAGTGGCCTCAGGAGAGGAGCTTTCCAGGGGTGTGTAAGTTAATGGTTTTCGGGAGCATGGGAGAAGAACCCCCAAGGCTGAGGACTTGGAGATGGGAGGCATGCCGGGGCTCCGGGTCGTGCCAGCCCCGTGCTTCTCCCCTGGGCTTCCTCCCGACTCTGCGTCAGTGCCCCGAGGCCAGGAAAGCTACCTGAGGACCAGCCGTAGGGCTCCAGCGTAGAGGTCCACCCAGATTTGGGACAAGTCGCCAAGCCTCTCTGTGCTTTCGTTTTCTCCTTTTTCTCAAACGAAGCAAATACTCAGTTGCCCCTTGTCAAATGGCTAAGTTAAAAATAGTTCTGTGACTATTTTATATGCATCTATTAGAAATTCAGAGCTGATGAAGTACTTTTGCATTGTTTGATACTCACGAGACTTTGTATGGATCATCTTGTGGCCCCGCAGTATCCCCTGGGGTAGGTATTTTCAGCCCGAGTTTGCACTGAGGACACAGGCTCCGACTCCACAGGCACGTCCGAGGTCACGCTGCAGGCTCGCGGCAGTCAGGACTGGAATCCAGGCCTGCCTGGCGGAAACCCCGTGATCTTCCCACTCCTTCCCTGGGAGGCTGCTGCGTGATGAAAGGACAAAAGAATATGAGGAAGGAAGCCAAGCCTGGGTCCACGTCTGTCCCTCTCCTTGCCGCCACTGAGCGAAGTGCCCACGCAGACACCCTGTGACATGTTTGTGTACCAATGATGGTGTGAGGGGTTCCGGGCGGCACCGGCTGCTGACAAAGGAGGTGAGAACTGTCTGCTCCTGCACTCATTGATTCGACAAACGTCACCCCAGACCCCACCGTGTGTCTGCGCTTGATCTCCACATGGGACTCTCAACTGTAACACGAGCAAGGGTGCGCTGCCCCTGGGGCCTGGGGTGGGATAAACGTGCACACCTCTCTGTCGCCATCACTCGATTTACTGTACTGCAATTTCTCTGGTATGTCCTCAGGGGCAGAAAAAAAAATGCCACCTCTTTCCTCCATGTGTCAGTTAGATGTGTTATTTTTATAATGTGAGGCTGCAGCTATTGTAGGCTATTAAGATACGGAATGCCGTTTGGACCTGTGTTGAGGATTAAACCCCCTCTGCTCTGTGTGTGTTGCGGGGTGGGAAGTCACTTACTGGAATTGCAGAGATCTGAGTTTGAAACCAGATTTGACTGTGAAAATGGTTCAGTGAACATTTTGGGGGTTCCTACTGTGTGCCCAGCCCCGGGCGTGGTGCTGGAAGTACAAAAGGAATCTGAGCCTCTTCCCTAAAGGAGCTTACAGTCTGGTCAAGTGGCTTGGCGTGTACGTGCACAAGTGCGTTCCTGAGTCACACGTGTCAGGATAGAGGAGTGTGCAGGGTCTCTGAGGAGGGAGGGAGGCCCGAGTCTTCCCAAATGGAGATTATGATCAGGAAGGCTTCACGGAGGAGGTGACTCTTCTGCTGAGGCTTAAAACAAGAGTTCACCAGACATTCAGGGCAGGCGGGCGTGCCTGGAAGAGGGAGCTGTGTGATCAAAAACAGACGCGCATCCTTCACTTAAAACACCAGGGGGATGTCAAGGAATTTGAAAGAGGCTGGCTTGGGAGGAGCAGAGGGGTGAAGGCGGTGTGTCCTTCTGTAGAGAAGGCTGCGTGGCAAGGTGCAGAAGAAAGACCATTGAGGGTGAGTGCTGGCTTCATCCGCACTTTGTGAAAGCTGCCTCACCTCTCTGCACCCCTGTTTCTCAACCTGTAAAATGAAATCATGATCTTTACCTCACACGTTAGAATTAAAGGAGGGTCCCACTACTGGGCATATACCCCGAGAAAACCATAATTCAAAAAGAGTCATATACCAAAATGTTCATTGCAGCTCTATTTACAATAGCCAGGACATGGAAGCAACCTAAGTGTCCATCATCGGATGAATGGATAAAGAGGATGTGGCACATGTATACAATGGAATATTACTCAGCCATAAAAAGAAATGAAATGGAGGTATTTGTAGTGAGGTGGATGGAGTTAGAGTCTGTCATACAGAGTGAAGTAAGTCAGAAAGAGAATAACAAATACAGTATGCTAACACATATATATGGAATCTAAGGAAAAAAAAAAGGGTCATGAAGAACCTAGTGGCAAGACGGGAATAAAGACACAGACCTACTAGAGAATGGACTTGAGGATATGGGGAGGGGGAAGGGTAAGCTGTGACAAAGTGAGAGAGTGGCATGGACATATATACACTACCAAACATAAAATAGATAGCTAGTGGGAAGCAGCCGCATAGCACAGGGAGATCAGCTCGGTGCTTTGTGACCACCTAGAGGGGTGGGATAGGGAGGGTGGGAGGGAGGGAGATGCAAGAGGGAAGAGATATGGGAACATATGTA